>NW_025421443.1:0-1280931 GCF_011764305.1 Mustela putorius furo
ATGTGGCCAATAATGAGGCTTATCATTCTAACTTAAACACATTACGAAAAATAACAAGAAAAAATTTATTAGAGAAAAAATAAAACCCTTTTTACTCAGTGATACACCCCTAAAACAAGGACTGTACACTAGAGATATCTGATGAAGCCCCCCACAAAACGTAAGTCTTTTTTGGACCACTTAAAAAAAGATTTTTGTTGAATATGTAGCAAGAATAATAAAATGAGAACTCTTAAGTAAAACAAAAAGATTTTAAAAATATGTAATACATTTTTAGTCTAAAAGTTCTAAACACATATAGCGCATTCCTATTATAACTAAAGGGCCCCCGATGGCCGTGTATTTTATAACTTAGATGAAATGGACAGTTGTTTGTTTAGGGAAAATACATGTGGTTCTTCTTTGAACTTCAACAATGGGTTTGAAAACTGTAGTGGGTCTCTGCCCTTATAACACAGCATTTCCCCTTTTTTTTGCCTGGCTTTTTATTATTTTTTGAACCTCAAACCCATTATCAATGGACATTTTCGCAGTCCCAGGGGTACAGGTCTGTGAACCTTGCCCAGGGTTTACACACATTCACCATTGTCACCCTCATCATATTGGCACCCTACACGCATCTACAACAGACTTTGAGTATAGTAGCAGTGACCTATAAATTGTATTTTCTCGCTCTCTCATGACTTTTAATAATTAATCTTTCCTGTTCTCTAGCTTACACATTTATTGTAAGAATACGGTTATATAATATATATGCGCTTTTTTCGTACAATATCTCTTGTTGGCCTCTTTGCTTGGATCCTGTGAAGTTGATTTCTGGTCTAACCACGATCATGCGATCGAAGTTTTTGAGGAATGCTAGCAGAGGTTTTTCTTCATAGAGATAAGATTTGTCTCAACCCTGCTGCTAGGGTCCAATGCCCTCATACGCTGTCTGTAGTTGTTCAAGCGGGTCTCACTGTATACTAGTTAATTAAAATAATATTGAACGGAAAAAAAATGGCTTGAGTACGCTACTATAGTACTTAACTGTAATGCTAACATTATAGTTTATACTATAACCAATATTGAATCAATTTCATAAATGCTATCTTTTTTGCCATTTTCTTTTTTTTTAAAAGAGTGTGTATATTTATTTGACAGAGCAGAACATCCACATAGGAAGACAGAGAGGCATGGCAAGAGGATAGAGAGGGAAGCACATGCTCCCCGTTTCCTGGAGCAGAGACCGAGCCGACTGTGATGGACTCGATCCCAGGACCCTGAGAATCATGACCTGATCCACCAGGCATGGCTTAACGCAAACGAGCCACACCCAGGTGCCACGCCATAAATTGTACTTTTTTGAATGAAAAAAATTGATATAGTATTACAGGTAAACATTCCAAAATGTCAGTAATAACAATCATTATTCTTTTATTTACATTTCTTTGCTTTGTCAAGAATACAAAAGAGAGAGAGAAAGAGAGAGAGAGGAAATAACGGGCCAACTCTATTTATGAGGTCAGTAAAACTTCTCTAACAAAATTGAACCAGTGGAAGAAAAGAAAGATTTTCTAAATGATTGCATCCATTTGTGGAAATAGATAAAAAAAAGTTAAAACAAATGTTTAACAAATCTATGTGCAGAAATCAAATATATTATGAGATATTGGAGTTTAACCTGGGAATATTGGAGTAGCTTACAAAAAAAAGATATTTTATCATTTTCACAGATTGAAGCAGAAAAGCATAATAGAGCATGCTCAATAAGTGTAGGAAAAGCATTGAACAACATTTTCAGCATTTTTTTGAGATCAACTCAATAAAAGTTCTGAACCTGATACTTTGTATCTACTTAAATAAGGCACAGTAGTTATAATTCTCGATTGTGAAATTTTAAGAAAGATAATAAAGAAAAAACAAACCTGTTAAAAATATCATGGAAGATATTATTATCTGCACTGAGAATCCTAGTTATAGACATATGATTAAAACAACTGATAAATATAGCAAAATATCTGCTTTAAAATCAATATAAAATAATTTCTTCCAATAACAGAAAAACATGCAGAAAATATAATATTTAGTTATTGCATTAAATAGACCTCAATAAATAATAGTTAAATCATGTCACAGTAAATATAATTTTCTTCACTCATTTTTTCTCATTGATTTTTTAGACATACATGCAATTTAGATACAATATTTCGTTTAAAATCCCCGCAAGATTTTGGTTACATTTAACCCTGTGTCAGGCTCTGTGCTTAGCATGGAGTGTAGTTGAATGATCTACCCCTCTCCCCACATATCCTGTCTCTCTCTCCTTCAAATAAAAAATAAATAAATCGTACAAAAAAAAAAAAAAAGGACACCAGGGGGTTAGTAGGGGAGAAGATAAGAGGGAGGAAGAATCATTAAATCATTAGACCAGAGCTTTTAAAGGGGTTTCTGTGGGGAAAGACAAGGCAGGGGCAGAATATACAGTTTCAAACTGGCTATTTTAAATAATTTTGTTTGGATCTTGAGACATAGGGACTGTACCTAGTTGTCCTGGCCCTGGGATACTAAGGAAGTATGAGATATTGCCTGTTGGAGTGTACAGGCCCCATAGAGGAGGGAGGGCTCTCTGAATCCTTTCATTTCCATTTGCATATCAAATGTATGCTCCCATCCAAAGAAGTGGCCAGTTTTGGAGAGCAACAGTCTCCCAGATATTTTTTGTCAGAATGTCAAAACAGGATCATATACCAAAAATTTAAGATATAAATAATATAGTATGGTTAAGAAATCTTTATGATAGTAATAGGAATTATTACTAAATGTGGTTAATCAATAAAATATAACATCATTTGCATTGGGTTATTAAAATCACAACAATTTCATTTATCAAAAAACCTGTTTCAAGGTTAGGAAAATAAGTTGGAAAAAACAGTTTGCTACTGGCCTTGATCAATCCTTGCATATACTTGCTGAGTGTGGGCAGAATGAAAGCTCCAATGCTGAGTGGTTTCTGTAACTGATCACATAGGCATATATGTAGGTTCAAGGAAATCAGTGTGACTACTGTGGAACTCGCTTCCCCGGGTGTGGGACGGGGGCATGAAGCAAGATGAAGAGCACAGGCATGTTTCTGTTTGGTAGTATTTGCTCTTTGGTTAGCATGTGCTAGGCCCCCCGTAGCGCTGGGTACCTCAGATATGAATCCTGTTTACCTTCCAAGTAATAGTACTACTTCGTGAAAGGTGAAGCTGAATCTTAAATAAAGTGGTAAGTACAGATTTTAATCGTTATATATTATCGAAATACAGAAAAGAGCCCCAAGTGAACTAAAACTTAAATTTAATTTTGTAAAGAGGTGACTCAGAATGAAAATAAATAAATAAAGGGGACAGGAAGGCATAGAACAGTTGAGCTTTTGGGCACGGGGGAACTTGTAAATTTAGGCTGTAACTCATGCTGTTTGCTGTGCTTTGAGTATAGTCTCTTTTCACTTATTCAGGAGTTTTTTTTTTTTATCTTTTTATCAGCACCCATGGCACTGTGGCAAGCTGACATTTGAACTTGCAAGTAGGGTACAGTCTCACACGCTTCACTGTTTTTGACAACCATCATTTTAAAGAACTATTTGTTATACCTAAAAACTAACATTTAATTCCAATATGCATATAAAGAATTCCTGTGAATAAATAAGAAAAGGGAAACCAACAAGTTAAAAACAGGTATAAGATAGCAACTGGTCATTTGAAATAGGAGGAAAATAGTAAATAAACATGAAAATATCTTCTTAAACTTCATTTGTAATCTGCGAAATGGTAAAATGAGATCCCAATAACATAGAATTTTACACTCACTAGTTTTGGCAACAAATAAAGATATGTGACAATTTACCCCTTTTTGGGTAGATTTGGAATGATGATAAATCTTATGATTGTCATTGGGAATGTATATTGGTAAAAACCACTTTGGGATAGAATAGCATTCAGTACTCTATAATTCTTCGGTATTATTATCTTGCAAGTAAAGACGTTAGCAGAATATACCACCCCCAAAATATGGCCTTTTGGTATATTGACTATTTTGAGCTGTGAGACATTTGAAAAACAGATAGTGAGAAGAGAAGCTTTATATGAACTCTTCTCTGCCTTAAGAAAGTCCTCCAAAAGGAATTCAGATGCCACACATCTCCTCCCTGGGTGTTTCCTCAACAAAGAAGATTGATTCTTATCATAAGGAAAGGATGGTAGAACTCAACAGTATCACAGCCAGACAAACTTTGTAACAAACTGTCCTATCTCCTATCTCTTCTTCTAAAAGCCCATTCCTAAAAATAATTTTCTCCCCTAAAAATAATTTACTTTCCTAAAAATAATCTACTCTACTCTAAATTCCTGCATTTTAATCTCCCCATTTTTTCTATGATGATAGTATTTAACCCTGAATTCCAGGCTAACTCAGGGACTTCCTCATTTTTCCCTGAGTATTCCCCATGCATACAGGAGGTATACAGGTGAATAAACTTCTCTTTGATTTTCCCTTTTTAATCTGTCCTTTTTTATGGGGAGCTCACCTAGAACTCAGAGGAGTAGAGGGAAAACTAGATTTCCTCTCCTACAAGTAAGAGACATTTATGAGATTATTCATTGCAATGCTGTTCTTTAAACAGTAGAATGAATGCAATTCAAATATCCATTGGCAGGACAGAGTATGTATAATGAATTAAAGAAATATTCTAGGAATGTGACATTGAACAAACTAAAGTCACACTCAGCAACATGCATGAACCTACGGAATATTAATGTGACCCCCCCCCAAAAGCAAGTTTTAGTGTATTATATTTCTTCTATAAGATCCAAAACCAGCCAAAATCTTAGAATAAATATATATGATAAATAATTGAATGTATACCATTAAGCCAAAATTCAATATAGTTGTTCAGCAATGGTAGGAGGACAGAATTTGAAGTACACATATATATTTTATGTTATGGGTGACATTTAATTTAAATATGGAAATGTGGTCATGGTTGTTTATTTTTATTATGTTTATATATAATATATATTATATTTTATTTTTATAAATTAAATATTATATAATAATTTAAATAGCATATGATAAAACAAAAACTTTTACTATACATAGAAATAATAAATTCAGAATTTGAATGTAAAAAACAATTTCTGTAACATCTAAGCAGATAATGGTACAAATAATTTCAATCAGCTCTTGAATTTCATAACAATTTTTATTTTCCAAATTGTAGAGTACTTTTTTAAAAAGAAGATTTATTTATTTGTTTGTTTATTTATTTATTTGAGAGAGGAGCAGAAAAGAACACATGTGTGGGAGGAGGAGCAGAGGAAGAAAAAGAAACAGACCCCCTCCTAATAAGGAAGCTGGATGTGGGACTCCATGCCAGAGTTCTGTGTGATCATGACCTCAGCCCCTGATGGCTGAAGGCAGACACTTAATCAGCTGAGCTACCCAGGCACCCCTTTAGAATACCTTTTGTTCCATTTGCATAGTAATTTACACAGCTTTTGTTCTCTCTCTTAACCTGAAAGGCCATGGAAAAATTTTCCTGTTTCAAAAATTATTTAGGTACTATTGTGACCAGTGAGCTCTATTTAGTTTATTTTACTAAATATGCCCTGAAGTCCATGCTTTAAAACAACTTTTTTTGAAGTATCAGCTGATTATATACAAGAGTTACTTACAAGATTTTCAATCAATATAATATCTACTCTTTTGAGACCCCATGTTTCTTTTTAATGTGTTACAATAAATCAGCTATAAGTCAAACATAGCAAGTCATTAATCCTTATTATTTTTCTTTCAGGTGTAGGTAAAATAGAATTTCCCAACTTTAGGAATTTGGCTTAATGTTAAAAATGATAAACAAAAACATGAAAAAAAATCTTTCTCTTACTTACCAAGAAAAAATGCCTTTCTCATAAAATTTTATGAAATGAAAAATCTTCACAGAAAAGTTTTTGTAAGCATTTTTTTCTTTTTTACCAATATATTCTCTTTTGATTTTCTTTTTTCTTTTTTTTTTAATTTTTTTTATAAACATATATTTTTATTCCCCAGGGGTACAGGTCTGTGAATCACCAGGTTTTACACACTTCACAGCACTCACCAAAGCACATACCCTCCCCACTGTCCATAATCCCACCCCCTTCGCCCCAAACCCCCTCCCCCCCAGCAACCCTCAGTTTGTTTTGTGAGATTAAGAGTCACTTATGGTTTGTCTCCCTCCCAATCCCATCTTGTTTCATTGATTCTTCTCCTACCCACTTAAGCCCCCATGTTGCAATCACCACCACTTCCTCATATCAGGGAGATCATATGATAGTTGTCTTTCTCTGCTTGACTTATTTCGCTAAGCATGATAACGCTCTAGTTCCATCCATGTTGTCTGCAAATGGCAAGATTTCATTTCTTTTGATGGCTGCATAGTATTCCATTGTGTATATATACCACATCTTCTTGATCCATTCATCTGTTGATAGACATCTAGGTTCTTTCCATAGTTTTGGCTATTGTGGACATTGCTGCTATAAACATTCGGGTGCACGTGCCCCTTTGGATCACTACGTTTGTATCTTTAGGGTAAATGCCCAATAGTGCAATTGCTGGGTCATAGGGCAGTTCTATTTTCAACATTTTGAGGAACCTCCATGCTGTTTTCCAGAGAGGTTGCACCAGCTTGCATTCCCACCAACAGTGTAGGAGGGTTTCCCCTTTTCTCCGCATCCTCGCCAGCATCTGTCATTTCCTGACTTGTTGATTTTAAGCCATTCTGACTGGTGTGAGGTGATATCTCATTCTGGTTTTGATTTGTATTTCCCTGATGCCGAGTGATATGGAGCACTTTTTTCATGTGTCTCTTGGCCATCTGGATTTCTTCTTTGCAGAAATGTCTGTTCATTTCCTCTGCCCATTTCTTGATTGGATTATTTGTTCTTTGGGTGTTGAGTTTGCTAAGTTCTTTATAGATTCTGGACACTAGTCCTTTATCTGATATGTCGTTTGCAAATATCTTCTCCCATTCTGTCAGTTGTCTTTTGATGTTTGTTAACTGTTTTCCTTTGCTGTGCAAAAAGCTTTTGATCTTGATGAAATCCCAATAGTTCACTTTTGCCCTTGCTTCCCTTGCCTTTGGCGTTGTTTCCTAGGAAGATGTTGCTGCGGCTGAGGTCGAAGAGGTTGCTGCCTGTGTTTCTCCTCAAGGATTTTGATGGATTTTCTTTCGCACATTGAGGTCTTTCATCCATTTTGAGTCTATTTTTGTGTGTGGTGTAAGGAAATGGTCCAATTTTCATTTTTCTGCATGTGGCTGTAGTTTTTTCCCAGCATGATTTATTGAAGAGGCTGTCTTTTTTCCATTGGACAGTCTTTCCTGCTTTTGTCGAAGATTAGTTGACTGTAGAGTTGAGGGTCTATTTCTAGGCTCTCTATTCTGTTCCATTGGAAGAAATGGATGCATTCCTAGAAACATATAAACTACCACAACTGAACCAGGAAGAAATAGAAAGCCTGAACAGACCCATAACCAGTAAGGAGATTGAAACAGTCATTAAAAATCTCCAAACAAACAAAAGCCCAGGGCCAGACGGCTTCCCAGGGGAATTCTACCAAACATTTAAAGAAGAACTAATTCCTATTCTCCTGAACTGTTCCAAAAATAGAAATAAGGAAAACTTCCAAACTCATTTTATGGGGCCAGCATCACCTTGATCCCAAAACCAGACAAGGATCCCATCAAAAAAGAGAGCTATAGACCAATATCCTTGATAACACAGATGCGAAAATACTCAACAAAATACTAGCCAGTAGGATTCAACAGTACATTAAAAGGATTATTCACCACGACCAAGTGGGATTTATTCCAGGGCTGCAAGGTTGGTTCAACATCTGCAAATCAGTCAATGTGATACAACACATCAATAAAAGAAAGAACAAGAACCATATGATACTCTCAATAGATGCTGAAAAAGCATTTGACAAAGTACAGCATCCCTTCCTGATCAAAACTCTTCAAAGTGTAGGGATAGAGGGCACATACCTCAATATCATCAAAGCCATCTATAAAAAACCCACTGCAAATATCATTCTCAATGGAGAAAAAACTGAAAGCTTTTCCGCTAACGTCAGGACGAACACGGCAGAGATGTCCATTATCACCACTGCTCTTCAACATAGTACTAGAGTTCCTAGCCTCAGCAATCAGACAACAAAAGGAAATTAAAAGACATCCAAATCTGCAAAGAAGAAGTCAAATTATCACTCTCCGCAGATGATATGATACTATATGTGGAAAAACCCAAAAGACTCCACTCCAAAACTGCTAGAACCTGTACAGGAATTCAGTAAAGTGTCAGGATATAAAATCAATGCACAGAAATCAGTTGCATTTCTCTCTTTTGATTTTCTTATAATATGTTTATCATATTTATACTGTGTGGATGAGCACAGTAACCACTTCATGATATTAAAATAAAAATCTTAATTCAGCCTGCTATGGAAAATATATTTCAATTTTATGTTTCCTTGTCTCTTTACTTAGCTCCATATTTCTTTGTTTGCCAAGTGTAGTGGAAGTGTTGGTCCTTTAAGCACTGATTGATGGGGAAGATAAATGTTCTTTGAAAAACAATGAACTTAATAAGTTTCTTTTTACCTAGTTGCTAGCATAGGTCTATTCATTCGTGGAGAGACTAACAATACATAGCTAACAGAGATTGTATAATGCAGTTCTAAAAAAGGTGATTTTTATGATAATGAAAATACCTCATATGGGATGAAAAAAGGAGTATCCTTTCTATTCTCAATTTATTCCTCTTCCCTCTGAGAATCTACATCTGCCTAGAATTATCATCAACAGAGAGAATAAATAAGAATGTGCCTGTGGCAATTCAGGTTGTAGGACACCTTCTGTTGGGCTTCTCTTGATCATTTGTGCATTTTAATTTAATACTTAATGCTAGGTTATTGCTTATCTGTATAACTGCTTTCTGACACTACAAAATGGCACAAGTGTGCCTCTTAATCTTCATGGTGGTACAAAAATTTAGATTCACATCCTAACAATAGGTCCCTCCTCTTAATTGTTATATGGGATTTAAAAAACACTTATTGGAAGATATTGTTTATTTTTAGTACTATTTATAATAGAAAATCATAGTTTTGTTAGCAGTGAGTTCCTCCCAGGCCTGGGTTCTTGAGTTCAAACCCAAGAAAGATTCAGAGCCAAACTCTTAAGCAAGCAAGTGTCCAGTAGCTGATTAAGTAAAAGTACCCTTTGATGATTGTGAGAGAGAGGTAGGCCTAGCAGTGGCAGCTGCACCTGGAGAAGTCTTTTCTTTTTATGTTTACGTTATGGGTCATACCTAGGGTGGGCTCTGACTGAGGTTGCCTCCAGTTATCAAAAGGGACTCCTCCTACTGGCTGGGAGGGGGAGATTTTGGTCCTATATGGTTCTTGTCAGAACTATCATGGCAGCCTTACCCCACCCTGTTGAAAACCACAGTGTGAGTGTATTATAATGAAGCTATACCTCACTGAAGGGCAGTATCATGGGGAAGAGGACATGCATATCCCCTGGGATCTATCCCAGCTGTATGGAATCTGGTTTCTGATCTTTATCAGTCAGAAAATGCTTGTTCCCTGCTTCTATATCTAACTGCAGGCTCTATCAGGTTTTGTTGTTGTTATTGTTGTTGTTGTTTATTTTTTTGTTTTTCCCATGAGTTTGGCTCTTGAGCTTTTGTTTGTGTAAAAGAGGGAAATTAGAATAAACCTTTCATCTTCAGAGTTCACTATTTTACCACCGATTTTCCAACCTTTGTTATGAAAGTAATTATATATAAAACTGTTTTTTATCTACAAATAAATTGATGAAGGTACCTTTAAACTTCATTAAATAGTTCTGAATAAAAAATATGATTTACAAAGCATAGAGGGTTTTTTTTTTTTAACTAATGGCTAAACTCTCTTATGATTCATGAAGGAAAAATAAACATTAAAACTCCTTTTATTTTATTTTTATTTATTTTTTTTAAGATTTTATTTATTTATTTGACAGAGAGAGATCATAAGTAGGCAGAGAGGCAGGCAGAGAGAGAGAGAGGGAAGCAGGCTCCCTGCTGAGCAGAGAGCCCGATGCGGGACTCGATCCCAGGACCCTGAGATCATGACCTGAGCCGAAGGCAGCGGCTTAACCCACTGAGCGCCACCCAGGGCGCCCAGAAACTCCTTTTATAATAAAAATAATGCTAGATAAGATTATGACCCTAATAGCATCTATGTTAGATAAGCACCATAAAATACCCATCCAGAAAGTAAATAAAAAAAACAACTCAGAGTCACAGATTTGCTGTGAAAAATGTCATTATAAGACTCTTTTTCTTAGCATTTGGAAATAATCCCTTGAGATATAAGAATTATTTTTAATTAAGTTATATTGGGAACCCATTGCAAGCCAGAGATACTTCTCTCTCAACTATAAGGGTTGGGATGACTGAAGCAATCAGTTTGAATTCTGAGTTTCCGCCTAACACTAATTCAGTGGGTTATTTTGTGATGACACAGTAGTGAAAGCTACAGTGGAGTATAGAGAATGGAATGATGTGTGTGTGTGTGTGTGTGTGTGTGTGTGTGTGTGTGTGTATGTGTGTGTTTAACACCAAACAATTCCAAACAAAATACAAGAAATAACAAATTTCAAAACACTGGACATCAGTTACTAAAGAATAGTGATTCCTGAGAGACAGGGCAAAAACACGATGAGGCCTGTAATTTCTCTGCAAGTTGCATTTAGAGAATTCCCAGCCACTAGTGCAGGAAGAGGAAACTGAGAGGAAAACTAGTAGTTTCCTTACATCGAGAAGGTGGAGCTGAGAGTCCAGGGCAATCAAGGCAACCTGGTCTCATAAGACTGTATATCAAAGAAGAGAGAATTACACAGAAACAGAACCCCAGAGATCTGTAGAAACTCCTTGAATATTTAGCAGAGTGCTGATGAGCATACACATGTAATGAAACTACTGCAAGATAGGAAAGAACTAATCAAAAGGGTTAGAATAATTAGTGGTTGGCCCTCACACAGGGCCCAGAATAGTAAATTGTTCTCAGCCAGATTGAAAGAAATCATTAATTTACAGGATATTGAGTAGACTACTTTGGCAGGTTTATTCTCAGTAGTGAGAAATAATTAGTCCTACACTGAGCACTTTTTCAGACCCACCTAAGAAGTATAAAAACAATCCCTGAAAAGATTAAACTGTCTACAAACTGCATCTCAAAAAAGAGCTTAAGAAGATTTATAGGAATACAAAAGTATCTAGAACTGCCAAGTGAAATTGACAAGGTCTGGCATCCAATCAAAAAAATTACCACCATGGGGCGCCTGGGTGGCTCAGTGGGTTAAAGGCTCTGCCTTCAGCTTAGGTCATGATCCTAGGGTCCTGGGATCAAGCCCCACATCAGTCTCTCTGCTCCACAGGGAGCCTGCTTCCTCCTCCTCTCTCTCTCTCTGCCTGCCTCTCTCTATTTTTGATCTCTGTCAAATAAATAAATAAAATATATTTTTAAAAAAAATTACCAAACATGAAAGAGGGAAGTCTAAAACAATCCCATGATGAGAATAGTCAATCTATCAAAAACCAATGAATTGACAGATATTGGAATTAACAGCAAAGAAATTTAAGATAGTTATTTTAACTGAATTTTAAAAATTAGGAACTTAGAATAATAAAAGAGAACTGAAGTTACAGAGAAAAAAAAACTACAATGTCTGGGATGCAGTGTGTCCCAGATAGGATTAATAGCAGATTCGATTTTGCAAAAGAAAATATTAGAGAAAATGAAGGCAATGACAATAGAAACTATCAAAAATGTCACAGAAGGGAAAATAAAATTTTCAATAATGAAAAGATTACGAGGGACGATTTTGTGCAGCCTAATTTATAAGTTACTAGGTCTCTCTCAAAAAAAAGGCAAGAAGAGGAATAAAAGTAGAGGAAGTCATGGCTGAGATTTTTCAAACCTGATGAGATCCTGTAGGAACAAGAAGTTTATTGAAATCCACTTGCAGGAAAAAATGAGTAAACATCTTTAAAACAAAATTAAAAAACACAATTAACCTTATTTTATAATGGGCAGAAAATTCTCAAAAATGGTGAAGTAAAGAAAAATATTTTCAGACATGCAAAATTTGCAAGACTTTTTCACCAACATTCTCACACAACAAGAAATGTTGATGGAAGTCCCAAAGAAAGATAATGGTACCAGATAAATATCTGATCTACCCAAAGATATAAAGAATATTGGAAAGGGTTACAATATGGGTAAATGTAAAGGTTTTTTTTTCCTTATTATGCATATCTCTTTGAAAGGTAAGTGGCTGTTTTCCTGAAGTAATAGCCATGTATTGTAAGATTGATAAAATATATAAGGTAAAAGGCATGTGTACACTATAGTAAAATAACATGTTGTTGGCTTGAAGATAAACAAGAACATAGTAGAAAGTTCAGAAATAAACCACACTTATAAAGACAACTTTTTTTTTTTTAACACAGATGGTGCAAGAGAGAAATTATATAGGCTTTTCAATAAATTGTGCTAGGATAACTGGGAATCTATATGCAAAAAAAAAAAAGTGTTATACTTTGTACAGTGTACAAAAATCAACTCAGAATAGATAATAGACCTGAATATAAAAGCCTAAAACTATAAAACTTTTAGGAGAAAAATCCACATGTAACTGGCTTAGAAGAAGGTACTGGAGGGGGGGTGGGCAGGGGCAGATGGGTTAAACAGTTGATGGGTATCAAAGAGGACAGGGCCAGATGAGCACCATGTATTGTATTTAAGTGATGAAATCACCAAATTCTACACCTGAAACTAATATTACACTGTATGTTACGTATGTATGTTAACTAACTAGAATTGAATAAAAACTTGACAAAGAAAAAGGTGTCCTAGATACAACTCCAAAAGCACAGCCTTTAAAAAAACAAAACAAAACAAAAAAACTAATTGATCTCTAAGCTTTTAGGCATTTTAATACCCTACACAATACATAAAATGGGCAGCTAGTTGTTGGGTGGAGTAGTATTACAGATACCTCCAATGCTAACTCCTTCTTTCATCTCAGTCACACATTTTTCAATGAGACCTACCCTGAATATCTTATTTTAAATTGCACACAGTACTCCATCTTCTGGCACTTTAAATTAACTGTACCTATTTTCTTTTTTCCATAAGACCTTTATTCTTTACCCTGTTATCTAATATGCCTATTAACTATTCATATAATTTCTTCACTATTCATATTCTATTCATTATTCACTATTCATATAATTGATACCACTAAACTATATGGCCGACAAGGAGTGTTGAGTGGTAGATGCTTAACAAATATCTATTAAAATAGGGGAGAAAATCAATTACCAAGAAGGAAAATCCAACTGAAATATTATAATTGGTTGGCTTTGGGGAGCAGGAATTGGGGACAGAAAAGGTAAGGTAAGGTACTGTAATAACATGTATAAGTATTTGGAGAATCGCTTTAGTTTAAATTATGCACATTATTATTATGATTTTTTACAACCAAATGATTTAATTGTTTAAAATTAAAACAACATGCATTCCATATACACCATGTTTCCAGGCTTCCCTTGTTGATTTTTAGTCCTCTTGTATAAGTTTTGCCAAAGTAGAACAGTCCTTTCCAAGAAAGGCTTTAACTATGGTGATTACATAAGTTATCATCCAAGCCAGGATCTTTAGAGAGCGCTAAATGCTAAACAGGGACGCCTGGGTGGCTCAGTGGTTAAGCCGCTGCCTTCAGCTCAGGTCATGATCTCAGGGTCCTGGGATCGAGTTCCGCGTGGGGTGCTCTGCCGGCAGGGAGCCTGCTTCCCCCTCTCTCTCTCTCTGCCTGCCTCTCCGTCTACTTGTGATTTCTCTCTGTCAAATAAATAAATAAAATCTTAAAAATAAATAAATAAATAAATGCTAAACAGAATGATACTCACAGATGATAGTCAAACGGTCTCTGCTATGCAAAACCACATGCATGGCCATCCTTTTTGTGACCTCTAGGAAGTTTGGGGTTATTTTGTACTTAGGTTGAGTATGAAATTCAAACAGGTAGAATTTCTAATAAGAAAGATAGGGGGTGCCTGGGTAGGACAGTCGGTTGAGTGTCCAACTCTTGGTTTCAGTTCAGGTTGTGATCCCAAGATCGTGAGATCTAGCCACAAGGCTAGATGTAGAGGCTCCATGTAGAGTATGTTAGAGTTTATCTCTCCCTCTCTCTCTGCCCCTCCCCCTACACACTCCTTCACTCTCTCTCTAAAATAAACAAACAAACAAACAAACAAATAAATAAATAAATATTTTTTGTAAGAGGAAAGAAAAATGTTTATACGGGTCATATTCTTTTTCAACAATTCTGAAGTTAAAAAAAAAAGGAAACAAATTCTAAAAACTAGTATGACATTCAGCCTATATAGTGGCAAAATCTAAAGAAACTGAACTCGGATGTTGCCAAAACCTTTATTTATTTCACTTAGTGTGAATGTTCATAAATTTGCTGCAAAACTATTAATATCCATTAATATTATCCTACCCAGCAAGATATTATGCAGCATATAAGTAATGAATTATCTTTATAAAATCAAAAAAATTCAGAATTCTGATATTCATCTGATCCCAATGTCTCAGTTAAGGAATTACAAACCTATATATCCTTCCCTTAATTATCCTTTGATTTTATCATTTTATTTGCTAATTATACCCTTTTAATTATTGGCTTAA
Organism: Mustela putorius furo; assembly: GCF_011764305.1. Taxonomy (NCBI): domain Eukaryota; kingdom Metazoa; phylum Chordata; class Mammalia; order Carnivora; family Mustelidae; genus Mustela; species Mustela putorius. The sequence continues at coordinate 14,809 of NW_025421443.1, forward strand.
ATGGAAGACATACCTTTTATTATTTTATTTTTATTTTATTTCTTTTCAGGGTTCCAGAATTCATTCTTTATGCACCACACCCAGAAGGCATACCTTTTTAGAAAAAGATGATCTCATTTAGAGTGGTTAGGGCACAGAGAGCAGAAACGTTATGATTTGGCACCTGTTCTAAAAGTGGAGGCCATCAGGTCTCCATGAAGATTATGGCAACACTCTATCTTCAAAACTGAAAGCAGAGTTTCTTCAGGAATTTATATTTTATAAATCTTTGTTTTTAATGATATGAATCCTTTTCTAATACAGACATTCCAAACAGTCCCTATGGCATGAACTGGCGTTATATATACAGCACAATAAACAACATATGGGTAACCTATGTGGAGGCATAAATATGTCTTTCTAAATTGGATGGGATGGTCCAGTGGATATATTTTTTTATGTTGGTATTCTCTGAATTTCTAACATTTTCACATTATTTCACTCCTTTCTGGAGCCTCTTACTGTTGGATTTTGGCAGTTGATGCTGTGATTTTACAACAGCAAGCCCTCCATGAGTTCTTAACACCCAAAGCCACCTCTGTAGATTGGCACACTGCCTACAGACACAAGCTGTCAAGTAGCTTCCACGTGAAAGAACATAGCGTGTTATTAAGCCAATTCATTTCTAGGAGGAGGAACACATTGTTAAATATATAATCTTTGATTTTGGGAAACCATATTTAAGAAGTAGAAATAAAACTAAATTCTTACAAAACTTATCCTGTGGTTATCATGCATTTTTTAGTAAGCACTTGTTTTGGAATTTTTTTTTTTTTTTCAGTTTACAGAGGAGTTGCAAAGATAGTGCAGCATGTTTTCTTACATCCTAGGTCCAGTTTCTCATTCCGGTAGTAACTTACTGCTAACTAAACCTTGTACTTTATTTGAATATCACCAGTTTTTACATCAGTGCCCCTTTTTTTGTTCTGGTATTCAATCTGAGTTAACCACATTGTTTTCTGTAATTATCTTTGCTATCTTGTATAATATATCTCTCTATATAAATTACCTAAACCTGAGTTCATACTTTTTACCTTTGACTAGTCTTTTCTAGCCTACCATTTTGCGTACTATAACTTTCCTCCCTGCAGTGAGAAACTGGGCTCTCGCTAGCCACTGCCCATGTACCTGTTCAATGCTACTACATGTAAAGCGGAATTGAAATTATTAAGTGTCCCCCATGAAAAAAAAATTATCAGCATGCAGTATTTATGTGTAGTTCCTTTTGTCTTTACCCTTACAATTTCCTGTCCAAACACTATTTTCCAAAGTGTTAGGCCAACTTTTTTATTCACCTAACTTTTCATTGCAGTCATACCATACATTCATAATACTGTCAGATTCATTTGTCACAGTCTGCATTCCATCTTTAGATCCCTGAAATGTGGTTGATTTTTTGGGTTTGTACATTAAAACACTTTTGAGGTATAGTTCTACTAGTTTTAACAAATGCATAGAGTCATGCATCCACCACCCCTGTTGCTATATAGAACAATTCCATCACTCCAAAATTTCCATAGTGTATCCTCTTTCCAAAAACCTTATGCAACAACTGATCTATTTTCTGTCACTAAAGTTTTGCTTCCCAAACTGTCATACGAATGGAAAGATACAGCATGTCTCCTTTTGGGTTTCCTTTCCTTTTTAAAGAATTTTTTAAGATTTTAAGATATAAACTCATATATGGAACTTAAGAGACAAAACACATGAACAAAGGAAAAACAAAAGAGAGACAAACCAAAAAAAAAAAGGCTCTTGACTAGAGAGAACACATAAATGGTTACCAGGAAGGTGTTGGAGTTGAGGATGGTGGGGAATGGTGAAATAGGCGAAGGAGATTTAGAGTACACTTATACCACGATGAGCACAGAGTAATATATGGAACTATTTAATCACTATATTGTGCACCTGAAACTAATATAGCACTGTTAAGTACACTGGAATTAAAATTAAAAAAAAAGATTTATTCATATTGTGGCATGAATCCATAACACAATTCTCATTTTAGTTCTGAATAGTATTCTTCTGTGTGGCAGTACTACATTTTTTCTTACAGAGAAAGACTCTGTGTGTGTGTGTGTGTGTGTGTGTGTGTGTGTGCGTGTGTAACTGAGGGCAGGGTGGGGGGCACAGAAGAAGAGAGAGAATCTCACAGAGCTTGGTCTCACAACCCTGAGAGCATGACCTGACCTGAAATCAAGAGTCGATCTTTAACTGACTTAGGCACCCAGGTGCCCCTGTACTACAGTCTGTTCATCCATTCTCCTACTGAAAGACATCCTGGTTGCAATTATTCATCATGCATTTTTAAATTTAACAAGGGAAAAAATTAAATAAAATAGATGTTTTTACCAATTTCAAATCAATGTTCCATAAAAGCAATAAGTTAAACATGCATTTAATTCTTAAATGCCTTTTCCATTCCTTTTCATTACTGGCACAAGTAGCAATGTCATTGACACACTGACAGGCCACCAGGCTCTTCCTAGACCATTCCATAGTTAGAAAAAAAAAAATTATACTATGGATGCATTCAAATAACTACTTATTTTACACATCCAGACTAAATAATTAAAAACCATAACTTTGTTTAAGGGAGCATATTGACTCCATAACAAATCACTCATGGCACATTTTCTTTCAAAACTAGTAGGGATATCAGATGGCAGCTACATTAGTGGTGAGGTACTATAAGGTACAGTGTTGTTGACTGACTATGTTGTACACCTGAAAGAAATGTAATACATCCATAAATAGTAGAGATATATCATTAAAGTAAATAGAACTATTTGGCCATTTTTAAAGATTAATATTTTAATATTTTGTTAAATTGTAATTAATAAATATAAATAAGATAGAGTTTTTGGTGATTTTTTTTCACTCCTCTTAAATGTTTCATCCCCAAATATATAACTTTCTATTAACAACAAATAGTTGTCTTGGGCACGCATCATTCATTATGCTTATTTGACTACCAACCACTTCATTTATAAATCTGTATAATTTTGTAATAGAAGGGACTTGAAAATTCAGAATCATTTATGTTTAAGGAAACAATCAGCAAAACTAAAAGACAACCTATGGAATGGGAAAAGATAATTATAAATGACATGTCTGATGAAGGGTTAGTATTCAAAAAATATAAAGAACTTACCAAACTCAACACCCCCCCCCAAAATCTAATTTAACAATGGACAGAAGACACGAACAGACATTTCTCCAAAGAAGACATCCAGTTGGCTAAGAAACACTTGAGTTATCATCAGGGAAATGAAAATCAACACTACAATGAGGTATCACCTCACAGCAGTTAGAATGGCTAAAATCAACAATGCAAGAATAAACAGGTGTTGATGAAGCTGTGGAGAGAGGGGAACCTCTTTCATTGTTAGTGGTAATGCAAACTGGAGCAGCCACTCTGGAAAAGGAAAAGAAGGACCCCTGAAGGTCCTTCAAAGTTAAAAATAGAACCACCTATGATCCAGCAATCACACTACTGGGTATTTGCCCAAAGAATATAAAAACACTAATTTAAAGGGATACATGCATCCCTATGTTTTTGATACATATAGCCAAGGTATGGAAACAACCCACATGTCTATTGTTTCATGAATGAATAAAGAAGAAGTGTTATATATATATATATATAAAATTGTGTGTATGTGCATATATATGTACATGTATGTATATACATGTACATATGTATATATCTACATACATGTGTATATACATGTACATATATATGTACATACACACACAATGGAATATTATTCAGCCACAGGAAGAATGAAATCTTGCCAATTGCAATGACATGGTTGGAGCAAGAGAGTACAATGTTAATCGAAACAAGTCAGTCAGGGAAAGATACCTGGGAAATACCATATGATTTCACTCATAGGTGGAATTTAAGAAATAAAACAAATGAGCATAGGGGAAAAAGGAAGGCAAACTAAGAAACAGACTCTTAACTATAGAGAACAAACTGATGGTTAACAGAGGAGAGGTTGGTTGGGGGGAATGAGTAAAATAAGTGATGTGATTAAGGACTGCACTTGTCCTGATAAGCACTCAATGATTAAAATAAAACTTAATTTTAAAAATCATATATGTTTATATGTAAGAGTTTTAATGATAACAAGGAAATTGTGTGTGTGTACTATGTATTATATACCATATTTACCAGTGCTATTCCTCCACTCCTATTTTTAGTCATAATCATTGAACTAAAACTTTAGGTATACATTTCTAACAGAAAAAAAATGTTTTAAAACATCTTTAATGTTTAAGGAAACAATGTTTAGATTAAAAATAAATGTTTAAATATATATTTGATATTTTAATTTAATATTTAATACATCCTTTTCAAAATTATGATTTTTCAAGTAAAATAAAACAAAGTATTTCTCATTGTTACTCACATCACATTTAGTGTGTTCATATAATGGCTTTAAGAACAAGAAAAAGATGAAAACAAGGTTTCTGAACATGTTTTCTGAAAGTGGCAACAAATATAGTGGTAGACTTTGAAGCCACCTGAAATGGCTTTATCATTTCTTGTATCTGTAACTTTATAATGCTTATGAACTTTATATAGCTCTGCAACCTTATAAACATACAACATATGTGTACATACCACACATAATATGGTGTTTCTCTTGCATACTCTCTCTCCTCTCCCAGCACACATAGACATACACACACAATTAAAAATAGTTAACATTTAATGAAGGTTTAGATTCCATGATGTAGCCTTCTACATGCTTTAAAAAGTGATCTTAATTGGACCTCATACTAATCCTTTTATTTGGGTCTACTATACCTGAGTTTTTTAATGAGAAACTGAGGTCAGACACGTTAAATACTGTGACTGACCAAAGTTACATAGCTAATAAATAAGAGAAGTTTCAGGACTTCAGAATGCAGCACTATATGCCACCATGTGTCTACAAATGCCACTGTAAATGCCAAATTCTAAAATCTGATTTTTAACTTTTAGCCAATTCTAATATTTGAACAAATATATATGTGTGCATATAAAATATTATAGTGTATATATGTATAAGTATATAATTTATTTAGAATATGTTTTCCTTTAAATACAAATATAATATCATTTCTTGTATTTATCTAAATTATGTATGTGAAACATAAGAAGTGCTCTCTGAAGATATCTGTATATCCACTATTTGAAACAAGCTTTTCAACAGTTTATCTGAGTTTATTGCTATGGAAGAAAAAAAAATAGAACTTTTCAAGTAGTATCTTACATTCCTTTAAATTGAACACAGTTCTCTTAAATTGCTTTATGTCAACCTGTAAGCTCTTTCTCAAATAGTTCAAGGTTATTATATAATTGAAGGCTTTTTGTCAAGATCTATACTAGTGAGAGATGTTGAGGAAGACTAAAACTCATGTCCATTGGGGCGCCTGGAGTGGCTCAGTCAATTAAGCATCTGATTTCCACTCAGGTCCTGATCCCAAGTCCTGGGATGGAGCTCAGTGCCTGGCTTCATGCTTACTGGGGAGTCTGCCTCTCCCTCTCCTACTGTCCCACCCCTGTTTATGCTCACTCTCTCTCTTAAATAAATTAAAAAAATATTTTAAAAAAATCACGTCCATGAAACTTACATATTTCTGCAACTTGGCACAGTTTCTTGAAGTAAAGAAAACTATGTCATACATCATGCCCTGAGAGTGTTAATTGTTTCTCATTATTCATCCTTCTTTGAGTGTCCATCAGAGTCTTGTTACATTTTTACATTTTTACATTTTTATTTATTTATTTGTTTATGTGAGACAGAGAGCATGTACCCATAGGTGTGGGGGAAGGGGAGAGGAAAAGAATCTTCAGACTCCCCTCAATTCAGAGCCTGACATGAGCTCGATTTCAACACCCATGAATTCATGACCTGACCCAAACTATGTCAGACTTTTAACCATCTGAGCCACTCAGGTGTCCCTGATTCTTGTTACTTTTAAAGTCATCTCAATGCTTTTCTTATCTCCCTTTAAAAAATCAAACTCCATGTATTCTGCTCTACAATGGGAGACAAAAACAAGAAAAACAAGAAATACACAAGAAAGTATATTTGGGTGTGTGTCTGTGTATATAAATTTGTGTATATGTACAGATACATACGGATGCATGCATGCATGTGTATTACTGTGTGTACACAAACATTCATACATACACACATGTATGCATATATATTTGGGTAAGTAACTAGGCTGATAGTGCACCTAAAAGTATGTGAAGCTTCAAAGGAGAATTCTGTAATCTCTACTAAGTAGGACTCTGTAACTACCTAGTAACATGCACTCTTTGAAGAGAATTAAAATCCTAAATGACATTTGTGAATGGGCAAAATGTCTTCCAAAGATAAAAGCATGGCTTTAGTGAAAGTCAAAAATCAAAAGTATCTAGATGCTGATGACACAGATCAATTCATGTAGCTTGTATCTGACCAGAAGACAGGATGTCCAAAAGCTAGACACTAAGATAACATCTTCAATTTAGATACTTCAGTGTGTGTCTTGCTATGTAACTGTAACTCTCCAGAGACATAAGGGCTGTGGCACTTGGTTGTCTAGGGCCACATCAGGGCCGTGCCATTCACTGGCTGTGGAACTTCAGGCACAGATTGTAGCTCATGTGCCTCACTTTCATCAGGAGGATAACTGTACAGTGGTTGCTGTGAAGTAGAAATTAGTTCATATATGAAACAGGCTTAGAATAGTGCCGGTAACCACTCCACCAAGGATTGCTACTATAAGTTTTTGCTATAATAATTGCTATTTGGTTGAAATAACAAGTATATTTTTGTTAATACATTGATAATCCTAGCTTAAATTAAAGCCTAGAATTAGTAAAACTTATCAAAAGAGGTAAGCACCACATATCATGTATTTATAAGGAATTATATGAAAAGTTTAATTTTCAACTTTAATGTGTATTTCTGCCGTTTGAAAAGAGTCATAAGAATCTCCTTTACTGGTTTTGCTGTGGTTCCTTTTGCCTATGGACTAGACTAAGGGAAATTTCAGTTGAGTTTGAGTTTACGTGATCCCAGTCACTTTGATATATAGTTAGTTTACTCTATCTCTCCCACTGTAAAATTAGTTTCCAGGGACAAATCCATGTTTCACTGCAGCAGCTCAATTGCATCATGACATGAAGCTGCAGGGCCCGAGGATGTTTCATTTTATGAATTTGATTTCTGACATTAAAGTTAACTGAGTAATGAAGGGGACACAAAGTTTGAAATGTATGGAGCCAGGAGCTAGTCTGTTGAAAAATTATCCCAGTTATCAGAATTGTAAAATTTCAGGCAGAGAATTATATTCCCATGGATATCTAATCAAAATGGAAGTACTTACCTCTCAGGAATATGCTGCTTAAGCCATCATGCACATTATAAAATTATCCACAAGCTAAATTTATTTTATATATTTCCATGTGACACTAAGAAAATGTATTATGAAACTGAGAAATAACTTATGACATAAAATTTTGATTATACCAATTTCGGATCATTTCTCATTAAATAAATGTTGATGAGAAGTAATAAGTTCTTGGACTGTTTGATAATACAATTGACACAAAGTATTAAGTCACATGACCACATGAGAAAAAGATGAGTATTTCTTAGTGATGAACCATGAATTACTGGTTGGGATAAAAAACACCCAACACTCATAACATGCCCCTCAAAATACATGTAGAGAACAAATTTGTTAACAAATTCATCAATTCAAAGAGTTTTAAAATTCACTTAAAGCACAAGAAAATTTAACATGCCTTGACATTTTACAGTTCACATGTAAAATAAACTTGATATTTTCCCCCCAAATTTGTCAACCATACTAAAAGTGGACATGACATTATCAATGATGCATGTGGAGCAGGATTTTTTTTTCCATAAACTAAAATTAAGACAAAAGAATTTCAATTAAACATGTTAGGGAAAATACTAAATTATAATTCCATTTCCTCTGGAAAAATACTTTGCAAACTTATTATTATAGATAATAATATATGTTAAAAATAACTAGTATTGTTATTTTCTGATGTTTTACAATTGTGTATTTGTCAGTTTGTAGCTATTTATAATTGGCCATGGTTTCTTGTCTTGTTCTAAATAATATTCACTTTCATAACAGCTTAGGAAATGTAATTTTGTATTCTTTTTCTTAAGGCGTATAAATCCTACCTCCAAATTAACAAGAAGTGGCAGGACCCATAAAACCTGAATGATCTTGGTTCAAATATTTGTATTTTTATAAAGCTCTACAGTTGATTTAGAAGTATAACCAGGGCTAAAAAGCATTAATAAAATTATGGGAATCACAAATATTTGTCAGGGAGATGACCGTAGGTGTCTTTATTGGCTTAGAAGTTAAATATTTCTCTAGTCAAGGGAGAAAATACAGAAAGAAATAGAAGCCTTGAGAGAAGGTTTTACTTTTGAACATGGTTGTTTCTAGAAAATGTTTGCTAGCAATCACACTAACTTTAGCAACCATATCAAATTCTTATAGCAAGCTTACTATAGACAAAATTCTTAAGATTTTTTTTCTTAATGTTCCACTTCTTAGGTTGCTCCTTACATTTTTTTGTACATTGGGAGCTTTAAATTTTAGTACCTAAAGGAGTTTACTTTTGTCTTTGGTAAATGTGTTTCAGCAATATTATGGCCTCATTCTGAGCTTTTTCTCTTTATGCTAGCTTACCAATGCTTTGATATTACTGCATATACCTGTTCTCCCTTATTTTTTTTCTCAGTTGATCTCATAGCCAGGAGTTCAGTTATAGTATCTAAAAAAGCCTTCCTTCTAATGTACCTAATAGAACTTCCAAGTCTGAAGAATACATAGGAGGACATTTGCTTTCTGTTCCTAAGAAGTATATCGACCATGACTGTTGTTACACACACAGACACACACAGATGCACATGTAGGCAAGTTCTGCTATACCCAGCTTATGATGATTTTATTACAAATACTCTTATCTTCACCTTTAACGTTCTCCACTGAAGCCCAGTGGTTTGGAAGGTGATACGAAAGCTGTCATTTGCTATTCCAGAATGGCTTTTCTTGAGTCCTATTCCAGAAATAATTAGGATATATCACTTGCAGTGTTCATTTGGTTTAATTTGAGGGATTTGTTGAACTTAAATTGCATTTTAAATACTAGGAGAGTAAATTTATAGATATGATGAAAAGACATGTCTGATGTATGAGACTTACATAAGATTAAATCCTATTTCTTTCAGAAAAAGTGACAAATCTAAATGACAAACTCAACCAAAGAGAACATGATAAACAAACAAACAAACGAACTGATCACTGAAAGAGTTTATAAAAAGCTTGATGTGAGCTCTAAGATAAATTTGGGGAAAATGTCTAGATATTTCATTCCAGTGTTCATACTCAAATAGAATAGGATCTAGAAAAAAAACAAATAGCATTAAACCTTTATGGTTTAAAGAACAAAAACATTGTGCTACATGAAAACAATTTTAAATGGCAACAATTAGTCATCATTTGCTTTAAACAGACTGATATTACCAGGAACCAGGAATTGAGTAAGCTTAAGATGGATCTTCTCTTAGGGATAATCTAGTAATATTTTACTCAGTAATATTTTGATCAGTGTTTAAATTTCCCTTGCATTACTGGGTGCCTGGGTGGCACAGTCGGTTGAGCCTCCAAGTCTTGATTTTGGCTCAGGTCATAATCTCAGGGTCATGAGATCCTGCCCTCTATCTAGCCCCCAGTTGGGTTCCCCATTCAGCTCAGAGTCTGCCTAAGACTGTCTCTCCCTCTCCTTTTTGCCCCTCCCCCACTTGCTCATGTACACTCCCCCCCATAAGTAAAAGAATCCTTAAAAAATTTTTCCTTACATTACCCATAAAAGTCAGTCAGCCCAGCTAAAAGGCCTAGCTAAAGCCATTTACTATCCATGTGGCTCATTCACTTAACAGGAAGTATTTTACCAGCCACTTAATCTTCTTCTGCCTCAGTGTTCTTATCTAGAAATGAAGTTCATGCTGATATTTACTTCTCAGAGGTTCTGTAAAGATAAATGGGAGTTAGATGTAAAACACTGACAAAACGGCTCATTTGTGGTAAGCCCCCACTGATGCTAGTGTTGTGGTTTCTATTTTTCACGCATTAATCAAGGTTCTGTAAATTTCAGTGTGGGCACCAGATACACTGCCGCTCTCCTCACTCTCTTCATGTTGTTTAATGGCACCTCTTCTTCCTTTCCAGAGGTAGGAACACTTTCAGAACATTGTGCCTTCACTTTCTACTCACGATATGCATTCCTGAAATATTTATGCTCCCAAGAGTGAAAATCAGAATTGCTTACTCTAAAATCATTGTTTTTCGGTATCCAGCTATTATAGCTTCATTGCAAAAGATGGAGGCCAGTAGCTACTGGATCACAAAGAGGACCTGACCTGCTGCTTCTTCAGGGCCCAGGCTCAGTCTAACCCAGACAAACTTTTCAGTTTTGTAAAAAAAATTTCCTCTCATTGTTGCTTATGAGGTCTTTGACTTCTTTTTTTTTTTTTTTAATTTTTTTTTATAAACATATATTTTTATCCCCAGGGGTACAGGTCTGTGAATCACCAGGTTTACACACTTCACAGCACTCACCAAAGCACATACCCTCCCCACTGTCCATAATCCCACCCCCTTCGCCCAAACCCCCTCCCCGCAGCAACCCTCAGTTTGTTTTGTGAGATTAAGAGTCACTTATGGTTTGTCTCCCTCCCAAACCCATCTTGTTTCATTGATTCTTCTCCTACCCACTTAAGCCCCCATGTTGCATCACCACTTCCTCATATCAGGGAGACAATATGATAGTTGTCTTTCTCTGCTTGACTTATTTCGCTAAGCATGATACGCTCTAGTTCCATCCATGTTGTCGCAAATGGCAAGATTTCATTTCTTTTGATGGCTGCATAGTATTCCATTGTGTATATATACCACGTCTTCTTGATCCATTCATCTGTTGATGGACATCTAGGTTCTTTCCATAGTTTGGCTATTGTGGACATTGCTGCTATAAACATTCGGGTGCACGTACCCCTTTGGATCACTACGTTTGTATCTTTAGGGTAAATAACCAATAGTGCAATTGCTGGGTCATAGGGCAGTTCTATTTTCAACATTTTGAGGAACCTCCATGCTGTTTTCCAGAGTGGCTGCACCAGCTTGCATTCCCACCAACAGTGTAGGAGGGTTCCCCTTTCTCCGCATCCTCGCCAGCATCTGTCATTTCCTGACTTGTTGATTTTAGTCACTCTGACTGGTGTGAAGTGATATCTCAGTATGGTTTTGATTTGTATTTCCCTGATGCCGAGTGATATAGAGCACTTTTTCATGTGTCTGTTGGCCATCTGGATGTCTTCTTTGCAGAAATGTCTGTTCATGTCCTCTGCTCATTTCTTGATTGGATTATTTGTTCTTTGGGTGTTGAGTTTGCTAAGTTCTTTATAGATTCTGGACACTAGTCCTTTATCTGATATGTCGTTTGCAAATATCTTCTCCCATTCTGTCAGTTGTCTTTTGATGTTGTTAACTGTCTCCTTTGCTGTGAAAAAGCTTTTGATCTTGATGAAATCCCAATAGTTCATTTTTGCCCTTGCTTCCCTTGCCTTTGGCGTTGTTCCTAGGAAGATGTTGCTGTGGCTGAGGTCGAAGAGGTTGCTGCCTGTGTTCTCCTCAAGGATTTTGATGGATTCCTTTTGCACATTGAGGTCCTTCATCCATTTTGAGTCTATTTTTGTGTGTGGTGTAAGGAAATGATCCAATTTCGTTTTTCTGCATGTGGCTGTCCAATTTTCCCAGCACCATTCATTGAAGAGGCTGTCTTTTTTCCATTGGACATTCTTTCCTGCTTTGTCTAAGATTAGTTGACTGTAGAGTTGAGGGTCTATTTCTGGGCTCTCTATTCTGTTCCATTGATCTATGTGTCTGTTTTTGTGCCAGTACCATGCTGTCTTGATGATGACAGCTTTATAATAGAGCTTGAAGTCCGGAATTGTGATGCCACCAACATTGGCTTTCTTTTTCAATATCCCTTTGGCTATTCGTGGTCTTTTCTGGTTCCATATAAATTTTAGAATTATTTGTTCCATTTCTTTGAAAAAGATGGAAGGTACTTTGATAGGAATTGCATTAAATATGTACATTGCTTTAGGTAGCATAGACATTTTCACAATATTTATTCTTCCAATCCAGGAGCATGGAACATTTTTCCATTTCTTTGTGTCTTCCTTAATTTCTTTCATGAGTACTTTATAGTTTTCTGAGTATAGATTCTGTGCCTCTTTGGTTAGGCTTATTCCTAGGTATCTTATGGTTTTGGGTGCAGTTGTAAATGGGATTGACTCCTTAATTTCTCTTTCTTCTGTCTTGCTGTTGGTGTAGAGAAATGCAACTGATTTCTGTGCATTGATTTTATATCCTGACACTTTACTGAATTCCTGTATAAGTTCTAGCAGTTTTGCAGTGGAGTCTTTAGGGTTTTCCACATATAGTATCATATCATCTGCGAAGAGTGATAATTTGACTTCTTCTTTGCCAATTTGGATGCCTTTAATTTCCTTTTGTTGTCTGATTGCTGAGGCTAGGACCTCTAGTACTATGTTGAAGAGCAGTGGTGATAATGGACATCTCTGCCGTGTTCCTGACCTTAGCGGAAAAGCTTTCAGTTTTTCTCCATTGAGAATGATATTTGCGATGGGTTTTTCATAGATGGCTTTGATGATATTGAGGTCTGTGCCCTCTATCCCTACACTTTGAAGAGTTTTGATCAGGAAGGGATGCTGTACTTTGTCAAATGCTTTTTCAGCATCTATTGAGAGTATCATATGGTTCTTGTTCTTTCTTTTATTGATGTGTTGTATCACATTGACTGATTTGCGGATGTTGAACCAACCTTGCAGCCCTGGAATAAATCCCACTTGGTCATGGTGAATAATCCTTTTAATGTACTGTTGAATCCTATTGGCTAGTATTTTGGTGAGTATTTTCGCATCTGTGTTCATCAAGGAAATTGGTCTATAGCTCTCTTTTTTGATGGGATCCTTGTCTGGTTTTGGGATCAAGGTGATGCTGGCCTCATAAAATGAGTTTGGAAGTTTTCCTTCCATTTCTATATTTTGGAACTGTTTCAGGAGAATAGAAATTAGTTCTTCTTTAAATGTTTGGTAGAATGCCCACGGGAAGCCGTCTGGCCCTGGGCTTTTGTTTGTTTGGAGATTTTTAATGACTGTTTCAATCTCCTTACTGGTTATGGGTCTGTTCAGGCTTTCTATTTCTTCCTGGTTCAGTTGTGGTAGTTTATATGTTTCTAGGAATGCATCCATTTCTTCCAGATTGTCAAATTTATTGGCGTAGAGTTGCTCATAGTATGTTCTTATAATAGTTTGTATTTCTTTGGTGTTAGTTGTGATCTCTCCTCTTTCATTCATGATTTTATTTATGTGGGTCCTTTCTCTTTTCTTTTTGATAAGTTGGGCCAGGGGTTTATCAATTTTATTAATTCTTTCAAAGAACCAGCTCCTAGTTTCGTTGATTTGTTCTATTATTTTTTTGGTTTCTATTTCATTGATTTCTGCTCTGATCTTTATGATTTCTCTTCTCCTGCTGGGCTTAGGGTTTCTTTCTTGTTCTTTCTCCAGCTCCTTTAGGTGTAGGGTTAGGTTGTGTACCTGAGACCTTTCTTGTTTCTTGAGAAAGGCTTGCACCACTATATATTTTCCTCTCAGGACTGCCTTTGTTGTGTCCCACAGATTTTGAACCATTGTATTTTCATTATCATTTGTTTCCATGATTTTTTTCAATTCTTCTTTAATTTCCCAGTTGACCCATTCATTCTTTAGAAGGATGCTGTTTAGTCTCCATGCATTTGGGTTCTTTCCAAACTTCCTTTGGTGGTTGAGGTCTAGCTTTAGAGCATTGTGGTCTGAAAATATGCAGGGAATGATCCCAATCTTTTGATACCGGTTGAGTCCTGATTTAGGACCGAGGATGTGATCTATTCTGGAGAATGTTCCATGTGCACTAGAGAAGAATGTGTATTCTATTGCTTTGGGATGAAATTTTCTGAATATATCTGTGATGTCCACCTGGTCCAGTGTGTCGTTTAAGGCCTTTATTTCCTTGCTGATCTTTTGCTTGGATGATCTGTCCATTTCAGTGAGGGGAGTGTTAAAGTCCCCTACTATTATTGCATTATTGTTTATGTGTTTCTTTGATTTTGTTATTAATTGGTTTATATAGTTGGCTGCTCCCATGTTGGGGGCATAGATATTTAAAATTGTTAGATCTTCTTGTTGGACAGACACTTTGATATAGTGTCCTTCCTCATCTCTTATTATAGTCTTTGGCTTAAAATCTAATTGATCTGATATAAGGATTGCCACTCCTGCTTTCTTCTCATGTTCATTAGCATGGTAAATTCTTTTCCAGCCCCTCACTTTAAATCTGGAGGTGTCTTCGGGCTTAAAATGAGTTTCTTGGAGGCAACATATAAATGGGTTTTGTTTTTTTATCCATACCGATAACCTGTGTCTTTTGACAGGGGCATTTAGCCCATTCACATTCAGGGTAACTATTGAGAGATATGAATTTAGTGCCATTGTATTGCCTGTAAGGTGACTGTTACTGTATATGGTCTCTGTTCCTTTCCGATCTACCACTTGTAGGCTCTCTCTTTGCTTAGAGGACCCCTTTCAAGATTTCCTGTAGAGCTGGTTTGGTGTTTGCAAATTCTTTCAGTTGTTGTTTGTCCTGGAAGCTTTTAATCTCTCCTTCTATTTTCAATGATAGCCTAGCTGGATATAGTATTCTGGGCTGCATGTTTTTCTCATTTAGTGCTCTGAAAATATCATGCCAGTTCTTTCTGGCCTGCCAGGTCTCTGTGGATAAGTCAGCTGCCAATCTAATATTTTTACCATTGTATGTTACAGACTTCTTTTCCCGGGCTGCTTTCAGGATTTTCTCTTTGTCATTGAGACTTGTAAATTTTACTATTAGGTGACGGGGTGTGGGCCTATTCTTATTGATTTTGAGGGGCATTCTCTGAACCTCCTGAATTTTGATGCTCGTTCCCTTTGCCATATTGGGGAAATTCTCCCCAATAATTCTCTCCAGTATAACTTCTGCTCCCCTCTCTCTTTCTTCTTCTTCTGGAATCCCAATTATTCTAATGTTGTTTCGTCTTATGGTGTCACTTATGTCTCGAATTCTCCCCTTGTGGTCCAGTAGCTGCTTGTCCCTCTTTTGTTCAGCTTTTTTATTCTCTGTCATTTGGTCTTCTATATCACTAATTCTTTCTTCTGCCTCATTTATCCTAGCAGTGAGAGCCTCCATTTTTGATTGCACCTCATTAATAGCTTTTTTGATTTCAACTTGGTTATATTTTAGTTCTTTTATTTCTCCAGAAAGGGCTTTTATATCTCTCGAGAGGGTTTCTCTAATATCTTCCATGCCTTTTTTGAGCCCGACTAGAACCTTGAGAATTGTCATTCTGAACTCTAGACCTAACATATTACCAATGTCTGTATTGATTAGGTCCCTAGCCTTCGGTACTGCCTCTTGTTCTTTTTTTTCTGATTAATTTTTCCGTCTTGTCATTTTGTCCAGATAAGAGTATATGAATGAGCAAGTAAAATACTAAAAGGGTGGCAACAACCCCAGGAAAATATGCTTTAACCAAATTAGAAGAGATCCCAAATCGTGAGGGGGATAAAGGGGATAAAAGAGGTTCAAAGCGGAAGAAAGAAGAAAAAAAAAGAAAAAAGAAAAGAAAAGAATTAAAAAAAGAAAACAAATAAGAAAAATATAAACAAGAAAAAATATATATATTAGATAAACTAGTTAAAAAACGTTAAGAAAGAAAAAGATAAAACTTAAAAAAAATTTAACCAGAAGGCGAGAAAAAAAAAAAAAAACAAGAAATGAAAAAGAAAAAAATTTAAATTAACTGCAAGACTAAAAAAAGTTACTGGGAAAAAGCCATCAGTTCCATGCTTTGCCCTCTCCTCCTCTGGAATTCTGCTGCTCTCCTTGGTATTGAAACCGCACTCCTTGGTAGGTGAACTTGGTCTTGGCTGGATTTCTTGTTGATCTTCTGGGGGAGGGGCCTGTTGTAGTGATTCTCAAGTGTCTTTGCCCCAGGAGGAATTGCACTGTCCTTACCAGGGGCCAGGGTGAGTAATCTGCTCGGGTTTGCTTTCAGGAGCTTTTATTCCCTGAGAGCTTTCCGTAGAGTTCCGGAGGACGGGAATACAAATGGCGGCCTCCTGGTCTCCCGCCCAGAGGAGCTAAGAGCCCAGGGCCCCACTCCTCAGTAGGCCCTCAGAGAACAGCGCCCAGTTATTCCCGTCTGCCTGACCTCCAGCCGCGCTCCGAGCTCACCGAGCCTGCGACCGGTTCAAGGTAACACCAAGCTGTGAGCTTACTGTCGGCTCTGTCTCTGTAGCCGGCTTTCCCGTTCCAATACCCGCAAGCTCTGCGACACTCAGACACCCCCGATCCTTCTGTGACCCTGCGGGACCTGAGGCCACGCTGACCCCGCGTGGGCTTCATCCCGGTTTAGCCTCTAGCGATGTCCCTCAGCGGAACAGACTTTTAAAAGTCCTGATTTTGTGCTCCGTTGCTCTGCCGCTTGCCGGGAGCTGCCCCCCACCCCCCCCCCGGGTCTATCTGCCCGTGGCTTGGATTCACTTCTCCGCCGGTCCTACCTTTCAGAAAGTGGTTGTTTTTCTGTTTCCAGAATTGCTATTCTTCTTCTCTTCGATCTGCCGATGGATTTTCAGGTGTTTGCAATGTTTAGATAAGCTATCTAGGTGATCTCCGGCTAGCTGAAATAGTCTCAGCCTGCTACTTCTCCGCCATCTTGACTCCTCCCCCCAGGTCTTTGCCTTCTAAATGCAAAAACATTAACACAGTTTTGATGCCCTTTCACAATTAATAAAGAGTGTTATCTGGGAAAAAAATAAGATATCATCAACTCATTCATATGCATTATGAGTATATATTTAGCTGATGATATAGCAGATTTAGCAAGTGCTAAGCCAATTTTTCTCAAAATGTGATCAGAGTCTTGCCTCAGTTGTTTGTTAAAATACAATTTCTTAAGGCCCAATCCAGATATACTTAATCACAATATATAGGTGTGAGGCACTGTGACTTGTATTTTATTAAGAAATCCAGGTTACTTTTTTCTTATTATAGTTTATGAAGTATTGTCAGTCCTTCCAGGCAATAAAATTTGCATATGTTTGATTTTATATTCACTTACATTGACTGAGATTATTTCATTTGGGATTTTGGAAACAAAGTTTACATCAACAAGAGAAAATAACAATAAGAAGGAAACATGGGGAGCCTGGAAACTTCTTCCCATCCTTTATTATGACAGGGCTTTTTAATTTTATTTATTTATTTTAAGATTTTATTTACTTATTTGACAGCGATCACAAGTAGGCAGAGAGGCAGGCAGAGAGAGAGGAGGAACCAGGCTCCCTGCTGAGCAGAGAGCCGGATGCGCAGCTTGATCCCAGGACCCTGGGATCACGACCTGAGCAGAAGGCAGAAGCTTTTTTTTTTTTTTTTTAAATCCACTGAGCCATCCAGATACTCCGGGGATTTTTTATTTTTTATTTTAAACCTCAGATACACTATGCTATTTTCAAAGGGATAATGCTCCCACTTGACTCCTCTTCCTAGTTGCCACATATTTTCTATCTTTCTAAGATATTGGTTATAGATTTCTTAATGTTTTTATGTTCTCCATGGAGTAGGGTACTAGATTTAGCAAATAAAAATGCAGCATTTTTAGTCAAGTTCTAATTCCAAGTAAAACTTTTTTTTTTTTAATAGAACTCTTATCTCAAGTATTGCTAGTACCAAAATAGTATTAGCTGAAATTCTAACATGACTGGGCCTCATATATTTTATGTGACAACCATATCGTGGATTATTTCTCTCATTTATTTTGCTTGGTTTGGTCTTTGCCTTTTATCAACAATTTTTTTTCCCAAATATCTGATAATAGCTGCCTCTTCTTTTATGTTTAAGAGAGAGAGATTACAATGGATTGAGCATTTATGCACATAGGTGATGCCCGTTGTAGCTGGGTTCCCTGTAGTATGAACAGGTTACTCCATTTTATTAGGAGACCTCATTTACGAGTGTCATAAGATCTTTTCTTTTGGTTTGGTTACAAAAGAATCATTTAATCTCTCTGGAGATTTCAATTCTACCTGCCAGTATTCTCTGGGCTCAATGCAAGAAAAAGTTCTATAGTCTCAGTACAGTATGAAGATTATTTTAAAATGCTTCCTTTTGTGTGTGTTTGTATGTGTGCTAAGAAATTTCCACCTTTTGCTATGTCTGGATTCCCTGAGCCAGGAAATGGAAATGACAGGAATTTGGACTTGCAGGCATTCACCAGCAGTACCTTCAAAGCAATTAAGGTAGCAGAAGAGAAGTATAATGTCATGCTATACAAAGGCCTTCACAGGCATCACTGGTGACCAAAAGTGTTTTAAATACTAAGTGCTTTAAATATTAAGATTGGAAAAAAAGGGGACAAGTAAATGGCCTGTAATTCAAAGCCAAGAGTCTTTATATTTAAAACCTTTATCTAGATAAGTTTAGCTATATACTAGATAAGTATAGCTATACAACAATGATGAGGAACAAAAATTACCAAAATTTAATAGATTTTCAGAGAATTATGAAAACTACAAGTTCAAGTTTGGTCTGTGAATACCTGAAATTTTCCTATGCCTAAAGCAGCTTCAGGCTTCCTAAATTGTGCCTATAGAAAGTAGGCCAAAAATGCTACAATACTGTCTCTAGGTAATATCTTCCTCAGGTGAGCACTTGAAGGGTTGAGACAAACACTAGATGCATAGAGTTCTTCCCCAAGAGCAGAATTAGGGACAGTCATAATTAGTAACTGAAAAATTTATTGCCAGAGGGAAAAACTTACATAGTCTATATACAAGAGGGGAAAAAGAAAAATTCTGTGGATTTAAGAGTGCTGTGTATTTTCCATTTTCACAATTCTTAAGGGTTCATCCTGTACATACTCCACCTTTGTGTGTTGAGTGTCTTTTTTTTTTAATTTTTAATTTTTTATCACCATATAATGTATTATTAGCCCCAGGGGTACAGGTCTGTGAATCGCCAGGTTTACACACTTCACAACACTCTGTGTTGAGAGTCTTGTAGGCTGATGACATTTATAGGTTCCTGGAGTTTGCAGAGCTGTGCATAAGCCAGACTTCCTGGGCTGTTTGTTGAATGAAGCAACTGGACATCACTCTCGGTCATGTCTCTTGCAAAATGTGAAACTGTTCAGTGGATGGAAAAACCCATGATGTCCGATAGTAAGTAAGTAAAAGGAATGGATTACCACTGTCCCTATTTCTGCCTTTACTTGCTTCCAGTCTGTTCTCACTGGAACAGTTCGAGTATTAATATGAAGGGGTCAGTCTTTTAATATCACTCCTTGAAGTTCTCCAGTAGCTTTTAACCTCCTTCAGAGTAAAAACCATGTTTCCCACCTGCCTATACATTATCTGGATTCAAGTGATTCTCCTTTTGTATCTGCATTGGTCTTTTGTTATTACAGAACATGCAAAGTCTTCTCCTGACTCAGAGCATTTGCATTTATGTTTTTTTTTCCCTTTCCTTCCAAGATAATCTCAATAGTTTTCTTTTCCTTTTTCATTTTCTGCACATTTTACATAAATGTCACTTTCTAAATGAGGTCTAACCTGATGGCTTTACTGTACATTGGAAACTTATGTGAACTTAGGGAGCATTTATGATCATGACAAGTATGAATAAATTTTATTTACATATTTTGCATCTTGTTTGCCTTCCTCCATTGAAAATGCAAGGTCAAGGAAGGCAGCCCTTTTTGTCTGATCTTGTTTCTCTTTTGTCTCTGTTTTACTGCTGAATATTTAGTTCTTAAATCTATGCCTGCACATTGTATGCATTTCATACACACATAGTGCTTGAAAGAACAAAAGTTAATTCCGTTGATGTGAGTGTGGGAGATAGCTGTTGAGAGAGGAGCAAGTATTTCCTAGTTTTCCAAAAATATATGTGTGGGAAAGCTTTGTAACAGTTTCACAAAGATAATGGGCATAGGTTATTTGCTGTTCTCCTTCCCTTCTTTTTGTGTCATTGTGACAAGAATGTGGAAGCAATGTCTGGAGATCATCCACACCTTTGGACTCCAGAATAAGAACTTGATCCTATAGATGAACTCTGATAAGGTGGAAGGAGCATATTCACTGAAGATTTCATGGAACAGAGTTGCCTTACTAGTTGTAATGGTTGATTTTATATGTCACATTGCTGGGACACAGGGTGTTCAGATATTTGGTCAAAGAGTATTTGGGGTATTTCTATAAGGGTATTTGGGGATGAGTTTAACATTTAATACTGTAAACTTAGAAAAGCAGATTGCCTTTCCTGATGTTGGTGGGCCTTGTCTAATCAGTTAAAGACCTCAATAGAACAACAACAAAAACACTTGAGGTTAGGAGGAACAGAAAATGATGCCTGTGGGCAGTCAGTGAATTCCTCTGTCTCTGTAGAGAAGACTAATACATCAGTGCAGACAGCAGTGAAGGATGTATGTGGGATAAATTAATTTCTGTTATGTTTAAGCCACTGCTACTTTGTGGGGTTTTTTTTCCCCCACTATAACTGAACTAAATCTACTGAATACAGGGAAATGGATCTTTTTTCATTATAATTTTAGGAATGAAAAATTCAATATTCCCTACTTAAAACATAAATAATGAAGTTAAATAACATCAAAATATAGAATTATTTAATATACTAAATAGGCAGTAAAATATTGTATGTCTTTTCACTCTGATTCTTCATTTTATATGCAGGAGTCCTGTGGTAATGTAGAAGGTGAGGATCATTGTTTTAATTCGGGTCTGACTTTAGACGCTGGCCCATTATGGGCTGTTCAGCCAGTGAACATTTCTAGATGTAGCTAATTTCTTGTAGCAAGGACTCATTCACTGCATACAATAATCATTGCCATTCCCCCTAAACTTTTTTACTTCAGTTGTTTTATACTGACCAAGGTTCAATTCGGTATTTTACAACCATTTGTTAGCTTAGCAATGATAATCGTATCAGTATCTATGAGATAAGTCATTCATGGATCAAATACTAAAAAATTAAGTGATTTCAATATCATTTCCTTGTTTTAAATTAACATTTAAGTCTGAAGTCATTTTGAATTTCTTCATCAGGCTCAAGTATAAGAACTTTGCTGTTTTTTTTTCTTTAAAGCAGGAGTCAACTAAGTTTTACTACAAACAGTAGGATAGGAAATATTTTAGGCTTTCCAAGGGAGTTGGGCTCTGTCCCAACTCTACACATGGATACCTTGAAGATGTTGTGGGTTTAATTCCAGACCACTGCAATAAAACAAATATCACAATAGAGTCAAATGAAATTTTCGGTTTCCAAGTGGATATTAATGTTATATTTACATTGTAATTTATACTGTACTCTATTAGTGTGCAATATCATTATGTCTAAAAAGTGCACATACCTTAATTATAAAACACTTTGTCATACATGAGTTCCATTACTCACAGACTTCTAATGCCATATATCGAATTCATATATTGAAACAGTCTCTGGCCCTGCAGCTCTGTGTTGTGATGCAATTGAATTGCTATAGTGAAACATGGAATTGTTCCTGGAAACTAATCTTACAGTGGGATAAATAGAGTAAACTCATTACACATGAAAGTGACTAGGATCACATAAATATTTCCAACTAAAGCCAAAATCGACTAAAATTTCCCTTGGTCCAATCCATAGGCAAAAGGAACCACAACAAAAGCAATAAAGGAGATTCTTGCGACTCTTTTCAAACAGCAGAAATATACATTAAAATTGAAAATTAAACTTTCCAGGTGATTCCTTATAAATACCTGATATGTGGTGCTCACCTCTTTTGATAAGTTTTACTAATTCTAGGCTTTAATTTAAGACTAACTAGGAGTATCAATGTATTACAAAAAATATATTTGTTATTTCAACCAAATAGTAATTATTATAGCAAAAACTTATAGTAGCAATCCTTGGTGGAGTGGTTACTGGAACTATTCTAAGCCTGTTTTATATATGAACTAATTTCTACTTCACAGCAACCACTGTACAGTTATCCTCCTGATGAAAGTGAAGCACATGGGCTACAATCTGTGCTGAAGTTCCACAGCCACTGAATGGCACGGTCCTGATGTGGCTCCAGACAACTGAGTGCCACAGCCCTTATGTCTCTGGAGAGTTACAGTTGCATAGCAAGACACACACTGAAATATCTAAGTTGAAGATGTTATCTTAGTGTCTAGCTTGTGGACATCCTGTCTTCTGGTCAGATGCAAGCTACATGAATTGATCTGTGTCATCAACATCTAGATATTTTTGATTTTTTAAAAGATTTTATTTATTTGACACAGAAAGAGAGATCACAAGTAGGCAGAGAGGCAGGCAGGGTGTTGGGGTGGGGGAAGCAGGCTCCCTGCTGAGCAGAGAGCCCAATGCAGGTCTCGATTCCAGGACCCCGAGATCACAACGCGAGCCGAAAGCAGAAGTTTAACCTGAGCCATCCAGGTGCCCTGATACTTTTCATTTTTGATTCTTGCTAAAGCCATGATTTTTTATCTTTGGAAGACATTTTGCCCATTCACATATATCATTTAGGATTTTAATTCTCTTCAAAAGTGCATGTTACTAGGTAGTTACAGAGTCCTAGTTAGTAGAGATTACAGAATTCTCCTTTGAAGCTTTACACACTTTTAGGTGTACTATCAGCCTGGTCACTTACCCAAATATATATACCTACATGTGTGATGTATTAATTTTTGTATACACACAGAACTACACATGAATGCATGCATCTGTAGGTAGCTGTATATGTATCTGTGTATATATAAACTTATATATACAGACACACACCCACATAAACTTTCTTGTGTATTTTTTTGTTTTTGTCTCCCATTGTAGAGCAGAATACATGGAGTTTGATTTTTTTAAAGGGAGATAACAAAGCATTGAGGTAACTTTACAAAGAACAAGAATCTGATAGACACCCAAAAAGGTTTGATAATGATAAACAGTGAGGGCTCTCAGGACATGATGTATGACTTGTAGCTTTTTTTTTTTCCAAGAAATTGTGGCAAGTTGCAGAAATATGTAAGTTTCTTAAACATGATTTAAACCCTGCCACTGCTTTATCAGCTAAATTTACATAATATTCTGACAGTTTTGTTGTCATTTCAACAATCTTCACAACTCCTTCACTAGGAGTACATTCCACCTCAAGAAAGCACTTCTTTGCACATCCATAAGAAGCAACTTCTCATCCATTAAAATGTTCTCATGAGCATTTCAGTCCTACCTTCAAGGTCTACTTCTAATTCTAGTTCTCTTGCTATTTCCACCAAATCTTCACTAATTCTTCCACTGAAGTCTTGAATCCCTGAAAGTCATTCATGAGAATTGGAGTCAACTTTTTGGAAACTCCTATTCATGTTGATATCTTGACTTCATGAATGTAGAATAATGAATGTTCTTTTTTTTTCTTTTTATTTATTTATTTATTTTTAAATTACATTTATTTATTTTCAGCATAACAGTATTCATTATTTTTGCACCACACCCAGTGCTGCATGCAATCTGTGCCCTCTATAATACCCACCACCTGGTACCCCCACCACTTCATTCCCCTCAGATTGTTTTTCAGAGTCCATAGTCTCTCATGGTTCACCTCCCCTTCCAATTTCCCCCAACTCCCTTCTCCTCTCCAACTCCCCATGTCCTCCATGATATTTGTTATGCTCCACAAGTAAGTGAAACCATATGATAATTGACTCTCTCTGCTTGACTTATTTCACTAAACATAATCTTTTCCAGTCTCATCCATGTTGCTACAAAAGTTGGATATTCATCCTTTCTGATGGAGGCATAATACTCCATAGTGTATATGCACCACATCTTCCTTATCCATTCATCTGTTGAAGGGCAGAAAGATTCCCTTCTTTTTATTTTTTTTTAATATAAACATATATTTTTATCCCCAGGGGTACAGGTCTGTGAATCACCAGGTTTACACACTTCACAACACTCACCAAAGCACATACCCTCCCCAATGTCCATAATCGCACCCTCTTCTCCCAAATCCCCTCCCCCCAGCAACCCTCAGTTTGTTTTGTGAGATTAAGAGTCACTTATGGTTTGTCTCCCTCCCATCCCATCTTGTTTCATTTATTCATCTCCCTGATATGAGGAAGTGGTGATACAACATGGGTGCTTAAGTGGGTAGGAGAAGAATAATGAATGTTCTTAATGGTGTCTACAATGAAGAGTCCTTTACAGAAGATTTTCAATTTGTTTTGCCTAGATTCAATAGAGAAGTTACTATCTATGACAGCTGTAGCTTTACCAAATGTATTTCCTAAATAATAAGACTTGAGAATCAAAATGATTCCTTGATCCGTGGGCTACAGGATGGATATTACATTAGCAGGCATGAAATCAACATTAATCTCATTGTCCATCTCCACTAGAGCTCTTGGATGACCAGGCACATTGTCAAAGAGCAGTCACATCAAATCCTTTTTTTTCTGAGCAGTAGGTCTCAACAGTGGGCTTAAAATACTCAGTAAATGTTGTGAACAGATGACTTGTCACTGAGGCCTTGTTATTCCATTTATAGAGCACAGACGAAATAGATGTCTCATCCTTCTTATGGGACCTAGGATTTGCAGAACGATAAATGAGCATTGGCTTCAACTTAAAAGTCACCAGCTGCATAACAACAGCCCCTAACAACAGAATCAGCCTCTCCTCTGAAGCTTTAAAGCCAGGCATTGATTTTTCTCCAGCTAGGAAAGTCCTAGATGGCATCTTTTTCCAATAGAAGGTTGTTTCATCTGCATTGAAAACCTGTTGTTTAGTGTAGCCACCTTCATGACTTATGTGAACTGGATCTTCTGGAAAGCTCGCTGTAGCTCCTACAGCAGCACTTGTGGCTTTACCTTGCACTTTTCTATTATGGAGATGGCTTCTTTCCTCAAACCTCATGGACCAACTTCTGCCAGCTTTCAGCTTTTCCTCTGTGGCTTCCTCACCTCTCCCAGCTTTCCTAGAATTGAAGAAAGTGGGGCCTTAGTCTGGATCAGACTTTAGCTTAAGTGAAAATTGTGGCTGGTTTGATCTTCCATTCAGACCATTCAGACATTCTCCACATCAGCCTTAATGTTTATTCATGTGTTCACTGGGGCATCACATTTTAATTTCCCTCAAGAACTTTTTCTTTACATTCATAAACTGTTTAGTGTAAGAGGCCTAGATTTCAGCCTGTCTTAGCTTTCAGCATGACTTTCTCACTAAGGTTAATCATTTCTAGCTTTTGGTTTAAAATGAGAGATGTGCAACGCTTACTTTCACTTAAACACTTAGAGACCATTGTAGGGTTATTAGTTGGCCTAATTTTATATTGTTTTGTCTCTGGAAATAGGGAGGCATAAGGAGAGGAAGAGAGATGGGAACAGCCAGTTGGTAGAACAGTCAGAACACAAGTAATATTTATCAGTTAAGTTCCCCATCTTAAGAGGGGCATGTTTCATGGAACCCTAAAGTATTTACAATGATCCCATTAAAGATCATTTATCACAGATCACCTTAGCAAAATAATAATGAAAAGTTTTGAAATATTGTGAGATTGATTAAAACATGACACAGAGGCATGAAGTAAGGAAAATGTAGTTGGGAAAATGGTGCCCATTTCAGTTGCCACAAACCTTCAGTTTGTAAAAAAAAATGCAGCATCTGTGAAGAGCAATGAAACCAAGTGCAGTTAAAAGGAGATAGGCTAGTATGTAGATTGGTCCTTGTTTACCTTGACAAATATCTCCCATATTTTTGAAGCACTCTATACTGCCGCTTAAAAATTAAACATTGTAACTTTACACTGATTTGTGTGATCATTTGATTAGTGTCTACTTGTACCATTAGGAAACAGTTTCCTATTGTTTGTGACTGCATCTCCAAAGTGTAATATGTTGTCCAGTTTCTAGTAACTCCTTAATAAATATTTGTTGAATGAATGAAAGAGAATATAGAATAGTTACATTCAGTCATATTCAGTCATTTTTTACATATTTAACAATTTTTAAAAATATTTTATTTGTTTATTTGATAGAGAGACAGAGACAGCAAGAGAGGGAAAGACAGGCAGGGGGAGTTGGAAAAGTAGAAACAATTTCCCTACTGAGCAGGGAGCCTGATGTGGGACTTGATCCCAGGACCCCAGGGTCATGACCTGAGCTGAAGACAGACACTTAACAACTGAGCCACCCAGATACTCCTATACTTAACAAATTTATGAAGCATTCAAGATGTGTTAGGCACTCTATTTGGCTTTAGATACTCAATAGTGAACAAAACAATGATTCCTTAGCCCAGTGCAATTTAGAATCACTGTGGTGGGACACACAGTAACTAATACATATAACAAATGAATAAATTGTTTTATAAGAATAGATGATAAAAGCTGTGGAAAAAATTAGAACAGGTAAGAAAGTATGATATCCAAGTGGACATGCCTACAAATGAAAGCTATAATATAGTTTGGGGGGGCGGGGTCCACATAGTCTGGACAAATAAGTTTGAGAATCATCAACATAAAGACAAAATTTTAAGCCATGAAAATAAAAGACAACAGCAAAAGGTGAACTGAGGACCAAAGACTAAGCCCTGGTACATTCCAATGGTAAAAGGACAAAAAGATTAAAAAACAAGTAAAGAAAATGAGGAAGGACTGACTAGTTAAAAAGAAGTAAGAGCAAGAGTGTAAGCATCCCAGCAGCTAAATTCAGACTATAATTAACATGAAGTATTAAGCAATCGGGCTACAAACTAGGGTTAGGTCAAGCTGAAGATTAAAAACTATGTTTCGGGACACCTGGGTAGCTCAGTCAGTTAAGCATCTGCCTTCAGCTCAGGTCATGATCTCAGCATCCTGGGATGGAGTCCTGCATCAGGCTCCCTGCTCAGAGGGGCCCCTGCATCTCCCTCTGCCTGCTGTTCCCCCTGCTTGCGCTCTCTCGCTCACTCTTGCTCTATCTTAAATAAATATAAATCTTCAAAAAATAAAAACTATGATTCAGTGAGTCACTATTTTTAGAAGTGAGTCACTATTTTTAGAAGTATGGCTAATTGACTGTAGAATTATATTCAGTAAAGCTATTGTGGTTTACTTCTACATGGGCGTATGTAATGATGAGAAGTAGGGATTGTAGCCCTTTACATAATTTTATTAAATAATTATTTAAATGCTTTTCAAAAAATGATGTATTTGGTTTTCATTTAATGTGCATATCCAGAAGATTTCATAGTAACACATATATCATTGTAGTATAATTAAAATGTCTCCTTGAATTTCATGAAGTACATGATCAAATGTTCAGAAATACTCAGAAGCAAATAATATAATTCAACTTTCAGCTGCAATGGGAAAATATGCATTATAAAAATTGAATTCTAAATAATTATCACTATGATATTTGTTATAAGATGGTAAGCTAAATAATTATTGAGATTAATTTGAATGGTAGCCAGAATTCTACTTAAATAACAGTTTATTATTTGCTATTACAGAGGTATTTATTGGAATTTTAGGCTCTGTGATAGGCTCTCTATCTAGAGTTTGTTCCTACCATCTCTTCTTTGGCCGTATTAATCTACAGTTTGTATTGCAATGTTATATTACATGTTGGTCATTTTTCATGACACATGTTGGTAACTTTTTTTTGCCCATCTTTACAGTACAGAATATTATGCATAGTCATATTATGCATAGTCATTTGAGTTCACATTGCTTCCAATTATTCCTATAGATTAAAATCTGCATGTGATTTTAAGTGAAATCTTCAAAAATACATATTTTAATGGATTGTGTGCAGAAATCTTTAAAATCTGTGAGTCTGATTTGCTTTTAATGCATTGAAAACATAATCCAAGAATATGAACTCTGAGTTGTTTTATTTAGAGTGAACACAAGACACAATTAATAAATATATAAATTAATAAATTAATAAATGTATAACCTATTGACTAAATAGGAATCATTAGAAAGCTGAGGGGTTTGGGTTTTTTTTGAGCTTTTGCTTCAAAAACATATGTTTTTATGTGATTTTTGAGGCTGTTAGCTGAAGATGCTAAAGGTAATAGCATTATTTTCTGAAAGGATGTGTGGTATTCGAAAGTGCTATTACATGACTCTGTGGTGTTTTGCCTTAGCCATTCCTGGGGGGAATCCCATTATCTGCAGCTCTGTGTCCTTATGGATAACACCTTGCTTCTCTTTGCACAGAATCTGTCTCTAATTGTTTGCACACTGTGATGTTTTGTAGGTTTCTTCTGCCTCTGACTACATCTCATTGCCCCCAAAGGGGGCTTGTAAGCTCTTGAAACATTTCTTAAGCCCACCTTCTGTTCTGCTCTTCCTCACTCAGCTTTTTGGAAAGCATTTACCTTGATACCCTGGTGTTCTGTTCTGTTGATTCTCATCATGTGGCTTCTGAGGCAAAGCTAATTTGTAGTGATGGTTTTTGAAACTTTGGGTTTGTATGTACTGACTTAAAATAAGAATTATGTCTCAACTAAAAGTTGAGTGGAAACTAAATGTTTCTCTGATAAATTTTATGTCATAGAAAAATAAAAAATGAAGGGAAGGAATAACTGTTTATTCTTTTTATACATCATAAGTTAAAATAAGCTTGGGAGAGGTTTTATTTATTTAAATTGTTTTTCCTGAGAGTATCATGTTTTTTAAAATGATTAAAATTACAACCGATACTGTACAGATGCATTTTATTTGACAGAAAGTAATCATACACAGGTCAGTTATGTTTCATTGATGTTTAAATTGACTATCAAATTCCTAAGTGTGAGCGAGGAATAAAAAGGTTGTGAACAAAAAAATAAAATTTGAGATAAAGATAATTTTGTTTCAAATATGTATTATAAAGAACTAGAGTAATATAAAAATAAATGATGTCAATAAAGTACTGCAGATAATCGTAACAATATGATAAATTCTACTTATTAAGCATTTAATAGAAGGTCATAATTATCTTTATTTTATCATTTTTTAAAGATTTCATTTATTTATAAAAGAGAGAGAGCATGAGCAGAGGAGGGGGAGGGACAGAGAAAGAGGGAGAAGC
Organism: Mustela putorius furo; assembly: GCF_011764305.1. Taxonomy (NCBI): domain Eukaryota; kingdom Metazoa; phylum Chordata; class Mammalia; order Carnivora; family Mustelidae; genus Mustela; species Mustela putorius. The sequence continues at coordinate 44,166 of NW_025421443.1, forward strand.
AGACTCCGCACTGACAAAATTGACCAACAGAATATGCATTATGATGAAAGGCATCATGGGAGACTTTATGATTCTATTGCTATTCCCCTCCTTTGCAAGAGAGAAAACTCTTCTTTACTACATGGATATCAGTGTCGCATTTCTTAGTTTGGTGCACTTTATGAAGAAGATAATTTCATAAAATATTCTAACATTGAGGAATTTACTCTAGACTTCATTATTCTTACTTTTCTTTACTTCCAAACCTTTCTTCAGGAATTTCACCATCCCTTACAAATCAATACATTTTAGTAATTTCCACCATTATTTTATATATTCCATACATTACGCAACTGTTTCACTTTTCGGTTATTTCATTAATATGTGTTCACAAAATTATTCTACATAATATTTTTAAGCTCTTAAAGTTAGCAAATTAGATTACATTTTAAATTCATCAACATTGATACATTTATCTCACTCTAGATCATAAGAAATTTGTGTTGAAAAAAAAAAAAAAAAGAAAACTATTATCTCTCAATGTAATCTGCGAATGGACTCATGTTGAAATTAGAGTTGATGTTCATGACTGTGTAAGTTACATAATGAGAGCACACTCTACTTAAGTTAATGCAATACAATCAATTTACATTTGTTCTACCTGATTTTAAAAAGTAGTAGTCACTAACCATATATTAACTATAATATAATAATTACCTTTGTCTTTACATCAAACTCAACATTATTCTCTGTAATTTAGTCATTTTCCTTCAATTATTGCCAGATCTTTCTCATTAATCTATCAAATCATGCAGATTTAAGACATATTCTAAAAATAGGCAATAATTACAATTGCATTTATTCAAATACCTGTTTTAATTTCTTCCATTAATTAAGGAAGTTTATAACATAACCATCCAACTCTGACTTGTCTCTTACGCCATTTTTGTTTTGCAGGTGGACTCTTCCATTTGTTCAGTGAATACCAGGTATTTAGAATGTATAGAGCCCTTACCGGACATTATGTAACATGCTACAAAGTATGATTTGAATATTATCTAGACCCTCTTCACTTCAGAATATGGATTTATCTCAAATTACTCAGATTCAAGATATACCACTCACTTTTTAATTTTTTTTCTGAAGTTGAAACTGTTGGTAATTTGTACTGAATCAGGTTTCTGTGATATGTAGCAGCTGGTTTTCACTTTTGTTTTTTTTTAGCCAAGCTTAGCTAAAATACCATGTGATCAAAATCCCTAGTCCAAAATATTTTCATTTGATTAAATTTAATGTTATTTAATCTCATTCTGATTTCATGTATAATTTGGGTCATATGCTCTGTCTTTTGTGTTTTGGATATTTATTTAAAACATAACTACTCACAAATCCTTTTTGAAATGGGCTATCTATATATTCAAGGTGAATAAATAATATGCTGGTATTAGACCTTGCCATTTATTTACTTATTTATTTTGTGCTACAGAAGACTACAGAATATTTGTTAAAATGACAGGTTTTGGATTAGAAAACCATAGATTTAAATATTATTCCAAACATACTATGACCTACTCTCCATTAAACCCCATTATTAACTTCTCTGAGTCCTAATTACCCTTAATGTCTTAGCTCAGAGGCTGAATGGTTGAAGAATGTACGCAGAAGTCCTTGGGTCTTAACTAAGGCACTAAGATTCAGAGGGTACAGAAGAAACACAGGCACAGATAAAGCTTTCTTTTCTGGAGAAGGCTGAAACGTTCAGCACAGATTTCTAATCGTTTTTTTTCCTCCCTCACTGGAATTCATTTTGGATTAACACACTGCTTTACCAGTCTTTCTCCTGCTTTGGTATGAGGAGGAAGTCATTACAACTCTGCTATTTATCCTTCCTTCCCCTACATAACAAAAGCAAACTAATTAAGATGTTCTTCTAGGTTTTTTTTTGTTGTTGTGTTCCTGTTTTTTATAAACCTGTATCTCTGTTGCTATTATACTTAGACTTTTCAGAACAATAGTTTTTAAGTATTGCAAAATTATACTTAAAATTCATTCTTCAACCCCCTACAATATAGCTTTTGTTCCCACCCTTTTTCTCAAATTGCTTTTGCTATAGCTACCACTGAGCTCTAGCTTCAGAAATACAGTAAATCTCATGTATGACTCTTTCTTTGCCCCGGAATCATTAAAGATGTTAACTTTTGCCTTTCCATAAAATTATATTTCTCTTACTTCTCTGATATCACATTCTTATATCTTTCTACACCTTGGATTTTTCCTTTTCAGTCTCATTTACTCTTTCTTCCTTGTTAACCAAAATCTAATTTTTAACAGTATGTCAGGTCTTTATTCCTTATTTTAACTTCTCTATGTAAATGACCTCATTCTTTGTAGGGTTTCAGTTCCTGTGTGGAACATTCCCAAATTCTATGTTTGACTCCCACTTCTCCTAGACTTTCAGGTTTATATGTGCAGTATATGTCTAAGACTGAAAGTCATTATAATTGTATGAACCAGAACTATGAAGCTTAGCCTTGATATTTAATTTTTTATGTTTTTATTTAAATTTTAGTTAGTTAGCATGTAATGTAATACTGGTTTCAGGAGTAGAATTTTGTGATTCATCACTTATATGCAATACCCAGTGTTCATCACAAGTGTCCTCCTTAATACCCATCACCCGTTTAGTCCATCCCCTCCCCACCTCCCTCCATCAACCCTGTTTGTTCTCTATAGTTAAGAGTCTCTTATGCTTTGCATCCATCTCTTCCCCCTTCCCTTATGTTCATCTATTTTGTTTCTTAAATTACATATGCAACTGAAATCATATGGTGTTTGCTTCTCTGACTGACATATTTTGCTTAGCATAATAAACTCTAGCTCCATCTACATTGTTCCAAATGGCAAGATTTCATTCTTTCTGATGGTTTAGTAATATTCCGTCGTGTGTGTGTGTGTGTGTGTGTGTGTGTACCACTTCTTTATCCACTTATCAGTTGTGGATATCTGAGATTTTTCCATAACTTGGGTATTGTTGGTAATGCTGCTATATCAGGGTGCATGTTCCCCTTTGAATCAGTAGTGCAATTCCTGGGTCATAGATAGTTCTATTTTTAACTTTTTGAGGGACCTCCAAACTGTTTTCCTCAGTGGCTACACCAGTTGTCATTCCCACCAACAGTGTGAGAGAGTTCCCCTTTCTCTGCATCCTCGTTAACATCCTAATTTACTAATTTTAGCCATTCTGACAAGTGGGAGGAGGAATCTCATGGTGGTTTTGATCTTTATTTCCCCGATGATGAGTGATGTCGAGCATCTTTTCATGTGTCTGTTAGCCATGTCTTCTTCGGAAACATATCTAGTCATGTCTTCTGTTCACTTCTTAACTGGATTATTTGTCTTTTGGATGTTTAATTATCAATTACCTGCACACAAGCAATCATATGTTGACCTTGCCTCAAAATCTGCTCATTTATCTCTTACCAACTTCCTTTAATAAACCCGATTTCATCTTCAAGGATTACTACCAAAGTCTCCACCTATAGGGGAATGATTAAATTTAACACATCATGGATGAGAACTACAATGTTTATAATAAAATCTGTAAATAAAATTCTGTAAATTGTGTCATTATTTACTTGTCACTCAACTCCTCATCTTTACCCTCATATTCAGAGCACTCTGGCCACTTGTTCTTTTACTTCCCCCAAATTAACAGGCTCTTTTCTGTTTGCTTTGCCTGTTATTGCTTATTCTTCTTTCAAATGCTATTTTCCTACAGAAACTTTTCCTGACTTTATAATCTTAATTTGGTCCTTTCTGTTACTCCAAACCTCAATATTTTGACTTGCCCTCCATAAAGTTTATCACACTTTGCATTTATGCGTGCATTTTGGGCCCATTTATGTAATATCAACCTCCCTGTGAAACTGTGCTGGCCTTAGGATGTCAGTGCACAGGTTTTCTGTTCTCCAAAACCTGGTGCATGTATAAGTTTCTGACATCAGAAGTAGAAATAATAATACTTGATCCACTGGGCCACTGGGTAGCTATAAAATTAGATAAGATAATATATTTAAATATTTAGCAAAGTTATTACATCATAAGACTTTATGAAATTTTGATAACAATGAGAAATGGTTTTGTGCCAAGACACCCACTTTTTAAGAATAAAGGCAGTTATTTCAGAAGGGTAAAAGGATGGATGCAAGCCAGTCCACCAGCATTCAAAGCTCAGCTTTGCTAATTTTAGCTGTGCATTTGTGGGCAAGTTACCATTCACCTCTTCTTTGTTTCCTCACTTTTAAAATAGAGATGGCAATTTCTGATAGGCTGTATTAAGGATACAGTGAATTAACATATGTTTAACCTAGAGTTAATAACACATCTATACACTGAGTATTCAATGAACATTAACTCATTTTGATTATGAATTATTTTTGCCTACTTTAGCAAATATTTAGAAGTTTTTCTTCTGAAAATACTGTTAGTTTTAAACTCTTAGGAAAACTTTTCATTTGCTATCTATGCTTTTACAATGCTTACTCTTCTTTTATTCTATATTAAAAAGTTTTGCCGGTCATGAAAATGATTTAAGTTTTCTTTTTTTCCCTACATAGCCCTCTCAAGTTTTTTTGCTAACACTTTTTGCAGTAAGATTGCAAAAGTGAATTATGGCTTTATTTTATTCTCTCTCAGAATGTCATTGTTTGGCTCAGCAAAATGTCTCTGGTCTTTCTTTCAGCACTTTGAAATCTCTACTACTTAAATCTTTTTACTGTTCCAGGCCCTTAATCATGTCAACTCATTTTAAAATCTCCCTTTTAGTCTGAAAATACCTTACAAAATTATAACCCAGGGTTCTAAACTTGTATTAATCCGCTGGCTTTGAACTGCCTGCATAGCTGGGCCAACTTCATCCCACGCACAGACCTTGAATGCCATCAGGTGTCCATCCTGACAAGTAGTTTTGTCTTTCTCTCCCACTCCCTACACTTCCAGGCTTCACCCTCTGCTGGAAATGGCATCTTAATCAGTATCTGTTAATGCACTCTTTCAAGTCATCTTCTTACACCCACCTTTTCTTGTTAAGTCTAGAATACTGAAATTTAACACCTCCCCAAAATTCTTGGCCCTCTTTAGTTTTTAGAGTTAACTTTCAAATTATACCCATATAATAGGAATGTATTCAAACTGGAATGTTATTTTTAATTGATGCAAAATATCTTTCATACATACTTATAAACCAAATTTTGAAAATATATCAAACATTTACCTAGGAACAGAATATTACTACTAGAGTAGGTAATGCAGAGGGCATAAGGGGTATTTTTATTACCCACAATATCTCTAGACTGTAAGTAACATATTTATTTTCAAGACCTTCCAACATTTATTAAGAAAGAGAAGATTATTACTAGAGTAGTTCATGCAAAGGGCATAAGGAATATCTGTATTAATCACAATATCTCTAGACTATAATGCATTTATTTTTCAAGGCAATTAGGGGTTGGTTTTCTTTTTTATGCATTTGTTAAGTTGTGATATTGTCTTTTTCTTAATGTTATCTGAAGACAAAGGCACTAACTAATTACACAAATGAAAATACTACTACTGCTACCACTTATAGCACCTACAGTTCTTTGAATACTTACTTAAGTATTGAACATTGAGTGCCTGGCAACTTTCTAGTTATTTTATACATATACTTCTATTTATTTTTGACAATACCAAAAATGTGATAAAGTTAGTATTGTTGTATTATAAATTAAGAAACTAAGTATCAAAGTAGTTAATGTATCTGATTTTAAGAAAATGAATAAGTGAAAAATCTTGATTTGAAAACATTTCTGGGGTGTCTGGGTGGCTCAGTGGGTTAAGCCTCTGCTTTCGGCTTGGGTCATGATCTCAAGATCCTGGGATCAAGCCCCACATTGCATCAGGCTCTCTGCTCAGCAGCGAGCCTGCTTCCCCTTCCACCTCTACCTGCCTCTCTGCCTACTTGTGATCTCTCTTTCTGTCCATCAAATAAATAAATAAAATCTTTAAAAAAAAAAAAAAACACTTCTGATGACCAAACTCGTGGTAAGCAAAAAATAACTCACAGAGAAGTCTGTACACTAATCTCTGGGGCCTGTGAATTTCTTACATTACATTGCAGATGGAATTAAATTTGCTTATCAGCTAACCTTATGTTAGAGAGGTTATCTTGGATTATTCAAGTGAGTCCATAGAGGTTCTTAAACATAGAAGAGGGAAGCAAGGAAAGCAATTCAGTGGATGTATAAAACACACTACCTACATTGCTGGTTTTGAAGGCAGAAAGGGGCCACAAGCCAGGAATTCAGGCAGCCCTCTGGAAGCTGAAAAAGGCAAGGGAATGTTTCTCCCATGGAGCCTCCAGAAGAAACACATTCCACCCCAGATAACTTCATTTTAGGACTTTTAACCTTCTGACCTATAAGGTAATATATTTGTACGGCTTAAGCCACCAAGTTTGTGCTGATTTGTTACAGCAATGAGAAAATGACATAGACTTCAGTTATTTGTAGCCTTTGATTATCAAGACAAATTTTACAACTGTAAGGAATTGAAAGATGATCATGTTTGGTGCCTCATTTATCAGATGAAAAAATAAAGAATAGAGACACTAAAATTAATTGCTATCAGATTTTTCTGAATGTTCCTATTGGCTTTTCAACTGAAATGTAAGCCAAACTTCAGAAGTTGAGTGCCTTTGTTCTCTCTCTCCATGTTTTCTCAGGATGCAAGAGTTATTAGAATAGATTATTTCTTTTGATGTATGGCTTTTTGCCCTTTGATCTATAGTATCTCTCTTGTGTTCACACAGTACATCAGAGGGACTTATTATATTTAGAAAGTAATAGATGCTGTTAGAAATGTATTTTCTCCACCTAGGTATACTCTATATTAGTAAATTAAATATAATACATTTAAGTAGAGAAAATATTATTTCTTCAGGATTTCAATTGCTTATTTTTCTAAAGTCACTTTTTCTTAGGGGTGGGAGGGCAGTGAGAATCTTAAACAGGTTCCATACCCAGCATGGAGCTTGATGGGGAGCTCCATCTCACAACCCTGAGATCATGACCTGAACCAAAATCTAGAGGTGGTTATCAAGGGGCACATACACCCCAATGTTCATAGCAGCAATGTCCACATAGTCAAACTGTGGAAGGAGCCAAAATGTGCTTCAACAGATGAATGGATAAAGAAGATATGATACATATATACAAGGGAATATTATTCAACCATCAAAAAGGATGACTACCCATCATTTGCATCAACATAGATGGAACTGTAAGGGACTATGCCAAGTGAAGTAAGTCAGGCAGAGAAAAACGATTATCATATGGTTTCAGTCATATGTAGAACATAAGCAATAGCACGGAGGACCATAGGGGAAGGGATGGAAATAGGAAGGGAGAGAAATCAGAGAGGGAGATGAGCCATGAGAGACTATGGACCATGGGAAACAAACTAAGGGTTTCAGAGGGAAGGGTGTGTGGGGGGGTAACAAAGTGATGGGTATTAAGGAGGGCACATGTTGTGATGTGCACTGGGTGTTATATGTAACCAATGAATCACTGAACACTACATCAAAAACTAATGACTATACAGTGACCAGCTGAACATAATAAAAAATAAATAAATATAATATCATAAAATATTATTTGGAAAACTAAAAATAATAAATAAAAGTCAGTTACTTAATGGCCTGAGTGACCCAGTTGCCTCAAAAAGTCATTTTCTTAATGCTCTGGTGACAAGGTTTTTGGTTTTGGGGGACAGTTTAAGAAAATTGTTGGAAACATTAAAAATGGAGAAACAGGGTGATTTTTAAAGTAAACATTCAAAGTATGATAAAAATAACAATAGATTAATATTTGTTGAGCATTATCTATGGATTGGGTACTGGTCTCAAACACCTGTTTTATGTGTATTATTCAGTCTTAGTTTCCCAATGTTCCCATGATGTATGCTCTGTATCTTTATTTCCTCCTGATGAGGAAATAAAGATACAGAATGTTTAGATAACTTGTCAAATGTCACATCCTTGGAAACAGCATTATCAGAATTTAAATACAGACTATCTCCATCCAAAGCCTGTGTGTGTGTCGGGGGGGGGGGGGTGTTTGTGTGTTGATTAGTTGGTTGGCTTAATGAATTTGATTAGTTTTTAGGTGCCATAAAACCGACCAAGTATATTTTTTAAAAATCACATTTTCTAGTTTTTATTATTTGTAGTTATTACATTCCAAGTTAATTCACAACTTTACTGCTTTTAAATCTATTCATTCAAATTGTCACCAATACACAGGTTATTTTTAACAAATTGAAGAAAACTAATCATCATAAGCTCTAACAGTTAAAATTTCTCTTGATAAAACTTCTCCCACTACCCTCTTCAAATTTTTCCTTTTGTGCAATTTAACATCAACTGGTCATTCCCCTCTCCCTCATTCATTCATCATTCAGAAAGTACATTGGAACTTTTATGTGTCACACTCTGCCTTAATACTGGCAACATGATGGTGAAGTAGAACTGAATATTCTCATAAGTCATGTGATTCATTAACTTACAATGTGTCAACGAATCCAGGCATCAGATATTTTTCTATGAAACAGAAGAAATTTTACTGTAATAATAGAGAAAGAATAAAATAAATAGCCTATTCAATGAAAGAAGGAACAAAGAAATGTTACAAAATTGTACTCAACTCCAAAAAGAAGACACTGGGAAAGGGTGGAGCTAAAAATATTGATTTTCATCATCACACAAAGAATAGGAGTTAAGATGGTGGAGTAGTAGGACACTATGCTTGCCTGGTCCCTTGACACAGCTAAATAGATATCAAATCATTTTGAACACCCAGATAATCAATTTAAGGACTGAGAAAACAAATTGCACAACTAGAGGAAGAAAAGAGTCTACATCATGGAAAGTAGGAGATATGGATATGTGATTTGGGGAGAAAAGAAGCACCAGTGGTGTGGAATAGAGGAACCCTGACCATGGAAAGAGGAGAGAATGAGAGAGAGAGAACAGAACACAGAGCATTGCATGATAAAAACACTTCCCCCAAAATCACTAATGGGATAATAAGAGGACTGATTATTTCAAGTTTTTACAAGTAGCAGAACTCAAAGTCTGTAGTTTTAGAAGTTCATGCCATTGCTAGCTGGAGCTTGGTAGACATAGAGGTGTTCCTGTGAAGGAGGGTGGAGGCCTTGGAGCAGAAGCATGGTTTGAGGATTCCTTGGGTCACACTGGGAGACACAGTTCCCCTTTCTGGAGTGCATTTAAGAGTGCCTCTTTGGAAACAAAAGAGCCAAGGGGAGCTGCCCCATTCATTAGTTTATAAGCAGTGACACCTGCTGACGGCAGCTAACCTGGACTTTTCTTTTTGCTGATTTACCATAAACTACAAGCCCCTGCATATTCTTGCAAAGGGCCTCCTGGGACAAACTGGCACTAGCCACAGCACAGCAAGAGCCTCCCCCAGAGGAACAGTTTATATCTGTCCTCTACCTGGTCACTAAAATTTGGAATTTTGAAACCCAGCCAGTGCACTTGAGATAAAACACAGGAGCACTGCAGGCAGACACCTTGGACACAGGAACACCTAGCAGGCAGAGACACCTTGGACACAGACAGGGTAAAGGCAGGGATCTGAAGGGAACCTGGGATACCTGAGGGAAGATAGTTTACTCTTCTCCGAGGGCTTCCTAAACAGCAGTGGTGCAAACTCGCCTCTTCAGGGAGGAAAGAGCTAGATGATGCCCTTTTTATTCATGCCCATCAACACAGATGGACATCATTGAGTAGCACAGTGCCCACAGTGAAAGCTTGAGCCACTTACACCAACCCTCACCACCTGTGTTCTGCAGGTACTTCTGTAGTAGGGCAAGCATGCCTGAGATTCAGAGCAGCAGTGGGCCTCTCTCCCAGAAGGCCAGCACAAACCCCCCACCCGCACCACGTCTACTGACCAGTAAGGCTGCAAAGCTCCAGCTCTAACAGAAATGCCATCTAGTCTTTTTTAACAAGCAGAACAAAGAACAGTTAATTAAAACCTGCCACAAGGTGTACAAGGTCCAAACACTGCAGGCAAGGAGAAATTCAGCAGAGGACTGACCAGAAGGAAAGAGCAGCCAAAACACAACAGCAGACTACACACCATATATAGCAGAAACACTTCCTGAAACACCAGGCCCTAGACAGTGTGTAACTTCTTTTTAATAAGGTCATTACTCTAAGGAGCAGGAAACATAACAGACTTTCCTAACACACAGGAAGCAGAGACCTAGACAGAAAGCCAAGATGGAGGAATTCATCCCATAAGAAAGAACAAGAAGAAGTCACAGCCAGGGATCTAATCAAAACATATAAGTAATATGCCTGAACCAGAATTTAAAGCAACAATCATAAGGATACTAGCAGGGCTTGAGAAAAACCTAGAAGACACATGGGAGTCCCTTGCTACAGGGGAAAAAGACCTAAAAACTAGTCTGTTCCAAAACAAAACAGAAAAAAAAAAAAAGTGATAACCAAGATGGAAAACTGACTGCATATAATGACTACAAGGATGGAAGAAGCAGAGGAATGAATAAGTGACATAGAAGATATAATTATGGAAAATATGTGGAAAATAATGAAGTTGAAAGAAGAGGAAAAGAAAGATATTGGATCATGAGTGTAGACATAGGAAACTCAATGACTGAATAAAGCATAATAACATTTTTATCAAGGAGTCCCAAAAAAAGAAGAGAGGGGAAAAAGAAGCAGAAGATTAAATTGAACAAACTATAGCTAAAAACTTCCTTCATGTGGTGAAGAAAACAGACTTTCAAATCCAGGAGGCACATAGAACTCCCGTCAAAATCAACAAAAGCAGACCAACACCAAGACATGTCATAGTAAAATTTGCAAAATACAAATATAAGGAAAGAATCCTGAAAGCAGCAAGGGAAAAGAAATCCATAAATTATAAGGAAAACAAATAAGGTAAACAGCAGACCTATCCAGAGAAACTTGGCAGACCAGAAGAGAGAAGCATGATATTTTCAATATGCTGAATGGAAAATATGTAGCCAAGAATACTTTATCCAGCAAGGCTGTCATTTAGATAGAAAGAGAGATAGAGTTTCCCAGACAAACAAAAACTAAAGGAGTTCATGATCACTAAACCAGCCCTGCAAGAAATATTAAAGGGGACTCTTTGAATGGGAAAGAAAGGCCAAAAAAGACTGGAAAGGAGCAATGAAAATCTCCAGAAAGACTGACTTTATAGTTAATACAAGTGCACCAAATTCATATCTATGAATAATCACCCTGAATGTAAATGGACTAATTGCTTCAATCAAAAGACATAGCGGAAAAAAAAAAAAAAGACATAGTGTATCAGAATAGATTAAAAAACAAACAAACGAACAAACAAAAAACACAAGACCCATCTATATGTTGCCTACAGAAGATTTGATTTAAACCTAAAGACACCTCCCAATTGAAAGTACAGACATGGAGAACCATCAGTCATGTTAAAAGATGTCAAAAGAAAGCTGGTGTACCCATACTTATATCAGACAAACTATATTTTGAACCAAAAGCTGTAATAAGAGATGAGGAAGGGCACATCTCATCAAAAAGGGGTCTTCCAAAAAAGATGATCTAATAACTATAAATACTTATACCCCCAACTTGGGAGCATCCAAATATATAAATGAATTAATAACAAGCATAAAGAAACTCATTGATAACAATACACTAATAATAGGGGACTTTAGCACCCCTCTTAGAGCAATGGACAGATCACATAAGCAGAAAATCAGCAAGTAAACAATGGGTTTGAATGGCACCTTAAACCAGATAGACTTAACAGATACATTCAGAACATTTCATCCTAAAGCAGTGGAATACACATTCTTTTCAAGTGCACATGAAACATTTGCCAGAATAGATCACATACTGTGTCACAAATCAGGCCACAAAAAATACAAAACACTGAGATGATACCATGCATGTAATTAGACCACAAGGCTATGAAACTGGAAGTCTATCACAACAAAATATTTGGAAGGACCACAAATACATGGAAGTTAAATAACATCCTACTGCAGAATGAATGGGTTAACCAAGAAATTAAAGAAGAAATTAAAAAAAAATACATGGAAGCAAATGAAAATGAAAACATGACAGTCCAAAACTTCTGGGATGCAGCAAAAGCAATGTTAGGAAGGAAGTACATAGCAATACAGGCCCACCTCAAATGCAGTAAAAGTATCAAATACAAAACCCTCCACATAAGAAGCTAGAAAAGGAACAGCAAATTAGGCCTAAAACCAGCAGAAAAAGGAAGTAATAAAGATTAGAGCAGAAATAAATGATATAGAAACAAACAAAAAACAGAGCGGCTCAATGAAACTAGGAGATGGTTGTTTGAAAGAATTAATAAAATTGATAAATCTTTAGCCAGACTTACCAAAAAGAAAGGAGAAAGGACCCAAATAAATAAAATCATGAATGAAAGAGGAGAGCTCACAACCAACACCACAGAAATAAAAACAATTATGAGAATATTGTGAAAAATTATGCACCGACAAACTGAGCAATCCAGAAGAAATGACCAAATTCCTAGAAACATAAACTACCAAAACTGAAATGGAAGAAAAAGAAAATTTGGCTAGACTCATAATCAGCAAAATAACTGAATCAGTAATCAAAAATCTCCCAACAAACAAAAGTTCGGGACAAGATGGCTACCAAATATTTTAAAGAAGAATTAATACCTATTCTTCTTAAACTATTCCAAAAAAAAAAAAAGAAGGAAAATCTCCAAACTCATTCTATGAGGCCAGCATTACCTTGATTCCAAAACCAGACAAAGACCTCACTAAAAAGAGAATTACAGGCCAATATCTCTGATGAGTTTAGATACAAATATTCACAACAAGATACTAGCAAATCAAATCCAATGTATATTAACAGATTTATTCACCACTTTTAAGTGAGATTTATTCCTTGGGTGCAAGGGTGGTTCAACATTTGCAAATCAATCAACGTCATACACCGTATTAAGAAAAGAAAGAATAGGAACCATATATGATCCTCTTAATAGATGCAGAAAAAGTTTATGATAAAATGCACCACCCACTCTTAATAAAAACCCTCAACAAAGTAGGGATAGAGGGAACATACTTCACATCCATAAAGGTCATCTATGAAAGATCCACAGCTAATACCCTCAATAGGGAGAAACTAAGAGATTTTCTTTTATAGTCAATAACAAGGCAGGAATGTTGTCTCTCACCATTGTTATTTAGCACAGCACTGGAAGTCCTACCCTTATTAATCAGGACAACAAAAAGAAATAAGAGTCATCCACATCATCAAAGAAGAAGTTCAACTTTTACTCCTTGCAGATGACATGATACTCTATGTCAAAAACCCAGAAGACTCCACCAGAAATAGCTAGAACTTATACATGAATTCAACAAAGTCGTAGTATACAAAATCAATGTACAGAAATCTGTTGCATTTCTATACATCAATAATGAGGAAACAGAAGGAGAAATCAAGGAATAGATCCCACTTAGAACTGCACCAAAAACCATAGGATACCTCAGAATAAACCTAACCAAAGAGGTAAAAGATCTGTACTCTGAAAACTATAGAACACATATGAAAAAATTGAAGAGGGTGAATGGGTGGCTAAGTTGATTATGTATCTGACTCTTGAGTTAGGCTCAGGTTGTGATGTTGGAGTCATGGGATCATGCCCTCCTCCCATGGAGCTCTGTGCTGAGCATGTAGTCTATTTGGGGTTCTGTCTCTCACTCTCCCTCTGCTTCTCCCCTCTAAAAAAATAAGAAAAAAGAAAAATAAATAAATTCAAATGACACAAAGAAATGGAAAAATATTCCATGCTCATGGATGAGAGAAACAAATATTGTTAAAATGTCTATACTACACAAAACAAGCTATTTGTTTAATGCAATCCCTATCAAAATACCACCAGCATTTTTCAGAATTAGAACAAAAATTCCTAAAATTTGTGTGGAACCACAAAACCCCCAAATAACCAAAAAAATCTTGAAAAAGAAGAGAAAAGATGGAAGCATCACAATTCCAGACTTCAAGCTGTAACACAAAGCTTTAGTGATCAAGACAATGTGGTACTGGAACAAAAACAGACACACAGAGGAATGAAACAGAATGAAGAACCTGGAAATGGGCCCACAATTATATGGTCAACTAATCTTTAACAAAGCAGGAGAGAATATCCAATGAAAAGAAGAAAATCTCTTCTACAAATGATGTGGGAAAACTGGGCAGTAACACAGAAAAAAGAAACTGGATCACTTTCTTATACTATACACAAAAATAAATTCAAAACAGATGAAAGTCCTAAATGTAACACAGGAAACCATCAAAATCCTAGAGGAGAATACAGGCAGCAACCTCTTTGACACTGTCAATAGCAGTTTCTTACTAGGCATATTGCTGGGGGCAAGGAAAACAAAAGCAAAAATGAACTGTTGGGACTTCATCAATATAAAAAGATTCTGCACAGCAAAGGAAACAATTGACAAACCTAATAGGCAACCTATGGAATGGGAGAAGATATTTGCAAATGACATAGCTGATAAAGAGTTGTAATCCAAAGTCCATGAAGAGTTTACCAAACTCAACACCTAAAAAACAAATAATAATCCAGCTTAAAAAATGGGGAAAAGATTGATAGAAAATATGACTAGATATTTTCCAAAGGAGACTTCCAGATGGTTAACAGACAGATAAAGAGATGTTCAACATCCCTCAACATGAAAGAAATACAGATCAAAACCATGATGAGATATTACCTCACACCTGTCAGAATGGCTAAAATGAACAACACAGGAAACCACAGATATTGGCAAAAATGTGGAAAATGGAAAACTCTCTTACACTGTCGGTGGAAATGCAAACTGATGTAGCCACTCTGGAAAACAGTGTGCAGGTTACTCAAAAAGCTAAAAATAGAACTACCCTAGAATCCAGCAATTGCACTACTAGGTATTTACCCAAAGGATACAAAAATACTGATTCCAGGGGGCACATACACCCTAATGTTTATAACACCATTATCAACAATAACCAAATTATGGGAAAAGCCTGAATGTCCATTAATTGATGACTGGATAAAGAAGTGGTATACATATACAATGAAATATTACTCAGCCATCAAAATCGATGAAATATTGCTATTTGCAATAGTATGGATGAAGCTAGAGTGTATTGTGTTAAGCAAAATAAGTCATCAGAAAAAGACAAATACCATATGATTTCACTTATATGTGGAATTTAAGAAAAAAAAATGATGAACATAGAAGGAGGGGAAATAAAAAGGACAGGAAAGCAAGCTGTAAGAAAGTTTTATATTATTATTATGTTCAGTTAGCCAGCATATAGAACATCATTAGCTTTTTATGTGGTTCCAATGATTCATTAGTTGCCTCTAACACCCTGTGCTCATCACAACATTTATAAGAACCTCTTAACTATAGTTAAGAACAAACTAAGGGTTGATGGAGTGAAGTGAGTGGGAGATGGGCTAAATGAGTGATGAGTATTAAGTAAGGTACTTGTGATGAGCACTGGATATTATATGTAAGTGATGAATTACTAAATTCTACTCCTGAAACCTGTTTTACACTACATGTTAACTAATTAGAATTTAAATAAAATAAAAAATAAAAATAAATTGAATTTAAAAAATCATCATCACACAAAACTGAGTCAAAATGCATAAACTGGGTACATGATGGTAATGTATTAACTCTGTCTTATTTTACATTTAAAATATGTACATAAAAGTTTTCCCATTGAATGTAAAAAATTTAATAAATTAGGTACTTTGAGCTTATATAAGCCCATATGGTATGTGTTGAATTTTTTAAAGGTTTAACTCATATGTTCTTGTGACTCAACTATTGATAATGGTCTTAACATGAACCCAGGAAGAAAAGATCAAAGAATTTTTAAAATATATCTCTTTTTGAAGTAAATACAAATGAATTAATTGCAATGCATATGATTTGATCTTCACATCATGCTATGTTAAATACTAACAATTTTATTTATATTTTGCTTGCTTTATTTTAAAATAATATATGAATTCCTTTTTTTGAGATTTTATTTTATTTTTATTTATTTATTTATTTATTTTTGAGAGAGAGAGAGAAAGATGGAGGTAGTGACAGAGACCACAAGCAGGGAAAAGAGGGAGAAGCAGACACCCCGCTGATCAGAAAGGCCAGCCTGGGGCTCAATCCCAGGACACTGCGATCACAACCTAAACCAAATCATTCAGTCATAAAGAGCTAAAATGATCATGTTCACTACTGTTAAAGCTTTAAAGAGAAAAATGACATGGAGCACCTGGGTGGATCATTTGTTAAGCATCTGCCTTGGACTCAGATCATGATCCTGGGGTTCTGGGGTAGAGTTCCACATAAGGCTCCCAGCTCAGTGAGGAACTTGCTTCTCCCTCTCCCACTCCCCCTACTTATGTTCACTCTCTCACTGTGTGTCTCTCTTTTTCAAATAAATAAAAAAGAGAGAGAGAGAATAATGACACAAATCAGATGAGCAATAAAAAAAATAAGCTAAAAATAGTATAAATCCAATCTGAAACAGGTTATAATACACTGAGAGTGAGCAAGAAATTGAGGGTGCCACTGTTCAGCTCTCTACACTGTAGATCTCCCAATTAGCATACCACATGCGATCTGTGACTGAAATTCAGAACAATTTTCATTCTCATTCCAAAGACTGTCTTGCACAATTTTGGGGGGTGCATGTACTCCACTTTGGATACCACTGATCAATGATATGATGGAATTACTTCATGAATTAGAACATATTTTCAAAGACATATACGTTATGGATGAAAAGATAAAATATGTATAACACTTGCACAAATTATCCATTTGAATAATAAATGTTCAAGGAGAGAAGAAAGAAATTAGGAAAAAAAGATTTAAAGAAAAGAACTGTATGAGATTAACTAAAACTTTATTTTCAAGGAAAACTAAACATTAGACAAAGAGAAGATAAAAAAAATCAAGATTAGACAGAATTACTGAAAAAATATAGATAGACCTAAACATAGCTTTGCAAAATTTTGAGCTGTTTTCATAAAAAGATACCACACAGGTATTATGATAGCAAAAATAAGTTACTTTACAAAAGGAAATGTAATTATATTAGTATCTTAAAAAAAAAAAAAAGCTGGTCACAGGATATATTAGATAGGGGAATAAAATATGTAGGCCTTGGGGCACCTGGGTGACTCAGTTGGCTGAGCATCTGCCTTTGGCTAAAGTCATGACCTCAGGTTCCTGGGATCGAGCCACTCATCTGGCTTCCTGCTCAGGGGAGAGTCAGCTTCTCCCTTCCCTCTGACCCTCCTCCCTGCTTGTGCTTTCTTTTTCTCTCTCTGTCTCAAATAAATAAATAAAATATTAAAAAAATACATGTAGGCTTTGAAATAAAATAAAAAGACGATCCAATAACAGTGGAAAACATTAAAAGACATATTGGAACATGAATAATATTAAACAATATGCCATCCATGAACCTTCTCTGTGGAAGTCATTTAAAGAAAATACATAGCCAAGGGGAAAAAAGGTAAAAAAAATAAATAAATAAAAGAAAGAAAGAAACCATAAAAATAGCCCTGAAACTAAATTCTATAAATTTCCCAAAATGTAGCATTTGGGAACAGTAGTAAGACAGGTAGGGAAGATAAATAAAAGTGAACTAAATTTTTCTAAACTCTCAATGGTAAAAAGCATGTCTTGAGCAAAAAATGTGAATGTAAAATATGAAGGTAATATGAAGGTAATTATTAATAAGTAGGGATGTGTAACAGAACATCTAAGTTATCAGATGTGAAACCATACAGATAAAAATAAAAAAATAAAATAATTAAGCTAAGGAACTATCAAAAATGATAAAAATCATTAAAAAAGTAATAAATAAATATGACCTAGAAAAGAAGTCATAACCCAAACATTTTAGGTATTATATTTAATAAGAATTGGTAGAATTCTTGATTAAATATGTGCTCTCATATTAGGTTTTAGTTATATTCTGATAAAAAAAGAACACATATAAGATTAATAAAAAAAAAAAGAAAAAACAGAAGGAAGAAAGAATATAGCATCTAAATAAAAGGGAAAATTAAAGCATTTTTGAAAATATTAACTAACATCTAAGCAATATCAAAGTACAAGAGATTAAGACTCATATTTCTGAAGATAAAGGTTATTTTCAAAGAAGCTATGTTCACTTCCTGATCCCTGGAACTTGGAAATATATCTAAGATAGCAAAAGGGATTTTGTAGACATGATTAAATGAAAGATCCTGGGTGGGGGGAGAGTATCCTAGATTATCCAGGTGTACCAATGTAAGCATAAGTATCCTGACAAGAGGAAGGCAGAGAAGGATATATGATGATAGAAGCGGGAGTGGTGGTATAAGACAGTATGTTGTGTTGTTTCAAATCTTTAAGTTTGTGGTAATTGGTTACAGAACACCAATACAAATACAAAACATATAGAATGAATAAAATGAACACACCCATATTTGTATAAGTTAATAGTATACATATCTCAAAAATCAATAAATATACATAAAATATTAAGGTTTTAGAGGATTTGAATAAGAAAAGTGAAACTGTCTTAATTACATGTAAATAAGTGCAATATTCAACAGTATATACATAAACATTTCATAGTTTTGTGAAATTCTCATTAAGAAGTGAAACACCTGTACCCCTGGGGATAAAAATATATGTTTATAAAAAATAAAAAATTAAAAAAAAAAAGAAGTGAAACATGAATTAGGACACAAATATATCATAATTCATTAAGTAAAAATAAGAAAAATAATGAATACAGGACATACTACCTGGGAAGAATTTATTAGAGGCAAAAATTAGAAAAAAATTAGAAGAAAAAAATGAGATAAAATAGTGCTTTCAAATTAAACACAAAGTTTTCTAACTGATTCCCATGTTAAAAACGAAAATTTTAAAAAGTTACAGACCACTTAGCAATAAGAAAAATAAAAGCTCAGCGTATAAATGTGCTATGCAACCCGAAAATTATTCAGAATGAAATCTATGGACTTAAATACATGTATTAGGAAAAAAAGAAAGAAATTAATTTAATAACATCCAACTAAAGTGAAAAGGAAAAAACAGCTAAAGTAATTAGGAAGAAACCATAAAGACATAAGCAGCAGCACATATTTCAGTAATTATTAAAACCAAAGTTTTATCAGGCAACAACCATAAACTGTCTTTGAGAACTCCAACACATTGACATGAGAATTGTTTGTTTCCTACAATAATGCTGCAGTACTGATGATCTCACATCCTCAGTGAAATATACATTACACAGTACTCTTTCCTCCCAAATTCACAGGTCAGATATACTATGGCCTGTTTTACACTGGAGGTGGGTTGGGATAGGTCTGTTCCACATGTCTTTTACACTTTGGAGACCGCAGATTAGCTAGGCCAGGGCAAGACAGCAATGGCAGAGTTTAAGAACAAACATATAAGTAAGTTTAAGAGCACATTTTAAACTCTTGCTTGTGGCCCATGAACTAATATGCTTGTCAGTCAAAGTAAGTCAAATAGCTAAGGCTAAGGTCAAGGTGAAGTGATATGTATCCTCTACCTTCAGCAGGATGGACTGCAAAGTTATGAACTAAGGATATGAATAATGGAGGGATGAAGAAGTTGGGTCAGTAATTTAATTTATGACATCATGTATAAACATGATAAGCTCATGTATAAGCTCAAGCACATGTATTTCTGTCTGTAAGTGTGATATAGTTGAGGACAAAGATAAAAGTTTTTTTTTTCTCATTGAAAATCATGTTTATTTATTTATTCTTTATTAACATATAATGTATTTTTTGCTTCAAGAGGTACAGGTCTATGAATGATCAGTCTTACACAATTCACAGCATTCACCATAGCACATACCCTCCATGTCGTCCATAACCCAGCCACCCTCTCCCTTCCCTACAGCCCTCAGCACCCCTCAGTTTGTTTCCTGAGATTAAAAGTCTCGTATGGTTTTTCTCCCTCCCCAGTCTGGGGGTATTATGGTAAGTGAAATAAGTCAACCAGAGAAAAATGAAACAAGACGAGAAGATGTAAGTATTTTTTAAATAAAGGAATAATAACATAAAATAATATTTACTATGTAATTCTGCTATAATACCTCAATCCATATTATGTTCTTCTCAGTATATTGCTTTCAGATGGTTAAAAATGCAGATTTAGAAAGAAAAAAAAATGGGAGGAAAAAAAGAAAAAAAAAATGGGAGGATATGTTAACTATCCTCAACTGATAAAGCATTTCTTTATCTGGGAGCTGATAACACATGTGTATTTACTTTGTAAATCTATACATAAAGCTATACACATTATGGGCATTTTTTTTCTCTCTGGGTACAGTACTTTTTTTTTTTTTGAAATAACGGATTCCAGGAAGATGACAATGACAACGATAGTATTTTTTTTCCATCTCTCCAAAACAAACAAACAAACAAAACAAAACAAAACAAAAAACAAAAACAAAAACCTGATGGGGCAAATAGCAAAACAAAATACCTATAGACAACATTTACAACCAAACTAAGTGAAAAGGCTTCCCCACCAATCCTAAAATTCAAACAGTTGGTTACAGTCTTGTATATGGGGAAGAAGATGGAGCCCTGGGAGCAGTGTCTGATGAAAGATTAACAGACCTCAAAAGAGCCAACACAGGTTCAGTAAAAACCACAGATGACTGATTGGAGAAGAGCTGCTGAAAGTGGAGGTTTGCCCTCTCCAGTTCCTAGTCAGTGCAAGTACTGGAAGTAAGAGGCTTAAAGGACGTGGAGTACATGAATGCTAGTCACTCTCAAAACTGACCTGCAAAGGCTTCCTTGTGGGACAAAACCTCACTCTGCAGAGTAATGTTGCCAGTGAAATCAAAATTGAACAAGACAGAGATGAACAAAAGAGAAGGTCTAGGTCAAAATTGGGGAGGGAAAGAGAACCAGGATTTCACAGAAAAGCAAGTCACTGTATTTCTGAACACTATACAAAAACATCAGAAGCAGAACCTCTAGGAAGACAGTAAAGCTTTCCTGAACTCGCCTGTATTATAAAGTTCAGGAATACTAATTTCACCTAAAGATGAAAACAAGAAAGGCAAAATAATTATAAGAATAAAGTACAGAATAATATCCCTACAGACAAGGAAAGCATGCCAGCAAGACATGCCCACAAAATAGATCAAAAGTAATGTGCTATATTAGAACAAACTAAAAGACATTAATAAAATAACATAAACATGAGAGAACAACATAAATTAGAACTAAACTATGAGCTGAGATCACAGAACTCGAGAAAGAATTAGAAATAATAGAGAAATATTTCAGAAATGAATACTAAAGTTGAAAGAACACAAAAACAAAGCAATAACAAAGTAATGCCTTCAGACAAATAAAAAGTAAAAAAAAAAAAAAAAAAAAAAAGAAGGAAAATTTAAAATACCCATAAAAATTGAAGGGAAACAAAGAAGGATTTGAGAGAAAAATGGCCAGATATTGAAAATAGACACAAGAAATTAAAATACAGATAAGAAAAATCAAAGAAGAAAATCAAACTAAGAATATGCACTAAAAACTATAACATAAAAAATCCGGAAGATAAATAATTAAAAAGTATTTTACACTACATGTTGAGAAAAATATGTGTGTGTGCCTGGGAATATTGACTTTGAGTGATCAGCATGAAACCATAGTCTAATAAAATTGCTAAACCTAAAAAAAAATAATAAAAGAGGAAGGAATATGTTTTAGGAATGCCTAGAAAAGGAGAGAATATGATTTATAAGGGAAGAATAGATTATCATCAGAATTCTTCACAGCAACATTGAGGTTAATTTGACCTGTTAATAGAAGTTATACCATCCAGGGGTACCTGGATGACTCAGTCAAGCATTCAATTCTTGATTTCAGCTCGGGTCGTGATCTCAGAGTCATGAGATTGAACCTCGTGTCAGGCTCTTGGTGGGCTGCAGCCTACTTAAGATTCTCTTCCTCTCTCTTCCTCTGCCCGCCCCACCACTATCTCCCTAAAAATACCCCCAAAATAAAAAAGTTATATTGTCCATGAATTCAGAGGAAAATACAGTTGATGATTTGAGGACAAAGATACTATCAAGTGGATATGAAATTGATTATCATTATGAAAATTTGACAAATCTGTTCAGAGTCTGTAACTTTTAGTTTATAGAAAGAAATAAATTTTTAATTAGGTATTATAAGTTATCCTTGAAATGAGTTATCTTGATATATAAACTCCTTCAAAGGAAAGAAAATGAATGGTCAGACATTTCCAAAGTGGAGCACTTTGCTGGATCACTGCTGTTCCCTTGCCTGATAATCCAACACTTACTAAAACCACTCCAATATGCCCAAGGTAACATATACTTTGATATGCTTTATATAATACATAAAGATCAGAGAGCTCCATATGTACCAAATAATATAGTATATATTATTATCAACACTACAAATAATAATTCTCCCAGATACCTCAAAGCATTTCATAAATAATAAATTTTTAAGAGCTCTGAGATTAACATATACTGTCAATACAGGTTTTAATGAAAAAAGGGAAGTTCATAGAGGTAACATAAGCTCTAAAACACATTCAACAAGTTAGAGTGAAGGCTGAAGATAGGACTCAGGACTCCCAGCTCTCTGTATAGAGCACAAAAGAGCAAGATTCTTTGCTTACTATTTTAGTGCTATGAAGCAGAGATAATCCTAATAAACATATTTTAGGAGTATAGGAAATAGTAATCAAATGAGAAATTGTTGGATCCAGCAAATATTTTCTCTGCCATCTATCAAAGTGTTCAATTTACATGAGAGAATAACCATGCCCCCCAAACTCTTGTGTAATACAAATCTCTGGCCATCACAAGAGTAGAAAAATGTAATACAATAATAGAACAAGGTGTGATCTGGAATATAGGTGCTAGCATCAGGATAATTTCTGATCATCTAAATGTTCTCCTATTGTTTTTGTTTTTGTTTTTTTAATTTTTATTTTTTATTGACATATCATGTATTATTAGTCCCAGAGGCACAGGTCTGTGAATCTCCAGGTTTACACACTTCACAGCACCCACCATGGTACACACCTTCCACAATGTCCATAACCCAATCACCCTCTCCCTACCACCCTGCCCCCCCATCAACCCTCAGTTTGTTTTGTGAGATTAAGAGTCTCTTATGATTATCTCCCTCCCAATCCCATCTTCTCTCATTTTTAACTTCCCTATCCCACAAACCTCCCACTTTGCCTGTTAGCTTCCTCATACCAGGGAGATCATATGATAATTGTCTTTCTCTGATTGACTTATTCCTCTAAGCCTAATACCCTCTAGCTCCTTCCATGTCATCACAAATGGCAAGATTTCATTTCTTTTGATGGCTGCATAGTATTCCACTATATATATATAATGGAATATATATTCCACTATATATATAGTGGAACAGCAATATATATATATTGCAATATATATATATACTGTTTATGGATATCTAGGTTCTTTCCATAGTTTGGCTATTGTGGACATTGCTGCTATAAACATTCAGGTGCACATGCCCCTTCAGATCACTACATTTGTATCTTTAGGGTAAATAACCAGTAGTGCAATTGCTGGGTCATAGGGTAGCTCTAATTTCAACTTTTTGAAGAAACTCCATGCTGTTTTCCAGAGTAGCTTCACCAGCTTGCATTCCCACCAACAGTGTAAGAAGTTCCCCTTTCTCCAGCATCTTTAACCAGCATCTTTCAGCATCCCCTTTCACCAGCATTTGTTGTTTCCTGACTTGTTAATTTTAGCCATTCTGACTGGCACGAGGTGGTATCTCATTGTGGTTTTGATTTATATTTCCCTGATGCTGAGTAATATGGAGCACTTTTTCATGTATCTGTTGGCCATCTGGATGTCTTCTTTGAAAAAAAAAAATGTCTGTTCATGTCCTCTGCCCATTTCTTGATTGGATTATTTGTTCTTTGGGTGTTGAGCTTAATAAGTTCTTTTGGGTGTTGAGTTTAATAAGGTCTTAATAAGTTCTTTAATAAGTTTTAATAAGTTTAATAATTTAATAAGTTCTTTGGGTGTTGAGTTTAATAAGATTTTGGGTACTAGTCCTTTATATGATATGTCATTTGCAAATATCTTCTCCCATTCTGTGAGTTGTCTTTTGGTTTTGTTGACTGTTTGGTTTGCTGTTCAAACACTTTTGATCTTGATGAAGTACCTATAGTTCATTTTGCCCTTGGTTCCCTTGCTTTGGCGATGTTTCTGGGTAGTTGCTGCGGCTGAGGTTGCTGCGAAGAGGTTGCTGCCTGGTTCTCAAGGTTTTTGATGGATTCTTTTCTCACATTGAGGTCTTTCATCCATTTTTTTTTAACTCCTTTTTTTTTTAAATTAATTTCTTTTCAGTGTAACAGAATTCATTGTTTATGCATCACACCCAGGACTCCATGCCATATGTACCCTCCATAATACCCACCAGCAGGCTCACCCAACCTCCCACCCCTCACCCCTTCAAAACCCTCAGATTGTTTTTCAGAGTCCACAGTCTCTCATGGTTCACTTCCCCTTCCAATTTCCCTCAACTCCCTTCTCCTCTCCATCTCCCTATGTCCTCCACGTTATTTGTTATGCTTCACAAATAAGTGAAGCCATATGATAACTGACTCTCTCTGCTTGACTTATTTCATTCAGCATAATCTCTTCCAGTCCCGTCCATGTTGATACAAAAGTTGAGTATTCATCCTTTCTGATGGAGGCATAATACTCCATAGTGTATATGGACCACATCTTCTTTATCCATTTGTCTATTGAAGGGCATTTTGGTTCTTTCCACTGTTTGGTGACCGTGGCCATTGCTGCTATGAACATTGAGGTACAGATGGGCGCTTTGGAGAGTTTTGATCAAGAAAGGATGCTGTACTTTGTCAAATGCTTTTTCAGCATCTATTAAGAGAATCATATGGTTCTTGTTCTTTCTTTTATTAATGTATTGTATCACATTGATTGATTTGCAGATGTTGAACCAACCTTTCATCCCTGAATTAAATCCCACTTGTTAATGGTGAATAATCCTTTTAATATACTGTTGGATCCTATTGAGGGGTACTTTGGTGAGAATTTTTGCATCTGTGTTCATCAAGGATATTGGTCTGTAATTCTCTTTTTTGATGGTTTTGGGATCAAAGTAATGCTGGACTCATAGAATGAGTTTGGAAGTTTTCCTTCCATTTCTATTTTTTGGAACAGTTTCAGGAGAATAGGAATTAATTATTCTTTCAATTCTTGGTAGAATTCCCCTGAGAAGCCATCTGGCCCTGGCCCTGGCCTCTTGTTTGTTGGGTCATTTTTGATGACTGCTTCAATCTTTTTACTGGTTATGGGTCTGTTCAGGTTTTCTCTTTCTTCCTGGCTCAGTTTGATTAGTTTATATGTCTGTAGGAATGCATCCATTCCTTCCAGATTATCAAATTTGCTGGCATATAGTTGTTCATAATATGTTCTTATAATTGTTTGTATTTCTTTGGTGTTGGTTGGGATCTCTCCTCTTTCATTCATGATTTTATTAATTTGGGTCCTTTCTCTTTTCTTTTTGATAAGTCTGGCCAGAGGTTTATCAATCTTAATAATTCTTTCAAAGAACAAACTCCTGGTTTTGTTAATTTGTTCTATTATTTTTTTGGTTTTTATTTCATTGATTTCTGCTCTGATCTTTATGATTTCTCTTCTCCTGCTGGGTTTAGGCTTTCTTTGTTGTTCTTTCTGAAGCTCCTTTAGGTGTAGGATTAGGCTGTGTATTTGAGACCTTTCTTGTTTTTGAGAAAGGCTTGTATTGCTATATATTTTCCTCTCAGGACTGCCTTTGTTGTGTGCCACAGATTTTGAACAGTTGTGTTTTCACTATCATTTTTTTCTCCTATTGTTGAACAATACAGAACAAAATCTCATTTATATATCAAACTTCAAACTTCATCAGGTAACCTAACAGTTTATCTAAGATAATATAAACAACAGCAGAGCAGTTAGAGTTACCACAGAATTGTCAGCCTACTGAATGCACTCTTCATCAGCAATGGAACCATACACATTACTTTATATCTCTAAACATTTTTACAATTTATAGAACATTTTTCAATATATTATTTGATGAACTCAGAAGGCTAGGGCTCTATAACTCTGGGGGACAAAAGGAGTAGAATCAGATCACCAGCAGTCAGTTCTTGTAATGAAGTAAAACAATTATCCTGAATACAATACTCAGTACAAGCAATGTATTCTACCAATAAGAATTGCTTATAATTCATTTTAAAAAACACTTCTTAAAAAATTTTGTCAGTATGTTGTTCACCTGAAACTAATGTAATATTTTGTGTCAACTACATTTTAATTAAAAAATTGCTGAATATAAAGAAGAGAAGAAAGGAAGAGTAGACTTAAAGATGTACTAGGCAATAAAAACAACACACTTGCATAATAGTCTATATGTGGACAATCTCCCATGGTTGGTACTTAATATTAATTACCTGAGAACTTCTCCAGGATATTTTTTTTTAATTTTTTTAAATTTTTATACAATTTTAACCAATCCAATCAAAAAAAAAAAAAAAGCCTCTGATGCCTATCCAACACTTGATACCTATGAGAATACATGTACAGAAAGGAATTTTACACATTGCTAAGTACTTCTACCTCAATAATTACATATGACATCTATACTATCATTCAAAATAAATCCACTTGTATAATCACATAATTCATAAAGACATGAAATCTCTGATACAACTTGCCTACTAAGTACAAAGAACCAACTCCTAGTTTTGTTAATTTGTTCTATTATTTTTTTGGTTTTCTTTTTCTTCAAATGATAGGGAAGACCTAAATAACCATACTAAACTACTTATTTTATTTATAACACATATATGAAGATAAAAGTGTTCATCTAAATATAATCTGTAGATGAATCTTACAAAATTCCAATATGTTTGAGAATATAAATTTTTAAATGCTGTAGTAAAAAATATTGAAAATACATACCCACCATTTCCCTCCACTTAAAATTTTCACGTATACATGATATTATCACTGAAATAAAGATGTCAAGTCAATCGCAGGTTTATAAACAGCATTATAAACAGCAGTCAGTCGCAGGTTTTCTATAATCCCTTTATTCCTGCACTGTTTCTGGAATCCTAATTTATGATTTCTTCAATTCTGTTAGTTTCTGCAAATGTATTGGCAGTCCTTACTTCATAGTGTAAACAGATAGATGATAGAAAATAGAGCTACAGTTAAAATGCCTATTGAGAGAGAGCCCCTATCCTCATTGAAGCAGTTTTAATTGCACTGGGGCTCCCTCTGATGAAAGCTCTTGATAGAGGACAAGCCTGCTATTAATTTTCCAGGGTCTTTTCTGAAAGGCTCTTCAGCCTCTCTTAACAGAATGCATCTAACAGCTGCAATCTGAAACCTTGCTTTCCCAATGATCATACTGAAAAACAAAAACATGATCTTGAGGCAAATGTGCATACCAAGGATAATGACTTTTGAAGCAGTGACATGTTTGATAATGCCCTTGAGTGGCTCATCTCCAATCTGTGTCAGAATAATTTTGTCTGTAAAGCAGAGTAGAAATCATTTCTTTTTCTTTTTAAAGAAATAGATTTAGATTAAGCATAGCTCTAAAATGGTAAAAATTGGGAGAAAATGTGAAAACTACTCAGTTTCTTAAGGGATACACTAGTGTTTGAAATTTTAACAGTCTCTAACTCACTCATCTCTTGTGAAAAAAAAAAAAAATAATAATCCCAAACCACACAGGTAAACTGTCAGGGCTGTCAAATACCAGTGAACAATTCATCATCAATCATCAACACTTTATCTCTCGGGAAGACTCTGAAAGTTGTCCAAAATATCATTGAACAACCCCAAGGCTATCACAAATACTTAATGAGATCTTCTCGGGATCTTTTGAAATTCTGCTTTTAATGTTTAACACCTTCGTTGTTTCCCTCTCACCAGACTCTTTTTCAGACTCTTGGAACTCCACTTTAATAATCGCATTTATTATTTCAGAACACAGTGGAAATGAAGACAGCCTTTGTACACGATTTATAAAGTGCATATTACTATAGCAACCATACTGTAATTTTGAAAACAGGCATCTTTATAAGAAACTGGATAACTATAATGAGAAATGACAATAAATGGCAGTACAGTTTAATTTTTAACTTATTTTATTCTCCACAATTGCCTTCTTTCATTTGTATTATCAAGTAGTCTATTAATTTGCACACTTTCAATAATAGTAGATTCAATCTAGTTTTATCCATTGTCAGTAGACTCATGTAGAAGAATTGGTTCCATTTTTTCTGAGAGACCACTAACTAAGGAACTTATGTAGTTTAAACATAACTCAGTGGCAAAAGACGAAATCTTTAGTCTTTGTTTCCAAGACAATGCCCAAATATTAAAAATTAAGGGATGCTTGACATTGGTAACAATAAAAGCCAGATTATTGATTACACTGTTTCACAGAAAGGGAATGCTGTTGTCTCAGTGAGTGAAGTTGGAAAGAACACTCTTACAACTTAGGCAGGCAACAGGATATCAAAATGCAGTTGAGGCTCACAGAGGTACCAATAACGGAGATGTAACAAGATATAAGCAGATCACTTTGTAGTATAGATCTCTAGATAGACAAAAAGATCAGAACTCGAATCCCTTCATTAAATAAATTCTGCACATTTATTATGCTAGGCACCACAGAAGCCTCAAATGACAAAGCAATGAAAAGGTGGATGAGCTCCCTGTCTATAGGGCACTTGCAGTTTAGTGGAAGAAAAAGCATTGAAAAAAAACATTGAAAAATATCTAACTTACTTTGTTGTAAGTGACATGAAGAAAAACAGCAGAGTATATTAATGGTATATTACACTGGGTCCTGAACAACTGTTGTATTTTTATATCTGTGGATAATAGAACAAAAGTAGGAATCTATCACTGTTTTGTGGTTTGGGGTAAAGGATGGGAAATCAATGCTTTTGACTTTCAGCAGCTTTCTAGGTATCTAATTCTTATCTAAAGAGGTAATTCAATATAAAGAGCTAATTCAACTGTTTTAAGACAGACACAATTTTAGCAAACCACGAGACATCATGGGTGTGCTTTGTTCTTTGCTTTGTTTTTAGACTAATTGCAGAAACTGATCCCAGGGATATGTTTGTAGTTATTTCTGTGTGCCCCATTATTTGCATGTAGTTTTTCTAGCTTTTCTACCTATATACAAGCCCTTCTTTCTACTTTTCATATTAAAATCTTGCATACTCTTCATGATTAATCTAAAATACCTTGTCATTCTTGGAGCCTCTCTTTTCAATGACCTTTCATATGATAATCAAAGCAACACTCATCAGATTCTTTTTGGATAACAAAATTAATATCCATTCATTGTAGAAAATATGAAAATGACAAAAGCAGACGAGTACACTAATATACACAAAATGCCATGACTTCTTTAAAGAGATATGCAGAGGCTGTATGTTTGTGTTCATGTGTCATCAGAGAACCTGGCCCAATTATTCCACATTTTGTGCTTTTGCTGTCTCATGGTAGACCAACAGAGTTAAAAGGCTTTGAGTATTGTCTTTTTATCTTTAGCAAAGTAAGCTGCATAATGTCAACACAAACTTTTATGTAATCATGCTTGCTAAGACCCCTCTGAAGTTTACAGGTAACCACCACCCATGTGTGCACCTAAAATTCTGACCCAGCTGAGCCTGGTCTGTGGTCTTGGGCCATTTGGAAAATGAAATGATCCACTTTCAGGCAGAAGGTGGAACCCATCCAGGAAACTGCATGGTTACTTGCTGGCACTGTATATGAGAAAGAATGACCAGATAACAAACCCATTCTTCAGATCTGTCCCTGATGTTTTTGTCTGCGGTTTCTATTTCAATGCATTCAAAAAGGTGAAAGTATGTCGTTTCCCAGAGAGGAGAGGTCCTTAATTTTACCTGACTCCATGTGTGATAAACTAAAGAAATCAATAATGTCTTAGAAAATACTAGGAAATATAAGAAGGAACATCAATTGTTTTCAGGACTAATACTCTTCTCAAATTTAAAACATCCACAATTGACAGGGCAGAGTAACTTTTTTCCTGAAATGTTATAGATAATTCTTTGTGGGAAATCTCCCCAAGTTAAAACTGAATATACTTGTTTTTTTAAGTAGCAGCATATTATATTTGCCTGAATTTGTAATAAAATAGAAGTGGACATAATTAAGATCATAACAATAAATGAAAAAAGCACTTGGAAATATTGGAGAACTGTATCAGTTGTATTAATATTTAGTGGGAAATTTTAATTAAAGTACATGCTATTGCTCACAAAGTTATATAAGTGATAAATAATTGAAGATCTCTAACAATGATGCAAGTTATCAATGTGTTCTTTATATAGTTTCAAAGAAGTGATCAAAACTCTTTCAAGCTTACTGTACTGTAAGACAGAAAGGTCGATTGTATCAAAAAGTGGTTTCTGAAAAAAAAAAAACAACTGTGAGAAATGATTAGCAAAACTTTGAAATAAAAATTAATGTCTCATACATGTTTTATTTTTCCATGTTGCCAAGATCAATTATTTCTGTTTCAGTGCAGTCACAAAATGGTTACTAATAGCTTTTTATAATATCTTATTTATTTATTTATTTATTTATTTATTTCAGAGAAGGAGGGAGGGATAGAAAGAGGAGGCAAAAGAAAATCTCAAGGAAAGTCCACATCCAGCACAGAACCCATTGCGGAGCTTGGTCTCAAGACCCATGAGATTATGAGCTGAGCTAAAACCAAGAGTTGGATACTTAACCAACTGAGCCACCCTGGTACCCCTATTATAAAATATTTTAATTTTTGCCTGATATCTCTAAGTACTATAGTAGTTATTTGTAGCATCTCCCTATACTCTAAGGCAGAAGTTTAACAATATCTTTGTGGTGACAGGTAGGGATAGCTTGTATATCACGGTAGCTAACACTGCCACCCACCAAAATGCATTTTGGTGAT
The DNA here is from genome assembly GCF_011764305.1 of Mustela putorius furo. NCBI lineage: Eukaryota > Metazoa > Chordata > Mammalia > Carnivora > Mustelidae > Mustela > Mustela putorius. The sequence continues at coordinate 75,398 of NW_025421443.1, forward strand.
ATTCTGTATGTCAGATCAGCCACAACTAGTGGGTTTAGCATTATGTCAGATGGGTGCTTTAAATTACTTATTTTTGCCCCTTCAAATAGCAGAGCCAGACACATAGTCACATATGTTAACAAAAGACACTTGTGATAAACACAAGCCACACCAATAAGGCAAATTAGTTTTAACCAATTACTTATTTCAACAACATGAACCTAAAATAAAGTATAATTAAAGAATTATGAGGTGAATTGGGACAGAAAATCACAGAACTTGTATTAGAAGGTGGAGATGAGACAGTAAAGTAACCCCCAAACTGAGAAGGCATTTTGAGACCAGAAAACCAAGCAGTCCACTCCATACAGTTTACAATAGAGTTTTATTCAGGATGACTTACTGATAGTGAGAATGGGGGAAGGACTCTACACAGCAGTTGCATAGTTATTCTCCATAAAACCCAAAGCTTAGTCCATACATTTTATTTTATAGAGCTAAGGGACATGCAGAAAGGTATTATAGTGAGATCACAGGGTTTGTGTGCCCCCTCAAAGGGCTTGTATGCACCTGCCAGCTAATTTTAATTAGATTTTGTGGCACTACCTGTGCATCCTGAAGGGAAAGATTCTGTTATGTCTAACAGATTCATGGGACACCAAAATAAGCCTCCCCTGATTTCAACTGTGGTGAGCATTTCTAAGTTATGTATGTTAATCTCCAAGGGGCCCAGAATACCTAGCCCCAAGAGAGGTCATTGAACAAACATTAACAAGATGGAGGGCGAAAACGGAGTCAGTATTTTCAGCAATCCTATAGCTTGCAGTAAAGTGAAACAAGAAAATAAATGCTTGAATACAGCATTCCAAACAAAGAGAAGAAAAACTGCGTGTCTGAGAAACTTTAAGTTTTTCCTTAAAGTTGAAAGGCTGAATGAGCTGGGGGAAAAGGTAGGGGATGAGGTTGGAAAGACAGGAAGGTACTATTTTGTGTGATCGTTTCCCATTGTGAATTCCAGGGAAAAGATTATAACAGTGACAATATGAATTATAAATTAGTTGTGAAAACTGGGGAAATGGCTTTTGAGGTTATTTTGGTATAATGGACAAAAATAATTGTGGCATTGCAGCTTAACAGACTTTTCTTCCTTTCTCAAAAATTACCTACTTACAAAGGTAAAGATTAGAAAATAAATATCAGCAAACCCAAGGAGAACTTGGGATAATTTGGGTATATATCTGGAAAAGGATCAGGAAAATCAGAAGAGTATGGTGCTAAGTGAGGAGAGTAAAGATTTTTAAGGCATTAATACACTATGTTTTCAAATGTTGTAGAGGTTAACAAAATAAAAATTAAAATTATTGTAGTTATCTACAGACTTACTAACACAGAAAGCATTAATGCCTTGAATAAGGGAGACTATGGTGCTGTGGAAGGGCTTGACACTATTCTAGAACTAGTTCTCCAACAGAACTTTCTGTGAAGAAGGATGTCACCTGTATCCATAATATCTAATACAATAGCCTTAGCCACATGTGACTCTTGAGCAATTGAAATGTGGCTTGAGTCACATAGGAAATAAATTCTTAATTTATCCAAAATTTAATTGACTTAAATATAAGTAGCCTAATGAGGCAACAGTATTTGTAATCACAGAACTAAAGATTTCAGAAATTAATACATAGTAAGAAACTGACCACACCAATACAAATAATGTTTCCAAAATATCTTGCATGAATAAAGGAAGAAAATACTCCAGAAGCAGGTGTAAAATGTGAAACACTTGAAATATTTTTTTTTTCACCCGATGTGCCTACAGTGGAATAGAAATAAGCATGAACAAATGATAGTCGGTGGAAAAGCCATACATGGACCAGGTGAACAAAATAAAATACAAGTAAAGTGTGAAAAATAATCTCAGTATTTATTGAATAATTTTGTTATAAAAGTTATGATGTAGTTAAAAATCCAATAATAGCTTATCTTTCTGACTTTGGTGTATATCCTGGTTATTCTCCAACTGCCCACGTAGATCATTTCTTTTCTGGCCTGCTTTGTGTCCCAGGAGGCTGAGTTCTATTGACTTCCTTGCACAGATGCCTTTGATTTTCTGCTGTTATGTTCATCCAGTGGGAGTAATTGGAAGAGAGACGTCAGGATACTCATTTTGTTTGAGCTCTCTCTTCTCCTTCCTCACTGATAAACCCTGCCTGTCAGTTTCTTTCTCCTCCTCTTTTCTCCTACAGACCCTCTCAATCCTAAGGTGAGTGATAAAGGTTTCTCATTGTTGTTTGACCTAGGTCCTTAATCACTGTTTGTTTCCTTCACAGCGTTCACACCTCCGAAAACATTTCACTTGTTACACACTCTTCAATTAAACACTTTAAGTGGGCCGTTTGTGTCCTGTTAAGCTTAACTAATTGGAAATGAGAGTAGCCCCAGGAATTAGTTCCTCAAATTGAGATTCTGGCACTGAGTTTCTAATATGGTTGATGAACTCAAAGATTACTTCCTTGCAAGAGAGAGAGGAGATGCTAATTCATTATATGAAGTGGCATCATGATTCCTTAAATCATAACCTATACTGTTATGGAATGGCATGATCAATGATGACAAAACATTAGAAAAATACTTGCTTGTGACACTTAATTACTATAGCAGCAATGGAAATTAAAATATCTGTGTCTGATTGCTCTAGGAAAAGTACTCAAAGAAAAAAAAAAGAAATAAAAGAAATTTAAAACCTTGGGGCGCCTGGGTGGCTCAGCGGGTTAAGGCCTCTGCCTTCGACTCAGGTCATGATCCCAGGGTCCTGGGATCGAGCCCCGCATCGGGCTCTCTGCTCAGCAGGGAGCCTGCTTCCCCCTCTCTCTCTGCCTGCCTCTCTGCCTACTTTTGATCTCTGCCTGTCAGATAAATAAATAAAATCTTAAAAAAAAAAAAAGAAAGAAATTTAAAGCCTTGACTTCCCAATTCCAAGCATGGGTGAAGGCTAAAAAAGCCTGTATGTCAGCCTTAAAGAAATATAACCACCTGTAACCACAACAGGTACAATGGAGAATTTCAGCAGAAAATAAAAATCTATAAAAAAACAATAAGACTAACTAGACTTATTGTGGTGATCCCTTATAATATATTCAAATAATGAATCATTATGTTATACACCAGAAACTAATATCATGTTGTTCATGTTAATAATATATGTATGGATGTGCATGTATGTATGTATATGTGTATAAATATATCCAGACTGTAATATAAAATCGCTTCAATTTAAAACTGAGTAAATGTGTTTAATGCTACAGATGGAGAATTAGAAATTTTGAAAAGAATATAAAACACTTAGAGAGAAGCTACAAGAAAAGAAGGAAGAATATAGACAAAGAGCTTAAAAGAAATATGGGATAGTGAAAATTTCTTGAATATATTGAGTTAGAACTCCAGGAGAAGAAACAACAGAGATGAAGCAGAGCAATATAGTAAGTGATAATCGTCAATAAACTACCAAAGCTGCTGTAAAGATCTTGAAGCATCCAGTACAGAAACAGTATGAATCTAAAGCAAGATAAATACAAAGTCAAATGTATCTAGAGATGTCATACTAAAACTGTAGGAAACCAAACATTATGAGCACATCTTGGGCAGGGGGATGGGGGGGAGAACAGAAAACAATAGGTATAGCAACTTCCTTTTAACAGATCTATCTATAAAATAAAATGACATTTATAAAATTAAATGGTATTTTCAAAAGTACTAAAACAAAAATCTGCGCCATTTTCCAAAAATAAAGGTACAAGAAAGTATTTGAAACAGAAATTGAGAAAATTTAACATCAGCAAAATTATGTTAAAGGAATCATTTAAAGCAAGCTCTTCGTGTAAAAGGAAAATTGTTCCATATGGAAGCACAGAAATGTTAGAAGGAATAGAGATTAATGAAAATAAAATATGGGTAACATATAATACTAATAATATTGCTTGCTTTTTAAAAATGTATAACAACTTTATGGGCACCTGGGTTGTTCGGTCAGTTAAATACCTGAGTCTTGATTTTGGCTTAGGTCATGAGCTCAAGGTTGTGAGATCAAGCCCTGATTGGGCTCCACACTGGGGTAGACCTTACTTAAGATTCTCTCTCTCCCTCTCCTTTATCCCTTCCCCTCCTCACGTGCTCTCTCTCACTCGAGATATATATACATATATATGTATATATATATACACATATATATTTATAAATATATAAAACATTATATATATATTTTATATATTTATATATGTATTTATATGTTTATAAATTATGGCAGTAGGGGATAAATTGGGTTAAAATGCTCCAAGATCCTTTTATTGTCTTTGGCATGACAAAAATAGAAAAATTATTCTATTTTAATAAGCCAAGAATGCTTATAATAATTTCTAGGGTCCTTATAAAATAATAAAGAATTTATGATTTACAAGTGAATTGAATAAGGTGATAATTGGGGTAGAAAATAACTCTAATTAAAATAATAGAAAGAAAAAATGAAATGAAGTAAAATAATAAGCAAAAAAGAGAAAAGAAAAGAGAAGTATTTAGATGGTAAATCTATGTTATAAATAAGCTCTTAATCAAATATATTATAAATGGACTAAATAGCATCAAGACAAAGACTTTGAAATAAAATTATTTTTGTTTCTTTAAAGATTAATTTATGAGAAAGCACAAGCAGAGGGAGCAGCAGGCAGAGGGAAAGGGAGAAGCAGGGAGCCTGATGCAGGGCTTAATCCCAGGACCCTAGAATCATGACCTGAGCCCAAGGCAGAAGTTTAACTGACTAAGCCACCCAGGTGCCCCTAAAATTATTTTTTTAAAAACAGCCAAAAATATGCTCCTTGTTAAGGACAAAACTGAATCAGGAATATATGTAAACATTGAAATTAAAAGTGGAGAAAATATATAATGCAAAACTACCCTCCAAAATTATTTTATCTATGCTAATGCTAAATTTCAAGGGAACAACTTTGCTCAATAGACAGAAAGATGTTGCATAATGGTAAAATGATCAATCCATCAGGAAAGTAAAATAATCCTAAATCTGTGTTCATCTATATAAAACTTGGCTAAATTACTGCTTTCACAGTGGGAACTTTCTAATATGCATTTTTTACTAACTTACAGAACTGTAAGAGCAAATGAGAAAGAAAATAAACATTTGAATTAAACTCTACACCTGATGTAATTGACATGTGTAGAACAGAATACATATTCTTTCCAATCTTGTATGCACTTAGTTTTATGAAAATTAACTATATGCTGAGTCATAAAACAGGTCTCACAGATATTAAATAAATTAAACTATTTTGAGGAAATTCTCCGATGACAGTGATATTAAGCAAAAGATAAATTTTAAAAAAACAAAGATAGTCCAAAACTATAAAAAAATAAATAAATGTATTTCTAAATAACACATGGATTATCACAGAAATTACAATGGAAAATATTTTAGAGTATTAAAATTAAACATATCTTATTAAATGCAGCTAAGCTGTGCTTAGGATGAAATTTGTACCTTTAAATATGTAACCTAAAAAGAATAAAAATTCAAAATGAAAGATCTAAGTATACAAGTCGGGAAATTAAAAGAGAACAAAAATTTAAGCCTAAAGGAAATAGGAGAGAATTAATTAAGAAAAAAGCAAAAGTTAATGGCATTTGGAATCATTTTGTGTTAGAGAAAATCAAAATGGATAAAAGTTAAATCTTTTTAAAAGGATTAAAATTTATAAAATTCTAGAAATACTGGTCAGAGCAAGACACAAAGAGAGAGATTAAATTATCAAAATTAGGGACGCCTGGGCGGCTCAGTTGGTTAAGCAGCTGCCTTTGGCTCAGGTCTTGATCCCAGCATCCTGGGATCGAGTCCCACATCAGGCTCCTTGTTCTGCAGGGAGCCTGCTTCTTCCTCTGACTCTGACTGCCACTCTGTCTGCCTGTGCTCACTCTCTCTCTCTGAAAAATAAAAAAATCTTAAAAAGTAATTATCAAAACTATGGATAAAAATGTGGTATCAAAAATTCAATATATAGTAAAACTCAATAAAAGATTTAAATTTGAAAATGTAACCAGAGAATTCCTAGGAAAAAAAAAAACAATGTATTGAAACTGGTAGAAGAAAAATGAATAAAATGAGTACTCCTCTGTCTGTTAAAGAAATTGAATTCATAAATTAAAAAATTCCCCAAAAAGAAATTCCAGGATGGTGGAACTTCATTAGTGAATATTACTAAATATTTAAGGAAGAACTAATTCTAAGCTTATACGAATAATGTCATATTATTAATAAATGGAAACAGTTCTCACTATATTTTAATTACGATTGTAAATCTTGATAAGAACATCACAAGAAAAGAAAGTACAGATAGGTAATGTTCATAAACATAGATGCAGAAAGACTGAACTAAACATTAGCAAAACAAATTTAGCACTACAGAGAAATACTGTTTCACGACAAAGGATTATCTCAGGAATTAAAAATTGATTTTGATATTCAAAAGTCAAAACCCACTACATTAACAAAGTAAATAGAAATGCTGTATCATAAGACCTTAGATAACCAATTCCTCTTTATAAATTCTTTGTTTCTGCTTTTTTCCCCACCACTATTTTTTCCCTTGGGATTCTAGAATCAGAATGATCCTAAATTACCTAGGCAACACAATAATTTAGTCAAAAATTTTAACTAATATTGTTTTAATAACATCAGTGATCTTAAGTTTAGATTAAGAATGAAAAATACAAGGGGGAGGAGTCAAGATGGCAGAGAGGTAGCAGGCTGAGACTACTTCAGCTAGCAGGAGATCAGCTAGATTAGATTGCTTATCTAAACATCGCAAACACCTACAAATCCATCGGCAGATTGAAGAGAAGAAGAACAGCAATTCTAGAAACAGAAAAACAACCACTTTCTGAAAGGTAGGACTGGCGGAGAAGTGAATCCAAAGCGATGGGAAGATAGACCCTGAGGGGAGGGGCCAGCTCCCGGCAAGCGGCGGAGCAACGGGGCACAAAATCAGGACTTTTAAAAGTCTGTTCCGCTGAGGGACATCGCTCCAGAGGCTAAACGGAAGTGAAGCCCACATGGGGTCAGCGTGGCCTCAGGTCCCGCAGGGTCACAGAAGGATTGGGGGTGTCTGAGTGTTGCAGAGCTTGCAGGTATTAGAATGGGAAACCAGCTACAGAGACAGAGCCGAGAGTGAGCTCACAGCTCGGTTACCTTGAACCGGTCGCAGGCTCAGTGAGCTTGGAGTGCAGCCAGAGGCCAGGGAGACGGGAGTTATTGGGCGCTATTCTCTGAGGGCACACTGAGGAGTGGTGCCCCAGGCTCTTGGCTCCTCCAGGCCGGAGACCAGGAAGCCACCATTTTCATTCCTGTCCTCCATAACTCTACGGAAAGCGCTCAAGGAACAAAAGCTCCTGAAAGCAAAGCCCAGCGGATTACTCAGCCCCTGGTAAGGGCGGTGCAATTCCGCCTGGGGCAAAGACACTTGAGAATCACTACAACAGGCCCCTCTCCCAGAAGATCAACAAGAAATCCAGCCAAGACCAAGTTCACCTACCAAGGAGTGCAGTTTCAAAACCAAGGAGAGCAGCAGATTTCCAGAGGAAGAGAAAGCAAAGCACAGAACTCATGGCTATCTCCCCATGATTGTTTAGTCCTGACGTTAATTTAATTTTTTTTCTTTTTGAATTTTTTTTCTCTTCTTCTAGGAATAAACCTAACTAACGAGGCACAGAATCTATACTCAGAAAACTATAAAGTACTCATGAAAGAAATTGAGGAAGACACAAAGAAATGGAAAAATGCTCCATGCTCCTGGATTGGAAGAATAAATATTGTGAAAATGTCTATGCTACCTAAAGCAATCTACACATTTAATGCAATTCCTATCAAAGTACCATCCATCTTTTTCAAAGAAATGGAACAAATAATGCTAAAATTTATATGGAACCAGAAAAGACCTTGAATAGCCAAAGGGATATTGAAAAAGAAAGCCAACGTTGGTGGCATCACAATTCCGGACTTCAAGCTCTATTACAAAGCTGTCATCATCAAGACAGCATGGTACTGGCACAAAAACAGACACATAGATCAATGGAACAGAATAGAGAGCCCAGAAATAGACCCTCAACTCTACAGTCAACTAATCTTTGACAAAGCAGGAAAGAATGTCCAATGTAAAAAAGACAGCCTGTTCAATAAATGGTGCTGGGAAAATTGGACAGCCACATGCAGAAAAATGAAATTGGACCATTTCCTTACACCACACACAAAAATAGACTCAAAATGGATGAAGGACCTCAATGTGAGAAAGGAATCCATCAAAATCCTTGAGAACACAGGCAGCAACCTCTTCGACCTCAGCCACAGCAACATCTTCCTAGGAACAACGCAAAAGGCAAGGGAAGCAAGGGCAAAAATGAACTATTGGGGTTTCATCAAGATCAAAAGCTTTTGCACAGCAAAGGAAACAGTTAACAAAATCAAAAGACAACTGACAGAATGGGAGAAGATATTTGCAAACGACATATCAGATAAAGGACTAGTGTCCAGAATCTATAAAGAATTTAGCAAACTCAACACCCAAAAAACAAATAATCCAATCAAGAAATGGGCAGAGGAAATGAACAGACATTTCTGCAAAGAAGACATCCAGATGGCCAAAAGACACATGAAAAAGTGCTCCATATCACTCGGCATCAGGGAAATGCAAATCAAAACCACAATGAGATATCACCTCACACCAGTCAGAATGGCTAAAATCAACAAGAAAGGGGAACCCTCCTCCACTGTTGGTGGGAATGCAAGCTGGTGCAGCCATTCTGGAAAAAAGCATGGAGGTTCCTCAAAATGTTGAAAATAGAACTGCCCTATGACCCAGCAATTGCAGTACTGGGTATTTACCCTAAAGATACAAACGTAGTGATCCAAAGGGGCATGTGCACCCGAATGTTTATAGCAGCAATGTCCACAATAGCCAAACTATGGAAAGAACCTAGATGTCCATCAACAGATGAATGGATCAAGAAGATGTGGTATATATACACAATGGAATACTATGCAGCCATCAAAAGGAATGAAATCTTGCCATTTGCGACAACATGGATAGAACTAGAGCGTATCATGCTTAGCGAAATAAGTCAAGCGGAGAAAGACAACTACCATATGATCTCCCTGATATGAGGAAGTTGTGATGCAACATGGGGGCTTAAGTGGGTAGGAGAAGAATCAATGAAACAAGATGGGATTGGGAGGGAGACAAACCATAAGTGACTCTTAATCTCACAAAACAAACTGAGGGTTGCTGGGGGGGGGGGTTGAGAGAAGGGGGTGGGATTATGGACATTGGGGAGGGTATGTGCTTTGGTGAGTGCTGTGAAGTGTGTAAACGTGGTGATTCACAGACCTGTACCCCTGGGGATTAAAATATATGTTTATAAAAAATAAAAAATTTAAAAAAAAATGCTTTTACAAAAAAGTTAACAAAACCAAAAGACAACTGACAGAATGGGAGAAAATATTTGCAAACGACATTTCAGATAAAGGACTGGTGCCCAAAATCTATAAAGAACTTGGCAAACTCAACACCCAAAGAACAAATAATCCAATCAAGAAATGGGCAGAACACATAAACAGACATTTCTGCAAAGAAGACATCCATATGGCCAATAGAGACATGAAAAAGTGCTCCATATCACTCGGCATCAGGGAAATTCAAATATGAGATACCACCTCACACCAGTCAGAATGGCTAAAATTAACAAGTCAGGAAATGACAGATGGTGGCGAGGATGCAGAGAAAGGGGAACCCTCCTACACTGTTGGTGGGAATGCAAGCTGGTGCAACCACTCTGGAAAACAGCATGGAGGTTCCTCAAAATGTTGAAAATAGAACTACCCTATGACCCAGCAATTGCAGTACTGGGTATTTACCCTAAAGATACAAATGAAGTATCCGAAAGGGCATGTGCACCTAAATGTTTATAGCAGCAATGTCTACAATAGCCAAACTATGGAAAGAACCTAGATGTCCATCAATAGATAAATTGATCAAGAAGATGTGGTATATATACACAATGGAATACTATGCAGCCATCAAAAGAAATGAAATCTTGCTATTTGTGACAACATGGATGGAACTAGAGGGTACCATGCTTACCGAAATAAGTCAAGCGGAGAAAGACAACCACCATATGATCTCCCTGATATGAGGAAGTGGTGATGCAACATGGGGGGTTAAGGGGGTAGGAGAAGAATAAATGAAAGAAGATGGGATTGGGAGGGAGACAAACCATAAATGACTCTTAATATCACAAAACAAACTGAGGGTTGCTGGGGGGAGGGAGGTTGGGAGAAGATGTAGGGGTTATGGCATTGGGGAGGGTATATTTAAAAAAAAAAAAGAATGAAATATACAAGACAGAAAAGACCTCACTCAATGTCAAGTTTAAGTAGCTATTTACAGGAAACAACAGCATGCACAACATCTGCAGAGCAGAAATTTCATGACTCACAGGTACATCTTTTGATTTTTTAGAAACTCTACACTCAAGATGCCTAACCAATAGAGAAGAGTATGAGTGGACATGAGCTGATTCATGAAAGCCTTCACTAAATTCTCTTAGGCTTTATAACCAGCTAGACCCATGACCTCTCAGATAGACATCACTCACTAGTTACATACCTTACTTAGGTTTACAAGACTTATGACCATTCTCAGGGACAGCTACAACTCATCAGTACTGGTTACTCATTTATCAATAAACCTTAACGAGAAGGTTGTGTTTGTTTCAGTACATAGTCCTCAGCTAGAGTGGCATTTATATTGAACCTGGTAGAGGAAAACTCCTAAGAATTCTTTTAATATCTCCAGAAGAACTGACCAAGGAACAGATCTTCCTGGTGCCCCTGAAGCTACAAGAAAGGTCACAAAGCCATCTATTAGACCTAATCTTTCAACTCACCTTAAATGCATTCTTTTGTCATTATTAGGATAGCCAAAGTATATCAAACTCTGTATCCAAAGGGAATATAGGTCGACTAGTTTACTTGTTGGAATTCTTTAAAAGTACACATTTAAAAGGTATTTCATTTCCTGAATATGATCACTTAACAAAAAGATGAATTAAAGAAAATTATTCCCTACTATAGACTACCTTCATGAAGACAGTACTTCAGTCTAGAGATACCGCATAAACTCATATTTGTCCATTGTCTTATAAAGTTCACAAGTGGATATTAACCTAAGTCCAAAAAAAATTGCTAGTGGCTTTTGACTCCTAAGCAGAGGTAATACATTGGCTTAAAGACCAAAATTACTCAATTAAAAAAATTAAAAAAACTTAATTATTCTCACTCACACCTAAGATATGAGGATACAAATTTCACCCATTTGCAATTTTAATTAATAAAGACCTATTTATTAAAAAAAATACTGCCAAGGACTTCTGGGAAATTTAAGAGCTTACCAGCAATTTTATTATAAACCTTATTATTCAGAAATTTATAATTATGAAATTCACTTAAGGCAATGTTTAGCCTTGAGAGAAGTTATTATTTTTAAATATCATTCTGAAATATAATATTTGAGTATTCTAAAAAGAGAACAGGAAGCATCCAAGAAAGAAAGAGTGATGAAAAGAAGGAAAACAATGTTATTTTATTTAACATTTAAGCAAAAGTGGTTTACTGCTAAGCATAATATTTTTAAGGAAATTTAGCGGTTGTTATAGGCATCTACTATTCTATCAACAAACTATGAGACAATGTTTGCCTCCCAATAATGTTATCAAAGAACAAGATTTTATTATGTGGAAATATTGTGGGACAGGAACACAGATAAGACCCAGCCCACCTACTTAGTTCTCAGGGTAGATATTCAGAGTACTATAATAGTGAATCAAGTCCCTCCATGGCATTCAGCTGGTTATTTTACTCATCTGGGGAATCCAAGTAGCTTCATTCACTTCAATGACTTGGCAGGTCTGGCTGGAAGCAGGGGCTCAGCCAAACCTTTCTCTCTCTTCATGTATCCTCTAGCATCTCTTTGTGATCTCCCTAATATGATAGCCACAGATCTTTGATGGCAGATCAGGGATCTTTGAGCAAGTATTTCAAGAGACTAGGGAGAGGATTCAAGACTTCTTTTGACCCTGCCTTGGAAGTTCCATAAACACACATCTATCATATTCTCTTGGTCAGGCAAGTCACAAAGGCCAGCCCATTTGGGAAAGATTTGACTCCTCCATATCAGAGGAATATCAGATAATTGTGGCCATCTTTAATCTTCAGCAGAGACCTCCTATTTTGTCAATATAATTTTAGATAGCATCAGACCAGATACCATTGTTATTTATTCTGACATCTTGATTAATTGGCTTTATGACATATAGTTTTGAAATTTTTATCTATATAATGAAATGCCTGTATTGGATGTTTGCAAGATGTCTTTGTAATTTTAACAATGTATTATTAACTCACATCCTTTTCATTTAATAAAATATATTTATAGATTTTTGATTCTTACTTTTTCACAATCTCCATATTGTTTACTACATTTTTATCTAATACGTATCTGGAAAACTTAGTAGAATGTTAGAAGTGGAAAGAATTATAAGGGTCTGAAATTTTGCCCTGCTTGCAGGCTAGTAAGTCAGTTGTCCTCAGTTTCATAGATTGGTAGAAGACCTGAGATTTCTTGGACAGAGACAAAAGATTTTTTTATCACTAATGGTATAGCTGGCAGCATAACTTTCTTGTTACTAAATTGAAAGTTTGAGGGTTATGAAATTATATTTCATGGTATAATGTTGTCCATCTGGTAAATTCACATAAGCCATTACTCTGTTTTAATTATCTTAAGGGAATACTCACGAGCTGGCTACATGAACAACTGACCAGACCAGTTCGAGTCCCAAGCTAGAAAGGCTGTCTGTTTTGGGTTTAATGCTCAGTGATTATCATCTAGAAATTTTGATAATTTTGTCTTCAATGTTTTTGTATTGTTTTGTGAATGAAGTCCAATGGAGCAAGAGACCACCAGCCTTGAGCCTGTTTGCTGACTTTTTTGCCAAGGGTTTTCAGATATGCACTTACCCTTCTCCTAGCTATCTACCTCGCTTAGCTCCTTCCCTTAATCTTTTGCACAACTCTTGTTGCCCTCTGTCTCTAGTGGGAATATATAAGTGGAAGTATGAGCAGGGTGGGCTTGAATGCAGGAGCCCAGCACTGGTTGTCCCCGCACACAGTCTGGCAGTGCCATGGAGCACTGAGCGGGCAACTCATCCGGGGCGTCCCTCTTGCTCACCTCCAAGCCAGTAAATCCAGGTAGGAGGCTGCAATCTCTGGGGCTTGTCTGGCCACAGTTAACTGAGCAACAGACCAGAAGAAAGAAAGCTAAGCCTGCAGTGACCTCCCTGTCCTCTGGACTTGACGGCATGTATCTGGAGGCTGGCAGGAAGGGATACCTGCCAGCTGGTAAGCCCCATGCCTGTGCTGAGTCACTCCCTGGCCATCATCTTTGTGAGGGTCTAACTCACCTTCCTTTGCCCAAGGAAGACCATATTAAATAGCATTAAAAAAAAAAAAAAACCAAAACAACTATGTCAAAGAGGCCATAGAAGACAGGAAAAATCTGTATTTTTTTTAAAGCACATTTTTTAAAAATGGCCTAGTTTTTCCTACTTTTTGAAGAAGGGGCCTGCATTTTCCTTTTTCATTGACCCATGAAAATTATTTAGCCAGTATTTGGTCCACAGTTTTTAGGTATCTAAAAAATCTCTTTCCAAACCTTCAGCTATTGATTTGCTGGACTTTATTCACATAATCCTAAAAGGAAACAAAACTGTACCATCTACATTTGAATAATATATGCTCATTTTTATTTGTGATGGGGATAGGAGAGTAGTTTGGGAGGGAAATTAGAAAAAAGAAGTCAAGGAGGCAATTCTGCACTCATTCCTTGAATGGGGAACAAAAATAAATTGGCAACTCCACCTGCCACAAGCTTTCAAAGAGATACCTCTATTTAAACACAAGTAATCATACAAAGTGCATTATTTCATTCACTTAAAAATGGGTGGGTATCTGCTTGTTAGATAGAATCTTTTAACAGGGCAATCGGATCCTTAATTAATATGAACAGCATAACCTCACAATACTAATTCAGGGGAAAAATTGTCTCAGCATTTCTCAAAAAATGTTTCTTGGTCTATTAAATTATTTTATTATAATTTCTCTTCCTTGTATTTGAATGAGACTGAGAATAAACCTGTATCTTGATTCACCCCTCCGTGCTCCCAGCTCCAGGCTGTGTGACAGACGTCCTTGAGAGTTTATAGAAGAGATCCTCCCTTTGCCCTGAAGTTTTTCGCTGGAAACTTTCTATCTAGGAGTAGAAAAGAACATCTACAAAACAAATGCACACATTAGTCTCCTAATCTAGCACTCTATTAAATAAAGAGGTGTAACATTTTGCTATGGAATAACAATTTTAATTATATTGCATGTTTTAAAATCCCAGCTGAATATAATATAATTTTAGTACCTCGTTTCTCCTGAGGCATCAATATCATTTATCACTCCTGCCATCTGGTATGTCTGAACCGTCATGATCAGCAGTTTATGTGGAAATTAAAGCATTCACTGGGTCTCTCTTCAATAATACTCTGAGGTCAGGGACAATATTGCTAGCAGCAGTGAAGATGCATTTTTATCGCACACTTGAGAGGTATCCATTCAACATATTTTATAGCTTTCTAGGTTAAGACTAGCCAAGCTTTTCCTTATTTGCACTGACCCGACATGGGGGTCATTTTGTATAATAACTATCTAAGAATCATTCAGAGTAGTTCCCTTTCTGCTGTTGTGCTTATAAAGCTGCATTCAGCTAAAAGCTTAGGAGCAGCAAAAAAAGAATTCTCTCTTGGGGTGCCTGCGTGGTTCAGCTGTTAAGTGTCTGCCTTTGGCTCAGGTCATGATCCCGGGGTCCTGGGATCGAACCCTGCATCTGGCTCCCTGCTCAGTGGGGAGTCTGCTTCTCCTTTTGCCCCTGCTTGTGTTCCCTCTCCGTCTGTCTCTCTCTCTCTCTCTCGCTGTTAAATAAATAAATAAAATCTTTGGGGAAAAAAAAGAACTCTCTCTTTCTCTCTCTCTCTCTATATATATACACATATGTATATGTGTATATATATACACATATATATGCACATACATATGTATATATCCAACAATTATACATAAACATATTAAGCTTTAGTTTATTATAATTTATATGTTTATTTGTTACATTTATCTATTGATTGTTCGATCTGTTTTTATTCTTTCTTAAAGCATACAGAAGCAAGAATATGCCAGCCATGGGACTAGTTAATACAGCAGTCTTCTCAGGGGCAAATATTAAGCTTTTTTCAGTATAATAGAAAGTAAAATTAGCTCTTCAGCAAATATATCCTTGCAATGGGATTTGGTGATATTGTCAAAGATACCTTCTAGTTTGAGTTTAAATTTGAATTTATATGACTGAGAATGTAAGGGACATATGTTATTCCATAAATTTATTTCCACAGTTACTGAGCTTCTCAGGATGGTGGAGTTACCTGACTTAAAAAGGTTAATCCACTTTGGTAAAATTGTCCAATCTTTGCAAAATGTTACAGTTTAGAAATTTTCAAGTTTGGAAAATACTGTTCTCCATCAGGAAGGTTACGCCTTAAGAAAGAGTAAAATACAATATTTAAAGTAATAAAAAACAGTAATCTTATTATTTTCCAGAAATGAATGCTTGTGAATGTGAAGGAAATACACAAATCTCTTTTTTTGGTTATTCGCCCTCAGGCCTCCGGTTTCTATTCTTTGCATTCCTTATATTACCACAAAATATACATACTTACATGTATGTATAAACACACACACACACACACATTACATACACACAGCACATTAGTCCCACCCATGATACACAGAACAGAATGATTAAAACAGAAATGTTGCCATAACTAATATGGAATTTCTGTAGAAACAAAACCTATGTGTTCCTTTTTTAAGTCCCAATAATTTAGAGCAGTGAATATCTTGTGGTATATTATAATGTTAGTAAAACTTTAGAGGGGAAATAAGTTTCTTTGAAAATATTAGGGAAGAGGGTAAGATTTGTTTTTATTATGTGTGTACTAATGCTTATTCTAATAAATAATAAATCACACAGATTTTCTATTTAAAAAATGCTTATTTTACATTTTACATTTAGATCAATATTCTAAATAAATATTCTTGTATGAGGTTTAAGGTGTCATTCAAGGTTTTTTTGTTTGTTTGGTTTGGTTTCCCACTTGTCCTCTTAATTCTATTCAACAATTCTATTCTTAATTCTATTTCAACAATTTGTTGAAAATGCTGTACTTCCCTTTACTGAATTGATTTTGTGGTTTTATAGTTTGAGAGTTTTTAGCATGAACAGGCATCAAATTTTGCCAAATGCTTTTTCTGTGTTAATTGCTGTGTAATCATTGACTTTTCTTCTTATACCATTATTATGGTGGGTTATATTGATTTATCCTTGGATACTGGGCAAGCTTTGCATTGGGAAACAAAGTCCAATTAGTCCCAAAGTATTTTTCTTTTTATATAATAATGGAATTGGGAAGGAGGAGGAGTCAAGATGGCGGAGAAGTAGCAAGCTGAGACTGCTTCAGCTAGCCGGAGATCAGCTAGATAGCTTATCTAAAGATTGCAAACACCTGAAAATCCATCGGCAGATCGAAGAGAAGAAGAACAGCAATTCTGGAAACAGAAAAACAACCACTTTCTGAAAGGTAGGACCGGCGGAGAAGTGAATCCAAAGCGACGGGAAGATAGACCCCGGGGGGAGGGGCCGGCTACCGGCAAGCGGCGGAGCAACCGCGCACAAAATCAGGACTTTTAAAAGTCTGTTCCGCTGAGGGACATCGCTCCAGAAGCTAAACCGGGGCGAAGCACACGCGGGGTCAGCGTGGCCTCAGGTCCCGCAGGGTCACAGAAGGATCGGGGGTGTCTGAGTGTCGCAGAGCTTGCGGCTATTGGAACGGGAAAGCCGGCTACAGAGACAGAGCCGACAGTAAGCTCACAGCTTGGTGTTACCTTGAACTGGTCACAGGCTCGGTGAGCTAGGAGCGCGGCCGGAGGTCAGGCAGACGGGAGTAACTGGGTGCTGTTCTCTGAAGGCGCACTGAGGAGTGGGGCCCTGGGCTCTCGGCTCCTCCGGGCCGGAGACCAGGAGGCTGCCATTTGTATTCCCGTCCTCCGGAACTCTACAGAAAGCGCTCAGGGAACAAAAGCTCCTGAAAGCAAACCCGAGCAGATTACTCACCCTGGCCCCGGGTAAGGGCGGTGTAATTCCTCCTGGGGCAAAGACACTTGAGAATCACTACAACAGGCCCCTCCCCCAGAATATCAACAAGAAATCCAGCCGAGACCAAATTCACCTACCAAGGAGTGCGGTTTCAATACCAAGGAGATCAGCAGAATTCCAGAGGAGGAGAAAGCCAAGCACGGAACTCATGGCTTTTTTCCTGTGATTTTTTTTTAGTCTTGCAGTTAACTTAATTTTTTCTTTTTCATTTTTTTTTTTTTTTATTCTCGCCTTCGGGTAAAATTTTTTTTTTACTGTTACCTTTTTCTTTTTTAACGATTTTTTACTAGATTATCTAATATATATATTTTTTTCTTTTTAACATTTTTCTTAGGTGTTTTCTTTTTTTAAAAATTCTTTTCTTTTCTTTTTTTTTTTTTATTTTTTTTTTCTTTCTTCCTTTTTGAACCTCTTTTTATCCCCTTTCTCCCCACTCACGATTTTGGATCTCTTCTAATTTGGTTAAAGCATATTTTCCTGGGGTTGTTGCCACCCTTTTAGTATTTTACTTGCCCCTTCATTTACTCTTATCTGGACAAAATGACAAGACGTAAAAATTCAACACAAAAAAAAGAACAAGAGGCAGTACTGAAGGCTAGGGACCTAATCAATACAGACATTGGTAATATGTCAGATCTAGAGTTCAGAATGACAATTCTCAAGGTTCTAGCCGGGCTCGAAAAAGGCATGGAAGATATTAGAGAAACCCTCTCGAGAGATATAAAAGCCCTTTCTGGAGAAATAAAAGAACTAAAATCTAACCAAGTTGAAATCAAAAAAGCTATTAATGAGGTGCAATCAAAAATGGAGGTTCTAACTGCTAGGATAAATGAGGCAGAAGAAAGAATTAGTGATATAGAAGACCAAATGACAGAAAATAAAGAAGCTGAGCAAAAGAGGGACAAACAGCTACTGGACCACGAGGGGAGAATTCAGAGATAAGTGACACCATAAGACGAAACAACATTAGAATAATTGGGATTCCAGAAGAAGAAGAAAGAGAGAGGGGAGCAGAAGGTATACTGGAGAGAATTATTGGGGAGAATTTCCCCAATATGGCAAAGGGAATGAGCATCAAAATTCAGGAGGTTCAGAGAACGCCCCTCAAAATCAATAAGAATAGGCCGACACCCCGTCACCTAATAGTAAAATTTACAAGTCTCAGTGACAAAGAGAAAATCCTGAAAGCAGCCCGGGAAAAGAAGTCTGTAACATACAATGGTAAAAATATGAGATTGGCAGCTGACTTATCCACAGAGACCTGGCAGGCCAGAAAGAGCTGGCATGATATTTTCAGAGAACTAAATGAGAAAAACATGCAGCCAAGAATACTATATCCAGCTAGGCTATCATTGAAAATAGAAGGAGAGATTAAAAGCTTCCAGGACAAACAAAAACTGAAAGAATTTGCAAATACCAAACCAGTTCTACAGGAAATATTGAAAGAGGTCCTCTAAGCAAAGAGAGAGCCTACAAGTGGTAGATCAGAAAGGAACAGAGACCATATACAGTAACAGTAAACTTACAGGCAATGCAATGGCACTAAATTCATATCTCTCAATAGTTACCCTGAATGTGAATGGGCTAAATGCCCCTGTCAAAAGACACAGGGTATCAGAATGGATAAAAAAACAAAACCCATCTATATGTTGCCTCCAAGAAACTCATTTTAAACCTGAAGACACCTCCAGATTTAAAGTGAGGGGTGGAAAAGAATTTACCATGCTAATGGACATGAGAAGAAAGCAGGAGTGGCAATCCTTACATCAGATCAATTAGATTTTAAGCCAAAGACTATAATAAGAGATGAGGAAGGACACAATATCATACTCAAAGGGTCTGTCCAACAAGAAGATCTAACAATTTTAAATATCTATGCCCCCAACATGGGAGCAGCCAACTATATAAACCAATTAATAACAAAATCAAAGAAACACATCAACAATAATACAATAATAGTAGGGGACTTTAACACTCCCCTCACTGAAATGGACAGGTCATCCAAGCAAAAGATCAGCAAGGAAATAAAGGCCTTAAACGACACACTGGACCAGATGGACATCACAGATATATTCAGAATATTTCATCCCAAAGCAACAGAATACACATTCTTCTCTAATGCACATGGAACATTCTCCAGAATAGATCACATCCTCGGTCCTAAATCAGGACTCAACCGGTATCAAAAGATTGGGATCATTCCCTGCATATTTTCAGACCACAATGCACTAAAGCTAGAACTCAACCACAAAAGGAAGTTTGGAAAGAACCCAAATACATGGAGACTAAACAGTATCCTTCTAAAGAATGAATGGGTCAACCGGGAAATTAAAGAAGAATTGAAAAAAATCATGGAAACAAATGATAATGAAAATACAACGGTTCAAAATCTGTGGGACACAACAAAGGCAGTCCTGAGAGGAAAATATATAGCGGTACAAGCCTTTCTCAAGAATCTTGAAAGGTCTCAGGTACACAACCTAACCCTACACCTAAAGAAGCTGGAGAAAGAACAAGAAAGAAACCCTAAGCCCAGCAGGAGAAGAGAAATCATAAAGATCAGAGCAGAAATCAATGAAATAGAAACCAAAAAAACAATAGAACAAATCAACGAAACTAGGAGCTGGTTCTTTGAAAGAATTAATAAAATTGATAAACCCCTGGCCCGACATATCAAAAAGAAAAAAGAAAGGACCCAAATAAATAAAATCATGAATGAAAGAGGAGAGATCACAACTAACACCAAAGAAATACAAACTATTATAAGAACATATATGAGCAACTCTACGGCAATAAATTTGACAATCTGGAAGAAATGGATGCATTCCTAGAAACATATAAACTACCACAACTGAACCAGGGAGAAATAGAAAGCCTGAACAGACCCATAACCAGTAAGGAGATTGAAACAGTCATTAAAAATCTCCAAACAAACAAAAGCCCAGGTCCAGACGGCTTCCCGGGGGAATTCTACCAAACATTTAAAGAAGAACTAATTCCTATTCTCCTGAAACTGTTCCAAAAAATAGAAATGGAAGAAAAACTTCCAAACTCATTTTATGAGGCCAGCATCACCTTGATCCCAAAACCAGACAAGGATCCCACCAAAAAAGAGAGCTATAGACCAATATCCTTGAACACAGATGCGAAAACACTCAACAAAATACTAGCCAATAGGATTCAATAGTACATTAAAAAGATTATTCACCACGACCAAGTGGGATTTATTCCAGGGCTGCAAGGTTGGTTCAACATCCGCAAATCAGTCAATGTGATACAACACATCAATAAAAGAAAGAACAAGAACCATATGATACTCTCAATAGATGCTGAAAAACATTTGACAAAGTACAGCATCCCTTCCTGATCAAAACTCTTCAAAGTGTAGGGATAGAGGGCACATACCTCAATATCATCAAAGCCATCTACGAAAAACCCACCGCAAATATCATTCTCAATGGAGAAAAACTGAAAGCTTTTCCACTAAGGTCAGGAACACGGCAGGGATGTCCATTATCACCACTGCTCTTCAACATAGTACTAGAGGTCCTAGCCTCAGCAATCAGACAACAAAAGGAAATTAAAGGCATCCAAATCGGCAAAGAAGAAGTCAAATTATCACTCTTCGCAGATGATATGATACTATATGTGGAAAACCCAAAAGACTCCACTCCAAAACTGCTAGAACTTATACAGGAATTCAGTAAAGTGTCAGGATATAAAATCAATGCACAGAAATCAGTTGCATTTCTCTACACCAATAGCAAGATAGAAGAAAGAGATATTAAGGAGTCAATCCCATTTACAATTGCATCCAAAACCATAAGAAACCTAGGAATAAACCTAACCAAAGAGACACAGAATCTATACTCAGAAAACTATAAAGTACTCATGAAAGAAATTGAGGAAGACACAAAGAAATGGAAAAATGTTCCATGCTCCTGGATTGGAAGAATAAATATTGTGAAAATGTCTATGCTACCTAAAGCAATCTACACATTTAATGCAATTCCTATCAAAGTACCATCCATCTTTTTCAAAGAAATGGAACAAATAAGTCTAAAATTTATATGGAACCAGAAAATACCTCGAATAGCCAAAGGGATATTGAAAAAGAAAGTCAACGTTGGTGGCATCACAATTCCGGACTTCAAGCTCTATTACAAAGCTGTCATCATCAAGACAGCATGGTACTGGCACAAAAACAGACACATAGATCAATGGAACAGAATAGAGAGCCCAGAAATAGACCCTCAAATCTATGGTCAACTAATTTTCGACAAAGCAGGAAAGAATGTCCAATGGAAAAAAGACAGCCTGTTCAATAAATGGTGCTGGGAAAATTGGACAGCCACATGCAGAAAAATGAAATTGGACCATTTCCTTACACCACACACAAAAATAGACTCAAAATGGATGAAGGACCTCAATGTGCGAAAGGAATCCATCAAAATCCTTGAGGAGAACACGGGCAGCAACCTCTTCGACCTCTGCCGCAGCAGCATCTTCCTAGGAACAACGCAAAAGGCAAGGGAAGCAAGGGAAAAAATGAACTACTGGGATCTCATCAAGATCAAAAGCTTTTGCACAGCAAAGGAAACAGTTAACAAAATCAAAAGACAACTGACAGAATGGGAGAAGATATTTGCAAACGACATATCAGATAAAGGACTAGTGTCCAGAAT
Organism: Mustela putorius furo; assembly: GCF_011764305.1. NCBI lineage: Eukaryota > Metazoa > Chordata > Mammalia > Carnivora > Mustelidae > Mustela > Mustela putorius. Next base: position 97,482 of record NW_025421443.1, read on the forward strand.
CTATAAAGAACTTAGCAAACTCAACACCCAAAGAACAAATAATCCAATCAAGAAATGGGCAGAGGACATGAACAGACATTTCTGCAAAGAAGACATCCAGATGGCCAACAGACACATGAAAATGTGCTCCATATCACTCGGCATCAGGGAAATACAAATCAAAACCACAATGAGATATCACCTCACACCAATCAGAATGGCTAAAATCAACAAGTCAGGAAATGACAGATGCTGGTGAGGATGCGGAGAAAGGGGAACCCTCCTACACTGTTGGTGGGAATGCAAGCTGGTGCAGCCACTCTGGAAAACAGAATGGAGGTTCCTCAAAATGTTGAAAATAGAACTGCCCTATGACCCAGCAATTGCACTATTGGGTATTTACCCTAAAGATACAAATGTAGTGATCCAAAGGGACACGTGCACCCGAATGTTTATAGCAGCAATGTCCACAATAGCCAAACTATGGAAAGAACCTAGATGTCCATCAACAGATGAATGGATCAAGAAGATGTGGTATATATACACAATGGAATACTATGCAGCCATCAAAAGAAATGAAATCTTGCCATTTGCGACAACATGGATGGAACTAGAGCGTATCATGCTTAGCGAAATATTCAAGCAGAGAAAGACAACTATTATATGATCTCCCTGATATGAGGAAGTGGTGATGCAACATGGGGGCTTAAGTTGGTAGGAGAAGAATCAATGAAACAAGATGGGTTTGGTTGGGAGACAAACCATAAGTGACTCTTAATCTCACAAAACAAACTGAGGGTTGCTGGGGGGAGGGGGTGTGGGAGAACGGGGTGGGATTATGGACATTGGGGAGGGTATGTGCTTTGGTGAGTGCTGTGAAGTGTGTAAACCTGGTAATTCACAGACCTGTACCCCTGGGGATAAAAATATATGTTTATAAAAAATAAAAAATTAAAAAAAAAAAAAAGAATAAAATGTGACTATAGAAACATTAAAAAAAAAAAAGATCTTAGAATAAATAAGAAAAGCCCAAAAAAAAATAATGGAATTGGTTTTGTAATATTTTGTTGAAGATTTTTTGAAGCTATAATTTGATCATGAGGGACATAGGTGAGTAGTTCTGCTGTTTGTACTATATTTGTCCGGTTTTGTATCAGAGTGATGCTGGTTTCATATAATGGGATATGAAGTGTACTCTATTTCTCTATTTTATGGGAGAAATTTTGTAGAATCAGTGATGACTTTCCTGTAAATAGTTGGTAGAAATCACCAGTAAAAACTTCTTATACTAGATATTTCCTTTATGGAAAGATCTAATTACTAATGCAACTACTTTAATGAATTTAATGTATTATCCTTTTTATCTTGGATGAGTTGTAGTAGTTTATGGTTTCAAAGAATTGCTTGCTATGTTGTCTAGTTTTTGTGCATATTTGTGCACGACGTATCTTTATTATCTTTTCAGTGTCTGCATGGTCTTTGGAGATAATCCTCTTTCACAATTGATGTTAGTAATTTGTTTATTCTCTTTTATCGGTATCAATTTTATTGATCATTTCAAAGAACCAGCTTTCAGTTTGGTTGATTTTCTCCATTGATTTTCTGTTCTTAGTTTCATTGATTTCTGTTCTTATTTTTATATCTTCTCTCTTCTGCCTGCTTTTGATTTATTTTGTTCTTTTTCTCATTTATGAAAGTGGAAGCTTAGATTATTGAGTTGAGAACTTACTTCCTTTGTAATATACACATTTAGTGCTATAAATTTCCCTCTAATCCTTACTCTCAGTAAGTCCCACAGATATTGATATTTTGTGTTTTCATTAGCATTCAATTCAATATATACATATTTTATTACCCATGGGAATTCTTTTTGAACCATGAATATTCATAAGTATTGTTTAATATCTAAAAGTTTGAAGATTTTTCCATTTTCTGTTATTTATTTCCAGTTTGAATCCCTCATGATCAGAGAACATATTGGTGGGTGGTCAATTATTTATAATTAGTTGAAGTTTATTTTATGACTCATTATATAGTTTATCTTGGTGATGTCCCATGCAGTCTTGAAAAGAATGCGTATTATACTGATGTTTAGTAGAGTGTTTTATAGATGCCACTTAGAATCCACTGGCTGATGATGTTTTTCAGGTTCTCTATATCTTTGTTGAATATCTAGTTATTGTATTAACTACTAAATAAAGGAAGTGGAAGGCCCTAACTATAACCACAGATTTGTCTATTTCTCTTTTCTAGTCTGTCAGTTTATGCTTTGTGGTTTTGTTTAAAGTACTGTAATTCGGTGCATAATATTTATGGTTGTTATATCTTTTTGGTGAGTTGAATCTTTTATCAATATATAATGTCCTTTATTATTGATGATGTCTTTTCTCTGAAGTATCCATTATCTAATACCAATATAGCTACTCCTACTTTATTTTCTTTAAAATTTTTTAACCTTTAATCTAAGATTTTATTTATTTATTTGACTGAGATCACAAGTAGACAGAGAGGCAGACAGAGGGAGATAGGGAAGCAGGCTCCCCTACTGAGCAGAGAGCCCAATGCAGGGCTCCATCACAGGACCCCGAGATCATGACCTGAGCTGAAGGCAGAGGCTTAACCCACTGAGCCTCTTTCACAATTGATGTTAGGTGCCCTAGCCTTTTATTTTTAACTGACCTAGCCTTTTATTTTTAACTGACCTGAAGTCAGGGTCTTACAGCCATCAGGTGGCAGGGTATACACACACAGTGTCCTTGGAATTCCCCACTGGGTTCATTTCTGTATCCTGTGATGAATGGAAGTGTGGCCTCCCTGCCAGAGTGAGGAATGGAATTGCCATAATCACCTCCTTGCTTCTGACATAATGTTTAAATACAGTGTCATCCCTGAGCCCATGAGCCGTTGTTAAAACACCCATGATATGAGAAGCTACCATTCTGATACGCTAAATAAGAATCTGATCAACATCACTTTTGAGGGAAAAATTCTATTCTTCAGTGAAGGTCGCTGGCTACCGGATGCACCTGAAACTGGTAATAATCCTTCTAAACAAGGAGAGGAAGTGGGAGAGGGTAGGACACACCTTTGGCAATTCTTGAGCAGAATAGATGGGGGTAAGGATATAAAATTTACAACACTTACAGGAAAACAAAACCAAACCTTGGTTTTGGTCTCTCAGCTGGGAAGTAAGAGTGCAACACTTTGAGAACAGAGGAGAAGCTATTTCTCAAACTTGCATCTTCATTTTCTTGCTACTTCTACTAATCAAGAGATTATTTTCTCTATGCATTACATTACCAATTTATTGGTTATGGTACTGTGTAAATCATGGCTTTATTCTAATGGGAGAGTATACATATATAATGTAAGATATTGGTGCAGAAATCATATCAGTGGTACAGTTCAGAAGTTGTATCGTACACAGTATACTGAGGAGACCAGTGAAACCTAATTTGCAAGCACACAGGTTTTAATTTACTATGATTAGAGACTTGCCCTGCAAGGCTCCTCTCAGGATCTCTCTCACTGCCCTCTGATCACAAGTGTCTGAAACTCTACCATTAGATAGTAATTTCTCTAGGTACCAGACCACCTAAGTTCAATTCCTAGCTCTTCTACTCACAAACGTGTCTACTTAGGCCTTTTGACAAATCTCTTAACTATTCTATATCTCAAGTTTCCTCATCTATAAAATGAGGATAAAAATAAGAGTACTAAGTTCACAGGTTGTTATGGGGATTAAGTATATTAATATATATAAAGGAATCCGAAGAGTGCCTGGCATAAATGTTCACTTTCATCGTTATCCCTGATATTTACAAAGGAATTAGGCACCCTTCTAAGGCCTGGCTTCTTTCCCCTGCATTCTCACCATTAAACCACGCTGGGCTCTCTCTGTTCTAAGATCCTGCACTATACGTCTTGTTTCCTGTAGAGCATGTCGTGATGTTTCCTTTTCCTGGAATGGATTGTCCAACTACACAAATCATAATCATGCTTTGAAGCCAAATTAAAATACTGCTGTCTTCTTCCTTGGTCTTTGACCAAAATATGATCTCTCACATTCTCTTGTTCCCTGTAGCTTTTGTCCCTACCTCCACTGTAGCACTGTCACATCTGCCTGTGCTAGAGTTGCATATATGCATGCTTCCCGATGGCAGAGACTGTGTCTTTATATCCCTATGTTCTGCCAGCAACCTGGAATAGCATGTTGCGTAGAGCAGTTTAGTAAGTATGTGTTGAGTGAACAAGAACCATTATATAATACAAGAGTCTAAAATCTATCATTGAGAATCCACATTTATGCTGTTGCCCTAGATGCAGTATGGCTTTGGCGGGGGGGCGGTGACACTGGGGAGATAAAATTATTATGTAGATTGAGTTTTCCATAGACCATACTTTAAATGCACTAAAGGAGCTTGTTATTTAAAGAAATTCTGTGGTTAATGTTTTTGTAAAGCATTTTGGGAGAGAAGGGGATCATGGAATATACCATTTTCATACTGACTTGATTAAATCAGTGAACATTGCTTTTTTAATCATTTGTTGAGTTCACAGATCCAGGAACCTCCCAAGTGTAGAACACTGGTTAGGGTTCACCTGTGGGCAGGGAGGGGTAGCAGGAGCCAGACACAGCTCTAAGGCATGTCTGGGATGTGCTGAAATTGTATTGTGGGAAGTTATCCCTTTTTTCCCCCAGTCTTACCCTGGCCCCAGTACCCTTCTGTATTCTCAGGATTTCAGATAACACTCCAGAAGATCCTTTGTGATCCAGGGAAGATTTAGTGTCTGTGGACTCTAGAAAGGCAAGCCCCGGGATAGAGATTCTATAGTAAGAAAATGGACATTGGGAAGATAAATGGGGAAGGAATCTGGATTTGTGGGGAAAACGTGGGCTGAAAGACAGGATCCACAGATTCCAGTGATGCTCCTAACTAGATCTGTGACCTGCTCTTTCCACTCTTCTGGATCTTTCTTTCCCCATGTCTAAAATCATGGCATGAGATTAAGGATATTTCTAGGGTCCATTCTGGCTCTAGGTTCCGGGATTACAAATTTTACATTGTAAATAAATAAGTGCTTAGAATGGAATTGGGGTGGGAGCTGAAGCATCCAAAATGAACATGAGTTTGTTTCTAAGGACTCCCAGGGAGTATTTGTCATTCTTCTTATTTAGATAAGTATCTCCTCAGAGGGCCTTCCTTGGTGATGCAAGCCACCCAGCCATTCTATCATAACAGCTACATTTAATTTTACTCAGTGTGTTTTTATCTAATGTTTTCCTATTTGCACGATTGGTCATCACCTGTCTCTTCACCCCAGATCAGAAGCTTCCTGGAAGCAAGGATCTTGTTCACCTCTGTAATCCAAACACTTAAGAAGAGTGCCAGACTCAGAATGGCAATTCAAAAGATAACTGTTAAATAAATGAGGAATCCGTCTGCTTTGTAGAGTTAGTATATTGAGCAGCCATTTTGCTTCTGCTTGAAACTCTCCCAGGCAGATGGAGTGGTTTACTAAAGAGCGCAGGAGAATGGGCACATTTTCCACCATTGGCATGAGCAGGCCACATGCCAGCAAAGATTTGGGGGGCCAAAAGAGGGGGCATCTTCAGTGAGGCCCAACTTCCCACGGGTGGCAAACTGCAACAGTTTTCAACAAGGAGCCTCAGGTTGAAGAAGACTCATTCAGGTGGTGGTATGAACCATGTGATGGGACTTCACAACATCCTCCCTGTTTTTAAAAAGTAGTCTCAAAGCTACTGTCTTATAAATCTGGCTTCTTCTGAAAGCCTTGAAGCAAGGCCGGATAATCTGTAGGACTGAGCATGGTTTTGGAAATCTGAAAGGTGCTGAGGTGAGTGCTCCACATTACTGTTATCAGCTTTGTAAACCAAGGGACAATACTACCTGATTTTGATCCCCTTTTGTAAAATAAGGTTTTACATAAGGTTGTTGTAAAGGGTAAAGGAGATTTTGTCGTAAAATACCAGTTAATAGTGACTGAAACAACTAGTTTTCAGCAAACGTCAATCGCAACCCATGCCCTTTTTTTAAAAGGTAATATTTGTACATGGTAAATAGTCAAATGGTACAAAAGAGTATCCAGTAAGAAGAAAGTCCTCTTACCATGATCCTTGATTCTCCCAGGACCTCCCCCAGAGAAATCATTGTTTCCAGTATCTTATGTATTTTCTCTGAAGATACTCTAAGCATATAAAAATTTTATATATTAAGAAAGGTAAACTCAATGGAATTATTAGTATCTTTCCACTTAAGTCCACCACTTAATTGTTTGCTTTCTCTTTCTTTCTTTTGTTTCTGAATCTTCTTTTCCATTTTCCGTGGGTTTTATAATTCCACTTTTATCTATATAAATTACTATTAGGTATCACTTTTTAAAGATTTTTAATGGTTGTTTTAGGAATTATACATACATGATTTGTGCCCATTTACTAGCATCACCATTTTACCATCTTAAGTGGGATGTAAATACCTTAACACCATTTTGTTCCCACCACTGACTTAGTCTGAAAATACTCCATCTCATTAGTTCAGGCAGAGAAAGAAGAGAGGACTGTCCTAAGAGGCAACTCAGAAATGATTGCACATCCTTACTGAAAGGTTGAAATATAACTCAGGGCTATGCCAATGGACTTTGGTGCTACAACATATATTGGAGTGGAGGAGGCTCATGGTTTTTTCAAGGTGTTGACTAGCACAAATGTGGATAAAATTTTTCTACCCTTTGGGCTAACAATTTCCCAGTCATTTGGTTAGATTAAGCAGATTTGGGGTCTGGGGCTATTTTCTTTTGTCTGTACCCATGGACATTTATGAGACATGGGTCTCTCTACTACACAGATGAGGATTTATATGAGGCAAGAAAAAAACAAACTAACTAAAACCATCACCATCAGGTAGTCCCCTAAACCTCAAGGTAACTAGCCATCTGTTTCATTTTCTTATTTTTTTCAGAATCCTCTGGTGGGTAATTTATGTATTTTATCCTAAAATTTTTGTTGAGATTGGCAGGAGGAATTAAACTGAATGGGCTCCATTTTGCCTAGAACTTGTTTATCATTCACACTTTAATCTTGATCTTTAAATATTATTTCAAAATTACAAGAAAACCAGCATGAAATTTAAGATTGATATATAGCTGATATTAAGTCAAATAAGATATGGACTATTCAAGATTAGGGTTTTCTTTTTTATCATATATATATTATATATATGTACATATACATATATATATTATATATTTGTACATATACATATATATGATATACACGTATATATGTATATTTTTTATTTTATTTTTTCAGTGTCCCAAGATCCATCATTTATGCATCACACCCAGTGCTCCATGCAATACGTACTCTCCTTAATACCCACCACCAATCTCGCCCATCCCCCCATTCCCCTCCCCTCCAAACCTTCACTTTGTTTCTCATGGTCCACAGTCTCTCATGCTTTGTTTCCCCCTCCGATTTCCCACAATTCACTTTTCCTTTCCTTTTCCTAATGTCCTCCCTGTTATTCCTTATGCTCCACAAGTAAGTGAAACCATATGACAATTGCCTCTCTCTGCTTGACTTATTTCACTCAGCATAATCTCCTCCCATCCCGTTCACATTGATACAAAAGTTGGGTATTCATCCTTTCTGATGGAGGCATAATATTCCATTATATATATGGACCACATCTTCCTTATCCATTTGTCCATTGAAGGGCACCTTGGCTCTTTCCACAGTTTGGCAACTGTGGCCATTGCTGCTATGAACATTGGGGTACAGATGGCCTTTCTTATCACTACATCAGTATCTTTGGGGTAAATACCCAGTAGTGCAATTGCAGGGTCATAGGGAAGCTCTATTTTTAATTTCTTAAGGAATCTTCACACTGTTTTCCAAAGTGGATGCACCAACTTGCATTCCCACCAACAGTGTAAGAGCGTTTCCCTTGCTCCACATCCTCTCCAACACATGTTTTTTCCTATCCTGTTAATTTTGGTCATTCTAACTGGTGTAAGGTGATATCTCAATGTGGTTTTGATTTGAATTTCCCTGATGGCTAATTATGATAAACATTTTTTTTCATTTGTCTGTTAGCCATTTATATGTCTTCTTTGGAGAAGTGTCTGTTCATGCCTTCTGCACCCCCTGCCTTTTTTTTTTTTTTTACAAGATTATCTGTTTTGGGGGTGTTGAGTTTGAGGAGTCCTTTATAGATCTTGGATATCAGCCGTTTGTCTGTAGTGTCATTTGAGAATATCTTCTCCCATCCATGGGTTGCCTCTTTGTTTTGTTGACTGTTTCCTTTTCTGTGCAGAAGCTTTTGATCTTGATGAAGTCCCAAGTTCATTTTTGCTTTTATTTCCTTTGCCTTTGGATATGATTAGTGTTTTCAAAAGAAATTCCTACATGAGAAATTTTTTAAAATAGAAGTAAAAATAAGACTGCTTTTTAAATTGGTAATAATGACTCTGTAAGTGTGTGATTTGTGATAATGGTGACACATTCGTATTGGAGTATCAGCAGATGGAAATAGGCTGGGAATGTGGCGTAATATGAAAATAAAATAAACAAATGAACTGAAACAACAACTAAAAAAAAAAAAAAAACTCAAGATATTTTTCTACACTTCTCAAAGAAGACTAGTCCCCTTCCTCTTTTGAGAGTCATTTATGAGACTGAAAATCAAATAAAAAGTAAAATAGTTAATGTCTTTATCAGAATGTTTAATGACAGTATAGCCAGATGGTTGGTGAATTGCCAATTCAACTGATCTGTATGGATATTAAAATATACAACAGGTTTACTGAACTAAAATATAACCTTACAGGACATAGAAAGGTTACATAAAATGAACTTTTGAAGTACCTATGTGATTATTGTAACACTTTTCCATTAAGGACTTGTTAAAAAGGAATTAAAAGGAAGACACTAATAATTGTATTCAGGCATTGTTTTTTTATTTTATTTTATTTTATTTTATTTTAAAGATTTTATTTATTTATTTGACAGAGAGAAATCACAAGTAGATGGAGAGGCAGGCAGAGAGAGAGAGAGAGGGAAGCAGGCTCTCCGCTGAGCAGAGAGCCCGACGCGGGACTCGATCCCAGGACTCTGAGATCATGACCTGAGCCGAAGGCAGCGGCTTAACCCACTGAGCCACCCAGGCGCCCCAGGCATTGTTTTAAAGAAGATACATATCCCTTTAAAATTAACCAAAAGCTTCCTAAGTGTTAATATTTTTCGTTTTTTATAAGGAACTGAGAGATAAAAAGGGTTAGGATCAGCACAAATTAAATCAGGTAATAAGTATTAGCCTAAGCAGTTTGGCCTCAAAATTCAATCTATCAATTACTTGCTGCACTGCCTCTCTGTGGTTAAATGCATACTCCTCTGGTTGTAATGATTGGGGTTAAAGAGCAATTCTACAACTGCCAAGCAAAACCATGTTGATTTTAGCCAAAGATCAACATCGATATTGATTTTATTATAAATGCATACTTTAGTTATTAGAACTATGCTATCACATGTAAAAGTTATAAGGTGATATTTCAAATCAACCAAATATCCACCATAGGCCATGGATAATCTTACAATAGTACTATGGAACTGATGAGAAAAGATATCCATGAAGATATTTGAACTTTACAATGACATTGAGTACAAAAACCAAAACGATGAAAAGGTGGAAGAGCATCTAGTAAAAGGTACACCCACCACCTCAGATAGAAATAAATCAATAATTGTGAAGTTGAGAAAAACATAAAATTACTTACCATGTTTTTTTTAAGATTTTATTTATTTGGTGGAGAGAGAGTCCACAAGCTGGGGATGAGTAGTAGAGGGAGAAGGAGACTCCCCGCTGAGCAGGGAGCCTGATGTGGAACTCGATCCCAGGACCTGAGTTCATGATCTGAGCTAGAGGCAGATGATTAACCAACTGAGCCACCCAGGAGCCCCTTTCCATGTTTTTTTTTTTAATTATTTTTATTAACATATAATGCATTTCCCCAGGGGTACGGGTCTGTAAATCATCAGGCTTACACATTTCATAGCACTCACCATAGCACATACCCTCCCCAATGTCCATAACCCAACCTCCCTAGCCCTCCCCCCCACCCCCCAGCAACCCTCAGTTTGTTTTGTGACATTAAGAGTCTCATGGTGTGTCTCCCTCCCAATACCATCTTGTTTCATTTTTTCCTTCCTTACCCCCTACACCCCCTGCACTGCCTCTCAAATTCCTCAGGTGAACTAGATTACACTGTGTTGCTACAGATCTATTTGTGAATTTATATGAAATCTTAAAATGTCTTTGGGTCATTAGAACACGTTGTTACAAAAGAGTTATAAAATATTGTTGTTGAGCTGCCTCTTCCTTTGTGTTATCACTGTCTACAGTGTAAAATTGGAACTGAAGCTTGAAAGAGATTTTCCCCCTACGGGGGAAAAAAATGAAACCATGTTTTACTGTGTGCTTTACATTAGTGGATTATGTATATAAAAATTGACACAGGCTTAAAATATGAGCATAATGGAATATAATTTAGAATAATGCTAGAAATATTAATAAGCAGTTTTAAAGGAAATCATGTATATTTGGCAACTTAATACTAAGCTTTCTGGGAAAAAACTCTTGTTACTGTAAACTTTAGTTTACTTTACCAGAGGTTTGATCTAGGTTTGAGCTACCCTCACTTAGCGAGTTTGAGCAATCTTAGTAGGAACATGAATTGGGTAGACTGATATAACTGATATCCAGGATGGAAGTTATTGGAAAAGATTAAGGATTCCTACAACTAAGTGCCTAATGTAGCGCAAAAAAAAAAAAAAAAAAGCCTAGAGAAGCTAAATACTCAAGGGTTGAAAGTTAGACCAGAAAATAACTGTAAAAATGAGTTTAAAAGCAGGGCAGCTAGAAGAATGAACTTTGAGGCAAAGAAGAAGATAAGGGATGAAAAAGAAATTATGACATTGTACAGAGAATCATATAGGTTATTTGGTACTTGAGTAAATAGATTTGGGTTAAAAGTTTAAAGTCATGGGGTGCCTGGGTGGCTCAGTGGGTTAAAGCCTCTGCCTTCGGTTCAGGTCATGATACCAGAGTCCTAGGATAGAGCCCCACGTCAGGCTCTCTGCTCAGCAGGGAGCCTGCTTCCCTTCCTCTCTCTCTGTCTGCCTCTCTGCCTACTTGTGATCTCTGTCTGTCAAATAAATAAATTACTTAAAAAAAAAAGTTTAAAGTCATGATATATTTTGTGTGATTTTGATAAAACCAGATAATAAGGGAAGCACACCTTCCCAAGTTAGGTTTTAGTTACATTTTTACATGGCAAAAATCAGATAAATCCATAAAGTTGAAACACAGATACATATGTACATACTCTGAAAAGAAATATTACCAATCTTAAAACTGAAGAGCATGTCTTTGCTTCTTGGTGAGTATTTCTTCAAAGAACTACAAATAAAAAGCAAAGTAAAAATATTTATACAGTTGATAAAATTTTGGAAACCAATTCTCTAAAATAATGACTAGATTTTTGTAGCTAAATTTCAAACAGTGACCTTGTTGAAGAAAATTATCTTTTATTACCATTATCATAATTGCACAGCAGTAATATTTTGTAAATTTTAATTACTGTGATAAAAAAAACTCTTTATAATTATGGATGACTTTTTTTATTATTTGAATAATATTAAGGCTTAACACTATTTCAAATTCTTTATGTACTGATACAGAATATTCCAAAATATTACTGCTGCTTTATAACTTTATTAGCTATTAAAATGTTTGAGAGTTAATTATATATGAGCTGTAAAAACTAAAAATTCTTACATTAAGTAGAGGGTATATTTCATATTATTAAGAAACTTCTCAAATCTCTTTTCTGGAAGGAGTTGGTTTTATGTCCTTATAGCAGTGTACTTTTTCTTTCCTTATACAAGTGCATATTTCTACAGAAGTGGTGGTGGCACTTTATATATTAACCAGTTTCACCAGAAATCTATTGAAGTATGTGATAAAATATTGCCTACAAAGAAAGTGATCTACATTGCTGTTCCAAAAACATTTTACTGAATGTATCCCTTTTTCTCAAACTATATATATATATATATATATATATATATATATGCTTATTATAATGATGTACTTGTACACTATACTACATACACGATGCTATGAACTGAATTTCTTATTAACATTCTTAAAGAAAATACCATACTATACCAACTATTAGTTACTATACTGTAAGTTTATACTTTGACTTTGCAAATTGCTTTTTTTTCCCTCTCTCATAATCATACTCATTCAGTTGTTGTACCATAACCAAAAAACAAACAAACAAAAGAACTGTAGACAATAGAGTCAGTTAGATTTAATTTGATTTTAAATAATTCAATGTGGTTCGTATTCAACCTCTCAAATATTTTTTCTTTTTTTTTTTTCTTTTTGGTCTCTGACACCAATAGTACTGAAATCCTAACATTTTTTTACAGGTTCACATTGGCAGATTGAGATGGAGTAGATTTAGTGTCAGAATCTTTAACAACAAAGCATAGTTTCTGGAGGATGGGTACTCTAAAAAAGGAACATACATACCACACACACATACACACACACACACACACACACACACACATTTACATACTCCATGGGTAAAGATGGCAAAAGAATGATGATTGAAGGAAAATCATCTTAACCTGAATTATTGACTGATCATGATAAATTTTGAAAATGAAATTTCATGCTTGGTACTCACCTGTGTATTATACTAAAGGAGAGAAGATGAGAGTTGTTCTGAACTTTATGACTTACTTTTAGTTTTATTTCAGTTTTTTTTCTCTTCTGAATTACTCATTATATCTGCAGGTCCTACAAAAGAGTTAAAATGAAATCCCCCTTTCTTTTCCACTTGTCTTTACCCCTCCCTACTCTGCATCTCTCTAAGAGGAGTCTCATGTGCATGTGATCAACTTCTATCCAAGTACTCTTTTACCATCAAATACAACTTTGCCCCTCCTCTCACCGGAGGAGGGGGTAGAAAATGTATAAATGCCTGCCCTCCAAAGAAGAGACCCAAAAGAAGAGAAGGAAGTCCATGCACACTCTGGACTAGAACTGGGTGATTGTGCATCTGATTAGAAAATTTAAAGAATTCACATATCTGGAACATGGTGTATAAGTGGGGCCAATTTTGGATGCCAAATGACCTTAACCCCAAGGGTTTATCATGTCATGAAGAAGAAGGTTGCTAGAGAGGGATGAGAATATGGTACTTTTCAGATAAAATCCAGTTATTGGATTTGAGGGAAATGCTATTCATGCAGCCAGAAAACAAAAACTAACACAGTTGCACCTGTGCAAGTGTGTGTGTGTGTGTGTGTGTGTCTGTCTGTCTGTCTGTATCTGTGTATGTATCAAGTATGAGAAAAATTAGTAATTTTAAAGGTATAGCTAATTCATTATTTTTGACATTAGACTTTCCTAAAATCAGACTTTAGGACCAGGATTCTGTGCAAATGATTTATTAATTAAGTGCACCAAAGAGAAAGTGGTAAGGAAGTAGATAGAGAATGATAGCCCAGCAAGAATATGATTTTAGGTGAAATCCTACTCTTCACCACACTCTAGAGGAAACTCTGGGGCATAAATCGCATCATAGGTTTTTTTCATATCTTGGGGCATGGGAGCTGGGATTGTATGTCCTTTCACCAGTGCCCTTCATGCAAAGCTGCTGTAGTAGCCCCAGAATTATCTCTTGTAAACTCCACAAACTCTAGAGAATAAGCCTGTTAAGGGATACTAGAGACCTGGGAGGAGGAGTGTGGGAATAAATCCTCTACGGAAGTGAAGTCAGTAGATAAATAAGGCCACAGCAAAAAGATGAGAGCTCAGGTCTGGATGAGATTTAAATGATGATGATCATCATCATCAGACTTCGTGGGAACAAATTGAGGAGAATTTTGAAGGATATGAGAATGAAATAGTAGATTTGAAATTTTTAGGAGTAAAGCTTAGGATGTAGCTGTGATGGCTATAGCTACAGATGTCCTTACAAGTAATTATTAGGGGAAAAGAAAGAGAGAGAGAGATGGCTATTAGACATGGCATCTAAGTGTGTGGTTGGAGGTGGACTCAGGAGAAACACACTGAGACCCAGACAGCACTGTCTTCGATTAATGAAAAGTAGTGATGAGATGTTCAGTAGATTGCAGTTGAACTAATGGGTTGAAATTTGCCAAAGCAGAGAGAAAATGCTTCAAAGGATCAGTATTTAATATATTGTATTTGTCTTTTCAGAGAGAAAGTGTAAAGAAGGAAAGATGTAGGATATTGGTCAATCTGACCTACATGTCTTCTCAAGTTCAACATTTCTCTTATCTCCCTATTCCATCTTCCAATAATCTCATCTTTCAGCCAGTCCTTCATCCATTCTTTTTATCCATTTCTTCATAAAACTATTAAATCAGAAATAAACCTTTCTTCCTGAAATTGATTTGTTGACAGTTCACTAATTATTTGCAAAATAATTCTAAAACAAAACATTTTGGGGTCACCTGGATGGCTCAGTGGGTTAAGCCTCTGCCTTCAGCTCAGGTCATGATCTTGGGGTCCTGGGATCGAGCCCTGCATTGGGCTCTCTGCTCAGCACGGAGCCTGCTTCCCCCGCTCTCTTTGCCTAGCTCTCTGCCTACTTGTGATCTCTCTCTCTGTGTGTCAAATAAATAAATAAAATCTTAAAATTTTTTTTTCTAGAGTTACCTTGAAAGGTTCTGTCAACTTATCAAGAAAAAAGAAAGTCAAAATTTATCTTATGAAGATGTATTTCATTTTCAAGAGCTGTTTACAATTACTACAGGATAATTTTGTTATTTTGAAAAGTGATAGTACTACTTAATGATATGTCAAAATATTAAGGTCTTTGACTCTAAGGAGTTTACAATTTATGGGATTGATGTTTTAAGGCTTTTTGGTTGTGAGACTTTAGCTATGAGCTATGTTTGGAAGAATTTTTTTTTTTTTTTTTTTTTTTTTTACTTTTTCTATTCTGGAGATTTCCCATGTATATCTTTATGACATCAGAAGATATAACCAATCACTGGTATGCTGTTTCTTATCATTGACACAGCAAATAATCCTGCTTCACAAAAAAGGGTTATGATTTGATTTAGCCTTAAAGTATTAAAACATTATTTTCTGTCACTCTCTTATTTTTAACTACTTGCATTCAAAAAGGAAAAGAAGCAAATCAAAGGAAATTATAAGACACACACACACCACACAGAGGTTTCAACTTGAAAATGGGCCAGAAGATTACTACTGGTACTTTGATGACATTTTAAAAATGTCTTAGCAAGGTAAAAAAATCAACAAGCTAATGTTCTTTGAGCTAATCAAATTGGACTGGGAAAGTAAACTAATATACAGTGTTGAAAGTCAAATGAGACTTACTTAAAAATAGAGACTCTTCACATTTTAGTATTAAAACCAATGCTTTTTTGTTATTACTGCTTAGCTCACATATAACTAATTTGTAAAGTAAACCCCTTCCTGTGGAATATCAATGATTTTGTTGTGTGCTTGGTCACTGATTGTAAGTAGGCCAAAATCCATTCAGTATAAAAGAAGATTCCTTTTCAAAATGCAAATGCCCAGTGCATTATACTCCATTTTAATCAAGGCATTGTTAAGTTTATACTTACCTGCTAAAATATGTATATAGAAGATGCCATTGGAATCTCAATCGCCATCAAGAATTCCCAAGTTTCCTTTGTAATTTACCTAAATAAATAATATACAGCTAACACATGAGTACAAAACATTCTTAGGCATCTTAACAGTGAAGTATTGACTCTAGCATGAGAAAAATCTGAAAGAAATAATATTTCAGGTGTTATGCCCAAGTTTTCATGTCCAAGAAACCACCAAGGAGCCAACACTGATGCAATCACAGGAGGGTTTATTTGACAAGCTTAAGCTTAGGCCCAAGTATACCCAACACAGCAGAGCAGGGACTTGGACCCCGAGCCAGATTATAGTCAGAGTTTTTAAAGGCAGAGTGGAGGTGGGCTCGGCAGTAGATAAGTGGGCCATGATTGCTGGCTCAGCAGTAGGTGAGGACAAAGGGGATGTTCAGAAGGGCTATCAGGGTAAAAAAGACTGTCAGGATATTGGAGGCCTGGTTATGATCAAGTCAAGGACCTTTCTCCCTCTAATGAGGCACTAACATGACGACAATTGGGAGTTTCCTGGTGGAATGTCACATTTCTCCTATCAAGCATTCTTGTTAGTGAGATTTAGGTTTAACTTTGTTTCCATTTTCTTTGGCCTCAGCCTCAGCCTCCTTCAGTTTTATGGAGGGGAGGGCGATGTTAGGGCTAGACTCGAGGTGGGTACAGCCTTATTTTCTTGGCCTCCACATCAGGTATTCATCTCATTTATCAGTTTCTACCTTAAGTCTCCGCCAAGTAGTGATCTAGAAATGTTTTGATCCCTGATGTCACAGGATTTCACCTACTTATATCGAGGATTATTATCTTAAATATTATAGAGTTATTCCTTAGAAAAATCTGGTACAATGGTAGAGTAAGTAGAGACCCATTACTCACTGAAATAGTATAAAACATAAGAATAGAAAATGTCCACATTGGTACATCAAGTTTATATTACAACTATAACAAAATGCACTAAGGGCTTGTGCAAATCACAGCATAGTGCTAAGTCACCTGATCACTACATCCTAAGTCACCTGATCACTACATCCTGAGCCAAATTAATGATGCAGACTATGAATAAGCAACAAGCCTAGCTTAACAGCTCCTGTCTCTGCAAGTACAAAATACATACATATATATATATATATATATATATATATATATATATGCATTGTTTCTGGAATATGGGTGACTAGGGAATAAGAAAAGTCTAAAATGATGTTACTTTTTTCCCTGGTTTTCAGACTTCAGAATCTCGGATGCAAGCATGGAATAACCTGAATATCCTTTTTCTTTTCTTTTTTTTTTTTTTTAAAGATTTTATTTATTTGACAGAGAGAAAGATCACAAGTAGGAAGAGAGGCAGGCAAAGAGAGAGGAGGAAGCAGGCTCCCTGCTGAGCAGACAGCCTGATGCGGGGCTCAATCCCAGGACCCTGAGATCATGACCTGAGCCGAAGGCAGAGGCTTAACCCACTGAGCCACCCAGGTGCCCCTTGAATATCCTTTTTCAAAGAAAATTGGATTAGCATTAAGCCAGAAAGGAGTATTTACTCTAGAAAAGAAAATGTAGCTTTCATTATCACCCCTTTCTTATTACCTATGGTGAAGCTCATAGCAACTAAAAATATATAAATTTCTTTTTTTTTTTTTTTTAATTTTTTATAAACATATATTTTTATCCCCAGGGGTACAGGTCTGTGAATCACCAGGTTTACACACTTCACAGCACTCACCAAAGCACATACCCTCCCCAATGTCCATAATCCCACCCCCTTCTCCCAAACCCCCTCCCCCCAGCAACCCTCAGTTTGTTTTGTGAGATTAAGAGTCACTTATGGTTTGTCTCCCTCCCAATCCCATCTTGTTTCATTTATTCTTCTTCTACCCACTTAAGCCTCCATGTTGCATCACCACTTCCTCATATCAGAGACATCATATGATAGTTGTCTTTCTCTGCTTGACTTATTTCGCTAAGCATGATACGCTCTAGTTCCATCCAGGTTGTTGCAAATGGCAAGATTTCATTCCTTTTGATGGCTGCATAGTATTCCATTGTGTATATATACCACATCTTCTTGATCCATTCATCTGTTGATGGACATCTAGGTTCTTTCCATAGTTTGGCTATTGTGGACATTGCTGCTATAAACATTCGGGTGCATGTGTCCCTTTGGATCACTACATTTGTATCTTTAGGGTAAATACCCAATAGTGCAATTGCTGGGTCATAGGGCAGTTCTATTTTCAACATTTTGAGGAACCTCCATGCTGTTTTCCAGAGTGGCTGCACCAGCTTGCATTCCCACCAACAGTGTAGGAGGGTTCCCCTTTCTCCGCATCCTCGCCAGCATCTGTCATTTCCTGACTTGTTGATTTTAGCCATTCTGACTGGTGTGAGGTGATATCTCATTGTGGTTTTGATTTGTATTTCCCTGATGCCGAGTGATATGGAGCACTTTTTCATGTGTCTGTTGGCCATCTGGATGTCTTCTTTGCAGAAATGTCTGTTCATGTCTTCTGCTCATTTCTTGATTGGATTATTTGTTCTTTGGGTGTTGAGTTTGCTAAGTTCTTTATAGATTCTGGACACTAGTCCTTTATCTGATATGTCGTTTGCAAATATCTTCTCCCATTCTGTCAGTTGTCTTTTGATTTTGTTAACTGTTTCCTTTGCTGTGCAGAAGCTTTTGATCTTGATGAAATCCCAGTAGTTCATTTTTTCCCTTGCTTCCCTTGCCTTTTGCGTTGTTCCTAGGAAGATATTGCTGCGGCAGAGGTCGAAGAGGTTGCTGCCCGTGTTCTCCTCAAGGATTTTGATGGATTCCTTTCGTACATTGAGGTCCTTCATCCATTTTGAGTCTATTTTTGTGTGTGGTGTAAGGAAATGGTCCAATTTCATTTTTCTGCATGTGGCTGTCCAATTTTCCCAGCACCATTTATTGAAAAGGCTGTCTTTTCTCCATTGGACATTCTTTCCTGCTTTGTCGAAGATTAGTTGACCATAGATTTGAGGGTCTATTTCTGGGCTCTCTATTCTGTCCATTGATCTATGTGTCTGTTTTTGTGCCAGTACCATGTTGTCTTGATGATGACAGCTTTGTAATAGAGCGTGAAGTCCGGAATTGTGATGCCACCAACGTTGGCTTTCTTTTTCAATATCCCTTTGGCTATTCGAGGTCTTTTCTGGTTCCATATAAATTTTAGAATTATTTGTTCCATTTCTTTGAAAAAGATGGATGGTACTTTGATAGGAATTGCATTAAATGTGTAGATTGCTTTAGGTAGCATAGACATTTTCACAATATTTATTCTTCCAATCCAGGAGCATGGAACATTTTTCCATTTCTTTGTGTCTTCCTCAATTTCTTTCATGAGTACTTTATAGTTTTCTGAGTATAGATTCTGTGTCTCTTTGGTTAGGTTTATTCCTAGGTATCTTATGGTTTTGGATGCAATTGTAAATGGGATTGACTCCTTAATATCTCTTTCTTCTGTCTTGCTGTTGGTGTAGAGAAATGCAACTGATTTCTGTGCATTGATTTTATATCCTGACACTTTACTGAATTCCTGTATAAGTTCTAGCAGTTTTGGAGTGGAGTCTTTTGGGTTTTCCACATATAGTATCATATCATCTGCGAAGAGTGATAATTTGACTTCTTCTTTGCCAATTTGGATGCCTTTAATTTCCTTTTGTTGTCTGATTGCTGAGGCTAGGACCTCTAGTACGATGTTGAATAGCAGTGGTGATAATGGACATCCCTGCCGTGTTCCTGACCTTAGCGGAAAAGCTTTCAGTTTTTCTCCATTGAGAATGATATTTGCGGTGGGTTTTTTCATAGATGGCTTTGATGATATTGAGGTATGTGCCCTCTATCCCTACACTTTGAAGAGTTTTTGATCAGGAAGGGATGTTGTACTTTGTCAAATGCTTTTTCAGCATCTATTGAGAGTATCATATGGTTCTTGTTCTTTCTTTTATTGATGTGTTGTATCACATTGACTGATTTGCGGATGTTGAACCAACCTTGCAGCCCTGGAATAAATCCCACTTGGTCGTGGTGAATAATCTTTTTAATGTACTGTTGAATCCTATTGGCTAGTATTTTGTTGAGTATTTTCGCATCTGTGTTCATCAAGGATATCGGTCTATAGCTCTCTTTTTTGGTGGGATCCTTGTCTGGTTTTGGGATCAAGGTGATGCTGGCCTCATAAAATGAGTTTGGAAGTTTTCCTTCCATTTCTATTTTTTGGAACAGTTTCAGGAGAATAGGAATTAGTTCTTCTTTAAATGTTTGGTAGAATTCCCCCGGGAAGCCGTCTGGCCCTGGGCTTTTGTTTGTTTGGAGATTTTTAATGACTGTTTCAATCTCCTTACTGGTTATGGGTCTGTTCAGGCTTTCTATTTCTTCCTGGTTCAGTTGTGGTAGTTTTATATGTTTCTAGGAATGCATCCATTTCTTCCAGATTGTCAAATTTATTGCCGTAGAGTTGCTCATAGTATGTTCTTATAATAGTTTGTATTTCTTTGGTGTTAGTTGTGATCTCTCCTCTTTCATTCATGATTTTATTTATTTGGGTCCTTTCTCTTTTCTTTTTGATAAGTCGGGACAGGGGTTTATCAATTTTATTAATTCTTTCAAAGAACCAGCTCCTAGTTTCGTTTATTTGTTCTATTGTTTTTTTGGTTTCTATTTCATTGATTTCTGCTCTGATCTTTATGATTTCTCTTCTCCTGCTGGGCTTAGGGTTTCTTTCTTGTTCTTTCTCCAGCTCCTTTAGGTGTAGGGTTAGGTTGTGTACCTGAGACCTTTCTTGTTTCTTGAGAAAGGCTTGTACCGCTATATATTTTCCTCTCAGGACTGCCTTTGTTGTGTCCCACAGATTTTGAACCGTTGTATTTTCATTATCATTTGTTTCCATGATTTTTTTCAATTCTTCTTTAATTTCCCGGTTGACCCATTCATTCTTTAGAAGGATACTGTTTAGTCTCCATGTATTTGGGTTCTTTCCAAACTTCCTTTTGTGGTTGAGTTCTAGCTTTAGAGCATTGTGGTCTGAAAATATGCAGGGAATGATCCCAATCTTTTGATACCGGTTGAGTCCTGATTTAGGACCGAGGATGTGATCTATTCTGGAGAATGTTCCATGTGCACTAGAGAAGAATGTGTATTCTGTTGCTTTGGGATGAAATATTCTGAATATATCTGTGATGTCCATCTGGTCCAGTGTGTCATTTAAGGCCTTTATTTCCTTGCTGATCTTTTGCTTGGATGACCTGTCCATTTCAGTGAGGGGAGTGTTAAAGTCCCCTACTATCATTGTATTATTGTTGATGTGTTTCTTTGATTTTGTTATTAATTGGTTTATATAGTTGGCTGCTCCCACATTGGGGGCATAGATATTTAAAATTGTTAGATCTTCTTGTTGGACAGACCCTTTGAGTATGATATAGTGTCCTTCCTCATCTCTTATTATAGTCTTTGGCTTAAAATCTAATTGATCTGATATAAGGATTGCCACTCCTGCTTTCTTCTGATGTCCATTAGCATGGTAAATTCTTTTCCACCCCCTCACTTTAAATCTGGAGGTGTCTTCGGGCTTAAAATGTGTTTCTTGGAGGCAACATATAGATGGGTTTTGTTTTTTTATCCATTCTGATACCCTGTGTCTTTTGACAGGGGCATTTAGCCCATTCACATTCATGGTAACTATTGAGAAATATGAATTTAGTGCCATTGTATTGCCTGTAAGGTGACTGTTACTGTATATGGTCTCTGTTCCTTTCTGATCTACCACTTGTAGGCTCTCTCTTTGCTTAGAGGACCCCTTTCAATATTTCCTGTAGAGCTGGTTTGGTATTTGCAAATTCTTTCAGTTGTTGTTTGTCCTGGAAGCTTTTAATCTCTCCTTCTATTTTCAATGATAGCCTAGCTGGATATAGTATTCTTGGCTGCATGTTTTTTCTCGTTTAGTGCTCTGAAAATATCATGCCAGCTCTTTCTGGCCTGCCAGGTCTCTGTGGATAAGTCAGCTGCCAATCTAAATATTTTTACCATTGTATGTTACAGACTTCTTTTCCCGGGCTGCTTTCAGGATTTTCTCTTTGTCATTGAGACTTGTAAATTTTACTATTAGGTGACGGGGTGTGGGCCTATTCTTATTGATTTTGAGGGGCATTCTCTGAACCTCCTGTATTTTGATGCTCGTTCCCTTTGCCATATTGGGGAAATTCTCCCCAATAATTCTCTCCAGTATACCTTCTGCTCCCCTCTCACTTTCTTCTTCTTCTGGAATCCCAATTATTCTAATGTTGTTTCGTCTTATGGTGTCACTTATCTCTCGAATTCTCCCCTCGTGGTCCAGTAGCTGTTTGTCCCTCTTTTGCTCAGCTTCTTTATTCTCTGTCATTTGGTCTTCTATATCACTAATTCTTTCTTCTGCCTCATTTATCCTAGCAGTTAGAGCCTCCATTTTTGATTGCGCCTCATTAATAGCTTTTTTGATTTCACCTTGGTTAGATTTTAGTTCTTTTATTTCTCCAGAAAGGGCTTTTATATCTCTCGAGAGGGTTTCTCTAATATCTTCCATGCCTTTTTCGAGCCCGGCTAGAACCTTGAAAATTGTCATTCTGAACTCTAGATCTGACATATTACCGATGTCTGTATTGATTAGGTCCCTAGCCTTCGGTACTGCCTCTTGTTCTTTTTTTTGTGTTGAATTTTTACGTCTTGTCATTTTGTCCAGATAAGAGTAAATGAAGGGGCAAGTAAAATATTAAAAGGGTGGCAACAACCCCAGGAAAATATGCTTTAACCAAATTAGAAGAGATCCAAAATCGTGAGTGGGGAGAAAGGGGATAAAAAGAGGTTCAAAAAGGAAGAAAGAAAGAAAAAAGCAAAAAGAAAAGAAAAAGAAAAAAAAAAGAAAAGAATTTTTAAAAAAAGAAAACACCTAAGAAAAATGTAAAAAATATATATATATATATTAGATAAACTAGTAAAAAATCGTTAAAAAAGAAAAAGGTAACAGTTAAAAAAAAAAAAAATTTTACCCGAAGGCGAGAAAAAAAAAAAAATGAAAAAGAAAAAATTAAATTAACTGCAAGACTAAAAAAAAAAATCACAGGAAAAAAGCCATGAGTTCCGTGCTTGGCTTTCTCCTCCTCTGGAAATCTGCTGCTCTCCTTGGTATTGAAACCGCACTCCTTGGTAGGTGAACTTGGTCTCGGCTGGATTTCTTGTTGATCTTCTGGGGGAGGGGCCTGGTGTAGTGATTCTCAAGTGTCTTTGCCCCAGGCGGAATTACACCGCCCTTACCCGGGGCCGGGGTGAGTAATCCGCTCGGGTTTGCTTTCAGGAGCTTTTGTTCCCTGAGCGCTTTCCGTAGAGTTCCGGAGGACGGGAATACAAATGGCGGCCTCCTGGTCTCCGGCCCGGAGGAGCCGAGAGCCCAGGGCCCCACTCCTCAGTGCGCCCTCAGAGAACAGCGCCCAGTTACTCCCGTCTGCCTGACCTCCGGCCGCACTCCGAGCTCACCGAGCCTGCGACCGGTTCAAGGTAACACGGAGCTGCGAGCTTACTGTCAGCTCTGTCTCTGTAGCCGGCTTTCCCCTTCCAATACCCGCAAGCTCTGCGACACTCAGACACCCCCGATCCTTCTGTGACCCTGCGGGACCTGAGGCCACGCTGACCCCGCGTGGGCTTCGCCCCGGTTTAGCCTCTGGAGCGATGTCCCTCAGCGGAACAGACTTTTAAAAGTCCTGATTTTGTGCGCGGTTGCTCCGCCGCTTGCCGGGAGCCGGCCCCTCCCCCCGGGGTCTATCTTCCCGTCGCTTTGGATTCACTTCTGTGCCGGTCCTACCTTTCAGAAAGTGGTTGTTTTTCTGTTTCCAGAATTGCTGTTCTTCTTCTCTTCGATCTGCCGATGGATTTTCAGGTGTTTGCAATCTTTAGATAAGCTATCTAGCTGATCTCCGGCTAGCTGAAGCAGTCTCAGCTTGCTACTTCTCCGCCATCTTGACTCCTCCCCTCTTTTTTTTTTTAAGATTTTATTTATTTATTTGACAGACAGAGATCACAAGTAAGCAGAGAAGCTGGCAGAGAAAGAAAGGGAAGCAGGCTTCCCACCAAGCAGAAAGCCCGACATGGGGCTTGATCCCAGGACTCTGGGATCATGACCTGAGCCAAAGGCAGAGGCTTAACTCACTGAGCCACCCAGGAACCCCAAAATTTATAAATTTCATATGCCACCATGCTCTGACCTGAATTGGAAGGATAGCCTCTGGATCAATTAACTATGTATGGGTTGGTGGACATGGGGTGAGTTTTAAGAACTTGGCAGCCTCCATATCTGCAACAGACTGGACTAAGAGAAGCACCATGTACTCACCAGATTAAACTCCAATTATCCCTCAGTTGAATTAATGTCTGTCAAGTCTTCTCTCTGCAGACACATTAGTTGGTTTACCATCTTAAGTCGGCAGAGTGATCCTCTAAAAACATATTAGATTATATGAATCTTCTGCTCAGGCCTCTCCAATGCCATGCCATTCCCAATTCTTGATTCAAAGCCAAGTCTTTCATAGACTATATACCTTCAAAATGTGACTTTCCATTTCCACCTGACTTACTTCCCTATTACTCTTCTCACAACTTCTTCCCTTGTTGTCTTTCCTCAAACAAGGCGGGCAGATCAGGAACTTCATACCTATTCTTGTCTTTGCCTATGAGCATCAACTACTGCTCTCTCCCTCAATTCAAATTACACTTCCTTATTGAGACTTTCTCTGACCCTATGTTTAATATATACACACAATTCCTTGCACTTCCTACTCTATTGTCACTTTATTTTTTCCATTACACTTAACATATTCTACTATGTCATCAAATTTATGAAGAAGGTAGATTGTTTTATCCATAGTTATACAAATAGCATGTAAAACAATATCTGGAATATGATATTTCCCTAATAAATGTTCATGGTTGAATAAAGGTGGTTATTCTGGGATAATATTTTCATATAATTATTAACTATAGAATGTTTGAGTGATTTTCCCAAATCATTCAGATATTGAGTCTTAAGACTAGGAGTTAGAAACCAATTCCTGTAAAGCCTGCATTTTTCTAAAAGTAACATATATATCAGAAAAAGCTCACAGAATTTACAAATACTGACTTATTTAGTCTATACATGAAGCATAAGTTGAAGTCAATCTTATTGTCCACATTAAAAATAAGGGAACCAACCACTAGGTATTGAGTAATGTAACAAAACTCATACAAAACTCCTACATTTGAAGGAGCAATCTGCTAGATATTGTCATGACTTGTTTTTCTGACTATGGTTTTATACTTTCTTACATTCTGTAGTAAATGTATATTACTTTCATAAGCTTTGTTTTGAAATCCTCACAAGACTGTAAATAAATTTAGGCCAACTCTTATCCCCATTACCCACCCCTTTTTTAATTTATTTATTTATTCTAGAGAGAAAGAGCATGAGAAGGAGGATCAGGGAGAGGGAGAGAGAATCTCAAACAGGTCCATGCTCAGTGTGGAGCCAGACACGAGGCCCAATCTCACTACCCTGAGATCACGACCTGAGCCAAAACCAAGAGTCAGATGCTCAACCAACTGTGCCACCCAGGTGGGTGCCCCTTTCTCCCCGTTCTAATCATGGATTTTGGAATCTCTCTGATGAATTTGTTGAAAGTTTAACAGTGCTAGGAATTTTCTTAGTGTGCACTCATAATTATGCTCTCCAATTTTATATCTCAAATAGGTTGTTGTTGCTGTTGTTGTATTAGTACCCACACACATTTAGAAGATAGCTGTGCAGAAGCTAAAGGTGGAAATATATGCTAAGATCCAACTAAAGGCCTGAAGAGATCTCAATTCTTGCCTGGATAATGGAATACAGACAGTGAGCACTATGCCTCTTTGATCAAATAGGGATTAAATTAATCATGAAATTGTAGTAACTGACTGGCAATTTGTAGGTAAAATCTATTTGGATCTTCATTCAATACATATGTCAAAGCAATAAATATGTAGCCGATTTCTGTATTATTATTGCAGCCTAAGTAGGGAAATAATTTTTTTGTCTTAATTTGGATGCTATGGAAAAGAAATAAAGGCAAGCTGTCAGCTCTGACAATTTGAAATAAAATACAGCTTTTCCCCATTGAAGATGATATTCACTGTGGGTTTTTCATAGACACATTTTATGAAGTTGAAGAATGTTCCCTCTGTCCTTATACTTTGAATCGTTTTAATCAGGAGCAGATGCTGTGTCTTGTCAAATGCTTTTTCTGCATCAATTGAAAGGACCATGTGGTTCTTCTCTCTTCTCTTATTGATTTGTTCTATCAGATTGGTTGATTTGCAAATGTTGAACCACCCTTGCATCCCATGAAATAAAATACAGCCAATAACATAAAATAAGCAATGGTGTCTGTTTATAACAAACAAAACCACTATCCTATATGAGTATCTCTTACAAATATGTAAGAACAAAGAGAGAGAGGGAAGCAGACCATAAGAGACTCTTAACTATAGAGAACAAACTGAAGGTTGATGGACGGAGATGGAGATTAAGAAAGGCACTTGTTTTGATGAGTGCTGGGTGTTGTATGTAGGTGATGGATCACTCAATTTTACCCCAAAAACCATTTTACCAAGTATGTTAACTGACTAGAATTTAAATAAAAACCTGAAATAAGAAAATACCAATAACATATTAGAGTCAAGCAGCGAACCTCAATATTAAGATCCTGCATTCGAATTAAGTCATTAGTGAAGAGCCATATTTTATCATTTGCAGATCTTATATTTCTCCAGATTACAGTAAAACTGAAACTGCCAAGCCAAAGATAATTGTAAAACCACTAAAAATGCAATTTCAAAATATACATTACAAATGCCAAAATATTTACCTGCTTTGTTCTAAAAGCGGTTTTTCCTGGGCCCATGATCACGGACATAGAGACTAGATTTCTAGGCTTCTTTTCAAATAGATTTGCTGTATGACTAGATTCTCAGACTATGAACAAAATAATATGTACACTTCCATGTCACTTGCCTAAAAAAAGAATTTTTCATTATTATTTCTTTTCTTTCCCCCCTCTGTGGAAGTGAGGAGCTGTGCTGGTGTTGAAATTGAGGTCATGGTCCTGCAGCCTTGGTGTGTGGACGATCCTGTGGACCGAAAGAGATCACATTATTTGGGGTGTTATTTTCTTGATCAGGCTTTTTGTTTCAGGTGTCCTTAAGGTTACCACTACTAGAAGGTAAAGATCACAGGTAAAAATAGAAATCATAAACTAAAATGGAGTTAGAAAGTTTAAGGAAATGACTAGGGAAAATATGAAATAAGGATCCCAAGGAAAACAAATTTTAAAAGAAAAATATTATCAAACCACATGAATAGACCACCTGGATCTCAAACCCACATTACCAAAAAATGTTTTGCAACACTTGCAAGCTCAAAAGGGCAAATATAAAAGTCACTCATTTTAGATATGACTACAAGGGAAATTCCCTAGTGAAAAAAATCAACAAGGGAAACATTGAGACATTAAAAAAAATTTTTAAATAAAAAAAAACAACAACAAGAAAGTTATATCCAAAGAGAAAAACCAGAGGTGTTAAAAGGTATAACCAAGGAACTTTATTGTTTGATCAGGGATTTCATTGGCTCCTACAATTGTTTCCTGTCAAAAATATGAAAAATATTGTTGAGGTTCTCCTTGTCCTTCTCAAAAATTTTACTCACTGTGTGTGTATGATGAGCAGGTATCTTGTCTTTTCATTAAATGATAACCCAAGTCATGCGGACTCAGTCTGAGCTTTATGGAAACACTGGACTTGTTTATTAATCAGAGGCACTGAAGTCTAAGCTGTATGAATTTAATGGATGAAACAATGGGTTATTGTTAATGGGAGGGTGTTAATATGTTCTATGTGAAAGAAGATGATTGTGCACGGATAATTTGATGAAAGAGTTATAGAGTATGGCAAAGAAATATTCAGCATCCTTCAAAATTAGTTTACTCCTCCATCTATAATGATGGGTTTAGCTCACTCCATGATAGGAAAACTAGAGACAAGATTTCCCAGTCTCTTACACAACCAAATGTAACCCTGTTACTAAAATCTTGTGAACAGAATGTCAATGGAAAGTAGGATTACTTGTTTAGATGGGAATTTTTTGCCATCTGCTTGATTTCCTCCATTCCTAATTCTTCATTTATGGAACAGAGCCATCTCTAATCATGCAGAAAGATACAAAACCATAAGGGATGGCTGAGCAACAGGTCAAGAAGAATTTGGGTTGGCAAATGACCATATGAAGCAGAGCTCCTTAACTGCCCTGTAATACCTATAAACCTTTGAAACTATTACATAAGGGTTTTCTTTTCTATTTTGCTTTAGCTACTCCAAGGCAGATTTCTCCAAAGCAGTTTTACATATACACTAAATTATAATGATGTTATAAAATAGAGGTAGAAGAATGGTTGAGTAGGATAATCTACACATCCAACTTGTAATAGCAGGTAACTAAAATGATAGCTATTAAAATTAATAACATGCTAAATGTTAGATTATGAACATAATTATAAAAGTACACTCCACTGAATATATCATATAAATGCATATATTTAAAAGGCTATATAGTTATAGGATAAATACTATAAAATATATATCTAAGATATAATACAGTATAGAACTACATTGTAGGGTTGATATAATTGTGTTTTTTTCACATTATTTTACTTTTCAAGTGGAAGAAGCAATATTTATATTTGCTTGCTGTTAGAGTCCTTTATTGTACAGAAAACAAATACACTTGGTTTTTGTACTCACATTCTGTTTTGTCAACTAGTCATCCTCCAGTCATCACAGACTACTGTAATCCTTTAAGGCTACATAGAAGAGCTTGATCATTTGTGGGGTGTGTGTGTGTGTGTGTGTGCACATGAGTGATTCCTTCTTATTAAAAATCATTAACCTTTTTGCTCTTTACTTCTCCAAACTAAATCAAAATTTATTTTAATTTTTTTAATACTAGCCAAGAGCTCAAAACCTGGAAGGAACTTCCAAAAGTTTAGGAAGGATCGCCCCTACATCTAGAATTCTGAGGCAGAAAAGTATAGAACTTTCAAAAACATAAATCCTTTTAAGGAAAATGGATCTAAGGTATTACTTTGTTATTATGTTATATTGTGTGCCTGTATAAAAAGATTTTAAATAATTATGGTTAATAAGATAAACTCTCCATTTATTACACAAAAGATATATAATTATAATTATATTTCATAATTATCAGATCACAGGTTGAGAGAAACATAAAGTCTACATAAAACCTATAAAATCTGAGACTTCCCTAGAATTATAATTCTGGAGGAAAAATGCATCAGTTGATCAATAAAAGTCTATGTTTCTACAACTTACATTTCTAAAACTTGTACTGGGAAAAATATGTTTTCAAATGTATTTGTTCTAGGCTTAGTGTTTTGGAAGCAGTAGGAAATTTATTCATATTTATTTATTTATTATTTATTTTGAGAGAGAGAGAGAGAGAAAGAGACAGCATGAGTGGAGAGATGATGGGGCAGAAGGAGAGCAAGAGGGAGAATCCTAAGAAGGCTCCATGCTCAGCACAGAGCCCAGTGCGGGGCTAGTCTCACGACCATGAACCAAAATCAAGAATCAGACACTTAACTGAATGAGCCATCCAGGTGCCCCAGAAATTTATATTATATTTTATTTTTAATATTTCCTATGATAAGGTACACTTTATGTAATAATAAGCTGACTTCCCTTCTTGGTTTCTAAGTTGTCCTCAGATGCTGGATGAGACCTATGTCTTCCTAAACATTCCTGAAAGAATATTTCTTTCATTCAGTGTTTAGTAATTGAGAAGAACAATTTTTCTCAGTTTGATTCTTGAGCTGTCACCCAAAAGATGTACACAAAATATGATTTAAAAAAACCCTAAATGTAACCTCTTCATTGGAATTACACCAATTTATAATTGTATCAAAACTTCTGCATCCAGAACTCATGTTCGGATTAGTCATATTCGGACCAATCCCATATCTGTTTGTTGCTTAACTCCAATTAGGAAAATGAGAAGCCACCATTCATCTAAGGTAGTCTATGCATGGGATGGTAAAGTATTACTCCATTCCACTGCTCATCCCAAATTCAATTCCAGGGGTCTCTGTATATAGCATTAGTTTCTGAAGTTGGACTGAGGGATTTATCTAAAATTACCATTTTAACAGCGATGTAGCAATGACCACTAAGCTTGAAAGAGGAAAATGGTTTGAGAACAGTTTAGTAAGTGAAACACAAAAGTTTTCGAGCTTAAAATATTTTATACATTAAGTCTTTGTATATGTCCACATAGACATGAAACTCAACAGAGAAAAATAGATTGGAAGCCTACTAAGCTTGTGAGATTATCTTTGAGAAAAAACTCTTGGTTTGTTCTCTCAATGTTTTCAAACAATTTCTGGGACCCCATAAGTGCACAAGGAGGAGATGGTGTCTGAAAGATTTGGCACCCCCCAATACGGGTTATTTTCTAATACTAACCTGTTATGTGGTTATGGAGAAACTTGGAAAGATTTGGAACCCCAATAAGGGCCTGTTTTCCAAAGTTAACCTATTATGTGGTTATGGAGAATTTTGAAAAAGGTAAAATAATAATATGCACATATCATAATATACATATTTAATTGGATGGAAGTACACCAACATATTTAAGCTATTGCTTCTAAGGAAATGAAGCAGAATGAGAATAACAGTGGTAGAGAAAATGATGTTAATTTTAAATTTTATAATATTTTCATTATTAAAAACAAATTCTAATATGATAAAATATTATCAATTATGTACTTTAGGTGAATAATTTAATTACTAGCCAGCAATTTAATTATCTATATTCTCAAATGTTTCCAATTTTTAAAATGAAACAATGAAAACGCCAATTAGTAAAAACAGCACAGGTTGAAAGCAAAACAGCAAACTACATATGTGTGTGTCATTGTGTAAATATTTTGTACTACTTAAATAAGTTAAATGTTTTCAAATTTAGAGAGTAGTCCTTAAAAATATAACAGTGTGGCTTGGCACAGACTAAACTGCTAAATTAATCAAACACTTTTATTGAAAAGAGGGAAAATAATGAAACTATAAAGTAATAACTAACTTAAAAGAAATATTGAAGTTTATAAAAGGACAGCTCTAAGCTATCATGTCTGAAGATGTATCTTTGGGAAAACTAAGAAAAACTCAAAGACATGACCATTATAAAAGCAGGGGTAACGGTTACCTTTGTGGGAAGGAGGGATTTATGATGAGGACAGCCACATGGAACTGTCACTATTCTATTTCTTAATCTGGATGGCTGGAGTATAAAGGGGTCATTGAAAGAGTGTTTTTTTGTTTTTATTTTTGGTAGTTAATTGAATCATACATTTATGTGTGTAGTTTTCTAAATATATGTTTTATTTCAAAGTAAATAGTTTAAAAATATTAATACAAAACCCCAAGCTCATCGGAGAATTCATTTCCTCTTCCCACCCCAGAAGCCTTATCCTACTTAGAAAAACGTTAAGGGCAATGTGATGATCATATTTAATAGTGCATTCTAGAGTTTCTCGTGTTTTGAGGTTGTTGGTTCTTGTTGATGCTTCAGTGCAGTTTAGTTTTATTTTTATGGCTTTTATTATTATTCTTTTCCACACCATAGCAATTGCTTTCCAATATAGCATTTCCTGTTCTGCCAAAACCTACAGTGTAGTTAGGGTGAGGTAGGAAATGACTGCCACATAGCACAAACTCTTGAAATACACTGGCAAGGTGTATGAAGAAAATAATACCTTCCTAAGGTGTTTTGTGCTTCACACTGGTATTAATAAATGCTCAAGATAAACTAATTTCAATTCATTGACTATTATACAATCTATTTTCTTCCCATTGCTAGATTACTCTGATGAGTTATTAATTTAAGGGTAAATATCGTTGACGGTAATACAAAACCTTGCTTAGGTATAAGAGTTAATTAGAGTAACCTGAATATAAAACCCATAAAGCCATCTAGAATTAATTTTGTTAGTTCAAATTTATACACTTATTTGGTGCTTATAGTAAAGAGATAATGAATTGAAGAAAGCCAAAATTATTTTAATCCATTCTGTATCAATTTTTAAATCTTTTTTATTTGTAAAAATGCTTAGAGAAGTATTTCCCTATGTACTTTTCATGAGTGCATACAAATTACTTCTGACCTACTTTTAGATCAAAACTTCTCCCTTGAAAGAGTATGGGCTTCTGAACTATAAATTTAGACACAGAAAAATAAAATAATCCCTTCTCTCGACATCTGTTTAATGTGTTTACAAATAATCAAACCACTGTATTTTAGAAAGTGTTATCATCTCAAAACCTCAAAAAATGTAAATGTGTGAGTCATTTTTAACTGTGAATTGAGTAGTGCAGTTGCATGTCTTTGCATGCACACTACCCTGCTAATAAAGTATAAGACTACAGTGGAGTCAAAGTAGGATTTCAAAGGCCCCAGGCTGGAACTAAAACAGATTAATGCATTCAGACTAATGGTGGAGAAGACCCCAGTGACCACCAGGGCAGTGGATGTACATGAAAGCATTTAAAATTTCATTCCCTGTTAGTTTAATCTAGCTACATTAAAAAAGATGTGGCAGGGAAGCAGCTTAAAATAAAAAGGTTCATTTGTCTCCTTCTGGACCAGAAAGTTACAGCTGCCCAGCTTTACGTCTTATCTAAAGGAACATGAGTGGAGGGGAAAAATGATGTATGGCAGATCAGGCTCAAAGAAATTTAGAAATTTATCTAAAATTGAATTGTTCCAGACTGACTCATATGATGATACAGACTCATGCTTTGCCTAAAGCCCTTTAGAAATTTAGCTCTAAAATAATGTAACCACATAGGATGTTAATTGATTAGATCATAATAAGTAATTCTTTCAGCACATTCCTTGGGGAATTAATAGACGATGACAGAGTGATGAATAAATTTGCCTATTTTTCCTGAGCCTCAGATTATCCTTGTATGAATTGGAGCTGGAACAGTGAAGATTAGAAATGAATGTTCTAGCCTTTCGGTCTTGTTGCCAGGGTCTTGTTCTGGAGTGTCATTTCACATTTGTCTTCTAAGATGCAGAGCATTGCCACATCCAGAAATACTTCACCTCATGAAACTTTATTTTCATGATTTCTATCTTTCCTGAGCCTCCATTTTAGCCTGAGTCTTGCCTGCTATAAAACCCACCCACTTTTTCCAAACACTTCATGTGTTCCCTGTAAGTTCTGGTTTTATATTTGTTTCTGTGCAGCGGTGCTTCGGGTCAGTGTTTAGTGACATCCATCTGGAACTCATCCATCCTTTTCCCTTCTCACTTTTATCTTCCAAGTGACAGAAACAAATATATTTGAAATTTTGTCATTTGGCTTTCCAGAAGCATATCATGAAATATAAAAGTAGAAAAAATGCATATGAATATGCATCAATGATTAAAAACAGTCTTTTTTTTTTCAAAGATTTTATTTATTTGAGGGAGAGACAGACAGAGATAGTGAGACAGCACAAGGAAGCAAGAGGGGGAGAAGCAGGCTCCTGGCTGAACAGGGAGCCTGACGTGGGGCTCCATCCCAGGACCCTGAGAACATGACCTGAACCTAAGTCAGACACTTACCCAACTGAGCCCTCCAGGTGCCCCTAAACTTAAAGCAAGTGAAAGTACATGTGTGTGTGTTCAGAATGTTAGGGGTCATTTTACTACCCCAAACTATATGCCTATTTAATTGGATCATGAGACATCATTAAAGTCCTAAAACTAAATAATTCAATATGGGTCTTACTCAACCTCTCAAATATTTCTTTTTTTCTTTTTTGTCTCTGACACCAATAGTATTGAAATGCTATCTAACATTATACAGATGCCTCAGAGATACCTGAACAACAGTTTAAAAAAAAAAAGAGGAAGACGAAGAAGAAAGACATAGGAAGGATAAAGCTACAGGTCTAAAGTACATAAGTAATTCAAATAATAAAAGAGTATTAGGCCAAAAAAATTATCTCCCTAAAGTAGAAGTGATATTATACCATCGTAAAGAAACTACAGGGATGCCTGGGTGGTTCAGTTGTTAAGTGCCTGCCTTGGGCTCAGGTCATGAT
Source organism: Mustela putorius furo (assembly GCF_011764305.1). Taxonomy (NCBI): domain Eukaryota; kingdom Metazoa; phylum Chordata; class Mammalia; order Carnivora; family Mustelidae; genus Mustela; species Mustela putorius. The sequence goes on from NW_025421443.1 coordinate 131,426, forward strand.
CCCAGAGTCCTGGGGTCAAGCTTTGCATCAGGCTCCCTGCTCAGCAGGAAGTCTGCTTCTCTCTCTCCCACTCCCCCTGCTTGTGTTTCCTCTCTTGCTTTGTCTTTCTTTGTCAAATAAATAAACAAAATCTTTTTAAAAAGGAAATTATAGAAAGTTACAAGAATAACTAATGTATTTTCTGCATATTTCCTACAGTAAGTAAAAATATTTTTTTCTATTCTAACATACATTTTCCAAATCCCTAAGGAATTCCATTAAACTACGTAAATTCTTAATTTAGAGAAAATTGATACGTATTTTAAAAATTCTTACATCCAATACTAAAAACTCCCAAAGATATTCAAGAGAAAAAAACATGTGAATAATACTTATTTAAAGATTTGCAAATATATTAAATGTATTCATGATTAGAATTTAAGACAAAATAGCAAAAAAGCATGACCTTACCTGAGAAAAATGTGTGTGTGTGTGTGTGTATGTCAAGCTGAAACAAGTTCATGTTATCCCATTCCTAACATCACCATCCCTCATCCCAGCCATGAGACCTGAGAATAAAGAAGTTATGGATATAAGGATGAGGAAAAGTTAAAGACTCTCTTTCATTTGACCAAATTCTCACAAGCACAAGGATCATCCTGTATGGCCACATACATATAGTATTATGTAAGGCAATAATAGAGGACTGAGGCTTCCATAAACTCAAAGCCCTACGAATACTTTAGTTCTAATAATTTGATATTCAATTAAAAATAATAATTTACCTTCTGTTTTTTGAGGGTTACAGAAGGGGAGATGGGATAACTGGGTGATGGGCATTAAAGAGGGCAAATGTTGAGATGAGCGCTGGGTGTTATAAGCAACTAATGAATCGTGGATCACTACATCAAAAACTAATGTACTATGTGCTGGCTAACTGAACATAATAAAAAAGTAACAATAATTTACCATAATGCAGACTCATGCTAGCAACTAAAATAAATCATCTCAATTCCTGTTGACTGTATAATTTAATATAATCAGAAGCATAATTTGTTCTTTATAAGAATGGGCGATCATAAAGGAATCAGCATAGGTCAGTTAATAGCATTCTGCTCTGCTGCTTAAACAAAGGAATTGCCAAAGCTGAAATAGAACAGAGAGGAGAAGGATAAGAACCAAATAAGGAGATATATTGAAAAAAAGAAACGAAAGTTTCTTTTAAAGTGAAATCTGAGAGTTTTAGGAAAGTTATAAAATATACTTAGAAATATATATGACCAAACACATTTCATATCTGCTTTTTTAAAAAACTGTCATGTTTTCCCTTTAGAACTTGTTTTTCCTGTGTTACTCAAAAATGGTTCCTCAGTCTTGAAGATTCTTCTCATATTTTTTATTTTTATATTTAGAACATTAATTTGTCTGGAAATCGTTCTATTTGTGTGATAAAATAAGCTTTAATTTTACCAAATGGAAGGCTTATGCAAACATTATTAATTTTAAAAACAATCTTAACCACATTTAACTTAAATATTCCTTTAACATATATTATGTTCCCCATGCTCATTATTCTCTCAAATAAACTTACAGATATATTTATTAGATATCCTTTAAAATGTAATTTTTATTGACTTTGAGTTAAATATTTAGAATCAATTTAGCATGGTGTGAAAATAAAATTGAATATTTCCATTTTCTTTTATTTTATTTTTAAATTTACTTTTTTTTCAGTGTTCCAAGATTCATTGTTTATGCACCACACCCAGTGCTCCATGCAATACGTGCTGGCTATTTCCATTTTGGAACACTATAAGCATAGCCATTCTTTAACTTTGGAAATTCTCAAAAACATCACCCTTAGTAAAAGTAATGACTTTTGCTTTTCCAAAAATTACCAAGGCATGCCAACTTGCTTGGAACACACATTAGATGGTAGTTGTATATATAATGTTTGAATAGCAGTTAATTTTACCAAATTTTTGTGTTATCATAAAAATGCTGGACTTCCAAGATGAATACGTAAAATTATAGACACAAGTAGAAAGTCAAATTCCATTTCAAATGTGACTATCAATAGAAGTCTACAATTATTTTCGTTAGATATTTCAAAACTTAGGTTTTTTTTTTTTTTGACAAGTTTGAATGGTCAATGTTATCAAATAATGTATTCATCTGAACATTTTCTGGTCACTTATCACTGTATCCATTATTCTTTAATCTGTTCTATATCCAAACTTGAATTAAAAGTATGAAGAGTCAAATGTACTTAGATAATGTTAAATGGTACAGAGATAACAAATGCGAAAAAGAATTATAAAAGTAGAATTAATATAGAACCCAGAACTCTAATATTTGACATTTATGCATTTTTCTCAAGACTTCATCATGAACAATTTATAGCCTTAACTAGAAATGAAATGTCATAGATAATTGGTCACGTACCTTTGACATTTCATCTCAGGTCTGGTGAATCAATTTTGTGATTTATAACATTTGAAGCCAATATACAGGGACTGAAATCTCAGGACTAGCTATTTTAATTATTTTATGGAAAGTGTATCTTTTGCTCATTTCTTTAAATATAATAAAGCAAACTTTCACTAGAGAAACAGAGTATAAGTTAATATAGGAATACTTGTTATATGAAGCTATAAAAGGAAAAAATAATAATTTCAATAATTAATTATTTTTTAAGCTAATTAAGCTTAATATGCCATATTGTGCTTCTGAGGCTTAGGGAGAAAACGCTCATTTCTGAAGAACTTTCATTACATATATATATGTAATTACATAAATATATATAAACATATATAAAAACATATATAAAATTACATAAATTATATATATATAAACATATATAAAATTAATTGCTGCTTATGTTTAAGGTCTATGTTATAGTGGGATAGTACTGCCTTACCTAAAAACTTTAAATGCATAGCTCTCTTTTATGACTGGTCCTAAATAAGCTAAATAAATTTAGGTTGTAAAGAAAGCAAAGATATTAATAGCATACCAAGATATCTTATACAGTCAAGGGAGAAAGGGATGGTTAAGCTTCCGGAAAAACTGTAATCAAGGAGTTGATTACTATCAGAACTCTCTTTTTTCCAATTCAGCTTCTGTCTGAGCACTTGCCTTACTCTTCGTTTATTCAGTCAGCCGGATTTATTTGTTCTATGCCACACATCAGAATATGGCAGTCAGGAGTGCCCATGTTTATATTTCATTACTTAAAAATGGAAGCACACTGAGTTGGAATCTTACTAGAATCCAGATTAGGAAAGATTTGAACTGACTTAATTTGAAGAGTGTCTATACATGAGTCAATTAAATGTGGCCCATGGGCCTACCCATGAAGTTGGGGAGTGGATGCGTGGGTGTATTCATAAAATAATGGAGATGATTCTCTGAAAATGGGATAGAGGATGCATGAGTGTACAATATATATGTATCTATTTCTTCTTTGTCTAGGAATAAACTTTTTTGTGATTCAAGATTGTCTCATATTGGGGCACCTGGGTGGCTCAGTGGATTAAAGCCTCTGTCTTCGGCTCAGGTCATGATCCCAGGCTCCTGGGATCGAGTCCCGCATCAGGCTCTCTGCTCCTCGGGGAGCCTACTTCCTCCTCTCTCTCTGCCTGCCTCTCTGACTACTTGTGATTCTGTCTGTCTAATAAATAAATAAAATCTTAAAAAAAAAAAGATTGTCTCATATGCAAAACTAAGTAAGGCAAATGATAAAGGTGAATATATTTAAGGAAAGAAAATTAAAACCTCGTGAATATGCCTAAATTTTTCTGGTAATTGAGCTTCTCTCAGTTTAAGAAAACAGCTTTTAAACTTATAGAGATTGACTGGAAATCAATAGCTTAGAGACCTGCTAAGTGAAATGGGGGAAACTAAAATCCCAAAAAGGTTAAAAGTAGAAACTGTTGACCTTAAATAAGAAATAAACTTGCAGTTTCTAACCACATTAAACTTATTCAGCTACATATTAATATTTTACCACATTGTTTATGACCACAACGCACATAGTCTCAATCTTGCTCCATAATTCATCACTGTTTTGTTAGCTTTTTGATACTTTTTGATAGATTTTTTTTATTTTTTATTTTTATAAACATATATTTTTATCCCCAGGGGTACAGGTCTGTGAATCACCAGGTTTACACACTTCACAGCACCCACCAAAGCACATACCCTCCCCAATGACCATAATCCCACCCCCTTCTCCAAAACCCCCTCCCCCCAGCAACCCTCAGTTTGTTTTGTGAGATTAAGAGTCACTTATGGTTTGTCTCCCTCCCAAACCCATCTTGTTTCATTGATTCTTCTATGTCACCAAACTTTTCAGGTTTTCTCACAGAGTCTGAGAGAGAGGGAGGGAGGAAGGGCAAATGAGGGAGCAGAATTATCTAGTCGATCATCATCGAAATCTTACTTGTCAGCTGGTTTTAGTACTCATGGTGGTTACGAACACTAACTCAACTCTTCATACATAAAATGACCCACCTAACACTTACTACTTGAATATTCAAAAAGTAAGTAAGTAAAACACTACACATCTCTGCCATTATGGCTGAAAAAAAAAAGGACAAAGAAAAAGAAAGGAAGGAAGGAAGGAAGGAAAAAGAAAGAAAGAGAGAGTGAGAGAAAGAAAGAAAAGAAAAGAAAAGAAAAGAAAGAAAAGAAAAGAAAAGAAAAAAGAAAAGAAAAGAAAAGAAAGAGAGAGAATGAAAAAGAAAAGGACAGGACAAGTGTTATTGTCACAGAAATAGGTCTCTTCAGTGTTCACCCACCTTGAGTGCTCTTTTACCTCAATCTCTGGAGTGGGCACACTTGAAATACCTTTTATCCTCTACCTTCATATCTTTCACTCTCTCCCTGTCTCCACCACTGGTTACCCTTGCTCTTTCACTTCCTTGCTTACTTTTGAAGAAATCATGAGGTCATTCTGTTTCACCTAATTAACAATCCCGTGTATCCAACAAAATACAATGCCATTAGCATTTGACAGGGAAAAAAAAATTACAGTGTAAGTTTGTCTCAGTCTAAATTCTGCCAAATTTAGAAGCGTATGAAACAGAAAGCAAGGGTCAAAGCTCTGGAGCCAGCCAGCCTAGTTTTAAATACCAGCTCTGTCAAGTAGTAACTGTGTAACTTTTGGAAAGTCACTTAAAACCCCTGAACCTCAGTTTCCTCAACTGTAAACTGAATGATAATTATACCTACCTCCAGTGTCATTCTGAAGATAATTAATTTGATGATATATCTAGAGCTCTTTGCACAGTGCCTGGATTTATCTGAGCACTCAGTAACTGCCAACCATATTTGTAAGAGGCACTGCAGCCTGGATGCTCTGGACCCTAGGTTTGAAGCCTATGTCCACCTCTCTAAAAGCAGTGTTGTCTTTCTTTGCTGGGGAGGGAGGTTAATAAAAAATGTTCTCCAATGGCTTGTAAGAAAACAGATTTTGATAATTTCCAAAAATTTATTGGTGGTATACATTTTAAATAGCCTTGCATCTCTTTATTCCCCTGTTCATTGTTTTGGGTACAATTGTAAAAGGAATCAACTCCTTAATTTCCCTTTCTTCTATCTTGTTGTTGGTGTATAGAAATGCAATTTGATTTCTGTGGATTGATTTTATATCCTGACACTTTACTGAATTCCTATATGAGTTCTAACAGTTTTGTAGTGGAGTCTTTGGGTTTTCCACATAAAGTATCATATCATCTACAAAGAGTGAGAGTTTGACTTCATTGCCAATTCAGATGCCTCTTATTTCTTTTTGTTGTCTGATTGCTAAAGCTAGGATTTCCAGTACTGTATTGAATAGCAGTGGTGATAGTGGACATCCCTGCCATGTTTCTGACCATAGGGGGAAAGCTCTCAGTTTTTTTCTCATTGAAAATGATATTTGCTGTAGGTTTTTCATAGATGGCTTTGATGATATTGAGGTATGTGCCCTCTATCCCTACACTTTGAAGATTTTTGATCAGGAAAGGATGCTGTACTTTGTCAAATGCTTTTTCAGCATCTACTGAGAGTATCATATGGTTCTTGTTCTTTCTTTTATTAATGTGTTGTATCACATTGACTGATTTGTGGATGTTGAACCAACCTTGCAGCCCTGGAATAAATCCCACTTGGTCGTGGTGAATAATCCTTTTAATGTACTGTTGGATCTTATTGGCTAGTATTTTGGTAAGAATTTTTGCATTCATATTCAAGGATATTGGTCTGTAATTCTCCTTTTTGATGGGGTCTTTGGTTTTGGGATCAAGGTAATACTGGACTTATAAAATGAGTTTGGAAGTTTCCCTTCCATTTCTCTTTTCTGGAACAGTTTCAGGAGAATAGGAATTAATTCTTCATTAAATGTTTGGTAGAATTCTCCTGGGAAGCCATCTTGCTCTGGGCTCTTGTTTGTTGGGAGATTTTTGATGACTGCTTCAATCTTTTTACTGGTTATGGGTCTATTCAGGTTTTCTCTTTCTTCCTGGTTCAGTTTTATTAGTCTATGTCTGTAGGAATGCATCCTTTCCTTCCAGATTGTCAAATTTGTTGGCGTATAGTTGTTCATAATATGTTCTTATAATTGTTTGTATTTCTTTGGTGTTGGTTATGATCTCTCCTCTTTCATTCATGATTTTATTAATTTGGGTCCTTTCTCTTTTCTTTTTGATAAGTCTGGCAGGGGTTTATCAATCTTATTCTTTCAAAGAACCAATTCCTCATTTCATTGTTCTGTCCTACTGTTCATTTGGTTTCTATTTCATTGATTTCTGTTCTGATCTTTATTATTTCTCTTCTCCTGCTGGGTTTAGCCTTTCTTTGTTGTTCTTTCTCCAACTCCTTTAGGTGTAGGGCTAGGTTGTGTATTTGAGACCTTTCTTGTTTCTTGAGAAAGACTTAAATTGCTATATATTTTCCTGTCAGGGCCGCTTTTGCTGTATCCCAAAGATTTTGTGTTTTCATTTTCATTTGTTTCCATGAATTTTTTTTCTTTAATTTCCTGGTTGATCCATTCATGCTTTAGTAGGATGCTCTTTAGCCTCCATGTATTTTAGTTTTTTTCAACTTTCCTCTGTGGTTGAGTTCTAGTTTCAGAGCATTGTGGTCTGAAAATATGCAGGGAATGATCCCAATCTTTTGGTATCAGTTGAGACCTGTTTTGTAACCCAGAATGTGATCTATTCTGGAGAATTTTTCAAGTGCACTAGAGAAGAATGGGTATTCTGTTGCTTTGGGATAGAATATGCATATGTATGTGTGTGTGTGTATTTGTGTGTGTATGTGTGTGTGTGTATGGGTCATCACGATGAAGGGATGGAATATGACTGTAAAGATGAAAATTTAAAAAGATTTTCAAAAAGAAATTGATAAGATAAGAATTTGGTTAAAAAAAAGGGGGGGGGGCCTGGGTGGCTCAGTGGGTTAAAGGCTCTGCCTTTGGCTCAGGTCATGATTCCAGAGTCCTGGTATCGGGTCCCGCATCAGGCTCTCTGCTCAGCAGGGAGCCTGCCTCCCTTCCTCTCTCTATGCCTGCCTCTCTGCCTACTTGTGATCTCTGTCAAATAAATAAATAAAAATCTTAAAAAAAAAAAAAAGGAGAGAATATTATCAGGCTAGAGATTAGAACAAAGCCATACCTAGATCAGGGTCTATTTTGATCTGCTAGAAGAAACTGTATCCTAAAATTTTAAAGAAGGAAAAACTTCTATGTATACAAAAAAAAAAAAAAAAAAAGTTAAATACAAGGAAGGGATAGAATATAACAATGAAAACTTAAAAATATTTTTTAAAAGGTATTGATAAGATAAAATACTTTAAAAAGGTTAAAATAGGAAAGAGAAAAAATTTTAAAAATAGAATAAGAAAAATATAAAATTAAAAAATTTAACTTTGAAAGACTAAAGAATCAAGGGGGAAAAGCCATGAATTCTATGTGCTGTGTTCCCCTAGCTCTGAAGTTTTACAGTTCTTATTGATTAGTGAACTTGGTCTTGGCTGGATGTTCTTTTTGATCTTCTGGGGGAGGGGCCTGTTGCAGTGATTCTCAAATGTCTTTGCCCAAGGCAGAATTGCACCACCCTTGCCAGGGGCCAGGCTAAGTAATCTTCTCAGCATCAGCATTGCTCTCAGTAGCTTTTGTTCCCTGAATGCTTTCCCTACATGTTTGGAGGATGGCAATGAAGGTGGCAGCCTCCCAATCTCCCACCCATGGGAGCAGAGAGCTTGGGGTCCTACTCCTTAATGTGCTTTCAGAGAAAAGCTATCTATCTCACCCATATCCCTGGTCTCTGGCCATATTTCGTTCTCCCCTGGCCCATGACCAAGCATTTCTATCTCTGGTGCATGGCCCCATCTGGAGTCTCCAAACCCAGTCTATTCCTGCAACATGCTCCCATGCCACTCTTCCTGGGTGAGGAAGGTGAGTTTCCCTGGATCTGCCACTTGGGGTCCCTTCTCAAAGAGCAGTGGTCCAATCATGCTAGGGATCACAGTTTATGAATACCCTGATCCGAGAGATCACTCTTTGGCTCCATCTTTGAGGCTGGCTTCCCCGCTTTGATATCTGGGAACTCTGCCATGCTCAGGCACCCCCCAGTCTTTCTGTGACCCAAAGGGACCTGAGACTACATTGCTCCTGCGAGGGCTCCATGCCCTCCCTAGCCCCTGAAACAGCATCCCTCAGAGGAGCAGACTTCTAAAATCTCCAGTTTTGTATTTCACTGGTCTATCACTTGCTGGGAGCCGGCCCCTCCCCTCCCTGTATATCTTCTCATATATCGTGTCAGATTCACTTCTCCACACATCCTACCTTCTGGAAAGTTGTCACTTTTCGTTCATAGAATTGCTGTTATTCTTCTCTTCAATCTCCTGTTCAGTTTTTAGGTGTTCAGGATGGTTTGATAATAATCTAGCTGAATTCCTAGGACCTGATAAAATTTGGACCTCCTACTCCTCCACCATCTTCTCCCCCCCCCCCATATTCCACTCTTTTTTTTTTTTTATCAGTTTTTATCACTTTTTTTTTTATCACTTTTATTATCTGTGTGTTCTGGGACAATTTTTCACAGTGATAATTTAAATCAGGCTTTGAGACATTTTTCTCTCCATTCAATATCAGAAAAAGGACATTAAAAAACTGGTTGGCAGCTGTAAGTATGCAAGTGTGCCTGTTTCTGTCCATCTTTGCTTTATGGGTAGGGGTAGAAATGGGTTAAAGAAGGGAGACCAAATACCAACAATCCTTAGAACTTTCACTTTCTCTGGGGATAAATTCTAAGCTACCTCGCATGGAAATTAGTGCCTGTGTATGATAGTGTGTGATTTTTTTTTTCTTTAAAGATTTATTTATTTGAGAGAGAGAGAAAGTAGGGGAGGGTCAAAGGAAGAGCATATTCAAGCAGACTGTTTGCTGAGTGTGGAGGTTGACCTAGAGTTCAGTCTCACAACTCATGAGATCATGACCTGATCTCACGACCTGAAACTCAAGAGTCAGAAGCATAACTGACTGAGTCACCCAGGAGCCCCACAATGTGAATTTTATAGATAAGGAGGAAAACTTCTATAAAAATTTTAGCTAATCCTTTTGAATGTAATTCCATGTTTTATTCTTGTCCTCTTGTTATTTATGGCATTCTTGCATGTTTAGACTATCTGAGTTTCTGCAGGGAAAATCAGCTTATATCTGAGCTACATCATGCTTTAGAAATATTTTAAACTATGTCTTCTATTGCCTGGTACTTTATTCCCTACCTATACCTAATTATCATAGTGCAATTAAACTTTTCATGGTATTTTTTTTTTAGATTTTATTTATTTATTTGACAGACAGAGATCACAAGTAGGCAGAGAGTCAGAAAGAGAGAGAGGGGGAAGCAGACTCCCAACTGAGCAGAGCCCAATGTGGGACTCGATTTTAGGACCCTGAGATCATGACCTGAGTTGAAGGCAGAGGCTTAACCCATTGAGCCACCCAGGCACCCCTTTTCATGGTATTTTATGTTAGTTTTGCGCATTAGAAGTTTATAACTTTTAGTGACTTACTGTTATTGCAATTTCAAAAGAGAAAGAAAATATTTGGGTGTGATTAATCAATTATATTCATACAGATAATCTAAGCTATGGGTAGGCTGCTTCCATATCTAAAATATTTCACAATATTTGAAGAGCTGGTGAGATAATTTCTCATGTACAATAGTTGTTCCATTATGAATCTTTAAAAATTAGGTCAATTTTTTTTTTTTAAAGATTTTATTTATTTATTTGACAGAGAGAAATCACAAGTAGATGGAGAGGCAGGCAGAGAGAGAGAGAGAGGGAAGCAGGCTCTCTGCTGAGCAGAGAGCCCGATGCGGGACTCAATCCCAGGACTCTGAGATCATGACCTGAGCTGAAGGCAGCGGCTTAACCCACTGAGCCACCCAGGCGCCCTAAAAATTAGGTCAATTACAAAGTATTTGTGATATTCAGTAGGGAACAAATTGTATAGATATAGTCATCAAATGAGATAATAGAAACTTATGATAAAATGTACTTAATTTTCTTATGTAGCACTACAACAGATAGTAGGTAGAAAGGAGATTTCTAATACTTACTTCATCACTATCAATTGTAAATAGGGCAGAGTATTTGTTCCTTGACCAAAAATGTTTTTAAATTAAATTAGATAATGTAAGAGAACATCTAACATAGGATTTAGTATATTGCAAGCCTCCAACAAATGCTTATTAACTCATTTCCTCTAACCCCAACTTATGTTTATCAAGACTTTGAAATAAAATTTTAGATTTTACATAGGCCTAACTATTGCAAATCTGAAATAGTAAGCTATCTCTAATTTTAATCAAATATGAAATTAACTAAGAATGATTAAACAAGTCAGGGAATTTGATCCCTAGAGACTATATCACACTTCATATACTAGTTTTACTACCACACTATATATGTAGGATATCATTTGAAAGCTATCCATTTCACTAAACTGTGAAAATTTATTGTTCATTTGCTATAATGGAACTCATTGATTGAACAAGAGTTTTATATCCATTATGTGTTGCAATTTTTAAAAAATAATATTTCTGCATCAATCAATTTAACATGTGGAAAGTATGTAAAATTAGCTGCTTGGTAATATTATTTTCAAGTCTTAACATAAAAATGAAGCATTGTACTCCATAGTGTATATGGACGACATCTTCCTTATCCATTCATCCATTGAAGGGCATCTTGGTTCTTTCCATAGTTTGGCAACCGTGGCCATTGCTGCTATAAACATTGGGGTACATTTGGCCTTTCTTTTCACAACATCTGTATCTTTGGGGTAAATACCCAGTAGTGCAATTGCAGGGTCATAGGGAAGCTCTATTTTTAATTTCTTGAGGAATCTCCACACTGTTCTCCAAAGAGGCTGCACCAACTTGCATTCCCACCAACAGTGTAAGAGGGTTCCCCTTTCTCCACATCCTCTCCAACAACTTTTGTAGCAACATGGACGGGACTGGAAGAGATTATGCTGAGTGAAATAAGTCAAGCAGAGAGAGTCAATTATCATATGGTTTCACTTATTTGTGGAGCATAACAAATATCATGGAGGACAAGGGGTGTTAGAGAGGAGAAGGGAGTTAGGGTAAATTGGAAGGGGAGGTGAATCATGAGAGACTATGGACTCTGAAAAACAATCTGAGGGGATTGAAGTGGCGGGGGTTTGGGAGGTTGGGGTACCAGGTGGTGGGTATTATAGAGGGCACAGATTGCATGGAGCACTGGGTGTGGTGAAAAAATAATGAATACTGTTTTTCTGAAAATAAATACATTTTTTAAAAAAATGAAGCATTAAATAAGAACACAAATTTTTATTCAAAAGTTGAATGTTTAATACATTTTTCTTTATTTATTGTTGCTTATGAGGAATCAAATTTTTTTGCTCATACTTATACTACTTGAATGAGAAAGTGATATTAAATGATAATTGTTTTCAAACTATTCTCAGAATTATGGAAACCAATAGGTAAAAAACAAAACAACATTGTTATGAGAGGCCACCATCATAAGGAAGAATAACAGCTATAGTTACAGATGTTAGACTAAGAAGAAACTGTGCATTTTCCTGGGACTATAATAGACAAACTGAATATATGCAACAAACTACATACTTCCGATACTGGTATATAATAAAACCATTAGATTCAAAAAAGATCCTGATGTGCATTATAAGAAAGGAATATTGCTTATTTACTTTTGAGGTTTTTAAAATTTTTAATAATTGTTTTAGTAATTTCATATTATAAAAGTTCTTTTGAGGATACCCATGGTTTTTCTTTGTTTAAGAAGTAATGAAATCAGCAAACTAGGATAAAAAGGAACTTCTTGAAATTATTAAAGGAAATCTACAAAAAACCTATAGCTAACATTATATTTAATATGAGAAACCATAAGATTTTCCATTGAGATCAGGAAGAAGGCAAGGATGCTCCCTGCAACAATCTTATTCAACGACATACTGAAAGTTCTAGCTAATGCAATAAGAAAAGAAAAGGTAATAAAAGGTATAAAAATTGGAAGAGAAGAAAGAAACTGTCATTTTTGGTGGACAACAAGATCATCTATGTAGAAAATTTGAAAGAATCAAAAGTAACAACAAAAACTGCTGTAAGTTAATAAGTGATTATAGCAAGGTTGCAGGATATGTGGTTAATATTTAAAAATCAATCATTTTCATATTTACCAGCAGTGAACAAGTAGAATTTGAAATTAAAAACACAATGCAATTTACCTTATCATCCTCAAAAATGAAATGCTTAGTATAAATCCAATAAAATATGTACATCTGTGTGATAAAAACTATAAAATTCTGATAAATGAAATCAAAGAAGAGCTCAACAAATAAAAAGATATTCCATATTCATCAATAGGAATACCCAGTATTGTCAAGATGTCAGTTCTTCCCAGGTTGATTTATAGATTCAAGGAAATCCCAATTAAAATCTCAACAGGTTATTTTGTGGAGGTCAAAGCATTGATTCTAAAGGCAATATGGTGAGGCAACAGGCCCAGAGGAGCCAACACAACATTGCAGAAGAACAAAGTTATACACCTGATACTCTCTAACTTTAAGACTTTCAATAAAGCTAAAGTAATCAAGGCAGTTAGCACTGGTGAAAGAATAGACAAAAAGATCAATAGAATAGCATAAAGAACCCAAAGAATAGACCCACATGAACATAGTCAATTGATCTTTGACGAGTAAATTTGATAAAATGGAGCCAAGATAGTCTTTAACAAATGGTGCTAGGATAACAGGACATTGCAAAAATAAATAAATCTAGACACAGACCTGACATTCCAAGCAAAAATTATCTAAAAATTAATCATAGACTTAAATGTAAAACAGAAAACTCATACAAAACTCATAGAAGATAATGAAAGAAAAAATGCAGATGATCTTGTGTATGATAGTAACTTTTTCAGATATAATGCCATAAATACAATCCATTAAATAAATAGTTGACAAGCTGGACTTCGTGAAAATTACAAATTTTTGTTCTGCAAGAGACATTATCAAAAGAATGAGAACACAAGTTACAAACCTGAAGAAATATGTGTGAAATACACATCTGATAAAGGAATGTTATTCCAAATAACCAAAGAACTCTTAAAATTCAACAATAAAAAAAAACAAACAAACAACCAGATTTTAAAATGGGCAAAAGATTTTATAGATAACCCACCATATAAAATATACAGATGGCATTGAAAAGATGATATGCATCCCATTATCATCAGGGAAATACAAATTAAAACAACAATGATATACTACTACAAACATATTAGAAAGGCCAAAATCCACAACGCTGACACCAAATCCTTGTGAAAGTGTGGAGTAACAGGAACTTTCATTCATTACTATGGAAATGCAAAATCGTACACTTATTTTGGTGTTTGGTTGTTTCTGACAAAACTAAACATACTGTTACCACATTATCCAGCAGTTGCACTCCTTGGTATTTAAATAACATCACTTAAGACTGCACAAAAACCAACATGGGAATGTTTATAGCAGCTTTATTCATAATTGCCAAAAATCAAGCACAACCAATGTGTCATTCAGTAGGTGAGTGAATGAATAAACTAGTATACCCAGATAATGGAGAATTATACAACAGTTGAAAAATGAGGTAATAAGCCATGAAAAGACATGAAAGAACTTAAATGCATTATTACTAAAGAAAAGAAGCCAATCCGGGAAGGTGACAGATTATATTATCCCAACTATACAACCTTAAAGAAAAGGTAAAACTTAGAGAGGCAGTAAAAAGATCACTGATTGTCAGTATTTGGGTCGAGAGAGAGGAATGTTATGAATAGGCAAACACAGATGATTTTTAGGACAGCAAAAGTAATCACTATGATGCTAATATGTTGGATACATATCATTATACATTTGTCCAAACTCATACTATGTAGATCAAGGGTGAATCACAGAGAAAACTATAGACTTTGGGTGAATATGATGCATCATCATAGATTCATCAATTGTAAAACATGTACTATTCTGCTGGGGGATGTCGATGAGGGTGAGATTATGCATGTATGGGGTAGTAGGTATGTGGGAAATCTCTGTACCTTCTCTCAATTTCGCTGTAAATCTAAAATTCTCTAAAAGAATAAATTCTATAAAATGAAATAAAACAAAATGAGCTACTTGAAAACAGCATCATTTTTAGTACTTAAAAATTAGAAATGTGATTATCTAAATTTAAAATAGTTCAACATTTGTAAACACTAAAAATACAATTTACTCCTGACTACTACAGCTCTTGAGTTATCTTTTCATATTAATTGACCATTTATGGTACATTTGTGTGAAGAAAAAACCATTAAATTTGTTTAAGGACCATTCATCCCGTGTTTATTTTCTGGTCTAGCAACATTTCAGGAAAGGAGATAAAGAGCCTAGTATAAGAATAAAGCACAGGGGCGCCTGGGTGGATCTGTGGGTTAAGCCTCTGCCTTCAGCTCAGGTCATGATCTCAGGGTCCTGGGATCCACCCCCACATCAGGCTCTCTGCTCTGTGCAGAGCCTGCTTCCCCTGCTCTCTCTGCCTGCCTCTCTGACTACTTTTGATCTCCCTCTGTCAAATAAATAAATAAAATCTTTTAAAAAAAGAATAAAGAAAAAAAAGGAAATGCAAGCTGGATAAATATTTTTATGTATTTTTATTTTTTAATTTATTTATTTTTAAAGATTTTGTTTATTTGCCAGAGAGAGAGAGGCAAGCAGGAGAGACGGGCATCCCACTGAGTAAGGAGCCCAATGCAGGACTCAATCCCAGGACTCTGGGACCACGACCTGAGCCAAAGGCAGAAGCTTAACCAACTGTGCCACCCAGCAGTTCCAGGATAAATATTTTTAAAAAGAAATGTAGATTGAAAAGATAGAATTTAAAGGACAATGTATATAATTAGATGTTAGAATAATGAGGTGATAAGTGAAATATAAATTACTTTAATAATTCTACTCTTCCACCAAAATACTATGTCACCAAAGTCACTACAATGACTTTAAAATAAAGAGTTTTCTCTGGTTTAGTTTAAAACCACTATATGTCCATATCAATTTTTCTATAGGTAAGTTATATTTTTTTAAATATAACTACTATAAAAAATGATCTTTGTGCACAGGATTTAGTAAGACAGATGTCATTTTAAGCCAAAATCAAATTATAATGAGTTATAAATTCTGTTTCTGTTAAGAAGTTAACCACCCAGGGCACCTGGGTGGCTCAGTGGGTTAAAGCCTCAGGTCATGATCCCAAGGTCCTGGGATCGAGCCCCACATCGGGCTTTCTGCTCAGCGGGGAGCCTGCTTCCTCTTCTCTCTCTGCCTGCCTCTTTGCCTACTTGTGATCTCTGTCTGTCAAATAAATAAATAAAATCTTAAAAAAAAAAAAAAAAGAAGTTAACCACCCAAGAGTCTGTCAAGTATTTAGAAATAGTCAATCCAGAAGTGCTGATGGTTTCTAACATTAGCCTCTGGAATTCTCTTTTCTAGTTGACAGTAGCTGTATTAAGGGATAATGCATATTTCCTGCTAACTATTCTTCAACTTCAAATGTTAAGTGGTGTCTTTTAATTACATTGTGTATGGTAATTAATTTAAAATATCCATGCAAGTTTTTCATCTTGGAATCCCATTTCATACATGGCCTATATGCCCTAGACTTTCAGTGGTTTATTCCAGCTTTCAAAATATTCTCAAAGTGTAAGATAATAAAAGTTCTAGAAAATATTCAAAGTAGCTAGAAAATATAAACAGCCATTTGCAGATTGCTAAAATGGCAATGAATATATTTGCATTTTTAAAATGAAGTATTCACTGAAAACATATAAAAATAGAACAGCAAATGAATAATACAAATTTTGAGTTATCTGAATATCTAGCTATTTTATAGCACACTTAATATAAGAAGCCATGATCCACTAGAAGACTGTTTTATTCAATAGGGCATTAACTATAAGTTTCTTTTTAGGCCTAGAATATTTTTCCAAAAAAAAAAAAAGTACCGCTTTTATTTATTCACAATGTAAATTCGTTACATCATAATTTTACCTCAAATTGACTTGTATTTTATTAAGCATTTTAACCTGCTGCAGTTGCATTGAAAGAATAAGAAAGTAGCCGATTCTAAATGCATTTGCAGTTACCATGGCTTTCACCAGTACAGATTGTAATGCAGGGTGAAGGGTGAGGTCAGTGAGAGTAACCTGTTTGACAGTAACAAGTATTTTATCCCTCATATCAATGTGAAGAACTGACTCATGGTAGTAATGAGAACAGATCAACTTTGATTCCATGTTATTATTCATTCCAAAGCCTCTACAAATAGTGCTTCTCATATTTTCTTTATCCCCACTGCCCTCTTTGGTGGTATACTGTCAGTAAAAACTAAAACAATATAAATAAATAAAATAAATAAGCAAATAAAAAGAAACGAATTGCCAATTTTAAATTTTTTATTGTTTAAGTATAAATGCAGACAAATTAGTTTCAATGTACAGCACAATAAATTAGTATTTGCACGTACAGGCATACCTCAGAGATATTGTGAGATATGTTCCAGACCACCATAATAAAGCAATATTACAGTGAAATGAGTCAAATGAAATGTTTCTTTTCCCAAGAATGTAAAAGTTTATACTTTTATATAGTAGTCTGTAAAGTCTTCAATATTTTGATGTATAAAAAAAAATCATTGTACATACCTTAATTAAAAATATTTTATTGTTGACTCAGTCAGTGAAGTGTTTGACTCTTGATCATGGTCATGGTCATGGGTTTGAGCTCCCTATTGGCCTAGAGTCTACTTAATTTTTTTCTTTCTTTCTTTTTTTTTTTTTACTAAGAAATGCAAACCATAATCTTGAGTTTTCAACAAGTCGTAGTCTTTTCACTGGTAGAAAGTCTCACCTCATTTAGGATAGCTGCTGACTGAACAGAGTGGTAGTTACTGAAGGCTGGGGTGGCTGTGATATTTTCATAAAATAAGACAATGAAGTTTACGGCATTGACCAACTCTTCATTTCACTCTGCTTTGTGATGCTGTTTGACAGTATTTCACACACAGTGGAACTTCTTTCAAAACTGCAGTCTTCTCAAACTGTGCTGCTGCTTTATCAGCTAAGTTTATGTAATATCCTAAATCTTTCATTGTCATTTCAACAATCCACGGAATCTTTACCAAAAATAGATTTCATCCCAAGAAACCACCTTTTTTTAAATTTTGCTCATTCGTAAGAAACACCTTCTCATCCGTTGAAATTTTATCATGAGACTGCAGCAATTCAAATATAATAATGAAAGTCTGAAAAATGGCAAGAACTAACAAAATGTGACAGACATGAAGTGACCAAATGCTGCTGAAAAATGGCGCTGATAGACTTGCTTAACACAGGGTTACCACAAACCCTCAATTTGCAGAAGTGCCTACTTTATTGAGTTTCTTTTTAACAAAAATGGATGTGAAATTTTGTCAAATTATTTGCATGTATTTGCTTTTTCTGAATCTACTGAGGATGATCATATAACTTTTTCTTCATTTTGTTAATGTGATCTATCATATTGATTGGTTTGCAGAGATGTTGAACCATCTTTGCATCCCTAGGATAAATCTACTTAATCATGTTGCATGATTTTTAATGTATTGTTGAATTCAGCTTGAATATCTTATTGACAATTTTTGTATCTATGTTCATCAAGGATACTAGCTATAACTTTCTTTTCTTGTGATATCCTTGTCTAGTTTTGGTATCCAGATAATACTGATTTCATAAAATTAATTTGAAGTATTTCCTCCAAGTTTGCATATATCAAAAGTAATCTCTGACTTCACTCTAAATCCAAAATGAGAAATGTACATGCTTTTAAAAAACTATTTCCTGATACAGAAAACATATTTTCACTGAAGAAATCCATATGTCCAAGATTCCTCCTTTAAGTAGTAGGAGGAAAAGTTAGACATTCTTTCCCAAAAATAAGAACTTAAAAGTATACTTCTAGAATGAAACCATTTAATAAATGCAGTACATACTACGTTTAAAATAAATATTATAAATTGCTAAGATGGACAGTATAATAGGGAACCCTTCTATTCTGAAGAAGGGACTTGGAAATAGACAATGAATAAAAGCTACTAATTTTTTCATTGTATTAAATGTCTAGCAAATCCATTCTTAATTGGAGCATTATAATAAATTTTATGCTAACATTTTCCTTGGGGTTTTATATAATGGTGCAAACTGCAGGGTGCTTAAGCACCTGCCTTTGGCTCAGTTCATGCTCTCAGGATCCTGGGATTGACCCCTGCATCAGGAATCCTTATTCAGTGGGGAGTCTGCTTCTCCCTCTCCCTCTGCCCTACCTCCCACTCATGGACTCTCTCTCTCAAATAAATAAATAAATACATAAATAATATTTTTTTAAAAATGATAATGTAAAGCCAAAAAAAAAAAAGAGTCTTGCCATTTTTTTGATCTGTTAAACAGCATAATCCTTTTTCAAGTTTGCATACTTACTTTACCCACAAGGTCCATACTTGTTTGAATCCTGATTTTTTTTATGTTATTTTCTTTTTTAGGAGATAAATGATTTTATTTTATTTTATTTTTATTTTTTATTGTGCTCAGTAGCCACTGTATAGTACATCATTAGCTTTTGATATAGTGTTCAATGATCCATCAGTTACATATAACATTCAGTGTTCATCCGAGCACATGCCCTCCTTAATACCCATCACTCTGTCACCTCTCCATCATATCCCAAGCCCTCAGATTGTTTCCTGGGGTCCATAGTCTCTCATGGCTCATCTCTCTCTCCCTCTGGTTCCTCCCCCTCCTTAGAGCTACTGTTTATGTTCCACATCTGAATGAAAGCATAGATAATTGTCTTTCTCTGCTTGACTTATGTCAGTTAGCATAATCCTCTCCAGTTCCCTCCATGTTGATGCAAATGGTGAGTATTCATCATTTCTGATGGCTAAATAATATTCCATTGTATATACGTACCACATCATCTTTATCCATTTGTCTGTTGAAGGGCACCTTGGCTCCTTCCGTAGTTTGGCTATTGTTATTTTGTCATATTTTCTTGAATTGGGTGCTCATAGGTGGAGTTGTATGGTTAATCCATATACTTCATCTCATATAAAACAAAAGTCGAAGACTCAGGAAGACCAAGTTATTCAACTATGAACTGATAAAGCTAAAACACATTCCTATATTGGCCATGGCTATACTTTTTGAAATAATACCATAGTGGGATGCCTGGGTGGCTCAGTCAGTTAAGCATCTGTCTTTGGCTCAGGTCAAGATCTCAGGGTCATGGAATTGAGTCCCATGTTGGGCTCCTCACTCAGCCTGCTTCTCCCTCTGCCTACAGCTCCCCTGTTTGTGCACTCTCCCTCTCTCTCTCTGACAAATAAATAAATAAAACTTTTAAAAAATAAAATAATATCATAGTGACTTGTAACTCCCATTAGGTATTTGGTTTGGTCTAAGGGTGCCTCCGTGGCACAGTTAGTTAACTCTCCAGCTCTTGGTATTAGCTCGGGTCATAATCTCAGGGTCATAAGATGGTGCCCCACATGGGCCTCTGTGATGAGCATGGAGTCTGCTTTGTATTCCCTCTTCCTCTTCCTCTCCCTCTGCTCCTCCTCCTTGTGCTCTCTCTCTCAAATAAAAGTAAATAAATCTTTTTTAAAAGGGATATTTGATTTGGTCTAGTATTGGTAAATATTTAAA
Organism: Mustela putorius furo; assembly: GCF_011764305.1. Lineage (NCBI taxonomy): Eukaryota > Metazoa > Chordata > Mammalia > Carnivora > Mustelidae > Mustela > Mustela putorius. The sequence goes on from NW_025421443.1 coordinate 151,718, forward strand.
AATCCAAATGATTTAAAATTAAATTAATGGTTTAGTTAAAAAATCATCAGATTTTTTAAAAATGTAATTTATTTCTTCTTTTAATACTCTAGTAAGAATTTTTTTTTCTTTCCCTTAATAAGAAATGCCCTTACCTAATGTTTTGAGTTAGAGCTTAATATTTCTACCTAAGATGACATAATATTTAGGGGTCAGAAACACAGTTGATGTGATCTGCCTGCCCAATTCTGAATTCCAATTCTACCACACACTTGCTGGGTAGACTGGCAAATCACTTTATCTTTCTGTGCTTTGCTTTCTTCTACTTTAAGATGGGAATAATAGTGTAGATTCATAGGGATGTTTTGAATATTTAATTAAAAATTTTAAAGCTGTCCTCAGTGCCTTGTATGTATTAGAAATTCAGTAAACATTGACTCCAGTCTCTCCCTGTCTCTTTGTCTCTGTCTCACTCCTACAAGTCGTGCCCATATGCACACACACAAACACACACACACCTCTGCCTCTAATAAGGACCTTGCTTCTTGCCCTTGCTAATTCTTCCCCATGGAAACAAGTCCAGTTCAATTTAGTTCTGGTTTTTATTTTTCTTATTCAATAAATCAGACATTTTTTTTAAATTAAGGTGATTTTGTTTATACATCTTTATTTCAACTTATCATTATGTCTAACAGTTCAGTTCTTCAATATTTTCTTTTCATATTTCAAGCCATACAGCTGGAATCATTTAGCTTCTTCTATTAATGTATCTTTAAAGTTATATATGTAAAAATTTGTTGGTTAAAAATGCTATTGTATTCAAATTTAACTAAAGATGTTTGCTTTTTTTCTGCTTTCATTCTGATAAGAAAGTCATGCTATGTATACAACTCTAGGCTGCACTTTGAAGATGTCATTACTCTCATCAGGCTTCCATTTATTGCTGAAGTCTGACATCGATGTTATTAATAAATTGGCCTTTTTTTTCTCTCCACCAACTTCTAAGGTAATTTCTTTATTTTTGGATATTTTATAGTTGCCTTGTAATGTAAAATCATACAATATATTCATTTTCTATTGATACATAGCAAATCCCCACAATTTTAGCTTAAAACAATACAGATTTTATTGTCTCAAAGTTTCTGTGGGTCACAAGTTTTGGTACTGCATAACTTTGCTTTCTGCTCAAAGTCTCACTAAACTGAAGTCAAGATGTTGCCCAGGTTGAACAAAAAGCTCTAAAGGCTCTGAAGAAGTATTTGTTTCCAAATTCATTCAGGTTGTTGACAGAATTCAATTACTTGAAGTGGTAGGATTGAGGTGCTCCCATATTTTCTGCCATAGGACCTCCTCCATCACGAAAGCCAGTAACAAAGAATTTTCTCATCAAATTCTCACTTTTTTAAACCTGTGTTGCTTGGAAAAATAAAGTCTCTACTGTGGGATTACCTGTTGAAGTTAAATTCGCCCGGGATTATCACCCTATTTTAAGGTCAGCTGAATTGGAACCTTATATACATATGTAAAATCCTTTCTCAGCACACCTAAATCAATGTTTGAGTGACTTGAGTGCAGGATGGGTGGGAGAGAGAGTAGAATCTTTATCTGGGCTTCTGTTTGTTTTGTAGATCTGGAGTCTTTTCACCTGTTATCTCTTCAAATACTCTCTCATCTTCAATCTGCAATTTTCCTTTTGAAATTCACTTGTATATGTGTAATATCAAACTATTATATGTCTTTTACAGTTTTTAATCTCATAGTTTTATCTATTAGACACTGTGTAACGTTATTGCAGTGATATTAATATAATTCCAATTATCTCTGTGAAAGTTGTTTAATTGACATGAAAGGGTATAAAGATTGAAGAAAATCAAAATCATGACTTCACAGCAGATCTCCACTAAAAAATTGCTTTTCGGGGTGCCTGGGTGGCTCAGTGGGTAAAGCCTCTGCCTTCTGTCTGCTTGGGTCATGGTCCCAAGGTCCTGGGATCGAGCCTCTGCTCAGGCTCTCTGCTCAGCGGAGAGCCTGCCTCCCCCTCCCTCTCTCTGCCTGCCTCTCTGCCTACTTGCCATCTCTGTCAAATAAATAAATAAAATCTTAAAAAAAAAAAAAAAGCCCGTTTCTCTTATTCTTCTAGCAATGAAATGCCCTTAATTGTCCCAAGTAGAGGTAGCATGGGAAAGGGACACTCCTGGAAACTTTTGCTGTGTTTTATTAAATAGCATCCATGTGTATTATTAAAAATTAATATTTTACCTATTTTCACATTTATGTTTAAATGATTTATCTTGAAAAATACATTTTCCATTTTTTTCATAAAATATATTTACTACTGTACTTGCATGGCATAAACTTCTAACATCCTAAAATGGCAAACTGAAGTAGGTTCACACATCTAATTACTTTAGTTACATACTAAGTGATTTTTCAGCTGTATCTTCCAGGTCAGTAATTCTCTCTTAAGCTATACTTAGTATGTTATTTTCACCACTAATTTAATTTTCAATGTGTATATTTTTAATTTCTAAAAGAAAGTTATATTCTTTTTCACATTGGCCTAAACACTTTAATAGTCACCTGTTGCTTGAACCTTTTAGTGATTCCTATCTTTTTCTCCATAAATATTTAAGTATACTTATTTTAAATATGTTTAAGAAATCTTAGAATGTAAAGGCCTTAGGGTTCTAAATATATATATTTTTTCTTGATTCCCAGTCATAATGACTTGTTACCTTGTGTGTGTTTTTGATAGTTTTTAATAATGGGTTCATATTTAGTTGATTTTAATCTATGGGAATTCTGTAAGACTAATTTCCAAAAGAGAAACTTGAGCTATTCCATTAGGAAGTCAGAGGATTTACCACCCTATGATCTTTTAGGGTCCAACAAACATCTTTGGATTAAAGTAAGAGATTCTGGTTAAGTTCCTCCACCTTGTTTCTGGTTCAAGGTCCTGAACAGCTCTGATGCTGATTAAAATCTCTCCTCAGAACACTGTGATCTCCTAGTTTGCTAACTTCTCTCAGCCAATATCTGTATGTTCATACTTCCATCTACTATTTTGAGAAGACCTGGGTAGGTTGTTTGGATAGTTTTATTATCTCTTTTTAATGTCTTAAATATCTTAATAATGTCTTAAAATATGTCTTATTTACATCAAGTGTTTAGTATTCTGTTCTGCTGAAAAAAATAATAATTTCAGTGTATTCCCAAGTAAGAGTTGTTAAGATATTTCTTACAATATAAATGGAGATTAACATCAAGTACTAGATTCACCCAGTTTCTCTTGAGATTAGAGTGGTGAGGCAGGAATTCCTAAGTGTGCCATAGTTAAAGTATAACCTACAAACAATAGCTGAGTAAGGGCCAACTTGCCAGACTTTCCAAAATATTGTCCAGTGATCCTAGGGATTATAGTATATTCTATGAATTGATACCCCTTTGGGGATAAAGAAGTTGGAGTAATAATGTGTTTGTGTGATACGTAGTACCAGGAGGCTGTGGGGGAGTCCAGCTGAACACCAGAATCTTAATTATCTAGTGAAGAGAGAACAGCTAAGATTTACCTGCCACTAATATCAATAACCACACAATGCTTGTCTCATACAAAGGAAGTGATCTGTTTTCACTGATACAAACATAACCCCCACCCTTACCTGGCATGCCATTTGAAGACAGGCCCGCAGGTCAGTAAAATTAAATTTACAATGTGGAGGGAAGAAGAGAATAAAGAAAGTTGGAAAAGAAGAGAAACTCCGAGAAAGTGATTTTGAATCAAACCATGACTATGATTGCAATAATTTGAGTCAGGCTAGAAAAAAATGAAGTAAACTTAAATTTCCTGATTAATTTACATTTACTTTTTACCCCTGATAAAAAAGAATGTTTTTTGCTCTCTGATTTTTTGTCAAAAGAGATGTTGCAGTGACTAAAAAGAAAGCAGGTTTTATGTTCATATATTGCTGACTGTTGAGTGCACAGTTCATATCCTGTATTGGAAGTTTTAATTTAATAGAAAAAATATATCATTCACTTTGTAATGTGGACAGTAAAATGTGTTCCATGGAAAACTCATATTGCCAGGGACCTCTAAGCTTCATGTAAGCTGATTTCTTATAAAGATCAACTAACACTGCTTAAGCACAAATGTGGTATATATTGTGTTAGAATTACATATAAATCAAGTAGCACAGAGCAAAAACAACATGTAATGCAATATATTTCTTTATCTGAGAAGTAATTTTCCTGATGAAATTGCTATGCTTCATTTCTAGCAATAGATTTAACTCAGGTAATCTAAAGCTAGGGAATGTCAGAAAGCTGCTGATTCTCCAGAGAGAGGATCTCATCTTAGTAAGCAGTGCAACTCTGACAGCATGTAGGATATTTCTCAATTAATTTTCTTTTTTGAGAAGGTATTCTACACATTGGGGAGAGTCATATGCTCAAAGGTTTCTCAATAGTGCAACTGAAAATTGATTTATGACAGAGAGAATCAGGATCATAGGGCCCCCAAACAGCCTCCTGAAAGAATGATTTTTCAAGATGAAATAAAAGTAAGACAATTCCAAAAATTCTTCAGGGAACACCCCATGCATCATGAATGTCTCTGGAGGCTTAGTCAGCTAAAAATCCAATATATTTCCCTTAGAAGAGATTAGAAAATTGCTGAACCACTCAGGCAACCTACATCTCTTTTTGAAATGGAATATATTACAAAGAAGTTTAGAGTTGTTTAATAGTATTTAGACGCCATATTCTTTTATCAGACTCCAATGAGAGGACAAAGTTCTCAATAATAGAATGAATAGAATGGCAACAAGTTAAAGTAAAACATAGATCTTTGGTGGGGGGAAGAAGTTACCTTAATAAATAATTCTTCCCATTTTTAAATAATTCTTACTGAAGACTCTGAACTAGTAGGACAAAAATTAGGATCATTTGTATAAATGAATAGATTTACATTGTAAGGTCATGGTGTCCTCACTTTCTACTTGGATCTTTCTTTCCAGTCAGGATCTCTTAAGAGTTGCCTTAGTTGCACCTGAAAATATATCCTACACTTAATATGTCTAAAGTAGTTACCTTATATTATGCAGGGGCAATGTACATTGCTGACATTTTTTTATAATGTAGTAGCTTCACATATTCATTATTATATCAGACAAGTAGCCTCCTGATGCCATAATTAATCTATGGCAACACAGTGAATCTGAATCCAATATTCTTTTACAACTGTGAAAATCAGAGCTTATGAACTCTAAATCTTGACCTGTTTGAGATATAGAATATTTTAAATGATTCATAAAGATGTTCTCATAAACTCAAAGTATGGTGTCAGTTAGAAATCTGAGAAAGAAAATTTCAAAGATGGTTATTCTTCTAAGGACCCCAGAAGTAGAACTAAAAGCAGGAGTCAAATAAATACAAAATTATTTTCAGATAAAATTATGCCACTACGCATATCTTCCTAGCTAAAAGAACTTTTCTTTATAAATATGAAGAAGCAAAATATAAACTGTAGCTTAGCCATTTACCCTTATAAATCAAACCATATATATTAAATAACATTTTACTTAAGCTATAAAAATTTACTTAGAGAAAGTTAGCTCTTAAGCTAGAAAATTAGATGACTAAATTTGTGTATATTATAAATTATGTGTGTGTATATGTATGTGTGTGTGTGTGTGTGTGTGACATTCCATACTTTTTTTTTTTTTTTCAGGAAAAAAGGAGTGAACATGACTATTCTAAAGATTTCTTAAGGATAATAAAGGAATATCACAACAATTACTCAGATAAAATGGGACAAATCCTTAAGTAGTACAAAGTACAAACTGGTAAGTTGACTAAAAAAGAAATAGTTGAAGAGAATATACTTATTTATTTAAAAGATTGTATTTGTAGTTATAAATATAACAATAAACAAACAGGCCCAGATATCCTCACTGGTGAACTCTATGAAATACTCGAGAACTAGAGAGTTTCAATTTTACACAAATTTTTCCAGAAAATAAAGCAGGGGAGCCATTTCCCTTCCTCACTGTCAAGAACAAAATTTTCCAGAAAACCAGAAAAATACACTATAAGAAAAAATAAAACCACCAAACCAATATCCATAATGTTTAAAGAAGCTAAAAAAATGTTGTTATGAAGGAGATCATATGATAGTTGTCTTTCTCTGCTTGACTTATTGGGATTGGGAGGGAGACAAACCATAAGTGACTCTTAATCCCACAAAACAAACTGAGGGTTGCCGGGGGGAGGGGGTTTGGGAGAAGGGGGTGGGATTATGGACATTGGGGAGGGTATGTGATTTGGTGAGTGCTGTGAAGTGTGTAAACCTGGTGATTCACAGACCTGTACCCCTGGGGATAAAAATATATGTTTATCAAAAATAAAAAATTAAAAAAAAATGTTGTTATGAACACATGAAATTATCCTTTGAAATAAGTTAATATAATGAATGTTTTGTTACATTGAATGTTCGCTTTAAATAAACTTCTTTCATTGCAGCATGGCAAGTGGCAAGTGAGCTTGTGTATGTTGTTAGAAACCTAAAAATATACCCAAATGTGGATGTAGCAATTATCTAAGTAACAGATTGCAAATATTTACAAGCAAAATTAATCTGGCTTCTCAGTTTGAATTGCAGTTTACAAACAGCAATACAAATCAGCATGCATGTCAGTATGAATAGGTGTGCATACAGCTTGTCATTAGTGATATCTTAACACGGGCTTCCTCACAAACGATCTGAAGGACAGTGGACATTCACTACCAAATATATTCTGAGGGTATAGATACTTGCTAAGCTGTCAGAATCATGATGAGCTCTTTAAAAACACAGATAAACTCCTCTAAAGATTCTAAACCACATGTTTTTGTTCCTTGTTTTGCAGTGGTATAAAACAGCACAGTGCTTCAAGATATAAAATTTTTAAATTACAAAATATGAGCACTTTAGTATAATGCACACGATTATGCTACTTACTATCTCAGAATCTGTTATCAGGTGCTGTTCTTGACTGCAGGCTTAGACTTGCTGGCACTGTAAAACTTTGCTTTGTTTAATACACACTGTTTCTTCAGCCATTTTATATTCTTGCCATAACTGTTTTTTTTAAGATAAACGTTTTGAATTTTAAAAAGATGCCAAAATACACAAATGTACTCTAGAGAATATTGATGGTTCAAGATAACACTGCTTTTGATTTCTCAACCCCTTGATTACCACCTACACACACTTTTTTGTTATACTTTATTAATCTTGTGATCTAAAAACCCCATTCCAATCCTGCAAAGTAAAAGAGAAAGAAGTGAAAATAAAAGTTTTTATGTATTTTGGTCAATTTTAGTGTCATTACTTGTATTTTATTATTATTTTGGAATAAAATACCTTTGAGATCCTTAGGTTTTACTCCTCACTGAAAATTTCAAAACATCTGGTCATTTCTCTTGTGTAAGGCAAAGCATAGTAATGGGGGGGGGGATAAGAGCATCACTATTGTGATAATGAATTTGTAAATATGCATCTCATGCAGTGCTTGCGGGGAAGAGTAAGGGGCTGTGGTGCTTTAGAGAAAGAATTATTCTATTTGTTTCTCCAGGTTCATTCTCTGCTTTGCCCTACTCTGTCCTTTGTCTCGGAGGCTGATGTCTGCACGCACACCTCCAGACTTTCTTGCATGTGGCTTTTTGTGCATTTTGGCCCATGGAACACTTGTTAGAGATCAGAGAATTTTTCTTTTCTTTTCTTTTTTCTTAAGGTTTTATTTGCTTATTTGAAAGAGAGAGCAGGAGCAGAGAGAGAGAGAGCAGAGAGAGAGATCAAGAGCTGGAGGTGGTGGACAGAAGGAGAAGCAGACTCCCCATTTGGCAGGGAGCCTGATGTGGGGCTTGATCCCAGGACCCTGGGATCAGGACCTGAGCTGAAGGCAGATGCTTAACCAATTGAGCCACCCAGGCACCCCAAGAAGGTTTTATTTCTTAACTGTGGCTGCAAAATTTGTCATCTGCCTACTCTCAATTATAGCCTCCTCCAGATTCTTACAATAGCTTATACTAATTCCAGTGTTCTTAAATCCTAGGTATTTACCATCGGTTATTGTTTCCCTTAACTCTGTTCACATCTCTGGAAATAGTCTTTTCTTTAAAATTTTTCTTTTTAAATTTACTTCTTAAAATGTGCTGTGTCAAGCTGAAATCCTGAAAGACACAGTAACTGGTGCCAGAAGTGATCTTAGGAAAGATACCCTCAAACTGACATTCTGGTAATGGGTTATTAACATATATATTGAGTGCACATACACCCTTCTTATCATATATACCCTCCCAGTCATCATGTACAACCTCCTAATAATAGGGAAAAAGGAGTCACTGGTAATCTACACTATTCAGAAGCATCACAATTGCTCAGGGGTGGCAAGTGCCAGAAGACAGGTTGAGGTAGAGACTCAGAGTATCATGTGACTTGTGGAACTTGCCAGTTACAGTCATGTGTAGTAGGCTGACTGATTCTAGTGCTCTACATATAATTTTTCAAAAATATACAAATAATAATCAAAAGATTTGAATTATTAACATGGACAGATGGAGAATTGATAATCCTCCATTGCAACTTTAGAGAAATATGCTGGAGTGGTTGGGTGGCTCAGTCGATTAAGCATCTGCCTTTGACTCGGGTCATGATCTAGGGTCCTGAGATTGAGTCCTGCATTAGACTTCCTGCTCAGTGGGGATCCCATTTCTCCCTTCTCCTCTGCTCCTTCCCCTTCCTTATACTCTCTCTCAAGTAAATACATAAAGTCTTCAAAAAATATTGAATAAAGAAACACGTTCCCTTCTTAAATATCATCCTTTGCCTGTTCAAGAGCTTTATAATTGGAGCATTAACAGGCCTCTTATGATAGGTTATATAATCTTAGGAATGAGCAGGGCTCTTCTTAATAGAGGGAAAAGAGACTGAAAATTCTGAACCTTACAGTCCCCCAGAAGCTTCCTTGACAGCTGCTGCAGTATCTTCCATCCACACTACTTTTCTGGTATGAGAATTACCAAAGCCTTCACTTGGGACAGGTGCCACAAAACGGGATACTCTCCAGACATACTATCACCATTTTCTCTTTCTCTCCATGTTCATGGTAAAAGTTAGATTCAAATGCTGTTCATATAGAGAAATAAAAGGCTTGTTCTGAGGGGAAACAGCTTTTATATGAAAGGAATTGCTGTATTTTGCCAATCTATCACATACGGTTTATAGAGAATATGTATGGACAGATACTACTAAGAGTGTTACACAAGGAAGAATGTTAAACCATGGGGATTGGATCAAGTGGAATTTATGGACTTGTGTCCTTTCTCTCAGCATATGAGCTTTAATATATAGCCTGGGAACTTGGGAATGGAATTATGATGGTTAATTAAAACCTGTCCCCAATTGTGGCCTACAGTTAATGAAGTAAAATTATCCAAATTGCTTAGCATACTTCAAGAAAGTATACAAAAGCTCAGTGAGGTGAGCTGCTTTGTAGGGAACAGTGGATAACTCTATTATTTGCAAACTCTTCAAATACCACTTACTATAGTACTTGGAGAAATACAGAGGATGCTCTATTCGTTTTTGTTTTTTTTTTAAGATTTTTGTTTTTTAACTTGACAGACAGATCACAAGTAGGCAGAGAGACAGGCAGAGAGAGAGAGGAAAGCAGGCTCCCTGCTGAGGAGAGAGCTCGATGCGGGGCTTGATCCAGGACGCTGAGATCATGACCTGAGCTGAAGGCAGAGGTTTAACCCACTGAGCCACCCAGGCACCCCGAGGATGCTCTATTCTTAAGATATGAACAATCAGTGAGAGGGTAACCATTAGAAGAAGCACAAGGGGTGTTTGGTTCTTGATCCAGTTAGTTACACTGGTATGTTCATCCACTGATAATTCAACAAAATGTTCACTTACGATTTGTGCATTTACCTATTTACATAAATGAAATACAAAAATGTTTAGAATGAATATTTTAAAAATATATTAGTGAGGGGAATATATATATTCTTCTTTTTCTTTTTTATTAATATATAATGTATTATTTGCTTAAGGGGTACAGGTCTGTGAATCACCAGTCTTACACAATTCACAGCACTCACCATAGCACATACCCTCCCCAATGTCCATCACCCAGCCACCCAACCCCCCCCAACCCCCCAGTGACCCTCAGTTTCTTTCCTGAGATTAAGAGTCTCTTAAGGTCTGTTTCCCTCCCCAGTCCCATCTTCTTTGATTTTTTCCCTCCCTACCCCCCACAGCCCCCCACCCTGTCTCTCAAATTTGTCACATCAGAGTATATACATTCTGGGGAAAAAATGACTTAATGATTTTCCATAAGCCTATGGTAATGGTTGTAGAAGCCTCAATGGAATGAATTTCCTGGTGCAGTGGGGATAATGAGATCGTAACAGAAATGAATCTAACACAATTAGCATGATATGCCGAAGCAAGACAGAAGTAACCAGATGACTCCGGAATGCTGTGATCCATGGCTAAATGATGACAAGGTCCCTATGAAGTAAATGGCTAAGCAGCCTTCAACATGGCTGTTCTATCTATGTACTGGACAATGTCTAAGTCTGCTGGCAGAAACTCAACTTGAGTTAATCTAATGTAGATTCTCAAACAAAGATAATAAGAATACACTATGACTAGTCCTCACAACTCACCCCAGAGGGAAAGGAAATACCTGAATCTTCCAAGGGTTATTTGATACTATCAATGAAGTCCGCAAGTTTCTAAGGACACAAATCATCATTGAGGTCAGAGTTGGTGATTGTAGGGATCATGTTACATAGTCTTGGCCTGAGCCCTATCATAGTCATTGCAGTCTGTGTACAAATTTAATGGTCATTTCCCTAGGTCCAGAATATACAGTGAAAATGTATGGAGTTACTAGCATAATCCATACTTGGGTTCTGTGATGAGGAGTGAGGTGTATTATTATAGCCAAGGCTTATTGGAAACTCATGGAACAGTTTCAGTCTAACAGCTTAAATCAATAGTGAACCAAATATTATTGTCTCCATCGAGGATTTTAAATATACAGGGTTGTTAATGCCTACGAAATCCTATTTAACTCGTATGTTTGGTTGGTCTTATTCTTCAATACTAAACTAGCTTAGTATTCAGGAATAACTGGGATTATCATGTGCTCTCTTAGGTAGTATAGTTAATTAAAGTGTTTGATCTTTAGTGTTTTAAATGGAGCAAATAACCTAACACAGAGGATTCAACTATTATTCTAGCAATTACTTTTTCTTCCATTTCCAACCAAAAGACAATCAAAAGCATTTTCTCTTCATGTAAGAAGTGCAGCATTAAACTGACACTAACCTACATCAAGATTATATTAACTCTCTTGTTCTGGTAAAGTATATAGTTCATGAAATTTTGACTTTCTCTTCCTCAAAAAATGTACCCTACTTGATTATACTGAAGACGTTCTATGATAAATTATTTGTTTAAAGATATTATGCTAATGGTGAGTAAAAAATAGTAAGCACTTTACATTCCTTTATGAGAAACACATCTATGAACTTCCAAGGTCAGGAATACAGAGTTCATTGGCATATGTCTTTTAAAATCAGACAAACTGATGCATTGTGCTCTATACACCAAAAAAGTAGATACGAATCTTGGTAAATGTCTTGGATTTTGGTAGCAGCACATGTCACATTTGGAGTAAATGCTCAAACCTATCCAGCAGCCTGTAATGCTGTCAAATATCAGTGTGGAATGGAGTTAAGAGAAGACTGTGCAGCAGACATGAATGCCAGTAACCCGCCCAGTTACTTTCATAGCCATGGACTCAAAGATACCCATAGTCTCTTTGACATTTAGGGATGTGTTATAGCATCTCAGCCTATCTCAAAGAGTTGAAACACAATTTAGATACCTAGCATTCTTGAGTAATGTAAGGCATTCCTTTACTAACAGCTATTCTCCCTTTGGAAAGCAGATCATGGAACCTTTTATAGGACAGATGCTCACCATGGGATCCTAAGTGTCTGTGCAAACTTTACACCTCTCAGGAAGAAGTTGTTATCAGATCCAGTGAATAATGAAGATGAACATGTGTAGAACATTGTATTATTAAATGGATATGGTGTACAAGACTGGGCCTAAGCAGGCCCAGAAAGTATACTGGACTTGTGATCACATGGCACAACTAGATGAGCCCAGAGTACTTGCTCTTACTTCTTGTAAGAGGCACGTATGAAGCCACGTATGAATTTTTCTATAGCTAACTTACAAAACCGGAAAAAGTTGAGAGCTGATTTGTATAATGATCTGCGCAATATGCTTGGCATTAACTTGAAGATGCCATTATAATACCATTCAGGGTAACAGGGGTAAAGGGAAATTTTCTCAGTGGATAAAACTTCAGAGAATAGATCTGATAATTGTGTGTGAATATGTATACACACACACACGCACACACATATCTATCTATATGTGTGTATATACACATAACATATGTATATGACATATATGTATATATACATAAGTATATAGATACATGTGTGCATATATACATATATGTGCATGCATATAAATATGTAACATTTTATGGGAAAAGAAGATTGCTTAAGGTACAAATTTACAGTGATTAATAGGCTATGGCTAATAGGTTGTTTGAATTATAAGAGACCCAAAAAGAAAAACAATGAAAAATTGATGATTGAAAAGGACAGAAAAAATATACAAACTGTCTTTCTAAATACACTATATATTTGTGGACTCTGAAAATTTATGGACATATTCATATTTTGTGTAAAAGTACATTACAAAGCATCCACAGAAAGTGAGGCTTTCAGTAATCAAGTGATCAAGAAATGTCATCCTGTAGGCATCATTCAGCATCATTCTCAGAGCAGCTGGTCCTTGATCTATAAGCCATGGACAAAGTGTCTATGAATGTCAGGGTTATAGGCAATGCACGGTTTCAGTGAAATATCTGATCCACCTACCACTACTTCCATGTTCCAGATGCTAACAACAAAGTCTACTATTGAGATTTTGATTGGAGCGGTATGAGTACCAACTAGAAATATGGTGATAGCTTTATTACATTAAACCTCTCCCTTTATGGAGAAAGCAATTTGTCCTTCTAAGGATGTATACCAATTCCTATAATTACTGCCTAAACTCTTTTTCCAATGCGACCATATCTGGATACAAATCTTGTCTTATTCATGACCATCTGATCCTATATAAGATTTTCCTCTAATTAGGAATGCTTTTTATGGTAAGAGGTGTAGTAATGGGCTAACTATCCATGGGATTCACTAGTATTACCATGTACCATATTGCTCAGAAGTAATGGGTTTGTTAGAACATCGAGATGATCTGATGAAGACTCAGTTACAGGTCATTTGGGAGGCAACATCCTAAGAGGTTGACATACCATTCTTCAGGATGTAATATAGATCTTTCACTAATGACTAATAGTTGAGGATTTTCCCTAGAAGATAGGAAGTAGAGATGAAAGTACATTTACTCATGATTATAGTTAATCATAATAACTTTTTCTTCTTAAATTTCTAATCAAATATTAAGTGGCTTCTTAGGACCTAGAGAAGAGAAGAATGTTTCCTTCTAGCAGCACAGTCGTGATTCCATTAAATTAGAAACTACACATGACCTCTGGCTTTTTGTGTTTCTCATGATGCTTGAACAAACTGGCAAAGAAAGGCAACACTATACTGACTGGGGTGAGTGATCATGCCTACCAAGGAGAAATTGGATTGCTGCCATACAATGGGCCATAAATGATACTGTCTGAAGTCTCATTTTGAAGGAAACTGACATCTTCCTTCAATGCTGATTTGTTAGCTGAGTCACTGGGAGTATTTGTGGCAGACAGTTCTCAGCTATTAACCCCTTCAAAAATTGCTTCATCTGTCCAGATGCACCTTACCTAAAGAAATGATTCTTATTTAGGTGTCTCATATCCAGTGTCTGGCTTATGAATTCATATGTCATAAATGAATCTGGACATAAAACTTTTAGCTTTCACAAAAATTAACTCAAAATATATCATAGACCGAAAGAAGAATGTGAAAAAAATATGTCTCCATCCTTATACTAGTATATAAGTATCTTTTCATTTTTTATTGTGACAAAATATATGTAACATAAAATTTGTCATTTTAACAATTTTTAAGTTTACAATATAGTGACACAAAGAATAGTCATGTAGTTATACTACCATCACCACTGTCCAACTCCAAAACTTCTTCTCCACCCCAACTGAAACTCTATATCCATTATCCAATAAATCCCCATTCTTCTCTGCCCTCAACCCCTGATAACCATTATCCTATTTTCTGTTTCTGGGAATTTGATTATTCCAGTTATCTCACATAAAAAGAATTGTACCATATTTATACTCTTATTCCACTTAGCATAATGTCTCCAAAGGTCATCCATGTATCAGAACTTCATTCCTTGTTTAGGTTGAATAATATTATTTTATATGTATATACCACATTGTGCTTGTCCATTTATCTATCAATGGTCATTTGAGTTTGTTCTACCTTAAGGCTATTATAAATAATGCTGTTATGGACATCACTGTACAAATATCTGTTCAAGTTCCTGTTTCAACTGTTTTGTATATATACCCAGAGATGGAATTATTGGGTCATATGATAACTCTATGTTTAATTCTTTGAGGAACTGAAACACTGTTTTCCAGAGCAACTGTACCATTTTCATTCCCACCAGCAATACACAAGGATTCCAGTTTTTCCACATTATCTACACAAAACACCAAAAGTTGTTTTCTGTTTTTATTTATTTATTTACTTACTTATTTATTTTTACAATAGTTAAGGTAATGATTGTGGAGTGTTATCTCATTGTGGTTTTGATTTGGAGTTCCCTAAATGATTAATGATGTGAGCATCTTTTCATGTATTCATTGATACATCTTCTGTGGGAAAATGTCTATTCAATTCTTTTGCCCATTTTTAAATTTGGTTGTGTTCTTGTTCAGTTTTAGGAAATTTAAAACAATATATTTAAATAGAAATCCCTTATTATACTTATTATTTGAAAATATTTTCTCCTGTTCTATGGCTTGCCCTTCTGTTTTGTTGAAAATATCATTACATACACAAATTTTTTTTCACATTTTATCATTATTTTTTATTTATTCATTTATAGAGTGAGAGAGATTAGCAGGGGTCGGGGTCAGAAGAAGAGGGAGAAGCAGAGAATCTCCAGCAGACTCCCTGCTGAGCTCAGAGCCTGATTCAGGGCTCCATTCATGTCCCTAAGATCATGACCTAAGTTGCAACCAAGAGGCAGATGCTCAAACACCTGAGTCATCCAGGCAACACCAAAAGGTTTTGTTGCTTTATTTATTTATTTATTTATTTGTTTATTTATTTTAATAGATATTGTTTTTAAGTAATCTCTATAACCAACATGGGGCTCAAACTTACAACCTAGAGATGAAGAGTTGCATGCTCTACTGACTGAGCCAACCAGGTGCCCCTACTCAAGGTATTTTAACATCCAAACACAGTATAGAGTCTAGAAAAACCTTCAGGTATTTAGCCGTATGATTTTCACAGGGTGTCAAGAGCACTCAATGGGAAAAAGAGTCTTTTCAGCAAATGATACTGGGAAAATTAGATACCCACATATAAGGAAAAGATCGGACCTTTCAAACACTGAGAAATTTTAGCTCAAAATAGGTTGAAGACCTAAACCTAAGAGCAAAAATTATAAAACTCTTAGAAGAAAACATAAGGGAAATCTTCATGACATTGGGTATAGCAATTAATTTGGGGTATGACACCAAAGGCACAAGCAGTAGAAGAAAAATTGACAAACTGGACTCATTTTTATTTTTAATCTGTGACTTTATAGAATAAGTATTCTGTATAGAAAATATGCTGGGTCTGGTACTTTTATCTACTTTGAAATATCTACCTTTTATTCGGTATATTTATTATAATTTTTAAAAATCTGTGCTGTGAAAGGCAAAGTCAAGATAATGAGAAGACAAGCCACATACTGGGAGAAAATGTTTACACAACCACATCTGATAATGGACTGCTATGCAAAATATACAAAAAGCTCTTCACTCTAAAATAAGAAAATAACCAACCTGATTAAGGGCCAAAGATCTTAACAGACACCTCACCCAACAAGATATACATATGACAAATAAACATAGGAAAACATGCTCCACATCCTATGTCATCAGGGAAACACAAACTAAAGCAACATGAGATAGCACTACACAACTATTAGAATGGCCAAAATCTGGAACACTAACAAAATAAAACATTGCCAACAGCATGGAGCAGCAAGAACTCTCATTCATTGCTCGTGAGAACACAAATAGTACAGCGAGTTTGGAAGACAGTTCAGCAGTTTCTTACAAAACTAAACATGCTCTTACCGTAAGATCCAGCCGTCATGCTCCTTGGTATTTACGCAAAGGAGCCGAACACTATGTTCCTGCAAAAACCTGCACACACGTATTTGTAGCAGCTTTATTCATAATTGCCGTGAACCAAGATACCCTTAAGGAGGCAAACAGATAAATAAAGGGTGGTTCACTCGGAGAATGGAATATTATTCAGCATTGAAAAGAATGTCCTCTCAAGCCATGATAAGACCTGGAGAAACCTTA
Organism: Mustela putorius furo; assembly: GCF_011764305.1. Lineage (NCBI taxonomy): Eukaryota > Metazoa > Chordata > Mammalia > Carnivora > Mustelidae > Mustela > Mustela putorius. The sequence goes on from NW_025421443.1 coordinate 168,397, forward strand.
AATGTATATCACAGAGTGAAAGAAGCCAATCTGAAATGGTATCACAAGTCAAATATTTCAACATTGTACACATTTTCCTCCAATCATTCAACTTTTTTTTTCAAATTGAATGTTTTTATGTTGCATACTGCATCCTAAAAACCATATTGAAGTGAAAGTGTTAAAAAAATCTTCTAAGTGAAATTATTTTTGAGCTTCAGTTGCCATAACAACTTTCTTTACCTCTCAAATAATGTTGAATTAAATATGAAATACGATGTGTTTCATATAGGGACTGAAACCATAAGCACTGACATTTCAAATAAAATATTAAAGAAAAGGTCTCATACAGAGAATCTTATGGTTTGAAGGACAAATTTTAACTGTAACAATTAACTATAAGTGTAACTTAATTCATATGTTTTCTTGTGTGAATAATGCTCCTCCTCAAGATAACAAGCTGTTTCATTTTCATGGCCCATTCTGGATTACACTTCAAATGCGTACAGCAGAGAATGTTTTCTTCATCTATTATACTGAAGTACAAATCGTCTAAAAGAAGGTAGCATACTTTATGCACCAATTCAAAAAAAAAAAGTTCAATATATAGGTACATTTCATCTTTCAAGCATAAATTTGTCCAAGGTATAAATATACATTATACATTGGACAAATTATAATATGAATTTAAATTATTTTGCTAATATATAGTATTATGATTGCTTTGAGTGTTTTTTTTTTTTTAGCTTGAACTAGACTAGATTATTTAGTTGGAATATGCCTAGTCTACAGTGAAGTTAGATTGAGAATACTAATGAAACTTAACAGAGTTTCAAATTTTAGAAAGTAAAAATATCAGTTACTGAGTAAATAGCAGAAATAACTAAAATTTTCATGTCCTTAAAAAGTTATCATAATTATATTATATTGTTTAAACTAGTGATCTTTCAGTTTAGTAATCAGCAATGCATACGGCATGCCTATCAGAAAAAGAAGGAAAATACTTCAACCATAATATATGTATATTCATTTAAATATATTTTGAACCTGCAATATATATCATAAAACATATGCCATATAAGTATTATGCTATCACAATTAGTTATAAAATAAATTATGTTAAAATATATGCAGTTTGTAAATGATACCATGGATTATATCCATATTTCAGTAACTATTCTCAGTAATTTTAATGTATCTGTCTCATGATTATATGTGATTAGGTTTTATAAAAACTTTTTATTTCCTTAGAGCAATTTTAGGTTTATAGAAAAATTAAGAGGAACGTTGAGAGATTTTTCCATACAGTTCTTAATGCCACAGATGTAAAGCCTCCCTCCCCTATTATCAACATCCTCCCCAGAGAAATATATTTATTATAATTGATAAGCCTACAGTGACATATCATTATCACACAAATTTGATATTTTACATTATGGTTCCCTCTAGGTATTGTACTTTCTATGGGCTTGGTCAAGTGTATAATGACATATTATTCATCATCATTATGCAGAGTATTTTCACTGCCCTAAAAATCCTCTGTGATCATATTTCTCCTTCAGTGACTCCTGGTAACCACTGATCTTTTTACTGTCTGTATAGTTTTGCCTTTTCCAGGATGTCATATAGCTGGAATCATACAATATGTAGCTTTTTCAACTTTTGGGACTTCATCAAAATCAAAAGCTTCTGCACAGCAAAGGAAACAGTCAACAAAACAAAGAGGCAACCCACAGAATGGGAGAAGATATTTGCAAATGACAGTACAGACAAAAGGTTGATATCCAGGATCTATAATGAACTCCTCAAACTCAACCCACACAAAACAGACAAGCATATCAAAATATGGGCAGAAGATATGAACAGAAACTTCTCCAATGAAGACATACAAATGGCTATCAGACACATGAAAAAATGTTCATCATCACTAGCCATCAGGGAGATTCAAATTAAAACCACATTGAGATACCACCTTATACCAGTTAGAATGGCCAAAATTAACAAGACAGGGGATGTGTTGGAGGGGATGCAGAGGAAGGGGAACCCTCTTCCACTGTTGGTGGGAATGCAAGTTGGTGCAGCCTCTTTGGAGAACAGTGTGGAGATTCCTCAAGAAATTAAAAATAGAGCTTCCCTATGACCCTGGAATTGCACTCCTGGGTATTTATCCCAAAGATACAGATGTAGTGAAAAGAAGGGCCATCTGTACCCCAATGTTTATAGCAGCAATGGCAACGGTCACCAAGCTGTGGAAAGAACCAAGATGCCCTTCAATGGACGAATGGATAAGGAAGATGTGGTCCATATACACTATGGAGTATTATGCCTCCATCAGAAAGGATGAATACCCAACTTTTGTAGCAACATGGACGGGACTGGAAGAGATGATGCTGAGTGAAATAAGTCAAGCAGAGAGAGTCAATTATATGGTTTCCCTTATTTGTGGAGCATAACAAATAGCATGGAGGACATGGGGGGTTAGAGAGGAGAAGGGAGTTGGGGGAAATTGGAAGGGGGGGTGAACCATGAGAGACTATGAACTCTAAAAAACAATCTGAGGGGTATGAATTGGTGGGGGGGTGGGAGGTTGGGGTACCAGGTTATGGGTATTATAGAGGGTACGGATTGCATGGAGCACTGGGTGTGGTGAAAAAATAATGAATACTGTTATGCCGAAAATAAATAAAAAATAAATTAAGAAAAAAAAACACTGAGAACAATTTTAGAAGATAGCCACTATTATAGTTTCCCAAGTAAAATAATAACTGTATAAAAAAATATGTAGCTTTTTCAGATTGGCTTCTTTCACTCTGTGATATACATTTAAGGTTTCTCCAGGTCTTATCATGGCTTGAGAGGACATTCTTTTCAATGCTGAATAATATTCCATTCTCCGAGTGAACCACCCTTTATTTATCTGTTTGCCTCCTTAAGGGTATCTTGGTTCACGGCAATTATGAATAAAGCTGCTACAAATACGTGTGTGCAGGTTTTTGCAGGAACATAGTGTTCGGCTCCTTTGCGTAAATACCAAGGAGCATGACGGCTGGATCTTACGGTAAGAGCATGTTTAGTTTTGTAAGAAACTGCTGAACTGTCTTCCAAACTCGCTGTACTATTTGTGTTCTCACGAGCAATGAATGAGAGTTCTTGCTGCTCCATGCTGTTGGCAATGTTTTATTTTGTTAGTGTTCCAGATTTTGGCCATTCTAATAGTTGTGTAGTGCTATCTCATGTTGCTTTAGTTTGTGTTTCCCTGATGACATAGGATGTGGAGCATGTTTTCCTATGTTTATTTGTCATATGTATATCTTGTTGGGTGAGGTGTCTGTTAAGATCTTTGGCCCTTAATCAGGTTGGTTATTTTCTTATTTTAGAGTGAAGAGCTTTTTGTATATTTTGCATAGCAGTCCATTATCAGATGTGGTTGTGTAAACATTTTCTCCCAGTATGTGGCTTGTCTTCTCATTATCTTGACTTTGCCTTTCACAGATGTTTCTGTTTTAATTAAATTTAGCTTATCAATTCTTCCTCTCATAGATCATGCTTTTGGCATTGTATCTAGAAAGTCATCACCACACTCAGCGTCATCTAGATTTTTTTCATGTTACCTTCTAAGAGTTTTGTAGTTTTGCATTTTACACTGAGTTCTGTGATACATTTTGAGTTAATTTTTGTGAAGGTTTAAGGTCTGTGTCTGGATTTGTTTGTTCACATATGGATGTCCAATTGTCCAGCACATTTTGTTTAAAAGATTGTCCTTGCTCCATTGTATTATCTTCACCCCGGAGGATATCTTTATTGTGTTTAATGTTTAGTATTCAAGGATTGCAAAAGACAACATAAATAAGGATCAGTTATAGAGAGAAAGGTAAAGATAACAAGAATAATTATAAAAGCTAATAGCTGTTATAAAACTTTCTCTACATAAGGCATTGTCCTAAACACTATCTATATATTACATCATTTAATCATTATTTCAGCCCTAGGATTTATATATTATTATATGTATTTTATATACAAGTAAACAGAGATATAGGAAAAGGTTAAGTAAAGGATTCATAGGCACTTTAACTCCAGTGCCCATTAACAACTATATAGTCCTAGGTATTAGCTCCTCTGTGTCACCAAAGCCTGAATTTTACATTTCCATTCTGCCATCCTGCAAGGACAAGATGATTGATCCTTCCATTCTTCTGTCCTTGCTCCTTGCAGGTAGAACAATAAAGTGAGAAGGAATAACGGTGGTACTGCAAACAAAACCAAACACATTATTCTTAGGTTGCCATAACAAAATCCCTTATACTTCATGAAGTACTATGGGATATAGTCCATAATGCTTTATGCCATTTTGCTTTGAAATTACATTTACTCTTTGTTCAAGCTACATTAAAAATTTCATCCTTTGTTTGAGCTAAGTAGAGGATTGGGCATCTGTAAATACTTTGTAAGTGCCTCACTTCTAGAAACTTATAACACTTCAAGGGATTTTGACTTTCATAAACACCAGAAACCTAGTTCTTCACAATTTTGGAAGATAGAAGTCCAAGATCATGGTATCAACAGGATTAGTTTCTTCTGGAGGCCTCTGTCCTTGGCTTGTAGATCGCAGTCTTCTCTCTTCACCTTCACATAGTCTTACTGAGATGTGTCTGAATTTCAATCTCTTTTCATAATCACAGGAGTCATATTAGAGTGAGGACTACCCATATAATCTCACTGTACCTTAAGTAACTCTTTAAAGACCTCATGTCCAGGGATGCCTGTGTAGCTCAGTTGGTTGAGCATCCAACTATTGAGTCTGGCTCATTTCATGATCTCAGGGTCTGAACCCCAAGTCTAGATCTACACTTAATGGAGAGTCTTCTTGAGGATTCTTTCTCTCAAATAAATAAATAAATCTTTAAAGACCCTATTTCCAAAGATAACACATTCTGACATAGTGCTGTATTAAGACTTCAATATATGAATCATGAGAGGGGACACAATTTAGCCCATACACCAAACTCTTCCAGATAGTGCAAGTAGTCTTAACCTTAAATATTGAAGACTGTGGTATGACTTTACTAGATGTAAAAGCAGAGAAGAAATGATGTTCTGAACAAAATATCCATGTCAAAAGGAAAAATTGGAACACAAGTATTGGGTGGGCAATTACAAATATCTACTATAACACATATTTGATCCATTTTGTATAGCACAGCAAGCCTTCTATAGTTAAACCCCAAGTCAAAACATCTATGATGAATTGTTTAAAAATTCTGAAGTGAGGTTACCTCAAAGCCTATGTGCAGCTGAGTTCTGGAAAGACCCTAGACTTTGAAATGCCTAAAATGTCACTTTGGCCAAGGATTGTGGTATGTGAAACACAGACACTAGTGTAAAGTGATAGATGATGTGGCAATTGTTGTGTATAGCATTCTAACATAATGCTGTGTTATAATTTGTTATATTTAAGGAAATATATATTGGTGGTATAGAACAAATTTTAAACATTTGATGGGCTAATCTCAGATGTGTTTGGCATTTTTTTGATGTGGCAGGAATCCACCTATTGGGATGTAAATTTACACACTCAGGGAAATTCATGAAGTACTATGGGATATAGTCCCTAATGCTTTATGCCATTTTGCTTTGAAATTACATTTACTCTTTGTTCAAGCTACATTAAAAATTTCATCCTTTGTTTGAGCTAAGTAGAGGATTGGGCATCTGTAAATACGTTGTAAGTGCCTCACTTCTAGAAACTTATAACACTTCAAGGGATTTTGACTTTCATAAATACCTCAAATTCACATACTTCTTCCAATGTTGAGAAAAGCCAGACAGACAAGCCATAGACCCAAGTAGTAACTGCATGACTTTCAAATTCCAGATTTTCTGGATGATGATTTTTTCTTTCCACTGGGAACAGATGTAGCTCTGCAGGGACTAGAAACAAATAACCTAAAACACAGGATTCTTTCCCTAAACGTGACAACCTTAGAAGAAAGAAAAAATACACAGAATAATAGGAATTAATGACAATGAAAACTCTAAGTCAGACAGACAGAATAATAAATACAAATATAAAACAGTCACTGGGTCAAAACAATTATGTAATCCCACTGGATGGGACCGTAAGGACTCTCCCCCCAGCCACATCAAAAGAGTACATTCCTTTTCCTGATTTTTGCAGACATTGCCTTATCTATTATTTTCCACAATTACTGTGGAACATCCTTGGAACAGTGAAGGTGCATTCCCTAAGTAGCTTCACAGCTTTCATAGGCCAATTTTTGTTGACAGGAGTTTGCACATCTGGAGATGGTCTTCTGCAGGAAGTTTACTAGTTGTTTCTGGTTAGCTAGGTACTTCTCTGGCGATAGAACTGCCTTGAAAACTTAGTGGACTTCCAGTTTATTGGCTTCAGTCAGTTCCTTATATGAACAACTAAAACAAAATATCTTAGACATATCTTTAAAGTCTCCTGTTTTATCTAATGGTTTCTCCACTCTGCAAAGTCCCAAAGGCTTTAGCTTAATTGCCTGTGCTTTAAAGCAATTTAAGCAAGAGGCTTAAGTGATGAAATCACAGTAATTTCAACAGTAGGCAGGATACTGGCCTCCTACTGACTAGCAGCTCTATCTTATAGGGAGGTTCTTAAAAAGGCCTATGGCAGGAACATTTTACCCTGCTTAAGGCTATGGTTTCACAGACATCTGTTAGGTAACATTCATTTGGAGTACAAGAACATTTTCTTCAGCCTTTCAACTTGACCCTCAGTCAACTGAAATTGAAGACAACAGAGGTGCCTTTCTGAACAAAGTATTTTCTTTAAACGCCACCTGAACGTTACCTAATTCAACCCTATGTTCATTTCTCTTATTCAGACCTATACTGAAAGCCAAACATGCCAATATTTGCCAAACTCTTGATTATTTTCTTCCTATTTATACTAATTAGTCCTATTGTTCTTGGTCAACTCTTCCCCAAAGTACAAAATTAAACACTTAGACTAAATACTTTGTTACACAACCAAAAGGTCAATAGCTTTTTAACTCCCAGTGTTCATATCCCATGATCCATTGTCCAATTCCTTTATTAAATCAATATCATATTTTTTTATTGTTGCAGCACCCCACCTCAAATTATTTGTTAATTGAAGGTTTTAATTGGCTGAATTTAACAAAATTCTCCTGATAAAATATTCATAAGTAGAAAAAATAAGCCCATTATTTATCTTTGTTTATACTTGTTATTGTGTTAGTAGTATCATTTTCTACCCATTCTTTCCTTGCATTTGTCTATTTGTGTGACTTTTTTTTTAATTATTATTTTAAAATATATACTGCAACCAGAAAAACCACCTACTCAATCTTAGGCTAAAAGTAAGCAATAAAGACATTTCTGTAATCCCTCCAAATTTTTGGATTTCTCACCCCTTTATCACATGAACAATCAAGATTATATGACAAATGGGGGCACCGGGTGGCTCAGTCATGAGCTTTTGGCATGGGTCATGATCCTGGGGTCCTAGGATCAAGCCCCACATGGGCTCCCTGCTCAGTGGGGGGTCTGCTTCTTCCTATCCCTTTACCCCCTCCCTGCTGTGCTCTCTCTCTGTGAAATAAATAAAATCTTAAAAAAAAAAGAATATTTGACAAATGGAATAACTGATAATACATGGGTCAATTCATATATTAACAAATCATAATTCATTTTCTCTTTAAGAGTTAGTGGAAATTTTATTTTCTTCCTTAGCTATATAACCTGTCTTGTTCGACCCTCGATGTATGCACACCCCAGTTTTTATACGATTGTTCCATAACATGGAATAAATTAAACTGGTGTTACTCTTCGTATACAAGGATTATAATCAAATGACAGATTTGATTATATTTTGCATAATAAATAGATTAACTTTACAAAGAGTCCATGAGGAATTTTTCTGACTAATAAAATTATTGAATATATCAACACTCATATAATGGTAACTTACTTTAAAATTTTTCACACCAAAACAATATAACTTTTGAGGAATCTCTTTTATACTTTGGGATATTAGGAGCTAATAAATAACATTCATTTCTCTTGAAAAATTAGGGCCAGTTGATAATTAAAATACAGAGAAAGAAAAATCATGCTCAAAATATCAGATATTTTCACTGAAGCCAACTGGAGAAAGTAAGTTTAATTTCAGCCAAAAGTGATAACACACTCTCCTGAGCTCCCTTCCCCCAGCATTAAGGTTGGTGCAACTCACCTAAGGGAAGGTTCAGTTCTTCTCAACAGACACATGTATTAAGTATATCTTCCTTGTAATGTTGAGAAGGAAAGGAAAGAGGAATGAAGCCCCAGTGACTAAAGATTTTGCCTGCATAAAAGTGGGGCAAATGAATATCACCTACCAGTCAAAGGACTCATTTTTTTCTCTGTGAGGAGGGAGAAGTGAAGACCTGGGTCACATGGAGTAAGTCAGAAAGTTAGGAAAGTTATGATTGTAGCAGCCCCCTTCACAGAGACATGAGTTAAAAACCCTTCCACACACTGAAACAATTTTCTGTTAGGTAAGCCATCAACACCTAGTAATTAATGATTCCTAGTCCTACTCACTCCCTCTAAAAGTATATTATCTTCTCTTTGAATGTCTAAAGTTATTAAAATGATGCAAAGTTATTAGCATGAGAAGAGAGCTAAGTATACTTCTTTCATTAAGAGCTAATGATAATGAACTTCAGCAAAACCACAAAACTTCTTTAATTTTTACATTTTCAAAACACTAATGTAAATGTTATTGTAAATTCTATCCATGAAACCCACATCAATTTTATCAACAGTCGACAGTACTTAAGACCAGAATAAACTCTAAAACCTTATAAACTCTAAAGCCATTTCTCTATTTCTGCTTCCGCAAAGCAAAGCACTTATTTTTACCCACTGAATAATCTTAAAGTAAACCAAGAATTTCCCTCTGTACAACTTATCTACAACATCCCTTTATGTACTAGAATTAGAAATTATAAAATAGAAAATGAGAACAAAGCTTATCACTTGACAAATTTACTTCATTTGTGCTACTGTGGACTTGCTCTCCCACTTTCCATAAGCCAACAATCTTGAAAGGCAAGGCCAATGGTAATAAGCAATTATGGACAGAGTTATTCTCAATTCCCAAATTGAGCTGAGCTAAGGCAGAAAATTTAGTTTCCCTTCTGAGAAGTCATGATTTCTATCAGTACCTCAGGGAGTGAAGCAAACTTTAAACTGCTTCTATTTGAGACATTTACTTGTTTAAAACTCACACAAACCTAAAATCTTGAAGCGTTCTCTTCTAATTCACATATTAAAAAGAGAGAGAGGTAGGAGAGGTTCCTTTTGATTCTCTGCAATAGCCCTGTTATATCTTATGTGCTTCATTTACAAATGTAAATTATTTGTATCTCTTTATCCATATTTTCTTGTTACAGTGTATATAACTCCAAGACAAAATGAATTCATTTGTCAGGTTATTTGCTTTGAAACAATTTATTAAACCTTAAAACAGACTTTGTAACTATTATTTCTTTTAGCAACAATTCTGCAATTTTTGACAAATGATTATATTTGCTTCACATAGTAGATTTCCTGCCAAATTTTGCCCCTTTGTTCATCCTTCAATATTATTTTGGAGATGCTTTTTTCTATGCCTCTTTGTGTCTTACTGTCTATATGTGGGGATGTTTCTGTGTGTATGTGATAAAGGCTATGGATTAAACCGTATCAGACAAATGCTTGTCACAATTTTTTCTTTTCTTCTTCTTAAGGATCATTTTTTAAAAGATTTTATTTATTTATTTGATAGACAGAGATCACAAGTAGGCAGAGAGGCACACACAGAGAGAGAGGAAGGGAAGCAGGCTCCCCACTGAGCAGAGAGCCCAATGCTGGGCTTGATCCTAGGATCCTGGGATCATCACCTGAGCCAAAGGCAGAAGCTTTAACCCACTAAGCCACCCAGATGCCCCAAAGATCATTTTATAAATCATTCAATAATTCATTGTTAAGTTTGAAGGATTCCAATGTTAAATGTTGTTCAGAAATAAAGCAAAGTTAATGGCTATTTGTTCTTTTATTTATACTTGGAAATCTTCATACTAGAATACCAAGGTAGAGTGATTAATAATAGAATGTCATTGAAGATTATGAACTCCTTTACCACAGAACCTATATGAATTTTGAACAGTTCTACATGAACATTTCAGAAAAACATTCTGAAGGTAAATTGTAGAAAATATTCCATTCCTGAAATGAAACACAATAACTAAATATTTGTTTTCTAACAACACAGCTATATTTATATTATAGATGATAAAATCAAAACAAAGATTTCTTTTAAATAAGTAACTTAAGAACACTCAAAAGAAGAATAACAGAACTCTTCCATAGAACAGACTTCCTGCTGGCTGTTATCCACTACAAATAATTTGTTTCTTTAATGAAGGATGAAGAAAGGGACCAAGGGTTTTACCTTTCATTTGTCTCAAATGGAGCTTTCTTTTTACATGCTTCACTTTCTTCCAGTAACTAATGCTATGACATTAACCCATAAGAAATAAATGTGTAATAAAAGGTAGGTATCCTCTGCAATTATTATTTTTAGGTATTTAAAGCAAGGCTAAATACTAAATTGTGTTCCCCAGGCATAAGGAGTAGAGCTGAGAAGTAAATACACATAATTTCCAAAATTTCTTTCTCAACTGAATATAAAAGCATATTGCTGTTGGTGTCGGCATGCTTAAGTTTTGCCGTACTCAAGACATGGCATTTTTCCCAGTTTTACATTCTGGTCACTTTTCACTCTTCTCTTCCATTTAATATCATTTAGCTTGATATACGTATTTGTCAGATGTATTTAATCTGTACATTTAACTACTGGATTTCTTCTAGCAGGAAGCAAAGACAAGTAATGACTTTTACCTTACTGTGTTGGAGATTTAAATATTTTTATTTTACCATGAAATAAATTGGCCACTAGGATTATCAAGTACTGAAATTCATGGATTTTTCATGTGAGTTTGTTTTATTCATCTTTCCCAATATTTCTTTTACAGATGTTATTAATCCTGATTTATCCCCTCTGGATACATAATAAGGCCAGGTAAAGTTTTAAACTTTTAAAATCCTCCTTAAGTATGCATAAGCAACCATGCTTACTAATTCTTTTTTCAGTTAAATTCAAAAAGCATACACAGCAGCACACATAACGTGTGGTGCTCCCTAACATCCTTAGCCCCAAATTTCTCAAGTCTCTATTTTTTTTTTTAATTCCAATACATCTGAAGCATATAATATGCATCCATGAGAAACAGTAGTGGTACATTTCAACAGGACAGCCAACATCAACTTCAAAGAGAACAATAGTAGTCTATTGACTTTCCTAAAGAGCAATAGTAGTCTGAGTTTGATGGTGGCAGTGAAAAGATTTTTATTTTTATTTTCATAAAGTCTCCTTAACAGTCTTTGAAAATCTCTGCCCAATGTTGTTCCAATGAATTAATTGATTCCTAAATATCTTACCTGGTATCGAAAAGCCTACAATAGTTACTTGACTTATCTCTGGTGCCTGTTAGTTTGTACTTTTAAAATTTTCATATATGAAATGTTCTTTGACTAACTTTGCCAAAGCATTTTAGTTGAAATCAAGAAAAAAGATAATGTGAAAGAGATAAAATTAAAATAACAGAAAAGGCATATGAATCAAGAATAACTCAGTAATGTTAGCCATTCATACTTTTCCCTTTATAATGTATTGCCCAAGTGTTTGTAATTCCTTAGTTTTTTTATACCAATAGAATATCTTTGTGCTTTTATAAATTTCATACACGTGTGTCAACACTTACTGTGCAACTTTACCTTTGTTACTTCTGGCTTATCATGATTTAGTAGGTTATATAGCTAGCTTCTAAATGTTATGACTGTAAAGGATGATTCCATCTTTAAACATAGATGACTGGAACAAAGGTAAGCACCTGGTCAATGCTGGCCTTAAAACCTCTTTCTTGGGAAGTTTGAAAATTAGAGTTAGGATATTCCAGCTCATTTAATACAAGGGAATATTACTCAGCCATCAGAAAGGATAAATACGGGCACCTGGGTGGCTCAGTTGGTTAAGCAACTGCCTTTGGCTCCTGGAGTCCCAGGATCAAGTCCCACATCAGGCCTTCCGCTCATCAGGAAGCCGGCTTCTCCCTCTGCCCCTTGCCCCTTTCATGTTTGCTCTCTCTCTCAAATAAATAAAATCTTTAAAAAAAAAGAAAGAAAAGAAAGAAATGATAAATACTTATCATTTACATTGACAAGGATGGAACTAGAGGGTATTATGCTGAGCGAAATAAGTCAAGTATAGACAGTTATTATATGGTTTCACTCATATGTGGAATATAAGAAACAGCCCAGAAGATCATAGGATAAGGGAGGGAAAATTGAATGGGAAGTCATGAGAGAGGGAGAAAAACCTTAACAGAATCTTGACTGTTGCAAACAAACTGCTGCTGGAGGGGAGGTGGCTAGGGGGATGCAGTAACTGGGTGCTGAGCATTAAAGAGGGCAAGTGGTGTGATGAGCACTCTGTATTGATATGCAACAGATGAAATTATTAAACTCTACATCTGAAACTAATGATGTAGTATATGTTGGTTAATTAATTTAAATAAATTTTAAAAAAGAATATTCCAGCTCATTTACCTAGTTTCCTACTGAATGATGTTTAAATGTATGGCCTGTAAACATTAAGATTTTAAATCTAGGACCAGTGAAAGAGAATCCTCTTTGAATGCCAGCTAAAATATTTCTTAATAACAGCCTTGAGGAATCATACTGAAGGGTTTAGGGTGTTCCATATGTTCTATTCCTAATCTAATCTTTTAAAATAAATATCAGTATTCTATCTTACATCTATTGTGCATTTATCATCTAACAGTGTCTGTGCTTTGTCCTTTATACTGCTTATATCCATATGATTTTTATAATGTCTGTACATTGTAAAAATTTCTTATTTTGTGGATTAATAAACTAATCATTAAAGTCTAAAGATATGTAGCCAATAAGTAGCAGTACTGATGAAAATGGAATGTTATATACTTTCAAAAGAAGAGAAATTTGTAACCAGTAACAGTAAGAAGAAAAGAATACTTACTGCGCTCTTTAGAATATTTGGGAAGCTGATGTTATTTTCTTGAATAACATGAAGGTAATGGAGTGGGCAGCACTGCTTAAAACCCCGAGTTTGGTGTTTTGTTTGTTTGTTTTTGTTTTTATACACAGACTAATTATTTGATCCATTGTCTCTGACCCCAGGTCTATATTCTGGCTTATAGTAGGAAAACTCTCCTTCAATTATTTTTTAAATAGTATTTGACAATCTACCATGTAGCAGGCACAGTTGTAGATGCTGAAGATGTAATTGAGAGAAAGAAAGTGTAGCCCTGTCTCTGCAACAGTCTAGCAAAGCAAACATCATTACATTAGCAAGTCTTACATATTTTGCTAAGAGGAAAACATTGAGGAAAATGGGAAGGCATGAAGAGCACTTAATTTGAGTTCAGGTTGTCTCAGAAAACCTTTACTTTTAAAGTAGTAATTATTTTGGGACATCTGGCTGGCTCAGTCAGTTAATCATCTGCTTTCGGCTCAGATCATAATCCCAGGGTCTTGGGATCAAGTCCGACATGGGGCTCCTTGCTACATGGTGAGTCTGCTTCTCCCTCTGCCTGCAGCTCCTCCTGCTTGGCCTTACTCTTTGTCTCTTTCTCTTTCTTTCTCTCTGAAAAATAAAATCTTTAAAAAGTAAATGAAGTAGCAATTATGGAATTTCTAAGATTTAGAGATTTGATGAGACTGTTGATAAATATTATAAACAAAGGAAACATCATGTATGAAGTCCTAGAAGTGAGATATAGTCCTCTGCGTCAGTGATGACTCCCATATTTCAGGTGAAACATATCTTATCACTGCAACAACTGGAATCAATTAATTAATTACATCTCAAATATATTCCAAAAGAAGATGATGAGAATTAAGTTTCAAAAGGTGAGAAAGGCTCAGGTCATCAAAGAAATTTTAAGCACACCCATTCATTCAACAAATATTGTCTGCCTTTTACATGTCAACTATTATACATTATAGGTACAAAAGCACAAAAATTAGTTTAAAAGTGTTTGTGCTCATGCAATGTGCATTTTAGTGTGTGAAAGAAAGAAATTAAAAAAATGAAGTAGAGTCAGTCAGTTCTATTGTAACCTCTTTTGAGAGCTGTATTTGCTCTAAGGTCATATATATGAATACATATGTACATAATATATAGTATATGTACATATGTACATATTTGTATAGGTAATGCAAATATGTATATGTGTATATATAAACATACATATAAGATATATGTATATAAGTTGATAAAATACAGATATATATTTTATATATATATATATATATATATATACATACACACAAACATATATATGAGACAATGATTTGATGCTAGTGCACATTTTGTTTGCTTGTGCACAATTTCTTTCACAAGACCCACTGGGCAAAAGCAGAAAACTGCATCCGGCTGAAGCAAGCCAAACAGAAATAAACACAAATGTGCCTACACACACAGACACACACACACACTCCCCTCAACATCTACTAACTACCGTTGTTTACCACATGTAGTATAAGCCACGCTCATCCACATCTGGTTTTGCAACTCTCAATCTGGTTTCAGATGACCTCCTTCCACCGCTTCACAATGACTCATAAGCTACAGTTGTTTGAATGCTAGCCTCTGACACCTGCCTCCACAAGCAATCTCCGGATCTTTTTCAAGGGTCTGTGTCATATTCTATAATATTATAGAATGTATACATTTCTTAATTTTTTATAATATTTAAGACTATGCTATAATTTTCATTATATTTTGATTGTTTTTTAAAAGGTGTTACTGACAAAGTTTTTGCATATTGTATTCTAATCTTACTCTTTTCACATAGCCCAGTGGTTTTTATTATACAATTTTGTATAACTTTTGAAACACATGTCACATTATAGGGTAACTGATTGCTGATGTTATGTTAAATAGTGCTGAATTCTTATGAGAAAAAGTAAAACAGGAAAGAGGGATAAGGAGTTTTTGAAAATGTTCATGTTTTAGGTAAGGTGATCACAGATGGCCTCACTGATAAGAGATGTTTGAATACTAATAAATGAAACTACATATATATTGGAAGGAAAAGCATTCCAGGCTAAGGGAAGAGGCAGTGCAAAAAGAAAAGCTGTGTAACATAGACATTCTTAAAATTTAGTTCTATAATTTTTTTAAAGACTTATTTATCTGAGAGAGAGAGAAAGAGAGAGTGCAAAGGAAGGGGCAGAGGGAGAAGGAGAGAAAGAATCCTCAAGGGAACTCCCTACTGAGCAGGGAGCCCAACTTAGGGCTAGATCCCAGGACCCTGGAGATCATGACCTGAGCAAAAATCAAGAGTGAGATGCTTAACCAGCTGAGCCACCACGTGCCCCTCTGTAATTTTTTGATAGTACAGTTGATGAGAAAGGAAGTATATTATGCTACAGTAGGAGATTTCATTATTTGCCATACAAATTTTATAAAGATATGATATGATCAACCATAATAGGAAGTTCATTCAGACTCAGTGTGTGCACTGCAGAACTGCGTGGGCCATAGGTAGAGTGACTATTTCAGTATGTTCCAAATAGTTTCATTTTACTTCTACTGTACCACCATAATTATTAGTAGTGCTTTCTTTTGCCCTCCCTGGGCGGCTCAGTGGCTTAAGCCTCTGCCTTCGGCTCAGGTCATGATGCCAGGGTCCTAAGATCAAGTCCCCCATTGGGTTCTCTGCTCTGCAGGGAACCTGCTTCCCCCTCTCTCTTTGCCTTCTTCTCTGCTTACTTGTGATTTCTCTGTCAAATAAATAAATAAAATCTTTTTTAAAAAATGTCTCAAGTTTGTACAAAAATTATAAGCCTGCATTAACCATTGTAGTCTCCTATTATGAAATCACTCAAGGTCTGTTAGAATTTGCCTAATGACTAAACAGTCTTCTATATGATTAAAAAAGAAGAAGTAGAGAAGAAAGGTGCATAATCACTACCAAGTTCATGTGTTTTGGAAAAATGTCTACTCTATGTTGAACCATTCCCACCACCTAACCTTCTGCTGAAAGCTGGACTTTATTTGACAGCTTCAAGGAACAAGAGGAATATTTAAAGTACTATGTGTGGGGATGAATTAGAAATGGTTGAGCTTACAACAAAGCTATCCAGAAATTGAGTTGTGCTTTTATCTTTTATCTAACATTCCTCCCTTGAATTTATTATCACAAAGAGAACAGATGAGGTGATAAATGTATGAACATTTTACTTGTGCCAGTTCACAAAAATGGAAGAAAAAGCTAGAGTCCCTGTTAATCTGTGTCCATGGTAATCACAAACACAAAAACATAGGACCACGGGATTTCCTTTGTATGTACCACTCATACATACAAAGTGATGGAAGTTCATTTACTGCCATCTTCTCAAAACACTCCCCAATTCTACTGCAATCTACCTCCCAAAGTAGAGTCCACAACCACTTGTCACTCTGTTTGAAACGATATTTACTTTCTCATATATGAGTTGCATGAGGAAGTGCTCCTTTAATTGGGATGACAGGATGGGATGCTACGCAGTTCGTTCTTAGCTGACACATACTCCCAACATGATTAGACGTCTGTATCCTTGGGAGGATTTACCTGTGTAACTGAAGGGGTGTAGTTCATTTACAGCTTGCAAATTCTTATCTTTCTTGTGTTCCATTATGTCTTTGAGTGACTCCTTGATTACTTTTTGTCTGTACCAATGAAGACATTGACAAATATGTCTGATCATATTTCATTTTTTCTTTTTGGCTTTTTTTTTTTTCTTTTCAGCGCAACAGTGCTCCATGCAATCCGTGCCCTCTCTAATACCCACCACCTGGTTGATAATATTTCTTTATGAAACCTTTACTGCAAATCCTAAAATCTACTCTAGAGCAGCGTAGTTCTTTCTAATTAATTGTACTATCAAAATAAAAATACAGAAAAAAAGAACCCTAGATTTTATATTAGGAAATATTCTTATTCAATCCCAGTAAGCTCATTTCCTTTATGACTTTTGGTAACTGTATTGAAAAATAAAAAAAATACACTGTGTTATTCATATGTCATAAGAAATTGTTGTTAAAACCAAATCTTCTAAAATAGCATCAATTTGGTGAAAAAAAAGGGATCTCATTAAAATGATGAAAGTAAAACAATTGTAATCTGTATAAAAATCTTTATCCTGACACTAGTGCTTAACATACATACACTGAGGAAATTTTATGTATATTTGTATAATTTTTATGATTATATATAAAGACTTGTTTGAATGAGTTTGATTTCCTAAATAATAGAGTATACTCAGTAAAGTTTATCTTTAAGAAGCTTCATCTAAGACCAAACGTTTGAAAGCTTATTAATAACCTGGTAAGGCCAGGATTGCATGCTTTAGGATGTTCATTTTATCTTCCAGAATCCTCTCTTTATTAGTTCAGCAATTATCAAATAACATGCATTTACATACTTTTTTCAAAACTTTTTCTATATACATTTGAATGGGTATTATTAGTTTACTTAATGTTTTTCTTAAAACCAATCTTAAATCAAACCACATTTCTTTCTAATCTGTCCTGAATATTAGGGCCAAGTTAATGATATCTTCTTCAATATTTTTCCATGTACAAATAATACTAACATGTAACTATTAAAATAATACATAATTATTAAAATAAAAAGATGTAAAAACAACCAATTCGGCCAAATTAATCTGTGAAACAAATAAAGGCTTAACTTTTTTAAAAATTTAAAGGTATTCATCCATGTACTAGATCAAATCACTTCATGTATCATGGAAAAAATATATGCATTTTAAGAAATGTAAGGGGCATTCATGAATTCTTTTGGTTTCAGTACACATGATATTAGAATGATAGATCAGCACTTATATGTAGTTAGCCTCTTATGAAATCATCAAATGTTTCCTTTTAACTGGAACACATTTAATAATTTAGTTAATTCTGGAAAATACCCAAGGATATAAGATCACATCGTTATGGGACTCTGAAACCAAAGAAGCACGTCCAATAAAGATGTATTCCACATTAGGAAGGCAAACAACATTAATGAGGCAGACAGAATGCAAAAGAGACAACCTCATAAAATCTAGATATCATTTCAGATCTAACACAGTTTGTTCAGGCTCTGTATTTGACATCCAAGGACATGGAGTGTAGAATGTACACAATAAGTTGGCATTTAACAAGTGTGACTTTCTATTAGAAGCACAGTTGTACAAACACATAGAAAGAGGGAGAATAAGTACATTAATTATGCATGTATAATTGAGTAACTAAACAATATCATCCCATAGTCTCCAAAACTAGATATTTCTGGGGACTATAGTATATGAAGTAATATTCATATTGGTTTGAGAAGATGGAAGTCCTTTGAAGGCTTCTAAAGGTGTTTTTTTAAAGGTCATTTGCCAAATTTAATACATCAATAACCAATTTCAAAAATTCTAATGAAAACAATAATGATTTTCTAAGAGCTCTATTATGAATTTATGTTAGTCGAAATAAAATTCAATTGAAAATCCTCAAAAGAAAATAATCTTTAAAATTACCAATAATCAATATACATCTCCAAGAGAGACCAAATCTTACAATTTTTCAAAAGGTCACCCAGGAGGAGGAGTCAAGATGGCAGAGAAGTAGCAGGCTGAGACTACTTCAGCTAGCCGGAGATCAGCTAGATAGCTTATCTAAAGATTGCAAACACCTGAAAATCCATTGGCAGATCGAAGAGAAGAACAGCACTTCTAGAAACAGAAAAACAACCACTTTCTGAAAGGTAGGACTGGCGGAGATGTGAATCCAAAGCGATGGGAAGATAGACCCCAGGGGGAGGGGCCGGATCCCGGCAAGTGGCGGAGCAATGGCGCAAAAAATCAGGACTTTTAAGTCTGTTCCGCTGAGGGACATCGCTCCAGACTAAACCGGGGCGAAGCCCACGTGGGGTCAGCGTGGCCTCAGGTCTCGCAAGGTCACAGAAGGATCGGGGGTGTCTGAGTGTCGCAGAGCTTGCGGGTATTGGAACGGGAAAGCCGGCTACAGAGACAGAGCCGACAGTAAGCTCGCAGCTCGGGGTTACCTTGAACCAGTCGCAGGCTCGGTGAGCTCGGAGCGCAGCCGGTCAGGCAGACGGGAATAATTGGGCGCTGTTCTCTGAGGGCGCACTGAGGAGTGGGGCCCCGGGCTCTCAGCACCTCTAGGCCAGAGACCAGGAGGCCACCAATTGTATTCCCGTCCTCCGGAACTCTACAGAAAGTGCTCAGGGAACAAAAGCTCCTGAAAGCAAAGCCGAGCGGATTACTCAGCCCGGCTCCTGGTAAGGGCGGTGCAATTCCGCCTGGGGCAAAGACACTTGAGAATCACTACACCAGGCGCCACTCCTAGAAGATCAACAAGAAATCCAGCCAAGACCAAGTTCACCTACGAAGAAGTGCGGTTTCAATACCAAGGAGAGCAGCAGAATTCCAGAAGAGGAGAAAGCAAAGCAAGGAACTCATGGCTTTCTCCCTGTGATTTTTTTTCTTTTTATTTTTTTTTTCCCTGTGATTCTTTTTTTTTAGTCTTGCAGTTAATTTAATTTTTTCTTTTTCATTTTTTTCTCTTCTTCTGCTAAAATTTTTTTTAACTTTTACCTTTTTCTTTTTTAACGTTTTTTAACTAGTTTATCTAATATATATATTTTTTCCTTTTTATATTGTTCTTTATTCGTTTTCCCTTTTTAAATTCTTTTCTTTTTTTTCTTTTTTCTTGTTTTTTCTTTCTTCCATTTTGAACCTTTTTTTACCCCTTCCTCCCCCCTCACGATTTGGGATCTTTTCTGATTTGGTTAAAGCATATTTTCCTGGGGTTGTTGCCACCCTTTTAGTATTTTGCCTGCTCCTTCATATACTCTTATTTGGACAAAATGACAAGACGGAAAAATTCACCACAAAAAAAAGAACAAGAGGCAGTACCGAAGGCTAGGGGCCTAATCAATACAGACATTGGTAATATGTCAGATCTAGAGTTCAGAATTACAATTCTCAAGGTTCTAGCCGGGCTCAAAAAAGGCATGGAAGATATTAGAGAAACACTCTTGAGAGATATAAAAGCCCTTTCTGGAGAAATAAAAAAACTAAAATCTAATCAAGTTGAAATCAAAAAAGCAATTAATGAGGTGCAATCAAAAATGGAGGCTCTCACTGCTAGGATAAATGAGGCAGAAGAAAGAATTAGTGATATAGAAGACCAAATGACAGAGAATAAAGAAGCTGAGCAAAAGAGGGACAAACAGCTACTGGACCACGAGTGGAGAATTCGAGAGATAAGTGACACCATAAGACGAAACAACATTTGAATAATTGGGATTCCAGAAGAAGAAGAAAGAGAGAGGGGAGCAGAAGGTATATTGGAGGGAATTATTGGGGAGAATTTCCCCAATATGGCAAAGGGAATGAGCATCAAAATTCAGGAGCTTCAGAGAAGACCCCTCAAAATCAATAAGAATTGGCCGACACCCCGTCACCTTATAGTAAAATTTACAAGTCTTAGTGACAAAGAGAAAATCCTGAAAGCAGCCCGGGAAAAGAGGTCTGTAACATACAATGGTAAAAATATTAGATTGGCAGCTGACTTATCCACAGAGACCTGGCAGGCCAGAAAGAGCTGGCATGATATTTTCAGAGCACTAAACGAGAAAAACATGCAGCCAAGAATACTATATCCAGCTAGGCTATCATTGAAAATAGAAGGAGAGATTAAAAGCTTCCAGGACAAACAAAAACTGAAAGAATTTGCAAACACCAAAACAACTCTACAGGAAATATTGAAAGGGGTCCTCTAAGCAAAGAGAGAGCCTACAAGTCGTAGATCAGAAAGGAACAGAGACCATATACAGTAACAGTAAACTTACAGGCAATGCAATGGCACTAAATTCATATCTCTCAATAGTTACCCTGAATGTTAATGGGCTAAATGCCCCAATCAAAACACAAAGGGTACCAAAATGGATAAAAAAACAAAGCCCATCTATATGTTGCCTCCAAGAAACTCATTTTAAGCCCGAAGACACCTCCAGATTTAAAGTGAGGGGGTGGAAAAGAATTTACCATGCTAATGGACATCCGAAGAAAGCAGGAGTGGCAATCCTTATATCAGATCAATTAGATTTTGAGCCAAAGACTATAATAAGAGATTAGGAAGGACACTATATCATATTGAAAGGGTCTGTCCAACAAGAAGATCTAACAATTTTAAATATCTATGCCCCCAACGTGGGAGCAGCCAACTATATAAACCAATTAATAACAAAATCAAAGAAACACATCAACAATAATACAATAATAGTAGGGGACTTTAACACTCCCCTCACGGAAATGGACAGATCATCCAAGCAAAAGATCAGCAAGGAAATAAATGCCTTAAATGACACACTGGACCAGATGGACATCACAGATATATTCAGAACATTTCATCCCAAAGCAACAGAATACACATTCTTCTCTAGTGCACATGGAACATTCTCCAGAATAGATCACATCCTCGGTCCTAAATCAGGACTCAACCGGTATCAAAAGATTGGGATCATTCCCTGCATATTTTAAGACCACAATGCTCTAAAGCTAGAACTCAACCAAAAAAGGAAGTTTGGAAAGAACCCAAATACATGGGGACTAAACAGCAACCTTCTAAAGAATGAATGGGTCAACCGGGAAATTAAAGAAGAATTGAAAAAAATCATGGAAACAAATGATGATAAAAATACAACAGTTCAAAATCTGTGGGACACAACAAAGGCAGTCCTGAGAGGAAAATATATAGCGGTTCAAGCCTTTCTCAAGAAACAAGAAAGGTCTCAGGTACACAACATAACCCTACACCTAAAGGAGCTGGAGAAAGAACAAGAAAGAAACCCTAAGCCCAGCAGGAGAAGAGAAATCATAAAGATCAGAGCTGCTATAAACATTCAGGTGGGAGGAGGAGTCAAGATGGCGGAGAAGTAGCAGGCTGAGACTACTTCAGCTAGCCGTAGATCAGCTAGATAGCTTATCTAAAGATTGCAAACACCTGAAAATCCATCGGCAGATCGAAGAGAAGAAGAACATCACTTCTGGAAACAGAAAAACAACCACTTTCTGAAAGGTAGGACTGGCGGAGAAGTGAATCCAAAGCGATGGGAAGATAGACCCCGGAGGGAGGGGCCGGCCCCCGGCAAGCGGCGGAGCAACGGCGCACAAAATCAGGACTTTTAAAAGTCTGTTCCGCTGAGGGACATTGCTCCAGAGGCTAAACCAGGGCGAAGCCCACGCGGGGTCAGGATGGCCTCAGGTCCCGCAGGGTGACAGAAGGATTGGGGGTATCTCAGTGTCGCAGAGCTTGCGAGTATTGGAACGGGAAAGCCGGCTACAGAGACAGAGCTGACAGTAAGCTCACCAGTGTTACCTTGAACCGGTCGCAGGCTCGGGGAGCTCGGCCCGCGGCCGGAGGTCAGGCAAACGGGAGTAACTGGGCGCTGTTCTCTGAGGGCGCACTGAGGAGTGGGGCCTCGGGCTCTCGGCATCTCCGGGCCGGAGACCAGGAGGCCACCATTTGTATTCCCGTCCTCCGGAACTCTACAGAAAGCGCTCAGGGAACAAAAGCTCCTGAAAGCAAACCCTAGCGGATTACTCAGCCAGGCCCCTGATAAGGGCAGTGCAATTCCGCCTGGGGCAAAGACACTTGAGCATCACTACAGCAGGCCCCTACCCCAGAAGATCAACAAGAAAGAAATCCAGCCGAGACCAAGTTCTCCTACCAAGGAGTGCGGTTTCAATACCAAGGAGAGCAGCAGAATTCCAGAGGAGGAGAAAGCAAAGCACGGAACACATGGCTTTTTCCCTGTGATTTTTTTTAGTCTTGCAGTTAATTTAAATTTTTTCTTTATCATTTTTGGGTTTTTTTGCGCCTTCTGGTTAAATTTTTTTTAACTATTACCTTTTTCTTTTTTAACGTTTTTTAACTAGTTTATCTAATATATATAATTTTATTTTTTATATTTTTCTTTTTTGTTTTCTTTTCTTTTAATTCATTTCTTTTCTTTTTTATTCTTTTTTCTTGTTTTTTCTTTCTTCCTTTTTGAACCTTTTTTTATCCCCTTTCTCCCTCCTCACGATTTGGGAACTCTTCTAATTTGGTTAAAGCATATTTTCCTGTGGTTGTTGCCACCCTTTTAGTATTTTACTTGCTCCTTCACATACTCTTATTTGGACAAAATGACAAGACAGAAAAATTCAATACAAAAAAAAAAAGAACAAGAGGCAGTACGGAAGGCTAGGGACCTAATCAATACAGACATTGGTAATATGTCAGATCTAGAGTTCAGAATGACAATTCTCAAGGTTCTAGCCGGGCTCGAAAAAGGCATGGAAGATATTAGAGAAACCCTCTCGAGAGATATAAAAGCCCTTTCTGGAGAAATAAAAGAACTAAAATCTAACCAAGTTGAAATCAGAAAAGCTATTAATGAGGTGCAATAAAAAATGGAGGCTCTCACTGCTAGGATAAATGAGGCAGAAGAAAGAATTAGTGATATAGAAGACCAAATGACAGAGAATAAAGAAGCTGAGCAAAAGAGGGATAAACAGCTACTGGACCACGAGGGGAGAATTCAGAGATAAGTGACACCATAAGACGAAACAACATTAGAATAATTGGGATTCCAGAAGAAGAAGAAAGAGAGAGGGGAGCAGAAGGTATATTGGAGAGAATTATTGGGGAGAATTTCCCCAATATGGCAAAGGGAACGAGCACAATATTCAGGAGCTTCAGAGAACGCCATTCAAAATCAATAAGAATAGGCCCACACCCTGTCACCTAATAGTAAAATTTTCAAGTCTCAGTGACAGAGAGAAAATCCTGAAAGCAGCCCGGGAAAAGAAGTCTGTAACATACAATGGTAAAAATATTAGATTGGCAGCTGACTTATCCACAGAGACCTGGCAGGCCAGAAAGAGCTGGCATGACATTTTCAGAGCTCTAAACGAGAAAAACCTGCATCCAAGAATAATATATCCAGCTAGGCTATCATTGAAAATAGAAGGAGAGATTAAAAGCTTCCAGGAAAAACAAAAACTGAAAGAATTTGCAAACACCAAACCAGCTCTACAGGAAATATTGAAAGGGGTTCTTTAAGCAAATAGAGAGCCTACAAGTGGTAGATCAGAAAGGAACAGAGACCATATACAGTAACAGTAAACTTACAGGCAATGCAATGGCACTAATTTCATATCTCTCAATAGTTACCCTGAATGTTAATGGGCTAAATGCCCCTGTCAAAAGACACAGGGTATCAGAATGGATAAAAAAACAAAACCCATCTATATGTTGCCTCCAAGAAACTCAATTTAAGCCCGAAGACACCTCCAGATTTAAATTGAGGGGGTGGAAAAGAATTTACCATGCTAATGGACATCCGAAGAAAGCAGGAGTGGCAATCCTTATATCAGATCAATTAGATTTTAAGCCAAAGACTATAATAAGAGATTAGGAAGGACACTATATCATACTCAAAGGGTCTGTCCAATAAGAAGATTTAACAATTTTAAATATCTATGCCCCAAACGTAGGAGCAGCCAACTATATAAACCAATTAATAACAAAATCAAAGAAACACATCAACAATAATACAATAATAGTAGGGGACTTTAACACTCCCCTCACGGAAATGGACAGATCATCCAAGCAAAAGATCAGCAAGGAAATAAATGCCTTAAATGACACACTAGACCAGATGGACATCACAGATATATTCAGAACATTTCATCCCAAAGCAACAGAATACACATTCTTCTCTAGTGCACATGGAACATTCTCCAGAATAGATCACATCCTCGGTCCTAAATCAGGACTCAACCGGTATCAAAAGATTGGGATCATTCCCTGCATGCTTTCAGACCACAATGCTCTAAAGCTAGAACTCAAACACAAAAGGAAGTTTGAAAAGAACCCAAATACATGAACCTCCTGAAAATTGATGCTCGTTCCCTTTGCCATATTGGGGAAATTCTCCCCAATAATTCTCTCCAATATACCTTCTGCTCCCCTCTCTCTTTCTTCTTCTTCTGGAATCCCAATTATTCTAATGTTGTTTCGTCTTATGGTGTCACTTATCTCTGAATTCTCCCCTCGTGGTCCAGTAGCTGTTTATCCCTCTTTTGCTCAGCTTCTTTATTCTCTGTCATTTGGTCTTCTATATCACTAATTCTTTCTTCTGCCTCATTTATCCTAGCAGTGAGAGCCTCCATTTTTTATTGCACCTCATTAATAGCTTTTCTGATTTCAACTTGGTTAGATTTTAGTTCTTTTATTTCTCCAGAAAGGGCTTTTATATCTCTCGAGAGGGTTTCTCTAATATCTTCCATGCCTTTTTCAAGCCCGGCTAGAACCTTGAGAATTGTCATTCTGAACTCTAGATCTGACATATTACCAATGTCTGTATTGATTAGGTCCCTAGCCTTCCGTACTGCCTCTTGTTCTTTTTTTTTTTTGTATTGAATTTTTCTGTCTTGTCATTTTGTCCAAATAAGAGTATGTGAAGGAGCAAGTAAAATACTAAAAGGGTGGCAACAACCACAGGAAAATATGCTTTAACCAAATTAGAAGAGTTCCCAAATCGTGAGGAGGGAGAAAGGGGATAAAAAAAGGTTCAAAAAGGAAGAAAGAAAAAACAAGAAAAAAGAATAAAAAAGAAAAGAAATGAATTAAAAGAAAAGAAAACAAAAAAGAAAAATATAAAAAATAAAATTATATATATTAGATAAACTAGTTAAAAAACGTTAAAAAAGAAAAAGGTAATAGTTAAAAAAAATTTAACCAGAAGGCGCAAAAAAACCCAAAAATGATAAAGAAAAAATTTAAATTAACTGCAAGACTAAAAAAAATCACAGGGAAAAAGCCATGTGTTCCGTGCTTTGCTTTCTCCTCCTCTGGAATTCTGCTGCTCTCCTTGGTATTGAAACCGCACTCCTTGGTAGGAGAACTTGGTCTCGGCTGGATTTCTTGTTGATCTTCTGGGGTAGGGGCCTGCTGTAGTGATGCTCAAGTGTCTTTGCCCCAGGCGGAATTGCACTGCCCTTATCAGGGGCCTGGCTGAGTAATCCGCTAGGGTTTGCTTTCAGGAGCTTTTGTTCCCTGAGCGCTTTCTGTAGAGTTCCGGAGGACGGGAATACAAATGGTGGCCTCCTGGTCTCCGGCCCGGAGATGCCGAGAGCCCGAGGCCCCACTCCTCAGTGCGCCCTCAGAGAACAGCGCCCAGTTACTCCCGTTTGCCTGACCTCCGGCCGCGGGCCGAGCTCCCCGAGCCTGCGACCGGTTCAAGGTAACACTGGTGAGCTTACTGTCAGCTCTGTCTCTGTAGCCGGCTTTCCCGTTCCAATACTCGCAAGCTCTGCGACACTGAGATACCCCCAATCCTTCTGTCACCCTGCGGGACCTGAGGCCATCCTGACCCCGCGTGGGCTTCGCCCTGGTTTAGCCTCTGGAGCAATGTCCCTCAGCGGAACAGACTTTTAAAAGTCCTGATTTTGTGCGCCGTTGCTCCGCCGCTTGCCGGGGGCCGGCCCCTCCCTCCGGGGTCTATCTTCCCATCGCTTTGGATTCACTTCTCCGCCAGTCCTACCTTTCAGAAAGTGGTTGTTTTTCTGTTTCCAGAAGTGATGTTCTTCTTCTCTTCGATCTGCCGATGGATTTTCAGGTGTTTGCAATCTTTAGATAAGCTATCTAGCTGATCTACGGCTAGCTGAAGTAGTCTCAGCCTGCTACTTCTCCGCCATCTTGACTCCTCCTCCCACCCGAATGTTTATAGCAGCAATGTCCACAATAGCCAAACTATGGAAAGAACCTAGACGTCCATCAACAGGTGAATGGATCAAGAAGATGTGGTATATATACACAATGGAATACTATGCAGCCATCAAAAGAAATGAAATCTTGCCATTTGCGACAACATGGATGGAACTAGAACGTATCATGCTTAGCGAAATAAGTCAAGCAGAGAAAGACAACTGTCATATGATCTCCCTGATATGAGGAAGTGGTGATGCAACATGGGGGCTTAAGTGGGTAGGCAAAGAATCAATGAAACAAGATGGGATTGGGAGGGAGACAAACCATAAGTGACCCTTAATCTCACAAAACAAACTGAGGGTTGCTGAGGGGAGGGGTTTTGGGAGAAGGGGGTGGGATTGTGGACATTGGGGAGTGTATGTGCTTTGGAGAGTGCTGTGAAGTGTGTAAACCTGGTGATTCACAGACCTGTACCCCTGGGGATAAAAACATATGTTTATAAAAAATAAAAATGAAAAAACAAAACAAAACAGACAAAACAAAAATCCAACTCTTGAATTCAGCTAAGGGCACGACCTCAGGGTTGAGATTCCCTCTCTCCCTCTCCCCCCAGTCTCTCTCTTCTTCTCAAATAAATAAATCTTAAGAAAGATTTATTTTTAAACAAATTTTAGGTTTATAACAAATTTGAGAGCAAGATATAATGACATCCCATATATGCCCTGATCCCACAAGAAGAATCTCCCCCATTATCAACATCACTTATTTGAAGAGTACATTTTTACCAAGGATGGACCTATATTGACACATCATAATCATTCAAAGTTCATAGTTTATATTACAGTTCATTCTTGGTGTTGTACATTCTATAAGCTTGGATAAGCATATGCTGAGCATACATCCATCATTATTAACTAACACAGAGAATTTTTACTGCCCTAGAAATCCTCTGTGTTCTGACTATTCATACCCACCTACCCACCTCTGCAAGAAGGCAACCACTGATCTTTTTCTCTGCATGGTTTTGCCTTTCCAGAACATAACATAGTTAGAATCATATGGTATGCAGCCTTTTCACATTGGCTTCTTTCATTTATTAATATGCATTTAAGATTCCTCCATATCTTTTTATAGATTTATAATTAGTTTTATTTTAGCTCTGAATAATATTCCATTGTCTGGAGGGAGTATAGTTTATTTACATCCATTCATGCATTTTTTAAAAATTGGGATGCCTGCCTGGCTAAATGGAAGAGCCTGCAACTCTTGATCAGGGTTTTGAGTTCAAGCCCCATGCTGGGTGTACAGATTACATACATACATACATACACTTAAAAAAAATTGTGATATATCCATTCATATATTGAACAGCATCTTATTTGCTCCCAGATTTTGGCATTTATAAATAAAGGTGCTAAACACAGCTGTGCTCAGGTTTGTATGAATGTAGGTTTTTTAGTCCTTTGATTGTATAGAATGACTATATTTAGTTTTGTAATACAAATATAGACCACTTTACTTCTTCCTTTCCAATTTGGATGTTTTCTTTTTTCTTTTCTTTTTTTTTTTTTTTTTTTTCTTGTCTTGTTATGGACCTTTCTGGAAAGGGGTTCTGGTTATTATGACAAACACCAGAGGTGAAGTGGTCAAACTTACCTTTTTCTTCTAATCTTGGAGGAAAAGCTTTCACTATTTACCCCTGAGTATGATCTTAACGGCCAGATTGTCATATATGATCTTTAAGCTGTGTTCTTTCCATATCCAATTTGTTGATAGTTTTTATCATGAAAAGATATTGCATTTTCTTAAATGATTTTTCTGCATTAAGATAATCTTGTGATTTTTCTCTTTTATCTAACTAATGTGGCATATCACATTTATTTATTATATATGTTGACCTACCCTTTCCCAGGTATAAATCCAACATGATCATGGTGTATGATTCTGTATAATGTGCTGTTGAATTTTGTGTGCTTGTATATTGTTGAGAATTTTTGCCTTGAAACTCATCAAGGATATCTCGGCCTATAGTTTCCTCTTTTATAGTGTTCTTATCTGGCTTTGTTATCAGGGTAATGCTGGTGTTGTAAAATGAATTTGGGAGTATTTCCTTTTCCTCAGTACTTTGGAAGAGTTTGAAAAAGGTTGACATTATTCTTATTTAAGTATTTCAGACAATTCATCAGTAAACCCCCCTGGTCCTACACTTCTCTTTTTTGAAAGATTTTTGATTACTGATTCAGTTTGTTTACTCATTAAGATTTTTTTTTTTTGTCTTCATGACTCAGCCTTAGTGGGTTGTAGACTTTTAGAAATTTATCAATGTCTTTTAGCTTACCCAATTTATGGGTGTCTAACTGTTCATAATAGTCTTATGATCTCTGTCTTTCTAGGGGATCAGCTTTAAAGTCTCCTCTATCATTTCTGATTTTATTTGAGTCTTCTCTCTTATTTTCTTAGTCTAGCTAATAGTTTGTCTAGTTTATTTATCTTTCCCAAAAAATAATCATTGGTTTTCTTGATCTTCTTTCTTCCTTTTGTTGTTTGTATTTCATTTATTTCTTCTCTGCTCTTATTTCTTCCCTTCTCTAACTTTTGAGCTTAATTTGTTCTTCTTGTTCTAATTACTTGATGTATAAATTTATGTTGTTTAAGTTCTTTCTTTTATCTTAATGTAAACATTTATCACTATATATGGTTCTAGTAGAACTATTTTTCTATCTCTATATATAGTTCTAACCATATATATGGTTCTATTTGAACTAGTTTTACTGCATCTCCGATTTTTAATATGGTGTTACCATTTTCATTTGTTTCAACATATTTTTCTCTTTTGATTTCTTCTTTGACCCATTCAACCAAAATTGGACAGAAGAACGGAATACACATCTTTTCAAAGAAGGTATAAAATGGCCAATGGGTACATCAAAAAAATCCTCAACATCACAGGCTCATGTATGGAAGTGTTGAATCTCTATATTGCATACCTAAGACTAATACTGTATGTTAACTAACTGGAATTTAAATAAAAACTTTTTTTTACAGATTTTATTTATTTATTTGAGAGAGACAGGGAGAACAAGAGAGATAAAGGCAGAGGGAAAGAGAGAAAACATAACTGGAGAGAGAGAGAGAAAGAAAGAGAGAAGCAGACTCCCTGCTGAGCAGGGAGCCCATAAGGGGCTGAACCTGAGATCATGAACTGAGCTGAAGGCAGACACTTAACTGCCTGAGCCACCCAGGAGTATCTAAATAAAAACTTTTAAAAAAAGATGCTCTACATCACTAGTCATTGGAAAATATAAATCAAAACCACAATGAAATAACCACCTCACATCAGTTAGAATGGCTAGCATCAAAAAGACAAGGGAACAAGTTTTAGTAAGAATTTGAAGAGTAGGGAACCTTTGTGCACTGTTGATGGGAATGTAAATTTGTATGGCCTAATGGAAAACAATTACATTCCTTAGTGTTTTCCAAAGGAATTGAAAACTATGTCCATATAAAATCTGCACATGGAAATTTATAGCAGATCTTTTCATAACTGGCAAGACTTGGAAGCAATCAGAATGCCCTTTCATAGAGAAATGGATAAATAAACTGTGGTACATCCAAACAATATAGTGTAAGAGGAAGTGAGCTATCAAAGAATGAAAAACATGGAAGAAACTTAACTTTGTGTTACTAAATAATGGAAGCCAAACTGAAAAAGCTATAAACTGTATAAGTGCAACTATATGATGATCTGGGAAAAGTAAAACAATGGAGACAGTAAAAAGATAAATGTTGCCTTGGAGGGAAAGAAGGAATGGATGAAGGAGTGGGGTTCAGAGATTTTTAGGGCATTGAAAATAATCTGTATGATAAAATAATGGTGAATCCATACTATTACAATTTTTTCAAATGTATAGAATGCACAACACCAAGAGTAAACACTAATGTAAACTAGGACTTTAGATGATAAAGGTGTGTCAGTGTAAGCTCATCTATTATAACAAATATACCATTTAGGGAAAGATGTTAATAATAAGAAAGACTTTACATGATTGTGGACAAGAAGTAGAAGGGAAATATCTGTACTGTTTCATATTGTAATACACCTAAAACTGATCTAAAAAAAACAAAGTTTATTTAAAAAAAGAAAAGAGAGGTGACTTTGTTTAGTACCAAAATCTTTGAACGTCAGCATATGTTAATTTGCCTTCTTGCAACATTGTTTATACTTTCAGGTTGTGCAAATCCCTTCTGAATAGGACACAGAGGAACCCAGAAAAGCCAGCTGTACTATAAGCTATTGAGACAGGCAGCTGTAAATGTTTGTATTTGGCAGAAGGAATTAAATAAAATGTGGAAATTAATTATTTTGACACTGAAACTAATAAGAGATAATGTTGGGGCACCAGTGTGGCTCATTCGGTTAAGCATCTGCCTTCAGCTCGGGTCATGATCCCAGGGTCCTGGAATCCAGCTCCACGTGGGCTCCCTGCTCAGTGGGGAGCCTGCTCCTCCCACTCAAGAGACTTAACTTTGTAACAACCCAGGATATGGGTAAAAGGAGTTTGTGTTTATTAAATATCATTATTTTATAAAAAGGTTGACTTCCGAATTGTTAAAAATAAAATATTGAAATAAGACATCAAAACACAAAATATGGATCATGTGTAAAGGAACTATCATAAAAAGCTAAGTGGTTAATCTCTGGCCCAGTTTAACTTTACATTCATTGTTTTTTCCATAATATGATCCGTATACTTCCTCAAAGTGTTTGGGTGGAAATTGGTCTCATAACAGTGCTTACCTATATGCAATACACATTAGATTTACTTACTTGAATAAATTATAGACAGGTAGTTTGACTTTTATTATATACAATGTAACCATATTATCTAGGAATCTTGTGCTGCTCAAAGAATCTAACACCCACTTCTGTGAACAATCAACTTATTTGCTAAGTAGAAAAATAATGGGTCTTGAAGAGTTCTTCACTATTTAAACACTTCTAAGAAAGGGAAGTTATTTGTTTTTCCTCAAGATTGATTTTCTTAAATTTCTCTCAAATAGCTATACCCATAACATCAGCAGAGTCTCCCTTCACATTCGATGTAATGGATACACTTAACTTTGAGGTTTGTAAATTTCTTAAGCTAGTTTACTCTTGGCCTTGAAAGTGTTGCAACAGTGGATTGGTACTTTGGGGTGGGGGGTAAGGGCAGGACAAGTTGTATATGATAGGTTATTTTTAAAAGTAAATTAAACCTAAGTACTATTTTTTAGTGGTGGAGTGGGGGTAGGGGGAATCAGAACAGCTATCAAAAAGTCTGAGAAAGGGAAGATGAATGAGCAGGAGATAAAGAAAACTTTGTGAACTTTTCTCTATGAGTGATCATCAGATTACTTTGTAATAATATCCCAGAAAGTATCTTATAAATAACACATGTAGTTAAACTATAGCTGGGCTTTCCTTAACTCTGATGAGATTTGAGAACTCTGTGTAAATTCAATGTGCATTCTCTTATTCTGAGAAAATTTGGGCGTGTTCTTTTACATTTAAGAATCATTTGCCTCTCCTTTTCTGTGATTTTTTTAAAATTTCATTTTACCCCATTTTTATACCAGGTTTTTCTCTTTTTTTCCCTCATCACTTAATATGAGATATATTAGTCCAATTTCTGTAATGTATCTTTCTATTATCTTTTCCTGGTTTATCTGTTTCCTTAACTTCACTTTTTCCTAACTTACATTAGTAGAATTTACTAAAATTTTGGTTTATGGCCTTTGTATTCAACATTATTTTAACCTGCATTTTTAAAAGATTTTATTTATTCATTATTTGTCAGAGAGAGAGATGAAAAGGAGAAGCAGCAGTCTGAGGGAGAAGCAAGCTCCCCACTGAGCAAGGAGCCCCACGTGGGACTCGATCCCCGGGCCCCTGGGATCATGACCTGAGCCAAAGGCAGACATTAACCTACTTAGCCACCCAGCATCCCCCTTAACTTTTTTTTTAATTTTTTATTTCTTTTCAGCGTAACAGTATTTGTTTTTGCACCACACCCAGTGCTCCATGCAATCTGTGCCCTCTCCAATACCCACCACCTGGTTCCCCCAACCTCCCACATCCTGCCCCTTCAAAACCCTCAGATTGTTTTTCAGAGTCCATAGTCTCTCATGGTTCACCTCCCCTTCCAATTTCCCTCAACTCCCTTCTCCTCTCCATCTCCCCTTGTCCTCCATGCTATTTCTTATGCTCCACACATAAGTGAAACCATATGATAATTGACTCTCTTTGCTTGACTTATTTCACTAAGCACAATCTCTTCCAGTCCCGTCCATGTTGCTACAAAAGTTGGGTATTCATCCTTTCTGATGGAGGCATAATACTCCATAGTGTATATGGACCACATCTTCCTTATCCATTCGTCCATTGAAGGGCATCTTGGTTCTTTCCACAGTTTGGCGACCGTGGCCATTGCTGCTATAAACATTGGGGGTACAGATGGCCCTTCTTTTCACGACATCTGTATCTTTGGGGTAAATACACAGGAGTGCAATTGCAGGATCATAGGGAAGCTCTATTTTTA
This sequence comes from Mustela putorius furo, assembly GCF_011764305.1. Taxonomy (NCBI): domain Eukaryota; kingdom Metazoa; phylum Chordata; class Mammalia; order Carnivora; family Mustelidae; genus Mustela; species Mustela putorius. The sequence goes on from NW_025421443.1 coordinate 201,913, forward strand.
ATTTCTTGAGGAATCTCCACACTATTCTCCAAAGTTGCTGCACCAACTTGCATCCCCACAAACAGTGTAAGAGGGTTCCCCTTTCTCCACATCCTCTCCAACACATGTTGTTTCCTGTTTTGTTAATTTTGGCCATTCTAACTGGTGTAAGGTGGTATCTCAATGTGGTTTTAATTTGAATCTCCCTGATGGCTAGTGATAATGAACATTTTTTCATGTGTCTGATAGCCATTTGTATGTTTTCATTAGAGAACTGTCTGTTCATATCTTCTGCCCATTTTTTGATATGCTTGTCTGTTTTGTGTGTGTTGAGTTTGAGGAGTTAATTATAGATCCTAGATATCAACCTTTTGTCTGTACTGTCATTTGCAAATATCTTCTCCCATTCCGTGGGTTGCCTCTTTGTTTTCTTGACTGTTTTCTTTGCTGTGCAGAAGCTTTTGATTTTGATGAAGTCCCAAAAGTTTATTTTCACTTGTGTTTCCTTTGCCTTTGGAGACATATCTTGAAAGAAGTTGCTGTGGCTGATATCGAAGAGGTTACTGCCTATGTTCTCCTCTAGGATTCTGATGGATTCCTGTCTCACGTTGAGGTATTTCATCCATTTTGAGTTTATCTTTGTGTACAGTGTAAGAGAATGGTCGAGTTTCATTCTTCTACATATAGCTGCCCAGTTTTCCCAGCACCATTTATTGAAGAGACTGTTTTCCACTGTATATTTTTTCCTGTTTTATTGAAGATTATTTGACCATAGAGTTGAGGATCCATATCTGGGCTCTCTATTCTGTTCCACTGGTCTATGTGTCTGTTTATATGCCAGTACCATGCTGTCTTGGTGATCACAGCTTTGTAGTAAAGCTTGAAATCTGGTAACGTGATGCCCCTTGTTTTATTTTTGCTTTTCAATATTTCCTTAGTGATTCGAGGTCTCTTCTGATTTCATACAAATTTTAGGATTATTTGCTCCAGATCTTTGAAAAATACAGTGGAATTTTGATCGGAATGGCATTAAAAGTATAGATTGCTCTAGGCAGTATAGACATTTTAACAATGTTTATTCTTTTGATCCAAGAGCATGGAATGGTCTTTCATCTTTTTGTGTCTTCTTCAATTTCTTTCATGAGTGTTCTGTAGTTCCTCGAGTACAGATCCTTTACCTCTTTGGTTAGGTTTATTCCCAGGTATCTTATGGTTCTTGGTGCTATAATATATGGAATTGATTCTCTAATTTCCCTTTCTGTATTTTCATTGTTAGTGTATAAGAAAGCCACTGATTTCTGTACATTGACTTTGTATCCTGCCATGTTGCTGATTTGTTGTATGAGTTCTAGTAGTTTGGGGGTGGAGTCTTTTGGCTTTTCCATATAAAGAATCATGTCATCTGCAAAGAGAGAGAGTTTGACTTCTTCATTGCCAATTTGGATACCTTTTACTTCTCTTTGTTGTCTGATTGCTGTTGCTAGGACTATGTTGCTAATACTATGTTGAACAAGAGTGGTGAGAGTGGGCATTCTTGTCATGTTCCTGATCTCAGCAGGAAGGCTGCAAGCTTTTTCCCATTGAGGATGATATTTCCTGTGGGTCTTTCAGAGATAGATTTGATGAAGTTGAGGAATGTTCCCTCTATCCCTATACTTTGAAGTGTTTTAATCAGGAACGGATGCTGGATTTTGTCAAATGCTTTTTTTGCATCAATTGCACCATGTTGTTCTTCTCTCTTCTCTTATTAATTTTTTCTATCACATTAATTGATTTGTGAATGTTGAACCATACTTGTAGCCCAGGGATGAATCCTACCTAGTCATGGTGAATAATCTTTTTAATGTGCTGTTGGATCCTGTTTGCTAGGATCTTCTTGAGAATCTTAGCATCCATATTCATCAGTGATATTGTTCTGAAATTCTCCCTTTTGGTAGGGTCTTTGCCTGGTTTGGGGATCAGGGTAATGCTGGCTTCATAGAAAGAGTCTGGAAGTTCTCCTTCTGCTTCAATTTTTTTACATAGCTTCAGGAGAATCGGTATTATTTCTTATTTGAAAGTTTAGTATAATGCCCCAGGGAATCTGTCAGGCCTGGGCTCTTGTTTTTTGGGAGGTTTTTGATCACTGCTTCAATTTCATTACTAGATATCAGTCTATTCAGGTTGTCAATTTCTTCCTGGTTCAATTTTGGGAGTTTATAGTTTTCCAGGAATGCATCCATTTTATTTAGGTTGCTTAGTTTATTGGCATATAACTGTAGATAATAACTTCTGATGATTGTTTCTACTTCCTTGGTGTTCATTATGATCTCTCCCTTTTATTCATAATTTTATTAATTTGGGCTTTCTCTCTTTTCTTTTGGATTAGTGTGGCCAATGGTTTATCAATCTTATTGATGCTTTCAAAAAACCAGCTTCTAGTTTCATTGGTACATTCTACTGTATCTCTGGTTTCTACCTCATTGATCTCTGCTCTAATCTTGATTATTTTCATTATTATGTGTGGAGTTGGTTTGATTTGTTGTTGATTCTCCAGTTCTTTAAGGTGTAGAGACAGCTAGTGTGTTCTGGATTTTTCAGTTTTTTTTGAGGGAGTCTTGGATGGCTATGTATTTCCCCCTTAGGACTGCCTTTGCTGTATCCCATAGGTTTTGGACAGAAGTGTCTTCATTCTCATTGGTTTCCATGAATTGTTTCAGTTTCTCTTTGATCTCCTGGTTGATCCAAGCATTCTTAAGCAAGGTGGTCTTTAGCTTCCAGGTGTTTGAGTTCCTTCCGAACTTTTCCTTGTGATTGAGCTCCGGTTTCAAAGCATTGTGATCTGAGAATATGCAGGGAATAATCTCAGTGTTTTGGTATCAGTTGAGTCCTGATTTGTGACCCAGTATGTGGTCTATTCTTGAGAAGGTTCCATGTTTACTTGAGAAGAATGAGTGTTCTGTTGTTTTAGGGTGGAATGTTCTGTATATATCTATGAGGTCCATCTGGCCCAATGTGTCATTCAATGCTCTTGTTTCTTTATTGATTTTATGCTTGGATGATCTGTCTATTTCTGAGAGAGGCATGTTAAGATCTCCTACTATTAATGTATCCATATCAATATGACTCTTTATTTTGATTAACAGTTTTCTTATGTAATTGGCTGCTCCCATATTGGGGGCATAGATATTTACAATTGTTAGATCATCTTGGTGGATAGCCCCTTTAAGAATTATGTAGTGTCCTTCTTATCTCTGACTACAGTCTTTAGATTAAAATCTAATTTGTCTGATATGAGAATCACTACCTAGGCCTTCTTTTGAGGCCCATTGGCATGAAAGATGCTTCTTCATCCCTTCACTTTCAGTCTGGGTTTATCTTTACTGGGCGTGACTTCAAAATGGGTCTCTTGTAGACAAGATATGGATGGGTCCTGTCGTTTTATCCTATCTGCAACCCTGTGCCATTTTATGGGCGCATTTAGGCCATTCTCTTTGAGAGTGATTATTGATAGATACGCTTTTATTGACATCGTGTTACCTTTGAAGTCTTTCTTTCTGTAGATTGTCTCTATATTTCTATTTAATGCTATTCTTGGGATTTTTCCTCTTTTATAGAATACCCCCTTAATATTTCCTGCAATGTTATCTTGTGGTTGCATAGTCTTTTAAGCCTTGCCAGTCTTGGAAACTCTTTATCTCTCCATCCATTTTGAATGTCAGTCTTGCTGGATAAAGTATTCTTGGCTGCATGTTCTTCTCATTTAGTGCCCTGAGTATATCTTGCCAGCCCTTTCTGGCTTGCCAGGTCTCTGTGGACAGGTCTGACGTTATTCTGATGGACTTTCCTCTGTAAGAAAGGAGCCTCTTTGTCCTAGCTGCTTTCAAGAGAGCCTGCCTACAATTATAATTCTTCATTCTTACTATTAGGTGTCTCAAGGACTTTCGAGAATCTATAATCTTGGGGGGAAACCATTCTGCCTCTAGTACATGAATGCTGGTTCCATTCATGGACAACTTGTTCCACTATGTCTTCTAGACTTCTTTCTTTCTCCTCACCTTCAGGGATTCCAATAATTCTGACATTGGAACATTTTCTGGTGTCATTTATTTCCCTGATTCTGTTTTCATGTCTTCTAAGCTGTTTGTTCCAGGCTTCCTCCTGATCCTTCCTCTCTATCTGTTTGTCCTCCAGATCACTAATTTTGTCTTCTGTCTCAGTTACCCCAGCTTTTAGAGAATTTAGATTAGATTGGAACTCATTGAGAGCATTTTAAACATCATCCCTGGTGGCTATCAGTTCTGCCCTAATCGATCCCGTTTTATCATCCATGGCTTTCTCCAACCTAGCTATTGCCTGGATAATTTTTAGCCTGAATTCCCTTTCCGACATATTGTCTATGTCAATAACATTAGCTCTGTTGCAGAAGGCCCATTCTCTGTATTTTAATTCTGTTGGGCATTCCTCCTCCTAGTCATTTTGGTGAGAGATGACTGATTGGATGTAGCTGGATGTATCGACCATGGTGCAGTCAGTGTGCACCCTGGAACACTTCTGAGCAATCAGGATTCCCCACCCAAACAAGAGAAAAAAGAAAAGAAAAAGAAAAAAGAGAGAGAAAGACAAACAGGAAAAAAAGGGAAGATAAAAGAGAAGGCTCAGCCCAAATGGGCCCCAAGGTAAGATTTATGAAGTATACAAACAAAAATAGACAAACAAAAAGACTGATAAAAGTATGTGACAAGAGAAAAAAAATTATATATATATATATATATATATACATATATGCAAAAAAAGGAAGAACCTCGTCAAAAAGAACCCCAAGTATAAGATTTATATACTATCAGGACAAACACAAGTACACAGAAACACTGGCAGAAGAAAAAGATGGGAGAGTGATTATAAATTCTCAGAGTGGGCGAGGAAGGTTATTTTGATTTTGCTGGATATATCTTGGTATCTTTGTTAAAGGACTCATCTTTCCTAAGATAAAGGGGGATTAAGAATTGGTTTACCTATATGGGTAGCATTGATTGGGGAAAGGGGATTACCTTGAAGCTTAATATATGAATATTAGAAAATAAAAATAAAAAAGAATAAACTATACTAAACTAAACTAAAATTTTAAAAAATTAAAAAAAAGAAAAGCAAAACACAGGTGTATGTATCAAAAAGTTTAGGTTAGAAGGTTATTATGGAATTTGATGTATTGGACATCTCACTGTGATGGTAAATAGGTTAAAAAATTATATATATATATATATATATATATATATATATAATGAGCCAGAATAGTGGTAACAAGTTAAAAATAAACGTTGTATCTATGAAGTAATGGTGGTTGTTCTCTTGTCTTTTTTTTTTTTTTTTCCTTTCCTGGTTGGTTTTCTGGGGGAGGGGCCTGCCACGTGGGTTTTCAGTCAATGATGTTCCCTGAGTTAAGTCCTCCAGCCCCCCTCAAGGGTGTGGGCTCTTTGGAGACCAGTTTTTTCAGGCTTTTGTTCTCTGGATGTTTTTATGTTTGCTCATCTGTTTTCACTTGCCTTGACAGCTTTTGATGGGTGTTGGAGATTTAGAGGAAAGCAAACTGCATCCAGACCTCCATCTCAGAGAGAAGCCTCAGTCTGCTCCCCTGTGGGTGTTGGAGAGCACATAAATTCCCCCTTGGCTGCTGGCAGAGCAGTTTCTGAGTCGTGGTCCCTGGGGACACGGGATCTCCTGCTTGTATCCAAAACCATGGCAGTGGCAGCTGTCTGGGCTGCTCCAGACCACCAGCGAGGTTCCAAGCAGCGAGAGCACACTGAGATTTCCCTGCTGGCCCAGGCTGGGAGTCCCTGGTCTTTCCAGGTCCAAGAGCTCCTGGCTGGTGCCTGTGTGCACCTCTCCCAGGGGAGGGTGTGGGGTGCACGCATCTCAGGCTCTGATAGGACGGCCAGCATTCTGCCATTTGGCAAGTCTCCCAGCCCCTCACAGGATCCAGACCCCACACGTTCTCAGGCACGCTGGCGGCTTAGGGACCAAGACCTGGTTTCTCTGCCCCACTCTCTCTGGCTCAGTGCCAGGGGAGGCTGTCCTGGGTCTGGGGACTTAAGCCCCTGTCCCTAGCCGCCCCGATTCCCACAATTTCCCCCCTGCAATCCTTTGCTCTTTCAGAGTGTTTTCAACCAGTCTCCAAGTTAATGCTGGTCCCTAGGTGCAGGGCACTCTCGGATTGGGGGTATTACTTTCCAATCGGTTGCCTCTGGTGGCTCCCTCCCCCTTTTGTTTATCTTCCGATATCAGTCCGCCATTCCCACTCCGCTTTACCTGCCCACTGGCGTCTTCTGCCCCTGTAGAGATCCAGACGTGTATAATTCTGATCTCAGGCTGGTTTCATGGGTGATCAGAGTTCTTTGGTAGGTAATCAGCTCACTTTAGGGTACAGGTTGAAACAGCACCTTCTCTTAATTCCCCGCCATCTTGTCCTCCCCCCCTTAACTTTTAATACTTTATTTTAGAAAGTATTTTTCAACTTCCTGGCTCTAAAAAATTAATGTATGCTCTTTTACTAGAATTTATTATTTTATTTTTCACATTTTATTTCTTATACATTTTTCATTTATTCTTATATATGATATAAAGTATGAATACAATTCTACTTATATTCATATATGGATGACCAGTTTTCCCCAATGCAATATTTTTTTTTGGTTTTAAAGATTTTATTTATTTATTTTACAGAGAGAAATCACAAGTAGATGGAGAGGCAGGCAGAGAGAGAGAGAGGGAAGCAGGCTCCCTGCCGAGCAGAGAGCCCGACGCGGGGCTCAATCCCAGGACCCTGAGATCATGACCTGAGCCGAAGGCAGCGGCTTAACCCACTGAGCCACCCAGGCGCCCCTCCCCAATGCAATATTACAGTTCATTTTTTCCTACTGATTTGAGATGTTGCTTTTATTTTAACCATTAACACACAAGTGGATTCTCTTTTTTATTTTCTATTCCATTGAATTAGTCTGATTATGTATTGATGATCCAACAATTAATTGTGTTTCATTTGTAAAGCTGCTTTAATGTTTCAGTAGTTTAGTACCTGACTTCTATGGCATTGCCTTTTAGAATCAAGTCGTATATGGCTTTAGGAAAAATATATTGGTGCTTTTATTGAAATAATATTCGATTTCTAAGTTACTTTAAATGGCATTGTCATCTATACAGGTATTCACTGCTTTTTAAAAGTTCATGCTTATAGCAGTTTGCTTTCACAGAAGACTTAACATTAGTACCTATTTTTGTTAACCAAAAGAAATATGTAAAGGATTTTTTATTTTACAAAAAAGGTGGGGAAGGATGGCAAAAACAGTGTTCAGTGTTTGTTTTAGGTTTTGTTTTGTTTTGTCTTGTCTTGTTTTGGGGGTTCTTTTTTGTTTTTGGTTTTTTTTTTTTGTTCAGGGAGCCATTATAGTGGTAGTGGGCACCCCACCAGTGAGAGTGGCTCACAAAGCTCCTTCCCTTGGAGCTACCCTCTGCATCTCAGCATCAAGCCACTACAGCTTTGGACTGTGTCTGAGAGCATATGTGCTTTATCTTGGTTTATTTTGTGCATATGTTGCAGTATGTGTCTTAAGGTATCAGAAAAATCTGAGACTAATGTTTTGTTCTGGGAATGTTCAAAAAATTTCCAGATGAACTAATGGTAATTGTTTCCTTACTTCATGCATTTCAACTTACAAAAAGTTTAATAAGAATGCTCTACTTTTGGATAATGGGGGATACCTGGAGGTTATTGTGTCTTTGTAGAATAGAGCATGAAATGTCTACATTTTTTTTCAAGTTCACATTTGTGTCTTTTTTCTAATTGAATAAATATGGCATGTAACTTTGTTTAAGGTGTACAACATGTCATTTTGATACATTTACATGTTGTAATATTATTGCCTGTGTAGCCATGTCTATCACACTACCTAATTACAATACAATTGTCTATATGCATTGTGGTGTGCATTAGAGCTCTGTGGATTATTTACAATTTATTACAAGTTTGTATCCTTAACCACTAACTCTCTTACCTCCCTGCCTGTATCCCCAGGTAACGATCATTTTACTCTGGGTTTTTTGTTTTTGTTTTTGTTTCATATTTAACTTCTTTAACTATAAGTGATAACATACAGCTCTTGTATTTCTCTTCCTGAGTTATTTCCCTTAACATAATGTGCTCATGGTCCATCACTGTTGTCTCAAATGGGAAGACATTTTCCTTTGTCATGGCTGAATAATATTCTGTTGTGTATATGTTCTGCATCTTTTTTATCCATCTATTTGTGGATAGACTTTTTGGTTATTTCCATATCATGGCTATTGTGAATAATACTGCAATGAACATGGGGCATGCATATATCTTTTTGAAATCCTATTTCAATTTATTTTTTATATAGACCCAGAAGTTGAATTGCTAGATCATATGGTAGATCTATTTTAAATTTTTGAGGAAATTCCATATTGTTTTCCAGAGGTTGGACCAATTTGCATTCTCATTAAGAGTGTGTTAGAGTTCCCTTTTCACCACATCCTCCCCAGGACATGTTGCCTCTTGTCTATCTAATGATAGCCATTCTAACAAATAGGAGGTGTAATTTCTCTGAAGAAGAAGTTAAATTGGCCAAGAAACATATGAAAAAATACTTTGTATCATCAGAGAAATACAAATCAAAAACACTTTAGTGTCTTTGAGAGTTTTAATATTTTCTTTATGTGTGTTTTAGAAATATCTTGTTAAGGATTATGGGTATGTAATGCTTTTATTTCTCTTATAAATGAAGTAAAAAATCTTCATAAATCTTCTCCAAAAATCTTCTAGCTAGTTATTGTCTTCATGAATAGAGACCTTTAATGTTGAATATTAATTTTATAAATTTATATTAAACATATTTTTCTTTAATTCCAGGACAGCTTTTTTTTTTCTTTTTGTTTACTTTGGGATGTGACACAAACTCTATCATTTCTGGGGTACCTGGATAACTCAATTGGTTACATGTCTGACTCTTGGTTTTGGCTCAGCTCATGATCTCAGGGTCCTGAGATCCAGTCCCTCATTGGGCTCCCCACTCAGCATGGAATCTGCTTGGGATGGTCTCCCGCCGCTGCTCCCTCCCCCTCTGCTGGTGATCTCTCTCATTCTAAGATTAATTAATTATTAATTAAAATCTTTAGAAATTATATTTGTAAATAGTTTTATTTGCATCTTTCACGATCTTCTGCAAATAATTCCTTCTTCTGTTTAATTCCATTGGCTGATGTTGGGAAATGCTCCTCTATGGCTCGCTCTCAGAATCCTACACATCTTACTGATTAAACCCCAAGTGTAGAGCCCTGACTTGTCAATACTTGCACCTTTCTTCAGGGTTGTGTTGCAGCATGCAACCTTGAGGATAAGATCATAATGTCTTTCTCCAGGACAGACTAGGCTTGCTTGCCATTTACTATAAAGCAATAGATTCCTGAAGCATACAACATACATAGCATTCACCTGGGCCAGCTTTACACTTCCCTCCCACCCCAGGACTGGGGAATGGATGCAAACACATTATCATGCAGTTTGTTGTGCTATAGTAATAAAGTCCCTTGTCTGTGATGTGGAAGTTGTGTGTCTTTTGCCTGTACACACAAACTAGCAGACTAACTTATTAGCTTGTAAGTAACAAAAAATCAAATACCAGCCTCAATAGCTAATACCTCCAGTGCAGTCTTAAATACTGGTTGGAGCAGAGAACATTTTATTTTACTACTTTTAGTGAGAAGGCTTCATTAAATATATCTTTAACTCTTATGTCGATACATACACACAAATTAATCATATGATAGAATTATTCATTTTCTTGAGTGTTTTTGCTGTAAGTGTATATTGAATTATGTTAGGTACCTTTTCAGTATTTGTGGTATTAATAAGAATTCCATTAAATGAGAACAATTAATATAATAAATTATGTTGAAATATTTCCTAATATTGAGGCATTCTTACATTTCTGAAATAAATTTCACTCAGTGTGATACATATTTTTTAGATATGCTGCTGGATTCTGTTTGCTAATATTTTAAGATTAGTATAAAAAATATTTATGAATGAAGCTGGCATTTAGTTTTATTTTTGGCACAAACTTCATCATGCTTCAATATCTTTGAAGACAGAAAAAAATTAGTTTTTATGATGCAGAAAAATATTTCATCTCCTTTAGAGATCATAGTGACTAAAATAGATATAATTCATGAAGTAAATTTACTTCCCAAATTGTGACTGAAATTATAATGAGAGTTTGAAATAATGTTTATTTTAACTATAATGTTGTATCCCCTGTTCAGGATGTTTAACCAAAAAGTCAAGCCAGACCTCTCTTTGTAATTGTTGGAGGAAAGTACTTTGTTAGTTACTTTTTGAGGTCACCCTAATATCTAGGATAATATAATTTGAAAGAATTGTCCTTGTGGGCTGAAAATGAATCTTTGAGGTAAGACTGTACCAGTTAAAACCAAGATGCAAATTACCCCAGACAATTCTCTCCGAGCTGTAATGACATTTTGGTAATCCTCATACTATCCTAGCCTCTGAGCTTCTTAACTTCTGTTCCATAAATATCTTTTCATTCTCCTTACTTCACTAACAGTTTAGCCCACTTTCACATTCATCTTAGAACGCTGTCCTTACCAAAATCTAAATTGGACTCATCTTTGTCTCCTCCTCTCTGTCTTCCACTTTGTATCTTTTGAGCACGACTCCAAAATTGCTTCAGCCTCTTAGGTCTTACCGTGAAATCAATCCTACCAAGCTTTCTTTGTCTCTCATGCCCTCATTTTCTCTTTTCTCCCAGTTTAGTTTCCATAATCCACTCCCTTGCTTCTCTCACCCTTTTCAGTATTAGCAGACAATATCACCTCGGATAGATCCAACTTTCTAGCTACCTTATAACTCACTATCTTATAACTCACCTAAATGCTTGATGTAGATGGAGAAAAAAACAGAATGAAAATGAAACGTAGTTTCATTTCACTTTCATGACTACTTTACTTAACTGGGCTTTTAATGCTGTCTAGCAGTCCTACTTCATATCCTTAGCTGATTTATTTCCCCACTTTCCTAGGTGACGTTTTTACCTCTTTTTTAAATAACATCCAACACCCCATCTCCCATCCTTACTCTTAGTTGATGCCATACTTTCTTGTTCTGTTGACAAAAGAAAAAGAATTTTCAAATACTCACAGTAGCACATAGCTTCATCTAAATCCATTTGTGACTACTTTGTCTTTCCCTTTGTTATTGTGCATGAACAGTCTATAGACCACAGGCCAATGCAGCCTCTCTCTTCCCTTGTGAACTATATACCGTGTATTTTCATGTCCTTAATTTTGTTGTTTCCATAGTTCTTAGTTGCTTTCGTAGTTCCATAGCTTCTTCCACTCTTCATGATTATTATCATCATATAAATATGTTGTTATATTTCATTTATTTTTTTTTTAATTCCTAGACTCAAGATCCTTCTCCAGCTTGTGTCTCCTTTATCCTTCTTAACAGCAACACTATTTAAAATAAATTTCAGTGTGCCTGGGTGGCTTAGTTGGTTGGGTGTCCAGGTCTTGATTTTCACTCAGGTCATGGTCTCAGGATGTGAGATCAAGCCATGCATACTGCGCAGGGAGTTTGTCCCTCTTCTTCTGCCTCTGCACATTGTCCACCCACCCCCACTCATGTGAGCCCTCTCTCTCTCTCTCTCTCAAAATAAATAAATAAATAAATATTTTTTGAAAGTGATAATTTTCTATAGTCATTGTCTGAAATAATATTCTTTCCTTGTCTCATTACCATATTTAAAACAAGCTTTTGGCCCAATGCACCAATGCACCAAAACATGCTCATCATTGAAAATCATTTAGCTAAATTCAATCACATTTAACTTATCCATAATATTGACACTGTTGATCATTCCATTCTTCCAGCAGTGTTTTCTTGACTTGCCTTTTAGTGCACTCCTGCATCTTGATTTTACTTCTACCATACTGGCTACTATACTTCTCAGTGTTCTTTGCTGACTTCTTCTCATCTCAGTAATTAACAAGATTTGTTGTCCTCCCTGGGCTTAGTACTTGGATTCTTCTCCATCTAAACTTGCATCCTTGCTGATTTCATTAAGCCCCTTTGCTTTAAATATCATCTATCTACTGATGACTGCTATATAAATCAGGGTTCAATAAAGGTTAAATCAAACATACAGAACTACAGTGAGTTATGAAACAATAGATTCTCTTACCTATTGCTCCTATAGTCTTCCCAACCACAATTAATGGCAATTCTGTCCATTCCATTGCTCAGACCAAAATATGTGAAGTATTCACTTATTCTTCTCATTCTCTCACTTCTCACATTCCAAGAAGGAACAGATTATATCATCTCCACCTTCACAGGCTATTTAGTATGAAGCAAATCTCTTCACTTCCTCTGCTACCAACCTGGAACAAACTATTGTTGTCACTGGACTGGATCATTGTAGTATACTGATTACTTTCCCCTGTCCTCCTACTATGAATTCTCAACACTGATAGGATCATTTAGAATATGTCAGATAATGTCATCCTGTATTCGAAAAAATTTTAATAGATTTCTATTTCTCTTCTAAAACATAATGTCCCCATGGCACCTGGCTAGTTCAGTTGGTTAAGTGTCTGCATTCAGCTAAGGTTATGATCCCAGGGTCCTGGATGGAGCCCCAAGTCCAGCTCCCTGCTCAGTGGGGAGCCTGCTTCTCCTCTTTTCCTCTGCCCTCCTCCTCATGCTCTCTTTCACACTGTCTCTCAAATAAATACAATCTTTAAAAAAATTAAAAACATAATGTCCTTGCATTAGTGTGCAAGAATAAATTTCATCATTTCATTTATCCCTCTGAAATTTGCTTATTTTATGTGAATTTCTATTTTCAAGAGTCATATTTAATATTGACTTACAGAAAAATACTTCATTTGTTTCTAACTGTTGTGGAGTAACTATTTTGTGAATGTAAGGACCTATTTTATATTTTTATATTTTAGCCAGAGGCTTCCATTGAGGTCAAACAATAACTTTGTTGTTTAACCCTTAAACTGTCCCTGCTCCCCTTTTCCCTGGGAACTTACTTAAAAACATGTCCCAGAAACCAGCCTCAGGTAACAAAAGCTCAAATACAAGGGTGGGTCAGGCCAGGTGGAGAAATCAGATCAGTGCGGGTGCATAATGTCTCCTAGCTACCAAGGTGATGGGCTAGTTTCTATGGCTACAGTGGGGTGAATTATAATTCAATTAGCCACCTGTGTGTGGCCAGGCACAACCACATGGCCTTTGCTCTATAAAAGTTAGTCTGGAAAGCAGGCCCCAACCGGTCTGTTTGACAGTCAGTCTGATTCTTGATGCTTGGCGCAAAATAAAGCTTTGCTTCACCTTTGTATCAGTCTCGCTCCTTTAATCACAGACCCATTATTGGGGCATAACAGTAACTATATCCCATTTTATCCATACATCTCCATATTCACAGTGAAGATTTATGTTTTTGTTTTCTCCACCACAAATTATCAACTTTTTAGATTCTCCATGTATTGAGGTATAATTATGGAAGACGGTTTTGAATACCTCTAAGGACTACCTTTGTCATAGATCAAACCCTCTATTTTCCATCCCTTCTCGAAATGTCCAGAAGATTTTATAACTTTCTGGTGAGTTCAAACTCATCTGGGCAATATAAAGCTTTATTCTTATATCCAGTTCAAAGCTAAAAGTGTGTCTGTTTACTCTTGGTGCCATGTCAAACACATACAAACTTAGTGTCTAAACAACACGGATTTAGTATCTCACAGTTTTATAGGCCAGAGGTCCAGATGTTCAAGGATGTCTATATAGTGAACAGGCTTGCAAGTTAGAGACAGTGTCTTTCTCTAAAGCAGAGGACAGGTCTAGTATTCAATGTCATGTATGTCTCCATATAGTTAGGCAGTTTTGCATGCTTCCACCTTACAAAAAATCAGGGCTCCCCTTAGTTTGGAATGTGTCAACTAGATGCAGTCTCACTGCTTGCAGCATTCCCCAGATCTGTCTTAGCTTCATCTTCCTGAGACTCGAGATTGGGGGATCCAAAGTGAACAAAAATTTCCCTTTCCTCTCACCCAGAAATCTCATGTGTTCTTCCAGCAGACTAACTTATTAGGTTGTATACAAAATAAAATTTCAAACCCTTACAATTCTTGACAGCTTTTGACAACAAGGATGGGATGGGTTTGACATACAGTTTTTGGAAGAGATACACAAAGGCCATTTGCAGGCTTGGTTAGGAACTTTGAGAACACTAGGTAGAATTCTCTAGTAAGGGAGGTCAAAGATTAACCAAAGGTGATGTAGGACTTAGGGCAAACCAAAACATCAGAAACTGATTTGGTTAAGCCATGAATGGTGGTTCCAAGCCTCCTGAATATGCACATAATAAGCCTTGCTGGGGGGGCACTTGGGTGGCTCAGTGGGTTAAAGCCTCTGCCTTCGGCTCAGGTCATGATCCCAGGGTCCTGGGATTGAGCCCAGCATGGGGCTCTCTGCTCAGTGGGGATCCTGCTTCTCCGTCTCTCTCTGCCTGCCTCTCTGCCTACTTGTGATCTCTGTCAAATAAATAAATAAAATCTTTTAAAAAAAATAATAAGCCTTGTTTGGGGACCCTCTTTGCCAACTGATCACTCACTCCCCATCTTCCTTATCTTTAGTCATATTTTCAAGATCCATTCAATTGAAAAGAACACTGAAAAAATAAATTAAAATTTTTAAAAAGTAACCAAAACCCACAATGTTTGTGGAAATACCAGCATTTATTGACTTTTATAAACAAATTGTATAAAAGGTGAGATTAAAGGCATTATAAAAAATAACTGGAACCAGATTCTGATTCTTTTAGGGTTCTCTTGTTATTATTTATTCATTTTGTCCCCTGGATAATGTCTTTGTTTTTTCACAGTGGTTGAGGCCATGGTTACAAACAACTTCTTGTCTCACACACCTAAAGTTTTGCAATTAAACCAAATTATATTTTTTAAATTCTAGATTGAGTTTGAAAAATTTTGAAGGATACTCATCATTCTAATTTGAATTAAAGTCTTACTCATTGAATTAATCACCTTAGTAAGAGAGATTAAATATTATATGCATCACAATTTTAATAACATATCCAATTTTATGATCCAGGACAAGACAAGAACCCATAGGATCATAAAAGTAAGAAAAGTGTTGAAGACACAAAATCAGTAAGTATTAACTGGACATACCTATGGCCATATGAGATATATTTATAAGGTACATAATATTAATAGTTTTTCTAAATAATATTTAAAACACGATTTGAACTTTTAAATAATGGAATGATCTAGATAATGCAAATGTATTTAAGAAAATATAATCATAAAATAAATAGTAAATTTTAACATGTTAAATGTATTATAGAAATACTCTGAAATATTCACAGTTCCTGATATTTAAATAACAAAAATTTTTTTATACACATTGCTCTCTTCTTCAAAATGGAAGCCAAACATATATTGAAGATGAAAAGATATAGTTTCTCATTTATAATCTGATCTTTCTCTTTGTCTAAAGATGCAAGTACCAGCAGTTAACTACAGACAGCTATGTATGTATGTATCCCTAGAAAATCAAAATGTAAGTTTATCTCCATATTTAAGAAAACTACTTTGTATCTGAAAGGCAAAAATCATGAATATTTTCTTAAGCATGGATTGTCATTTTACTAGGGAAAATTATAAAATTGCCATGTGATCTCGGCAAATCATGATTAATATTTCACTAGAGATATCAAATATTATTTTTTGATCTACATCTACAGGCCACTATACTAATTGCCATAATATCTATAACATTTTGGCCACCAAAAGCATACTCTGAAGTTTTAGATATATTAAAATTTGGGGTAGTGATTCAATAAAATATTTAATTGTTCAACCAACCCACAAATCATCTCCCCTTCTCTAAGATAGAAAATCAGTGGGAAAAGGCAGAAATTTTCTTGTCATAAAAGCCAACATACTATGGAATTAACAATTAAGGATGTGAGACAGTGTGTACACATACATATATGCAGTCAAATACACAAAATTATGGGAATTCAGCATCAAGAAATATTAAACAATTTCATCCATTTAAGTATAGGTGCATGTTTCCATATGCCAATCAAAAACCTGTTTGTCCAATTTGAACTAATGTGGTATGGGCCAGTGTGGCAGAACAGAACGGTCTAATGAGGAATATAAGTAAGAATTCTGTAAAAGAGAATTTTTTCAAACACATGTGTAGCAGTAATGTGTGCCATAGAGTGAAGCAAATTTTATTCAAATTGTTACTAAGGAAAAGGAAAATCTATTCTTAACCCTAATACAAAAAGACATGAAATTGAAAGGTTCTGATAGAGTAGCCCTTCTAATATCTTACTAATACCTATCACCTTGATAACATTTAGTATTTGTCAGATATACACACACACACACACACACACACACACACGTTGAGCTTTTTCATGATTTTCAACCCACTCTTCTCTTTCATCCAAACTATTTTTCAGGATAATCACATCTAGACAAAGATTTTCCTATTATAAATATGTTTATTATGTATCTATCTATCTATCTATCTATCTATCATCATCATCATCTATGAAGAGATAAATATATCTTTTCTGAGAGAAGCAAAACCCTTTGCGATAACAGATTCTGCAAGGTAATGTGAAATTCTGGAATCTTGGAAAGAAAGCTGTTAATATAGAAATGAAATAATCAATACGCTTTTTCCAGCTCAAGCATAGTGTTTTCCTCAGTATTTTGCTTCATTAACTCATCCTGAAAAAAGATACTGTAGCCATTCCAGAGCTTCTAGGGTTTAGTATTTGTGCGTACACCTCATGTTTCTTCTTATGCATGGACTGCACTGCTATTGAAATAAATAAGCTCTGAAGCAGGATTTACTTCATCAAAACAGGTTGTCCTCACTTTCAGGTAAAAAAAAGAACAAAGTTAGAAATCTATGTCTTTGCCCCAAAGGGAAAAGGTGTTAAAACTGACCTTTGGGTATGCACAGTGGCATTTAGATTATTATATTAAGATAAAAATGAATTATAATTTCAGATGTATTATGGGGCCCTGACCTTTTTCTGTATTAGTAGTGTAATAGTTTTAGAAAGGAAAAATAATAGCTGTCTTAAGCTTGTAAATGACTATCCAATATAAGGTGTCAATTGCTTGTTCATTCCCTTTTCACCTGGGAGTAGACTGCAATGGTCTTTATTGATCTAACAGAAAGAATAGATGTAAGTACACCAAATAGCTACTTGCCATTCCACGTGTCTTAGGAAACTGGAACGAAGGAACATCTACAGTGATGCATCTAATACCCAGAACACTGGCTGCTACATACACTGCATCAGCTTTTAAGAAATCAATTATGACATATTTGCCTAAGCACAGTCGCACAAAACTAATGGGTTTTTTCTTGAGTAGTTTGCAGAATGAAACAGGATTCTGTATATGCCATCCATAAACCGTTCATTTTAAGAAAATCTACCCATTGCCATAACGTGTAAGTTCTGAAAAGGAGACCCCTTTTGAGGATACAACATTCTTAGTAGAGGATTTGTTGGAGAGTAGGAGTGAAAGTGAGTTTGCTCTGTATTCCCTTGCTTCCCAATTCCCAGAGACTCTGCAACTGTAAGAAGATTCTTTAACTCTCGTTCCTGTAACAGCAATTTTCTGATGTGCTTCATGAGCCTTGCATGTGTCTGCTCCTGATATATTGGTGTTTACCAAGGGTTTTCCAGAGCCAATAAATTAATACTTCTCTAAGTTCTCTAAGTTATGACACTGTTTGGAGAAAAATTAAATATAAAGGTGTAAGAAAAAAATATTTATTTATTTATTTATTTATTTCTGTTAAATTTAATAACAAAGGATGCTGCTTTTTTTTTTTTTTTTTTTTTTAAATTACACACATCCATACAGTCAGGGTTCTGTCATCCCAGGCATATGTCCTACAGATAGGCTGGAAGAGAGGAAGTGATGAGCATAACCAAGATTTGCAAGCTCACATCGCCTTCCAAATGCAACAATGGAAGAAGGGCTTAGAAGACAGAAAGGGGCAGGAATAGTAGGCTAGATGATCTCCCTCTATGGGAAAAGAAATATCAGCAGTGCAGAGAATTCTGACTGACGCTTTTTGAAATGCATCTAGACCCATGGTTTTGCCTATTATCTTATACACTTATAGTTCTCAAATTATTACTCCCATGGTTGGCTTTTACCATGAGTTTCAAATTTATTTGTTTAAATGACAATATGATAACTCAACTTATATATTTTTTTCCATTTTAACACATCCAGAATAATCATTCTCATTCATCCCTAAAATAATTGGTCTCACTCTAACTCCCCCTACTCTTCATCCCCGAATTCTGAACTCCACTATCTCCAACCTCCTCACTCCTACAAATCGGTCCATCATGTTTCACTGGTGTGGAACAATAGATGAAATGTAGACATAAACATTTCACTTACCTTCTTGGGTCTATTTGTTTCCTATTATATAGTATAAAACCTAAATGTGTAACATATTTTCACAGACTGCCCAATACTTTATACCTACTCTCCTGTTTTCCTGCATTTATCTTCTTTTATTTCTGAGTCAGGATGGTTTTAGATGAAAGAAAATTTCTCCAAAACTGATTTAAGATTAAACCCTTTCTTATCTGACAAAGCAGGTAGGTCAGATGTAGCGTAGCTTCAGTGTTGGTTAAATCACTGTTTGTGTAGTATCAGGACGGTTGTGCAGTCTTCCCACATTCCACTCTGACAACCTCAAAAGGTTGGTTTGCCTTAGGTTTACCTGTCAAAGTCTTAAGATAGCTTCGGCATCACATGATGTCATGAACAGAGTCAGAAACAGGGCTCAGTTTTTGCCAGAAGTACAACAGAATAAAACTAACAGTGACAAAATAGAAAATGTGTTTTCCATCATGAATTAGTCATTAACTAGTCGACTTTGGACAGTAAAATTCAGCTTTCCTAAGCACTTGTTGTTGTTGTTGTTGTTGTTGTTGTTGTTGTTGTTATCAGGTAAAGTGGATAGATTGAATAATTCCTAAATTGTATTCCGAGTAAGGTTTTGGAAAAATCTGTGGCTAAAAGGCTTTGGAATTCCGGCCAACATACGATAACAAAGGACATGAAATGAAATAATATAACCACTGATTCCAGGAATCACCAGAACATGCTTTCTCACTGACTCCATTTCCTTACAGAACCAGAGATTACATCTGAATGGAATTTAAAGTTCATCCAGAACAAGTTTCTGTTAATTGTTTGAATCTTTTACCATATTGCTGACAAGAAGTCATTCATTTAACGAAGGCCCAAATCCCTAGTAATGAGGAATTCAAATATCTTCCAGACAATGGGTAGACTCTTACTGCTATCAGTTTCCAACTGAACTGACTTCTTTTGTAAACATCCTAAGAATTATTCTTTTGCATGAATAGTTCATGAATATTCCCAAATGTTTAAATTAATTATCAAGCCCTTCAAAGGATCTCTCTTTCAAAGTTAAATATCCCCTCATTTAAGCATTAGTCACATGAAATAATTTTATATTTTAAGAAATGCAATTTTTTAAAAGTCTTTCAGTTTATTTAGATGCTTCTTAGGACATAACACCCAACTTTATAATTTATAATTCAATTCAGTCTACTCACCTACCATCCATGTATAGACTTGCATCTATCCACTCATCTATCCATCAATCTACTTATGTATTTTTCTGTTTCTTAAATTATTCAATGAATACCTTCATATCTATTCTTTCATTAATCAAAAAATCAATCAGTCACTCAGAGAATGGAGCAGGAGTTTCAGCTCCTTTCTTGTTTTATGTGTTCTAAACAAAAATTGCTGTGGTTGGGGCACCTGGGTGGCTTAGTCGTTAAGCATCTGCCTTAGGCTCAGGTCATGATCCCAGGGTCCCGCTCGACAAGAAGCCTGCTTCTCCCTCTCCTACACCCCCTGCTTGTGTTCCCTCTTTTGCTATGTCATTCTCTGTCAAATGAATGAATAAATAATAATCTTTAAAAAACAATTGCTGTGGTAGTATCTCAATTAATAGTACTAGAAAAGCATATATAGAGACTGAGTGTTAAATGTATTACTTATTTGCTACTTTTATTTAATAATCTGGATCTCACTGTTCAAATTGTTACAGACCCAGAAGGAAAACAAATTACATACACACACACATGCATACCCACATGTATCACATGTATCATCTAAAGTCCTACACATATATTGTGGTATATATCACTCACTATTTTGCTGTAGATAGGGCTTAATAAAATTGACTCCATTCCTTGTATAATATTACACTGACTTTTTGATTATATTAGTTTTTATTTTAAAATATGCTCATTTTTAAGGCTCATATTTATCACATATTTACATTGTGCAAGATATATTGCTAAGAACTTCTGAACTTTTTTCTCTTTTTTAATCCTTATGTGTCCTCTGGAAGATAAGTCAGTAAACATGATATCAGAGGCTTCCATGTATTTGAGTTCTTTCCAACTTTTTTCTTGTGGTTGAGTTCTAGTTTCAAAACATTGTGGTCTGAAAACATGCAGGGAATGATTCCAGTCTTTTGGTACTGGTTGAGACCTGATTTGTGACCTAGGATGTGACCTATTCTGGAGAATGTTCCATGTGCACTAGAAAAGAGTGTGTATTCTGTAGCTTTGGGATGGAATGTTCTGACTATATAGGTGAAGTTCATCTGGTTCAGTGTGTCATTTAAAGCCTTTATTTCCTTGTTGATCTTTTGCTTAGATGATCTGTCCATTTCAGTGAGGAGGTGTTAAAGTCCCTTACTATTATTGTATTATTGTCAATGTGTTCCTTTGATTTCATTAACTGGTTTATATAATTGGCTGCTTCCATGTTAGGGGCATAGATATTTATAACTGTTATATCTTCTTGTTGGATAAACCCTTAAGTATGATATAGTGTTCTTTCTCATCTCTTATTATAGTCTTTGGATTAAATTAAATTTTGGATTAAAAATCTAATTTGTCTGATATAAGGATTGTCACCCCAGCTTTCTTTGATGTCCATTAGCATGATAAATGGTTTTCCACCCTCTCAGTTTCAATCTGGAGGTATCTTTGGGTCTAAAGCTTTCCAATGATATTGATAAATTTGTACTTTATATGCTTTCATTTTTTTTTTCCCATAGTGTTTCTCAGTTTGGGATATATATGTCATTTCAGTTCCTACCAACACAGGTTTCACCCTACTAGTTTAGAGGTTAGTATAAATTGCCTCTTCAGATCATCTGAAATATTGGCTGAAATTCCTAGGTAAGCCCAGTGAAAAACAACCTTTCATGTAGTTTAATCCATTATTATTTAAGCTATTCTAATTTCCTTAGGTGGACCTAAACCACCGGTGGACTTAAAATCTCTCATCCATATAATTCACTGCAAGCAGGACTTTTGTTTTTTCACACTATTCACATCACTTTATTTGTAGTTGCTACATGCTCCTGAATGCATTGCAAAAAAAGCATTTTCTTCTGGACATAATTTATTCCCCCAGTGCCTGGCACCTAGAAGGCAATAATTTTGTCAAATGATGAGTAAGAGTTTAGTTCTCAAAATGGCTAAAGAAACATTTTTAAAAATCAATGATTGGGGTATGGTAGAGTGGGTAGGTAGAGGGTAACATTCTCCCTTGTCCTGATGCTCTGCTGATTGAGTTGGACTTTTCTTCTTATTTTTAGGAAGTTAGGCTTATTTTCCAATAATGGTCATAATATTATGGTTTCCAGATTGTTCTTCCTAATTCTACTTCATTAGCTTGATAATACTGAAAGTCCCTCATGGTTCTGATGCTAATGGTTTTTTTGTTTTTTTTTTTTTCCTAAATCTTGCTTTTATATAGCATTATGAATTCTGAACATTTGACATCTTTATAGGTATTTTAGTGGGGAGTCTGAAGAAGCTGCCAAAAAGATGTCATTTTCAATATGCACAATTCTAATTTAACATTAACCTGCTTTATTTGGGCCAAAGTAACCTATTCTGTTAGATTAATACCCATGCTAGCTTATTTTGATGGATAAATGTATTATGCATGCAAAGGCAGTTTTAATCTATGACAATGTTAGATATTTTATTGATATATTGAGGAAAATTTCTTTAAGATCTGGAAAAAATCAGAGTCCAGTGGTTTGAAGGACAATAATGATAGAGATTCTGATGGTGGAGCATGGGAACCAGCATTTTTTTAATTATGCTAAATTTAATAAAACTTCCCTTGACAAAATCAAAAGAAAAAGAACCAAAAAATACTTTTATATAGACATTATGAAACACATGGATAAAATTAAAGGCATTTTGCATATGCTTTGTGGGATGCTACAATACCCCTTGGAAATTCCTGTTTCTCAAAATAATAAGTACACCTTGGGTGAGAGGTTGCCATGACAGCACATAGGGCAGCAAGAAACTAATTGTTCTCTCTCTACAAAGATTTCACGTGGCTTTCTCATCTTTCACTTAAAAGCTAGGCTTCTGCCTTGTGCAGGGGCTAATTCTTTGTTCAATTGCATTAGCACTCTAAATCCAGGGAGCAAATGGTCTGCCGACTGGAGCCACAAACACAATTGGATGGAATCCAAATGACATCCACAAAGCTCAGTCATACACTGTGGGGAGAGGGACCAAAACTGGCACTTCACAATCTTGATGAAAATGTACTTGGAACATTTTCCTCACATATTCAAATATCCACAAACACAGAGAAATTTCATTTGGAACATATGGAAATGTATGCAGCATTTTTTATCTCAAAAATCAACTGAGACATTTCAGATTATTTTCAATTTAAGTTTCTGTTTATGTATCAGTGTAAACACACTTGAAGTTGTATACATATTTCCTCTTGCTACTCTTTACCTTCAAGTACAATTTATCTTCGTCCTTTTTAAGTTTTATTTTTAAATGTTTTTGTATGAAATAAAAAGCTAGTATTTCTTTTTTCCAGCTATTTTATAGAGGTGTAATTGACAAAAATTATATACATCTAAGGGGTATAATGTGACATTTTGATATGGGTATAAATTATAAAATGATTACCATAATCAAGTTAGCATATCTATCAATTCATATAGTATGTGTGTATGTATGTGTGTTAAGAACACTTGAGATCTACTCCCTTAGCAACCTTCTGTTATTATTAATTATTATTATTATTTCAGATATTATCATTCTTATTACTTATAGTCACCATGCCACACATTTGGTCTCCAGAACTTACTCATCTTAAATCTGGAAGTTTGTACACTTTGATCAATATCTCCCCACCCCAACTCATCTCACATCCCCTACTAGTCATTCTTCTCTCCTTTCTGTGACTTCCTCTTTTTTAGATCTCATGCTTAAATAAATTACATAATATTTGTCTTTCTGTCTGGCTTATTTCAGTTAGCATATGTCTTCCAGGTCCATCTATGTTGTGGCAAATTGACAGATTTCCTTCTTTTTGAAGCATCTTTAATTTTCTCAGCCCTTTTTATACTCACACATTAAGTCCCTTTTTACTGACCAGAAATATAACCAATTGATTGACTACCCATTATTCATCAAAACTAAGCCTAATGTTGTATTAGCATCAGTGTCCCTTAATCAGGTCACACTGACAAAAACGGTGAATATTTGATAATAAATTTAATCAAGGGGTGCCCGGGTGTTGCAGTCCGTTAAGTGTCCAACTCTTGATTTTGGCTCAGGTCATGATCTCAGGATTGAGGGATTAAGCCCTGTGTCATGCTCTGTGATCAGCACAGAGTCTGCTTGGGTTTCTCTCTTCCTCCCCCTCTGCCCCTCCCCATGCTTGCTCTCTCTTTATCCCTAAAATAAATAAATAAGTCTTAAAAAATAAATTTAGTAAAAATGAGTGATGTAGAAGGGTTAATAGAGATGAGAATGAATGGCCACTGTAAGGATTGAAGACTCTAGGACAGTTTATCATGCTACATTTTTTTTTCTTGTTTACAAGTTGTAAAATTTATTTCATCTTTTCATTTTATCCTGCCATCATGCAGAAGTTTTCAAATAGTTTAGGAAGCAGACTGATAAAGTTCCCATACAAGGCACCATGGGCTATGGAATCTTAACTCCACTTCAGCAATTTTTTTTTAAAGATTTTATTATTTTTATTTATTTGACAAAGATCACAGCTAGGCAGAGAAGCAGGCAGAGAGAGAGGAAGAAGCAAGCTCCCTGCTGAGCAGAGAGCCTGATGTGGGACTCGATCCCAGGACCCTGAGACCATGACCTGAGCTGAAGGCAGCAGCTTAACCCACTGAGCCACCCAGGCACCCCATACTTCAGCAATTTTTAAGTTGATGATCATTTGGAAATGTCTGCTTTAAGGAAAAAAAAATGTTGAAAGTAATGTTGTGTAGGGATGTCTATACACTTACAGCAAATCAGATATAAATGAACCTCTCAATCGCTCTGATATCCCACTACTCATGAAAATGACTAGACTAAGAACTGAAGCTGTGTTACCACATTATTGACTTAATAAGTCTGAAATTGAAGTAGTAGAGGAAGAGGGTTTTACGTGTGTCTCTGTATATCTTTGTTTTTACATGTTAAAGCGATACTCTTCAGTAAAGTTCAGTTAATTTGAAGTATATCTATAAAAGTGCTGCAAATTATTTTAAGTTTTATATAGTCAACTCCAACTGGTCTGTTGAATTTTCTCAGTTTCATGGATCCTTTTGCTATTCTCATAAAATATAAGAATTGTATTCTATCAAAAAAGGAACATTAAACAATTTTGTATACAATTTTGAGGTTCATAGTCCATGAATCTTATCCATAAGTTTCCATGGGGTCTACTCACACATTAACCTTAACCTGGTAAGGTTAAGATGTAATTGAGCGAACTTATAGAAAATAATTTAGAACATTTTTTCACTTCAGTAGTCCAAACCTTTCATCCATTCCCAGTTTTTTCTCAATAACAAACCAAAAAAAAAAAAAAAAAAGAAGAAGAAAAAGGAGGAGAATAATGAATATTTATAACCATGAAGTTTGGTCATGGAGCTAGAGCAATATGTCTGCATCTGATTCCCATGAGTTTCCTTCAAATTCTACTGATCAGCCTATAATACCCAATGCATCCTTCTACCAGAAAATCGTTTTTGTTAGTATCCCTTCCTCCTTGCTAGAATTATTTGGATTTCACCTTATTTTAGTAAATTTGACAATACAAAGGAGAGGTTGAAGCAGGAGATCTACCAAAATAGCTATGTAAGCTAATAAGTTAGCCTCACACACTTTATGAATATTGACAGAAGAGATGAGACTGTTGGTTCCGACACGATAGAACAGTAGAAGTATCAACATAGTGACACCATAGGATGTGTAAGTCCACTGCAAAAAAAGAGAGCTGAACTTACAGAATTCACTGTGATACAATCCCTAAATACTATGTGATACTGTGTGATACATTTTTGTTATTCATTATCACACGTCTATTTTCACCTGAATAAACAATCATGAGAAGTGGTTTGCATAATAGAACTTGAGGTCGTAGCCTTGAAATTTTTGCATACTCAGCATGGTATGTACAAGGGCAAGAGGTCTGTGGCACGTTGCCTCCCCCAAATATCATGGAATAAAATGGCCAACATTTGGAAATTCTGCATTATACAGTGAACCAACATTTTTTAAATGACCAATGCATGATTAAAAAATTCTAATCAAAGTGCAAAATAGATCAATGGATTTTAATATAACAAGGTTCATTTATATGTTTTCAGATTACGCACTGCAACTAAACGTTAAAAACGTTTAGTTTACTAAACGTTAAGTAGCCCACTTTGGGGATAGTATCAAAGAAAAATAGACATAAGTATCTGGTATGAGTATTAAAATAATCCTTTATTTTTCAACTACATAATTGTGAGAGAAATTAAAAAGACCTAAATAAGTGAAAAAGGTGCTATTTTCTGGATTGGAAGACTCAATATTCTTTAGATATGAATTCTCCCTCAAATTCATCACTATATTTAAAACAATTCCAACCAAAATTGTCTTCAGACTTTTTAAATAGAAATTACAGTCTTGGGGCTCCTGGGTGGCTCAGTGGGTTAAAGCCTCTGCCTTCAGCTCAGGTCATGATCCCAAGGTCCTGGGATCGAGCCCCACATCGGGCTCTCTGCTTGGTGGGAGCCTGCTTCCTCCTCTCCCTCTGCCTACCTCTCTGCCTACTTGTGATCTCCATCTGTCAAATAAATAAATAAAATCTTTAAAAATAAAAAAAATTTAAAAAAAAGAAATTGACAATCTGAATCTAGCTTTTCCATGGCAATATAATAGTTAAAAAGTTTTTAAGTAAAATAAAATGTAGATAACTTATATTATCATAAAATGTTCTATAAAAGTGAGTAAGCTATTCTGGTATTGACATAAAAATAAATATATACATCAATCTAAAAAATAAAGAAGCCATAAATAAACTGACACATATATACATATGTAGTCAACTGATGTTTTAACAAATGTGTAAAGTTAATTTTATATAAAATTGAGACTCTTTTTTAAAAAGTGGACTAAATGGGTGTCTGGGTGACTAGTTTGTTAAGCAACTGCCTTCAGCTCAGGTCACGATCCTGGGATCTTAGGATCAAGTCCCACATCAGGCTTCCCCTGTCTGTGAAGAGTCTGCTTTTCCCTCTCCTTCAGCCTACCATTCTCCCTGCTTGTCCTCTCTTACTCGCTGTAAAGTAAATAAATAAAATCTGGTAAAAAAAAATAATAAATAAATAAATGGGCAAAATAATGCAGCTGCTTTGAAAAACATTTTGGCAAACTATTTTATTTATAAATTTAAGCATGTATTAATCATATACTCAATACACAATAACCACATATGCTAACAATATGCTAACAATCTGACCCACAAATCCTGGGTATTTAATGCAATATACATAAAAGTCTATATCCACTTGAAGATTTATGCTTAAACATAGAAACTTTATTCAGATTAGTAAAAAATTTAGAAAATTCCCAAATATCTATCACTAGGCCAATAAATAAATTGTGATATATAAATCATAATAATACTTTTCTTTAAAGTATGAGAACACAGGCTGAGTACTTTATATATTAATTACCATCTTTAAATGGGAAACAAACATTTGTTTGACAGAAGAGATGAGACTCTTGGCTCCGACACAATAGAACAGTAGAAGTATCAACATATCAACCCTATTTACAATTTCTTTTTCTTTTTAAGAATTATTTATTTATTTTAGAAAGAGAAAGTGAATGAACAAGCAAAGGGGCAGAGGGAGAGGTGAAGAAAAACTTTAGCATTCACATGGAGTGCTGAACTTGGAGCCCAGCATGGGGCTTGAGCTCGTGATTCAGAGATCACAACCTGAGCCAAAACTGAGAGTTGGCTACTTAGCCAACTGCATCACCAGGGACTTCCTTATTTATGATTTCTATAGGACAACTATAAATTCCAAAAAAAGACATAGTGATCTCATAAGGGCTTATATAGCCTACATTCAGAATGGAAAAATAAGACTGAACAATGACATTAGGTTTTTAAATGGTTGTGTTTGTAGCTTTGAAGTGTCATGGTCATAAGAGATATGTTTTTTTATAGCTCAGCAAGACGAAGACAATTCCGAATGCCGCTGTCATCAAAGGTGTATTCCTTGTGTGAATAGAATAAACTCCCTGAGGAATCCCTACACTAATTGAGAGAAATTTGTGGAAACTAGTGTTTTTGTGGGATGAGTATAATTAAAGCCAGGGAAATATAGATTTGATTTATCATCATTATTTTGATCTGATGTGTGTCTTCAAGTAAGTATGTCTTGGAGAAAATAAGCTACTATAAAAAAAAAAGGTAGAGACAGAGATGGAACTTATGGACACATGTAGCATAGTAATACAGATGATAGATACAGTTACAAATGTATTTAAGTGGAGAAATAGATATATGAGGTTATATAAATAGAAGGCAGGACAGTAAGTATATAAATACAGAGATGTATAAATATTTGAATATAAAAGTAGATCAGTCACACTGATTGGGGGGCAAGTTGTGAGTTGTTTTAAGCTAAAAGTTCACGTTATTCACATGATTAACTTAGAACGCAATTAAATTAACACTTCAATGGGTTCCCATGGAAAAATGGGGAAAAAAAAGATTCAATATGAACTAAAATTCAAGGTTTATTTTCCCCCTTAAATAAGCAAAGTTAACTGAATAAGTTAAGAGGACTTTAATAAGTTGCACATAATTAAGATTTTTTTCTTTGGCTCTTCAAAATCAGACATGCTGTCACAAAGCCAATTACTCAATGTATAAAGTGTAGCTTCTAACGATTAAGTAGATTTTATTTTTCAAACTGTATATTTTGAACTCTACTTTATCTCCTCCATAGTGTTATATTACATTTGAAACTGTCATTTCCAGGTGCACCTGTGTTGTTCAGTCCATTAAGCATCTGCCTTTGACTCAGGTTGTGATCCCAGAGTCCTGGAATCAAGCCCCAACCTCCTGTTGGGGTCCTTGCTCAGCTGGAAGTCTGGTTCTCCCTCTGTCCCTCTCCCTACTCATGCTTGTGCACTCTCTCTCACCCTCTCTAAAATAAATAAGTAAAATCTTAAAAAACAAACAAACAAAAAAAACCAACTTTCAATTCTGGATTATGTTACCCAAATTCTACCGTAATGTTAGCAAACGAAATACCTAAGAGTTTAGTACACATATGCTGATACTCTGTACTTAAAAACCCACAAAATATTGGGGCATATGGGTGGTTCAATGGGGTAAGCCTCTGCCGTCAGCTCAGGTCATGATATCAGGGTCCTGGGATTGAGCCCCGCATTGGGCTCTCTGCTCAGCGGAGATCCTGCTTCCTACCCCCACCAGCTGCAGCTCTGCCTACTTGTGATCTCTCTCTCCCTCTATCAAATAAATAAAAATATTAAAAAAAATTAAAAACCACAGAATATTTTGTGATTTGTAATTTGAGAACTACCAGGTAATAGTTCTTGTACTAGTATGACTATAAAGCTTAATCTGAGAAAGCAAGAGAAAATAATTAGTGATTATGTTCTCTCCTCTTCTCAAATTAACTCTTTGATTGAACCAAATGGAACAGGATGTTATTTAGCATGGAAAAGTTGTATATTCATAAAAATGTTAATTAATTCAAACAGAATAATAGACTTCAAATGAAATTTTCTAATATACTTACATTGGTTTTGAGGAAAATATGAAAGTTTAAGATAATTTGTGACATAATATTTCACCTATAATATATTAAGAATTATTTATAAAACATCACTAAAGCACCTTAATATATTTTTAATAATAAAGGAAATCTCTTGTTTGCATTTTATAAACAAATTTAATGAATGTGTAGAAGAAACATGAGTAAAAGCCTACAGCAAGATATTCTATCACATTGGTTTTAGACAGAAATCTGGATACAGAGAACAAAATTGCTGATAAGTCATGAAAAAGCCTTTGGAAAAGTGAATAATTTTTTTTTTATAATGTAATAACTATTTAGGAAAGGGGTGCAACATCCTATGTGAATTTCTTAGTCTCCGAATTATTATTTTTTATTTTTTT
Source organism: Mustela putorius furo (assembly GCF_011764305.1). Taxonomy (NCBI): domain Eukaryota; kingdom Metazoa; phylum Chordata; class Mammalia; order Carnivora; family Mustelidae; genus Mustela; species Mustela putorius. Next base: position 231,616 of record NW_025421443.1, read on the forward strand.
AAAAGGTTTTTATTTACTTACCTATTTCTTTGAGAGAGAGAGAACATGAAAGGAGAGAGGTCAGCAGGAGAAACAGCCCGATGTGGGACTCGATCCCAGGACTCCAGGATCACGACCTGAGCTGAAGGCAGTCACCTAACCAACTGAGCCACCCAGGTGCCCCTCCAAATTGTTTTTAAATAGCGCATTATACTTGCCCACCTTTACACAATGGCTTTATTATATGAATTCTTGTTTCTCTTAAAAGTGATTTTTCTAAAATTCTTTAGTTGTTCACGTTGACAGAAGAAATACTTCCACTATTAAAAAGAACAATTTAATCCAGAGAAGGATGCTGCTTAGTGGTGATCTCAAGATTTCTCCAAAGCTTTCCAGGTTCTTAGCATTATTTCTTGAAAGATTCGTCTTCCTATTTTGAATTGTAATTTGGAGGAATAAATCTGATAATTAAATTTCCTTCTGTGGGTATAAGGAGACTGATTCTGCAAAGGATAATATTTACCTAAGTATAACGATAAGTTTTCCTTGCTTTTTTTTTTTTTGGTTTGTTTGTTGTTTTGTTGGTGTTGTTTTTTTTTTTCCAGTAAATGATGACAGATTTAAAGTCATGTGTGAACTGTCTTCCACATTTGTGTTTTATATCTTTGTTCATGAGAAAGTTTCCTTCACCCAAGAAATAGCCTTCTGTTGCCATTTCATCTTAATTTTATGGAACATAAAAAATATATTTCATGTGACTCATGAGAGGTAGGTAATAAAAATGAAAACAAAACCTAATTATGTTTGTGGAACAGAAACAATGGTTTCTGTCTGGAATTAATAGAATACTTTAAAAACAACATATGTTGGAAGGGGACAAAAGAAGTTAAAGATATTGAGCTACTTTTTTCTTTTATAGCAGAGAAGAAATATTTAAGTTGCTAAGTCTAAGAATATATGTATAAGTATATTATTTATAATTATGGAGTTAATCATCCACAGGAATATAGATGGAAATACTCTGGTTTAGATAGCTCGAAGAGTGAAGCTTGTAGAGGGAGGCAAGTGTGGATTTCAAGGAAAAAATACATTTCCTTTATCATTTTGACACTTAATAAATTTTTGTTAATGTTTTATTTTATTACAGTAATAATACTAGAGGGGTGCCTGGGTGGATCAGTGAGTTAAGCCTCTGCCTTCAGCTCAGGTCATGATGCTAGGGTCTTGGGACCGAGCCCCATATCGGGCTCTCTGTTCAGCAGGGAGCTTGCTTCCTCCTCTCTCTCTCTGCCTGACTCTCTGCCTACTTGTGATCTCTGTCTGTCAAATAAATAAATAAAATATTTTAAAAATACAATATTAGAAATGTCTTTTAAAATAAGATTAGATATTTCACTAGAGTATCACACAACAATTCTTTCTCTGTTATCTTGGAAAATAGATAAATATCTTTTAAGAAAACGTATATTATGTATTTTCCTGGTACAATCTGTTTGAGAGAAAGTACACTTAATCTTTATCACATACTATGCATAATTGTATCAACCTGCTTATAGAACTTATAGTATTTGCTTTTAATCATAAGGAATCCTTATACTCTGTTTATTGTTCTTCATGTAGGAAATTGAAATTTTGAGAAAAAATCCCCAAAATAGTTCCTTATATAGTTATCTTATGTATATAGAAAAAGTTCACTAGCTTCCTTTCAGCCAACTGCAAATACACACACTTTGAAAATATGCTTCCAAAGAATATTCATAATGATATAACTCTCATTGACTTTCAGGGAGATTTGAATTTTTATGTAGGTCATAATTTTACCCTTGGTTTATCTATTTCTGTAAACAAACACATATATTTTTATTTATAATTTCTGCAGTTTTGCTGAGTTTTTGATAAAAGTTACCGAGAATGTGCAAGTTTCATATGAATGTCTGTACATATATTTATATAGTCTCTACTTTTACATTCAGCTGGGAGATTGAAACAATTTTCAAATATTTTCATCCACTTAGTAATCCTAAAGATGTTCACAAGTACATCCCAAAACAAAACCAATTTCAGCATGTTCAATATTTGATTTGATTCCCTAGGTAATGTTATATTATATTGTGTTTTATACAATATATTATATTAGAAGATCATGTTAATATCAGTGTAGTTTATTCAGTCTAATTCAGTGTCCTATGCTGCAAAATCAGCAGCAACTCAAATGAGGAGCAATAGAAAAAGAACATTTAAATTTGCCATTAATTCATTGATTGATCTGATAAGGCTGTACTATGATTCTCTGCTATAACAAAAATATGAACATGCCTTTGAGAAACAAAAATAAATTTGCATTTGCTCCAGGAACTACTTATTTTACATAACAAATACTCATTCAACTTGAAAAAGTACTAGTGAAAATGAGCCTGGTGTCTAGAAATTAGTACTTAGCTTATTGCTCTTTTATGTGTGTGTGTGTGTGTGTGTGTGTTTGTGTGTATGTGTGTGTTTTCCTGACTGAGAACATAGTTTAATTGCTCTATAAACTGTGGAGAGTTTAAAAAATTGCCATAAAATTAAATGAGATAAAAGTGTATGCTAAGTAAAGTGTCATTTCATTGCCCTATTTTTTTTTGTTTTGCTTTATTTTTTGAGAAGTGAAATAAAAGGGTCCGAACCATTAAAGTTTTATAGTAGCTCAAATTTAAGTTGGCACAGTGTTTTTTCAGAAGTTTTTAAAATCCCCTAGACTCAGTAAAATGTGAATCAAAATTAAAAAAAAAAAACAGCAGTGAAAAAAACTGAGAAGTTGCAAAGAGAAGCTGGCTTTAATTTCAATACTCAAAATTACAGTAATTGCTGTTTCTCTCCAGTTGTGGTGTCAGTTTTCTTTTTAACACAGTCTAACTTAGAGGGCATCTTTTCACATAGAAAGAAAACAGTTTTTGATAAAAATAGGTAATGGAATAAAAGCAGATTATCTTAGGGCGCCTGGGAGGCTCAGTGGGATAAGCCTCTGCTTTGGGCTGAGGTCATGATCTCAGGGTCCTGGAATCGAGCCCGAGCCCCACATCAGGCTCTCTGCTCAGCAGGGAGCCTGCTTTCCCCTCTCTCTGCCTGCCTCTCTGCCTGCTTGTGATCTCTCTCTTTCTGTGTCAAATAAATAAATAAAATCTTAAAAATCATAATAAATAAAAATAAAATCAAATTATTTTACAAACAATTTATAAATGCTACAGTTATGTGTAGTTGCAACAATGATTGACACAATAGGTATTCATTGTAAGTAAGATTGCTATGGGCTATGGGCACAATCTAATGACCTACCATCCATGCTTCCACAATTAAAAAAAGGAATGATGGCGTTATTTGGGTTACTTTGTGTCCATTCTCATTTATACGTAAAACAAATTTGTAAATCCCAAATATATTTCACAACTCATCCACATCATGGTGGGAATTCCTGCTCAAAAGAATAAAAGCTCCACCCATCAGCCGAGAATTTCACCACTGTAAGACAATAAGAAGAAAAGAAACTGTTCTCCTTTTACTTGACAAAGAACTAATGTGCAAAATTGATGAATAAGATAAAGCAGATAATGCTGCCACACAACACATGCCCTTCCCTTTCTTCTTCATTTGACCAAATGCTAATCCTATGTGTAAGCCCTCATCTTCCTTTGCATGCCCACATGCTTTAGAAGAAGCTGACCTCATATGTATCCTCTAAAGGAAGATGTAAGCTGTTCTTAAAAGATCATGTTGATCTTAAACCCTTGCTGAAAATCAATTTGGGCAAGAGCTTATCATACGTATGGCTAATGAAATACCTGTGAATGTCTGCTGCCAAGTCTCTAAGCCATGAGAGACTTTGGTCTTGGGGAAACAAACTGAGGGTTACAGAACGGAGGGCATAGGGCGCGGGGAAACTGGGTGGTGGGTATTAAGGAGGGCACATGTTGTGATGAGCACTGGGTGTTCTACACAACTCGTGAATCGTTGAACGCTACCTCAAAAACTAATGATGGGGCGCCTGGGTGGCTCAGTGGGTTAAGCCGCTGCCTTCGGCTCAGGTCATGATCTCAGGTCCTGGGATCGAGTCCCACATCAGGCTCTCTGCTCCGCAGGGAGCCTGCTTCCTCCTCTCTCTCTCTGCCTGCCTCTCTGCCTACTTGTGATTTCTCTCTGTCAAATAAATAAATATCTTTAAAAAAAAAAACTAATGATGTACTATATGTTGGCTAACAGAACATAATAAATAATAATAATAATAATAATAATAAAGTAAAAGGGAACAGATAAAAGAAAATAAAATATCATCCTGTATTCTTAGGATTAGTAATGCCAACATCACCTAAAAGACTAAGAAAATATTATTAAATATATCATAACTGAAGAAAACATTTTTCTGACCTTATAAATCATGCATAGCCATTCTTAAGAGGAAAGAAAGAAAGAGAGAAAGAAAGAAAGAAAAGGCAAGGATGGATTTCTCCTCCTTGAATGGATACTGTAAGAAAAGAGAATGTTTTTTAGACTTTGATGCTTTTCCTGTTTCTAGCTATTTTTGTGTAGAGATGTTTATTCTAGGACTACTATGTCCATATTCTTTAGATGAGCAAGCCAAAGGGAAAGGCTGACACACTGAGGATTGCGGCACCAGAAATAGAGAGACCTTGGGTCCTTAAAGACAGAACTGTTCTATAACTGTATTCTGCAGCTGCTTTACTGCTGGACTTCTTGTTCCATGTGATAGCACATGTCCTTACTGCTTATGTTAATTAGGCTGATTAGTATATGACACCAAATGTAGCAGTGTGTGTAGCCTGCAAAATCCCCAGGATATGCCTTGTTTGTGGACTGTAGTTGCCAGAAGAGGGGAAGAAGAGAGGTTATCAACTATAGAGCCACTTTTCCATGGATTTAATCACTTTCTTATTCACTTACTTATTTAAGTAAACTGTCTGAATACGACATGTTTCTGTACTTCAAGGAGCGGGCATACATACAAAGAATTTCAGTATTTCATCAAGCTTCCATCATACTTTTCATCAAAAAGTATTTGATGGACAATTAAATAGGGCACACAGAAGAAAGAGATACCCAATATGTTCTCTCTAACCAAATTCACCTCTGGTAATTCAGTACATTAGGCCTCCTTGACTAGTTTCATGTATGTTTGCAACCAAGTTGATATTTTCAGTCACAATTTAGATCTCATCTCTTCAAAGTGATAGTGAGAGCACATAAATAGCAAAATGTTACCAGAAATGATTTAGTAAAGAGAACCAAGAGCTTTAAAAGTATTGTTGCCTTATAATGATGAACACTGGATAACGTATAGAATTGTTGGATCACTATATTTTGCACTTGAATGTAATATGACACTGTATGTTGATTATAATGGAATTAAAATTTAAAAAATGAATTCCACATCCAACTAACACAAGTATCTTCTCTTAATATAGATACTACAGAATAGAAAGCTTGTTACAAACTTGTAAGTCTGGCAAAAATATGTGGTGGTAAGGGTTGGAGGCCAATTTCGGCACACAGTGTCTCGATGATAACTGATGGTTACATAACATGGAGTACAATGCAAGAGTTACAAGCTTGAGACCAGATGTACACATAGAAACATATATTTTATAGGCTTAGTGCTGAATGAGCAGAAATTAGGAAACAGAAAGAAATATATAATGCAATACCAATTATGATACCTAAAAATACAAGCTGACATGGTAATTTCACCTATAGGTATTTATCCAAAAAAAATGAAAGCAGATGTTGACATAAAGAGTTATAGAACAGTGTTCATAGCAGCATTATTCATAACATCCCCAAACTAGAAAAGTTAAAAATACTTATCATTTCTTGAAGGGATTAAAAAAAATGTTTTAGGTATGTACTATGGATGATTATTTATCAAAGAAAATGGATAAGCTACTGATACATGTAAAACCATGCAGAACTATCTTATCAAAGTAAGATATATGCTAAGTGAAAGGAGTCATACTCCAAATAGTATATAATGAATAACTTCATTTACATGAAATTCTAGAATAAGCAAATTTGACCAGAGTGATAGAAACAAATCATAGGTAGTCTTGGCATAAGGGAGTAGGGGGGATTAATAACAAGGGAACATGAGAAAACTTTTTGAAAGAATGGAAATGTCCTGTATTTTGATCATTGTGATGGCTACCTATGTATATACTATGTGTTAAAATTCATTATACAAAATGGGTACATTTTATTGTAAGTAAATTACCAGATTATAATTTATAAATATATATGTAAAAAAAAAGAAAACAATGTAACTTAAAGTTAATTCTCTGTAAAGATGAATAAAATAATAAAATTAATAAAACTCTAGCCAGGCTAATCAGAGAGAGGGAGAGAACAGAAATTCTAGTATTAAGAAGGAAAGACGGACCACTGCAATAAGCCCCATGGATATTAAAAGATTTATGGGTTAAAAAAGTTGTGAACAACTCTATGTTCCAAAACGTTACCCATTTCATTTGCCATAGTCATTCTTTTGTTCAGGTCTTAGCTTAAATGTCCATTATTTTTAGGAGTTTACCTTGATTCCTAGATCAGGTTAATTCCCTCTCCTTTATATGCTGTCAATACTCCATATCCTCTACAATACATTGTACTTACAGTTTTCAAAAGAATATCATAGTCAGCACATGATACATTGTGTAGACTTCTAAGAGAGCTGGGAGGCCACGTCACCAAAAGCTAGACACCGATGTCAGTGCGGGGAAGGCTTCTTTGGTGACATCTGAGAATTAAGCAAAGATATGTGTTAGCCAGATAATTTCACTAAGAATTTTCAGTATTCAGATATAGCCTATAAATTACTGTTTGATATAATATCATCAAAGAGCATTTCCCTAACATTTCACATAGACCTAGATATTCTGGTATATGCTTGAAAATATTCCATGAAAGTAATTTCCTGAGAAATATTTATGAAAATAGAGTGATAGAAGTTTTTTTTTTTGTAATAGTTGAGTAGAGTGTAAAATGGAAAAGGTCTTTGATAACATATACTCGTTTTGTTTTCCAGATTCCTGGAATTACCAAAAAGTACTTGACCAAAATTTAATACTTATAAATCTTAAGTAATTTAATGACAAGGGACAACATAGTTTAAAAAATATTTGCATACATTAGGCCTGAATTTTGTCTGTGGCCCTAAGTACTATGTCTGTGAATCTTCCTGCCAACTAAATAAAAGATATAAGAGTTTAAAATGTTATTTAAGTAGATGTGCTGATGGAGTGTGTATTAAATCCCCTTGGCACTGAGTTTTTGAAAAAAATTATATATCTACATTTACATTTTTAATTATAACACATGCTGTGATTTAAATTATAATATAAAATTGATCTACTTGGTTTTATCTTCTTTAGGCAATAAACTACAATATGCTATAAGAGTAAATCCCATTAAATTAAACAAGTGGTAAATACAGTTGAATCATCTCATAATTTTAATTTCTTAGTTTCCATTTTGTGCCAGCTGTTTGTTCTTTGTAAGATGTTTTGCACAATATGATCACATCAACAGCTAACTAGAATTTACATTTGAAGGATACCCCCACTAGAAATTATGAAGTTGGTCATTTAAATATTTCAAATTGTTCTGAAAACACTATGTTAAGCATGCAGAATCAAATTCTGAATTGGATATCTAATAAACTGAATCACAATGAAAATTTTGTATGTGGTGTACATGGAATTTTTTACTTTTCGATGGAGAATGTTAAACTTTCTGAATTATCTTGTAAATTTGTATTATATTTCCTAAAAATTTGTAAATATTTTTAAAAAGTTGTTTGCATTTATATTAGACATTTTAAAAAGGCAAAAGTAATAAAATTATGTAAATTCTTGTGAAAAAAATTGGGGACTTGTAGTAAAAAGGAAGAGTTCAGAAGGAAGCTGTAGCAATAAGGGTGACAGAGACTTTGTTCTGATGAGGTTATGTGCCATAAACAATAAATAAATAAAAATTATAATTTGGGGTGGTAATATATACTCTAAAAGAGATAAAACCAGATAATGGATGGAAGTGACATATAAGCTGAGACCTAAATGACAATAAATGCCAAAAAAAATATGAGAAAAGAATTGTCCAGGTAAATAGGACAGAAAGTGCAAAGGTCCTGAGATGGGAACAAGTAAATGTAGTATGGAGAGTGAACCTGGAGGACTAGCTACAAGATAAGTTCCAAAATGCAGACAAAGAGCAGATCACTTGATGAAATTTCTTAGGTTTGGATATTCTAAGCACTCTGCCAAGTCTTTATAATCAGCATTTTTTCATGATCTGGTTCACATGTAAAAATTATCTTTTTTTGCAACTGCCTGGAAAATGATTTGCAAGGAAGAACAAATGTGAAATCAAGCAAAAAAGGTAGGCAGTAATTGCAGTATAGGCAAGTGGGGAGGAGAGCTTTATATATGACACTAGCAAGGGTGGTAGGTGAACTGCATAAAGCATTATTTCAAATATTTAACCAGAAAATACAATGAATATCTCTCAAAAGAATTTCAGATATTGAAATTCTAAAATGTCATATGTAGAATTGATTGAATTCAGTTAAAGATTAAAATCATATGGCTAGTTTCTGTATTCTCTTCTTCCAAATGCCAATGATTTACCCAAATTCCCTGGCTTATTAAAACATCCATTACAAGAAAATTGTATACATTAAATACACCCAATTCTAGGATACAGAGCAATGTACTTTAAGGGTTGTTCATTTGTTAAAGGTTAGCAACGACATTTGTTCTTTCTTTAAACAAAACATAATATCAAGAAGGCTTCCTCATTGCAAATATAGTCTAAGGGACAAAAAGAAAAACGTAATGAAGTCTGAATCTCTCCTTCAAGCTCTTCATACTAATCTACACTTTAGTTGTACACTTTGGCTTCCTTAAATCCATACAAGGAAAAACATTTTATCAAGTGCATTTCCAAGATATGTTTGGGGTACAGTAGGGAATAAGCTGACATTACATTGCATATTGTAACTTCAATTACTACAAAATTATCAGTCTATTTTTAAGACCAAAGTGATTTTCTCTGTAGAAACAAAGCAGTTAAGTGATTTTGTACAGGTCACAACCCAAGTTAATTGGATGTTTGGTAATAGAACCACAACAACTGATCCTTGAAATACATCATCAGAAGATCATGTTCACTTTTAAAATAAAGCAAATAATTCTTCAAATGGTGTATATTATTATCTCTTACTATTTTCTGTATTTGTCTTTAATCAACTTTATTGAGGTGTAATTTACATATAATAAAAGACATCATTTTGTTATAGAGACCAATGACTTTCTAGAAATGTTATCATTACCACAATCAATTATAAATAATTCCATCAGCCCCAAAAAACTCCCTGTTACCTCTCTGCAGTTAATTCTCCCCTACCATCAGCCTTAGACAACCACTTTATATATTTACTTTATATAAAAATAGAGTCTTTTACCTCTTTTGTTAAGCTTATTCCTAGATATATTATGGTATTTGTTGAAATTGTAAATGCAATCAGTTCATTGATTTCTCTTTATGCTGCTTCATTCCTGGTGTATAGAAATGCAACAGATTTCTGTACATTGATTTTGCCCACTGAATTTTCACTGAATTGGTGAATCAGTTCTAGCAATTTTTTGGTGGAGTCTTTCAGGTTTCCAATATAGAAGAATATCATATCACCTGCAAATAGTAAAAGCTCAGCTTCTTATCAATTTGAATGTCTTCTATTTCTTTTTGTTGTATGATTGTTGAAGCTAGTACTTCCAGTACTTTGTTAAATAACAATGGTGAAGAATGGACATCTCAGTCTTATTCCTGACCTTAGAGGAAAAGTTCTCAGTTTTTCCCCATTGAATATATTAGCTGTGGGTCTCTCATATATGGCCTTTATGATGTAAACACATGTTTCCTCTAACTCTACTTTGTTGAGGGTTTTTATCATGAATGGATGTTATATTTTGTCAAATCCTTTTTCCCCCTGAATTTATTGAAAGGATCATATGGTTCTTATCCTTTCTTTTACTAATGTGGTGTGTCACATTGATTAATTCACAAATGATGAACACCCTTGCAGCCCAGGAATAAATCCCATTTGATCTTGGTGAATGGTTCTTTTAATGTACTTACTGTTGGATTTGATCTGCTAGCGTTTTAAAGAGAATTTTTTATCCATGTTCATCAGGGATATTGGCCTGTAGTTCTCTAAGGTACCTGGGAATAAACCAAAGATGTAAAAGATCTGTACCCTCAAAACTATGGCATACTTATGAAAGGAATTGAAGATGACATAAAGAAACTGAAGATGACACAAAGAAATGGAAAACTTTGCATGTTCATGGATTGGAAGAACAGATATTGTTAAAATGTCTGTATTATCCAGAGCAATCTACACATTTAATATCAATCTCTATCAAAATACCATCAGCATTTTTCACAAAGCTAGAACAAAGAATCCTAAAATTTGCATGGAGCCACAAATGACACAAGTAACCAAAGCAATCTTGAAAAAGAAAAATGAAGCTACAGGCATCACAATTCTGACTTCACACTGTATTAAATAGCTGTAGTCATCAAGAGAGCATGGTACTAGAATCAAAACAGACACATAGATCAATGAAACAGAATAGAAAACCCAGAAATGAACCTACAGTTATGGGGTCAATTATTCTTTGACAAAACAGGAAAGAATATCCAATAAAAAAAATAATAGTCTCTTCAAAAATGGTGCTGGGAAAACTGGACAGCTACATGCAAAAGAACGAAACTGACCACTTTCATTATACCCTACAAAAATTTCAAAATGGATGAAAGACCTAAATGTGAGACAGGAAACCATCAGAATCCTAGAGGAGAACACAGCCAACAACCTCTTTGACCTCAACCATAGTAAGTTCTTACCAGACACATCTCCTGAGGCAAGGGAAACAAAACAAAAAATAAACTGTTAGGTATTCATAAAGATAAAAAGCTTTTGCACAGCAAAGGAAACAATGAACAAACCTAAAAGGCAACCTATGGAATGAGAAAAGATACTTGCAAGTAACATAATACGCAAAATCTATAAAGAATTTAACAAACTCAATGCTTAAAAATACAAATAGTTAGAAAATGGGCAGGAGACACAAATACACATTTTTCCAAAGAAGACATCCAGATGACTAACAGACTCATGAAAAGATGCTCAGTATCACTCATCATCAGGGAAATACAAATCAAAACTGCAGTGAGATATCACTTTATACCAGTCAGAATGGCTACAATTAACAACCCAGGAAACAACAGGTGTTAGTGAGGATACAGGGAAAAAGGGGACCACTCTAACAGTGTTGGGGGGAAGGCAAACTGCTGCATCCACTCTGGAAAACAGTATGGAGGTTCCTCAAAAAGTTAAAAATAGAATGACCTACGATCCAGCAACTGCACTACTAGAAATTTATGCAAATGATACAAAAACACTGATTTGAAGAGGTGCATGCACTCTGATGTTTCTAGCAGCATTAGCAACAATAGCCAAATTATGGAAAGAGCCCAAATGTCCATCTACTGATGAATGGATAAAGAGGAGGTGGTATATACGTGTGTGCATGCGTGTGTGTGTGTGTGTGTGTGTATTACTCAGCCATAAAAATGAACGAAATCTTGACATTTGGAGCTAGAGAGTATTATGCTAAGCAAAGTAAATCAGTCAAAGAAAGACAAATACCGTACAATTTCACCCAAATGTGGAATTTAAAAAGCAAAACAGATGAACGTGAGGGTAAACAAGAAAGAGACAAACAAGAAAAGAGACTCTAAACTATAAGGAACAAACTGACGGTTACTGGGGAAGAGGGGGGGGGGGTATGTTAAATGGGTGATGCACATTTAGAAGTGCACTTGTGATGAGCACTGGGTGTTGTATGTAAGTGATGAATCATTAGATTCTACTCTTGAGATCAATATTACACTATATGTTAACTAAATGGAATTTAATTAAAAATTTAGGGAGTCTAAAGAGACAACAATTTTTAAAAAATAAAATCTGTAACTATGATTGTAAATTTATCTGTTTCTTCTATTGTAAGGTTTTGTTTTATGTATTTTGAGAAAATTTATTATATGCATTATCTTGTTTCCAGCTTCATGTTAACATGTAAATATTGAAGTGAAATTCAAAATCTCTAGAGTTGGCTCAATATGCCATAGTTTTTCCTTTTGGGAAATTGTCATTATTCAGTGAAGAATGTGTCATAGTAAAAGAAAAGAAATTCTATCCTCTGATGACAATAGACTCATTACAGAAATTTATTTTTTCCTGGTGGATGTTCCTTATAGAGTCTTCCTTCTTCCTCTCTTTCACAATTAAATCCTGGATTAATGTAGTAGATGGACAATTCAGTGTTGCTCTATTTACTCTACTTCTAGAAGACAGATAATAGGAAGGGTCATTGAGTCTGGGGTGGTAACCATGATTCTGTCAAATGCTATAAATCATTTTGAATAAACTGATTACTTTAGGGAAGTGAACATTCTATTACTTCATAGTGCCACATTCTTAGCTAAATTCTTCTTGCATTTTGTTATTCTCTCAAAGTACACATAAATATTTAGGATGAATAGATGAATAGATAGATAAGTACATAATTTCTGAATTTCCTACACAGAAGTTACTTTCTCTAGACTGTTTAAATCTGGATGTATGGATATTTTTAAAATACCCACCAAATCTCTGCATATGCCCCAATCCCAACAAAGGCCCTAGGAACATATCTAAAAAACCAAGTCTGATAATTACCCCTTATATTTCCTAAGCTAATTTGGGGACCCAGATTCCCATGGGCTTGGGACTTACATATGACTGAATGTTTAATCAATGTAGAAATACTGGATATATAAAAACATATATACATATATATATTTTTATATACATACATATATATATTCCATACATACATATATATATTTTTTTATATACATACATATATATATTCCATACATACATATATATATTTTTCTAAAATATCAAAGATTTAGAAAATTATACTTATAAAAGTTTGTGTGGAAGAGGTAGTGTTTCATTTAGAACACAAGTCATGTTTGGACATAAATAAAGTGTGTGTGTCTGTGTGTGTGTGTGTATTAAAAATCCCCATTTTCAAATATGTGCCCCATTTATATTCAGTATTTCCCATACTTAGTTTCAAACAGTCATTTATCACTAAAGGTTTAAATCTTGTGCAGTAATATTTATTGGCAGGCTCAATAGTTCTGTACTTACTGCAGGTCTGTTACACATTTTGAACTTCTCAAAATGCCAGTTTATCTAGTTTAGAACCTGTACTATAAAATTATGCTCCAAAGTTTTATATGTGAGGGGAAGGAGGGAATTTTATTTTCTTCTTTAGCTAAAATATGTTTTAGCAATACAAAACATAAAATATACATATTTTATCTGTCTTATACACACATATGATATAATATTATAGCTCAGGTTTCCAAAACCAAAAATCTATCCAGGTTTCCAAAATCTATTCCTCATATTAATGCTGAAATAGAGGAAGGATTATGCTATTGTTTTCTCAAAGCTATTCTAAGCACTAAATATCATCATTTTCAAATAAAATAGCATTTTAGGTTTTATAACTGTCTTTGTGAAAGCTGAGTCATTTGAAAATCCTATCCAAATACAAGTGATCATTCTATAATTTACAATTTTAATAATGTTGATTTTATAATTTTAAAAGTCATATGAAATAGTTCACAAATATAGAATTGTTTTTCTTGATCTTATTAATGCATATCATACATAAAACATATATATTCTCTGATTTCCCCAAAGTAAGTTAAATCTAAAAAGTACCAATTGCATTGACTCACTTCAATTGAGTTTAATCATTCAAATTAATGAAAACAGAAAGTTGATATTTACATTAGTAACAAACATTGAAAGGACATTTAGAGATCATTTTATTTAATCAGATCTACCAGTTCAGGAATCTCTTCCACTAACCCCTGGTATACTTCATTGAAAAACTGGCCTTTATTCAGATACTTCAGTGACTGGGGATATGATTTCTCAGGCCAAAGCTCGAAAATCATGGCCTCTTTGACACTTTGTGTTTGGTCTTATCAAGTATTATTTTAAATAGAATATCTTCTCTGAGGGCCAGAATCATATCTTATTTATCTTATTTATTTTTACTACACAGCACATAGCATTGTTGCTGGATTATAAGTTCTTACTCATTTATTCAATAAAAATTTGAGTACTTATGTCTTGAGCTCTGTGCTACACATTAGAAATACAGCTGTGAATGATGTAGATATTACATATTCTCATAAAACATGCAACAATCAGAAAACAGTCTGTTAACAGAGACATTAGGTAAATATTAAGAAGTGTTCTGTAAAAAATAAAAAAGCATAGCAAAGTCCCATGTGAACAAATTATAGGCACTTGATTGTTTTGGAAATTATATATATTTTTTAAGCTTTTATTTATTTGAGAGACAGAGAGTGAGCAAGAGAAAGAGAGGGAGAGCATAAGATGGAGAAGGGGCAGAGTTGAAAGCAGGCTCCCTGCTGAGTAGAGCCCAATGCAGGGCTGGATCCCAGGACCCTGGAATCATGACCTGACCCAAAGACAAACACTTAACCAACGGAGCCTCCCAGGAGTCCCAGAAATTGTATTTAAACTGAACCCTGATAAATACATGGAGGCTACTCAAGTCAGAATGAAAGACCATTCCACATCTTGAGAGTAACCTGTATAAATCAGAAAGCAGGCAAAAGCATGGCACATTAAAAAACAAAAACAACACAAAAAGACAAATAAGTTTCTTCTCTCTCTTTCATCTAGTAATGAATGTCCATTTATTCCTGATATCTATTATTATAAAATTTCTGATGCACTATTATTTCAAAATAGGTCATTCTTATTTGCAACTTATCACAGGTACAATTTTACTTTGATATGTGATGATGATCATTAAAAACTCTTTTCTTCACTATAATTCAAGTGTCCATCATGGTAAGATGTGGTAAGAACATGTGGTAAGAACAAGAATTATTTTCATTACCACCATATGTTCAGTATTTAGTATGGTTCTTCATGTAATAGGTTCTTGTTAATGTTGTTTAGATGAGGGAGGGAAACACGGAGAGCAAATGTATAAAGTATATGATGTGAGGCTGGAGAGGTAGGCCAGGTTCAGGTCATGATGGTCCTGGTCAGCCACATTTAAACTGTAGACTGTTTTCTTCAGGGCAAGTGAAACAATTTCAGTACTTTAAGCAGTTGGATTATGAGATCAACCATATTGACTACAATATGGAATATGGGCATACATGATCAGAGGAAGGAGGGACAGGTGACTGGGTAATACCATAGTCTGGGGGAAAAGTAATGGAAACTTAGGAAAGAGTGACTGGATTTGAGAGCAATTTAAAAAATAAACAGGGTAGGGCGCCTGGGTGGCTCAGTGGGTTGAGCCACTGCCTTCAGCTCGGGTCGTGATCTCAGGGTCCTGGGATCGAGTCCCATGTCGGGATCTCTGCTCAGCAGGGAGCCTGCCTCTCTCTCTCTCTCTGCCTGCCTCTCTGCCTACTTGTGACCCCTCTGTCAAATAAATAAATCTTTTAAAAAAATAAAAATAAATAAACAGGGTGAATATATTGAAGTGAAGTGAAAACTGTGAGAAAGAGATGCTGAGATCTAATAATCAACAGAATGCTTGCTCCAAAATAAAGTAAAGGTATCATGGCCCTTGGGGAAATAAATGTTCAGGGTACCCTGTCTATATGCACAATTTGGTTTAAAAATTGAACACAAAATTCACAAGCACATGTGGATAGTGGATTTGAAATAATATAGAAAGAAGAGGTATTTTTGTCTTTCTTTATTGTCCAATCCGTGTACAAGAAGATTTCATAATGTAATCTCTGGGTGTTCAGCTCCAAGGGTCATTTTTTTGTGTTCTTTATTGCCAAATATACCACTCATGGTTAATTATATATCTCCTACTACAGGGAAAAGACAGCAATACTGCTATTATGTGTTCTAACATGCCGTAGCCCTTTGGAAACTTGTTTCATTGAAATACTATAGAACTGCTTTGCAGTTCTCTCATACCCTTTATTTGACCCACATCATTCATGACACTGCATCATTCATCCTGTTGCCTATGAATAACAACTTCCAGTGACTCTCTTATAGGTTCTCACTGTGCTTCTACTATGATGGCTACAAATGCAAGTCTTACCCAGACTAAGATGATGTGAATAATTGTTAGCTCTCTGATCAAATTAAATATACCCATTCAGAATTTTATAGCATAAACAAGAAGCAATACATCTTCTAACCATATTCTGATCTTTTGGTCTGGCATCATTGCATTTCTAGAATGCATCATTGCATTTCTAGAATGTTATCTCCATCCACAATGCCTGCAACCTTGCCTTGCACACACTAACGGCAGCAAGAATGGTAGATGAGGATCTGTTGGCAGAGGAAGGAAAGCAATGCTCATTTTTGCAAAGGATGCCCATTCCTTATCCAGCATTGTGTAAGACAGTCACAGGAGGAAAATCATTAGCACATGGATCAGAACAGACAAAAGGCATTGCAGCAAATGATGCAGATTCCTCAGAGGAGATAAGAGCAATGACTCCCTGAGTTCTGTCTGGAATATGGGAAGGAGCCTGTGGAGGAGGTGGAGTGACCACCCCAAATGTGAGCAGCTAAAAGTCACAGGGTAAAGAGTACTTGCCACCACTCTAGCCATACCAGGGTGCTGTAGACTAGAGGCAGCACCACAGTAGAACTAAGACAGATGAGAACCAATACATAAATCCACATACATGTGGCCTAAACTCAAGAATAAGCAATAGATTCCTATAGAGTCCAGTACTCAGACTGGTGTCAAATGTGAAAGACAGTTACCATCAAATCAGTAATCAGTGCCATTCTGTCAGTCCAGTTTCAGGTGATCCCATGAAAGAAGTACTACACTCATCTGTTCATAAGATGCTCTCTTGCATCTGAGTTCCTTATGGCATCTGGTCAAGTAGTGTGAGAGGTAGGAGGGTTGAAGAGTATCTCAAAGGGAAGAAATGGGATCCAGAACTTGGCACCAGAGAGAGAATCTTGAAAATTCTGAAATAGGATCTTTTAGGTCACCATCTGTGATGGGGTCTACAGAACAAGGTTGAAGCTTGGGCATCCTATCCAAATGACACTTCTGACCAGAGAGAGTCCTGGACACCGTGAGGACCTTTGAAAATGCAAAGAAGATTATCCAAAATGTGGGACTCCCTCAGGAATCAGACATTAAAAGGGCTCTGCTCATCTGGCTGGCTATGAGAATGTTAGAAAATATTGGTGCTAGGGGTACTTGGGTGGCTCAGTGTGTTAAGCAGCTGCCTTCAACTCAGGTCATGATGCCAGGGACATGGGATCAAGCCCCACCCTGTCAGGCTCCTTGCAGGGAGCCTGCTTCTCCCTATCCCTCTGCCTGCCTGAAGCTCCCCCTGCTTGTGTTCTCTCTCTCTCACTCTTTCTCTCTCTGTGTCAAAATAAATAAGTAATATCTTAAAGAAAAAAAAAAGAAAAAAGAAAATATTTATGCTATTTGCTGAGGTAAAGAACATTAGGGGAATCTGAATAAATAAAGTGGTGAGTTCAGCTTCTGCATATGCAGTCTCTAAGTGACCTGTTGAAGGAGAAATTAGGTATATGGGTTTGGAACTCAGATATAGTATTATGTATTATCATAATATGTATATTACTATAACTATATATACACACATACATATATAGTATTCTTCCTATCTATATCTCTATGTATCTGGTACATGAAAGAAACTTGGATGAAAATGAGGTAAGCATTAAAATAAAAAAATAAAAATAAAAAAATTTTAAAAAAAGAAAATGAGGTTAGAAAAGAAATGACAGAGTACTAAACAAAGTCCTTGAAAAGTCATAAATACTCATCTGGAGTTGGTTAAGCCAGCAAAAGTGCAGTGATAGGATGACCAGATAAGAAGGAGAAAAAGAGAATAAAACAGAGTATTTAGGAAACCTAGAGAAGGATAGCTTATAGAAAAAAGAAGTGAAAAGCTATGTCAAATCCTGCTGGGAGATCAAGTAGGATAAGGATAGAACAGGTCTGATAGTGGCATAGGGTTCTTATAACCTTAGCAGGAGCAGAATTTCAATTAGACTACTGGAAGCAGAATCCCTTTTGAAGTAGATTTAAAAAATAAGTAGATTCAGAGATGATTAAATCAAATGTGGCTAACTTTTTAAAATGTTTGGTGGTGCAAAGTGAAGAGAAAGGAATGCAACAGAAGGAAGATTCATAGCTCAGAGCAACAATTGGACTTCAGGAAGAGAGAAGATAATTCTAAGACAAAAGAAAATTTAGAGTATTTAAATGTTGAGAGTCAGAAGGCAAGAAGAAGCTCAAGATTTGGAGTAAGTTTCTTAAGAAGGTGAGAGAGAGTTGTATCCAGGGCTTAAAAAGTGAAAATAACAGAGCTGGTTTGGTGGGGGTTAGGGGTAGGGGTGGGGGGTAGGATTCTTCTATTTAAAAAAGAAGCATAGGGAAAGGAATGAGTACAATTGTAAGAAATGTGGCTGATTTTTTTTTGAAAAATGATGCGGTTTGGTTTTGTGGTGTTTATTGTCTCTGTAATGTATGAGGCAGAGGTAAGAGCATAGAGAGGCTGAAAAGTTTTGAGATACAGTCAAGACGGTTTCAAGAAGTCACATCAGGAAGTGGCTATTGAATTGAATTAAGAAATACTAGATTTCAGAGCTGAGCATTGAGACCTGTGGGCATTAGTGACTAAGATTTAAGGGTTAATA
Source organism: Mustela putorius furo (assembly GCF_011764305.1). NCBI lineage: Eukaryota > Metazoa > Chordata > Mammalia > Carnivora > Mustelidae > Mustela > Mustela putorius. The sequence goes on from NW_025421443.1 coordinate 250,490, forward strand.
AATCTGCATTTTTGAGTCATTTTCTCCAGTTGTCTCAGCAACCAAGATGCAAGCACTGAGAAGATGAAGACCCAGACCTCTCCAGGGCTGGTTCAGTTTTAGTTTCCAAAGGCTTGGCAAAAGATTAATTGAGGTTATGATCCATTGATTCTAAAATGATTAGGAAATGAAATATAGAGAGCAGAACATGAAGGGATAGGGACAAATAGAGGAGCCAGTAAGACGTCCTCCAAACAGCAATAGTTATTTAAGATAGAAAAGTAGGAGGTTGGGATTGAACATGACATAAGTGGATTGGAGATTAAAAGATGGAACAATTTTAACTTGAAATATGACTCAGACTCAGGAACCAGCGATTCAGGTTGACTAGAGGAGATGGATGAACAAGGAGCATGAGGCTGGTGTTAAATAGCTCAACTTCTTCATGGATGTGACACTGACTTAAAAAGTTCTGAAGTTCACTGAAAAATCCATTCATCTGGTCTACCAGTATATTTATCAAAAACATATTAATTACATAATTTTTTCCAAAAATTATCTAATCTTTTTGAATTATCAATCCATGTCCTTGCTTCTCTCTATCAAGAGTAGTTTGAGATGGCAAGAGAGATTACACATTTCATATTCATCATTTGTCTTTTGAGTCTTTCCAAACATAGGATTAATATAATCATCTCTTTCTATCTCTGGATTTACTTCAGACCACAGAGAACGAAATTCATTTAATTAATAAAATATTTAGTATTCATAGTAAGGCTCCTTTTAAAGTAGAAATAAATGATCCTTCATGGTTAGGATGATTATATTTAACCTAGCTTCAAAATATTAAGATGTATCAAACTGTCACAAAGATGAAAAAATGCTCATATAAAATACATACTTGAATCAAGCAGTAGAGGGGTTCCTGAGTGACTCAGTGGGTTAAGCCTCTGCCTCCAGCTCAGGTCATGATCTCAGGATCCTGGGATCCAGCCCCACTTTGGGACTGTCTGCTCAGAAGGGAGCCTGCTTCCTTCTCTCTCTCTGCCTGCCTCTCTTCCTATTTTTGATCACTCTCTCTGTCAAATAAATAGAAAAAATCTTTGAATCAAACAGTTGAGGAAGATATTTTACATTATTTTTACAATTTATAAGATTTTTTCTTATTTTAAAAATTAATTATACAAGTAGTACATAAATACATTCTCATTATGAATAAATCACTAAAGAGAGTGACGTCAGCAATTTGTTAGAATAGGAAGTCTTAGCACTCATTCCCCCATAAAAACAGAACTGACAATGATTTAAGTAAAAACAATCAAACCAATAAACCAAAACAAAACAAAAGCGAAACCATTATGAGAAGACCAAAATCCAGTTAAGAATTTACAGTACCCTAGATAAGAAAAAAATTGACATCACCTGCACTTAAATGGATAAAAACAATTTAACTTTTACTGCATGAGCCCTTCCCCCAAGCTGGCACAGCTCAGCGTGGAGAGATTGTGACACCAGCATGGTGTAAGAGGGAACTTGTGGATCAGCATCTGATGTCGCTGGCCTTTCAGTGACATCCCTGAAGGATGTCTGTATGTCTTGTTTCACACGGAGTACTGAAAGAGTAGGAATAGCCTGGAAGCTTGGGGGCATTTAGGGGAAAGGCACATTCCTGTGGCTTAAAACATTCTGTGAGGCTTGAAGAAGGTGCAGAACTGAGGCTTCTCCTGAAGGAAGTTAAGAGTCAAGTGTGACTCCAATGTCCCTGGTATTTCAGTGGGCTGCAGGAGATGCTGGTTTCTGCCCTGCCTCACACGGAGAGCTAAAGAAACTAGCATACTCCAGATGACTGGGATAGCAGATGGCTCTGGGATGTAGAAAAAGATAATTGAGGTTTATTCCTAAGAAGGGAAGGGGAAAAGTTAAGCATGCCCTTAATGCCTGTGGTTTTTAAGTGCACTATGTGAGGGGCTGGTTTCTATTTTGTTTCATGTGGAGTGACGGCAGAAATGACATAGTCAGTCACCAAAGGGAGCAAGAGATTATGAGCTTTTGGAAAAAGTAACAACAACAACTAAATAAATAAATAAATAAATAAATGAATAAAAAAAACAAAAATGGGACACTTGTTGTAGAAAAAACCAAGGCCCAGAATCTTTAGACAAGCTCACTGATGAAATTCTTTCCCAGTTAAAGACAATCCATAAGACTAGGAGAGGGTGCTATTTCTTTACATGCACACACATCAGCACAAAGCTACAAGGAACATGAAGAATCATAAAATCATGGAAATATAGTTAAAAGAATAAAATAAATCTCCAATAAATGACTCTAAAGAAATGCATATTTACAAATTGTCAGATTTGTAATTGATCAAAAATCATTATTTTAAAGGAGATTGGTAAGTTACAATGGAACACATATAAATAACTAAATGAAATTAGAAAGACAGTACATGGAAAACAAATGATAATATTATCAAAGCGCTTGAACAAAAAAGAAAAACTGAACAAACTCTGGACATGAATAAGAAATAACTGAAATAAAAAATTAACTAGAATAATTTGTTAAGTAAGTAAGCAAAAGAATCAGTGAACTTAAAAATAAGTCATTTGAAATTATTTAGTCGGAGGACTACAGAGGAAAACAGAACAAGAAAAAATGAAGGAAACCTAAGGGACTTATAAGATACAACAAGAGAATCAATATAAATATTATGGGATTACCAGAAAGGAAAGAGAGAGAGGATCTATATCTTTAAAAAAACTCAAAGATATAATGGTTAAAAACTTGCCAAATTTGGGAAGACCAGACCATGGGGACCAGGAAGCCCAAAGGGTTCCAAATATGATGAATCTCAAAAGTCAAAAGACCTTTAATTATAGGTCGCACTATAATTAAATTGTCACGATTCAAGGAAAAAGAGAACTTTGCAATGAGCAAGAGGAAAGTGACTCAAGTACAAGGGTTCCTCCGTTAGAATATCAGCAGATTTCTCCACAGAAACTTTTCAAATGAGGAAGAAGTGTGATCATATATTTAAAGTTGAGAGAGAAAAAACTGCCAACCAAGAACACTATAACTGGTAAAATTTTCCTTCAGAAATAAAGGAGATATAAACACTTTCAAAAACAAAAACTGAGGAAGTTCATCACCACTAGACCTACTTTATAAGAAGTTCTAAAAGGTGTTCTTCAAGTTGAAATGAAAGGATATTAAACAGAAACAAAAGTATATGAAAGTATGAAACATCAATAGAGCTAAATATACAGACAAATATAGAATACTGTCATGGTGATGGTTAAATTACTTTTACTTCTAGTATAAAAGATAAAAGTATGAAAAATAAGTGTGACAAAAATGTTAAAAGATACACAATTCGAGTGACTGTAAATTGTGATGACAACGTAAAGTGGGGGAAGGGAAGTAAAATTTAGAGGTTTTGTATGCAATTGAAGTTAAATTGTTATCCGCTTCAAATAGACTTACATTATATGATATTTTATGTAAGCCTCATGGTAGCCTGAAGAAATATGTGTAGTAGATATGGAAGAGAAAAAGAGAAAGGAATCAGAGTATATCACTACAAAAAAAATGAACAAATCACAAAATAAGAGAGCAGAGAGGAAAAGATGGACAAAGGATAGAAATCACATGATCATCTCAATAGATAGGCATTTAACAAAATTCAACACACTTCTGTGATTTAAAAAAAATCTCAAAAAATTAAGTATAGAGGGAATTTTCCTCAACCCAATAAAGGCCATATTTTAAAAGACCAGAGCTATCATCATACACAGTGATGAAAAATTGAAAGCTTTTCCTCTAAGTTTAAGAACAAGACAAGGATGCCCCATCTCAACATGTCTATTTAACATAGTACTGGAATTCCTACTTGAGCAATTAGGCAAGAAAAAGAAATGAAAGTCATGCAAACTGGAAAAGAAGAAGTAAAATTATCTCTGTTGCAGATGACCTAATTCTATATGTAAAAAGTCCTACACTTCACAAAAAGACTGCTAAACTTAATAAATGAATTCAGTTATTGCAAAATACAATACAAAATCAACAAAAAAAAAATGAGTTGCATTGCCATACTCTATAACCTATTTAAATATATTTTTGTAAAGATTTACTTATTTACTTTTTTTTTTTTTATTTACTGTAGAGAGAGAGAGAACACAAGCAAGAGGAGCAGATATAGAAGGAGCGAGAAATTCAGACTCCACACTGAGTATGGAGCCTGACACAGAGGTCAATCTCATGACCCTGACATCATGACCAGAGCCAAAACTAAGAGTTGGATACTTAATCAACTGTGCCATCCAGGCACTCCTATAAAGAAACTATTTAAAAAGGAAACTAAGAAAATAATTCTATGTGAAATACCATTACATGAATAAAATGTTTAGGAATTGATGTAATCAAAGAAGTGAAAGACTCGCATACTGAAAACTATTAAACATTAATGGAAAAAATTAAAGAAACCACAAATTAATAGACATCACATGTTGATAGACTGGAATATTCAATATTATTAAAATGAGCATTATACCCCAAACAATCTACAGATTCAATGTAGTCCCAATCAAAATTCCAATGGTGTTTTTAACAGAAACAGAAAAAAATTTTTAAATTTATATACAAACATAAAGGACCCCAAATAGCCATAGAAATACTAAGGAAAAAAAATACTAAGGCATCACACTTGCTGATTTCAAAATACATTACTAAGCTAATAAAGTGGTCAAAACAGTATGGTCCTAGTATAAAAACAGATATATAGGGGTGCCTGGGTGGCTCAGTGGGTTAAGCCTCTGCCTTCAGCTCAGGATCCTGGGATCGATCCCCTGTCCAGCTCTTTGCTCAGCGGGGAGCCTGCTTCCCTTCCTCTCTCTCTGTCTGCCTCTCTGCCTGCTTGTGATTTCTGTCTGTCAAATAAATAAATAAAAATCTTAAAAAAAAAAAAACACAGATATATAGGCAAATGGAACAGAATCAAGAGCCCAGAAATAAATCCATGCACACATGGTGAACTGATTTTAAACAGGTTTAACAAAAATTCACAGTGGGGAAAGGACAGTCTCTTCAACAAGTGGAGTTGGGAAAACTGAACATCCACATTTAAAAGAATGAAATTGGATCCTTTTACCATACACATAAATCAACCCAAAATGGATTAAAGATTTAAACATATGGTTTGGAATTTAAAACTCCCTGAAGAAAACATGGGAAAAGCTTCATTACATTGGGCTTGGTAATGATTCCTTGAAGAAAGCACAAGTAACAAAAGCAATATTAGATGAGTGGGTCTCATCAAACAAAAAGTTTCTGCACAGCAAAGGAAACAATCAACAGAATAAAAAGGAAACCTACAGAAAGGGAGAAAATATTTGTAAACCATGTATTTGAAAAGGGAATAATACCCCCCAAAATTATTAGGAATTCCTACAGCTCAACAGCAAATAAAGAAATAGCCCAATTAAAAATTGGGCAAAAGACTTAGCAGACATTTCTCCTAAAAAGGCATACAAATCCCCAACAGGTTTATAAAAAAAACATGTTCAATCTCATTATCAAGGAAATGCAAATGAAACAACAACAAGGTATCACCTCATGCTTGTTAGGATGGCTATTATAAAAGTATGACAAAAGCAAACAAAACACAATAAATGTTGAAAAGGATATGGGGAAATTAGAGCCCTGTACATGGTGGGAATGTTAAAATGGTGCAGCCACTATGCAAAGAAGTATGGCAATTCCACAAAAAATTTAAAATAGAATTGCCATATGATCCAGCAATCCCTTTTCTAAATATATATCCAAAAGAATTTAAACTGGGAAAAGAGACATGTGCACTTCCATGTTCATTGCAGCGTTGTGCAAAAGAGCCAAGATCTGGAAAGAGCATAAATGTCCATTGACAAATTAATGGCTAAAGTAAATGTGGCATACGCATACAAAAGAATATTATCATCATTTTAAAAGAAGGGTATTTTGCCATATGTGACTCTATAAATGAACCTGGAGGGCATTTTGCTGAATGGAATAACCCAGATAGACAAGGACAAACATTGCATGAATCTGCTCTTTTGACATATGATGTATGTATAATCAAACACATGGAGACAGAAAATGACATAGATTGCATGATTTTACTTATATGACATATGTAATATAGTCAAACATATGGAAGCATAGGGTGGTTTCTAGGGATTAGGTAGGAGGGGAAGGGAAAGTGCTGGTCAGCAGGCATAAAATTTCAGTTATACAAGATGAGTAAGTTCTAGAGATCTGCTTACAGCATGGTGCCTATAATTAACAATACTGTGCACTTAAATTTGTTAAAGAAGTAGATATTATAATATAATATATATTAATATTAATATTATTACATATATTAATATATAATATACTAATATAATATTAGTATATAATAATATAATATAATGTAATGATATTATATACACAAGAATATAATAAACTAATAAATAAATTAGTCAAGTTACAATATATAAAATATGAAATGTCATTCTTTAATAACCAAGTCAGTTTTTTGTTTTCCTGAGAAAAGATCATTCACTATCTAGCATTAGTGAAAGGGGCTCATTTTTCAGATTAATTCACCTCTTGTTGGTTAGTAGAGATATTTAATGTATTATGAAAGAGGTTGTATAATTTTTTTCTATTTGTCATTGTTTTGTTTTATTTGATTTTTCTGTTTGGGGAATATGGGTGTAGGAAACAGGAAGCCAGAATCCTGCGTGTGTGAAGAGCTTTTTAAACTATACTGGGTACTATAATGCATGGTCATCCTTCTCCTCCAATCAGGAAAGAACTAAGAGCATAGGAAAAATAAGAATGGTTTTAAAAGGAAGAGGAAATGTTTGAAACATAGTGGAGCTTATTATCCAGTTTTATCTGCTCTCTGGTGACACACCCACCTCAAAACCAGGTTAGTGCCATTCAGTGGTGTTGCCGAAGTGGTGATCTGTTCATTTCTCTTTGGGTTCACCTTATGTCTATGTAAACAAAAAAACTCTCCAACACCCACAAGGGATACTTCCCAGCCTGGAACTAGAGGGACCCTTTAGTCCATAAAATTAGTATTCTGTGTTCTTTGCAAAATATAAATGCAAAGGGGGAGTATTATCTAGTAGAGTGGAAGAAACAGAGACTTATGGTGCCTGTGAGGCCAATGCCAATTAGAAATGAATGGAATCGAGGGTCCACTAATCTTCAACAAAGAGGTAAGAATATTCAACGGAAAAAAGACAGTCTTTTCAACAAATGATGTTGGGAGTATTAGACAGCCACATGCGGAAGAATGAAACTGGACCATTTGCTTACACCATACACAAAAACAGATTCAAAATAGATGAAAAGACCTAACTTGGAGATAGGAATCCACCAAAATCCCAGAGGAGAACACAGGCAGCAACCTCTTCCACCTTAGCTGCAGCAACTTCTTGCTAGACACATCTCCAAAAATAAGGGAAACAAAGGCAAAAATGAACTATTGGGACTTCATCAAGACAAAAAGCTTTTGCACAGCAAAAGAATCAGCAAAACCAAAGGACAACCTACATAATGGGAGAAGATACTTGCAAATGGCACATCAGATAAAAAGCTAGCATCCAAAATCTACTAAGAAATTTTCAAACTCAACCCCCAAAGAACAAATAATCCAGTCAAGAAACACAGAATATATGAAGAGACATTTCTGCAAAGCAGACATCCAAGGGGCCAACAGACACATGAAAAAGTGATCAATATCACTCAGCATCAGAAAAATACAAATCAAAACCATAATGAGATAATACCTCACACCAATCAGATAGCTAAAATTAACTAGTTAGGAAATGACAGAAATTGGTGAAGATGTGAAGAAAGGGGAACCCTCCTACACTGTTGGTGGGAATGCAAGCTGGTGAGCCACTCTGGAAAACAGAATGGAGGTTCCTCAAAAAGTTGAAAATAGAACTGCCCTATGACCCAGCAATTACACTACTGGGTATTTACCTCAAAGATACAAATGTAGTGATCCAAAGGGGCACCTGCACCCCAATGTTTATAGCATCAGTGTCCACAATAGCCAAACTATTGAAAAAGCCCAGATGATCATCAACAGATGAATGGTTAAAGAAAATGTGTGTGTGTGTGTGTGTGTGTATGTGTGTGTATATAAACACACTTATATACACCTCAGAATACTACTCAGCCATCAAAAAAAAAATATTTCCATTTGCAATGACAAGGATGGAATTAGAGGGTATTTTGCTAAGCAAAGTAACTCAATAAGTCAAAGAATAGTTCAGTCAGAGAAAGACTATTATCATATGATCTCACTCATATGTGAAATTTAAGAAACAAAACAGAATATAACAGGGAAGAGAGAAAAAAGTAAAAAAGACAAAACCAGAGAGGGAAACAAACCATAAGAGACTCTTAATCTTAGGAAAGAAACTGACAGTTACTGGGCCGGGGGGCAGCGGTGATGGGGAAACTGGGGGATGGACATTAAGGATTTAATGAACACTGGGTATTATATAAGGTTGATGAATCACAGTCCTGTACCACTGAAACCAATAATACATTATATGTTAAATAATAGAATGTAAACAAAATAGATGTTTAAATAATAAATAAATTTTTAAATTTTTAAAAAATGGAGTTGATCCACAATTTTCCTGGTATATTCAAGTGTTGGTACACACATATCATGGAAAATGGGGGTAGAGTCTGAGAATGAGAATAGGAAGAGTGGCTTAAAGAATATGGAATGGTTCGAGCACTGAGTTCTCTCTTTTATCCCTAGATTATGGACATATACTTCTCCCAATCTCGGGCAGGAGACTTGAGCTTTATCATCTGAAGACACCCAGTGTAACACCTGTGGACTTGAATACACAGGTGCTGCAGCAGAAGACAAGAGGAGGTGCCTGAATTAAAACAGTGTTTCAGGAAACCTTGTGTATTGAATTTTAGGAAACCTCAAGACCTTTCCCTGACCTGGTACAGTAACATAAGCTGACCAGTTTACCCTCTCCATTCCTTCCAACCTTGCTCCTCCCATTCTACCTTAAGATATTGGTAGAAACTTCTCTAAAGGGGAATGTAAGGGACCTAGAGAAAAATAATTGTCCAGAGTGGCATTTGGGAGGCCACAAATGATTAAACAGTTTGTGCACAGGATGATCACCCAAAAGAAGCTTATCAGTTGGCCTCCATAATCACAGAGCAATGATCAGCTCTTAATGCCTCATTAGCAATTGTGAATGATGAACAGATAAACATCACCAGGTCCTGGAAGAAAGACTCCAAGATAACAGATACAGATTACATCAGGGGAAAAAAGAAATAGGAAAGAGGGATTAAAGGCAATTCAGAAATTAAGAGAAAACAAAATAATTATTAAAGTCCTCAAATAAGGAAGAAACACTGAACTTCCACAAAGCAAGAACACAAGACTATGAAAAAGTCAGAGAATAATAAAAGTTTATTGGAAGTTAAAGAATATGATAGATAAAATAAGTATAAAAACTGAAAGATAAGGTCAAGGAAAGGTTCATGAAAATTTTACAAAGCTTAAAAATAGAAGACAGAAATAATACACAATGTTCCAAAAAAATGGGGATACTTGCAAATTATACAAGGGGTAAATTCTGATTTGAATTGTCTGTTCAAAGGTGCCACCACACTTCCAACAATACCAGTGAGGGATGACTCATGCTGATAAGGTCAAACACTATCAACTTTCAAAATAGTGTGGATTTAAAAAGCATAAAGCGATCCTACAAGTATGTGGAGGAGATAAGAGGATAATAAAGCAGGTCACATACAAAGAAATGGTAATTAAGTGGCATCACATCTTTAATACGAAAAAATGAGGCAATGTTTAAACGAGTTTGAAGAAAAAGTATTGGATATATTTCTTCATTCAAGTAATTAATCCAAATGCAAGTAGAATACAAATATTTTCAGAAATTTCATGGATTGAATATATCTGCCTCCTTTTAACCCATTCTGACCAAGCTGCTGGTGGACATGCTCCAGCAAAACAAGACTGTAGCTTAGAAGGAAGAAGAAATGGAACCCAGAATATGAGTTTGCAGATAAGAAGGAGTTTATGAAAACTTCTAGGATGCCAGTCAGCTACTTAGCTGCCCTATAGAGTGAATAGTCCAGGTTGAAACGGTGATCAAGAACTCCAGAAAGAAAAAAAAAAAAGAACTATAGATAAAAGATTATATTATCTGTCATAATATTATGTTATTATATATATCTGTTATATATATCATATATATCCATATATAATATTGTCATATAACTAATGTTATCAGCATCTAGGAAAAACTACTTATGCTTATGAGGTATTAGCTAGTACAGCCTGAAAAGTGAGAGTAGTCCATAGAAAAATGTGAGAAGAAACTGCTAAAAATAAATAAATAAATAAAAGGGTTTTTTCCCCTACACAATAGAAATGGAGTGGGCAAACAGTACTCTAGAGAATTTCCCTTTCATTGTTAAATGTTTAATATGTAAACATTAATATGCAAATATTTTGATAAAATGCAAATGCCTATCATAATAAAACCAAAATAGTCAAATAAAATAACTAAGAATTAAAATCAAGGAACTAGATAAAAGTATGCAAACTTTAAAAATTCAAAAAGAAATGAATAAAAGTGAGAATAAGTAATTAGGAGAAAACAGAAAACAGAACAAAGTTCGGATTTCACTATTAAAACCAAAACTATTTTCTTTGAAAACATCAATGAACTAGACCCTTATTTGGCAAATTTTAATCAAGAAAAAGATATGATACAAATATAAAACTACTGTAATGACAGTAGGGATTAAACAATGGTAATGAAGAAAAAGATGTTTGTCAAAACATATGAAAGCATAGATGTAATGGATAATGTACAATGTATCCAATGTAATGGATAATGTACAGTTTAATAAGTTAAACTGTATCAGAATTACCTTGAGGATATACCTGAGTATGTCAATGATTACCAAAGAAATGCAAAAATGTGTATGTGATTTAACCTCTGAGAACACACCATGGAAGTTTACTTGGCAAATTCTATCAGCTTCTCAAAATTTGTTTAGAACAGGGACATGGGTTTTCAGGGCATTTCTTTCATCTTTCTTTCCCCTTATTTTTGGTTCTCCTTTCTCCTTTGCTCACCTTCCACCTGACCATACTTCCCCATTTGTTAAAATCCTCTGAATTGTTTCCCTATGTTGACAGGCAGATAATGAGGAGAGAAAGTAGGTCTTGGTTATTCATTTAGCCACTTAGTCATTCATTTAACAACTATTTCTATGTTTTTTTTTAAGATTTTATTTATTTATTTGACAGAGATCACAGAGAAGCAGGCAGAGGGAGAGGGGGAAGCAGGCTCCCTGCTGAGCAGAGCCCATTGCGGGGACTAGATTCTAGGACCCTGGGATCATGACCTGAGCCGAAGGCAGAGGCTTTAACACACTGAGCCACCCAGGTGGCCCTCTTTTTTTTTTTTTATTTTTTAAATCGGAGTGTCTGGGTATTGTGCAGGGAGTTGAAAAGAAGAAACAGATCTAATGATTTCAGTTCTCTTACCTCGAGCTTCACTCTGAGAAGTGAATTATGCCCTAAACAGCGCCAGTTTTTGGCAGCTCTAGGAGGTAGATAGTAGCTAACTAGGGTATGTCTATAAGGGGGCAGGGCTCTTTGGACATTCTCCTCTGTTAGCCCAGGCAGAAAATGAGATTATTAATATGAGATAAAAATGTTTTAAAGGTAATAAGAGATGCTTTAATCCTTTCTGATGATGGCTATGCTCAAAGTCAAAAGCAATGCATGCTTCGGTTTCTTTTATCCAGGTCACGGTAAATACAAACAGCTGCAATTTGATGATACTGTCTTCAGAACTTCAGAGATCATTCCTGTGGTAAGAAGTGGAATTTATTTTCAACAAGTGTAAAAGGATGGTGTGATATCCTTGTTGTTTTTAACTTAATGAAAAGAAATCCATTTACATTTTACAGTGTGGGAAAACACATGCCAGATTCTCAGCAACTTGTTTGTGAGAAGTAGAAAAGCTTACACCTACGCTCTTTTAGCACTTCTCCCTTATTTTTGGTCATTACATTTGCAGATATGAGTCAGAAGTCTATATCATCTGGAGAAGAGGAAAATAGAAATAATTCTTCTATGTGTGGGTGTGACTTGCCAAATTGTATACAAATGACCCAAGCAGGAGAAAAAGTGCTAAAAATAAGAATCAATAACAACAATTGAAAAGCAATAAAACTTAAACTGTGTGATAAGCATTTTCACACTATAGAAAGCCATATAGGTAATATGTTATAAATATGCTACAGCTAAAAACATATCAGATAGCCTGATACCACTTTATTGGTATGTTCTCATAGGGATTTGAGTTGCTTTCTTGTATCTAAATGGGCTACCTTCACGTTCCTCCACTACAACACCTATAGAACCTTCTCCATGATACCCTGTAATAATGCAAAAGTGAGCTCCTGGAACTATATTTGTCATAGGGTTGTAGTATATGTTGCTGCTGTAGTTTTTGTTTGTTTGTTTGTTGTTTGTTTGTTTCAAGTATCTCTCAGAAATTACTTTTAGCATTCTATGTCTTTTCCAATCTATTCTGTATCTACTGTGACTGACAACCTAATCTGTGCTAATTCATTGCTCACCTGCATTTTCCTGCTCTAGTGTACATCCAACATGGGAACAAAAATTAGAAACTCTGACATGAACACTACATTCAGATCACTTAAAATACAAAATTTCATTTCTCAGTTTCAACCAATAGGATCTCACTGTGACTATGGAAAAATTATAAGGGTTCTTATTATACTGAATTAAATACTAATTTTATTTAGAAAAAAAATGTATTGCCTTCTCTCCTACTTTCGTTCTTTTTTTTTTTTTCTAAGACTTTACTTATTTATTTGAGAAGGATACAGAGAGAGAGAGAGAGAAAGAGAGAGAGAGAGAAATGAGTAGGGGGGAAGAGGCAGAGGCAAAGGAAGAAGCAGACGAGCTGCTGAGCAAGGAGCCTCATGCAGGACTCAAATCTGGGACTCTAGGATCCTGACCTGCACTCACGGCAGACCCTCAACCGAATGAGCCACCCAGACACCCCTCTCACTTTCATTCTGATATGTAATTTGAGGAACATATAAAAGCTCAAGACTTTTACATAACTCAAAGACATCCATGAATATATGCCTCAGAGGAATACATGGATACCACCCATGTTATAGGGATAGGGAAAAAAATATTCAGAATTGACTTCACTGAAGGATAAAACTAGCACCCAAAACAAAAGTTGTCCCGATAATGTGTGAATGGACATGATTTTACCACAGTGCCCCCTTCTTTCCACTGGATGGATTTGTGATAGATGACTTAGAAATTTAGCCTTGGATATTTTTCGTAAATGCTTCTATATAGCTCTAAATAATATTTGAGAGTATGTATCGGGATTTTTATTTCTTTTTTTCTATCACTAGCTTCTTTCTGACTTGGGCAAAATATTTTATTTTAGTTACTGTCATAGTTACCTCTGGGTTATTAGCTAAAGTTAATCTCAATGTTCCAGGACTTGATGGTAAAGATTTAAAACTGTATTTACGATTATTAAAATACGACTTGTGCTTGTAAAGGCAGCTTTTGGCATAGACACGATGATTGATGTGCATCAGAATTCAGACTAAATCACACATAAAATGAAATAGCACCCAGGTGTTTGATTTGTTCCTTGTGACCATCTTAGTGATTGATGCAGATAACCAATGATCACCAGCACCCGAAATAAGTATTGATCTTCAAGATGTCTGAAAGGAACAGATGAGTTATCACAAGTCTCTTGACAGTTTAGACTTTAAAAAAATATATCTTTGACAAATTTGAAGGCTTTGATATTTTTGTCTGAATCAACGCTACCTGTAAATATTACAAAAGGACACTTTCTTTCCTTCCTTTTAAACACCTGATTTTATGACAGACTATGGCAGACTAAATAAAAGAAATCAGAAATAAATACTATTCTAATGCAAGAAATAAAATCCTCTCTATGAAATTTAAAAATATCTGTGAGAAACTAAGCAGTATAATGGGGGGAAATGACACTGGAAATAGAGACAAAGGAAGTTAAGTGCAAGCCCTCTGTTATGCATTTGTTAAATTAGTATTTATTAAATAGAACACAGGTTGCCAGATGGCGAACCATAGTTCAGCAACAGATCACAAGAGGAATTGAAATAGGGAAGTTTATCACTCACAGGGTGTGGAGGAAGCACCCAGCACGACTTGAGGTGTCATAGGGTAGGATTGAGACAGAGTACACACACAGAGGCTGCCAGTTCCAACAAGATAGGGATAAAATGGCTCTTTTAGCCTGTTAGCAGGACACCTCTAGCAGAGGGGTGCTGGGAAGGTAAAGGGTGCCTGGACCTGACTGGGTCAAGTGGACCCTCTTCTGGTCCCTTGAATCAGGTCCACAGTAGAATCTGAGTGAGACCTTATTCATCATTAAGGGGAAATGAGTTTACAGGATGAGGACCAGCTCTTGTGTTCAGTGTAGCTTTTAGACATTAGGAAATACCTGTGGGAGGTTAGCTGTTTTGATGTTCATCCACAGGGTCCCCTGTTGGGGTCTAGACTGGAGGTTTGGTCTAGCCTAAATGAGGCTCATGGTCTTTTGGAGAGAATTGGCACAAAGGGCTGCTCTCTAGGAAGAACTGAGGGATAGGTGGTGACCTGAGGCTGTAGGTCTGGCCCTGCTTAGTGACAGATCCAATATCATTCTACTTGGAAGGGCTGGGCTGCTATCTCGAAAGTTTGTATGAATGTATTTGTCATGTCATATCTGGTTCATTTGTTTGTGGTGTGGGGTAGAGGCTTGGTGTGCAATAGGGAGGGGTTTATGGATTAGATATGGAGAGGAGTGGAGATGGCATTTCAGGTATGGCACCGGTGTTGGTGGTGGGAGTAACAAAGGGAGTAGGGTCTGTCATAGATTTGTCAGGTGGAGAGCAATAGTTATCATTTGGTACACTGAACAGCAAACAGCCCTGAGAGGTCTCTGATGGTGGGGTCTAGGCAGGTCAACCAGGTACGGTGTGAGGAAATGCTTCTTTGGGTCTAGTGTGGTTTAGAATACACTCTTTGGCATGTCATAAAGGTGAAATGATATCCAGGGCTGCCCAAACTTCCAGGTTTGCCAGCTTTTTAATAGAGGCAAGTTTCTCGAGGAAGGCAGTTTACTATTTCAGAAAAAAAATAGTGCTCTATAGGGTCCTGGATGGATACACTTTTCCAGCTCAGTTTGGAGGTTGACAGTCACCACAGTCATTGACTTCCTGGTGCAGAGGTGATCTGGGAGGGGATAGTCCTTGTGTCCGGTGAGATTGGGGGGCACTGCCTCCTTTCATGGAGCCAGTCATCACTATAAAAACCTGGTCTCAATCCCTTGTCCACCTACGAATCCATTCTGAAATCACCTAATGTTGATCCCTGTGTACAGTGGCCTCCATTAACCAAGCCCATAGCATTAACCCAGGGAGAAACCGCAAAGAAGATGAAACCTTAAGTGGAGATGAGACTGCTCTCAAAATTAACTGTGTTTAATTCAGCTTTTTACCTGTGTCATCCGTCTTTTTATTCAGCTCCTCTGTCTTATTTTCAAGTGGACACTTTGGAAATGAAATATTTCCTGGACAATTAAAATTATTAAAATTATTTTCTAGTTATTGAACTTTTCATTTTTTTGTTAGAAGATGAAACCTCATATCTTGCACACCTCTGAATTTTATTTCCATTAAATTGTTATGAAAGCATAGATAGCCTTTTCCATGTTTTTATGTTTATATGACAGTCACAGTCATCCTTTAAAGACCGGTTTTTCATTCTTATCTATTGATTCCTATGTATCATTAATATAATAATTTATCTTTAAAATACTTCAAATAGGGTGCCTGGGTGGCTCAGTGGGTTAAGCCCTTGCCCTCAGCTCAGGTCAGGATCTCAGGGTCCTGGGATGGAGCCGCCCCCCCAATCTGGATCTCTGCTCAGCAGGGAGCCTGTTCCCCCCTCCCCCACCCCAGCCTGCCTCTCTGCCTACTTGTGATCTCTCTCTGTGTGTCAAATAAATAAATAAAATCTTTTAAGTAAGTAAATAAATAAATAATAAAATACTTCAAATATCTTGGGGTACCTGGGTGCCTCAGTCGGTTAAAAGTCTGACTTTGGCTCAGGTCAGGATCTCAAGGTCGTGGCATCCACCCCTCCCAACCCCTTTGCCTTCTGGCTCAGCAGGAAGTCCGCTTCTCACTTTCCTTTTGTTCCTCCCTCCCCCACTCTCTGACTCAAATAGATAAATAAAATATGGTTATCAAATATAGGAGTAGTTGCATTATATAGTTTCACTAAAAAACACTTAAAACTTTTTTTTTCATACTGAAATGTAATTGGCATAAATATTATATGAGTTTCACATATACAACATAGTGAAATGATAGTTATATACCTTACTCCATGCTCATGACAGTAAGCGCAGTTATCATGTGCCCCCATACAACATTATTACACTATTATTGACTATATTCCCTATGGTGTACTTTCCATCAAAAGTTAGTATGTACCAAAATCAAATCCTTAAACACTCAATGTAATAACAGAATTTCAGTGGTTGAAAAGTAAATATTAGGAAGTAAGCAATAAATATCTCTTAATTTTCACTATTTATTTATTTAAATAACTATTAAACTATTAAATATAATAAATATAATTTATTTATAGATTTTCAAAGTGTAATATAATATAAAATTTATAAAATAAAATATTAGATATAAATTTAAAATATTAAAAATATTTATTTATTTAGGCTTCACTATTTATTTAAATGCATTTGTGGAAGCTCAACAGTTAGTTTTTTTTTTCTTTTTTCTTAACTGGCTAATAGAAAGACTGGCTAAGAGAAAGGAAATAAATGAAAGAGTTCACACATGAATCTAAACATGGTTGGAAAGACAAATAACAAATGAACATGAATATAAAGCTTTATATGTAGGGACTTTATAAGTAGAAATTCTCCATGTGTTTTCTCTGATTTTCAACCCATGATGGGAACTCCATCCTAAGAATACAAAGGTTTTTAAAAAAGAATTGCAGTGGGGAACCTGCCATCACTATAAAAGTTGTGGCTAGTTATGGATGGCAAAATATATTTTATTAATCTGGAGACATCATTGAATAACTTAGTCAAAGCAAATTAATTTTTTACATGACTCAGGTTTTTGTTTTTGTTTTTGTTTTTGTTTTTAAGGAACCACAACTTTCTTAAATTTAAGCCCTTGGACATTATCATTCTAAAATTCAGTAGATCTTCTCTTCCTTCTTAGAAACCAGTTATGCAAGTAACTGTCTTGAAGGCTCATCATCAAGATGATAATAATTACCCTGAATGTTATAATCAGCAGATTTATAAATGGTATTTTAATTTCTGTTATTATAGTAATAACTGATGGTATGACTCATACATACAAAATGCAAAAATTAATTAATTAATATTTTTTTTTCAGTTGACTGAATGCTAATGAAAATACAGATAAGGAAAGCAATATGATGTATTTTTTTAAGAAAAATTTGAAAATGAATAAACTGGCTAATGTAGTCATTAGGAAGACTACATTTAGTTTGAAATTATTTTAAGAGTAGGAATGGAAAGGCAACTCCAAAAATTATTTCTGGACAGGAAATCATATATTTTAAGATAGGAGAAAGAAGTTTAAGTTGCTTTTTTATAGACAAATAGAAATGAAAAGCACCCTTAAATATCAAATTGTATACTTTCATCCTACAAACAGGCTTTCATAGCAATGCAGATTATATACATTTTGGGGAGTTCACACAGCTAGCTGGTTACCTTTGGACTGCTCCTTATTAACAGAAATAGAATAGGAATTTATGTTCTCAGAATTGTCTGACTGGCTTGATAGCCTTATGTTACTCATTTTTCGATGCTACAGTGTTTGCATTGATCATTGCACGTTTTCATTCAGTTTTTTTTATGACCCAAATAATCTTAAGCAGCTAACTAAAGTCAGAGTATAGTAGTTTGTGATGAGAAAAGTAATACATGTCACAACCGAGGATTGAATTCAAGAGTTTTTGTTGTTGATTCTCTGAAGTATTTCCTCACAATCTAGGATAGTATTTTTTTCAACTACAGAAATTGAAAATTATGTGAGCTAAAATTACCTTATAATGACAAAATGGGAAAGAATAAACTTAATTTTATTCTTCTATAATAGAAGTTGCATATTTTTAGTTATGTTGTATGTGTTTTTTCTGTTTTGTTTTTAAAATTTGCTTAAAACAGTAAATAATACAATGTATTTGTAATCATTATTGAACTTCAGTAGATATATGAAAACATATACCTCATTTACATATATTAAAAGTATTTAATTAAAAATTCATATTTTTATTATTAAAAACTGTCCAAATCTTGGGGCGCCTGGGTGGCTCGGTCAGTTAAGCATCTGCCTTCAGTTCAGGTCATGATCCCAGGGTCCTGGGATTGAGCCCAGTGTGGGGCTCCCTGCTTGGTGGGGAGTCTGCTTGTCTCTCCCTCTACCTTTGCTTGTGATCTCTCTTTCTCACTCTCTCTCAAACAAATAAAATCTTTTTACAAAAAATCCTTTAAAAACTGTCCAAATCTTGTCTGAGCAAAAAAAAAAAAAAAAAAAAAAAAAAAAAAAGCTATGAGAATATAAAGGGAAATTGAGAAGAAGAGAAAGAGAAAGAATGCATGTGCATGTGTGTATGTGTGTGTGCACACATGTGCACGGGCAGAGAGATGCTGATATAGTCAGGGACAGTGAGAGTCTCAGACTGTCAGAGAAAGTTCTTTCCCAGCATGTCAAAAGTAGTTTTCTTTATGGGAGGGTGATGTGCTTCCTAACAATTTATTATTTATAAGTATCAAATCTTTTAGCCCACATACAATTATCATATCTTTTAGCCCACATACAAATTATAATAAAAATATCATCTTTAAAATTTAAAGAGTGTATCAACTAATTTGACTTGCAGGCTAAGCCCTCCTAGCAGTGATTAAAAACTTCTTAAATTCATGTATTATCCCCAAATCAAGTGACCATAACAATAAATACAATGTCATAAAACCATGCATAATTGTGAATAATCTTGAAAACAGAGCTTTAAATAATATAAGTAATTATACATAGCGTCGTTTTCCACATTTTATTTTTTTTAGCCATGGGTGATATAAATAACAATCAGTTAAAACCTATAATTTAGAGGGGCACCTGGGTGGCTCACTCAGTTAAGCGTCTTCCTTTGGCTCAGGTCATGATCCCAGAGTCCTTATTTGTTGTTGGAGCACCTGGCTTGCTCAGTCAGAAGAGCCGTGCAACCCTTGATCTCAGGGTTGTAATTTCAAGCCCCACACTAGGTGTAGAGATTACTTAAAAATAAAAACATCTTTAAAAAAATAGTTCTTTCTTTTATATATTTTCAAGAAGGAAAACATTCACAAATTTACTTTTTTTTTTATCTTAATTTTTTATTTTTTATAAACATATATTTTTATCCCCAGGGGTACAGGTCTGTGAATCACCAGGTTTACACACTTCACAGCACTCACCAAATCACATACCCTCCCCAATGTC
Source organism: Mustela putorius furo (assembly GCF_011764305.1). Lineage (NCBI taxonomy): Eukaryota > Metazoa > Chordata > Mammalia > Carnivora > Mustelidae > Mustela > Mustela putorius. The sequence continues at coordinate 270,188 of NW_025421443.1, forward strand.
CATAATCCCACCCCCTTCTCCCAAACCCCCTCCCCCCGGCAACCCTCAGTTTGTTTTGTGAGATTAAGAGTCACTTATGGTTTGTCTCCCTCCCAAACCCATCTTGTTTCATTTATTCTTCTTCTACCCACTTAAGCCTCCATGTTGCATCACCACTTCCTCATATCAGGGAGATCATATGATAGTTGTCTTTCTCTGCTTGACTTATTTCGCTAAGCATGATACGCTCTAGTTCCATCCATGTTGTCGCAAATGGCAAGATTTCATTTCTTTTGATGGCTGCATAGTATTCCATTGTGTATATATACCACATCTTCTTGATCCATTCATCTGTTGATGGACATCTAGGTTCCTTCCATAGTTTGGCTATTGTGGACATTGCTGCTATAAACATTCGGGTGCACGTGCCCCTTTGGATCACTACAGTTGTATTTTTAGGGTAAATACCCAATAGTGCAATTGCTGGGTCATAGGGCAGTTCTATTTTCAACATTTTGAGGAACCTCCATGCTGTTTTCCAGAGTGGCTGCACCAGCTTGCATTCCCACCAACAGTGTAGGAGGGTTCCCCTTTCTCCGCATCCTCGCCAGCATCTGTCATTTCCTGATTTGTTGATTTTAGCCATTCTGACTGGTGTGAGGTGATATCTCATTGTGGTTTGGTTTTGATTTGTATTTCCCTGATGCCGAGTGATATGGAGCACTTTTTCATGTGTCTGTTGGCCATCTGGATGTCTTCTTTGCAGAAATGTCTGTTCATGTCCTCTGCCCATTTCTTGATTGGGTTATTTCTTTGGGTGTTGAGTTTGCTAAGTTCTTTATAGATTTTGGACACTAGTCCTTTATCTGATATGTCGTTTGCAAATATCTTCTCCCATTCTGTCAGTTGTCTTTTGATTTTGAGAGAGAAAGGACCCAAATAAATAAAATCATGAATGAAAGAGGAGAGATCACAACTAACACCAAAGAAATACAAACTATTATAAGAACATACTATGAGCAACTCTACGCCAATAAATTTGACAATCTGGAAGAAATGGATGCATTCCTAGAAACATATAAACTACCACAACTGAACCAGGAAGAAATAGAAAGCCTGAACAGACCCATAACCAGTAAGGAGATTGAAACAGTCATTAAAAATCTCCAAACAAACAAAAGCCCAGGGCCAGACGGCTTCCCGGGGGAATTCTACCAAACATTCAAAGAAGAACTAATTTCTATTCTCCTGAAACTGTTCCAAAAAATAGAAATGGAAGGAAAACTTCCAAACTCATTTTATGAGGCCAGCATCACCATGATCCCAAAATCAGACAAGGATCCCACCAAAAAAGAGAGCTATAGACCGATATCCTTGATGAACACAGATGCGAAGATACTCAACAAAATACTAGCCAATAGGATTCAACAGTACATTAAAAGGATTATTCACCACGACCAAGTGGGATTTATTCCAGGGCTGCAAGGTTGGTTCAACATCCGCAAATCAGTCAATGTGATACAACACATCAATAAAAGAAAGAACAAGAACCATATGATACTCTCAATAGATGCTGAAAAAGCATTTGACAAAGTACAACATCCCTTCCTGATCAAAACTCTTCAAAGTCTAGGGATAGAGGGCACATACCTCAATATCATCAAAGCCATCTATGAAAAACCCACCGCAAATATCATTCTCAATGGAGAAAAACTGAAAGCTTTTCCGCTAAGGTCAGGAACACGGCAGGGATATCCATTATCACCACTGCTATTCAACATCGTACTAGAGGTCCTAGCCTCAGCAATCAGACAACAAAAGGAAATTAAAGGCATCCAAATCGGCAAAGAAGAAGTCAAATTATCACTCTTCGCAGATGATATGATACTATATGTGGAAAACCCAAAAGACTCCACTCCAAAACTGCTAGAACTTATACAGGAATTCAGTAAAGTGTCAGGATATAAAATCAATGCACAGAAATCAGTTGCATTTCTCTACACCAACAGCAAGACAGAAGAAAGAGATATTAAGGAGTCAATCCCATTTACAATTGCATCCAAAACCATAAGATACCTAGGAATAAACCTAACCAAAGAGACACAGAATCTATACTCAGAAAACTATAAAGTACTCATGAAAGAAATTGAGGAAGACACAAAGAAATGGAAAAATGTTCCATGCTCCTGGATTGGAAGAATAAATATTGTGAAAATGTCTATGCTACCTAAAGCAATCTACACATTTAATGCAATTCCTATCAAAGTACCATCCATCTTTTTCAAAGAAATGGAACAAATAATGCTAAAATTTATATGGAACCAGAAAAGACCTCGAATAGCCAAAGGGATATTGAAAAAGAAAGCCAACGTTGGTGGCATCACAATTCCGGACTTCAAGCTCTATTACAAAGCTGTCATCATCAAGACAGCATGGTACTGGCACAAAAACAGACACATAGATCAATGGAACAGAATAGAGAGCCCAGAAATAGACCCTCAAATCTATGGTCAACTAATCTTCGACAAAGCAGGAAAGAATGTCCAATGGAAAAAAGACAGCCTGTTCAATAAATGGTGCTGGGAAAATTGGACAGCCACATGCAGAAAAATGAAATTGGACCATTTCCTTACACCACACACAAAAATAGACTCAAAATGGATGAAGGACCTCAATGTACGAAAGGAATCCATCAAAATCCTTGAGGAGAACACGGGCAGCAACCTCTTCGACCTCTGCCGCAGCAACATCTTCCTAGGAACAACGCAAAAGGCAAGGGAAGCAAGGGAAAAAATGAACTACTGGGATTTCATCAAGATCAAAAGCTTTTGCACAGCAAAGGAAACAGTTAACAAAATCACAAATTTACTTTTAAATTCAAAACATATTACCAACATTTGGAGCTATGTCAAAGAGGCAAATAACTCTATATGTGTGAATAGTTTCTAGTTGGAATTTTTGTATTCTGTAGCTCCTGATAGACATGGTGTCCATATAGAGTTAGGGTGATTCATGGTTCCTAATGAACTAGGTCATTAGATGCTCAAGATGCTTCAGTCCAACCACAATCCCCTATCTACTGATAAGTAGTCCCTACATAGTGTGTTTATATAGAACTCCATAGGAAGAAGGGGACAAGATGCTTGATGTGATTAAAAAAAAAGAAAAAAAACACTAGACTTATTTGCCATGTGCTTTCTAATAATGACTGTACCCATGTAATGGGGTTTGAATGGGCAAGGGCTTACTGAGTGTCCTAGTGCACTGGCATTTCTTAATGTTAGAAGTTATGTTGCATAAGAAGTCTCAGACTATTCTCTAGTTAGAACAGTTTCTCAGAAGTGAGTGTATGAGTTCTTATTATTGCTAATAGGATACTGATTTGTATTGCAGCCTAGTGAATTCTTATGAAATCCTGAAAACAGAACAAAACAAAGTAAACAAAATTTGGTGATTTGATAATTGTCTGAAAGTACACTCTACACCCTCTAAATTCTATAAATGAACGCATTAGTTATATTTATGCATTCTCTATGTATTTATGGGACAACTACAACATGCCAAGCACTGCTTTATACACTGGGAGCACAACAGAGAGCAAACTTTCCTAAATCTCTATTGATCAATCCCTTCCAAGGGCTACCCACCATATTTTGCATAAAATCCAAAGGCCATAGCATACCTTACAAAATCCACGTCATTTGATCCTGTTTTATTTCTCTGCCTGGTTTCCTTCTTCCTTCTGCTTGCTCCTCTCCAGCACATTAGCTTCTTCCAGTAAAGAACTCCCATTTTCTGTTGATGGAACATTCTAGAATTTTTACTTCGCTCATGTCCTTACTCCACTCAGTTTTCTGTTTAATGCTACTTCCTAAGAAAAGACTCCCTGTCATCTCTATCACAATACTTTAGTTATTTTCTTTAGTACACTTAATTACACGTATGATTTTATGTGTTTGTGAATAGACAGTATATAAATGGATAGAGAGAGAGAGAGAGGCAGCCCTCCTTAACTCCTCTACTAATATAAAATCCTTATGATCATAGAGACTGTCAGTTTTATTCGCTACTTTATTCCAAGCATCAAGAACAGTGCAAGGTACATAGCATATTCTCAACTAAAATACTGTTAAAGGGTGCCTGGGTGTCTATGTCGGTTAAGTGTCTGCCTTGGGCTCAGTCGTGATCACAGGGTCATGGGATTGAGCACTGAGCCAGGTTCCCTGCTCAGTGGGGAGTCTGCTTTTTGTCCTTCCTCTCCCTTTGCTCTTCTCCCCCTGCTCATGTTCTCTCTCTCTCTCTCAGAAAAATAAACAAAACCTTTAAAAAATAGGGGCACCTGTGTGGCTCAGTCAGTTAAGTATCTGCCTTCAGCTTTGATCATGATTTCCGAGTCCTGGATTTAGTCCCGAGTCGGGCTCCCTGCTTGGTGAAGAGTCTGCTTCTTCTTCTGTTCACTCACTCTCCTTCTAAAATAAATTTGAAAAAAATGCTATTAAGATGAATTTATACATAATTACTTAATTTCAATATAATTTGTTTTAAATATCCAGTGCTAGGAGATGATCGAATAGGTGAACTCAACCCAACTTGAGTGTAAAGTGACATGTAATTTAAAGAACTATAATGATTTATAGTTAATGGGGGTATGTTGGGCAAAGAGGTGGAGTTAAGGGCCTGAAGCTGTGAGAAATGGAAAGACGACCAAGGAATATTGAGGGTTTTTTTTTCTTAAAGATTTATTTACTTATTTGAAAAAGAGAGAGGGAGGGAGCTGGCAGAGGGAGAGAAAGAGAGAGAGAATCTCAAGCCGAGTCCCTCTTGAGCACAGAGCCTGAGCAAATCTCACAACACTGAGATTGTGACCTGAGCCAATATTGGGAGTCATGTGCTTTGCTGATCTACTGAGGCACCCCAAGAAGGGGTTTTAATGAGGAAGTGATATTCTGGTAAGAATTTATAACTGGTTCTCTGGGAAAAAAGCTCTAATATACAGTATTTTCTAAATTCTGAGGCATAAACTCTTGCATTATGATTTCACGTCATGAGTGTGACGTCACTGAATGCCCGAATGCAGAGTTGGATACATACATTCAGTAGGACATCATTGTGTATTTTCAGCATGCAAATACAGCAGAGAAGGAAGTCAGTACTTTTATATTTAAATTTTAATCATTCTGTGACTCAATTAAATGGCAAGAGCACCTGGAATATCTGTAATCATTTACCTGTCACATGTGAGATCTGTGTGGAATGAGTAACCAAGGCTTTTACCTAAACAGTGTTACAAGCAGTATTTCTCAAAGACATGCAATCAAAATTACTTAGGCACATCTAAACATTCATTTGACATCTCCTCTATATGTAATTCTATGGAAATCAGTGCTTTAAAGGAAAATCCTTTAAGAAATCAAAGCATCTGTTCATATAGTTAAGAGTTGGCCAGTTGATAACAGACACATGACAAAATGTTCAGCATCACTAGCCATCAGGGAAATACAAATCAAAACTATAATGAGATATTATATTACACCAGTTAAAATGGCAAAAATTAACAAGACAGGAAACAACAAGTGTTGGAGAGGATGTGGAGAAAGGGGAACCCTCTTACACTGTTGGTGGAAATGCAAGCTGGTACAGCCACTCTGGAAAACAGTATGGAGCTTCCTCAAGATGTTAAAAATAGAGTTACCTCATGACCAGCAATTGCACTACTAGGTATTTACACCAAAGATACAGACATAGTGAAAAGAAGGAGTGCCTGCACCCCAATGTTCATAGCAGCAATGTCCACAATCTCCAAACTGTGGAGGGAGCAAAGATGCCCTTCAACAGATGAATGGATAAAGAAGATGTGGTTCATACATACAATGGAATATTACCCAGCCATCAGAAGGGATGAATACCAACCATTTGCATTGACCTGGATGGAACTGAAGGCGATTATGCAAAGTGAAATAAGTCAAGTAGAGAAAGACAATTATCATATGATTTCACTCTTATGTGGAACAGGATAGTGCAGAGAACCACAGGGGAAGGAAGGGAAAACTGAGTGGGAAGAAATCAGAGAGGGAGACAAACCATGAGAGACTCTGGACTCTGGAAATGAAACTGAAGGTTACAGAAGGGAGGGAGAAATTAGAATGACCAAAATTAACAAGAGAGTAAACAACATGTGTTGGAGAAGATGTGAAGAAATGGGAACCCTCTTACACTGTTGGTGGGAATGCAAGTGGTGCAGCCACTTTGGAAAACTGTGTGGAGATTCCTCAAAAAATTAAAAAATAGAGATACCCTGTGACCCTGCGATTGCACTACTGGGTACTTACCCCAAGGTACCAAAGTAGTGAAAAGAAGGGCCATATGTACCCCAGTATTCATAGCAGCAATGGCCACAGTTGCCAAACTGTGGAAGGAACCAAGATGCCCTTCAGCAGACAAAAGGATAAAGAAGATATGGTCCATGTATACAATGGGGTATTGTGCCTCCATCAGAAAAAATGAATACCCAACTTTTGCATCAACATGGACAGGACTGAATGAGACTACACTAAGTGAAATAAGTCAAGCAGAGAGAGTCAATTATCATATGGTTTTGCTTACTTATGGAGCATAAGGAATAATAGGGAGGACATTAGGAAAAGGAAAGGAAAAATGAATTGGGGGAAATCGGAGGGGGAGACAAACCATGAGAGACTGTGGACTCTGAGAAACAAACTGAGGGTTTTGGAGGGGAGGAGGTGGGGGATTGGGTGAGGCTGGTGGTGGGTATTTTGGAGGGCACGTATTATATGGAGCACTGGGTGTGGTGCATAAACAATGAATTTTGGAACACTAAAAAGAAATAAAATAAAATGGAAAATTTTTTAAAAAGGGACAAAGGGATGGAGTAACTGGGTGATGGGCATTAAAGAGGGCAAATGTGATGAGCACAGGGTGTTATACACAACTAATGAATTGTTGAATGCTACGTCGAAAACTAATGATGTACCAAATGCTGGCCAATTGAACATAATAAGAAAATAAAATAAAATAGCCAATTGAGATAGAAAAAGCAAGAAAAATTCAAGAGACTCCATAGAGTGCATTGCCACTAATAATTATTAAATACCTTACTTCTAGAAAAAGCTCCAGACTAATTATTGCATCCATTTTTAGATAATCAAATAATTTTCCTTTTTAAAATACACAAGAAAAAGATGAACACCTTCACACTGTAAAATATCAAATAATACAAAGTATATAATGTAAATCTAAAAGTCCCATGTCATTATCTAAATGGCTTCAATTCTGCCTCCCTTCTTCAAGATAAACAAGTCTATCATTTTTGTGTCTTCTTCTAGACCTTATTTGATCGACTTACATGTCTTTGTGTCCCTATATAAAGCATGTTTTTCCATTTCACATACAAATTCAGGAATCAACTTCTTCTGTTTAATTGTTGCTTTGTATTACATCCTACAAATGCAGTTTCTCAAAGAATGTCCAGATGGTTGTCATTAGAGCTCCCTACAGCTTTTTTATCTATTGCCTCAGAATTTGGCATTCCCCAGGATTCATTCACTTTTTATAACAATCTCATCTAAGTATACATTCGATTTCCTCCACCAATTTGAAACAATCTGCTTTGTTTTTCAAGATTCCTTTTCTTTTCAAAATATTTGGTCTCCTAAAGACCTACATTAATTAGGTCTCTTTGATTACCAGCAGCAGAAGCTGATTCTAATTAAGAAAAAGAAATTTATTGAAGGATAGTGAGACCGCACAGAATAGACATGAGACTGAGAAAATAGGCTTGGAAGCAGACAAATGCAAAGTGAGTGCAAACAATATGACCACTACCTTTGGGACGCATAGTCCTGAAACACTTCCATTGTCCTCAAGATGTATGATGAGAAGGCATTGTATAAGAGCCATTGACAAATATCTGCTTTCAGAAAATTATCATAAAAATGAGTGAAATAAATTATTCACATACAAATAAAGTAATAAAAGATTGTGTGGCTGAAAATGTCAATCACCAGTCTGAAATTCACACTCTCATTATATATAACCCTGAAGGCCATTTCTCTTTGTCATACTGTTAGCAGGATGTATAGCCTCAACAGATTGCAAAATGTAGGACATTATTAACTAAATATCCACAAATTGCTTTTATTTTAGAATTATGATTAATAAGATGCATGATTAGAAATTATTTTCTCAAGATTGATATCAGATGATGAAAACTAAAATGGAGCCCATATATAAATTATTCTCTGTTGTTTTCTTTTGCAACATTTGCAATTAGATTATTGCATGCACTGATTTGTGTTTTTCTCGTAAAGAAAATACCCAATTCTTTGAATAATGCACATTTTTAAGGGTGCCTAAGACATTAAGGAGCTCAATGCAATGGTGTTGAATAAAACCTTAATATGAAGAAAACCTTGCTTTTTTTCATTTCAAAATATTCCAAAGGCATCAACAAAACAGGACAGGCTTGAATTTACTTTCTTTTTATTTAAAAGCAAGATATTCTAGTTAGTATATTATGTGAAGTCTTCTAGTGGCTTTCCAGTTTCCAATTCAACTGAAATTTCATTTCACAATGACTGATGGATATTTGCCACATTGTAAGTATCTGATTTTTTTTTAAATAAGAGAACAAGAGCATTTTTTTTTTTTACTTAGAGTACTAAAGTTGTTCATTGTATTTGTTGAAGCAGACAATATTTATTAACTGAGTACTTACAGTTAAACTGTGTAAAAAATATTCTCATTTCAGGAAAGTCGTTATAAAACTACAAAAAAGACTGTTTTCATCTCTATTTCTAGCAGTTTAATATGTGTGCTGCTTTTAAATTTTTTACCCCATAAGAAGTAGTAATGAATCAATGTTTGTAAGCCTTTCTCCTCCTTCCTTGAGCTAAGGAAGATTTTGTGTTGTTTTCTCTCTTTTCTTTCAGTTTTCTGTGGATTTTAAACAACACCAGTAAGAATCTCTGGGTATAAAAGCGGAAGAATGAGGCTCTGAGAAGGAGTGAAGGGGCAGAGGGCAGGCACAGGAAGGGGCTAGTATTAGAGCTGAAGTAATGGAAACTAAATAAATGTGTTTCGAACTGTCCTTCACCGGACTCCAAAACAAACTTAAAAATTTAAGCTAATTGCAGGGATTTAAAAATTGTATCTGTATTTTAGAGCCTATTTTTAGTCTGTTCCATGCTCTAAGAAACAACCAAAAGCCTCTTGACTTTATAAATGTTGGGGGAAAAAAACAAAATCAAAAACAAAAGCAAAAAAAAAAAAAAAACCCAAGTCTTTACATCCCTATCCTACTTATTGATTCAAGGTAAAGTGCTGCCTTATCAATTGAAACATGGACAATGGATGTAGTTTGAGCTCTAAAAACAATACCTCAAAAAGTTCTGGTGAAATGACTGATTCACACAAGATATAAAAGCATCAGAAGTTAAAACAAATAATTCTGAGTTGGTGTTCTTTGTATCATGTTGTGGATTTGTGTTGGCAAAACAGAATCAATTTTATTAAGCCCATTATTCCATTCCTTTGTACTTTTACTCAGAAATATATATTCCCTGGAAATGAAAGTGATGCTCTTAATTTTGTAAGATATATTTCTTGATTCCAACAACAAATGTGCATGAGAAATCTCTATCAGGCCTCAAATAATATCTTTGGGCTCCTCCAGTAATGATTTGAAAGACATCCTAAACATTGTACTCTCCCTTTTCAGATATGTAATTTTGCTAATTATTAATATAAATGCTACATTTTAGATCTTAAAGGCATTTTTATCCATTAACTTTTGGGCAAGTAACTGTTCTGCATAATACCTATGAGCTTGTCCAAATGGACAAAATCTACTTCATCAGTTTAAAATATATTATTGAATGATAAGTAGATTTCCAAACAAAGTGGATAGTGGATATTATAATTTAATTTTTATAAAAATGTATGTAGATTTCCAGTTTCCAGTATGGCATATATTATACTTCTAACAATAAGGAAAAAATAGAACAAACTAAAAAAATCAATGACCTTTCTTAGAACCCTAAAAGAAGTGAGTTTTAGTTTGTGTGTTTTTACAGAAGTACTGTTTGCATATATAATCAGAAAATATATTACTAATTAAATAGTAAATAATACTATTGATGCTGTTACTCATTCCCTAAGATTGCAGCCTTCTTCTGCAATTGGCAGTAATATATATTAAATTTTGATACCAAAAAATATGAGTACAAACATTGCTCTAAGGAATCTTTCTTCATAATCTCCAGTAGCTATTATAGTTGAAATTTGAGAAACCTATCTGTAATATTAATTGCTATTATTAGCTTTTCTCTCTGTAATTCTAATTCCCTGATTGTAATTATAATTATTCCCATGTCTATGTAGAGGGATTAGAAACCAGAAGATATATTTTCTCATTTTACTTGGAGGTCAAAGTGTTGGCCTTTCTCTCTTTATTAATAAAGGCCCTGAGTTTTATTTTGAAAAAACACCCACAGATGAAAAGGCATAGTCAAGTTTAATAATATGTATTCTATATTTATGTGTAAAATAAGACATTATTCACTCTGTTTTATGAGACAAAACTCAGGAAAGAATTATCATCCATAGTCTATAGGTAAACAGATCTCAGAGTTTGCATAGCAGCCTGGAGTCCAAATTAGAACTTGTGCTAGTTGAACTTGTGCTGTCACATGTTCTGATTTGATAAAATAATGTAATGAAAGCAAACCATAATAGTACTTACTCTGTGCCAGCAATAGTCTGATAAAGGCTATCCCCTCAAGTAAGCTCTGGTCAGTATCCTCTGAGTCCTCTTCTACATCTCAACATTGGCGTATTAAAAATTGTAGACTCTTATCACAAATGTTTTTCCCACTGTCACACCACATTCACCCCCCAACACACACTCAAAGACTTAAACAAAACTAGCATAGTTTCTAACAGCTTAAGGTGACATTCCTAGGATAAGGACGCCAGTTACTTTAAGTTCCTGTCCATAAAGTTCAATGCTGCTAAAAGAATTTACTGTTTGATTCAGCCAACAAGATATGGCCCCTCTCTCCCAGTTTCCATGCACAGTATCCTATCTTAGATGAAGGCCAATTAGCAAACCCAGAGGCCAAACACACTAACCAAAACTCCATCTCACTTTGTGTGTGTTTCCACTTCCCTGACAATGCTCATGCCGCCATCATCTCCTCTTGCCCTATTCCCTCATTCTCCATTTAAGATGCTTAGTCACTGACGTGCTAATTGAAGCTGAGTTTAGTTTACACTGGGCTCTCTTGCCTATTGTAATAGTTATTACTAAATAAAATCTATGTCTACCACTTTAGGCTCTATCTTTCGCAAATATCACCTGTATTATCCATTCATTGCCTTATGTCTATGAAGTAGGGGATATTATCTACATATTATAGATGAGTAAACAAAGACATGAAAAGTCCTGTGACTTTGTCTGAGAATAAATATGAACTAAATGGTGCCGTAGTGGTTGATACCCAGAATTGTGGTTTGAGAATGTTTGCCTATGTTACTACTTACAGCCTTGTTCTTCAAGTAAAAAGCTAGTGAGTACATTTCTATTACTGTCCTCAACTACAGTATTCACTCAAGTCTTATTTTTCTTGTGCTGGGCAGTGAGGACAAAAGTTAAGCCTGGCCTTTTTCAATCCTTGGATCACAGATATTATACCTAGTCCTCATTCATAAGCCCCACTTTAATCCTGATTAGCAATATATTTCTAATTATAATGACATCCATTTAGATATTATATAACTAACTACGCAATTTAGATGGCATTAGTGCTGTTTTTCTTCCCCTTTTTTAAAAGTAGACTCCCACTCACCACGGAGCCTAATGCAGGGCCCAAACCCACAACACTGAGATCAGCACCTGTGTGGAAATCAAGAGTCAGATGCCCAATCAACTGACCCACACAGGTGCCCCTCTTCCTTTTTTCCTTTTAGAAAAAATGTTTTGACTTAAAAATTACTCTCATGTTTATATGTGTGTATATATATACATATATATGTATATATATGGTTATATATAACTACATAAGCATATATATATAGTTATATATAACCATATATATAGTTAAATTGAAGATAGAGATATAGCACCACAGTAGAAATGAATGTATCCTTTGTAAATCACAACAGATATTTGTAGGCAGATATAATAGTATTTGAAGGCTAAATCAGTTGTTACCCATTAAACAGTAAAACATCAGTAGTATTCTGCTTTGCTATGCCCCTGATGAAAGAGGTGCTTACATGATCTATAAATACATTCATTCATTCATTATAAGCAGGCATCTCTATTAGCTTCTAGACACTACGTTATTAAAATTATAACCTCACTGAGCAGTCAACTAACTTTTAATCTCTGTTTTTATATGGTGGTAAAACTCTACTGCCTGGAAATAACAATGTTATAAAGAACTTTTCTGTAAATTTACAAACTGGGCAAAAATCTTAATAACTTTCTGAAATAATCATGTTTTATTTGAGCCTAAAGTGAATTGAAATAGTAATGTAAGAGAGCTACAATTTTCCCTGTAAAGTATACGTCGTCGTTCCACAGGGAAGTAATTAAAAAATACTCCAGTATTCAGCCAATATTGTTCTCCTATACATGAATCCTGATTTTCCTAATGTGAGCCAAAATAACACATTCTAAGAGGACTCATTATCCTTCATGGGATATGCATAACAAAGGGAAACAGGAAGCTATGGGCTTAGGGTGTGTTGGTTGATTTCTGAGCAAGGCTCCACTTTCTCCTGTGCTCTGGAGATCTTCACACTTCGGGGCAATACACCAAAGGAACATTTGTGATTTGTAAGGTGTATGGCTTTCTTCCATAAACAAAAAGAGTCAATGACAAATTTAAGAAAGTCCATAGACTATAGTACAGATTGAAGGTGAGAATCTATAAATTGGATCCTCTTATTCCTGTCCTTCCCCTGAATATCTTTCTATGCCAATAGAGAAATTAGTATCCTAGTTTGAGGACCAATATAGATATTGGACCAAAATCCAGACATTTGGGGATGCTATGTTTTATCTTTCTAGCTTTGATTTAGTAAAGATTGATGCAACAAGCGAGCAAAAATATTGAGGTCTTTACAATCCTTACCCAATTTAATTCTGTCACTCTAATAATACATCCATATTTGTTTCAATTTTATATATTTATTTATTTTTATCACTGATTCTTTATCCTTTTTTAATGCTATTTTTCTGGAAAATTTGCTATTTCCAATGCATTCTAATGCTAGTCCTATTTACTAATATCAAATCTGATATTAGTCTGATAATTTAATTTTAAAATAATTCAATTATTTATGACAGATTTAAATTTTTATGACAGAGGCAATATTTTAACAAATAAAACTTAATTTCAATATAATCTGAAACATATTATTAAGAAGCAGAACACTATGGGATTCTATATCTGCTCCAGAACTGAGAATAGAATAGACCAGTTGTGGACATAAAAGCAGACAGTGACAATCAAAGAATGACAGAAACCAAGGGCAACATACATCACCAGGTAAGAAATGTTTTGAGCAGGCATAATGTTATTTTGCTTGAACATTTTATCTAAAAATTTCTAAATGCTTTTCAAACACTAATTAAGAGCTACATTATCTTTGCAGGAAACAAAAGATTGATACGTACAACTTAGAACTGTCAGCCATACTGTCAAGTACCTGTCATTGGCAGCATTCACAGTAGTCTCCTATATTCTTCTCTGTTGACTATGACACTCAAGGCCAATTCTTGAAACAAAATATTTGAGTATTTTTAATGTTGCCATTGTTAATAAGTAAAACACAAAAATATTTGGAATAGCCCATTTGCTTTTTTATGTTTGTTTCTGTTTTTCCTATTTTGTTGGTTTCTTTTTTTTATTTTGCTTTTGAGAAGCCATTAATGTAATGATTCAGATTCAGTTTACTTCTACCAAAAATACAACATAACCACTCCTTAGAAAATTATTGGAGGACATCCTATTTATATATCAGATGCACATGAGTTTCTCTTAATATTTGTCCCAATAAAGACACCCAGTATATCCTTAACACAGACTCATTCGTACTTTCTCTTATCTCATACTTAATATATCTGGTGAGTCAGCAAGATCATGAATAGATTGCCCTCTATCCCAAACATCACTATTGTGCAGTATCTCTCCTTAAGCTATTATATAATCTTATTGTAAACAAGCAGAAGAACTTTGGTCATCTTTCAGAAAGCTGCCAGGAGCAGAAATGACAGGAATTAAGACATGGGAACCGAGATCAGTAGAGAAACCCAACTCAGTAGTTGAAAATTTGGAGTTAAAGGAGAGTAGAATGAAGAAAGATTGGTCTTAGCAAATGCTATAAAGAGATTTAGAGAGTTTGGTTGGTCTTCAATGGCCAGCAAATGTGCTCTGAATTAATATGCTGACCTGCCTTAAAAGTGTATGACCAAAACGAACCAATATGATTGTACTGACCATGTATTTAAGTTCTTAGAAAATCAACAACTAAAATGTTAGTTACAGTTGTCTCACACCCATCCATATCTATATATGCTCAATTTTATCTATTTAGATATTTTGATGGTATTAAACAAAACCAGCCAGAGTTATTACTCATATCTGAGATAGTTTCATATTATCAAAGGTCCTAGCAAGTGATTAGAACAGTAACATTAATAAATATCCTGACATAAATATATTACATTCTATGCATTCTCAAATTTCTGTGCTTATGTTAAATGCACCATTGCCATTATCTATGAATATGCCAACTAAGACTATTCAAATTGATAATGGCAATTTAATAGGTACTTAAAAAAGTATCTACTGTTAATCTAAAGTGAAGTTTCCTAAAGTTGCATCCTACTAAAGAAAATAGTAATACTGATTTGTATATAAAGCTTAAATGCTTAAACATTGGAAAGTGGCTCTGTTAAATTAGAAAGTTACATAAATTGTATATAATTTATCCTTATTGGTACACATATATAGTTGCTATTGATGATTCCTTTATTATGTAAAGAAAGCTAATAACCTTTAATTGCTTAAATGATTCATAATTAATTTTCATAAACATACAGGGTATTCTGCATTCAGAAAATAAACTTTACAATTACTTTGGAAGTATGCATGCACTATCAGAGACATACTTCTAATATAAACAAAGACCAAATTTATTTATTTTTTAATTTTAATGTCTTAAAAACAAAACTTGTTTGATAAAGCAGAAAACCTAGTAGGTAACATTTTGACCAAGAATATATACTAAAAAGCAGTGAAATAATATATTTTGAAGGAACTCAGACTTTTCTATAATTCAAACATAGTTCCTTCTTCATCTACTGAAGTCAGAGATGTAACATTTTTAGGAAATTGGGGAAAAAAGTTATAAAACTGTATGATCTGTGGGGGGAAAAAAGAGCTACATAAATTTTGCTAAAACTGGTTAGAATAGGTCAGTTCTCACTTCACATGATATCATATTAATGTAAATTTGTATCATAATGGTAAATAGAGAGAATGCAGTTCCAAAATGCAGAAGTTTCAGTTACCAGAACAATGAATGACTACACCTTTAGTAAACTAAGGGATGAAATGATTTATCTAACTAAAATTATCTTCTTATCCTTCTACCTAAAAAATATCTGTATATTACCTAAATAGAATAAATTTTGTATGGACCTTCCCTCTTGATATATACTGTATTTATTATTTTCAGTTTGCAATTTGCAACATCACCTCATATAAAATCTATCTCCATCAAATAATTTCAGAAAAATTAGTTATTTCAATAAATTCATGCATATTGCATAGTTTAGGAAACTTTTGAGATTTATTTTTGACAATGTTTCATAGGATACTTTATTACAAGACTGTATTCAAAATTATTACTCAAAATATCTCATATGTGGCATTCTTAATGAAGCTGTTTTTAATCACTTTTTTTAAAAAAAGATTAATTTCTTTCTTTTAGAGAGAGGGAGTGAGAGAGAGAGCATGAGCAGAGTTAGGAGCAGAGGGGGAGGGAGAGAAAGAATCCACAAGCCGACTTCTTACTGATCATAGAGTCCACAAGTGCTGGATCCCAGGACCTTGAGATCATGACCTCAGCCAAAACTAAAAGTTGATGTTCAACAGACTGTGTCACCTACGTGCCCCTTAATCACTTTTTAAAAACCTATAAGTTAACTCAAATATTTCAGTTTGTAGTACATGCTTATTTTTTTAATCTTAGTCATTTTCACTAAGTGATTTTTTTTTTAACTCCTTCAGGTGTTTGGGTTTTTGACAACTTCATCCTTTATTTTGTAGTGAAAGGCTTTATTTCATTTTTTCCCTCTTTTCAACGCTTTTTTTTTTAAATAAATCTTTATTTGTAAGTAAAGAAATTTCAAACAAGAAGTAGGTAAGGGAAACAGGGGAGGTGGGTGCCTTTTAATTTCAATTTTGGGGATATAAGTTTATTGCCTTTTAACCTCTTGAATATCAGTTTATGTTTGTTGATGATTACTAAAATGGAGCATAATATCAAGGAAGATTGATATTGATTGGAACTAGTAAAGTGAGAAAAGAAACTAAAAGTGAGTAGCATTTACAAGTAATTTCAGTGATATCTCTTTTCAAGAATTTAGTCCCCTATATAATTTTTTCTTTTCTTTTTCCATTTATAAGACATATATGTATTTTTTAAATTTCTTACTCTTCAAAAATAAATGATGACTCAAAAGACATATTTTACCC
Source organism: Mustela putorius furo (assembly GCF_011764305.1). NCBI lineage: Eukaryota > Metazoa > Chordata > Mammalia > Carnivora > Mustelidae > Mustela > Mustela putorius. The sequence continues at coordinate 286,957 of NW_025421443.1, forward strand.
ATGCTTTCTAACATAAACTGGGAAACATTTGCATATTTATGATTATCTGCATTAATAATTTGCACCAGAAAGAAAAATGTATTCCTGACTAGGAGAAAGGAAGGGAAACTGAGGGAGAAACATAGGCATACAAAGGAGGGAGAGCAGAGAAAGAACTGAAGTGATAAATATTGAACTGGAACACAAATTATAATAAGATTTATGATCAATAATATAGTAATAGACAAAATGGACCAAGAAAAAGGAGTGATGAATAATTAAAAAGCCAAGAAAAGAAGCAAGATAAAAGAAAAGATAGGGTAATTAATGGTAAAAGCATTAGAAGGGAGATTCTGGATTGTGAAGGGATTTTGCAGGGTTGGAATAGAAAAGCCTACTGTCGGCAACAGCTCTTTTCAGAACCCAGAGGGAGAAAGTTGTTGTAGAAGTTCTGGTTTTAATATTCACCCGATAGGTCCCATCTTCTGACAAAACACATTATTTCTCTTAGAAAAACTTACCCTCCCTGACTAAATCTCCTTTAGGTATGGGGACTAAAGCCTACAGGCTCACCTGCCCAGGTCATAGGCAAGTCATAGCCAAGGTAACAACTGTGTTAGGAGCCCTGTCTTTATTTGGTCAAGTCTGGCACTATTTACTGTTCTATGTGATATATAATGTCTGAATTGACTACTCTGAGTACTTGCATTCTTCCTAAGCAAGCAGGGTCCCAGTGCCATGCCAAGCCATATCGAGCTAGAAGGAAAAGGAAACACACACACACACACAAACAAAAAACAAAATAAAACCAAAAAAAAAAAAAAAAGGACAACAACAACATGGTAAAGTTGATATCGCCTTTATTTAAAAATTTTAATATTTTACTTAGCCAAGATTTCTTTGCATTAATTTTGATTTTTAAAATATCACATTAGCTATGATTTATTTTCTGGTACCCTCCAAATTTCACAACAAAGGCTATGGCATCTCTCATCTCACTCCACGCCCAGCCCTATGGTGTCCCTCAATCATTCCATGCAGGCAAATGACTAGAACTGATTCCTATCATTATTACTATAGCAGAACTGAAGACTTGCTCCAAACAGCAGAATGAACAAACAAAAATCTGTCTTTAACGAAATTATGGACTTTGAAAAACTAGTGTGAAAGAAATAGAAAACAGTACAGAGAATGAGTGTATTTTTTTTAAAAGAGTCTATTGTCCACAGTTACTGAGAGATAACTTTCCAAACCCTTAAAATTTTCTGAGTGATAGCCATGTCTCTGTTATTCATGGTGCCTCCCTGCTCATCACCACCAACACACTTAATGGTTTATACCAAAAGGTAACTCATGGTAGGCCTCTTAGATAATTTATGCTAATGAGATAACTCAGGATGAGGCTGGTGCTGGTCAAGCCAAAAAGACCAAACGTATCTTTACGGAGGAGTACATTTGAGTGATATGATGGTAATATAAGCCTGAACTCCAGGGCTGGGAGAGGGCTTGGTTATTGAGTCACATGGCTGATGATTTAATCAATCATGTCTCTATAAACAAGCCCCAGTGAGAAGTATAACACCAAAGTTCAGTTGAGCCTCCTGGGTTAGTCCTACTCAATAAATGGTCAAAAGGGTAATGGATCCTGAATCCCCTGGGACAGGACAATAGACACTTTGCCCTTGGTTCCCAGACATCACTCTTTATGTCTCTCCCTTTGGCTAGTTGTGACTTGTATCTTCTTGCTATAATAAAATTGTCATTTTAGGTATAATATTCTCCTGAGTATTCTGAGTTGTTCTAGCAGATTATTGAACTTTGGGAACACCTGAGTATGTAGCCAGCTGGTCACAAGTGAGGGTGGTCTGGGTACCTCTGAACTTGGAGCTGGTGTTTGTAGTCAGGGCAGTATTCTGGAGAGCTGTGCTTTTAACATCTGTCAAGTTTGGTCTAACTTCAGGTAGTTGTCAGAAGTCATTGCAGAAAAAAAATAAGGCTTTATTTCTGATGGACCTATCAGTTATCTGCAAGCCCCTTGTGTGAATAAATTCTGACTTGTTTTCAAAGCTTGTCTCACATTCAATTATCTTTATAAAACAGCCTAAAAATTCCAATTCTTATCTAATACTTTTTTTTTCCTTTGAGCACTAACACACTCATCAATACATTTTATTTAACACCATGCTTCAATTAAATTGTAAGATCAGTGAGGCTGGTGAATTCTAGCACAGTGCCTGGCCTGGAGTATGTACTGATGATCACATTGTTCTTTGAATCAGCAACCAATATGCTACGAAATTTCTGTTATTTGTAGTAATCAGCTTTTATTTAAGAGTGGCTCTTTCCCATGATCATTTTTTAGCCTCTTAGATATCATCACAATTCTGATATATAAGTATCTGATATACTGGTTTCTTAAATATCAGTATAATGTTAGGTATGTGTATAATTCTATATTTATTACATGATGTTATCCTCCCTAAATTATAAGCTATTGAAATTCTGGACTCTGTCAAATAATTTGAAACGAGAAAATTACATTCATGTTTCAGTGAGGTGATAAGAGTTGCAAAGCAAAATGTACAAGACAAATCTGAAAAGCAAAATATTCCCAAAAGTTCCTGTCTGTCCCTAAATTTGACTGTACATATATTTTATAATCAGATTTATTTTTCCGATATTATTCATGTAAGAATTGTATATATCACATATCTATTAAATATTCCAAAAGCAGTGTCTTGTGCCTCCCAGTTAATCAAGCAGGTTCTCAATCATATAACAGAGCTGGAATCTGACTTTTAGTGTGTCTGTATCCTAGTAATATATGTAGTTGAAGGCTAAATAGGTTGATTTTGGAAACATATTAGAAAAACAGTAGCATGTTGGCAAAGAATTATCTTAATGCTTTTTTGTGTTTGGTTTGTTTTTAATTTTATACTTTCTGTTTCTTTGTTTTGATACATACCCACATTTAATATTGTGTTAGCTTAAACCATTGTAAACATTATCTCACATATCATTTATTTATATTGTTATTTATTTTAAACTTGGCTTTTATATATTTTCGCATTCTAACATAATTAAGTTTATCACTGGAAGACAATAGAAACCCCACTGATGTCCTTAATGTGTAATGAAATTTAAGAGCAATCAAATAAGTAAGAATTTACAAAATAAATTAACATAGATTTATAGCAAACAGCATGGTAATTAAAATTATTCTACGACTGAAACTCTCCATTTTTTTCCCATTTCTGCATATGAACACAATTTCATGTACCTTTTCCTATTTTCAGAAACGTTACATTAATTTATTAGTAATGATGGCAAATACAAGAGAATAGAAAAATACAGGAAAAAGGATAATTAATTTCTCTATGCAGTTTACATGGCTTATTTTGTTTCTGCTAAATACACTCTAAATGAGAGAATCTTATATGTACCAAATTCTGATGTAAATTCATGTACAGAAATTTTAATAATGATTATTAGTATTTTATTCATTCAGAATCACTACATGTGAACTTTATATATGGCTAATATAATCATTTAGTCTTTAGCTTAAAAGTCAGATTGTACCATAAGTAATCTTGACAGACGTAAATATCTTTAAAATTGGAAAATCCTATGGCTCCACATACCTATGCTTCCCAAGTTAATATTCATAACCAACACATCGCACAGAACAGTGGATATTAGAAAGATTATCTCTGTGTACACAGTAATGGTTCTTTCATTAATCTTTATTGTTACTTATCTTTCCTAAATTCCCACACCACAACTTCTGGCTTGAATGGAGACAGTTTATTTTTTTTTTCCTCATAACTAATGTAACATATTCTTAAAATATTCTTTTTGAATTAAGTGACCACAGTACCTTTGTATGTTATGGCTATTGTAATATAATGCATTTCTGCACCATCTCAAGAACTACACTGACTGACAGTGTAGTCACAAACCATGGCATAGAGTCATAAAAACCACCTGACAATCAGGCACCTGCCACAGTCACATGCCTAGAGCATATGTGGCCCAGTAATTAAAATTAGACCTACGTCACTCAGAAGCACAGTTCTACATGAACTACTAATACTCCCAGGAGTGGTGTTTCAAATGCGGGTAGAGTTGAGAGAAGAGTGGAATAATTTAGCGGAGAAGGGTCAACTCTTAAGTAAGGGGAGTCCTCATGAGCATAAAAAACATATCAAAAGCACAAGTCAAAACAAAGATCCCTGAAATCATTCCCTGAAGTTTATCTGACATTCCAATATATATGTAATTCGAAGCCGATCTAAGAAGTCTGAGTGTTTCATCTCATGGAGGCTTTAGCTCTCTCTGTATGGACTTATGCAACACTTTAGGGAATTAACAATCCTATTGTTTAATTTCTTGGAGCTTTGTTCAATCTTCGTCCACTTCTTTATTCAAGAATTAACTGCATCTTCCCATTGATAAGACAAAGATCTTACACTCATTTATCCCTGTGTAGCCACACTACAATTCTTTCCAATCAAAGCTCTGGTAGTGTTTGAATTCTGTGTTTGGATGGACACAAAAACACATTTACATCTTATGTCCATTCAAAACCTGAATGAAGTGATTTATAACACACGGAAATCATCGTCCTATCCCATCATTGCACTCTCAAGGCAAGCTCTTTAGATCATCCAATCCTTTAAATTACTCTGCCAGCAGAATCTGTTCTTTGCCATGATAACAATCAAGTGTGGTTACCTAAGAATAACAGTGGGTAATAATACAGATTCTCCATGTGGAAAAAAGAGACTCCTTTCAACCCACAACAGATTTCCACTATAAACACTCAGTGACCAAGAGTAGGGTTTCTCTTCTTTTATTTTTTTTAAAGATTTTATTTATTTATTTGACAAAGAGAGAAAGAGAGCAGGCACCCCACTGAGCAAGAAGCCCCAATTCAGGACTCGATCTCAGGACCCTGGGATCATGACCAGAGCCAGTGTCAGATGCTTAACTCTCGGAGCCACCCAGGTGCCCCATGGCTTTTTCTTCATTTAATACACAATGGTAGAGATATGATTCTTTCATTAATTCCCCATAGTACAAAGGAATAGTACTAAATCATTTAAACAATAACTAGAGGAAAAGGCATAACCAAAAGTAAATGTATAGAAATACAGAAGGTAACATAAAACTAGGAAATCTGATTCAAATAATGTGACTTTTTCACTGGATCTCATCCTACCTCCTGTTCTCCAGGTTCTGTACACTATCACTTTTGGAGTTCAGACTCAGTCAGCTATTGTCTCTAGAGTACATGGCTGAGAAATGGGTGCTCATAAAGAAGCATTTTTATTTCCTTCCTAAACTCTCATTTTCTCTCTGAAAATTCACCTTCTCTTAGAATGACTGATGCTCGGTACAATGTACGCCAAAACTCAAAACTCTGCCTTCTTCAGGGAAAAACCTCATACCCTATTTACCAAGGTCTAGCCTTATTACATGGTCAAGAGATCAGTCATACTAGAATACTACAAAATGTACAACATGCACACCACTGTTGTGCTTTTCCTGTTCCACACATTTGTCTTCAGAAGTTGTATTGTATCAACTGTAATTTTTTTTTTTTGCATTTTTGTGGAATGCTGTTTCTTCGATAATGAAGTTATAATTCTTTGTATGCCAACCATCTCATGAATATTTTATACAGAAAATTATCTTGAAAAATATTACTTGCATCACTCTTAATCCTTAGAACTCAGGTACAAATCTATACAGCTGTACTTTTGGGAAAATCAAGTGGCAGACATTAGAATGCACTCAGAGTCATTCCTCCTGTCTGAGGTTTATATGGGGAATAGGGAATAGTTATTAAGATAAAATGTTAATGCAAATGACCTCAGTCAGTATGATATTGTGATTTTTTTTTTTTTCAGAAATCCAACTTGACCTTACCAGCTTCACAATGTAGATGCTCAAAGGAACCCACTAGTGATCTGGCAGTTTAAAATGTGGTATAAAAGAATCAAGTCAGAACTATTAACTTGAATGTTGAGGATATGAAATCAAGACTTTTAAACAAATGTAATAACAAAATTTCTTTATTAAACATATATTCTAAGCACACTAAGCACACTTAGAATAATTATATATATTTAAGTTGGTATATTTACTCATATTTTCTTTAGAACAAAGCACCTTGCATAATAATGCCCACTGCATTTGACGAGTCTATTCAGTTATATCATGTGGCCTGTCACTACAAATAATGTCACCACTAAATGATTAAAATGCAAGAGCAAGTTAATAATACTGATTATGCAACACATTATCACTCTATAACTATATGGCCGGATTGTTTGATGAGTCAGGGATGCAATCAATGAGAAAAAAAAACACCTTTGTCGAATCTCCATGACTATCTCTTTTGGAATGAACTGCTGTCTTCCTTGCCTCTCCCACCTCATGTATTTAGGCTGGGCCTAACTGACCCCTCAGGTTGGTAGATTCTAGTTGCTGAAACCAATCCCAGCCCTAGAACAAGAGGAATAAATATAAAATTTCTGAGCCAATATTTATGGTTCTTTCAATTAGCCTTGCAGCCAATCCTTAAGTATCCCAGTATCCCAGCTGTGAAAGATTGCTGGTACAGTTTTAGTACCCAGTTGTTTCCTGGTATTCTAGAGTCTTAGATTCTGGATTTTCTTATCAAGCCACTTAGAATTAGATTTGTAAACTTTTCATCACATGAACAAAACCCTATTTTGCCAAAAGATTTCGTATTTCTGTTTTTGCAAATAGAAATGGAGAAATATAGGAAACAGATCTACAGATCCTATTTAATTCAGATCTTCCACATTACTTATTGCATATCTTTTAAAAAAATATATGTACAAACTGTACAAGTACATCAATAAATAAATTTTTCCAAGTGCATAAATTGCTATCTGCATAAAATAACTAAGTTGCTAGTTGGGGGAATTGAAGTGGAAGTGATGCAAAGATGTTGTTAATTATGCTTGTTAAGTAGGCAGGTTTTAACCTGAAGAATATTTTTATAATATATGAATTAATGTGGAAAATAAACCAATGAATCAACTGTGGACTGTTTAAGGAAAAGGTATAGTAGATATAAAAGGCCCAAATGTGAGGAAAAAATAGAAATCATTTCCAGTTCCCTGAGTTAGACCATATTTCCAGTGGTATAAAAATATTTTTGTCCAGCTTTGCTGAGATGCAATTAACATGCAACATTGTGTGAGTTTAAGGTGTGCCATGTGATGATTTGACACACATTTATACACTGCAAAATGTTAACCACAATAAGGTTAGTTAACACATCCTTCATGTCACATATATACCATTTTATTGTTGTTACGGTAAGAACATTAAAGTCCTAATCTCACGACAACTTTCACAAATACAGTTCCTTGTTGTTCGCTGTAGTCACCATGCTGTACATGAGATCCCTGGAATTTACTTTTCTTATAGCTGAAAGATTGTACCTGTGACTGATACCTCCCCATTTCTCCCACCCCTAGACCACTGGTGACCATCTTTCCACTCTCTGCTTCTATTAATTGGATGTTGTTAGATTTCACATAAAGTGAAATAGATTTTCACATAACGTGAAAAGATTTCACATAAAGACTTTCCTGTCTGACTTATTTCACTTAGCATAATGCTCTCAAAGTCTATCCATATTGGATAAATGTCAGGATTTCATCATTTTAACATTTGATTAAAATTTCATTGTGAAAAAAAATTTCATTGTGTATGTGTATGTGTATACATCTATATCTAGTTTTCTATGTGTGTGTGTGTGTGTGTAAATCTATATATATATATATGATATATATGTATATAGATGAATGGACAAAGAAAACATTTTCTTTATGCATTCATCCATTGATGGAAACTTAGGTTCCCATCTTTTAGCTATTATAAATAGTGCTTCAGTGAATATGGAGTGAAAATATATCTTCAAGATATTGATTTCATTTCTTTTTGATATATACCTAGAAGTAAGATTGCTGAATTATATGGTAGTTCTATTTTTAACTTTTTGAGGAAAGTGTATACTGTTTTTTCATATTGGCTATACCAATTTACATTCTCAACAATAAGGAACCAAGGTTCCCATTTCCCTATATCCTTACCACATTTTTTTTTTAATAACAGTCATTCTGACAGATGTAAGGTGTCACCTTACTGTGGTTTTGATTTACACTTTCCTGATGATGAATGATATTAGGCACCTTTTCACGAACTTGTTGATCATCTGTATGTCTCCTTTAAAGAATGTCTATTCAAGCCCTCTACCCCTTTTTTTTAATCAAATTGGTTTTTTGCTATTGAGTTGCATGAATTATTTATATATTTTGAATAGTAACCCTGTATCAAATATATAGTTTACAAACTTTTTTTTTTCCATTTCATAAGTTGCCTTTCATTTTATTGTTTCTTTTGCTGTGCAGAAGTTTGTTAGTTTGATTAGTCCCCCTTGTATAATTTACTTTTGTTTCTTGTGCTTTTAATCTCATATCCAAAAATTGCTGCCAAGGCTAATGTTGACACTTTTTCCTAAGCTTTCCTTAGGAATTTTATGGTTTTAGGTCATGCATTTAAGTACTTAACTCAATTCAAGTTAATTTTCGAGGAGTGTAATATAGGGGTTCAATTTCATTTTGTTATATGTGGCTATCCAGTGTTCCCAGGAGCATTTATTGAAGACTATCTTTTCCCCACTGTGTATTCATGGTTCCCTTATCCAATATTATTTCACCATATATGTGTAGGTTTATTTCTGTACTCTTGATTCTGTCCCAATGGTCTATGTGTCTGTTTCCACGTCAGTATATACTATTTTGATTACTATAGCTTTATAATATAGTTTGAAACCAGAAAATATGAAACTTCCAGCTTTGTTCTTTCTCAAGATTGCTTTGAGTATTTGGTTCATATGTGGTTCCATACAAATTTTAGTTTCTTTTCTATTTCTCTGAAAAATGCCATTGGGGATTTAGTAAGGATTGCATTAAATCTATGGAGTGGCTTCTTTCCATACTTTGGCTATTGTAGACATTGCTGCTATAAACATTGGAACACAGGTGCTCCTTTAGATCATTGTGTTTGTACCATTGGGGTAAATATCCTCCACACTGTTTTCCAGAGTGGCTACACCAGCCTGCATTCCCATGAACAGTGTAGGAGGGTTCCTCTTTCTCACATCCTTGCCAACATCTGTCATTTCCTGCCTTGTTAATTTTAGCCATTCTGACCGGTGTGAAGTGGTATCTCATTGTGGTTTTGATTTTTATTTCTCTGATGCTGAGTGATATTGAACACTTTTTCATGTGTCTCTTGGCCCTTTGGATGTCTCTTTGGGGAAATGTCTTTTCATGTCTGCTGCCCATTTCTTGATTGGGTTATTTGTTCTTTGGGTATTGAGTTTGAGAAATTCTTTATAGATTTTGCTAGTCCTTTATCTGATATGTCATTTGCAAATATCTTCTCCCATTCTTTCAGTTGTATTTTGGTTCTCTCAGCTGTTTCCTTTACTGTGCCAAAGCTTTTTAGATTGATGAAGTCTCAATAGTTCATTTTTGCCTTTGTTTCCTTTGCCTTTGGAGATGTGTCTAGCAAGAAGCTGTTGTGACCGATTGTTGAAAAGGTGGCTGCCTGTGTTCTCCTCAAGGATTTTGATCGATTCCTGTCTCCCATTTAGGTCTTTCATCCATTTTGAATCTATTTTTGTGTATGGTATAAGGAAATGGTCCAGTTTATTTCTTCTGCACATAGTTGTTCAATATTCCCAACACCATTTGTTGAAAAGACTGTCTTTCCATTGGATGTTCTTTCCTGCTTTGTTGAATATTAGTTGATCATAGAGTTGAGGGTTCATTTCTGGGTTCTCCATCCTGTTTCACTGATCTATGTGTCTGTTTTTGTGCCACTGTCATACTGTCTTGATGATTGCAGCTTTGTAATAGAGCTTGAAGTCCAGAATTGTGATGCCACCAGTTTTGGTTTTCTTTTTCAAAATTCCTTTGGCTATGTGGTGACTTTTGTGTTCCCTTACAAATTCTAGGACTATTTATTCTAACTCTGTGAAAAAAAGTTGAAGGTATTTTGATAGGGATTGCATTGAATGTGTAGATTACTCTAGGTAGCATAGAGGTTTTGACAATATTTGTTTTTCCATGTGGAACATTTTTCTTTCTTTGTGTTTTCCTCAATTTCTTTCATGGATGCTCTGTAGTTTTCTGAGTGCAAATCCTTTGCCTTTCTCGTTAGGTTTATACTTAGGTATCTTATGGTTTGGGTGTAATTATAAATGAGATTGACTCCTTAATTTCTCTTTCTTCTATCTCAGTGTTAGTTTATAGAAATGCAACTATTTCTGTGGATTTATTTTTATATCCTGCCATTTTGCTGAATTTCTGTATGAGTTCTAACAATTTTGGGGTGTAGTAATCCTCTGGATTTTCCACATAGACTATCATGTCATCTGTGAAGAGTGAGAGTTTGACTTCTTCTTTGCCAATTTGGATGCCTTTTATTTCCTTTCTTTGTCTGATTGCTGAGGCTAGGACTTCTAATGTTATGTTGAACTATGTTCAACATAATACTATGTTGAACTGTCCAGTGTGACAGTGGACATCTTTGCTGTGTTCCTGACGTTAGGGGAAAAGCTCTCAGTTCTTCCCCATTAAGAATGATATTCACAGAGGCACCTGGGTGGCTCAGTCACTAAGCATCTGCCTTTGGCTCTTGTCATGATCCCAGCATCTTGTGATCGAGCTCTGCATCAGGCACCCTGCTCAGTGGGGAGCTTGCTTCTCCCTCTCCAGCTCCCCCATGTTTGTGTTCCCTCTCTCACTATCTCCATCTGTCATAAATTAATTAAAACTTTTTTTTAAAGGAGTGATCTTCACTATGGGCTTTTCATATACTGCTTTTATGATATTAAAGTATGTTCCCTCTGTCCCTGTACTGTGAAGTTTTAATTAAGAACGATGCTGTACTTTGTCAAATGCTTTTTCTGCATCATTGAGAGAATCCTATGGTTCTTGTCCTTTCTTTTATTTATGTAGTGTATCACATTAATTGATTTGTGGGTATTGAATTATACTTGCAGCCCAGGAATAAATCCCACTTAGTCATGGTGAATAATCCTTTTAATGTACTGTTGAATAATATTGGCTGAATTCTTGGTAAGAATTTTCACATGTGGGGCACCTGGGTGGCTCAGTGGTTTAAGCCTCTGCCTTCGGCTCAGGTCATGATCTCAGGGTCCTGGGATCGAGCCCCACGTCGGGCTCTCTGCTCAGCGGGGAACCTGCTTCCCCCTCTCTCTCTGCCTGCCTCTCTGTCTGCTTGTGATCTCTGTCTATCAAATAAATAAATAAAGAAAAAATAATTTTCACATGCATGTTTATCAAGGATATTTATTCCTTTGTAATTCTTTTTGGTGGGATCTTTGTCTGATTTTGGAATCAAGGTAATGCTGGCCTCATAGAAAGAGTGAAAGTTTTCCTTCCATTTATATTTTTTGAAAGAGCTTAAGAAGAATAGGTGTTAGTTCTTCTTTAAATGTTTGGTAGGAAAAATCCCCTGGGAAGCCATCTGGTCCTGGCTTCTTACTTGTTGGGAGATTTTTGATTATGGCTTCAATCACCTTGCTGATTATGTGTTTATTCAGGTTTTCTATTTCTTCCTGGTTCAGTTTTGGTGGTTTATACATTTCTAGGGATGCATCCATTTCTTTCAGATTGCCTAATTTGTTGGCATATAGTTGCTCATAATATCTTATAATTATTTTTATTTTTTCCGTATTGGTTGTGATCGCTTATCTTTCATCCATGATTTTATTTATTTAGGTCCTTTCTTTTTTCTTTTTGATAAGTCTGACCAGGAAGTTATAAATCTTAACTCTTTCAGAGAACCAGCTCCTAGTTTCATTGATCTGTTCTACTGCTCTTTTGATTTCTCTTTCATTATTTCTGCTCCAATCTTTATTAATTCTCTTCTCCTTCTTGGTTTAGGCTTTTTTTTGCTGTTCTTTGTCCAGCTCCTTTAGGAGTAAGTTTAGGTTATATATTTGAGACCTTTCTTGTTTCTTGAGAAAGGCTTGTACTGCTATATACTTCCCTCTTAAGACTGCCTTTGCTGCATTCCAAAGGTTTTGAACAGTTGTTTCATTTTCATTTGTTCTCATGAATTTTTTAAATTCTTCTTTAATTTCCTGGTTGACTCATTCATCTATTAGTAGGATATTCTTTAGCCTCCATGTATTTGAATTCTTTCCAAATTCTTTCCAAACTGTAATTAAGTTCCAGTTTCAAAGCATTGTGGTCTGAAAATAGGGAATGATCCCAGTCTTTTGCTCTGGGTTGAGACCTGATTTATTACCAAGGATGAGATCCATTCTGGAGAATGTTCCATATGCACTCAAGAAGAATGTATATTCTCTTGCTTTAGAACAGAATGTTCTGAATATATCGGTGAAGTCCATCTGGTCCAGTGTGTCTTTTAAAGCTCTTGCTCTTTGTTGATCTTCTGCTTAGATGATCTATCCATTGCTGTGAGTGGAGTGTTGAAGTCTCCTACTATTATTGTACTATTTATTATCAATGTTTTTCTTTACTTTTTTTACTAATTGATTTATATAATTTGTTGCTCCCATGTTAGGGGCATACATATTTACAATTGTTCAATCTTTGTGTTGGATAGATGCTTTAAGTTTTATATAGTGTCCCTCTACTTTTAATGTAGTCTTCTGTTTAATATCTTAATTTGTCTGATATAAGGATTGTCACCCCAGCTCTCTTTTGAAGTCCATTAGCATGAAAAATAGTTCTCTACCCCCTCACTTTTAATCTGGAGGTGTTTCTGGGTCTAAAATAAGTCTCTTACAGACAACATATCAATGAATCTTATATTTTTATTCAACCTTATCAGATGTGTCTTTTGATTGTGTCTTTTTTATTGTAACTGTGCTTTTGATTGGGGCATTTAGCCCATGTACATTCAGAGTAACTATTGAAATACATGAATTTAATGTCATTGTATTTCCTGTAAAGTCACTCTTTCTGTATATTTTCTATGTTCCTTTCTGGTCTATGTTACTTTTGGACCCTCTCTTCACTTAATAATTTTTGCAGGGTGGTTTAATGATCACAGATTCTTTTAGTTTCTGTTTTTCCTGGAAGATTTTTTAATCTGGTCTTCTATTTTTAATGAGAACTTAGCAGATTAATGTATTCTTGACTGATTTTTTTCTCATTTAATGTCCTGAATATATCATACCAATTCTTTCTGGCCTGCCAGGTCTCTGTGGGTAGGTCTGCTGCCAGTGTAATATTTCTACCCTTGTAGGTTAGGGACCTCTTGTCCCAAGCTGCTTTCAGGATTTTCTCTTTTGTCTTTGAGATTTGCAATTTTCATTATTACATGTCGGAATGTTGACCTATTTTTATTGATTTTTAAGGAAGTTCTCTGTGTTTCTTGGACTTGAATGTCTGTTTCCTTCCCTAGATTAGGGAAGTTCTTTGCTATAATTTGCTCCAATTTCTGCCCTTCCTCATTTCCTCTTCTTCTGGGATTCCAAGTATTCTAATAATAGTTCACTACATAGTCTCACCTATCTCTTGAATTCTCCCCTCATGATCCAGTAGTTATTTATCTCTCTTTTTCTCAGCTTCTTTGTTCTCCATCATTTGGTTTTCTATATCACTAATTCTTTCTACTGCTTAATTTATCCTAGTAGTTAGAGTCTCCATTTTTTATTGCATCCATTAATAGCCTTTTTGGTTACAACTTGATTAGATTTTAGTTCTTTTATTTCTCTAGTGTCTTCTATGGTTTTTTTCAAGCCAGTTTGTATCTTTATAATTGTTATGCTGAGCTCTAGTTCCGACATCTTACTTACTTTTATTGGGCTGTTCAGATTTTCTATTTCTTCATGCTTTAGTCTTGGTTGGTTACATTTTTCTAAGAATTTGTTTATTTCTTCCAAGTTGTGCAATTTATTAGGGCATATTTGTCCATAGTTGTCCTTTATGATTCTTCGTATTTTTACAGTATCACTGATAATGTCTCCTTTTATATTTACAATATTATTTATTTGAGTGTAGTCTCTTTTTTTCTTAATAAATCTAGCTAGATGTTTGTCAGTTGTGTTTATCTTGTCAACAGATTAACTCAGTTTCATGGATTTCTTTCTGTTATTTTTCTGTTATCTCTTTCATTTATTTCTGTTCTGTTTATCTCTGTTCTGTTTTTTATTTCTCTCCTTTAGCTAACTTAGGACTTAGTTTGTTCTTTTCTATTTTCTTGAGCTATAAATTAGCTTATTTGAAATATTTCTTTTTTGTAATATAGGCATTATTTATATAAATTTTCCTCTTGGAATTGCTTTTTACATCTCATAAATGTTGGTATGTTTTGTTTCCATTTTTCTTTATTTCAATATATTTTTTTTTAATTTCCCATTTGAGTTCCTGTTTAACTCACCAGTTGTTCAGGAGTATGTTGTTTAATTTCCACATATCAGTGAATTTTCTAGTTCCCTCCTATTATTGATTACTACTTTCATATCACTGTGGTCAGAAAAAAATACTTGGTACAATTCAAATCTTTTTAATTTTGCTGAAACTTATTTTTTGACCTAATGTATTACTTATACTAAAGAATTTTCCATATGCATTTGAGAAGAATGTGTATTCTGGAGCAATTGAATGGAATATTTTATAAATTTCCATTAGGTACTTTTGGTCTAATGTGTAATACAAGTCCAAGATATCCTTGTTGATTTTCTGTTGGATTACCTGTCCATTGTTAAAAGTGGGATATTGAAGTCCCATACCACAAAAATCTCCAATACTATTATTTTGTTTTTCCCCATTCAGATCTGCTAGTATTTACTTAATATATTTAGGTGCTACAATGCTGGGTTTGGGTATCTTTACAATTGTTATATCCTTTGATAAAATAACCTCTTTATCATACACACACATACACACACACACACACACACACACACACACATATATGTATAAAATAATCTTCTTTGTCTCTTGTTATAGTTTCCTACTTAAAGTCTATTTTGTCTGATATAAAAGTAGCCATCCTTTTTTCTTGTTTTCCACTTGTATGGGATATCTCTTTCTATACCTTTATTTTGAGCCTATGTGTGTATTGAAGCTGAACTGTATCTTTTATAGACAACATTTGGTTGGGCACATTTAGTCACTCTGTGCTGCTTTCTTTCTTTTTTTTTTTTTTAAGATTTTATATATTTATTTAGTTTAGAGGAAGGGGAGGGCAGATAGAGAGGGAGAGAGACAATCTTAAGTAGACTGTGCACTGAGCCTGGAGCCCAGTGCAGAACTTGATCCCACGACCCTGAGATCAAGACCTAAACCAGATTCAAGATTCAGATGCTTTACTGACTCAGTCACTCAGGAACCACATACTCTGTGCTTTTTGACTGAATAATTTAATCCATTTATATCTATCTATCTATCTATTTACTTATTTATTTTAGGATTTTATTTATTTATTTGAGATAGAGTTAGAGCAAGTGAAGGAGAGAGAGAGAGCAAGAGAGAACAAGCATGGGAAGCAGCAGAGGAAAGAGGAGAAGCATGCTCTCCACTGAGCAGGAGCTCAGCATGGGGCTAGATCCCAGGACCCTGGGATCATGACCTGAGCCAAAGGCAGACCCTTAACTGACTGAACCACCCAGGCACCTAAATCCATTTATATTTAAGTTAATTATTGGTAGGTAAGGACTTACCAATTGCCATCTTGCTAATTATTTTATGACTGTTATGTAGTTTCCTTTTTTCTTTTTTTTCTTTCTCCTTCGCTGATGATTTTCCATTATTGTATGATATACACTGATTTCCTTCTCTTTAACTTGGGTTCTCAGTGACACCTCCCAACCCAGCTGCTAGATGTTAGTGCAGCTGGCAGTAGTCACCAGTCAGTAGCATGCACATGATTAACGACAGGGGCTAGCTACAGTTGCCTATGTAATGTCAGGTTGTGGTTGCATGTACACATGTAGTGATTAGGAATAGGGACAGCAGCAAAGGTTGGGGTCAGTTGTGGTATACTGGCAGCTATGGAGTTTCTGGCTGTTGCCATGTACTATCATGTGTGTTGGTTCTCATCACAAGTGAATAGCAGTGGAGACTGACTTGGAGATAGTCCAAGTATGTGATATTCCAAGTATGTTGGAGGGGTGCAGCTGCAGGTAAGCCCAATAGACAGGAGATAGGGCCTGATCCAATTCCATAAATAGCAGGGAAGCCCTGACAGTTAGTGTGTATTCCTGTGGTTGCACATCTCCCCATAGTTGGGCATGGCAGTGGAGGCCAATGATAGAAGTAGGGCCAAGGGTGTGCAGGTAGACAGCTGGAGGGACTAGTTGCAGGTAAGCCTAATGGTACAGGTTAGTGACAGGAGATTGGGCTAATCTGGCCCCATAAGCTACTTTTGTGACTTTGGCTGTTGGTATACAATTTTGTGACGGCACAATTTTACTGTGAATATACAGGAGGGAATGGAGGCAAGTTTCAGGCATCAGACCAATGGTGTTCTAGTGCACAACTGGAGGGCTTAGCCTCAAGTGATAGTTGTGTTGGTTTAGGCTGGCATCTTGCACATGTACAGCCTCAGAGGCATAAGCTGGACCTAAACCCAAGGGTGGAAGGGTGGAAAAGTAGAGAGAAACTCAGGTGGTTCATGTCAGGGAAGCCAATCCTATTTGATGAAAGCTGACAAAATCCACAGGGTTTTGTCCATGGAAGCTGTGCTGACTATTGGTTTCTTCTTTGGTAAAACCTGCTGAAGTCATCTGCAGAGAAGATCATTGAGAACCACTGTCACTCCCTTTGCATGGCTGACTGATATCAATAATCCCTGCTCTTCTCTTTTGTCCCTAGCTATCTCTATATACCTCAGCTTTGACAGTCTCTGGTTGGGGTGAAACTAAACCAGGTCCTTCATACGATGAAAGGCTGGGGAAGCTGGTATTCAACCTGTTCTCCCTTTCTCAGCAAGAGAATCTATTTCCAGGCGAAGAGTTCCCTCTTGGTGCTGAACAGGGCCAGCTTTGGGATTGGATGATACAGCAAAATTAATCTATTTTTCTTCGCTTTATGTGTATTTATTTTCAATGTTTTTTTTTCCCACTGTATTGCTGAAGTTTCTTAAGTAGACTCCAGAGTTCTCCTAGGGCTGTTTTGTTCATGGAATGTCAGACTTGAGGGATAGTAGCTGGGATCTCCTACTCTGTCATCTTGGTGACATCACTCCAAAAAAAAAAAAAAATGTTTTCATAAAGAAAATAAAAATTTCTATTAGTGTAAGAAGATATAAAATTCTACTATTCACCTTTGATGAAATATCTATCTAGTTGAAGATTGTTATAAGAAATAACAAAAGGAAATTTTAAGCACACCAATGGTATTTTTAAAAATTATGTTAAACATAAACAAACCTATGTAGATGACTTTATAGTGGGTTTTTGCATTTACATATTTTTTTAATAGAAAACATCTAATTAATTATATTAAAAAGAACTAAAAAGCTATCCACTGACATTGCATATTGAAAAATATGGCAACATTTTAAAGAAATAATGCCTAAATATTTTGTCTATTTTTTTGTTTTGGTTTGTTTTGTATTTGCTTATTTTTGTTGATAAAATTAAGAATTTTAGAGGAAGAATAAGGGTTCTAACCCATAAAATAAATTAGGATTTTCATTTTTATAAATATAAACCATCACTTAAATAATAAAGATTCAACTGTTTGTTTATAAACCATGTAGACAACTTGTCAGCATGTCATTTTAAGTTCCAACCTTATACTAGAGACTTAAAATTTCTATAAATGAATTTTCAATCTGTTAAATAGTACTTAAAATACTGAACTACTAAAGGCCCTGAAAATAATCATACTAGTAGCATTGTTAAGAACATGCCCTTTAGCATAAACAGAATAGGGTTCAAATATGAGCTCTGCCTTATATTTCTTTCTTTTTTTTTTAAGATTTTATTTATTTATTTGACAGCGAGAGATCACAAGTAAGCATAGAGGCAGGCAGAGAAGAGGAGGAAGCAGGCTCCCCACTGAGCAGAGAACCCGATGCGGGGCTCGATCCCAGGACCCTGGGATCATGACCGGAGCTGAAGGCAGAGGCTTCAGCCACCCATGCGCCCCTCTGCCTTATACTTCTTGTGTGAGCTCAGAGACATTACTTAATACAATCATCAACTGTTTTTTTCTCATTCAAATTTCGAAGAGCTTAAATAAATTTATCCATATGAAGTTCCCAGCACATTTTCTGAAATAAGTATTCCTCCTTTTCTTATGTTTTACTAAGTGATTTTTGAAAAGTGTTCTGAATTAGGAGAACTTGAGAAAAGTCCAAAGATAAGCATTAGAATAATGAATGAATTCTTTAAATGATCCTATTGTATGTATGTGCATTGTGTTTGCATTTCATGTTTATAAAATATTTTGTACAAAAATATTTTTCTATTTTCATCAGATGAAAACCACCACTGTTCTGTAATTACTTACTATATTTACTATGAATAACTGGCACCCATGATGAAGTCTGTTGGAGTAATGTTTGGAATTTTCATCCCTTGAAGTAAAAGCAACTATGTATGGGATTTCTTACTTATTATACCACCAAGATGACAGAATAGGAAATCCTTGCTTCTGTCCCTCCAAAAAAGACGAACAATTCGATAAACAAGAATAGCTCTGGGAGAGCTCTGCAGTCCTTTTAAGAACCCTCACTTACTCTCCCCCCACCCCACCAAACCAGTATTAAATTTGAGTGGGAGGGTGCCTGGATGTCTCAGTGGGTTGAACCTCTGCTTCAGCTCGGGTCATGGTCTTGGAGTCCTGGGATCGAGCCCTGCATCAGGCTCTCTGCTCAGCAGGGAGCCTGCTTCCTCCTCTCTCTCTCTCTCTGTCTGCTCTCTACCTCTTGTGATCTCTGTCTTCAAATAAATAAATAAACTCTTAAAAAAATAAATAAATTTGAGCGGGAAAAATAGCATGGTTTATAATAACTAGTTATTAGTATTGTAAAATTATACATACAAGAAAAATAATAATTACAAGATTTTATCTGCCGTTCATCCTCACCTTCTTGTGACTTTGCATCTGGCATATGCTTCCTCTGGCTTTAATGCACTGCCCAGCAACCATATTTCCTGCTTGTGAAAATGTTTTTCACTCTTTACTGTAAAGCCCGTATTTGTTATCCCATAAAAAAGAGCTATTTTCTTCAAGTTTATTCCTATAGGGCATTTTGCATATGTACTATCATTTTGTTGCAACTTGCATTCCATTAGTTGCAAAAATATGTTTCCCTAGATAATCTCCTTGAGGATGGACAATTTCTTTTTGCAGTGCTAAAGGGGACTAGTACATAGGAGGTGCTAAATATAGTTTTGTTGAATGAAAATTGGATGTAGAATTGAACACCGTTTTACACTTAATGAAAATCTGTCTGTCTGTAAAGGATTACGTAGAATAAATTTTTTGACTAATCTGGAAGCATTTTATTAAAATTCTGATTCTACTATTGATTCACTTCCTAACCTATAAACCTATGTCACTTTGATAAAATTTAGTTTTGAGAAACACTTTTGACCATTAAGAGAGTACAAAGCTGAATAAAAACATCACTGTGATCTTCCTAGTATACTGCTACTTTTAAAATCAAACACATTATACTTTAGAGAGAGCCTTTTTTTTTTTCTATGTCTGTCTTATCTCCTATGCTTTATTTTCTGCCTCACATAGTAGTAATGGCAGCTATTTAAATATTCTATAATAATGTTCTCAAGTTGCTGAGTTCATTTCTTCTTGTGATCTATGAGCAACACAGGTTATGTGAACACAGAGCTATCTAGAAATCACTCCTGACCAGAGAAGAGAGCTGCTATACATCACAGCACCTGTTTTGATATATTCAAGTACTTAAGTCACTTGATAGGCTGATAAATGGGAACATGGAGAAAAAAGACAAGAGAATAAGAGAAAGATAAGAACACTTGAGGAATAATTATTTAGTATTTGAAGGTATGATTCTTAAGCATGAGAAAAAATATTCCTGGGAGGAATGACTAATCTCTGGATTTTTTCCTTATTTTTCCAAATCCCATATTAATTCTGTTTTATTGTCCCTTTCTTACTTCATATACTTGTATTTCTGTTGTTACTTTGTATGAGGAGTGAAATACAGCTATAAGTTCCATTATATGATATGCCAGATCAACCATATATCCATTAGGTAATTCCAATTGTATTTCTTTCCCCTTAAGTTCTTGGAGGCTCCAGTTTACATTTTATTCAATCTTGTGCTTCCAGCCCTTAAACCCCAAATACATAGCATCATGCTTAACACATAGAAAATACTCAACATCAAAATAACCAAATTATTAACATGCAAACACATACATATGTGTATAAGTGTGTGTGCCATACACACACAGTATATGTAAATAAACTGATTTTATATAATGGCTTTCAGTAACTAAAACAAATTTTACACAATGACTTAGAAACTAGATGCCCACAAATAAACATAAATGTGTATGTGTATGTGCATATATTCAAATACACAAACACACACTATATATAAACTTATTTTACATGATGTCGTTGGGGTTTATGACTACCACTACTGAAAAATATGGCACCTGATAATATTGATTATTTTAAGTTGAAGTTGTTTGAGAAGTAATGCCAGGACCAGGAAGAACTTTCTGATCTTTCCCCAAAGCACATCTCCCCAATGTGAGAAGGACCCTCTGTATTCCCAGAGGAAAGGAGCATCCTTATTTTCAAAGATTGAAGGATCTCAAGAAGAACCTGAATGAGCAGGCCTTGCCAGGTTAACCTTAGTTACTCCTCTTAGCTCATATCCCTTATGGTCCTATCACATTTTTCCATGACTCTCCACTCTATGAAACCTAGTCTAAAAACACTCAGATTTAACCATTTGGAGGGTCTGTGTCATTAAAAACTTACAATTAAATATATTTATATGTGTTTCTCCTGTTAATCTGTCTTTGTTACAGAGACCCAGCTGAGAACTGAAGATAGGAGGAGGGAATATATTTTTCTTCCCTATAATGCCTTTTAGTGGCTAAAAAAATATAATGGATTTTAGAAACTAGGAGTTTATTATCACCATTCTTAACTTCTATTCAGTTTATCTCCCAAACTAATTTCTCTATTGGAAGGGGCTTGATCTCTTTGCTTTTTGTATAAAAATAGCTTTAGTCATGCATGTAACATAGTGCTCGAAACCAGCCTTTGTAAATGGTCACACATTGTCTTATCTTGCAAAACAAAACCAGGTGTACTTAAATATTATGTTAATTATGTAATTGCTAATAAATCTCACTGAATGGTATCTTCCATTTCCTTCTTATTTGGTTAGTTCTCTAATTTAGAACCTAAACTCTCCTTTAAATTAACCAAATTTTTGCTAAGGGAAAAATTCCATAACAGAAGTTTAAAAAAAATTAATATTCTTTTTTTTTAAGATTTTATTTATTTATTTGACAGAGAGAAATCACAAGTAGGCAGAGAGGCAGGCAGAGTGAGAGGAGGAAGCAGGCTCCCCGCTGAGAAGAGAGCTGGATGTGGGGCTCGAACCCAGGACCCTGAGACCATGACCTGAGCCGAAGGCAAAGGCTTAACCCACTGAGCCACCCAGGTGCTCCCAAAATTTAATATTCTTCAAATATCAACTATTACACAGAGAAATGAGTCCCAGTATATGGAAAATCATAAGAAAATTATTATTTGTTACCTGATTTTGAAGAAAGTACTATATAAAATTCCCTAACTGGTGAGGGGAAAATATCTGTTCAACCAGCCAGCCTCAGTTTCTCTATTCCTGAAAAGAGGGTTGATTGGCCTCTCTGAAGTGTTTTGAGACTTAATTAGTTTACACTTGAAAAGCACTTGCAATGTGAAAGGTCCTATTTAAATGCAAAGTACTATTAATCAGTGAATGCCAGATTCAGCAATTTTCTTTTACTTTATAAACTCTTAGCAACTCTTTAAACAAAATACGAAATTACATGTCCTGTGTGTGGTTTTTTTTTTTTTTTTTTCTTTAGAAATCTCTTGTGCACATTTGCAGGCTGCTTTTAAAATGTTTGCAAGAAACCACTCTTTTCTCTCTTTCTTTTTTTGCCTTTTTACACAAATACTGCAACCTAAAAGTTCATGCCAACATTTTCCCCAAGTATATGTTCCTCTTGCTTCTCCTATTTCCCAATCCGTGTTATTCACAGCATCATTCTAATACAACTGATGCATTAGCAAAGCGGTGAATTAAATTGTGGCCCTTTCAATTGTTACTTCATTACTAACAGATTTGCAGAAAGAATGCATTATTTGTAAGCATGTTATGAAATATGAACTATTATGATTCAGTGTATATTCTCCAGATTTATACCGATCCTGCTTTCAGTTCAGGGGAAAATGTGAAGATCATGCTTTTGGCTCCACCATGGAGCTGAGACAAGTAACTGCAAGCTTTAGATGTGATGTCTTAAATATGAATCCAATCCAAAAGAATGGCCTAATTTATAATATTTTCCTCCCCATTCCATATGTAGTACAATATTTATAACAATATCAGAGGCAGGGATAACAAGCATGTGTCCCATCAAAAGTCAAGCCATTTGGAAATTAATTAGTTTTTAGATTTTTTTGTTTCAAAAACACTCATAGGAGAACAGGAAACAATCATACAGAGCTACTTCTATGTTTTAAAATTGGATTTTCTAAAAGGCTGTTTGGAAAGCACATTTCTATGAACTCATTTCTATTTATGAAAAACATCATGTAATTTTCAAAGAATTATTCTGTACTTAGTTTTTTACTCTACCAAATAACATTTCTTTTATATGCCTTACAAGGGACAGTGAAGTTTTGTACCATTAAATCTAAGCAGTGTTAGTAAACTATGTAAAGTGACCTTATTTTTTAATGCAACTTATATAAGAAGAAATAATTTTCTGACTAGAACTGCAAAATTAACAACATGAATAATTCTATGACTTAGCAAAAAAATTTACTATTAACTTCTAAACTTGATTGTTTTGTTACATTTATCCATCATTTATTATATTATTATAAGTACTTAAGTGTTAAAGATTAAAGATGAAAAGACATGAATTCCTGATTTTACAAATTTGAATCCTTGAAAAATAAGCTCTTAACTGATCTTAATTCTCAATATGAATGACTTTTTTTTTGACAGCTAAACTTTATATTTGCTGACATAAAAGTAACTTTATTTTTTTAAAGATTTTATTTATTTATTTGACAGAGAGAGAGAGAGAGATCACAAGTAGGCCGGCAGAGAGAGAAGCAGGTTCCCTACTGAACAGAGAGCCCGAAGCGGGGATGAATCCCAGGACTTGGAGATGTGACTTGAGCCAAAGGCAGAGGATTAACCCACTGAGCCACCCAGGTATCCCCAAAGATAAGTTTAAAACAAATCAGCCTACTTTAGCAGAGTAGACAGTAGTGTTCTCTGCCCCCTCATTTTATTGAGGAATGACTAACAAATAAAGAGTGTATATATTTAAGGTATACAATATGAAATTTTGACATATACATATACTGTGAGAAAATTACCATAATCAAGCTAATTAGATAAGTTTTTTTGTGTGCGTATGGTAAGAACACCTGAAATTTACTCTTAGTGAATTTCAAGTATGTTATTATTAATTATAATCACCATGCTGTACAGTAGGTCTCCAGAACATTTTCATCTCATAACTGAAGCTTGTACCCTCAACTCCAACTTACTAATTCATACCTGCTTCTTACGACAGTTGAAAAGTACTATCTTGGTTAGCATCATATATGCATAATGGTTAACTTTGTACTTATTTAGGTACTGTTTAACTTTAAAAGTTGGAAAATTCGGTCACCAGTGTATTTTATATTATTCAAATATACGGTCCAAAAATTTCAAAAATAGGTGCTTACTTGATTTTATTTTTTATTCTTTATTCTGAATTCTGACATCACAGAGATAGTCCCTTAGTTCTCCCCATCTCTAGAGAACTTAAGAAAAGAAACAGATGCTTACAACTTACAAGACTCAAAAAGAAAAATGGCAATTAAGATATAATGACATCTCTTAGGCATTTAATCATCATCATCATCATCATAATAAATAATGATCAGAACAAGTTAGATATTTCTAATATCATAAAGGCCAAAATTGGGACTCAGTTAACCATGGAGACTCTTCATTTTTTTGAGTTCGAAAATCTGAATAGCTTTCCCTTCACAAACTGCTTCTGCTATAAATCCTTCCTTAATTAAGAATACAAAATATACTCAGTTATACAGTTCTTGCCTGTTTTTTCAATCTATCACATTTTCAACTTATCACCCACTACCACCCATTCTAAGTTCCAGATAGTTCTTGTATCTGCCACCTCAATTCCTCTTGCATCCTAACTTAGTTCGTACTTTACTGCATTTTCTTTTGGGCGCTTTCTTCCATGATTTATTGCTTATCCCCCCCCACCCCTGGCTCACCCATAAGTGCACATGTTTACCTCAGTGGGCCATCTCTAAATCAATCAGATCATATAATCCCTCCACTTGAAACTGTTCCATGTCTTTTTAAGTGTCCCCAACACTTAGAGATTTTTTACCTTTTTTCTTAAAAGCTATGACATGGGGCACCTGGGCTCAGTGAGTTAAGCCACTGCCTTTGGTTCAGGTCATGATCTCAGGGTCCTGGGATTGAGTTCTGCACCAGGCTTTCTGCTCAGCAGGGAGCCTGCTTCCCTCTCTCTCTCTTTATCTCTCTGCCTACTTATGATCTCTCTCTGTCAAATAAATAAATAAAATCTTAAAAAAAAAAAAAAAGCTATGACATGGTCAAATATATACATTAACCTCTCCCAACTCTATCATGTAAGTCAGTTGCCTCACCCGAGGAGATAAATGCTCCATATCTTGTGCATGCTGGTACTAATAGTTTGTCTAGATTATTTTATTTTTGTGTGTGTACATTTTACTGAGACTTTGTATAAAGAAAGGAAAGTGGCTTATTTCTCTAGCTATCTAGCTGGTGGTTGAATCCAGGCTCTTGTGCTTACTAGCTCTGTGACTTGGAGCAAAATATGTAACATATGCCTCATCAACAAACAGGAATTGGACTAAAATTAAATAGGTGAAGGCATGTAAAATCTTAGTATAGTGCCTGGCACATGGACATGCATTGTTAAAATGACTGTAAATTAGTATTATTGATGTTATTATGATTTGTATTTTTCTGTTTCTATGAGTATGTGACTTATAAGAGACACTCAATAAATATTGTTGAATTTAAATGAGAGAAACAAGGAGGCTTAATTATTCATCAAAGTCAGAAATGATCACCAAAATTATCATCATCATTATCACCTTCAAACATTCTACACGTACAAAATATGTTAGCTAAATAAATAACAAGAAGCATTGTTTACATCTATAGTACTTGTAATCAATATGAATATTGTTTCCAGTTAATAAGTATATAGCTGGGAGGAGTCAAGATGGCGGAGAAGTAGCAAGCTGAGACTGCTTCAGCTAGCCGGAGATCAGCTAGATAGCTTATCTAAAGATTGCAAACACCTGAAAATCCATCGGCAGATCGAAGAGAAGAACAGCAATTCTGGAAACAGAAAATCAGCCACTTTCTGAAAGGTAGGACCGGCGGAGAAGTGAATCCAAAGCGACGGGAAGATAGACCCCGGGGGGAGGGGCCGGCTCCCGGCAAGCGGCGGAGCAACCGCGCACAAAATCAGGACTTTTAAAAGTCTGTTCCGCTGAGGGACATCGCTCCAGAGGCTAAACCGGGGCGAAGCCCACGCGGGGTCAGCGTGGCCTCAGGTCCCGCAGGGTCACAGAAGGATCGGGGGTGTCTGAGTGTCGCAGAGCTTGCGGGTATTGGAACGGGAAAGCCGGCTGCAGAGACAGAGCCGACAGTAAGCTCGCAGCTCCGTGTTACCTTGAACCGGTCGCAGGCTCGGTGAGCTCGGAGCGCGGCTGGAGGTCAGGCAGACGGGAGTAACTGGGCGCTGTGCTCTGAGGGCGCACTGAGGAGTGGGGCCCTGGGCTCTCGGCTCCTCCGGGCCGGAGACCAGGAGGCCGCCATTTGTATTCCCGTCCTCCGGAACTCTACGGAAAGCGCTCAGGGAACAAAAGCTCCTGAAAGCAAACCCGAGCGGATTACTCACCCCGGCCCCGGGTAAGGGCGGTGTAATTCCGCCTGGGGCAAAGACACTTGAGAATCACTACAACAGGCCCCTCCCCCAGAAGATCAACAAGAAATCCAGCCGAGACCAAGTTCACCTACCAAGGAGTGCGGTTTCAATACCAAGGAGAGCAGCAGAATTCCAGAGGAGGAGAAAGCCAAGCACGGAACTCATGGCTTTTTTCCTGTGATTTTTTTTAGTCTTGCAGTTAATTTAATTTTTTCTTTTTCATTTTTTTTTTTCTCGCCTTCGGGTAATTTTTTTTTTTTTTTTTTTAACTGTTACCTTTTTCTTTTTTAACGATTTTTTACTAGTTTATCTAATATATATATATATATATATATTTTTTTTTTTTACATTTTTCTTAGGTGTTTTCTTTTTTTTTCTTTTCTTTTCTTTTCTTTTTTTTTTTTTTTTTTTTTTTTTTTTCTTTTTTCTCTCTTCCTTTTTGAACCTCTTTTTATCCCCTTTCTCCCCACTCACGATTTTGGATCTCTTCTAATTTGGTTAAAGCATATTTTCCTGGGGTTGTTGCCACCCTTTTAGTATTTTACTTGCCCCTTCATTTACTCTTATCTGGACAAAATGACAAGACGTAAAAATTCAACACAAAAAAAAAGAAAAAAGAGGCAGTACCGAAGGCTAGGGACCTAATCAATACAGACATCGGTAATATGTCAGATCTAGAGTTCAGAATGACAATTCTCAAGGTTCTAGCCGGGCTCGAAAAAGGCATGGAAGATATTAGAGAAACCCTCTCGAGAGATATAAAAGCCCTTTCTGGAGAAATAAAAGAACTAAAATCTAACCAAGGTGAAATCAAAAAAGCTATTAATGAGGTGCAATCAAAAATGGAGGCTCTCACTGCTAGGATAAATGAGGCAGAAGAAAGAATTAGTGATATAGAAGACCAAATGACAGAGAATAAAGAAGCTGAGCAAAAGAGGGACAAACAGCTACTGGACCACGAGGGGAGAATTCGAGAGATAAGTGACACCATAAGACGAAACAACATTAGAATAATTGGGATTCCAGAAGAAGAAGAAAGTGAGAGGGGAGCAGAAGGTATACTGGAGAGAATTATTGGGGAGAATTTCCCCAATATGGCAAAGGGAAAGAGCATCAAAATTCAGGAGGTTCAGAGAATGCCCCTCAAAATCAATAAGAATAGGCCCACACCCCGTCACCTAATAGTAAAATTTACAAGTCTCAATGACAAAGAGAAAATCCTGAAAGCAGCCCGGGAAAAGAAGTCTGTAACATACAATGGTAAAAATATTAGATTGGCAGCTGACTTATCCACAGAGACCTGGCAGGCCAGAAAGAGCTGGCATGATATTTTCAGAGCACTAAACGAGAAAAACATGCAGCCAAGAATACTATATCCAGCTAGGCTATCATTGAAAATAGAAGGAGAGATTAAAAGCTTCCAGGACAAACAACAACTGAAAGAATTTGCAAATACCAAACCAGCTCTACAGGAAATCTTGAAAGGGGTCCTCTAAGCAAAGAGAGAGCCTACAAGTGGTAGATCAGAAAGGAACAGAGACCATATACAGTAACAGTCACCTTACAGGCAATACAATGGCACTAAATTCATATCTCTCAATAGTTACCCTGAATGTGAATGGGCTAAATGCCCCTGTCAAAAGACACAGGGTATCAGAATGGATAAAAAAACAAAACCCATCTATATGTTGCCTCCAAGAAACACATTTTAAGCCCGAAGACACCTCCAGATTTAAAGTGAGGGGGTGGAAAAGACTTTACCATGCTAATGGACATCAGAAGAAAGCAGGAGTGGCAATCCTTATATCAGATCAATTAGATTTTAAGCCAAAGACTATAATAAGAGATGAGGAAGGACACTATATCATACTCAAAGGGTCTGTCCAACAAGAAGATTTAACAATTTTAAATATCTATGCCCCCAATGTGGGAGCAGCCAACTATATAAACCAATTAATAACAAAATCAAAGAAACACATCAACAATAATACAATGATAGTAGGGGACTTTAACACTCCCCTCACTAAAATGGACAGGTCATCCAAGCAAAAGATCAGCAAGGATATAAAGGCCTTAAATGACACACTGGACCAGATGGACATCACAGATATATTCAGAATATTTCATCCCAAAGCAACAGAATACACATTCTTCTCTAGTGCACATGGAACATTCTCCAGAATAGATCACATCCTCGGTCCTAAATCAGGACTCAACCGGTATCAAAAGATTGGGATCATTCCCTGCATATTTTCAGACCACAATGCTCTAAAGCTAGAACTCAACCACAAAAGGAAGTTTGGAAAGAACCCAAATACATGGAGACTAAACAGTATCCTTCTAAAGAATGAATGGGTCAACCGGGAAATTAAAGAAGAATTGAAAAAAATCATGGAAACAAATGATAATGAAAACACAACGGTTCAAAATCTGTGGGACACAACAAAGGCAGTCCTGAGAGGAAAATATATAGCGGTACAAGCCTTTCTCAAGAAACAAGAAAGGTCTCAGGTACACAACCTAACCCTACACCTAAAGGAGCTGGAGAAAGAACAAGAAAGAAACCCTAAGCCCAGCAGGAGAAGAGAAATCATAAAGATCAGAGCAGAAATCAATGAAATAGAAAGCAAAAAAAACAATAGAACAAATCAACGAAACTAGGAGCTGGTTCTTTGAAAGAATTAATAAAATTGATAAACCCCTGGCCCGACTTATCAAAAAGAAAAGAGAAAGGACCCAAATAAATAAAATCATGAATGAAAGAGGAGAGATCACAACTAACACCAAAGAAATACAAACTATTATAAGAACATACTATGAGCAACTCTACGGCAATAAATTTGACAATCTGGAAGAAATGGATGCATTCCTAGAAACATATAAACTACCACAACTGAACCAGGAAGAAATAGAAAGCCTGAACAGACCCATAACCAGTAAGGAGATTGAAACAGTCATTAAAAATCTCCAAACAAACAAAAGCCCAGGGCCAGACGGCTTCCCGGGGGAATTCTACCAAACATTTAAAGAAGAACTAATTCCTATTCTCCTGAAACTGTTCCAAAAAATAGAAATGGAAGGAAAACTTCCAAACTCATTTTATGAGGCCAGCATCACCTTGATCCCAAAACCAGACAAGGATCCCACCAAAAAAGAGAGCTATAGACCGATATCCTTGATGAACACAGATGCGAAAATACTCAACAAAATACTAGCCAATAGGATTCAACAGTACATTAAAAAGATTATTCACCACGACCAAGTGGGATTTATTCCAGGGCTGCAAGGTTGGTTCAACATCCGCAAATCAGTCAATGTGATACAACACATCAATAAAAGTAAGAACAAGAACCATATGATACTCTCAATAGATGCTGAAAAAGCATTTGACAAAGTACAACATCCCTTCCTGATCAAAACTCTTCAAAGTGTAGGGATAGAGGGCACATACCTCAATATCATCAAAGCCATCTATGAAAAACCCACCGCAAATATCATTCTCAATGGAGAAAAACTGAAAGCTTTTCCGCTAAGGTCAGGAACACGGCAGGGATGTCCATTATCACCACTGCTATTCAACATCGTACTAGAGGTCCTAGCCTCAGCAATCAGACAACAAAAGGAAATTAAAGGCATCCAAATCGGCAAAGAAGAAGTCAAATTATCACTCTTCGCAGATGATATGATACTATATGTGGAAAACCCAAAAGACTCCACTCCAAAACTGCTAGAACTTATACAGGAATTCAGTAAAGTGTCAGGATATAAAATCAATGCACAGAAATCAGTTGCATTTCTCTACACCAACAGCAAGACAGAAGAAAGAGATATTAAGGAGTCAATCCCATTTACAATTGCATCCAAAACCATAAGATACCTAGGAATAAACCTAACCAAAGAGACACAGAATCTATACTCAGAAAACTATAAAGTACTCATGAAAGAAATTGAGGAAGACACAAAGAAATGGAAAAACGTTCCATGCTCCTGGATTGGAAGAATAAATATTGTGAAAATGTCTATGCTACCTAAAGCAATCTACACATTTAATGCAATTCCTATCAAAGTACCATCCATCTTTTTCAAAGAAATGGAACAAATAATTCTAAAATGTATATGGAACCAGAAAAGACCTCGAATAGCCAAAGGGATATTGAAAAAGAAAGCCAACGTTGGTGGCATCACAATTCCGGACTTCAAGCTCTATTACAAAGCTGTCATCATCAAGACAGCATGGTACTGGCACAAAAACAGACACATAGATCAATGGAACAGAATAGAGAGCCCAGAAATAGACCCTCAAATCTATGGTCAACTAATCTTCGACAAAGCAGGAAAGAATGTCCAATGGAAAAAAGACAGCCTTTTCAATAAATGGTGCTGGGAAAATTGGACAGCCACATGCAGAAAAATGAAATTGGACCATTTCCTTACACCCACACACAAAAATAGACTCAAAATGGATGAAGGACCTCAATGTACGAAAGGAATCCATCAAAATCCTTGAGAACACGGGCAGCAACCTCTTCGACCTCTGCCGCAGCAACATCTTCCTAGGAACAACGCCAAAGGCAAGGGAAGCAAGGGAAAAAATGAACTACTGGGATTTCATCAAGATCAAAAGCTTTTGCACAGCAAAGGAAACAGTTAACAAAATCAAAAGACAACTGACAGAATGGGAGAAGATATTTGCAAACGACATATCAGATAAAGGACTAGTGTCCAGAATCTATAAAGAACTTAGCAAACTCAACACCCAAAGAACAAATAATCCAATCAAGAAATGGGCAGAGGACATGAACAGACATTTCTGCAAAGAAGACATCCAGATGGCGAACAGACACATGAAAAAGTGCTCCATATCACTCGGCATCAGGGAAATACAAATCAAAACCACAATGCGATATCACCTCACACCAGTCAGAATGGCTAAAATCAACAAGTCAGGAAATGACAGATGCTGGCGAGGATGCGGAGAAAGGGGAACCCTCCTACACTGTTGGTGGGAATGCAAGCTGGTGCAGCCACTCTGGAAAACAGCATGGCGGTTCCTCAAAATGTTGAAAATAGAACTGCCCTATGACCCAGCAATTGCACTATTGGGTATTTACCCTAAAGATACAAATGTAGTGATCCAAAGGGGCACATGCACCCGAATGTTTATAGCAGCAATGTCCACAATAGCCAAACTATGGAAAGAACCTAGATGTCCATCAACAGATGAATGGATCAAGAAGATGTGGTATATATACACAATGGAATACTATGCAGCCATCAAAAGAAATGAAATCTTGCCATTTGCGACAACATGGATGGAACTAGAGCGTATCATGCTTAGCGAAATAAGTCAAGCAGAGAAAGACAACTATCATATGATCTCCCTGATATGAGGAAGTGGTGATACAACATGGAGGCTTAAGTGGGTAGAAGAAGAATAAATGAAACAAGATGGGATTGGGAGGGAGACAAACCATAAGTGACTCTTAATCTCACAAAACAAACTGAGGGTTGCCGGGGGCAGGGGGTTTGGGAGAAGGGGGTGGGATTATGGACATTGGGGAGGGTATGTGATTTGGTGAGTGCTGTGAAGTGTGTAAACCTGTTGATTCACAGACCTGTACCCCTGGGGATAAAAATATATGTTTATCAAAAATAAAAAATTAAAAAAAAAAAAAAAAATAAGTATATAGCTTCCAGTTAATAAGTAATTCAGTACTATAAATTTACATAATACCAATGTGTTATGAGACAAGGGCAGAATTGTAAATATTTTTAAGATTACAGTTACAACAAACATGTGTCTTAATGTTTCATAGGCAGTGCCAATTTTAAAAATGTAAGCATACCATCTATGCCAGCAACTTCAGAAATAACATATGATATAGAGGGCTTTGACAATAGCGAGAACTCAGTAACTTACATGGCGGCAACACAGGTGTTTACAGGGTAACTTGATTTATATTTTGTAAATCTGAAATAATTCATATTATGAAAAAAGTGACATAACAATTCCATATAGCATATAAGCCACAACATCCAGACTGGTCTTTCCCTTCTGAAGCAGCACAGAATTCCAGTAGGGAATCAGAAACAATGATGTCCATGACTTTACCACTTAGCATATTCAATTCAACTGGGCTCAACTAATTTTATGAATTTTAATTCAACATTTATCTTCATGGATTGTTTCTGAGCTATAAAAAATGGATAAATATGACTTAATGTTTGCATTTTATTTTTCTTCTCTTTTTCTTAATATACACCTAACACCTTATTTGGTATGTGCTAGACAAATGATAGCTCAAGTGTGTTAATGTTGGAATATAAAACTTACATATAATTCTGTTAATAGAATTATTAGTTGAGAGTATCAATTTAATATTATTGAAACAAATTTTTTTTAAAGTTTTTCTTTTCAACTTTAGGTTGTATATATTTATTTAGCCAGAGAAAAGAGAGGTATCCTCAGACTTGCTTATTTACTTTTTCTTTTTTTTAATACATGCTTTGTGAAATTATGGTTCTGGAACTACATCACTCCTTCTGAAGACTACTTGTCCATCAAGCCATGTTCTAAAAATAAAATGCAAAAGAGCTCCCTACTTAGACAGTAGGATTTAATTTCTGATTCTAAGTAATGACTTTAGTCAGGAATGATTTTTGTTTGTGTGTTTGTTTAATCTGCTTTCTGCCTACACTGCTAATGGTCCCTTCTCCCTAAAGATGAAATTGATTGAACTGCAGTGTGTATCTTGTATACTATGAGACCAAACCTGAGGCCAAGCTGGAAACATAAGGCAAGAACATGTTTACTCAACTCCTCTCCCTCCATAGTATCCAGTTGTTACCAAATCTTTACTTCTCCCTTATGTGTCCATTCTCTATTTCCTTTTTCCTATTCCCACTGCTGGCATCTTAGCCCAGGACCTCATCATCTTAAAACAGAATTATTCAATAGCTTCCTGACTGCTATCCTTATTTTTAGTTTTCATAAGACAATCCATTCTCCATAAGCCCACAAAATAATTCTCCAAAATATATCATTTTATGTGTTAATTCCTTCTTAGAGGCTTCAGTTGGCTCAATATTGCCTACTTGCAGGATAGCAGATAGCTTCCATAAGAACTGCTGACTCCAGTCCACAGTCAGGCTTAACATGGAGTGCCCTGTGGAAACTAATTTTGAAACCAGTTTCTAAAAGTATCTGGCAAGAGTGCAGAGATTGATTAGTGATGTCTGCAACATCTAGAAATGGAGACTTGCAGAGTACATTTAGGAGTAGTTTCAACATAGTAAAATCTATCTTTTCACTATTCTCAAATGGAATGTAGACGGATATATCTATTTAGACAATATAGTTTATGATTTGAAAAAATGATATGGATTACTTGGGCAAATGGATATAACACTCACTCTTTTCCCAGCTAAGTCACTTAGTAACTTCTTTTGTTACATAGTTGCTTAACCTTCCTATGAATGTCCTAATTGTCAAAATGAGGATAATAAGGTCATTGTAAAAACTGTGTAACTATGGGTAAATAACTTAGAGGAGTGCCTAACACATAGCAAGCTTTAAAAAAATATATTCTATGATTATCATCATTACCATGTTTTTATGATCGAGAAGCCTCTGCTATCTACCACATTGAGAAGAAAATAAAGAAAAATGTGTTTCACACAGTATTTCCCACTACCATGTATGTAAGAGCAGGTATTTAAATACACAGATATATAGATATGGATACAGATATAGGTAGAGATATAGATGTATATATAAATGCAAAAAAAGGTATCTGTATAGAGATATTGATTTGGCCACCAGACAAAATATTGTCAATTATTCTATATCTTACCACAGTTACTATTTAACTGAAAATAATGAAGTAATTAAAAATAAGGTATTTATTTGCAAAAGAAGGAAAAAAATAACTCATCTAATGAAACAGTGATTATAATACTATAATACTATTCCTAGATAATTAGATACCATCTTACCTCAAGATGTTTGCACTTGTTGTTGCCTTGGCTTAAGATGCTTTTCCCTACGTATATTCCTGGTTGTCTCTTCTCCTTCGAGTCTACCTAGTTGTCATCCTCAATGAGGCCTTGACCATCCACTCTGTTTCTGAATATAGCACTCCTAGTGTTCATCTTACCTTTCCTTGCACATTTTTTTTCTTTACTGTGCTCGTAACTTTCTATTACACTAAGTAGTTTACTATATATCATTTGAATTATTTTCTCTCTCCCCATGCTGGACTGTAAGATCCATGATGACAAAAAAATTAATTAATTAATTAATTAATCCATGATGGCAGAGAACTTTGTTTACTGATGTATCCACATTGCCTAAAAAATGGGCTTACACATAGTAAAAGCTTAAGAATTGTATGAAAAATGAATAAAAATAGTTTTAGATGAGATAGACATCTTTAGCTATTTAAATGAAAAGATCTTTTATTAATCTCACAAGGTATATGTAGGGATTTTAATTGATCTTTAGAGATCTTTAAGAGCTGAGTAGGACATAAAAATAGGCCTTTACATTTACACAGATTATTTTGAAATTAATGTATAGTTATATGAGGAAAACTGAGGCTGAAGATGTAGTTGAAAAATAAAAATAAGTATAATAATAAAATTATTGCTATATACAAGTACATCGTTTTGTTAGCAAATGTTTGGAATTTTTGAGGAAATAGTAAAATCTAAAATCTGTTCCAGAAAAATATTCACACGAAGACTCCTGGGCCTCTAGTCTGATTTGATACCTTCTAATACAGTGAGGAAGGCAGGTGAAGGTGAACATAATCTCATCTATCTTGCACTTTGCATGTGGGCAAGGCAAAGGGAAAAGGTAAAAAGCTCTTGTCCCTTACACATCTATAAAATGCCCTTTTCTGGAGACATCTTTGAATGTGTGATTGTTATTCATGGAAACTGTCAGTTTTCTTCAGTCCACCCGGTAACGTGATAAGTGAGTGACAGAGAGTGGGCCATTATCTTGACAAGGTAGAGCTTAGCTAGCAAAAAGTCAAGTTAAAAGGAAACCTAAAATAAGAGAATAAGGATATTATTATTTTTTATTTGATTTTACTTACACGTACTATGAATCTGAACTGCACGATTTTATTTTAATCATTAATACTGTCCTTGCCAGATTATCCAAATGAATATTGGGGAAAAGGCCAATCATTCACCTGCTGATTTAATGGTAATATATGAGGTTTTAATACTATAGACTTAATATTAAGGGGATTTTATTTCAATGTTTTGGCATTAAAAGCAGTCATTATAGCTGTTGAATATATTGTTTTTATTCCTCCCCAAGTAATCCTTTCTATAAAGTATGTTATCAACCTTAATTAAACAGGGACCATAAAAAGTCCTTAAGTCATTTTTAGAAAATGTCTTCAAAGTGGTTTTATAATATCACTTAATATATGCTTGCAATCTGAAGAAAATACCATAGCTTCCATAGAATATAACAGCAAATGATTCTACACATTCCAAGTTGAGAATATATCATAGTTAGAAGCAGATCTAGATAGTGCATCTTACAAACAGGAGTTCTACAGGCAGTGTCATAGGAAACTACATTAATAAGGTACAATGGAAGGAGGTTTGGACAGAAGGCAAAGTTGGAATCTGATGAAGTTTCAACAGAGGTTTCAACTCTGTGAGCAGCTCTACAACTGTTAATATTCTTCTGAGCTGTCCTCATTGAGGGAAAGGAGTGAAGCCTTTGTATTCTTTCAACTCTCAACCACTGGTAGTAGGTTACCTCCAGGAGGGTGGCATTGTGGTTGATGGTGCATAACCTCACAGAAAACAACATCCTTTGTCAAGGGCTATTCCTAGAGAGGGACTTAGCTCTACGCCACCAGCAGCGACACTCCTGACAGCAGGAGAAACGAGAGTCTCAGTATAAAGTGGGATCGACGAGGCACACCAAAGCATCTACTGTAGCCCACCTATTGCTTCAAGCAGTGAGTTCATCCATCAGCAAACAACTTGCACATCATTCTGGTTGGTACCTCTTCTAGGGGAAACTTAGAAAAGTTAGTGGGGCCCCATGATGCTGCTGGTAATCTTGGGCCATAACTTAGCACATGTTAGCTCCCTCCTTTACTACCTCTTTGGGACTCCCCTCACCCTTGGCTAGCACTCCTGCTCATCTAAGTTGCTAGCTTGGAGGAGTCACATAGACCTCATCCTTAAGAGGCCTGGAGTACTGGTCACAGTGTACTTTTCAGGTTATGACTCTTGCTTTTGTCCATTCTATGCCATGATTGGACAGAGAAGTATTAAGAAATGCTTCTGTGGACTGTCAGGGTGTGAGAAGTATTTTTCCTTCCTCTGATCATCAGGGTCAATTATTAAAAGATAGTTAACCCTTCCATTGACTGCTGGTTTCTTAGCTGAAGAGTACAATGTTGTGTGGTAGCAGCAACAGCTTCAAGTTTAATGGACTCTCGTGTATGTTTTGGTGGAAATGTTTCCTTCTGAGAACTAGGACTTCTAGAGCACAGACTGGAAGTGCAGGGATAAAGAATCACAAATTCCTCAAATTCCTCCTGCTTTTACCACTCGTTTTCCAGACTCATGCATTCTAATTATTTTAACTTGTATCCAACCATCATGGTGGGTATATCATCTCCAAGATGATTTCTCTCAAATTTCTCTCTTAAAGTTGTTCTGCTTCTCTCCTGGGCCAGCAGCTTCTAAATAGCTAGATAACAGGTTCTATGGGTCCCATAGTCATGTGGCCATTGCCACACTCCTGTCTCAAGTGAATCTATAGGATGAACAGCATGTTATATAGGATAATGTGTTATGACCAACAATCTAGTGTGGCTACTCTGTAAACCCTCCAGTATCAGTGGTAATGAGGTGTTAAGGGCAAGAAAGGCAAACCCATACTTGGATCGATTCCAGTCAAAATGAACTTCTGCTCCTTCTAAGGTAGATGGAATCTAATGTAACTGATTTATTTCTAAGTCCTTGTTGCTGATAGCTTGGACATTTGACAATGTCAGGATCTAGTTCAGGATTATTGGAAGGAAACTCAGACATTTATGGTGATACACAGACCCATACCTGCCACCATAGTTTCTCCATTAATAAGCACATTATGCTAGTTGTGGGATAACCCAGGACAGCCTCTGGGTAATGTCAGCTGGTCAGGTCTTTGATTAACTTGTGCCAGTTCCACAGTAGATACTTTCTAATGGGCATTGATATGTTATACAAATATGTTCACACTTTATTCCTTTCTTATCTGTCCATCCATGTGTCTCTTCTTGAAAGCACCTTGTCCCCATGTTCTGTTATTTCTCTGTCTGGGCCCTTATCAGCCAACCTATTTTTCCTGATGTTGTGTTTGTATGTATACATATACATTCTTCAGACTACTCTTCTTCCCACATAAAGTAGATGACCAGCTATCTGCATGAAATTATGCTGATTGAAAGTATGTCTCCTTGTTGCTGAATTTTAGAATTGCTCTGAGTTGTGTATCAGTAATCCAATTTTAGCTGTCACACCCACACCAAATGGGTCATTAGAAAACCAACCTTGAACTCTTCCTCATCCATCAGATAGCTGTGGCCATAAGTATGAAGCAATATAAAGGTACTATTCCAACAGTGATGGAAAGCATGGATGTCTTGATCATTTGTTTGTGGAGGTGTGTCCTTGGCCCCGGACTTAAGTGTTTTCAATCTTGGATGTAGAACATACATGCTATGAAGGACTGCTGCTGTAGTCACCTAACCCTGTGATTAGATCAACTGGACAAACTCCAGTTGACCTTGGGAAGCTCTGGCAGCATGGTCACTTATTGTCCTGTGCTCAAGCATTGTCTCTACCAAGACTGACTAGCCATGAGGAATTTTTGAATTTTTTTCAAGAGGAATATGACTTTCTGTTTCAGAGTGCATGACCTTAATTTAGAAGTGTAGGGGTTATGTTGTGATTCTTCTCTATCAGGGCTTGTCATAAATACCACTCATTTTTCCCATTAGGGATAGTCTCTATCCTATAGAATCCACGAGATTATGTGGCCTGAATGTTAAGACTGTTTGTACGCTGGCCAGAACTGCTGCAGGTTCTGTTCCTTCCCTGGTTCCCACTCAAAGGTGGCAACCTTCCTTGTCAATCAATAATAGTGGGACCTATATTCTTAAGTGAAATATACCAACTCTAGAATCCAGAAAAGCCTACAAGACAATATGCTTCTTTTTCAGACTGAAAGATGTGAGATCTAATAATTTGATCATTACTTTGAGGGTGTGATAATTAGCTCTTGACCCTGACATTCCCAAAAGACTGAATCCCTAAAAGTATCGCTAATATGGTGGGCCCCTGAACGTTCATAAGATATATTTTCTCACACCATCTGAAACACTTATGTTTTATTTCTTCAACAAGTAGGCCACTTGCTTGCTCACTCATGTCAGTTAGCATGGGGTTACTGCTATAGTCAAGAGGAACAGTAGAATGTACTGAGGGAATCTAGATGGGACAGGTTGCTTTGGACTATATTATTAAAGAGCATGGGAGACAACACAGCCCTGAAAGAACATACGTGCATATTACTCTGTTTCCTTTGTGAATGGAACTTCTGCTTCATTTTTTCTGATGAGGATGGAACAATGAATTCACCAGATTAATGGCCACATATTATGTACCTGAGGGCATATTTGTCTACTTTAGAAAACTTCTTTTGATACAGTAACGAAAAATAAGATAATTTCCTCTCAAGTGCTATTAAAAGGTACTGAAAATGTTATCGCATAAATTACATGATCTTTATTAAATTGAATACCATCAAATATGAAAAATGTCATATGGAAAAGGGATGGGACTGATACAGGTGGGCACAATGTGTAGAACTGGAACCAATATATAAGGAAATGAGTTTTATTTCAATATAAGCAATGATTTTGTAGCTGAGTCATATAGGATAAGATGAATAGTTGGGAGGTAAACCATTCCCTGATATTACAAGTCTTTTAACAAGGGATTGACAACCTCTTTGAGCAGGTAGTTGTGGTGCAAGTTGCAGAGTAATATTTTGGGTAAGTGACCTTCAAGGATGCTTCCAACACTGAGATTATTGAAGTATAATACATTCTCTACAGGATGATAATGCTCAGATATTCATTCCTTTGTATATTCGTTTATTATAGTACTGTGTATTGAGCACTTACAGTATGCTAGGGACGAGATATTTTCTTGGCTTTCTTTCCTTGAATGACTATGGTAGAAAAGTACCCACTATTTGGGAAATGCATCATATTTTCAAGCACCAATGAGACTTTGTTAATTGTTTCAATGTTCATATATAGACATGCTTGCATTCAGGCATATATACACATTAATATTTTTAAATATATATTTCCATTTCTTGACATGAGATAAGAGGATTGATACTTTATATAAAATAAAACTTTTAAAGTTTAGATAGCAGTGAAAAACTGGTTAATGTAATTGTTAGTAAAAAGAACGATAGAAAAATCCAGTCTTCGCATTCTTAAAAACATTTCCCAATGAAGTCCCAGACAAGAAACTAGTTCTTAAAACCTTCAACAAGATATATATATGGTACATCTGTGAACCTTGTCCAATTATATTGTACAAAGTTTTTCTACTGAAACTACTTTTGAAGTTTTCATTAACAAATGGGAAAACATTTATTTGTAAGCTCACCTCATCATATTATTAAAATAATATTTTAAAAAGGATGTAACCTAGGATTTTAAATTTAATCATCATTCTATTTTATAAAAGGTTAAAATCAATCAAGTAATTTTAGCAAAATACTTATGCTTTTGTTTTAATAGGGTAACCTCAGATGTTAGAATCAGAAAGACTTCTCTTCAGTCCCAGATCTGTCATGTATTATTAGCTCAGTGATTTTTCTAAATTCCCTTATCTTCCTGTTCTTTCATTACCTTATCTTTAAAATGGGGGTAACTTGGGACACCTGAGTGGCACAGTCAGTTAAGCATCTGCCTTTGGCTCAGGTCATGATCCCAGAGTCTTGGGATCGAGTCCCACATCAGGCTCCCTGTTCAGTGAGGAGTCTACTTCTCCCTCTGTCCCCACCCCCCAACCCTGTACAAATAAATAAATAAAGAAAATCCTTTAAAAATGGGGATAATTCTAACTAAAGATAGAGATGAAACAAAGGTTTTATAAATATTGAATTAAATTAAAAATGTGAAATATATTGAACAATGTGCCTGACACATGGAAAGAAAAAAAAAAAACTTACCAAACAGGATTATTGATAGCATAACTAATGCTACATTATTAGTAGTAATAATAACACATTTTTACTAAAACTTTTATTATTAACTACTTAGTAGTGTATCTACTTAGTTTACTATAATGTCTTTTGTTTTAACCAAGACACTGAAAGTGTAGCCTAAAGAAAATGTCACCAGCAGATTTGAGAGGATCCTTTTCCTCTACCTTGAGGGCTAGACTTAAATGCAATTCCCATTGTTATTTACTAAAAAAGAGAAACATCATGATAAGGAATTAACTACTTAGTGAAGTCCCATTATCTGTATGCTTATTTTGATTCTATTCTGCCTATACAA
This sequence comes from Mustela putorius furo, assembly GCF_011764305.1. Classification (NCBI taxonomy): domain Eukaryota; kingdom Metazoa; phylum Chordata; class Mammalia; order Carnivora; family Mustelidae; genus Mustela; species Mustela putorius. The sequence goes on from NW_025421443.1 coordinate 327,865, forward strand.
ATGGAACTTTATATTAGGGAAACTCTTAGCATTTCAGAAAACATCTGTTTTTGTCATCACAGTAACTCTTGAGATAGGTATAATTTCCCAGTTCCAGTTTTATGAAAAGACACCCAGTATAGTTAAATGTCTTTCCAGGTCATTTTGGATGGTGAGTAATGCAAGTGGGGTTTAAATAGACTTTTCTTCTCCTCTTTGCTCTTTTCACTTCCACTAAGATTATCTCTTAGAGCTTCTCAAAGGGGACCTCAAAAGATAAATTTTCTTGTCTGGAAGTGAAACCACAGATTCCAACCAGTGTAGTTACAAATAATAAGGTCCTAGAATTGGTGATGTAATTTGTAAGCACATCAGACATAATTAACATAACCACTCTTTTACTTTGAAGGGTATCTGCTTTTTTTTGAGATAGATAGATGATAGTTGACAGAATCAGAACTGAAATATTCAGAAAGAATTACATACTGAATTGGGAAAAAGCGAAGAGTAGCTCCTGAGTAGAATTTAATAGTGATATATCATGATTTTATAAAAGTTGTAAAGGTGTTAAGATGCACTGCATGTGAATTTGCATTGGTCCCTAGTTAGTATCTTTCTCCCCTCCCCCACCAATACTTTAATATATCTGTCCATGTGCAGTAATAGCTTTGTCTTTTTTATCAATAAAATGTTATTTTAAGGGCATTAGGAGATATTAATTTTTTTGCTGCATAGTCATGCTGATAGAAATTGTGTGTGTGTGGGCGCCTGGGTGGCTCAGTGGGTTAGGCTGCTGCCTTCGGCTCAGGTCATGATCTCAGGGTCCTGGGATCGAGTCCCGCATCGGGCTCTCTGCTCAGCAGGGAGCCTGCTTCCTCCTCTCTCTCTCTCTCTCTGCCTGCCTCTCTGCCTACTTGTGATCTCTCTCTGTCAAATAAATGAATAAAATCTTAAAAAAAAAAAAAAAAAAAAAATTGTGTGTGTGTGTGTGTGTGTGTGTATCGGTTAAATTAGATCCCCAAGAACTTCCAGATGTTAAGGGGGCAGAAATGCATAAATGAGACCTGAAATCTTGCAAGACTTGAATTTGTTTGGATGATCAAAAATTGGTCTAAGACAGAATTCTGGAAAAGCAATTTCTCCATGAAATTTGCTGAGCACATTAATGAGTACTTAACTCTCAGCCTTCAAATTGATCAGACAGGGTCAGAAGGCAAAGATGGCTAACCCAGTGACTTTTAGTCTTTTTTTAATGTTACCATTAAAAGTTTGAGAGGCTTATGTGCCGTAAGTTTAAAATCATTGCATCTTAGTTTCACAGTACAGAAGGAAATAAATTCTCATAAACTGGTGATGTTCAGAATCTTTTTATTTTCTTTTGATAATTGCTTTCAGAGATAAATGCACTTGTATAGCACAAAATTAAATACATTCCTTGCTTTGGTCATTAAATGCTTAACATAATTACGCTAATTAAACCTTTATTATCAGATTTTCTGTAGAGATAATCCTTTCTTATATCTAAACTGTTACTTTTGGCTTCACTTGATGCTGCTACCTTTCTACTTCCTAATGGGATAAGGAAATTTTACAGCTGTTAAATCCAGTGATGATTTTTTCAACTTCATCTTTTTTGACTTACCAGTTTATCAGCTTTGATGGATCTGATCACTTCCTTGTCTTTGAGACAATCTCTTCATTAGACTCTCATAGTTTTCCCCAAGCCACATTGACTATTACCTCTCAAGGTCTTTTGTTGGCTTCTCTTCATCTCCCTAAGCTTTTATTGTTGGAGCACCAGTCTCTTGATAATCTCATAGCATTTAGGGCTTTAAGTACTCTAAGGACTTTTGGAGTTATATCCTCAACTTAGATTCTACATCTCTCTACCCCTATCAATTCCAAAGTCTTCTATCCAACCACTTACTCAACACTTCAACCATTAGCTATGCCATCTCAGTAAGTCCAATCAAATACCTGATCTTCTCCCTCAAGCCTGTTTCTCCTAATGTCTTCCTATCTCAGGAAAAGACAAATCCAGCCTTGCAAGAGTGTGGACCAAAACCTTGGGAGTATCTTGGGTTCTCTCCTTCTCTCACACACCCCATATTTGTGCCAGCAACTATTCAGTGCAGTTTTATAGTGAGAATTTTTTAAATCTATTTTTCTTCATCTCCACTGCTATCACCCTGAGAGAGACATCATTTCCTCTGGATTCTGCAATTTTTTTTCCTACCCATCCTGTAATCTATTTTCAACACAGCAGCCAGGATGATCTTGTTAAAAAGTAACTCAGATTGTGTTAATCTCTACTCACATTCCTTTAATGGCTTCTCATCTCTCTCGCACTAAAAGTCAAATTTTTCCTATAGTTTTAAAACTCTGTCTACACTAGATTATAGTATTTGATCTGACCCCCTCCAGTCTCCTCCCTCACTGCCCTTTGTTCCAGAAACACTCTCTTTGCTGTTCTCTCAAAGCAAACCCTGGACAAACCCACAAATCCTAGACAAACCCACCAAAGAGTCTTCTGCTGGCTGCTTCCCCTACTTGGAATTCCATCTTCCAGGAATCCAAGTTCACTTCCTTGCTTCCTTCAGGTATTTGTTTCAATGTTACTTATGCAGTGAGGACTTTCTTATGCTTTATTTGTAATTATACCACTTACCCTCCTGGCATGCTCTTACTCTTCTTCCCGGACTTATTTTTCTTCATGTCTTAATTTCTAACATCACTTGTTCTAATTCCTAATCTATACTTGTCTTGTTTCTGTTGTTAAATGTCTGAAGGCTGTCGTAGTGTTCACTATTGTGTCTCCAGTGCCTGGGTCATATAAAGTATATAGTATATGTCTGTTAATTGAGATAAGTATATCTCAAATTGTTACAAAAAGTTTATATTTTTAAAATTTACAAATTTCATGTCCATAAGTATTGTCAGAAAAAGTTTTAATATTCAATACACAATGTGATGTGTGCCTGACAACTTTATTTTCCATGTTTCACTGGCTTCACTTACATTAATTGTACTTTTTAAAAAAAAATTCCATTTTTGATATTTTGTATTGCATTATGATGGAGAATCTTTTCTTCAAATTTAAAATTACTTTTATTCGCACTTGATTATGTCATTCTGACAATATTTAGACTTTTCACTGAAATAAATGGATATACTTTATTTGTTTACCACAAATATTTTACAGGCATAATATGGGTTAAATATTCTTTGTAAAAGGCTGCATATGATAAAATAAAGGTCAAGGCTAAGCTAGAAGTCTAATATGTAATCTATATATAATTATAATCATGGAAACGAAAAATATATATTATGTAAAATATCAAGGAATAGTTTATTATGTAATTTTACATTCAACATGACCTTCATTTTTATACTCCCATCGAAAAAATAGAAAAGAAAGAAAAAAAAGAAAAAGAACAAAGAAGCTTCAGGGTTATAAAACTGGACTATCATCTCCCCCAAATTCAACTCTTTCGTGTAGTTCCTTTAATCTTCTCACAAAGGTAAAAATGAAATAAAAGATGTGTGTGTGTGTATCTGTATCTATATATCTATGTCTCTCTATATAAAAGTCTGTATATGGGGGCACCTGGGTGGCTCAGTGGGTTAAAGCCTCTGCCTTTGGCTCAGGTCATGATCCCAGGATCTTGGGATCGAGCCCCGCATCGGGCTCTCTGCTCGACGGGGAGCCTGCTTCCCCTTCTCTCTCTGCCTGCTTCTCTGCCTACTTGTGATCTCTGTCTGCCAAATAAATGAATAAAATCTTAAAAAAAAAAAAAGTCTGTATATGTAGACACCAAGAGGGAAAGAATTAACATCTTTGTCAGAAAAATTTTTAGGAAATATGATGCAGTGATTAAGACTATGGAATGTGGAGCAAAATCCCTGGGTTTAAATTCCTGATTTAGCACTTACTACACTTATTTGAGCAAGATGCTTACCATTTCCTTGCCATAGTTTTCTATGTTATTAAATGGAGATAGTTAAGAGAATGTACCTAATAAGATTATTTATAAAATTAAATGACTTCTGCCTAAGAAATGTTTAAATAATGCCTGGCATGTAGTAAGTGCTAAAGAAATGTTTGATAGCTAAATATATAGGTAAAGAAGAATATATTCAAATCAAGGTATATTCTACCGGTAAAATTAAAAACAAAACAAAACAAAACAAAACTGAGAGACAAATTTGACTATTAAGAGTTTAAATACCATAAAGTGAAGGTCTTATCTAGTTAGAAAATATTTAGGCCAAGAAGAATGAACCTTCCTTTTCTTTAAGCATTTGTCACTTTTTAATTTGCACATTTAATTTGCAAACACCTTTAATTCCCTTGCAGTGCTGAAAATTCTGCAAGAATGTTCATCTTTGTATCCTCTGCCCAACAGCACTAGCATATATATAGAAATTGACTCAGGGCTTTTTTAGTGAAGAATTTCAACAAGATTGGATATTATGACATTTTGATATTTAAGTTGGCTCTTATTTCCTTCCATTGTGTAGTGGAACACATTGAAATACCAGAAAAAAATGAAGAAGATTCCTACATGTCTTAATTTAATGCCACAAAAATGAACTGTATACTTTAAATATACTTTTACTAAAATTGCTATTTAATATACTCCTGATTTTCAATGTAGATGAATTTTTCTTTAAAAACTGAGATAACGGGCGCCTGGGTGGCTCAGTGGGTTAAGCCTCTGCCTTCAGCTCAGGTCATGATCTCAGGGTCCCGGGATCGAGTCCCACATCAGGCTCTCTGCTCATCGGAGAGCCTGCTTCCCCCTCTCTCTCTGCCTGCCTCTCTGCCTACTTGTGATTTCTCTGTGTGTCAAATAAATAAATAAAATCTTTAAAAAAATAATAAAAAAATAAAAACTGAGATAACTTAGCTAAAGGTAACGCTAATAACAAAATATCCTAGTAGTTTGTTTCAGGATTTTTCCGGAAATTTTTCCTGACATCATCATTGGGTAAAAGAAAACTGGAAATACCTCCATTTATAGACACATTATCTTTATGCTCTAGTATCTCTTCCTTCTGATAAAAGCTTGGAAAAGACTCAGGTCAGTGAAAATAAACCCCACCATATTAAGATCCAAGGTGAATGTTCTCTTTCCAATTAAGTTCCAATCATGTCATCTGTCTTTTAAATAAAATAATAAACTTAATTTCCTAGTTTTGTTGAGAATTGACATGCATCACTGTTTAAGGTAAACAGCATGATGTTTCGACTTAGGCACATATTGTGAAAGGATTACAATAGGCTTAGTTAACATTCATCTTTTCATATAAAGAAAAAAAAAATCTTGTGATGAGGACCCTGAGGATCTAATCTTTTAACAACTCTCCTGTATATCACATAGCAATGTTAACTATTTTTAGTCATTGTGGTATATATAACATCCTTAGTATTTAGAACTGGAAAGTGAGTTATTTTTTAAAAAGATTTATTTATTTGAGAGAGAGACTGAATGGGGCAGGGGGCAGAGAGAAACAGAAGGAGAAGGAGAAAAGCAGATGCTCTCAGTTGAACATGGCGCCCTATGCAGGGTGCTCTCCTGATCCTGGTATCATGACCTGAGCTGAAATCAAGAGCCAGACTCTTAGCTAACTGAGCCACCCAGGGATCACATAATTAACCTATTTTAAAGTAATTCACTATCTTTACAGAAAATGAATAATTTGCATCAGTCCAACCTATGAAAACTTTCCCCACTATACCTCATCATCTACTGTCTAATCTGGTTAGGTCTTCCTTAGGAATTCCTACCTCTGTGCTTTTGAGTATGCATAGTGGGTTAAAGATGGCCATATTCTTGTCATCAAATCTCTCACTGAGATGTCAGTTTGTTCCCCATAGTTTCACCGCCCTCTACTGCAGAGAATCTGGTCTGGTCCTGTGACTATTGCTAAAGTGAGGTGGTGCCAATTCTGGGCCTTTAAGAGGGCTCAATAGTTTTGTTCTCTCCCTCTTGGAACACAGATTCTTGCATCTTGGCTACCATGTTGTGAGCAGCTCAGGCTATGTGGAGGGGCCATGTAGAGAATTGAGGGGCTCCGAATGACTGCCCCTGATGATTTTCCAGCTGACAGTGCCAACTGCTACCCTGGGAGGAAGCCATCCTGGCCCTGCAAGTTCTAAGCCCCCAGGACCCAGCCTTTATCACTCAAAGCAGAACCACCTACCTGGGACCATTCAAATGCAAAGAATCAGGAGTGAGAGTGAGATAGTTGTTTTAAGGCATCAAAGTTTGGAGTAGAGCTGTAACTAAAGCAATATCCTTTTGCTTCTTTCCAATTTATTCCGATCGCCTTTATATTACTTTTTCAACTAGACTGTAAATTATTCATGGTCACAGATATTGCTGTATTTGCTTCCTATGTGTCCCTGTAGCTATTAACACATTGCTAGACACATGGGATTCTGATTACCGGAGCTTTCCAGTTGAATTATAAAAAAAACGGAGAAGCAAACAGTGGTAAAAAGGGAACTTTGGATTTAAGACAAATTTTAAAGACAGGATTTTGATTAAACCAATATTAATAACTAATGTAAAAAGAATGTGTCTTTCTATTTAATCTACAAAGGAATTAACTGTCATATTGTGTGTGTGTGTTTTGTTTATAAACTGAACCTAAAATATCAATTTTAATTAGAAGCATGGTCATCTATTGGAAATTTATACATGGAATTGTAAAAGACCAGACTAAAGGGAAATTATAATCAGACTGAAATAAATAAATAAAAAGATAAATAAGTAAATAAGTAAAGGGAGGAAAAAGCGTAAGTTATTGTTTAGAGCTACACAGTAAAAGGGGTGAACATAATAAATTTCTTTCAGTTTCTTGCATGTACTTGATGTGGGAAGTAACAGTTATCATACCCAGTCACTGAAACTAACAATATTCTGGGAACAGGTACTTTTTGCAAGCCCATTTATTAGTGTAACAATAAGGAAGCACAATTCAAGTCAGAACCCTGGATTAAGCAAACAGAATGACAATATGACAATATGCCTATTTGTGATCCAGGGCTTTTTTGGGGAGGGAATGGGGGTATGAAGAAACCAGTATTATTTAAAATGTGAAGGGTTTTTAATCTTTTTAAATTCCAAGCTAACTTTTGAGTACTTTTATTTCCTAATTGTTAATAAGTTATCTATAAGGCAGAAAATGTCCAATGTAGTTAAATAATTCCCAAAATCTTTCCCTGAGGACCAAGCCTCCCAGCAAAATCTCTCCCTGCTATGTTGCTTCTCAGAATTCCCATTTCTGTTTCAGAGCTGCACTTGCTAAGAGAGAAGATGATTAGAAAATAATGCAGAATACAAAAGGCAGTGTGTGTGTGTAAAAGGAGTGGTGAGGAATTAAGCCTCTTGCTCTCTGGATTCTTGCATTTGTACAAAGTTGAAGGGTAACTGGTCATTACATAAAAACACTTACGAAACGTGTTTAGTACTCTTGAAATGTGAGTGATTCACAAAGACAAATATTGTAGCACAAAGCTTTATTCATGCAGTCATACAGCCAATACATATTGTTGAAAGACATTTTTAAAATCATAGCGTGAGGAGTTGAAGGCATAACTCTTCACACTCACATCCGTATCATTCTCAAGTGAGCCATGGATAGAGAGTAGAAGTGGGAGGCAGAGGGAGGGTAGGAGAATAGGGAGCAAGCGAGGGAGAGATGAAAGAAGAAGAAAAGAAGCGAGAGAGAAAATACCAAAATAACATTCTGGGGCCCACCATCTCATCTATCCCAAGTATGTGGGCATCGTATCTAGCTTGTAACAAAGAGATGGCCATGGCGCTTCTTTCTGGTTCTAGACAGAGCTGATACAAGGGGGCACTGCATGCATGTGTGTCGCCTCAGCTCAGTCCCCATTCCTTCAGGAGTTACGAGCTCTGGATCCCAAGAATATCTAATGCACGCTGCTAGGCACGGAGGTCTCTTGGAGAGACTGTCCAGGTTCACGCGTGTGCGCTCAGGGGCGCTGGTGTATCTATATGTTGGGGAGAAGGAGGAGTCCCTTCTGCCAGAGACTCACCTGGATCCCCACATTTTCCGGGGATCATGGGAGGAGTGTACGAGGTCGGAGTGACCGGTAGCCTTGCAGTGATAAAGAGCGCGGAGTGCGGACGAGCGGGGCGGGGGAGGAGCGCGGCGGCACAGCCAAATCTTAACGGGGCCCGGGTGTTTGCAGACCCAAGTACAGCGCCGTGGGTCTCCGCGGGAGCCGTTCCAGAAGCTGCTGCCTGAGAACCCCGAGCCTCAGCCCCGCCTCACTTCGCGATCCTCCTCCTCCCCCCGCACCACGTACCTGGCCAGAGCGGCGGGACGCCTGCCCGAGAAGCCCCTCTCGGCAGGACCTGCCCAGCCTCGGTTCGCCTCCGTCTCCCACGGCCACCGCCGCCTCCGCGTACGGGCTCGCTGCGCTCCCGCCAGCACCATGGAAGAATCGGGGTAAACCCGCGGGCGCCGGCGACTTTTTCTCCGGAGTCTCTGGCCTGGCGCCTTCTGGGTGAGATGAGTGGGAGAGGTGGTAGCTTTGCCGTTCTGAGGTTGCCCCGAAAAGCCCCGGCCGAGAAACACAGGCTCCGCGGAGACCGTCCGCCGCCAGCCCACGTCGTGCAGCGCCCTCGCCCTCCTCTTCTTCCTCGCGTCAGGGTTTGTTTATATAGGGTCCGGAAGCTGGGCGGAATTGCCCACCCCCTCCAGGCGGCCCGCCCTCCCGTCCCGGGCTCGGGCTCCCGCACGTGGTCGGCACCGGCGGCGTCTCCGCGGAAGGCAGCATCCGCGAGCGGGGAGCGGGCGGCCGGGAGCCAGCGCCGCGCAGCTTCGCCTGCTGCTCGCCCTCCCCGGCGCCCTCGCCCACGGCCCAGCCCAGCGCAGACTCGGCTTCGCCTCCCTCCATCCCCTTCGCAGGAGGGGAGCTTGAGCACACCGCCCTTTAGGTGCTCGTGATGTTTCTCGGGATCCGCTCAGTCGCTGGAAGAGAATGGTAACATGAACAGCGGAGCGTGAGCGCGTCACGGGGGAAGGGGAAGAGATTGATGGGCAGAGCGCTTACTTCGCGGAAGATCACGTTCCGAGGGCTGCGCGAAGCGAAACGGCCGCGCCCCCACTTCCTGGCTGGACTCCGCTGACATCTGTAGCCTCCCTTCCAGCAGGTTCCCCGCTCGCGAGCCGCTGCCGGCGGGGAGAGTTTAGACCGCGCGCGAGCATCCAGGAGTTTGGGGACCTTCATCCAAACAGGAGTTGTGCTCCTGTGTCCGAGTCCCTGGATCCGTGTGGCGCCCGCCAGCGCGCTGGCTTCAGAGGGAGTTGAACTTGAGTCCAGGTGGGTCATTCCAGGGGCAGCACAGGAGGAGACAGATGTGCAGGGAGGACGAGGCAGGTGATGTTCCAGTGGCAAAAGCGGACGCTTTTCTTCCTGACACTGGCTGGGGCTGAGCCTTTTCCCCCCACGCAGTTCCCCCAAGTGACCCGCTCCTCTCCAACCAACCCTCCCCACTAAGGGGGGGCGGAGGACACCACAACTCCTGTGTTCTTACGTATGTAGCATGCTATAGACTTTCATAACTTAAGATTATGGGTCAAATGACCGTATTTTACTCCACTGCTTTATATTAAGGAGGTTTAAGGATTTCCTCAGTCAAGTCATTTACTTCTAAGCCAATAGATAATGCCTTCGTCATAGTTTTCCGGGGGGAAAGTAACTGTGTGTTTGTTCCGCAGATGCCCAACTCCCTGTGAATCGTGCAGATTGGTGCTGAGCACGCAACAAAAGTTTTTAGCTTCTCCTCAGTTTCTGGTGCTTCGCAGGGGAGAGGAAAGGACTTTGGCGTTAAACACAAGAAGCAGTCAGGGAGCCATCTCCTTTAACTTTTCTTCTCTGTTACCATTTGCAATGAAGAGGAAACAGAAGAGATTTCTGCAGATGACTTTGTTATTCATGGTGGCTTTAATTTTCCTGCCCAATATTGGTCTCTGGTCTCTGTACAAGGATAAGCACTTGGTGAAATCCACAGAACCCGGGGAGCAGCAGGTAAGTGCCATCCGGAGAAAGCTCACAGGAGGATTGGTAAGGCGAGCACCTCGCAGGGACACGGGGAAGCAAGTGTAGGGTAGCCTTAGGTTTTCTCTCAAGTATTTGCAGGGTACGTATTTTAGGAATTGAGACTTTGGGGTTTGGAAAGTCCTTGTTTTAAGATCCCAACTAAGGACATGGATGGAAGTAAACTAGAAAAGAAGGATAAGAGAGGTCAAGAGGAAGAGAAAACAATCTCAGTTGGTCTTTAGGTTGATTTTGACTTGAAGTGTATGAAAAGTAACTGTTCATTTGTGGGGTGCGGAGGTGGGTTTGGTACTAGTCAGTCCGGGGATTTGTTTTTGCTTTTCATCCGGTTTGGATATCTACATTAAAGTGGTCTGGGCCAATGAAATCATTTAACTTGTGAAGTAGTTCTCAAGAAACAAGCTACAGCTTTCTATATTTTTGGTTGTAATTTTTGCTTAGCAACAGCTTTTTACTCTGTGGAAACTTAAAGTCTCTTGTTTTTTCTCTCCTGTTGCTAAGGTGGTGTGGTGGGGTATACAGGCAGAGTTGTCAAGGATGCCTGTTCAGTTTCACAATCTGGTGGTAATAGTTTGTTGGTAAAAGCTTTTCTTCATATCTGAGACACTGCGTAGTGTGGTATGTTTTGTTTTCACGAATATGCAATCTGTTAGTCTGGGCATCACTCATGACTTAACATAGATCAAAATAACTATCTTTTTTAGTGAGTAATGCAAAAAAAATTGTTCACGAAGTGCTGATGAGGAGTCATATTGTTGAATTTCTTGTTTATTAGTAAATGAGACAGCTTCTGTAATTAAACTTCTAACAATAGAATGCAGCCTTCTTTGTGATATTGACGTAACACCTTTTTTTAACTAGTCCCGTGCATCACCTCAGAATATTAATATTCTTAATTTCAAGGGCCATCGCCCATGTACACTGTGTACCCTCCACATATATTATGTGTTTAAGTAAAAGTCCATTTGTGGACAACGGGAATGTGTATTAATGGTAATTAAATATTTCTTCTTATACTTAACAAAGTTTAATCTCTTTACACAGTGAGTGGTTAACTCCAGTGAAATACCTGGAGTTAATCTGCTTTTTCATTTTGAGAAGTAATGGTTACCAGTCTGTAAACTTTAAAAATAACTAGTTGCTTATGGATTTTTGGTGGATTGGAATTTTGAGGAAAACTGTTGATGTTTTTATTTAGTTGTTGATCTCTATCATCCTTTCTAATAGGGATATAACCTTGATTTAAAGTATATTCTGTTTTGTCATTCTAGTGAGAAAAAGGAAGGAAGATGGGCACTTTGAATGTGAAACTTTTTTTTTCCTACTTAGGTCACTTATTTCTTTAACCTTGATGTGAAACAAGATTTTGTTGACATTAGTAGCTAATACAGTATTACATAAAATTTCTAGTTCAAAATAGTTAAACTGACAAAAGCAAAATGACTTTTCCTTGAGTTTTGCTAATTCAATTAACCATAACCATCCGAAGTATTTGTTGTATAGCTAACATAAAACATTAATTAAACTTATTAATGAGATCTTTACAACTTTCACACTGGTTCTTACTGATTTTGACTCTTAATGGGAAATTTGTTTGTACAATGGCATTAAAAAATGAAATATAGCAAATCAACTCTCTGATTTACTATAATTTCCAAAAGAGTTTCCTTGTTTCTGGGTTTTTTGTAGAGGAATAGATTAACTTAATATTAGGTAATCAGCTAACAATTATGAAAGGAATGGGGTGGCAAGAGAAGGAGGTATTTTTCAGTGTTTCATACACTGTTGAGTAAATAACTGATGGAGATCTTGTGACATTCCAGTTTAATAATCCTTTGTAATAGTTTTGAAACCAAGAGTAAAGATGGTCAGTAATATGCCATAAAATGAATGTCAATCATATACTTCAGTAGTTTTTAACTTAAGTAATAGTTTTAGAACTAATTCTGACTTAAACAAAATTAAAAAGGTAGAAATTGTCACTTACTGAAAGATAGAATTCATTGTAAAACAGAAAAGATAAGCTTTTATTGGTTTTATTTCACTGTTAGATATAATTTGAAAGATAATTAGGATAGTTGACATTATACGAGTATTGGATATGTAAGAGTTAAGTCACATATGTATATTTATATATGTGTGTTTATATATGTGTGTGTGTGTATATACTTGACCAAATAAAAAGTGACTTTCAGTGATGAGTTAAACATGCTTAATATTGTGATATAATAGTTTGCTAATGTATCTATAAATCAATGTTAGTAAGTCAGCTAAACACACAGGTTTCCAATTGAAGCATGTAATTTGACTATTGGGTAATGTGTTATTTAAATTTAGCAATTTGTTCTAAAAAGACTATTTCATGGTTAATTGCTAAGATGTTCTTCAAAAGCCATCTTTTACTATATTTATCACTAAGTTGTAAAATCGTGAGGGTAAAGATAATGCGCTGATTGAGGCATTGACAGCAGTTAAGTACTGAAGCTATTCAAAACAAGTCACGTGCCCATGTGAGTGGTCTATTTTTACAGCAGTTATGTGTTAAAACAGCAGTTCTGGTGCAAAGTGTGATGTGGCAATGGTCACAGAAATTGAAAACCTTTAACCATTTTAAATAGTTTAATTATTACAGTGGGTTGTAGGGAAATACTTTACATTATGGAGATTCAAAATCATAGAATGGCTAATACTTTTTAAATTCTCCTAATTTTATTTTATCAGAGCACATCATTAATAGTTTATCTACTAATCTGTATAAGCAGTATTTATTATATAATCTGAAACAAAGCAAGGGTAAACAGTAAACACTGATAGAAATTCTATGTTAGTTTTCATGCTGTTTAGTATTTTGCACATTTTTTCTCATTCTCTTGCTATTACAAGTTAATTGTATTATTGTCTTTTCACATGAAGAATAATGTTTACGGGGATGCCTGGGTGGCTCAGTTGTTAAGCCTCTGCCTTTGGCTCAGGTCATTATCCTGGGGTCCTGGGATCCAGCTCTGCATTGGGCTCCCTGCTTGGAAGGAAGCCTGCTTCTCTCTCTCCCACTCCCCCTGCTTGTGTTACCCTCTCTTGCTGTGTCTCTCTCTGTCAAATAAATAAAATCTTTAAAAATAATAATATTTATGAAAATTCCCATTATATTTTAGTATTTACCCATTTATGATGCAGAAAAGAAAAAAAAATGAAATAAAAATTCCCAAATTATTCATTTAAAAGTTTTTTTTTTCTTTTCTCTCATACAACCAAAGGGGATTGAAAAAATTTAATAATGTAGTAATTAAAATGTGTATTTTATTGTTTGTGCTCTGCAAAGTTGGAATCCAGTTACTAAAATAAATTTTAAGTTTTTGAGATTTTTAATGTTTTAGAAAAATTTGAAGATATTTTATAGTTTTGGCTTATATGTTATTATCAGTCATAATTGTCATGTTATTTTCAGTTGAATTTTGTCACTTTTTTGCTATTACTGGGATGATACAATATCTTCTTTGTTTTGTTTAGAAATATATACGTATATTCCAAAATAATCTATTAATAATGAATATGATACTTAGCTGAGATTGATTACTGTGTAGTAATGCTTCTCATTTTTCTCTTAAAATTTGAATTGATTTCTTCTCTGCTTTCAGCTACATTTAAATTAAAGTTATGTGTTTAGATCTTAAATAAGCAGTGCAGTAGGATTATAATTAGGACAAAACGATATTTTAGGGCAAAACTATTTCATTCAGCATTATTATACCTTTCTTCCTAATTATTCATACAAGAATAGGTAAATAAAAACTACCCCCAAATACTTTGTTTTCCTAAATACATTGAAAAGACTAATTGAAAAAAAAAAAGTAGCTGTAGTTTTGGCAACTAAGTTGCAAATAATATGACTTGCAGAAATAATACAAGAATATTTAGAATATGATGAAGGTCTTTTAATATTTTTGTGAATCATTTTTGAAATGAAAGAACTAGAGTCAAATCCCAGAATTTTAAATCAGACATTTTCACAATTACTCAGAATGATTTTAGAAACTTATGTTTGGCCTGGATTTTTTACCGCATAAGAAAAAAAAAAAACCCAAAACTAGATGCTCATGTCACTTTTGAATTGTAGAACCTTCTTATTTCTTTGTACTTAAGAATTTTTATTGATGAAATAGGGTTAATCATGCTTGCCACATAAGGTAAGTAAGGTCCTGAGATCACATCTTGGGTATGGGAAGTATTGTGTGGTAATATTTTGTTGTTAGTCAGATCCATATGTAAGCTGTACATGACAGGTGTGGGACTTCACCTTTATTTAAAAAAAATTAAAAAAGTACTCTGAAAGATTTCTATCTTTGACCAACTCTTCCAATGTTAATCAGCACCACACTTTGGGGGAATTGTTTCTTTTGGCTAAGAACATTTTTTCCCCTGTGGCATTTTAAACCTGTTTTATGATGTGAAGATGTCAGATAATTGGTACTGAGTATATGCAAACTGTCATGCTTCCCTTTGTCATGCTGATCACTAAAGCAGTAGAGTGTGTCTGTATTTCTTTTCTAGCAAACACCTTAGATATTGGAAGAGCTAAGGACAGGAGGAAAAAAGAAAGGTTTTCTCTCTTCCCGCACTCAGGATTATCAATACACTAAATGTGAAATGATGCATTAGTTTGAGCCGTACTGTTCTTAATTAGCTAAAATGTAGGTTTTAAATTAAGATTTTAAAGGACCTTTTCTTGAATTTATGGAAAATCCATTCTGACTCGCTACAGGACCACACCACACAAACCACTGTAACAAGTGTCTTAATTATTTGCTGTGACCTCGTAGATCGCAACATGATTAGTTCATCACCTTGCCTCCTGGGAGACTGTGTGAAACACAGTCTTCTGTTCACAATCTGGTAAAAAATTAGATAGGTTTTTCTCTCGTTCATTGCTGTGTTGGATAAGCTGTGCTGAATCAATTAACCTCCTATAAGGTTTTTTTTTTTTTTTTTTTCCTCCATAAAGGAAACCAAGTCAAGGCTGGGATATGTAGGAAAAAGGGTAAGGAGGTTTGGATGCTTTAAGTGATATAGAGAACTGAGTTTGTTTTATTATTTAAAATTTTGTCAGGAGTAGCCATGATAGCCTTTAGGGAAATTTCCAACTGTGTCTCTTCTTGTAACACTTTTATACAGACGAAGTTCAGCTAAGGTACATCAAGAATTATAGGAGGGGCTACAGATTAAGTGAAGAAAAGATATTAAGCAGTGTAGGTGGGATGTAGAATCAGATGTGGTTGTGCTTTGTCTCAGCAGTCACTCATTTCTCTTGGGCTCGGCTTACTTTGGATGAAGAGGTGAGCACTGGTTACTTCCAGTTCTTAAAACCTTCAGACGTGACCACATTGTTCTTCTCTTTCCTTCATTATTTACGTGTGTTGACAAAGAAGCATTATAGAATCAAAGGTCCAAATGTGCCAAGAAATAGGAGGTTCTCAGGGTGATGGTAAAGGTAAAGACACACTCATAAACTATTTATTTGTTCTCCATCTGACTTCCATCTGTCACACCATAAAGCTAACAGTTCCTAAATTCTCTCCAAACATAGTTGTAATTCTTGAATGAACAACAACAACAACAAAACAAAAACCATTTGTGCCACTGACAATACATATTTAGACAGGCAGGAATATATATATATATATATGCACTCATATATACTGGGTTTATTTAAAGGTTGAAAAGAAGAGACAGAGCATCCACAAACATTCAAGAACACGATTACCACCACTGTTCCTCTCTGATATGCTGGTGTCTGTTACTACCAAACTCCAATGAGGTAGCCAGAAGAAGGGAGAAAAAATAAAGATATATTTAAGGTCAAGGAAGGGCAAATCACATGAATGTTTTCCTCCAACTTTTCTACTTCTAGCTTAAAGGGGAAACGTGTGAACTAGATTAGCAGTACTCTCAAAGTATTCATTTCACGTATTCATTTAGCAGCACGTAGACATACATCCACATGCATGTTCTCACTTAAAAAGAAAAAATAAATCCACCCAACTGTTCCATGTTGTACATTTTTTTTCTTTTGTAACTTTATGCTTTTTCCATTGCTTTGAATCCACAAGAGTTTGAATCCACAAGAGTTTGAAGCATCATTTAAATGTTACCAGCGTAACTCTAGGAAAGTATGGAGAGAGAGAAAGAAAATGCATCTGACTCTAGAAGTACTTATATCTATTTAGCAAGCGTGAGACTCCTAGCAAGGATTTAGCCTGTTAGACTTGCACAGGTTATAAATAGGGTGATTCGTTTGTTGTCTGGTAATAGAATCAATGCGGTTGTGGTTGCCATCCCATGTGGTGGTGGCTCTCCACTCTCTGTTGCAAGGAGTGGTAGTGTCTTAGTGAGGACTGAGAAGGCTAATTTTAAATTTATTGCTCAATTACTCATGGAATGTTATTTTCAGTACTTGAAGTCTAGAAAGTCAGATACAGGGAATATTATAAATCATTGTGAACTATTTTATCCTAATAAAAATTGACCACATTGTCAGGGCTGCCACCCAAGTTTGAGTGAGTGGGTCTTTTTCCTTATTTTTGGCATGTCTCCTCTGAAAAAAGAATCTAGTTGCACTTAATTTTAGAAGAACTACCAGAATTTCCATTCTGTCTTGTTCTCTTTCAGTATGTAAGGATGTAGGCTCTGGAACCAAATTATCAGTTTCAAATTCTGGATCCAGCACTTACCACTTTGTGACATTTAGCAAGTCCTTGATCTTCCCCCAGTTCAGTTTTCTCTTAAGTCCGGTGGGGATGATGATACTTTTCTTGTAGTGTTACAGTGAGGATTAAATGCTTAGTGTTTTGAACAGCATATAACAAGGGTTAATGAATATAGATTGTTATTATGGTATAAGCATTTATAAGTAATCATTGCCTTTAGCAAGGAAATTAGTGTTTGCTTAATAAATATTTACAGATGGTTTCTCTTTGCAAGGCTGTGTCAAGAGAGCACAGCAGAACAGTGAATATGGGAGAGGACTGTCATTGATGTGTTAAATCTGGAAGGGAGGGACTGTTCCATAAACAAATAAGTCAAGTCGAGGTTCTAGAAAATGAAAGGGCTTTTTCTTTGTAATTTTTTGGTCCAATGCTTAAGGACAGGTTGTTCATTTTATTTTTTGTATAATCATTTATTGCAAAAAAGTGACTGAAATTTTTTTGGTATATTGCATTCAAAGTTGTTAAAAAATTGAAGCTTTTAATAGAAGAGTTTTTTTTTTTAAGAGTAATACTTCTTTGTAGTGACCACTTTCATTTCCTATAACAAATAAAGCCCACGCCTCACATATAGGCGTTTTCTTCCTCTACATTGATTAAAAACAAGAGTCTGAGAACTACTTTTGTTGTTTAAATCATAGTCATGAGAGAGATCGGATTATTCTGAAGAAAAAAATTTAAAAAACAGAATAGAAACCATTAAAATCATGAAGCTACTTTACAGAGTTACTATTCCCTTCAGTGGAGTTAGAGGATACAGAAAAAGCATGTTGCATATGCCCATTCTTAATTTTCTAAATAGTGAAGGTAATTTGGTGAGGTAAATTTGATAGTCATGAAACAAACAAAAAACAAGCACTGAATGGTGGAATTTTCTGTGTGTATCAGGGACCTTTAGAAATGGGAGGGAGTGGTGTGGTCTCTGGAGCCCTTAGGTCTTTGTTCTTTTATGAGGAGTGTGTTGAGTTGCGTCTTCTCAGAATAAGAGAGGGCTGGGGTTAGGCTGAAGGAAGAGCAGATACTTAAGGTTCTGACATTGGGCTCACCACTTCCCAAAGTCTGTCATCTTGGGCAGGTCACTTAACATCCTTGAAGCTCAGGTCTTCATATGTTAACACAGATATTATCACATAAATGGGTAGCTGAAAACTAATTGGATTAATATATGTAAATTGCCCTGGTGCACAGTAGATACTCAATTAAGGGAAGCTAAATAAATGGCATTGCTACCTTTTTATCAGTTTTTAGAGTATTCATTGAAGGTAGTGAATAAGCTTAATATTGGACAAACCCAGTAGAGATGTAATAAAGTATGTAAAACATCACTACTAATTAGTTTATTATTGATACTATAGATGTTTATTAGCTATGTGTACCATGCAATACTGTGCTTACACTCTGCAGCAAATAAGTGATTAAGAGATAAATCTGTTTTCAATTAGCTTACAATCTGCTCATTAAGAAAAGGCATGAACACACCTATAATATAGGGATGGTTTAAGTTGTTTCATAAGAAATGTGTTCTAATTATTTACAGTTTAGAAGGAGTAGAGAAAACGTCAGTTACTGTGTGATATTTACGTGACCCTAATTGTTTTCTGCACATTTACTGATTTAATCCTCCAATAATTCATAAAGATAGGTTCTTCTGAATAACTCAATTCACAGTTAAGTAAAACCCAAAGAGAAAATTTGAGTCTCTGCACTCTGGATTCATAAAAAGAAAAAATGATGAACAGTGTTAACAGCTGCATAGTTTAAGGCAAGTGAGAACTTTGAAAAAGTGACTGGGTTTGATAATTAGTCTCTGATACTGTCCTGATTGAAGTTGCACACAGCTGTAGATGTTTAGACAAAATTGTAAATGGTTAAATGGTAAGACTAAATGTGCAACTAAGACAACCTGTAAGACCAATAACAAATAATGATGGTGCTAGCATTGATACAAAGGGCTGAATGTGGGGTCCTGGTTGGTGGGAGATGAGAGAAGCCAGGAGAAAGCTGATGCATGAAGACCAGTCCCCAAGGAAAATGAAGGTAGATGAAAAAAGCAGGAGAGAAGCAGAAAAGGTTGTTATGCTCTGAAAGGTAAATATAGAGCCTTTGCTTGTTACGGGTTGGCAGAGAAGTCTGAGATTTTTCTTACACAAGTATCATACTAATTTGGAGAGATAATTGAACATTTGTGAAATGTTCTGCAAAGTGTGAAATCATGTAATATAGATAGATAGCTATAATATCTAGATAGATAGGTAATTAGAGGTTTATCATAGTATATATAACCCTGTAATAAAGACTGAAGACTATAATACTGAATAGGGTTGTCAAGACACTGTGCAGCCACCTGGTCAGTAGGACAGCAGTGTACCTGTCAAAATAAATTCAAACAATGAACAGATATGCAGAGCAAAGGGAAAAGCAGTTGGTTTATGTATAGGTAGTAGAATGAGGGAAGTGAGGGGATATTAATTACAGGGATAAGGAGATAGTAGTCTTAAGCTGCCAAGAATCCCAATATATGAATGATGAAAGTAATAAAATCATAATGATAAAAACAATAATAGTAGAAGTATATTAATAATAAAAGTTAAAGTAGCATTTATTTATAGTTCTTACTCTGTGCCAGGCACCATGCTGAGCTGTTCTTAAATAGTCACAGCAAATCCTTGGTGTATGGAAGATTACTATCCTATATTGCAAAAATGAAGACTTTTTTTTCCAAAATTTGTTAAGATCTTACAGTGATTATGCTACCAATATTGAAGTGTTGGAGTATCTGTAATTTACCATGTAATGTAACTGTATTGGATATTCTGCACCATAGAGTTATATATTAACTCAACTATGGAATGAAATATGCACAGTGGTTGAGGGCTTGGAGACTAGAACCAGGCTGCCTGGTTTCACTTCCAGTTCTATTGTTTGCTGCCCGTGTCACTTTGGACAAGCTGTGTATCTTTACTTGGTCTTAGATTTGCCATTTCTAAGATGGGTATAAAAAATAGTGCCTGCTTGGTTGAATCAGTGTATGGGTTAAATAGGTTTATGTCCATAAAATGTTTGGAAAACCGGATTGCACAAAGCAAGCAATTTTAAAGTGTTGGCTATTATCTGTTAGAATTCTAGAGAACTGAGATTGGATAAAAAAGGAAAAGTATGTTTCTATACCATTTTTTTCATAGACCCATCATAAGGGTTTATAAAAATATTTTTATTCTCCTTTTTAAAGATTTATTTATTTGATAGAGGGAGCCCACACACACGTGCGCAGGTGAGGTGGGGATGGGCAGAGGGAGTCACTCTTCAACCAGACTTTGCTGCTGATTCGGGAACTAATGTGGGGCTCCATCTCAGGACCCTGAGATCGTGACCTGAGCTGAAACCAAGAGTTGGGCACTCAACGGACTGAACCATCCAGGTGCTCCCAAAATTTGCATTCTTATAAGACTTTAAAAAAATATTCAAAGAAACATCTTTAACATCTTTTTCTTTAAATTTTTAAATTTATTTTTTTACTTTCAGTAACCCATATGGAAATAAAATAGCACTGACTAGTTCAAAAGTTTTTGCAGCATGAACCAAGGACTCATATAGCTCTACCTGTGAGAGCAAACTGGACTTCAACAGAGAGTTTGGTTCTTCCCAGCATGTGCAGTCAGCACCAATGCTATTATGGTGACCTTTCCCCTCATATTTTTTGTGCTGTTCTCTCCACATAGTGTTGATTTCTCAATGTGTGTTTTGCCCTCAAGGGATAAAAACTGTCTTATAAATTATGTCGTTGGGTCTGAACTTCTAAAAAAGATCATCTAAAAATGTCTTCAGGGTTGAATATTTTATTTTATTATTTTATATAACTTGAATTTTAACGTTATTGTTCTGGTTGCTTCAGAATGATGCTGTTTGAGGCTGGAGTACAGAGCTTGACAAAGGAAGTGCTCTCTCACTCCTAGTGTTTCAGAGAAAAGAACTGGCTGGAAAGACAGGAATGGAAAACTGTAGAAAATTAGATGGTGAAAGGAGATAAAAATGCTTTCATTCCCTAGCTGAGTGAATCTTTTAACTTTTTTAAGGTAGCCTAACAGACGGGTGTCACATTCACAACAATTATGTAGTGGAATTGCTGCCCTCTCTTAATTTATATGGAAACTTCCATTTTTTCACAAACTGAAGGAAATTACATTTTCTGCATGATCCCAGCATTCAGAGGCAAAGATCTTGAGTTTTAATATATAAAATATATAAAAGATAAGCATCAGAGAGGCCAAGGAATACTATTCAAGAAGTAGTAGAAATACCAACTACTTTATCACTGTGCCCCCCTCTTCCGTCCTTTCTTTTTTCTGCTCCCAGCCCCCTCTGCTTCCCTTTTTTCGTTTAAAATTTTCCTTGAAGAAACATTTCAAGTGGGAATCGATTTGATCAATTATTGGTCCTGGGAATGGACCAACGACTTCAAACTCTAAAAACTTGAGTCTTTTGCATTGTATTTAAAACACACACACACACACACACACACACACACACACACAAAACGTTCTGTTGAACCTAACTGGATTTTCAATTATTGAAATGTGTATGATGTGAGAAATATTTTTTTAGCTCAAGGCTTTTGCTGTTGATCTATGTTGCTATTGTTTTGTTTGTAATACTGGGAGCTGACACCTTATTTCAGACTGTGTCATCAGAAGGTAAATATTGCTTAGTTGTGTCACCTCAAGGGAAACGATCTTGTGTAAGTTAAAAATAAAAACTGGCACAATGAAGCCAAACTACTGGTAAAGAATCTCTCTGTGCTTTCCCACTCAGCACTTTCTCCCGTTCTTTAAAGCTGCTTTCTCGAATCTTCTCTTGTCTCCTCAAATCTCCCTTGCCACCCCCTCACTTTACCATAGTCGAGATAGCCTGGCCTCATTCTTCAGTGACAGCATAGTACTTTCATACTGGGAGAGCCAAGACGTCTTACCATAAAATCAGAAAAAGTATATGCATTTATTTCTCAGTTCCTATTTGCCTCATGTGACCATGGAAAAATGTCTCTAGCCTTAGGATGCATTAGGGACCTTCTCTCCAGTCAATAGAACACAATGTTTTCTTAGGAATTTCAATTGATCTGTTCTGCCCCCCTCCCCATTTCACTTATTTCCAGTCTCTTCCTCTCTGATCCATCTTTCACATCAATATTTGAACTTGCTCAGATTTCTCCCACTATTGGAGGAGTGCGGGGAGCGAGAGTAAAGCGAAGACAGTGCCACTCTCTGTCACACACCCCTTTAGCACTGTCCTGTCTTTCTCCTCCCAACAACTAAACCTGATGTGTCTCCTTCCTGATTTTCCGCGTCTGTACCTCAGGCTGATTCCAGCTCCTCTAATCTGTGTTAGCTCCTTATAGCAGTGTCCCTGGAAATCTCTTGGTAGTTAATTCCAAAAGCACTTCTCATTAGTCATACTACTGGATAGAATTTAACAAAACTCTCTTACCTGAAACAGTCTTCTTTATCTGAGGAGAAGAGGGGGCAGAGTGGGAGACTGAAAGAGGGAAGAGGCTGGAATGGCAGCTTTGGGAAACGAGCAAGAGGGCTAAATAGGGAAACGTGTACGCTGATTCTTTAGCCTTTGCTGGGCAAACTCCTATTTTAATTTTTCTATCCCCACACCCCCTCCCAAACACCGTGCATGCGCAAACACATTTACAGTGTCTTGATAGACACCTATTTCTATTCTTTGGCTTACAGTGCTATTTTCTTTGGGGTCTCAGCAGTTGTTACTTACTTACTTCTTGTCTGCATTCTTGGGGGCGAAGTGGTCATTCATGTAGCCCCTCATAATTACAGCTATCAAATTTAAGTGGATGACTCCCAAATCGTTATGTCTGATCCAAATCTACCTCTGAACACGTGATACACACAACAATCTAAAATCTAGAAACGTATTTTAAACCTAAAATTACTGTAATGAAACCCATTTTTCTCTTTCATTCCCTGTGGCGGCTCTCCCTTTGTGTCTCTTACCTAAATCAAGTACACCACCATCTCTCCGGGTGTTCATTATGGTTGGTAACTTCATTATGCTTACTCTAAAATTCAGTCAATTGATAAGCATTAGCAATTCTTCCTAAAATATCTTCTGTGCACTTAATTCCCATCTCTTGATGCCCCCTGCCACGAACCTACTTGGGACCAGCATAAACACTTCACTGGATTTCTGGGAAAGACCCTCAACTTGATACTCCCCCTCCAGCATTGTCCTCGCAAAGCAGAGAGTTATTTGTCCAAAGTGTGTAGTTGAACAGGCTATGGCCATTTGTCAGTCTATTCACTGGCTTCCCACATCTTTGGATTAAAGTTCAAATTCTTTAATATGGATTTATTGTATTAAACACTCCTTTATGAACCCAACTGCCTACTACTTTACTACCAAGACTTCCAGGCTCCAACTACTTTGAACTTCTTTTAGGTTCCTTAGATTATCATGTTCTTTCTCCTCCAGGAATTTGCATATATTTTATCTTCAGTCTTACCTGAACAATTTCTGCTTTTCTTCAAGCTCTCTCTGGGAAACTTTCTTTGGTCTCTCATGCTTGGGTTTCTCCCTTTCTTTAAAGCTGCTTTCTCCTTACCTGTTCCCTAAGAAAAACTTTCTTTTTCTGCCCTTATAATGGAACTTATCAATGTATTAACTACCTATTTAGGTAGTTTATTCAACATTAATCTGTAAGTTTCTTTTCTTTTTTTTTTTTTAAGATTTTATTTATTTATCAGAGAGACAGAGCGGGAGAGAGCGAGCACAGGCAGGCCGAAGGCAGCTGCTTAACCAACTGAGCCACCCAGGCGTCCCAGTCTGTAAGTTTCTTAATCTTAATAGTAGGTCGACTGATGTACTCCCCTGTGCACCCCTCCCCGCCCCCAAAGTTTGTCCATGTACTAACCCATTGAACTTGTGAATGTTACCTGATTTGGAAAAATAATCTTAGAGATGTAATTAATTTAAGGATCTTGAGCTGCAGAGATCATTCTGGATTATTGGGCTGGGCCCAAAATCCAGTGACAAGCATCCCTATAAAAGACACACAACATGGGGGGGGGCATTTGGTGGACAGGAGGGAAGAAGACACACAAGTGTGAAGACAGAGGCAGAGATTGGAGTAATGCAGAATTAGTCAAGCAGCTGGAAGAGGCGAAGGAAGATAGAGCCTCCAGAGATAATGCAGTCCTGCCAACAGCTTGATTTGGAATTTCTGGCCTCCAGAACTGTGGGAGAATAATATTTTGTTGTTTTAAGCCATCTGATTTGTGGTGATTTGTTACAGCAACCCCAGGAAACTGATACAGTTAGAAATTGTCTTTTTCCACATTTTAATGCCAGGGTCTAACATTACCTGACCACAAATTCGGCATTCAATAAATGTTTCTTAAAAGAATGAGGAACGGCAGATAGGAGTTGTTTTCTATATATTGAACTTACATGAGCTAAACTATATTTAATACAAAAATAAGAGTATGCACAACCCATTGCGTATGCTTAAATACCATATAGGTATTACCAAACAACTGTGAATATAAAAAAAAAATGTTCAACTCTTGTCATTCTTGTGAATTAAGGTTCCATTTGGATGTGTGTGTTCTGTCTTGTCTCTGAATACGAAGTTACGTCAAGACTTGACTGATCCTGATACTGAAAATCACAACAAGTTTTTTTTTTTTTAAGATTTTATTTATTTATTTGACAGAATTCACAAGTAGGCAGAGAGGCAGGCAAGGAGAGAGGGGGAAGCAGGTTCCCTGAGCAGGTTCCACATCAGGCTCCACATCAAGTAACCTGGTGTGGGGCTCAATCTCAGGACCCTGAGATCATGACCTGAGCTGAAGGCAGAGGCTTAACCCACTGAGCCACCTGTGCACCCCTACAACAAGATTTCATCAAACTTGTAGACCTCTGAGGTGCCCTAGAAGCTGTGTATGGCTCCAGTGACTTTAAGGAAAAGAGGGTCACCTTCAAATAAACCAGTAAGATGAAGAACAACATCTAATCATCAATCATATTCTTTCTGTAATTAAAGCAACATCTGTAGTATAATTTACACTTAAAAAATATTGAGGCATAAGATGTATCTACATGAAAATGACAACTGTGACAATTTAGGAAAGACCTTATTTAAAAAATTTACTGATTTATAAGAAAACTTGTAGTTGAGTTAATTATTATAGCCTACAAGGGAACACTAAGCAGCCCACTTCATGTAAAAAAGTCATTTTGGAAATACAGATTGACATATTTCATGGGGTTTATTTTAATTTGAATGCTTTAGACCTTAAGACTTCTATCAGCTTGATTGTCTAGCACAGGTCCTCATTTCTAACAGCCCCCGCCCCTTCTTTTGAAAAAGTCTACCTTGATTTACCTGTGTTCATTTTAATTAGCAGTTGTCTACTGGGGATGTGGAAGCAGGGAGAGGAAGGGAGAAAATTCAAGGGTAAAATTTATGAAAGAGATTAGGGAAAAATTCTAAGAGCTAGAAAAGATATGACAGGGTTTCTTTGGTAGAGGCATATTTAATGCAATGTCTTGGGGGAAATCTCTTACTGTTTTGATAATTACATAGCATTGTGTCTGATGAGATGATTCCACAAAGCTCTTCATGTTGCAAAATTACTTCAAGCCCATTAATTATATTCCCTCTTCTCTGTACTAATAGGATGGTCAGCTTTGGATTTTTGAACTTCTCATTCTGACATTTCTATCTACTGGTCACTTAACTTTGACCTTCTTTCATTTCTGTTGCTTTTGTGTCCATCTCAACAGTGTATTAAAATGGTTTTCAATATAAGGTTTGCCAAGGCACATTCAGCTTTAAAACGATGTGCAGAGGGGCACCTGGGTGGCTCAGTGGGTTGAGTGCCCTCTTGATCTCTGCTCAGGTCTTCCTCTCAGGGTCATGAGCTCAGGCCCTGGGTTGGTCTGTTCACTGGGCATGGAGCCTACTTAAAAAAAAAAAAAAAAAAAGAGTGCAGAAATATTAAAGGGAGTTTCTAAAATCAGGTTTTTTCCCTTAATGTTAGCAGTTCAATGGGTCTAGTAATCAAAATGACGTTTAAAATGTTCTTATAGTTGGGCAAAAATAATACATGCTATTGCGCATTGACTTGTATTATAATATTTAGATGCTAAAACATAATTTTTTAGGTACCATCACCTAACAAAAACATGCCAGTGGATGTTTTGTTAAGTGTTATGAGAAAATACATGCATCAAGTTTGAAGCAAATTGTTTGACTTGAACGCTGAAATCTTTTTCCTATTTACAACACATTACATGATTTTACATTGTTTCTGTGAGTATCTGCAATTATATATTTCTACTAATTTGAGACAGAGTCTATCTATGTCTGTGATCTTATGGTGATATATTAACTCTGAATGATTCATCAGTATCTTTCATGTAGATATATATAAATACTATTTTTTGCGATATGTTTAGATGGGAAAGGATTTTATTTTCATTTTACTGATGGAATGTGTAGATTCTGGTGAAAATTTCTTTATTTAAAAAATTTTTATCTAAGTACAGCTATCAAGTATTAGCTACAGATATTGGTCCTTTTTAAATGTAAACTTGCAGTTCGTATGTTTGTCAGAATCTTCTCATTCTTTTTATTATGTTTTGTGATCCCATCTTTAAGTTCGGTGGAATATTCCTTTTAATTTATGCTTATCTTACAAATCAGTTTACTTAATTTCTCATTGTTTTCTTCTCTGATTTTTATTTACTTACCTATGACTGATATTTTGCAGTGTTTTCCTTCCTTTCCTATGTGACATTGATTATATGTGCATATACATATATATGTATTTCATATATTATATATATATTTATATATAAATTTTGCCATTGTCAGTATTGATGGACATGTGAGTATTTTGTGAGAAGCATTCAATAATATTTTCATTTCTCATTTTAGGAAATGTCATTTTGTTCTCTAGTTTTTTAGGTTTGGGTAAATATGAAAATTTGAGCTGTGGTTCTTTAAAAATATCACTTAGGAATAGTGAATGAGAATGAATTTTTTTTTTCTTTTTACCATGGGCCCAGAAGAAAGAAAAGTATAAGGTAAGTGGGTGTCTGCACTAGCTGGTAATGAATATTTGAGGTTGACATATGAGTATTTCTAGACAAACATAAATATGAGGCAAACTTTCTGAGTCCTACCACCATCAAACCAGAATGTTTAAGGTCACTTTATCCTCATTGCAATACACATCCTCAAAGTTACAGATTTGGGGTTTACTTTTCAATTTTTAAGGTTGCCTTAAATGCTCACTTCAATCAATATAAAATTCGGAGTGGTCTGAAACTGATTTTGGTGATTCTCTCTTAAAATCTTTTCTATATGGCCTGACTAATGGCATATTGAGCAGTATTAAGAATAGGTAACTTTGGGGTGCCTGGGTGGCTCAGTCAGTTAAGTGTCTGCCTTTGGCTCAGGTCATGATCCCGGGGTCCTGGGATGGAGGACTCTGTCCAGCTTCCTGCTCAGTGGGAGTCTGCTTTTCCCTCTCCCTATGTTGCTCCTCCTACTTGTGCTCTCTTGCTTGCTCTCTCTCTCTCAAATAAATAATAAAATATATTTTTAAAAAAGTACGTAAGTACACAGAAACAGTACATGATATCTAGAATGTAATATTAAAAACAGTTGTCCTTTTTGTGAGAATGTGAAGTATCATATAAATCATTTATCATAGTGTGCAATTGATGCATAATGAATTGTTACGGAGTGGGCCTAGCGTTTTTTATAAATTTTATAAATCCTATTTATTAAAAATATTTATTGCTAATAATAAATGTTACATATGAATGAATTCTTGGGTCTTTCAAATATCTAATTCCAATTTTATTAATTTGTTAAGTATTACATTTAGCTAGAATTTGATGAAACTGCTAATATTAAGAACTAAATAGACTTAGAGGAACTATAATTCTGTTCTGCCGTAAACCACCTCAATACAAGGCTAAAATCTTAACTATAATGAGATTTGATCACTTTCTTTTCTAATAGTGATTTATGCATATTTTTGCTTGCAGTCTCTCTTTTTTGTGCTTTGAGTATATTTTATGTAATTTTAGTGTTACATAAAATTTGTTTATATACAGTGGTAAGGAGGAATTTCATTTTTCACTCGTCAACTTTTTTTGGATTCCTTTAAATGATATTTTTAAATATTAGGTTTATTTCACAATAAGAATTATTTTTAATCTAGTATAGTTAATATACAGTGTTATATTGGTTTCAGGTGTACAATATAGAGATTCAGCAATTCTGTACATTAGTCAGTGCTCATCAAAATAAGTCTACTCTTAATTCCCTTCACCTGTTTCACCCATCTCGCCCCCACCGCCGCGCTAACCTGTGGTTGTTCTCTATTTTGGTTTCTCTCTTTTTTTCCCTTTGATCCTTTGTTTTGTTTCTTAAATCCTACATATGAGCGAAATCATATGGTATTTGTCTTTCTTTGACTGGGTTATTTTGCTTGGTACAGTACTCTTTAGTCCTCCATTCATGTCATTGCAAATGGCAAGATTTCATTCTTTTTTATGGCTGAGTAATCATATATTGTATATGTATACCACATCTTCTTTATCCATTCATCTATTAGTGGATACTTGGGATTCTTCCATAAATTGAATATTGTTAATAATGTTGCAGTAAACAGTGTGGGTGCATACTGAATTAGTGTCTTTGTAGTTTTGGGGTAAATAACCAGTAGTGGAATTACTGGATCATATGGTAATTGTATTTTTATTTTTAAGAACTTCCATACTGTTTTACATAGTGGCTGCACCAGTTTGAGTTCCCACCAACAATGCACAAGGGTTCCTTTTTATCTGCATCCTTGCCAACACTTGCTATTTCTTGTTTTTGATTTTAGTCATCCTGACAGGTGTGAAGTGATATCTCCTTGGGGTTTGGATTTTCATCTCTATGATGATGAGTGATGTTGAACATCTTTTATTGTGTCTGTTGGTCAACTGCATGTCTTTAAAAAAAAAAAGTCTGATTCATGTCTTCTATTTTTAATTGGATTACTCCCCCTGCCCCATGATTTTTTGTTTGTTTTTTTTTTCTTGTTGTATAAGATTTTTAATATATTTTGGATACTGACCCTTTATCATTTATGTCATTTGCAAATATGTTCTCCCATTCAGTAGGTTGTCTTTTGGTTTTGTGGATTGTTTTCTTCACTGTACAGAAGGTTTTTATTTTGAAATAGTATCGATAGTTTACTTTTGCTTTTACTTCCCTTACTTAGGGAGACATACCTGGAAAACCGTTGGTCAGTATCAGAAAAATTACTGCCTGTGCTCTGTTCTAGTATTTTTATGGCTTCAGGTCCCGCATTTAGTTTCTTTATCCATTTTGACTTTGTGTTTCTGTATAGTGTAAGAAGGTAGTCCAGTTTCATTCTTTTGCATGTAGCTGTACTGTTTTCCCAACACCATGTGCTGAAGAGACTGTCTTTGTTCCATTGGGTATTCTTTCTTGCTTTATTGCAGATTAATTGACATGGAGTTGTGGGTTTATTTCTGCATTTTCTATTGTGTTTTGTTGATCTGTGGGTCTGTTTTTTGTGTCAGTACCATAATATCTTGAACACTACAACTGTAATATAACTTGGAGTTGTGATACCTCCAGTTTTGCTTTTATTTTTCAAGATTGCTTTGGCTGTTCGGGGTCTTTTGTAGTTCCACACAAATTATAGGATTATTTGTTCTTGCTCTGAAAAATGTTGTTGGTATTTTGATAGAGATTGCATGAAATCTGCTAAAGATTTGTTTGGGTAGTGTGAACATTTTAACAATATTTGTTCTTCCAGTCTATGAGCATGGCATGTCTTTCCATTTCTTTGTGTTGTGTTCAATTTTTTTCATCAATGTCTTACAGTTTTTAGAGGATAGGTCTTTCACCTTGGTTAAGTTTATTCCTAGGTATTTTATTGCTTTAGTGCAATTGTAAATGGGATTGTTTTCTTAATTTATCTTTTTACTACTCCTGTATTAGTGGATAGTGTATAGAAAGGCAACAGATTTCTGTATATTCATTTTTGTATTCTGTGACCTTACTGAATTCATTTATCAATTCCCAGTAGTTCTTTGGTGGAGTCTTTAGAATTTCCTATATATCTATATATATCATGTCATCTGCAAATTGTGAAAGTTTTACTTTTTCTTTTTTACCAGATTGGATGCCTTTTATTTCTTTTTTTTGTTATCTGATGCTGTGGCTAGGACTTCCATTATTATGTTGCATAAAAGTGATGAGTGGGGACATCCTTGTCTTTTAATTGCTATTTGTTAATAGTATTTTCCAAGTTATAATATAACATCAGATTTCCCTGTTGTTGAATTAGGCTTGGCATGTGAATTTATATTAGCACAGACTTCGACCCACTGATTAAACATTTAGTCCTGTCTATTAAAAGAAATAATTTGAATGATATGAATTATTTTAGAGCATGCATATACATATTTTAATTTCTCCCATCAAATAGCTGTTACTTTAACCCATGCTGATTTTGTTTTCTAGAAACACAATTTTAGCAAAACTATTTCAATTATTTGAAAATGCTAAGCAAAATATGCAATGTTATCTCCTTTGTATAACATTTTCGTTCTCTTGTTGTGAGTTGAGAAACTGCTTTATTTGAAAAAAAAATATTTCATTTACTAAATTAACTATTTTTTTCAGCCAAGTCTTCATATTTCCTAACTACACTTGGAAACTGGTCTGTAAGCACATGGTTATAGTGAAAAAAAAATCAAGAAAATAAGCAACAATAACAATAACAACAACCAAAAACCCACCTTGTATTTCAGGAAATTCTGTGATTCTGAGTATAAGTATTTTAAACCAAATATTGTTTTTCCACCTACCAAATGTGGTTGATTTCCATTTCAAGATGGATAAATTAATCTTGTCTATCTCTCTTACAAGTCAATGAGGGAGCTAAGCAAAGATATGGTTTGCGAAAATCACACAATGTGAGTTGACATTCAAATCTGGGCCTACTCCACTTCTTTAATTTCCTGAGGCCAATGAAGTTTATTTTATATATGTGTATATATATATATGTATGTATGTGTACAACAACCTGCTTTGCAAAGGTGTCAATAGTATATCTCTCTGTTGGGAATGTCACACTGGAACCAGAGATTGATTTGATAAATGTAGAATAACTACACACTATAAACTTTTCCAAGTTCTTATTCTGTAGGGAAACAAACATAATGAAGTTACGTAGGATTTTCTTTTACATTACACTCATTTAGACTACACAATAAAAACTAGTTAATAGGGGCACGTGGGTAGCTCAGTCAGTTAAGCATCTACCTTCGGCTTGGGTCATGATCTTGGGGGTCCTGGGATCGAGTCCCATGTCGGGCTTCCTGCTCAGTTGGGAGTCTGCTTTTCCCTCTCTTTCTACCCCTCCCTGTGCTCATGCTGTCTCTATGTCAAATAAATAAATAAAATCTTAAAAAAACGAAACAAAACAAAACACAAAAAAACCCTAGTTAATAGATTTTATATTTTACACACATTTATAATATGTGATGGTTCATAGATTTTAGGGAAAGAATAAGAAATACTAGTGACTGGAAAGTACACATGCATCCCTTAAAGATGTATCTCCAGAAAATCATGAAAAGTGGTCTTTTACTCGCTCAGGCAAGAGGTGTGGGTCAGACGTGTATAGATATTCAGGGCTGGTGTCTGTAGGATCTATAGGGTGTGCTTTGTTGTTTGTCTTGTTTTCCCACAGAGTGTGAGGTGAAATTATTTCAATTGAAGGACCTTGTAGAAAGGATATTTAGCCACAAGCAGCAGCAGTATGTGTGTCATAGTTAGCAAAGAGAGTGAGAATCATCAGAACTAAAAGCAAAACACATGTCGTTTCATCACTTAAAGAACATTCTGCATGTTCCCTCTTAGCATCTTCACTCTGTTTTTACATTTCGGAAAAAAAGATTGACAAATGCATTACTTGGAGATGAGGAGTGAATTCAGAAGGTTTATGAAGTCACCAGCTCATTTTCTATTTTATTTTCTGTGATATTCTATTTAGGATACAAGAGTAGAATACGTTGCTCTACTTTAAAAAATATACAAAGTACTATGGAAGAATAGAAAATGTCTTCATTTCAGCTATGTTGTTTGGACTCATGATATGTGTAGATGTGTATGTGTCTGTCTTTGTATGTGTACATGTGATGGTTCTATTTTAATGTTTATTATTTAACATGTGCTAGAGCCAAGATTATTTTGCATTTCTATTTAGGTTTTGTAGCTTACCAAGAGTTTTTATCTATAGTTTAATAATATGAATTAGATGTCACTAGGGTGCAAATATATTAATTAAACAGATTGGCTGTATACTATGATTGTAATATTCACTATCTATAGTGGTGTGGTTCATTATATTGTATTTTTATTATTTATGAATACAACATTACTTTTTTTAAAGCCATTGGGCATGTCTATTCATTGTGACATCTTGAGAACACAAAATATACTTATGTCCATTTGATTAATAAATAATAATTTATTTTTATATATTGTTATCTGTGTAGGTCTACACGTGCCTAAATTTTAATTACTTAGTAATGGGGAAGCAAATTTTATGATGGATTTTGTCATGTTAAAGATAACCTATCAGATTTCTTTTATTATTCATCTTCTCATTTTAAAATAGTAATAGCTAGGGCGCCTGGGTGGCTCAGTGGGTTAAGCCGCTGCCTTCGGCTCAGGTCATGATCTCAGGGTCCTGGGATCGAGTCCCGCATCGGGCTCTCTGCTCAGCAGGGAGCCTGCTTCCCCCTCTCTCTCTGCCTGCCTCTCCATCTACTTGTGATTTCTCTCTGTCAAATAGATAAAATCTTTAAAAAAAAAAAAAAAAATAAAATAGTAATAGCTAATACTAATAATAACTGTTGATTTGTTATAAACAAATATGAAAAAAAATTTCTGGAAAGGTCTTGTAATTTGTGTACAGTCAACAAGAGGGGGAAGGAGGAATATTGATTATAGTATCTTTGCACTCATTAAATTTTATGTACTATTTAGAACTGAAGATAATAGTAGGGAGGTATTATTAGTTAACCATGTAGCATCACAAAATACTACTACCAATAATAACAGTAATAGAATTTCCTTCTTCAACACTTTTTCTCTTCTAGTATGCCTCAGTGATATGGGCACTGAGACCCTTAACTTGATATCAGAAGCTGGGCTTGTGCTCTTACTTCAGAAAAGTGATTGATGGAGATATGTATGTATGTATGTGTGTACACACACACACACACATACACACACACACACATATTTAATTTTGTAAATATAGCTGATTGCTTTCCATATGGTTTTATATCCCATCTTTTTTTTCCTAAAATTTTTAAAATTATTTTTATTAACATATGACCTATTATTAGCCCCAGGGGTACAGGTCTGTGAATCATCAGGGTTACACAATTCACAGTACTCACCATAGCACATACCTTCCCCAATGTCCATAACTCAGCCACCCTCTCCCTCCCCCACCACTCCCAGCAACCCTCAGTTCGTTTTGTGAGATTAAGAGTCACTTATGGTTTGTCTTCCTCCTGATCCCATCTTGTTTCATTTTTCCTTCCCTACCCCCCACGATCCCCCACACCATCTCTCAAATTCCTCATATTAGAGAGATTATATGGTAATTGTCTTTCTCTGTACATCCCATCTTTTGGAAACTACTCATACTTTCTTCTGATTCTGCACTGTCAGTCATATCCAGTCTTCACCAACATAGAGGTGAGCTCATGAAATTTGGCGGTAAAAAAGATGGGATTGGGAGGGAGACAAACCATAAGTGACTCTTAATCTCACAAAACGAACTGAGGGTTGCTGGGGGGAGGGAGTTTGGGAGAAGGGGGTGGGGTTATGGACATTTGGTGAGTGCTGTGAAGTGTGTAAACCTGGCGATTCACAGACCTGTACCCCTGGGGATAAAAATATATGTTTATAACAAATAAAAAATTTAAAATTAAAAAAAAATTATGGTTTAACAATTGCTCAAAGGCCAATCAAAACCTTTTGTTTTTATATCAGGGTCCTGGGATCGGTCCCCATTGGGCTCTCTGCTCAGCAGGAGGCCTGCTTCCTCCTTTCTCTCTCTCTGCCTGCCTCTCTGCCTACTTGTGATCTCTCTCTGTCAAATAAATAAATACATAATCTTAAAAAAAAAAGAAATATTTCAGACATTAAAAAGATGTGGAACATGTAATGTGCCTATTTTCATTTCTAGAGATAATACAGAACAAATATAATTGAAGAAACCCCAGACTGTATCATAAAATACTCCTTAATGTGAATGCCTTTCTCATTTCAAGATCTGTAACCATCATCCTAAATTTGTATCCAAGATTCCTGTGACTATATTTGTATGTTTACTTTATATATGGATAGCCTATGTGTATAAGTTTATAATATGGCCAATTTCATACCATTTTTCTTTTTTTGTTTATCACTATGTGTTTGCAATGTTAAATCTTTTTTGGTTACATTTTATTCATTCATTTACTCATATATTTTATTCACTTATTCATTTATAAGTCTTTTTGATTTTGAATACTTTTTTTTTTTTTTATTTTTGATAAACATATATTTTTATCCCCAGGGGTACAGGTCTGTGAATCACCAGGTTTACACACTTCACAGCACTCACCAAATCACATACCCTCCCCAATGTCCATAATCCCACCCCCTTCTCCCAAACCCCCTCCCCCCGGCAACCCTCAGTTTGTTTTGTGAGATTAAGAGTCACTTATGGTTTGTCTCCCTCCCAATCCCATCTTGTTTCATTTATTCTTCTTCTACCCACTTAAGCCTCCATGTTGTATCACCACTTCCTCATATCAGGGAGATCATATGATAGTTGTCTTTCTCTGCTTGACTTATTTCGCTAAGCATGATACGCTCTAGTTCCATCCACGTTGTTGCAAATGGCAAGATTTCATTTCTTTTGATGGCTGCATAGTATTCCATTGTGTATATATACCACATCTTCTTGATCCATTCATCTGTTGATGGACATCTAGGTTCTTTCCATAGTTTGGCTATTGTGGACATTGCTGCTATAAACATTCGGGTGCATGTGCCCCTTTGGATCACTACATTTGTATTTTTAGGGTAAATACCCAATAGTGCAATTGCTGGGTCATAGGGCAGTTCTATTTTCAACATTTTGAGGAACCTCCATGCTGTTTTCCAGAGTGGCTGCACTCATGAAAGAAATTGAGGAAGACACAAAGAAATGGAAAAATGTTCCATGCTCCTGGATTGGAAGAATAAATATTGTGAAAATGTCTATGCTACCTAAAGCAATCTACACATTTAATGCAATTCCTATCAAAGTACCATCCATCTTTTTCAAAGAAATGGAACAAATAATGCTAAGATTTTGAATACTTTTATGTCATGCAGAATATTTTTAAGTTTTTCATTTTAATCAAGTCAACTTTTTCAACCTTACTTTGTGATGTCACTATACTGGTGTTTTATGTAATGCAGTGTCTAATAAAAAGGCTTTGGAGAAGAGAGCCTGAATTTAAAAATTCAGTACTTCCTAGCTTTGGGCAATTTGCTTAGTTGACTAATTGGTTTATTATTTGGGATTATCAAAGCTAACTCTGTTGTACAGTGTTTCTCTGTATTTGTAGATCTCCTTTTGATTTCTTTTTTCTTTTCTTTTTTTTTTTTTTTTACCTATTTGTCTATCCCTGAGCCAGTGTAATCTTAATTAGATAGGTTTTAAATAAGTCTTGGATTTGATAGAACAATTCTTATTCTTAGAACTTCTGATTGAAAAATGTATGGGTTATCTTTGTTCCTGTGCTGATGTAAAAATAAATTTACAAACAGCTCATCAAAGTACCCATTGAATCTGGTTTGTTTGAAAGTGTATTGTTTTCATAGGTAAATTATAGGATAATTTTTTAAAAATTTTAATTCCAGTGTAGTTAATATTTAGTGTTGCATTAGTTTTAGGTGTACAGTATAGTGATTCATCAATGCCATACAACACCTGGTGCTCATTATAAGTGCCTTCCTTAATCTCCATCACCTATTTCACCCATCCCCCCACCAACCTCCCCTCTGGTAACTCTCAGTTTGTTCTTTATAGTTAAGAGTCTGTTTCTTGGTTTGTCTCTCTCTCTCTCCCTTTTGTTTCCGTTTGCTTGTTTGTTTTGTTTCTTAAATTTCACATATGAGTGAAATCATATGATATATGTCTTTCCCTAACTGACTTATTTCAGTTAGCTTTATACTCTTTAGGTACATCCATGTCTTTGCAAATGAGAAGATTTCATTCTTTTGTGTGTGTGTGTGTGTGTGGCTGAATAATATTCTGTTGTGCATATATGTGTGTGTATACCACCTCTTCTTCATCCATTTATCTATGAATGGACACTTGGACTGCTTCCATAGTTTAACTACAATAAAATACTGCTGCTATAAACATAGGGGTGCATGTATCCCTTTTAATTAGTATTTTTGTATATTTTGGGTGAAAAAAAAAAACCCAGTAGGATGATTACCAGGTTGTAGGGTAGGTCTATTTTTAACTTTTTGAGGATGCTCCATACGGTTTTCCATAGTGGCTGCATCAGTTTGCACTCCCACCAACAGTCCATAAGGGTTCCTTTTGCTCCATAATCTTGTCAACACTTGTTGTTTCTTGTGTTTTTTCTTTTAACTATTCTGACAAGTGTGAGATGATATCTCATTATAATTTTAATCTGCATTTTTTTTCCATTCAGCACTTTGAATATATCTTGCCATTCCTTGTGGCTTGCAAAGTGTCTGCTGAAAATCATTCCATAGTCTCATGGAATTTCCCTTGTATGTAACTGTCTTCTATTCTCTTGCTGCTTTTACAATTTTTCTTCATCACCACATTTTGCCATTTTAATCACATGCCTTGGCCTGCATCTGCTTTTGTTGATTTTTTGTGGCGTTCTGGCTTCCTTGATCTGGATATCTGTTTGTTTCCCCAGATTAGGGGAGTCTTCACCTGTTATTTCTTCAAGTAAATTTTCTGCCCCCTTTTCAATCTCCTCCTCTTCTGTGATCCCTATTATATGATTGTTATTGTGTATGTGATGAAGTTACTGAGTTCCCTAAGTCTACTCTCATTTTTCTCTCCTTTGTTCAGCTTGATTGCTTTCCATTCCTCACTCTTCTAGGTCACTCATTCGTTTCTCTGTTTCTTCCATCCTGCTGTTCATTCTATCAAGTATGCTTCTCATTTCCTTTATTGAACCTTTTATCTTTGCTATGTTATTCCTTATCTCTTTGTTAAAGATCTCATTCATGTCTTCCACACTTTTCTCAAGTCTTGTGAGTATTTTTATGATCATTACTTTAATGATATGTTAATTTATATCTGTTTTGCTTAGATCTTTGGTCTTAGCCTTGTCGTGTTCTTTCATTTGGGACAAATTCCTTTATCTTCTCATTTTTTTTTTTCCTAATTCTCTGTGCCTGTTTCTCTGTGTTAGAAAAGTTGGCTACATCTCCTGTTCTTGAGGGAAATGGCTTTATGAAGAAGACGTCCTATAGTGCCCTGCAGTGTAGTGCCCCTGTTCCCCAGGGCCTGGCATTCCCAGGAGGGTCTCCAGTGTGCTGTGCATGCCCTGCTCTTGTGTCCTGGTTGCTTTATCCTTCAGGCCAGTCATCTGTGGAGGCTCTGTTGGCCTGTTTTGGGGTGTTTTCTCCTGGCCTGAGTTTGGCAAGTTTTAACTAAGTGTACTCTGGTCTGCTTGTGAAATCACACTTCTTGCCACCACCACCAGAACTGAGGTCCTGCAAATCTCCTGGGTGGGAGATGCATTTGCAGGGATTTTGGCTGGTTTTATGGGGGAGGGTGCCTGCCATGCTGTGACTAAGGCAAACCTGATTGGGAAGGACACTTCCATTAGAGTGCAGGGGTGTGGGGCTTGAAAGCAAGTTGAGTAGGGAGTGTTGGTGCTGTGCTGGTTCCTACAAGTGGCCTGCCTTCTTTTCAGGAGTAGCCCCACTGCTCTCCAGGTTCTTCCTGAGCCAAGCCTATTCTTCAACAGGCTTTACGTCTTTCTGATTGCAAAAACAATAAAATTCAGCCTCTCACTTTTCAAGACACAGTTGCTGTGGGGATTTATCTTCCCCATATGGGTTCTCCTCTGTGCTAGTCTGTCTCTTGTCTTTCTCCAAAACCATGGCTCCCTTCCTGCTGGGGCAGCCATAATCTATTTCTTTCCCAAAGTATATTTCTGTACTTCCTACCTTCTTTGATATAGCCTCTTGTCTACCTTTACTTGTGGAGTTTGTTCTGTCAGTCTTCAGGTTGATTTCTGGGGAATTTAGGATGATTTAATAGTATTGTATTTGAGGGACAAAGTGAGCCTTATGTTCTACTCTGCCACCATGTTCCCAGCCCTCCTCAAGTTATGGGGTGATTTATATTCAAGATGATAAAATACTTATGCATTAACAAATATGTCTCTTTAACATAGCATATGCCTTTATTTGTTAGAATTTTTGTTTCTTTAAAAAAGACTTTTATTACCTTAAAGATTTCACACAACTTAAACTAAATTTGTTCTTTTTAATTTATTTTTCTTACCATTGTAAATGTCTTTTTGCAAAATTAATTGTGTTATTAAAGAAGGTCAACATAGCAGTCATTTACGGTTAGTATTTTTTGTGTTTTAAGAAATCTTTGTTGGGGCACCTGGGTTACACAGTCAGTTAAGCTTTCAACTCTTGGTTTCAGCTCAGGTTGTGATACCAGAGTCATGGGATCAAGCCCCCAGTCAAGCTCCCCACTCTGTGGTGTCTCCTTGAGTTTCTTTGCCCCCCTCCCCCTATGTGTGTGCTCTCTCTGTATCTCAAATGAATAAATAAATATTTAAAAAAATAAAGAGAAATCTTTGTCTACTTAAGTCATTTAAAATATGTCCTATGGTATCTTTTTTTAATGTATATTTTTAAAGATTTTATTTATTTATTTATAAATAAATATTTATGTTAGAGCAAAAGAATGTGTGATTGCGGGGAGGAGCAGAGGGAGAGGGACAAGAAGATTTTGCCTTGAGTACAGAGCCTAATGCAGGGCTCAATTCTCCGACCCTGAGATCATGATTTGAGTCTGACACTTAACTGACTGAGCCACCCAGCTGCCCCAAAAGGTCCTGTGTTATATTTAGAAGCTTTATTGTTTTAATATTTATACTTAGATAACTATAAGCCTTCTGGAATTGATTTTAGTGTGTGTTGTGAGATAAGAACATGATTCCTTTTTATTATGTATGCATATGCAATTGATCCAGAAACATTATACTGAAAAGAACATCTTTTTCCTCCAGTATATTGAATAACTTCTTAGCCATAAATCAGATGAGTATATATATATACATATATACATACATATATATATATATATATGGATTTATTTTTATTCCAGTTGTCTTTTTAATTCCTTGTGCTGTGTCACACTGTTTTAATTGCAGGAGCAATAATTGAGTTTTGATATCTATATGTCTTTCCTTATTGTTGTTCTTTATCATTGACTGAGTTTTCTCATCATTTACATTCTCGTATAGTTTTAAGAATCAACAATCATAAAAAAAGGAAAGAAAAAGTGATTTAAAGATTTTATTTATTTATTTGACAGAGAGAGAGAGATCACAAGTAGGCAGAGAGGCAGGCAGAGAGAGAGAGAGAAGCAGGCTCCCTGCTGAGCAGAGAGCCCCATGTGGGGCATGATCCCAGGATCCTGGGATCATGACCTGAGCTGAAGGCAGAGGCTTTAACCCACTGAGCCACCCAGGTGCCCCAGAAAAAGTGATTTAGATTAAATAAAAAACATACATAAATTTTACAATGTTTTTAATATATGAACATAAATAAACCTATTATGTATAATTATAAATTATAATTAAAAATATAAAAATCTACCTTTACTAATGTAGGTTTTAGTTCATTCTTTCTATAATATTTTGCTAATATTTGTATATTATGTAAATATATATTATGTATATTGTGTAAATATACATATATATTAAAATGTATATTATGTAAATATACATATATATTAAAATGTATACTTATATTTTGGTACATTTAATATATAGATGTATTTAATGGCTAGGACTCCAGTATAATTTTATAATTTTGAATAGTAATAGCATAATAGTATGGTACACATCATAGTATAATTTCTTATTTTAAGAAATCAGGTTTTAGTATTACACTATTTAATATAAAAATAATTTTTTTTTCTATTACTAACTTGCTAGATCAGTTTTCGTAAGTAAATGTTTAATTCTATGAAATGCCTTCTATGTATCTTTTGAGAAGAGTTGGGGTTGTTTTCATTTTTTTCTTGTTCTTGTGATAAATTAGATTGACTGATTTTTAGATACTATACTAATCATACATTCCTGGAATTAACCTAATAGTCTTAGGTTTGATTTATTTACATTTTATTCAGGATTTTTGGGAGAATGTTCCTGAGTAATGGAGCTATAATCTTCTTTTGTTTTTGTAATTCAGTTCTCAGGTGTTGGTGTTGGTAATTTCAAGATTACCCTAGGTTCATTAATTATGTTTGCAATTTTTCTATTCTATTTATGTGTTTGTATAACTGATTTTTTTCCCTTATATGTATGGATGAATTCTCTGTTGAAGCCATGTGGAGGTCAAGTAGGTTATTTTCTTGGATTTTTTTTTTTTTTTCTTTTAAGTAGTCTCAGTGCCCAATGTGGAGCCCAACACGGGTCTTGAACTCATGACCCTAAATGAGATCAAGCAAGATCTGAGCTGAGATCTAGAGTTGTATACTTAACTGACTGAACCATGCAGGTGCCCCTAATTTGTTTAAATTTTAACAGCATTTTATGTTATTTAATTAATTTCTTCAATTTACATAGAACTGTTTTGATTTTCTGTGTCTTTTTGAGTTAGTTTTGAGGTGATCTTTCGCAAATTATTTCACTGCCCAATTTAATCTTCAAATTATTAGACTAAGTTTATCATTCTTATATTTGTAATATATTTTTCCTTTACTACTACTAATATTTTTTCATTTTTGCTATTATGATAATTTGAGTGTTTGCTTTTTAGCATGATTGCTTTGGAGGCAGTAAGTTTTATATCCTTCAAGGAAACAACTAGTGACTTTATTTTTGTCCTTCCACTGTTCAGTGTTTTTCTATTTCATTGGTTTTTGAGATTTATTTTATCTTCTTTTTAGAGTTCAATCTGGTACTTTCCTATAGCTTTTTTTTTTTTAAGATTTTTATTTATTTGTTTGATAGAGAGAGATCACAAGTAGGCAGAGAGGCAGGCAGAGAGAGGGGGGGAAGCAGGCTCCCCGCTGAGCAGAGAGCCCGATGTGTGGCTTGATCCCAGGACCCTGAGATCATGACCTGAGCTGAAGGCAGAGGCGTAAACCACTGAGCCACCCAGGCGCCCCGTCCTATAGCTTTTTAAGTTGAAATCTAATATATTTGTTTTCAGTCTTTTAATTTTTTTGTTATAATGCATTTAAAATTTTATTTTCCCTCTATGCACTGGTTGAGCTGCAGGGATAAACCTATGAAATTAGCCATTTAATACTAATACAGAGACATTGCTTATTGTCTGAAATCTTAGTAAACATTTACTGAATTGTGACATTGATTAGGTTAAGCTGATGGTGAATTAAATTGCTAATCCAGGTAGAAAGAACTTATTCCTTTCATTTATATTTCTCATGAAATGCTAGTATAGATAAACTAGCTAGGATATACTACTCATTTATTAAGAATGCCTGCATTTGATGCTGTTGTGTTTTCATTTGTCTCGTTGGAAATTAGAATTAATATATTAATGTTAATCTACTTTGCTGTCAAAAAGAGATAATGGACAGGACTTTAATATTATAAAACTATTTAAATATTAAGGATAAATTGGAGAAACACGCTATATTTTCATATAAAATATAATTTAACATTATGGAGCTACGAGATTCTTATACTTCTTTTAATATTTACCATATTTTATAAATGTCATATTTTATAAATATATGTGTGTGCATTTATATATCAATGATTCTCTTATAAGTGATGCTTTTAGCCTTTAAATACAATTTGAATTTCAGATAATTTTACCTTCAGCATAAATGATGGTATCAATGTAATTCATTTGCCAAACCATAGACAGGATTTGTTTTCCTGTGATAATATTAACTACTCTAATATTTTATTAAATAAAAATTCCATATAGAAGATATTAATATTCCATGGAGAGAAGTTGAGTTGAAATGAAAACCTGGGATAATTGTGCCATAATCACTTGACTAGAGTATAAAAGCTTTCTAATTTTGAAGGAATTAGCTAAAGACATTTTTTGATAGTTTTCAGATTATTAACTCATTATCCTTCCATTTTGTTCTAACCGTTCTCTTGCTAGGTCCATATTATCCTGGACCTTTAGTGTCTCCTTACAGGTCTGCCTGCCCGGTACTTACCACTTTCCTGCTCCTTTTCTGTCCCCCTTCCCCGGATTATTTACATACTTTTAAAGCATAAATCAGGTGCCTACAAAATAAAGTTAAGGAACCTAGCATTCAGTTGCTAGTCACCAGATAGGCTGTGATGATAAGTAAGTTTTATAAAGGATAATAACGTTATCGCAATATTTATAAAATACAAATTATAGAAATTATTCTTCTGTAGAGCATTGCCTCTCAATCCTCTGAGTGCATCAGAATCACATAGTGAACCTTTTAAAGAGGGGCAATGTTCGGGCCTACAGATTAGTTAATTTAGAGTATCCAGGAGTAGGATACTATCAATGGCTTTTTTTTTTTTTTTAAGCTTCCAAGGTAATGCTGAGTTGCTCTCAAGATTGAAAAGTTATTGCTTTAAGGCAACTCTGCATGTCTCATAGAGGCAGTCCCTAAATATATACTGGGCTTTGTTCCCAAAAGACACTTGCAAATCATATCAATTCCAAAATGGCTTTCAGTTGAGTTTGCTAGAAGTCATACATTTCCACAATTTCTCCTTAATCTGAAAAACCAATTACTATATAAATGAGCAGTGTTAGGCAATTTGTATGAGAAAAACGTGCATACTTACTGCTCCCCCTTGGTTTCACAGCCTACTATAAACTAGTCTTGAATGCAGATGTTATTTTATTTTAAAAATTTGTTAATCTGTTGGTTTCAAGTGGTGTACTTAGATAGCATTTGTAGGATAAGCATATTCTGAGATGTGTGGGTATTCACCAGATTCTATAGTTTATTCAAATTACCAGTGAAATGACTTCTAATGCCGTCTACCCAGAGATAAGCCAAACTTCACAAATTAAGGACACAGTGCTCCACAGAACTGATGTCATCTCAGATGCTTGCAGCTGTAAGATCAGGAGTCCCCAGGCCACCTCCCTCCTGACCAGCTAACTAAAACTTTCAGGAATACCCACTACCCCGTAAGATTCTATAATTTACTAGAATGTTTCATAAGACTCGGGATAGAGCTACAAATATAATTAATTTTATTGTACCAAAGTATAGAGATCAGAACTAACCAAAGGAAGAGACACATAGTGGGAGGTCTAGGAGGGTCTCCAAAACAAAACTTCTTTTGTCTCCTCCCTATGAAGTCAGAAAGTATCAGGCTATTACCACAACAATGTGCAGATGTTGTCAACTAAGGAAGCTTACCCAAACTTGCTGTCCCAGGTTTTACTGAGTTTTCAATATATAGGTACAGCTGATTGAATCATTGGCTCTTAGGCCAAGATCATGAGGTTGAACGTTATCTCCGGCCCCA
Organism: Mustela putorius furo; assembly: GCF_011764305.1. Classification (NCBI taxonomy): domain Eukaryota; kingdom Metazoa; phylum Chordata; class Mammalia; order Carnivora; family Mustelidae; genus Mustela; species Mustela putorius. Next base: position 371,590 of record NW_025421443.1, read on the forward strand.
GTTCTCTACCCAGTGATCAGACAAATATTATGTGATTCAAATCACATTTTTGGCTTATCTGGTATGGCCAGTACTCATTTTGAGTCATCATCTTAGTTTAAACTAAGGGCCCCATGGGTCACATAGCTAATGTAATCAAGAATGAATAGCAAAGATACTTCTGTCAGTTGGGAAAATCTTAAGATTTAGTGGCTGTATCCTAGGAACAAAGAACAAAGGTCAGTGAAATTATTACACAACCAGAAAGCACAATTAGAATGCATCACTCTGGGACTCATTATTCATTATATATTATATCCTTACAATTTACTGAGGTTAAACCATAACAAAAAATGAGGAAAAATGTAACATCTTAATTATTCTTTTCTTTAAACTCTTAATAAGCTCTCCCTTCCTTTTTTATTTCCATTCCCAAACAATTTTAGGCCCAGAGACATTGGCAGGGCCTAGTGTGGTAGGCATCCACACTGAGGTGGAGGAAAAGCAGTAGTGCACAAAGAAGGTTCTTGGAGCCCTACTGGGTGAGAAGGATGTCCATACCCACAAGAGGAGGTATAGGCCAGGCACAGGGTATTAGATCCCCATCAGCTTGAGAAGTGTACCTGCCAGGGTACAGGCTGCTGCAACCCAAGCAGGTGGAGTGAATGTCTGCCTAATTCAGCAGAATATCAGAGCTCAAGCAAATGAGGGAGACATATTTGCGTAGGACTACCTGGTTTGATATGTTAAGACCTTGACAAAGTGAGAGAAAGCATTGACACAAGAGTGTTGGGGTAGGAAGAGGTTTGGTGATGGAAGATTTTTTTAATGCAGGGGGATATAGGTCAAGTAAGGGAATATATTAAGGAAAAGGAAAGCTAAGTTAAAGGAATACACGTGGAAAGGAAAAACAACTAGAGTGAATCCTGGAATGTCAGGTTGGAATTGGAGATAATCAGTGTGAACTCATGTTTTGTAATACAAATATAAAATGAATACAGATGTAACTGCACAGGTAAATATGCAATAATTACAAAGAGGTAAAATGAACAGTATTGTAGGGGAGAAAATTGGCAGACACCACAGCTAGGAAGTGATTGATTAAATGATCACCAGCAAATTGAAATTGTGGGAAGTTGATAGGATGCCATGAAAAGAACACATTATTACTTCTATGTTGTTTCTGCCAAAGAGGCACAACCTGAGTTGAAGCATATGAAACAGCAGAGAGAAACCCAAAGTGTCCTATAAAAAACTGGCTTACGGTCTTCAGGAAAGTCTAAGACCTAATCCAGAATGAAAGAAGGGAAAGAAACATGGTAACTAAATGCAATGCATGATTCTGAAGCTGGGTCATTTTTCTGTAAAGGATATTTTGGGAGACAGTGGAGAAATTTGGTAGGATCTGAGTTTTAAATGATGATAATGAATCAGTGTTAGTGTCCTGGTTTTGATGGCTAGATAGTGATTATGTAGGAGGATGTCAGTATTCAGGGTGATGGGACATCACATCATCAGCTTATTATCAAATGGTTCAGGGGAAAATACATATAAATATATATATATATATATGTGTGTGAAATATTTACAGCTGTTTTGAAGTTTAAGATTGTTTCAGAATAATGTAAAGGAAGAAATGCCCATGAGAATATCATTAATTCTGTACTGCATTCCCCATTTAGAAATGTTTGCCCAATTCTCCCATCAAATCATCCTAGAGAAATGCTCTCAGAGATTAGGAAAATATTTTTTTCTCATTGAAGCTCCAAGATAACTGCTGGGCTCATCTGGTATGACTTTTTTTATTCAGAGTTTTCTGATACCTTAGTCCTCTACTTTTTTATCTATTTCTTTGTTTTTATTGTGGGCTAAGAAGCTTCAAATTTATCATTCTTGTCTTTACTTCAAATATGTACACACACACACACACACACACACACGCTCTTAGCTTGCTAAGCTACAAATTCATTTGACAATAAATATATTATTGTCATTTTTTCTGTTTTTCCTTCTTTTCTTTCTGCCAGTGCCATGCACATCATAGATATTGGACAAATGGCTTTTGAGTTAAACATAGCCTACTGTTTATTCCTTAAGACAAAATTACATGACTATTTTGCATATGAGTTTCTGTTCAAAACAAGAGTTCTTAATACCAGTTATAGGTGTGGGTTTTTGTTTTGTGTTGTTGGCTTTTTTTTTTTTTTTTGGTTCCTATTTTTTTTTTTTTTTAACTTTATAGGGATAAAGAAGTTAGGCTAGGCAATGACCTGGTGGTCCAGGTTGGAAGATTGTCAGTATAAACCAGACACATGAAGTGTATATAGAATGGATACATGTCCTTGATCCCTAGCTCCTTACAGGGAACAGTAGAATTTGATGGTCAACAGTTAGGAATATGGTGTCACAGGAGGAGAGAAAGCAGTCACATGTGCTTTATTGTTGTTGTAGTTGTTATGAGAACACTTCACATGAGATCAAACCCTCTCAAATTTTTAAGTGTACGATGCAGCATTGTTAGCTATGAGCACAATATTATAAGCAGATGCCTACAACTTAATCATCTTGCGTAATTGAAATTTTATATCTGTCGAGAGCAACTCTCTACCCCTCTTTTCTCACCCCCGGGCAGCCATCATTCAGCTCTCTGTTTCTGTGTGCTTGAGCCACTGCTGGGCTGGGGAGGAGCTGTGTCCGCACTGCAAGATCCACTCTGCCACCGAGAGCCATTCTTTTCCCTCAGTCACAGGTGTCCCTGCTCTCTACTGAGTATTCAGGCCTACAGCAGCCCACTCTGTGACCTACCATACATGTGATGAATGTGAGAAATAAAAGTTCAGAATAATTATTTTATGTAGTACTTCAGATAAAACAATAGAAAGACTTGCAAATTTGGGGATATGGGGAGACACAGGGAACAAAGTAATGAGGCATGACATTATCATAATAGGGAAGAAGTCAGGAGAAGAGCTTTTAGTACTGCATGTTTTAAGGCCTTTTAAAATCTGCTTCCTCGGAATCCATGCCTTAATGAACTTCTAAGCTTGTTCATAAATTTGCATATGATTCTGCAGTTTCTGATTTTTTTAAATCTGTCTTACTGATTGGTCAGATGTTCATCTGGAAGCAAGACATTATGAGATATTTTTGGGATATCTGTTGACGTAAGGAAAAGTAAAGTCCTGGTGATCTATATTTCATAAATTTGTGTCTTTAATTTGCTGCCTCTTCCTTAATTTTTTATAGTAATGTCAGCTTCAATCATGGTAACCTTATTTATGTCCCCCACTTCCAACACACACACACACGAACACACACAGGTATGATTGATGTATACTACAGATTGCAAGCAATAAAAGGACAGCAATCAAGAGAATAAAAAAAGATTGGAATAAGAAAAATAAGATATGATAAAAATGAATATGAAAATTTGAGTTACAAGGTTAAAACTAAGTGAATGAAAATGCACAAGTAGAAAGGTGAAAATCCAAGATTCATTTTCTTAATCTTTCTGGACAAAATAAAACTGGATGTATCATGTCCTTTAGGCTCTTCATCATGCCTTTCATTTTAGCAATAATTTATTCATGAGTCTTAGAGACTTTTTTTTTGCATCATTTAAATGTATCATGGCTTGACAGTTTTTTCCTATCTTCAGGCTCATCCTACTCCATTGTAATTTATTTAAGTATTTTAGTGTTTTGGAGGATTGTGGATTAATGATGCATTTAAGCTGCTTTAGAATGACCTTAGGCTAGGTAAATTACTGAAGTCGTGCCAACCAGGGATATTTATTTTGATGGCAGTAAGCTTTTACTCTCTTGTTTAACCACATGGCACACAAAAAAACTGGATGGCTGGTTCAAAGTATATTCTGTAAGAATTACAAACAAATCTCATTAAGAGGGAAATAACTTTACAATCTTGACCTTATTATAGGCAGTATCTAATTCTGTTTTTCACCATGATTGAGTTACTTTATCTTGACCGTTAATAACATCTTTGAATAGAAGTCTAACCGGCTCATGATCTAGGCTCCATAATTAAGGCTATGTATCTCACCATCACACACATACAAATACATGTAATAAAGGAACCATGGACACTTTTACTGCTTGGAACCCCACCATTTGGTGCTGGCAGAGCCAGATCCATAGTGCTACATGTCCAAGTCTTGTGACTCTCACTCTTCAAGCATTAGAGAAAAGATTCCCCACATCCCCTGCCCCATATCTTTCCAACTGACAGTCAGGATCTGAAGGCTGGGGCATGTTATGATTAGTGACTTCTGTAGTAGATCCTCCTTAGAAGACTGGGGTGTGTTGGGGGTAGAAGAGCACTTAAATGAGAGAAAAGATTAACTCCTCAAATATTTTCTCTGATTTTTGTCACAAGTGAATCTTCTCATAAATGCAATAATTTTTTTTAATTTTATTTTTCATTTTGTTAAGTTAGCCACAATTAATAAAATATGAACTTCTTAAATAAAATAAATAAAATAAAATAAATGCAATAGATTTTTTTGTGACAAAGTATAATTTTCCAATCAGTCCTCTTCTCTTATTACTTATGATGCTGCAATTCATGCCCTAAAAGAGTCTGTACTTCTCTAAACTATCTTGAATCCTTTCTTTATCGTAACATTTTCCCCTGGGCTCTTTCATTCCAAGAAAAGTCTACTTGATCTTGACTTAAAACTAGGTTACTAAGAAAGAACTACCAGAGCTTTTTTTTCCAAGAAAATGCTAAGACCCTTTTGTTCATAATTACTGCAATCCATATCTTGTTTTAGTAAAAACTTAAATGCCAGAACCCTTGAAACTTTGTAGATTCTCTTTCGGGAACTTCTGCTACTTGTCCTCACAGGGGCTTCGACAACCAGACTCCTGTAAGATTCTTGCTCTGCTGAGTCTTTGAAAGTAGTTTCTTTGCTGGCGGGCTTCCCTACCATATAACAGTTATAAAGAAAAGTCTTCCTTCCTCTAAATCTCCTTTCGTTTGAACATATGGAAGTTGAACATGTAGAAAGTTCAAAAAACAATGAAACAATGCAGATTTGAACATGAGATTATTAATTAGTAGTAGGTAAGTTGAGAAAAAAGAGTGTAAATGAAATCAAAGTAAATATTATTCCTTTACTTTGTGTTAGTGACAAAAGTTATGTTGAATGATTAATATTAATAAATGGTGAAATAACAGAAAAAGCAAAGAAGTTGAAATTAATTAATGTTTCCATTGTTATACAAAAAATGTAGCATTGACTTACATTAATTATTAAAAGAACAACTTTCAGTTTCATGCATTGGTTTAAAAGATTGTAAGAGACAACTTTATGAAATGACACTGTATTAGTGAAAAAAAGGGTGGATAAGCCAGGTTTTTAGCCCAATCCAGACATGTTCTTTGTGTCAATTGTGATACACAGTTTGAATTTATTATTAGGATATATGCCTCAACTGTGTCTATGGCCGTGACATTATTTGAAACAATTCAATCCTTACATACAGCACTTTTTGATGTGCCCCGAAATGGAATGTCTTGATGAAATGCATATTAAAATTGATTTAACAACCACTCTCAGACACATGTTGGGAATAGTAGCTGTAAGCTATAAACAATGAATGATGATTCTTTACAGTAGACAATAATTTGAATTTCTCTTAGCCCACGATATTTTATAGAATTGTGGCTTACTATCAGTAGTGCTAGCAAATATTTACATAAAATCTCAAACTGATCTAAGATTGGCTAAAAAGGATTAAAAGCTTTTAAAAATGATACTTGTAAAGAGAAAACGATATAAAACTTACACAAAAGTGACGTTTCAATAGAATGTAAGTGGAATGGAACATGAAATTAAAAATATTAACATGACTATGAAGAAGATTCATAGACAAATAATATACTGGTTAATTTTTTGGACTAATTTCTTGCCCTTATAGATGAAGATACAGTTTTGATTGAAGAGAGATTTAAACTAATTGATCAGCATACTGTTATTTTTAATTTTATTTATAAAAATCCAGTATTGAGGAATTTGATAGAACCTGAAAAACAGTGTATAAAATTACAGTACATTAAAAAGATTATCTACCATGACCAGGTGGGATTTATCCCTGGGATGTAAGGGTGGTTCTACATTCGTAAAATTAGATATTTTTTAAAGATAGTGGAACTCATGACATAAGTAATTAGTAAAATTGTAGCATATCTAAGTATCTTGTAATATTTTATAAAAATATTAATTTATCATATATAATACATAATGGCTAAGATAATATGTAAAATTTATGGCTCATATTAGAAAATAAATATTTCTTTTTTAAAAAATATTTTATTTATTTATTTGACAGAGAGAGAGAGAGGACAAGTAGACAAAGAGGCAGGCAGAGAGAGAAGGGGGAAGCAGCTCCTCCATGCGGGGCTTGATCCCAGGACCCTGAGGTTATTATGACCTGGGCCAAAGGCAGAGGCTTAACACACTGAGCCACCCAGGCACCCCAGAAAATAAATATTTCTATGAAGATTTTATTAATATGAACTGCTGTATTCCTAGAAGAGCCTTTTACAGTTTTTATATAATTCCCCCAGAATTTAGATTTTTGTATTTATAACCTCACGTGAGTAGACTTGTTATTTACTGTGACATTGAGCTATCCAGGGGGGGCTAGGTCCTACTCACGATGTGTATGTGTACACAATATATTTTGTTGGCAGAGAATGAAGATCTTGAGTGCAAAATTTCACTAAGTAAAACGGGCAATCAAACAAAAATCCAGGTATTTTTAGAAATTCACAGAACATGTTATAAAGAAAGATGTTTGGTGGTTACCAGAATCCTTTATCCTTTGAAAACCATCAGTAGACTTTTCTATTAGTGATTGCTATAATGATTTCTATTAACAGTTTTTTATTTGTGATTAAAACAACGGTAGTTATTCAGTATTTGTGTAGAATTTGTACATCTGATAAAAGTGGAAAAGAAAATGTCTTTCCCTAAATTTTTTCTAGAGTGTAATATTGAAAAAATGCTAACTTCAAATATAATTAAAAACAAGCTTTGTATTTGTACAAATGCCTTTAGAATAGCATGCATGTTGTGCAGTGAGACAATGGACTTGCAGATGTTCAACGGATGGAGTAGCTTTATGTTCATTAATATTCATTAATGTTATCTCTTAAGTTCTGAAGCTGGATTATCATTCTTTCTCTAACTCATTTGCCAGTTACAATGGTTGGGTCATTCCTTGACTAAGAGGATGAAGATCAGGGTTACCATTTTATTTTTTTTTAAGTTCCTTTATCCTCATCTTCCACTTGATTAACTTTGTTACCATTTCACCATTTATATGCGGGGTGTATATTTTCCCTGGAGAAGTGAGATCCCTCCATTGTTGCTCTTGTGTTCACTCACATGGGCACCTGTATTATCTCCTTGGGAAGGCTTGGACGTTCTAATGTCTGCCAAGTTTCTGAATAGATGATAGAACTCTGCAGTATTTTGAATGTCATCTTTCCTTTTAAACTGTCTGTTTCTGTTATAGACTTTGTTTCCAGAAGTAAGGTTTGGAGGAATTTTATATTAATTAGGCTAATGTCTTGAGGTTTCACTGGCCTGACAGATTGTAGAAGTGGAGCAGTAAATATCGTCCAGAGCACCTTGCACTGACGGGTGCTGGATGTGAGGTTGTGGCAGTGCACCATTGGAGGAAGTACTGTTACTGTTTAGGAAGAGTGATTCCCCAAGAACTGATATAACATTGAGAATTGTACTCAGGGCAATGGGAAACACACACAAAAATGGCATTGCTAGGCTTGTTTTGTAAAGATAACAAGCAGCTTAGTCAGAAATGATTGCTGTGGCAGGGGTTCTCTTCAGAGTTGCTTGATTTCAGCGGTTTGAGATCTCCACAGTATACTGCCTTTCTTGCTCCATTACAATCACCATGAAATGGTGTAACCAGCGTTATCTATAGCTTTGCTTGTCTCCAAGCTGTAGACGTTAATTTTCTGTTTTCCATTCTATGAAGAGCACTTGATGACCTTCAGTAGCCAAATGTTAAAACTACTCACCAATTTACTGATTCAGTCACTAACTGGTTCAGGTATTAAGGAGCCCACTTGCCTAGCAATAGCTGCTAAAGGAAATGGAGGTAATTTGATAAACTTCCAATTATGCAGGAAGCTGATGCTTCTTAATTGGTTTTATTTTTCCATCCTAAATTACCCTGTTTGCTTGGGTCATTTGCATCTAGAAGACAAGTGCTTGCTAGTCTCTTGGTTTTGAGAGAAAATTAAAGGTGACTTTGAAATATGATGACAGTGTATGGATTCTGGGTCAGAAGAAAAAATTAAAATGCTGTTAAGGATATTTAACTAGGGACTTACATGAGATAATACTTTCATATCAATGCTCTATTAAAAATGGATACTTCCTTTTCCGTGTTACAGTACTGGTACTGGCAAGTGACTGCACTAACTGGGATTTCATTTTCCAACTCTCTTGAATTTGTATGTGCTCATGAAGCTGGTTCTTATTAATGGAACATGAATATAAGTCATATATATAATTCCCAGCCAACATTTTTAGGATGAAATATGCTCTCTGAAATCTCTTTTTCCCTTAAGCCAATGGGATGGAGATGACCAGAATGCCGCAAGATGAGAGGAATTTAGCTCTCTGAATTATTATAAAAAGGAAATACACCTATTAAGCAGAACACCTGCTTTAAACTATAACGCTATTGAGAAAAAAACACTTACATCCACTGAACAACTAGCATTTGAGCTTTATTTGTGACAACAACTCCTAATAACCTCATTAATGTAGACAGAGTATCCATTGTATAATTCATTCCCAATAAATTGTCATTATTTTCTCACTCTTTTCTCCTGGGAATCCTATAATGCATATGTTATTATGCTTAATGGAATCACTGAATTCCTTCAGACTATTCTCAAATTTTTTTTTTTCTCTTTCGTCTGCTCAGCTTGATTATGTTCCATTACTCTGTCCTACAGGTCACTGACTAGTTTTTATGTTTCCTGTAGTCTGCTATTTAATCTATCTAGTGTATTTTTAATTTCAGTTATTGTGTTCATCTCTGATTTGTTCTTTTTTATCTTTTTATTAAGGGCCTCACTGATGTCCTCCACTTTTCTCAAATCCAGTGAGAGTATCTTTATGATCATTACTTCAAATTGTTTATCAGGCATATTTCTTACCTCAGTTTCTTTTAAGTCTCTTGCTGTGATTTTATTCCGGTTTTTCCTTTGGACATTTCCTTTGGGACATACCCTTATTTTATCTAACTCTCTGTGTCTGTTTCTATCTGTTAGGAAGGTCAGCTATTTCTCTTGCTCTTGAAATTAGTGGGCGGGGCATGCAGTTTTAGGATGTGTGCTGGTCCTCTTCTACAGAAGATCTTCTACAGACCATGTGTTGCTCCTATCAAGAATGCCAGAGACAGCTGATTTGCATTGTTAAAACCATGTGCTAACAAAGTGTGAGTACTTTCTGAGAGATGACTAGCCACTGCCCCCTCCTCCCCCACTCCCTAACCAAAGCCCCTTACAAAGTGCACAGTTGGGTCACACAGGGTTGGCAAAGTTTGAGTCAGTTTCTAGGGGAGGTGTTCTACCGTGCTGGGAATGAGGCAGGCCAAGCTGGAGGGGCAGGGCCTAGTTTAAGTAAATTAGGGAGTGAATTCTGGCACTGTGGGGGTTCCTGCAGTCAGCTGTGTGTATGCTGGGAAAAGGGGGAGGTAAATGGCGTCTGCCATCTCCTTTGTTCTTAGAGAACTCCCTGAGGGAACCCTGTGCCTCCAGGACTTGCTTTGAGGTTAGTAAATAATAGCTCCCCCTGCCTTATGCCCAGGAGTTCTTTAAACTGCTGGTTCTACGCTTTATCTCCATGAACTCTTTTTAATGTTATTTCTTTAAGGGCTGATACTCGATTTCCTATAGCCCTCCAAGGCTCTTTCCAAACCAAGCCTACTGATTGTTAATGTTTCAGGCTTTAAGCCTCAGAGGTCATAAGAACTCATCAAATTCGGCCTCTCTGGTTTTCAAAGCCAAATATTAATAGAGATTCATCTTCCCTGCGAAGATACCCTGGTTTAAGGGTATCTCCCCTTTCTGCGCCCATATGTCCCTACCTACTGTGAACAGTCCCACCTGTTTTTTTTTTCCCCGCTCCCTACCCCATCTGTGCCCTTCCTACCCTCTTCATTGTGGCCTCTTCTCTAATTTAGTTGTGGCGTTTGTTCTGCCAGTGATTGTGTCATTTTTTAGGTTATTTACACTGATGTGAGTGTTACCTAGTTGTATCTGTGGGAGGATGCTGCTTCCAGTCGGCGACAGGAGAAGAATTAGGCACAAACCAGTCAGCTGCAAGAGATTGGGAGCAGGGGACAACCGTCGAAAAGACTACTGCCACGAGCAACTCCACAGTCTCAACTTTTATTAGATAGAAACAATAGCCGACAGAAGGACTGATGAAAGTCAAACGTTAGTCACAGGTCTTGTGGACAAACAAGAAGGAGGATAAAGTTTATAGTCAACCAAGCACATTCAGAGGACTCCTCTAGAAAAACAACGGGCGCTGCTGGGAAGAGAAAAGAGCGATAACGGAAGAGGGAAGCAGGCGGTTTATTGTTCCACCTTGAGCTGACCGGGCGTTCCCGGGTGCTCGGCTTCACGGTCCTATATCGTCCTTCTCTCCAAAGACCTGTTGCCACTTTATGTTTTTCTTAAGGCCATATCTAAATATGCTTGGCAACTAGTAAAATCCTCCAGGGGTTATAGTTTAACTAACAAATTGTTCCGAGGGGCAGTAGCAGGAGGAGGTGAGCTTGGGTCCTGCTACTCACCATCTCCTCCAAAGTCATGTTTGTTTTACTACAAATGTGGTGTTCTGAAATCTTCTTTTATTTGTTACTTAGTTTTTGGCTCTTACCTAATATTTTCCATTATTTCAGAATAAGTTGACCATTAATATTATAGTCAATCTTCATTAGGTGCTGAGGCCATATTTGAGAATTCACCTATTCACCAAATTTGACTTGTAACCCCAAAATCAGTGCTTGAGGATCTTCATGGTCATTTTCAGACAAGTGCAAAGTGGAGAAAAATGTGAATCACCTAAAGCATACATTCCCAGCTGTTGTGGAACAAACTGATTCTCTGTCTTCATGTTTCAGTTCTCCTAAAGAGACTACCAGAAGAATGGAGATGGTAGGGGGCAGAGCAGTGAAAGCAGCTCCTGCTCTCAGTCAGTTGTTGGCATTTGAACCCAAATCTAACATGTTAAGTGGCATGGCCTTGTGCAAATCATTTAACACTCCTGAACCCTGTTTACCTTTTTTTAACATGAAAATAGAATCTACCTGAGTTGTTTTAGGATTTAAGGACATAAACTATGTGATTAATGTATATCAGCATCAACTATATGAACAGAAATAGTTCAGCATTGTCAATAGAGCAGATTTATAGACCATAACATCCTCAACTGATGAAGACCATGTATCTTGCTTTTCTTAGTTTCTGCTGTTGTGTGTTTATTTTTATTTTTTTTTTTTTTTTTTTTGGTTTATTAAATACAACTCTTTCATTATTGAAACACCATCACTGGGGCACCAGGGTGGCAGAGTCAGTTCAGCACCTGATTCTTGGTTTTGGCGCACGTCGTGATCTCAGGATTGTGAGATGCAGCCCTGTGTTGGGCTCCTCCCTCAGCATGGAGGTTGCTTTTGATTCTCTTCCCTTCTGCCCCTCCCCCTTGAGCTTTCTCTTTCTCTCTCTCTCTCTCTAATAGAAATCTTAAAAAACAAACAAACAAAAAGTCCATAGTCATTTACTAATAATTCTAATAAATATTGATCTTATATTGGACAAATAAAGTGAATACCAATTTATAAAACTAATTGTACCTTTTGTAGTACAGATATCATAGAAAAAATGTCTTTATTTAATGCCTCCTTTGTTTGTTCTTTACCTGGTTAGTTTCTACTTATTTTTCAGGGACCAGCTCAGGGCTCATTCCCTCCAGGACATCTTTCTTAAATCCCATTCCCTCCACTGAGTGTTCATCATGGCATATATTACATAAATGTTACATCATCTGCTAACTGACTGCAAACTTGTTGAAATTAGTGCTGTGCTCCTCAATTTTCTGGCTCCTGGCATAATTCATGATACATAGAAATTGAACAAATGATTCTTAGGCTGATCTAAAATAAAGATGTTAAGATATAATTGAAATTTTTTTTGGTTAAGAAATTGATGGTGTCAACCTACAGATACCATTTCAAGAATCAATATATTATTTGGGATAAAATAATTGCAATTTGGGGTACAGAGGTAGCCCTCCAAATAGCAGGGGAACTCAGGGTTTTTATGGGGAAAAAAAGATTAGATAAGTTGTGGTTTTTTTTAAGATTTATTTATTTATTTGAGAGAGAGTGAGAGCTATGAGAGGGTGTATGAAGGGAGGGGCAGAAGGAGAGGGAGAGAGAGAATCTCTAGCGGACTTCCCACTGAGCACCAATGTGACATGGAACTCAATCCCATGACTCTGAGATCATGACCTGAGCCAAAATCGAGAGTCAGACACTGAACTGACTGAACCACACAGGTGCCCCAAGTTGTTTTTAAGAAGAGTTCACTAATACTGACCAGCAGGGCTAGATTTGTACTTCATTGATTGACCAAAGGTAGTGGTCACTAGGCAAAAGTTCACTTTTATCAGTCTTTTCTCTTTCTTGCTGACTTCTTAGAATATTGGTGGCTTGGCCCTGTTTAGAGGTTTATTTATTTATTATTTATTTTTATTTATTTTTTTAAGATTTTATTTACTTATTTGACAGAGATTACAAGTAGGCAGAGAGGCAGGCAGAGGGAGAGGAGGAAGCAGGCTTTCCACAGAGCAGAGAGCCCGATGCGGGGCTCGATCCCAAGACTCTGGGATCATGACCTGAGCCAAAGGCAGAGGCTTTAACCCACTGAGTCACCTGGGTGTGCGCCTGTTTAGAGGTGTAGAAAACAGGGTGTACAAGGCAGTTCCTCTGAAATGGCCACTCCCAGCTCTATTTTAAAGAAGATTCTGCTTGTATATCATTTTTTCACAAAGGGAGTTGCTTCAAAGCCTATTACGTTTTCTAGCAGTGATAGGTACTTTTTATAGTAAGCTAGCTTTTCTTAGGTAGTTTTATACCTCCAACCATACACAAAGTTTTAAAAGACAGAGTGTGGATAAGTCAGAACAAATCCATCATTTGTTTTAAAAAGTTAACTCCGAGGTACCCATCAAGAGTCATTAAAGATCTTTGTACATCTTTGTACATCAAGAATGACCATTTTTCTTTGTGGATTTAGCTTTTCAGTACTCTAGTCTCAGATCTCTAAGAAAAATTTGTGAAAATACAAAACTGCCCCATACTTTTAAAGGCTTTCTTGTTATTCCAGTGATATTTGGGAGAAGCAATTGATGTTCTACTCACATAAAATAACATAAAAATGCCCACTAGAAGAATGTCAGTTGGCTTTACTAAATCAAGAAGCAATGTACATTAAATATATGAATAAATTTAGATGTTCAATATAGCATTAATTAATTAAATACACTCACCAACAAAACTTTGTTTTGGCATGCATTGACGTTTTTATTTCTATTTAAAGTTAAGATGATTTAGTTTTTATTTTTTAAAGACAAATTATGGAATGATAAAATGATAACAATACCCAAAAGATGTGGAATTATTTGCTATATAAAGTGTCTGTGAGAGAAAAAGAAATAGTTAGTAATATGGAGTGCCGTGTGTTATTTACATGGAGCCTGAGAGCAGAGATACAAGGGAATGATTCCTTGTTCTTTCACAGAGAGGGTAGATGTTGCCATTTACCTGGCATTCCAATTTCCTCTTTAAACTGCTTTAAGCCATATATATTTAAAGTGGAAGCAAAGAAAATCATACAAGCAATTCTTTAGAAAATAGTAAATATCATGAAATGTCACCAAAACACAATTTTACATGTATAAATTTAATTCTAAATAGGTAAATTTATATTGAGAAGGTAAAAATGATAATTACATTTATCATGACTCCTATATGCCAGAACCATTCCAGGAGCTACTTATGGATCATTTCTGTTTCTTAGTCACCTGCTTAGTTAGAGGCTATTATTCACAAACAGTGCAGTGCAGGTGAACGCCAATATCACAGAGCTTTAATTTCACATTCTGTGTTTGCGAGCAGTATTAGCCTTTTAATAAAAGCTCAAGGCATTTCTGGCCGTGTATAATTCACAAAGTTTGCCTGATAATTGAAGTAAAAGATGGGAACAAACTTGAATATAAAAGTAAGAACATTTTTATTTATTCACCATTTCTCTTTGATCCACAAGTTACTTTAAATTATAGAACTAAGTTCACATTCTGCTTCACTTTTCTGTCTCCTGTTTTTAGCTGACTACAAACTTAGCTCATCACTGGCTTCCAGCTTGAAATTGTTGTCATTTCTTATTGTTCTATATTTTGGCAGAATCAGTCAGAAGACTATCAGCCTAGCAGAAGGATGTGACCGGTTGCTTTAAAAATAAATGATACTAGGCCTGAATCAAGAAAGAAGAAGGTTCATTAAAACTCTGTAGGGAAAACCCTCATCAGTCTCTCCATATTGCTTTTGACAGTGCCTGAGAGAGAGTGTTATATATTATGTTTATTTTTAGAGCCAACCAATCTCTTTTAACGTAGACTGCAGGATGAAAAAAGCAATAACATTTTCAGATAGCTCTTAAGTTTAGTGCGAAGGAGCTGAATTATTTCTTTTAGAAACCGTTGTCCTGTTCTTTACTTTGGACAGAGTTCATCAGAATTAATGTAGAGAAAAAAATTACTGTGTGTTTTGGGCCTACAGATTCACTTGCTCTTAATTAATAATGTATGTGAGCTAATGTACTAAAACCAAGCTGACTCTGAGTTTTATTCATCTTTTTAAAGTATCAGAAAGATCATTGCAGTGTGACTTTTCTAGCAAAATTGATCAAGGCCATTCTTTTTCTGCTTCGATATTTCTAAAGAGTTGAAAATATCCAACAGAGTTAAACATTCTGAATTTCTTCTCAAAAAAAATATATTAGTTCCTTTACATGGCTAGAAGAGCAGAACTACTTCATTGATTAAAATCCAAAATGGTTTTGTTTAAAACCCAACTGAGCATTTTCTGCTGGTGTAGTGGGCCTCCTGGGCACGTCTTTTTGTTTTCTCTGTGAAGTTGTCCTACTCATTGCCCATCTGCCTTGGACTGCCTTCTTGCCTTTTCTTTCTTTCCTTTGCCACCTTTCTTCTTCTTTTCTTTTCTTTCTTTCTTTACACCTTCTTCTGTCTTTTGCATCTTTTCTCCCATTACTTTCTTATTCTTTTTTCTCTTCTTTACTAATCTCTTATTTTTATTTCCTTTTCTTCCATTTTATTCTGTCTTGTCTTTTTTTTTTTTTTCCTTATGTTTTTATTTGGGCCACATTTTTTTCTCATTTATTTAGTGGCCACCCTCAGTGCCCCTTTTCTTTCTTTTCATTTTTCTGTATAAATGGAATGCATACATGAAGCACTGGATATACAGAAAGGCTAAGAGAGTGCCTGCTAAGGAAAGTTTCTGTGAAATGGAGAAGAAAGCTATGGCTAAGTCTACCCAGTGCAAAACATGTCCTCTTTGTTGAGCTCCTGGAGGATAGAGCTTGAGTTTTACTCATTTCTACAACCCTGTTTTCTGTGGTGCACAGTTGATGCCCTGCTCAGACTCCAGAACCTGGCCTGTGGCGCCCATCCCCTCTCCTTGATGAGTGTTGTCTGCCTCATTCTCAGGAAGACCACCCTTGGCCAATTGCTAGTGATTATGCCCTCCAAATAACTGGGTACCCCAGTTGCCTTAAGGTTCAAATGTGAACCTTAGAATCCAAGTTCTCATGTTCTGAACATGAGAAATGACCGTATCAATTTTGATTGTCAGCTTTTATGCATCAACTCTCACAAAATTGATTTCATTATAGGGATCTACTATTTGCTTTGGACTCTGGCTATTGTCCCACTTTGTACATGAGTATCAGATAGGAAGTTGTTACTGTAGAAAGTAACTGAGGGATAGCTGGATGAGAGACATTCAGCTTTCTTTGGAATCAGGCCTAACCCCTACTCAAGCTGACACCTCATTCTTGTTTTGCTTTCCTCTTCCCTGCTCTCCTAACTCCTTTTCTTAGGAATACTGCTTCCCTTCTCCCTAGTCTCTGCTTCAGCATCAGGTTCTCCTTCTGGAGTACCCCTCTGAAGGCATACCACACCCATCCCATTAGGTACTGAATGAATGAATGGAACGTGATACAAAAGAAGGGCTAGAGAAAGCCTCACGCAGGTAGACATCTTTGACTTGGGTATGAATTTTCCTGTCAGGCCTCTTTTCCTGTTCTCTCTCCTGTATTCAAAAACTGAGCCATTAAGGAATTTCAGGAGATCTACAATACATTTTTTTCTTTTAAAAAATTAGTATGCTGGGGTACCTGGGTGGTTCAGTCTGTTAAGCGTCTGCCTTCAGCTCAGGTCATGATCTCAGGACCCTGGGATCAAGCTCCATTTCAGACTCTCTGCTCAGGGGGGAGCCCGCTTCTCCCTTTCCCTTTGATTCTGCTCTCTGCTGATGCATTCTCTCTCTCAAATAAACGAAATCTTTAAAAAATTAATATGCTTTAGGTTATAGAAAAACTGGGTGGAAAGTACAGTGAGTTTCCCTATCTCCACCTCCTCTCCCCTCCCCATTTCTCCTGTTACTAGCATCTTGCATTTGTGCTGTACATTTGTTATAATTAATGAGCCACTATTGATATATTATTATCAGCCAAAGCCCGTACTTTACAATAGGGCTCACTCTTTTGTTGTACATTCTGTGGGTTTTGTAAATGTCTAAGAACACATAACTGCTGGTATGATATTGTACAGAATAATTTCACTGCCCCCCAAATCCTCCGTCCTCCACCAGTTCATCCCTTCCGCTCTCCACTCTAAATTTACGCAACCACTGATCTTTTCGTTTTCTCCATAGTTTGCTTTTTTCAGAATGTCATACAGTTGGAACCATACAGTGTATATGTACCTTTTCAGGCTGGCTTCTTTTCACTTAGAGATATGTATTTATCGTTCCTCCATGAGTTTTTTTTAACATAATATCTTCTGGTTGCTGAGTAATACTCCATTGTATGGATCTACCGTTTTTTTTTTTATCATTTCGTTTACTGAAAGCAATTTGGTTATAACTTGGTTTTGGTAATTATGAATAAAGCTGCTGTAAACATCCATGCACAGGTTTTTGTGTGGACATAAGTTTTCAGCTCATTTGGATAAATACTGAGTGTGATTGCTGGGTTGTATATTAAGAGTCTGTTTAGTTTTGTAGGAAATTTCCAATATGTCTACCATTTTGCCTTCCCATGGGAAATGAATGAGAAATCCTGATGCCCCAGCTCTTTGACAGCATTTTTGGGGTTACTGTTTTGTATTTTAGCCATTCTAATGGATGTATAGTGGCATCGTGTTTCAATTTGCAGTTCTTTAATGACGTAGAATGTTGAGCATCTTTTCAAATGAATTTGCCATCTGTAAATGTTTTTTGGTGAGGACTCTGTTCAGATCATTTACCAATTTTTAAGTTGAGTTGTTTTCTTATTTTTGAGTTTAAAAGTTCTTTAAATATTTTGGAAACTAACCCTTTAGTAGATATGTGTTTTGCCAATATTTTCTTCTATTCTGTGGCATATATTTTTATTTTTTTTAACAGTCTTTCTTAGACCAGAAGTTTTAAATTTAATGACATCTAACTTATCAGTATTTCTTTCATGGATCATGCTTTTGGTGTTGTATATAAAAAAGTCATCACCAGCACCAAACCCAGAGTCACCTAGGTTCTCTCTTATGTCATTTTATAGGAGCTTTATTGTTTTGCATTTTATATTTAGCTCTGCAATCCATTTTGAGTTTATGGTTAATGTTTGTGAAAGGATAAGATGTGTTCTAGATTTTTTTTTTTTACATGTGTATGTTCATTTGTTTGAACACCATTTTTTGACAAGAGTTTGGATTGCCTTTGCTCCTTTGTCATAGATCAGATGACTGTACTTGTGTGAATGCATGTGTGTGATTTCTGTTCCATGCCATTGATGGATTTGTCTTTTTTTTTTTTAGTACACATTGTCATGATTATTGTAGCATTATAATAGATCTTAAAGTCTGTTAGTGTTTTTTCATATTATTCATTATTGCCAATCTTTTTTATTTTTTCTTTTCAAGACGTATTTATTAAGTGCCAAGCATATATTCTAGGGATACAGCAGTGATTAGAATAGATAAAAATCCTGCACTCATGACATTTACTTTTTAGTGTGGATACTATGTGTACATATACAGATAGACCCTTGGTGCTGAATAATAAATGCATGTGTGAAAATAAATAAGTAATGGCGTATCGCATATTATAAAACTCCTGATTGAATGTTAGTATATGATAACATATTTGTGTACACATAGGCATGTGTATTAAAAAATAGAAAAATAAGTATTTTGATGGTAATCAGCAAAAGATACTATACTAATTTCATAATGATCACTAATAATTATTTTCTTCAATTCTAGTCTCTTCTTGATTTCTCAGTATTTTATTGAAAAAGAATGTTGAAACACATTCCAGTGTGGGATATTACCTAGAAAAACATTTACCATAGAATGAATGATTAGAAGGGATTTTTAAAGAGTGAGATAGTGGAAGCTGTTCATAAGAATGCAGGGATAAAAGCAGATGTTTGGAATGTTGTTTTCATGGACCTAACACAGAGAATTTGGCCCTGTGTCCCAGGAAAGCCATAAGGAGTGGGCTGATAAGATTCAGCAATAGGCAGAGAATCATTTTAGTAATATTAAGATTTAATGTCAGGAAAACTAGTGTTGGGTTAATCCACTGTTGAGTCCTGGAATATAAATATTATCAGAATGAGAGAAAAATTAAATGATTAATGATGTCATTATAGGAATAAAGAGAAAATTACCTTTTTTGGAGGTATGTAGAAGTAGAATGGCAAATTTTGGTGAGACTGTTATTTTGGAAATTGATGATAAGGCAAGTCTGCTCATTTGGTAATCTAAAGTTGGAGTACATTGCAAATGAGCTACTTTGTAGTTGTCACATTTAATTTGAGATGAAGGGGAAACTTCTAATGTATATATTTTTGGAAGGGGATGTAGACATAGGAAACACCATTTATACTGAATCATCAGAAATTAATGAACTACGCCTATGCCTTATTTGGTTCAGAGCTCACTGTAATGCCTTAACCTGCTGAACACAATCTGAAAAATATTAGTGCTTCCATCAATGACGTGAGCAGAGAAAACTGAGTAGTGCAGTCATCTTTATGGCATTTCCATGTTTTCTTTCAACTGCTAGATATTGGAGTTTTTTGTTAAATTTTTTTTTCAGTGTTCAATTTTAGGCATGAGAAAGTAATACACATATTCTTGTATATTTCTCTAAAATTCTGCATTGCAAAAACATGTAAATATATGAATTAGAGCAATTTTATGTCCATTTTAAAGTTAGATAGTTTTCATACTTTAGTATCATATTATTGTGTTATCATTTGTTAGTGTATAATGTTAAGTTTAGGAACCACTATTAAAGGAGGCTTGAATAGTTTTTCTATTGATAGTTGAACTTAGCTTTGAAGTAGAAAATTCCGAGAAATAACCAGGGTCTCTCACAAAGAAGAGGTAATCAGGGAACAGATGTTACTGGTACTTATTATATTCTAAGCACCAGGATCACTTTTTTAATCATTCTTTTTTTTTTAATTTTTTAAAATTTTTTATTTTTTTAAAGATTTTATTTATTTATTTGACAGAGAGAGATCACAAGTAGGCAGAGAGGCAGGCAGATAGAGAGAGAGAGGAGGAAACAGGCTTCCTGCTGAGCAGAGAGCCCGACGCGGGACTCGATCCCAGGACCCTGAGATCATGACCTGAGCCGAAGGCAGTGGCTTAACCCACTGAGCCACCCAGGCGCCCCTTTAATCATTCTTGATACATAAACTAATTAATCCTATACAGCAGTCCTATGAAGTATATGTTAATATCCACATTTTTCAGGTGAAGGGATTTGAAACCTATAAGATTAAAAAAAATTGATGAAATTCTTTTAGCAACTTAAAACCAGTTTTATGGGGGCACCTGGGTGGCTCAGTTAAGCATTCGACTTCCGCTCAGGTCAAGATCTCAGGGTCTTATGTCAGGGACCCTGTCCAGTCCAGCTTTGGCCGGCTGCATTAGACTTCACACTCACTGGGGAGTTTCCTGGTCATTCTCCCTCTCCTTCTGCCTCTCCCCCTGCTCCTGCTCTCTCTGTCTTTCAAATAAATAAATAAAATCTTGTTTAAAAAACCCACAATTCTCTTTAATACCTGTACCCCTGGGGATAAAAATATATGTTTATCAAAAATTAAAAAAAAAAAACCCACAATTCTCAAACACAGATGTATTTCCAATTTCCAATTTCAGGTTTTTTTGTTTTTTGTTTTTAAACTCACCTCTCCTTGGGAGCATAAAAGAAATTCTTGCAGTTTCCAAATACAGACCGAAACTGACAGTATCATATTTTTATTCCATGTTTATAACTATAAAACTCATTGTGAGCTCCTTATACTTCTTTTATGCAACTATCACAAGAATATATAAGTTAATATTGAATAACATCAGTATTATTAAAATTAATAATATTAATATATAATATTACAATTTAAAATATTTAATATTAAGAATAAAGCTAAATTTTGTACAAGTGACATCTTATAATGTGAAATATACTAGCTGTTAGCTTAATTTTCTTTTGTGTAAATACTAGTATGTCCCTTCATAATTCCATTCTACTCAGGAGCCTTCATTTTCAGAGTAAATCCGTTATCTAATAGACTTCAACACAGTTATATCTTTCACATGCCTCACTCTTACCATACTCTAGGATTACAGGAGTACTCGTAGCTTTAACAGATGGTACCATAAATGCAAACACAGGAACTGATACTCTGGAGCACAACTTCATTATACAGTGGTTGTACAAGTAGTGTATAATATGTTTGTATTATTATTTTCATTTTAATCAAAATGAAAACAGAACATTAAAAACTTTTATAAAATACTCATATAACCCTAATAGTACATGTTGAAGCACTCAGATTTCTTAAGAACAATATTCATCCATGGCTAGAATGGACTGTCTTGAGCAGTCCATTTTGGTCCTTTCTAGAAGGTATAGAAACCTATGTTATGTATTCAAAACCACTTGGTTTTGGAGATGCATTAGGAGGATTCTTGGGACTCAGAAAAAGCTGTTATACTCATGGTAACAGTTTATTACAACAGAAGAGTACAGATAAAAATTGTCAAAGAAGAAAGGCACCTGGGGTGAAGTCTAGGAGAAACCAGATCCAAGCTTCCAGGTTCCCCCACCCAGTGGAGTTACACAGGGACTCAATTTTCCCAGCAATGGTGTGTGACAACACATATGTTGTATCATCACTTACCTGAGTCAGTACTTAACTAAGTCTTTGTGTCTACTTTATATTTAGGTTTGGTCGCCTGAGCATCTAGTGTCTACATGAATGACTTCAGCTACTCAGACTCCAGCCCCCTTACTGAAGCTGCTGCTTTACATGTTTATTATTTTTTAAAATATATGTTGATGTTGGGAGAAAAAAATGTTTTATATATATGTTGGTGTTGGGAGAAAAAAAAAGTTTTAAATATATGTTGGTGTTGGGAGAAAAATTTTTACCATTATTAAAATGCTCCAATAATCAAATTAACATAGGACAGATGAACAGGTGAAAAACAAATTTAATTATGTTCATGCAGGGGCCCCCCAAAGACAATGAGACCCAAGGACAAGTTGGGTAATTGAGGTTTATATGCCATTCTGAACTGAGGAGTAGGATAGGGGCCTGGAGCTTCAAAGGGGAGGGTAATTCACAGGACAATAGGAAGAACAGATGTTTGGTAATTAGATGTTTGCCCTGACATACAGGAAGGTCATTTAGATAAAGTTATCTCTGGTGTTAGCTTTATTCCAAGCCAGGTCCCCTATCTAACTTACTTCAGATATTGAAAGGAGAGGCAAAAGTTCTTCTTGTGTCTGCTGGGTCTTTATTGCCTTCAGTTTACCATAATCCAAACGCCGAAGTGGCATATTTTGGGGTCATGTGTTCTGTTTCTATTCCCTGGACATTGGGGATGACATATTGTAGCAAGTATTGATTGTATTATTTTCCTTAATTGAATATTGAATTTTATTCCACGATCAGGTAACTTTTGAGGAGGTACTGTTCTTGATACTTGATCTTATTCATTAGAGGGCATCTATTTTGGGTTTGTTCTTGGACCTGGGAAGTGCCCCTAAATAATTCAGGGTAAAGTCTTTTCTCATAAACTGTGGGCTTCTCTGACATTCCAAGTGTCTGAGGTGTCCCAGTAAAGCATCTCTGATCTGCTCAGCCAGAACTCCAGTCTTCCATTGGAGCAATCTTGGGTACCTTCCCCATTGAGCTTTCAGCTCACAGCCATAATTCTCCGGTAAGTGTCACACAGTATTGCTCTGCACAGACTCAGTTCATGTCTCATTTCATGGAACCTCCATGAAGACTACCTAGGCAACTCTACTCCTCTCCAGTATCCTTCCCAACAAATATCATTCCTTTGTGTAGATTCAGACTCCAGGCTAAGCTTCTTCTGTTTTGCAATATTGAGCACAGATCAATATCTCATTTTCAGGATAATACCCCCAAAATGGGAAGCCAGGATATAGGTAAGTTTTGTCTCCTCAGTTTTCTTCCCACAGTGTGGCATTCCTTCTGGTTCAGTGCTTACAAAATCATACCCATAGAAGTTGTCCAGTTTTATAGTCATTTATTGTGGGAGGGCCAGTCTAGAAAAGGTTATTCTGCTAGTGCTGGGATTAAAAGTCAAATCAAATAGTTCAGCTGACATTTGCAACCCTTCACAGTTTAGTGTCAGTCTGCTTTCCTGATTGTATTTGCTGTATTCACGCCAACCTAGTGTATCTTCCATTTCTCAAACACTTTTGAAACTCAGTGCATTTAAGCATACCCTTCTCTTTCCTTGGAATGCCTTTTCCTGTCTCTTCTGTCCATGAAAACTTACTTAGTTTTCAAGACCCAGGTAAAGTGTTATTTCCTATGTGAAGCTGCTCACAGCCACTCTTAACCAAACCTAAATCCTGTGTTATATCATCCATCGAACTTTATAAGTTTTTAAAGTATTTCTGTGTAAGTCTGTGTTCCAAAATAATTATGACATCTTTAAAGGGGGGAAAATATCATTTATGTATAGTAAATATTCAAAAGCATTGACAATATTTCTGATGACATTTTTTGGCAGTATGCTTTATAAAATAGGGTATATTATAGGTCTGACACTATTATTTAACCACTAGCGCTATTAGAAATTGCTACTAATACTTATGAGTGTTTAGTATGGTCAGTTTCCTTAGATGTTTGGTTTTAATTATTTTATGTGTTCTTTCCAATGTCATTATGTGGTAGGTGGTATGTTCCCCATTGTAGATTTGAGAAATACTAAGTAAACTCTAGGTAAAGAAACTTTTCATACTAACTTAGAAAGTAAGTGACAGAACCAGGATTTCAGCCTAGATTTGTCCATTGCAATTTACTGATGCTATACTATCGTGATTTATCTAACAGTCAGAGGTCTACAGAGACAAATTAGAATTTTTTTGAGAGGTAATTTTGAAATGTCATATTCCATTATTAGCATATCCATATGTAGAATTATTGAAGAAGAGAATACAAATGAAGGTGATTTTTCTTTGGGCTTAATTTTTCACTTTATAGGGAAATATTACCACTGACTCTTGCCATGCTGTCGATTTTAGATGGGACTTAATGCTTAGAAAAACAAAACTTCAGTGTGAAGTGAATATTTGGTTAATTACTTATTAACAAAATGCATTCAAATTTGAAATATCCCAAACACATTTTAATTTATTTAAATTCAGAATGTCTAAAACATATTCTTTTAGAATTGAGAAACTATATTTTAATTATCATATTTGAGAACATA
Source organism: Mustela putorius furo (assembly GCF_011764305.1). Taxonomy (NCBI): domain Eukaryota; kingdom Metazoa; phylum Chordata; class Mammalia; order Carnivora; family Mustelidae; genus Mustela; species Mustela putorius. The sequence continues at coordinate 395,750 of NW_025421443.1, forward strand.
AGTAGTAAGAAGTTAACATTTACCTCACAGGAAATGAGATTAATACACTAGACCAAGGATTTATGAGTGTAATAAATATCTTAATATATTGAAATCCTGCCTTATTAAAAGAACAATAGAATTTTGTAAAGAATGTCACTTCTATGCTATAATAAAATTTTAAATACCTTGATTTTGGTTAAGTAATCCTAAATTTTTTGTTTTTAAATACTTTGTTTAATTATTTCATTGGTGGTATGAATTGAGTCAATTAATCAAATATGATAACTTAAAAGGTCTTAAACGTATGAATGTCATTTGGTTCGATTTAGCCCAGAAATTATTTGAGGTTTTTTTTTTTTTAATATATATGTATTTTTTTATGACTGGTTTTTATTTATTTTTATTTTTTTTATTTTTTAAAAATTTTTATTTATGTATTTGACAGACAGAGATCACAAGTAGGCAGAGAGGCAGGCAGAGAGGGAGGAAGGGAAGCAGGCTCCCTGCTGAGCAGAGAGCCGGATGTGGGGCTTGATCCCAAGAATCTGGGATCATGCCCTGAACCAAAGGCAGAGCCACCCAGGCACCCCATGAGTGGGTTTTAAATTAAAATCTGATGATTCTAAGTGAAGGGATATTGTAAAAAAATGCATATTCTAAAGACAAGAAAAATATATTTTATAATAGAAATACAGAGTAATGTGTCATCTGAAAGAACAGAAATTTTCTTTAAAAACTAATTTGGAAGAATTTAATAACTAGGAAAGCTAGGCATCTGCTTCTCTTAAACTTCCTACCATTAGATTATAGATTGAGTTCAGGGAAGACTTCAAGTTCAGTGAAATACCAATCATTTGAAAATTGAATGAAATATCATCCCTGAAAGTGTTGTAGGGCACTAGAATGAAAAGTGGTGATAAATATGGAGAATTTTTCTTTACTTAGCCTACTTCAGAACAACCAATCAATAAGCATAGCTTTTGATGATCAATGTCAGTTGCTTTTTGGGAATTTATTATAGACCTCTGTGTTCAACTTTAAGATACCTGTATGGTTTTCTATTATTTTATATAGAGACTAGGTAAGTGGCATTTTTTAAAATATCTTATTTATTTATTTGGCAGAGAGAGATCACAAATAGGCAGAGAGGCAGGCAGAGAGAGCGGGGGTGGGGGGAGCAGGCTCCCTGCCAAGCAGAGAGCCTGATGTGGGACTTGATCCCAGGACCCTGAGATCATGACCTGAGCCGAAGGCAGAGGCTTAACCCACTGAGCCACCTAGGCGCCTGATAAATGGTATTTTTATAAATAAAAAGAGGATTTAGACTTTATTTTCTTTTTAAAGATTTTATTTATTTGACACACAGAGATCACAAGTAGGCAGAGAGGCAGGCAGAGAGAGAGGATTTAGAATTTCTGAAAGAAGGTAACTTCAGTTCATGTATTCTTAGCAATTGCATCCCTTGTTTTCTTTAAAATAACTGAGACATTCTTCATGTGTTTTTACCTTCAAACTTTTTGATCCACCTTTTGATCTGCTCTCATTACATTCTTGGTAATGTGTTTCATCTTCTGTAATTCAGGAGCAAAGAAATATATTACATTAGCTGTTATAAAGCTTCTGTAAAGACTTTAATAGATTATTAAGGTTAACACAGAGCATGATATTCATCATTACTTAAAATAAATTATCAAATTTTCACATCTAAGGTCTCCAAATGAAAATTCCTAGTAGGACAAAGTGCATATATTAAGTAATGATGCACCTGTGAAAATGAATATTCTATTTCTAGGGTAAAGCACCTAAGTGCCTTCCATGTGTTTTGTTTATTATTTGTGAAAATATAAAATTATATAAGTTTTCTTCATAATTATTACTCTTAATGATGTCTCTAAAGGAAATAATTATTTACTGAATAATTCCTATGTTAATATCACAAATGTAGGTTTTAAATGTCATCAGACTGTGAGAAATAGTCCCTCTAATCTATATGCTTATGACTATTTTTGGGAAAAGAAATTAAGGAAATGCCAGATTATCCAGTATATAATAAATATGTTCAAATATGAGGTATAGTGATGACATTCTTTAGAAATAGTCAGAAATTAGATATCAAGGTATGTTAACATAGTCATATTTTAATATTAGTATATTAAATAAGAAGGTAATTTATAATGTAGCAAAATAACACTGAGAGCTAAATATTACCACTGACTCTTTTAGTATGGCCAACCCCATACAGAACCTCAAATTAAATTAAATCTAGTTTACTTAGTGTGCATACATTATAATATATTTGGCATATATTAGTCCTCATAGGGTAAGGTTTAGCTTTATCTTTAAAATGTTACTTAAGGGGCGCCTGGGTGGCTCAGTGGGTTAAGCCGCTGCCTTCGGCTCAGGTCATGATCTCGGGGTCCTGGGATCGAGTCCCGCATCCGGCTCTCTGCTCAGCAGGGAGCCTGCTTCCTCCTCTCTCTCTCTGCCTACTTGTAATCTCTCTCTGTCAAATAAATAAATAAAATCTTTAAAAAAAATAAAAAATAAAAAATAAAATGTTACTTAATAACATTTCTCACCCAGTCCACCTCAGAGTTTAAATTATGTGCAGGACCCTGAAGGTGTTTGTGTTGCTTCTTCCTGTTCTATCAAAAACCACTTGGAGATAGAGGAGACTCAAAAATCCACTAACTGTACTTTGATGAGATACACTGTTTATCTAAACAAGATTCTAACTATTCAAAGACAATTAAGTATAATAAAATCCTTTAAAAATTAAGAAAATGGAAGTCAGTAACAACAGCAAAAACAACAACAACAAACACAGAATGGGAAACAACACTTAAAGAGTAGGTATATGCATTATAGTGGAAAATATTTAATCTTAGAAATATAAGCAAATATTTCAGGGCTGTGGGCCTAGCCTCCTGATAAATTTCAAGAACCTAGTTTCAATGAATCAAGAAATGAATTGTGAAATAAGCAAAAGGCAGACATAGAAACAGTTGCTAGCTGAAAGGTGAGCAGAAATAGATGAGATAGAAAGCAACACGCAAGACGTGGTAAGGGATTCGTGAGACAGGCTTAAGGCAATGTCCTAGACTGTGAAGAAAAATCATAGAAACTTTTAATTGATCAGGGAGAAAATTATAGATACCAAATTTACAAAATTCTGATTATATCCATCTATATAACTGACTTTTCTAAAAAGAAAACCAGAACTACTGTAATAAGAACAATGTTAAAGTAGGAGGATGGGAACATTTTTTAAGGGTAAAAACAATCTTACATCTTTCTGATTTTTATCAGCTATCTGGAAGTTTAGACATTTTAGAGAATGTATTGCATTTCAAGGAAAAATTGATTTTTTTATATGCACCAAAGCAGAAATGGAAAGATCCAATTTTCAAAACAAATCTGGATTGTGTCTAACTTTGTCTCTTAAACATTAGATGCCAAAAGAAAATAAGAGCAATATGTCCATGTTTTTGAGAAGGCCAAAACTCTATACACAGAATTAAATTGAAAAGTTAGTCTTAGAACTCTCTTGCTGGAATAAAACATTTCCATGATTATGTTCAAACCTAAATACAAGAAATAAACTTTCATATAAGAAATGATCCACTAAATAATTTGACAATTTTAATACCAATTTATTATGAGGAGCCAACATAATTCCTATGTTAAATATAATAAAGGTCCTCTCACAAACTAACACCCTCAACAAAAAAGAAGTTGTAAAAATCAAGCATCATAAACTAAATGTTAGCTAATAGAATACAGCCCTGAATTAAAAAGAGTATCAGATAATATTGTGGAGGTTTAGAACCATGTATTTGGATAATATACTTTATCATATTACATGTTTAATAGATCTTATGGAGTAATTGATAAAATTCAGCATCAATTAACCAATGATTTTTTTTTTCCCTCAATTTGGAATAGAAGGCGCTACCTTTCAGGGATGACCCCTTCTATAATCCAAGAGTCACTATTATGCCAAAATAAGATCAGATCATTGGAGTGAGAAGAAAGGATATTTAAAAGCTAGTTATAACCACTTATTTATCATTTGTTTGGCAGAGATAAAGAATACAGTTTGAAAGACAAAATCAGGACGTACAAATACCTCAGAAGAAACTTTTTCACATGGTCATAACTGCTATTTAGAAAAGCCAGAAGTATTCAACTAAAATTATTTTTTATATCACTTTTTTGGTTACTTGTAAAAAGATATAATAATACCATCAGTCTTTTATAAACCAATAATTACTAGTTACAACATTTAAGAAAATTCTCTGTCCATCTTACTAAAATGCTTTTATAAGATGTAATAAGCATAGAAAAATGTATAGGACCTAGATGATGAAAACTAGAAAACTGTTGAGAGAAATAAAATAAACTCTAGATGAAATAAAGCATACCATTTAGCAATACAGTATTTTCCTGGATGGGACGAACCCCAAAATGTCAAATGTCAATTCTGACTATCAGTCTAAATTCATGCCAAATATTGAATGTTTCCAATCCAATTGACAGAGGGCCCTCAAGTTCATCATCTATAATAATATATTTTTAAAATGCCAGAATAATCTGCAAAATAAAAATTCGAACAGGCATTCTTTTTTTTTTTTTTTAAAGATTTTATTTATTTGTCAGAGAGAGAGAGGGAGAGAGAGCGAGCACAGGCAGACAGAGCCTGATGTGGGACTTGATCCCAGGACGCTGGGATCATGACCTGAGCCGAAGGCAGCTGCTTAACCAACTGAGCCACCCAGGCGTCCCTCAAACAGGCATTCTTAACCCAGGAGACAGAACCACTACTCAAACTCCAGTCAGAAACCTGGAAGTGTTCAGTGATTCTGTGCTCCCTCACTTCCCACATCCTCCTTCCACTCACATTTTCCATTCTGCTTACGAAATAACTTAAAATTTATACTGTTTCCATTTCCACTGCCCCAACTATAAAACAGTCCACTGTTATCTTTCTCTTGCATCTATGCACAGATTGCTATTAATGTTCTGAACTGATCTTTTTCCCACATGGTAGCCATGGTGATGTTTAAAAAAAAGCAAACAAATAACAAATCACATCATGTCACTTAAAATTGTATATGGATCCAACACAAATCTTTGGACATAGTCCACAGTCTTTACTATGATTTAACAGAAAATTAGCACTTAATATATATTAGTGGAATTAACAAATTCCTGTATTATGATCTTGGCTCTGTTTGCCTTTCAAACATCTCTTGGTATGACTCTCAGAATTTTGTCTTATTCATAGTGGAATTCTTTCATGTCCTCAGTCTATCATTTGAGGGTTTTCATTTTGCAAATCCTGTACCTTTTTAATCTCCTTGTTTAATTTTTGGCTTCCATCTCAGAAATTTCCCATTTCAAAGTGTTTATTCTTATTTCCACAATTTTAAATTAAAAATCCTTCCGTGTGCTTTCAGTACTTCTCAGATCACAGCACATTGTGCATGGTAATTCACTTGTTACTTTTTTAAGCAAAAGAAAATTCCAATTGACTATGGCAGATATGGAAGAAAAATAATGTATTTTTATCATGAAACAATATGTTTTTAGCACTTGGGAGTGGCAGAAAAATCTCTGTTGATCTGGGGGTCCTGGGCCTGTGTCTAAAACCTAGGAGTTCTATTCACTGAAGCAATATGGTAAACCTCCAGGAACTGGACCCCCAAAAATGCAGATCAAAGAATTGCTTGAGAATAATTCAAAATAATTACCCTAAAGCTGTTCAGAGATCTACAGGAGAACACACATAAGCAATTTAATGACATCAGAAGAACAATGTGAGAACAAAAATGAAAAGTCCCCAAGAGATGAGAAAAAAACAAAAACCCAGAAATTTTGGAGCTGAGGAATTCAGTGACTGAACTGAAATATTAAACAGAGTGCTTCAATCAGACTTAACCAAACAGAAGAGTCAGTAAGCTTTAAGATAGATCAGTTAAAATTATCCAATCAAAGGAGTAAGAAGAAAAAAAAAATGAAAAGGAATGTAGAAAATCTGTGGGACTTATCGTTTGTCATTATGAGAATCAATGTTGAAGTCCCAGAAGCAGAAGTTTATTTAAAGAAATAATGACTGGGGCGCCTGGGTGTCTCAGTGGGTTAAAGCCTCTGCCTTCTGCTCAGGTCATGATCCCGGGGTCCTGGGATAGAGCCCCTCATTGGGCTCTCTGCTCAGCAGGGAACCTGCTTCTCCCTCTCTTTCTGCCTGCCTCTCTGCCTACTTGTGATCTCTCTCTCTCTGTCAAATAAATAAATCTTAAAAAAAAAAAAATGACTGAGAACTCCCCAAATCTGGGGAGAGATTATGAAATCCAAGTTTATGAAATCAAGGTAACCCCCAAATTTCATCCCAAATTTCTTCTCTAAGACACATAGTAAGACTGACTAAAATCAAAAACGAATTTTAAATGCAGTTGAAAGCCAAAAACCCCCAATGATAATAATAATAAAATATAAATAAATAAATAACCTCTTCTACAGGAAGTCCTCCCATAAAGCTATCAGTGGGTTTCTCAGCAAATATCTCCCAGGCCACCAGAGAGGGGGATGATACATTCAAGTGCTGAAAGAAGGGTAGCTCAGTAGGTTAAACATCTGTCTTCAGCTCAGAAGTCATGATCCCAGTGTCCTGGGATAGAGCCCTGCATCAGGCTCCCTGCTCCGTGGGTGCTTCTCCCTCTCCCTTTGCCTGTTGTACCCCCTATTTGTGCTCTCTCTCTCTGTGTGTGTCAAACAAATAAGTAGAATCTCTTAAAAAAGCAAAACAGCAAAAACAAAAAACCGAAGTGCTAAAAGAAAGAAGCAAAAATAACTTTGCCCAACAAAATTGTTGTTCTTTAGAAAAGAATGTGAGGGGTGCTTGGGTAGCTCAGTTGGTTAAGCATCTGATTGTTACTTTTGGCTCAGATCATGATCTGATGGTCATGAAATCAACTTCTCCCACCCCTCCCCCAGCTCTCTGCTCTGTGTGGAGTCTGTTAAGAGATTCTTTCCCCCTTTCTCTCCCTTCCCCTCTGTCCCTCTATCTGCCCACACTCTCTCTAAAATTAAAAAAAAAAAGAAGGTGAAATAAACATTTTCCCAAGCAAAAGCTGAAGGACTTCGTTGCCATTAGTCCTTTGATACAAGAAGTGCTGAAAGGAGTTCTTGAAATGGAAATGAAAGATGCTAATTGGTAAAATGGAAATATATAACACAACAATAGGTAAGTATATAATCAGATTCAGAATGCTCTAATACTTTAATATGGCGATGCTTTAACCACTCAATTCTAATAGGAAGGTTAAAGGATAAAAGTATCGAAAATAGTTGCAATAATTTGTGAATGGATACACAGTATAGAAGATGTAAATTGTGACATCAAAAACATAAAAGCATGGGGGTAAAATGGAGAGTTTTAAATATAATCAAAGTTAAGTTATCAGAATAAAATAGACTGTTACATCTGTGAGATGCTTTATGTAAGCCTCATGATAACTATGTAGCATAAACCTAATGAAATTAACAAAGACAAAAGGGAAACTAAAGCATACCACTAGAGAAAGCCATCAGTTCACAAAACAAAGCAGCAAGAGAGGGAGAAAGTTTTGTGGGAACAATAAAAAAATAAAAATGGCATTGGTAAGTCCTTACCTAGTAGTAATTTTATTCTAAATGTAAATGGATTGAATTCCCCAATCAAAAGACAGAGTGACTGGATGGATAAAGAAGACAAGACACCGCTATACACTGCCAAGAGGAGACTCATTTTAACTTTATGTACACAGATAGGCTCAAAGTGAAGAGATGGAAAGAGAAATTTCTTGCAAGTAGAAACAAAAAGAGAGCAGATATAACTCTGCTTATATCAGACAAAACAGATTTTAAGTAAAAAATGGGAACTAGAGATAAAGAAGGCCATTATGTAATGGTAAATTTGTTAATTAATAAAAAGATTAAAAATCCTAAATATATATGCACCTAACACTGGAGTACCTAAATATATGAAGCAAATTCTAGCAGATAAGAAGGGAATGATAAACAGCAGTATGAGGGAACTTCAATATACCACTTTCAACAGTGAGTAAATCATCCAGACAGAAAGTGAACAATACCATGGACTCGAATCATACTTTAGACCAAGTAGACCTAACCAATATTTACAGAACATTTCATCCAGCAGCAGCAGAATACCCTTCTCCTCAAAGTGCATGCAGAACATCCCTCAGAACAGACATGATAAGTTATAAAACAAGTCTTAGCAAAAAAAAAAAAAAAAAAAAAAAATTAAGATTTTATTTATTTGACAGAGAGAAGGAATGCAAGCAAGGGGAGAAGAAGAGGGAGAAGCAGGCTTCCCGCTGAGCAGGGAGCCTGATGTAGGGCTCTATCCCAGCACTCTGGGATCATGACCTGAGCTGAAGGCAGACGCTTAATGACTGAGCCACCCAGGTGTCCCGAAGTCTTAGCAAATTTAAGAAGGCTGAAATCCAGCCAAGTGTATTTTGTGACCACAATGCTATGCAACTAGAAATCAATAAGAGCAGGGAAGCTGGAAATTTTACAGTTAGGTGGGAAATTGACATATCATTGACCAACCAGTGGGTCATAGAAGAAATCAGGAAGGAAACAAAAAATATTTTGAAACAAACAAAAATGGAAACATGACATACCATAATCTGGGGGATACTGCAACACAGCTCTAAGAGGGAAGATTATAGTACAAATGCTTACATAAAGAAAAATAGAAAGATCTCAAATAGGTAACACAACTTTCTATTTCAAGGCATTAGAAAAAGAAGAATACACTCAGCCAAACAGACAAATAACAAGTAAGGAGATTAAATAAATAATCAAAAACATACCTAGTAAAGACATGCCCAGGATTAAATGATTTTGCTAGTGAATTCTAACAAACATTTAAACAGGAATTAAAAGAAATCTTTCTGAAACATCCAAAAAATTGGAGGAAGGAGCACTTCAAAACTCAGTTTGTAAGATCAGTATTATCAATACTAAGTTGAGATAAGGATACTACATGAAAAGAAAGACCCATATCTCTGATGAATATAGATGTACAAATTCCAAAAACATACTAGCAAACCAAATTCAACAGCACAATAAAAAGATTGATACATCATGATCCTTCGGGATTTATCCCTGGGAAAAAAGGGTGGGTCAACATATACAAATCAATAAATGTAATATACTATATTAATATAATGAAAGATAAAAATTATAAAATCTCAGTAGATGCAGAAAAAGCATATGACAAACATATAATGTTCTTTCATGATAAAAAACCTCAAGGAATTTGGTATAAGAGAAACATACCTGGGGCGCCTGGGTGGCTCAGTGGGTTAAGCCTCTGCCTTCGGCTCAGGTCATGATCCCAGAGTCCTGGGATTGAGTGCCACATCGGGCTCTCTGCTCGGCAGGGAGCCTGCTTCTTCCTCTCTCTCTCTTTCAGCCTGCCTCTCTGCCTACTTGTGATCTCTGCCTGTCAAATAAATAAATAAAATCTTTAAAAAAAAAAAAAAGAGAAACATACCTTAATACAATAGTCCTATGAAAGAAGCCCATAGCCAACGTCATACTCAATATTATGAGCATGAAAGCTTTTCCTCTAACAACAGAAAAGACATGGGTATTCACTCTAACCACTCCTATTCAGCATACTTCTGGAAGTCCTTGTTAGAGCTGTCAGGCAATTAAAAGAAATAAAAGGCATCCAGTTCAAAAAAGAAGAAATAAAATTGTCTCTGTTCATAAATGATGTCATAGAGTGAAAAATCCTAAAGACTCTACCAAAGAACTGTTCGAACTGATCAACAAATTTAGTAGTTGCAGGATATAAGATCAATGTATAAATCAGTTGCATTTCCAAAAGTTCACAATGAAATATGTGAAAGAGACAATCCATGTAAGAGTGGTAAAAAATAAATAATAATAATAAAATACTTAGGAATGTTTTTAATTGAGGAAGTGAAAAATCTACAATGAAAACTACAAGACTTTGATGAAATAAATTGAAGAAGAAACAGGTGTTCATGGATTGGTAGAATTAGCATTGTTAAAATGTACACACTAGTCAAAGCAATCTATAGATTCAATTAAATCTTTACCAAAATTCTGATGGCATTTTTGACAGAAATAGGGGTAAAAAATCCTATAGTTTTTATGGAATCACAAAAGATCCAGCATAGCTAAAGTATTCTTGAGAAAAACCAAAACTGGAGGCGTCAAACTTTCTGATTTCAATCTTCGCTACAAAACTATAGTAATAAAAGCAGTATCATACTGGCATTAAAATGGATACACAGACCAATGGAGCAGAATTGAAGGCCCAGAAGTAAATCTAAATAATAAATAAAATAATGAATAGATGTTATATGTCAGTTATATCTCAGTAAAGCTGGAAGAAATCAATAAATTCGAACATACCCATTAACTTAAGTAAATTTAAAGTATAATTATTTATTTTTTTAAAGATTTTATTTATTTATTTGACAGAGATCACAAGTAGGCAGAGGGGGACAGGGAAAGCAGGCCCCCTGCTCAGCAGAGAGCCCGATGCAGGGCTCAATCTGAGGACCCGGAGATCATGACCTGAGCAGAGGTCCAACCCACTGAGCCACCCAGGAGCCCGTAAGGTATAATTACTTTAAATAAGTCTTAAGTGTTACTATTTTAAAACTGTCATTTCCTTTTCATTTTGAACCTTTTCTGGTTTTAAATGTTTGTAATGGAAGCATTTCCACCAATTCTTAAAAGTTTAAAAAGTAAGCAAATAACTGGGAATTTTACATCGTGACCAGGTTTGTAGAGGAAGGAAGGGGGAAGGAAGGAAGGAAGGGTTCAGAGTAGGATTTCATCTAAACTGGGCTCTGCCAGGATGCATTTGTTCCTTCCCTCTGTTCAGTTTTTGTTAAACTGAGGTGTTTTCTGAATCCTCTGCATTCTCTATATAAATTTTCTTTATGTTCATCTATTTATTGCCCTATGACTGTGGCTCGTTTCTGCACAGAAGAGATATTGTCTTATTTTCTCATCCCAACCAACCTGGGGATGAGGGCAAAGTCCTTTTACCTCCTGGCCCCTAATCGTTTTTCTGAAACAGGTGCTTTGCGGTGAAAGATAAATATAAACTTGTTCCTGAATAACCAACATCGAACTCACCTTCTTCCTCTCATCAGAAAATTTTATTTCATTTGAGAATTAAGCAGCTTTGCCACTGTTCATCAAATATTTTGCATGGCTTGAGTCATCTTGGTACACAGGATTCTCTAAATCAAGTCTAGTCTTCAGTAATTCGAAATTCTGTGCTTAACGTCTCCAGATGGATAGCATTCCACTTCCTCCAATTTAACAATTCCTTGTAAATGGGAACGTATCACAAGGTGTTGGGAAATGCTAGGGAAAATTATCTCAGTCGGTATATCTGAAATATTTCTCCACTTAATTTATTTTTCGCCTAGGTTGTAATCTGTAGGGCCAGTGCTATGTTTTTGTAATTTTAAATGGAATAGTCAGTGCTTGCCTTACTCTGCACCTCTATTAGGTAACCAACGTGTGGAAAGAAGAAAGGAAGAAGGAAGGAAGGAAAGAAAGAAGAGAGGACAGACTGACTTAATTCAACTAGAAAGTAAAAGGCAAAACCTTCTTAGAATAAGATGGAATAAACAGAATGAATAACAAATTCCCAAGTATGAAAATTAAACTTACTTCTTACGAATATCCCTTGAGTCAGTTGTACCTCTGTTCTTGCTTTTCTGGCTTCCTTATTCCTCTGAGTGTACACATTCTTGCTTATTCTTCTAGCATTAGCTTAAATATTACCAACTTGGTTGATTTTTCTCCTTCTATTCTGGACATTTTACTCACACATCATATATTTACTAGATACTATTTTTTGGTTGCATTGCAAATTTACGTATTTGCATGATTTGTCTCTCTAGTTGTCTAACATAAGCCTCATTCATATTTCTTCCCCAGCTCCTTGTATTAAGTGGCAAGAGAAACTGTTTAATAAATGTTTGTTGAATAAAGCAATATTTTTATTTATTACTATTTTAATATGGTATGACATGGACTGAGAGCTGTCAAGCAATATCTATTCTCTCCTTCACTGGCATATGAACCTTTTGTAGTTAGCTACATAGCAACCTGAAAAAAGAGATTATATTTTTCCATCCCTTTTACAATGAATGTGGTCATATGACTAACTTCAAGTCAGTGGTTTATGCCTGGAAGTTTCATGAATTATTCCCATTTAGTGTCCTTAGGGTGATAATATATCTTTCCTATATTTCTTCTTCCTTTTGGCTGGAACATAGATATGATGGCCAGGACACAAAAAGCCCTCTTTCACATATTTACTGTGGTAGATCAAATGTACCCACGTCCCTGATGATAGATTGCATTTATTTAAACAGAGAAAACTAAGCTTCTGTCTAGTTTAAGCTACTATTATTTACATATATAAGTATATATATAATATTATGTTAATACATATTATCTATAATATATGTAATATTCATTCGCTACTATTATTTACATATATAAGTATATATATTATTTTATGTTAATATATATTATCTATAATATATGTAATATTTTTTAGAGTATTTCACTACTCACAGTTAAAACCAAATCTTAATCATTGGTATAAATGTCAAAAATAATTTCTTTAAGTGTATTTTTCTTGGCTGTTATGAGTTGAATTGTATCCCCCAAGACTTCATTTTGACGTCATAGCGTCTACTACCTCAGAATGTGAGCTTCTTTGATAACACTGTCATTACAGATGGTAATTGGTTAAGAAGTCTTACTGGAGTAAGGTGGGTCCTTAATCCAAAATGACTGCTCTCCTTATAAAAATGAGACATTTGGACACAGACACACACCCAGGGAGAACATCACATGAAGACGAGTGAGGCTGCCCCAAGCTAGGCGTGAGCTCCCAGAAGCTAGAAAAGAAGTCTGGAATAGGTTCCTCCCTTGTGCCATGAGAGAAAGCATGGCATTTCCAACACCTTGATCTCAGACTTCTAGCCTCAAAACTGTGCGACAATACAATCTTTAGTTTAAACTCCAAATTTGTGATACTTTATTTTAGCAGCCCTTAGCAAACTAATATAATCATTTCTTCCCTCGGAATTTAACATGAACAACATGCAAGGTTGTTACATAATTTAAAATAAAACCAATATATTCTAGCATTATTATATAAGTGTGTAATTATAAAATAGTGAACAATTGTATTAAAAATACATCAAGATAAATTGCAGGAACAAAGTTATGGATAAGTTAAATTTGTAATCAATCCTCAATGCTCCTTTTGGCCATTTCCCCCCCGAAGACAGGGCTTACGTTCCCTTTGTTCTTCATTATTTCTTGAGCATGGCAGTAGTTGTTTTGCCCAGATCCTTGTATGGAATTAGTAAATAATGTTAGGTTAGAAAAACATTTATAGAAATGTAAGAAAGCTGTAGATCTGTGCAGTCTACCAACAGAATAATGGCATATAAATAAAGTTGTATTTAGATCTAGGAAAAAAGAATACTACTGGGAATCTGGAACTCTAGTTCAGATTGATAAAATATATTCTAGTGATTATGATTAGTTTTGTCACATACTGAAATAAATCTCATTGTCTTTAAAGTTTAATGACAACAAAATCAGCTTGAGCCATCGAGAGAGACCAAGGATACCTGTTGTTTTACTGATCTGAAAATGTAGTAGAGAAAAATAAGTGCAGTCATGAAAACTAAGTGCGTTATAAATAATCTGATGTTCCATCCTTCACAGTGATGTCTTTAAACTCCAAAAGTGAATGTTGAAATTATGGTGCTAGCAAAATAGATTTAGCTTCAAGCCAGATGTCATCTTAACTATGTTTACAGATATTTCTATTGAAAACATTTCACATATATTTTAGTAAACATTTAAATATATTTTTGTTTTTATGCCCAGGGAAAATAATATGTTACTTTAAACTGTATAGCAAAAATATTTGCATTTCTTTCCAAATGAGACAACTTACGCTACACCTGAAAAAAACTTTCCTTTGGATCATGTTTAAGGCCATAGCTAAACTGTGGTCTAAACACAGGTAGCTGTGTTTACATTTTAATGTATTGCCTTACAGTACTGTTAAAGCTATAAAGTTGATTTTAATACTGTATATACGAATATGTGTGTATATATATACCATAAATGTATATCCTATACATGTATACATATGTATATATGTATGTATGTTTGGAAGGCAGCTATGCTCACCACTATAGCACCAATGCAGACCATATATATGTTTGCTATGTATGTACATACAAGTGCGTGTGTGTGCGCATGTGCACACACACACACACACATGCACGCTATCTTAAATAATGGAGGTTTTTATGAAATTCCTATCCAAAGCATTCCTGAGGAAAACATTTCAGCTAAGATGTTTAACATCCTAAATTCAATGAATCTTTGTTAATAAAGTAAGGCACTTCACTTTTTAATCTTTTTCTGCCCTATATAGTATCCTAAGGCTGCCATAACAAAATACTATAAACTAAGTTATTTATAAAACAGAAATTTGTTGCTTCATAGTTCTGGAGGCTAGAAATCTGAGATCAAGGTGATGACAGGGCCATTTTCCCTCTGAACGAGCTGAAGGAGGATCTATTCTGCAAAACAAACAAATAAACAAAAAAGCAGAAATGGACCCATAAATGCAAAGAATAGTCTAATGGTTGCCAGGGAGGGGAATGGTAGGGAGATGGGCAAAATGTGTAAGGGAAAATGGGAGAGACAGGATTCCAACTCTGGAATGAATAAGTCACAGGAATAGAAGGGACAGCACAAGAAATGGAGCCGGTGATTTTGTAATAGTGTTGTAGAGCGACAGATGGTAGCTCTGCTGGTGGTGAGCACAGCATGACTTACTGAGTTGTCACTATGCTGTACACCTGAAACTAACGCAACACTATGTGTCAACTACACTTCAATAAAAAAGGGTAATGATTTAAAAAAAGGAAAGATCTATTCTAGCCCTCTCTTCTAGCTTCTAATAGTTCCTTGTCTTTACCTGTTCTTTGATGAATCAGTCTGTATCCACATTTCCCCCTTTTTATAAGGTTTCTAGACATTGGATTAGGATCTACTATCATGACTTCATTTAATTATTACCTCTAGAAAGACCCTATATCCAAATTGGTTCACATCGAGGTACTGTAGTTAGGACTACAACAGGAAGTAGAGACATTGTATGTTAGGGTCTTCTAAAGAAAAGAGAAACAATAGGAAAGATAGGTAGATTAGATAGATGGATAGATAGATAGATGATAGATGGATTGGGAAGGAAGAGAAGGGAGGGAAGGAAAGAAAGGAAGGGAAGAAGTGGAGAAAGAAAAAGAGCAAAAGATTTAAAAAAAAAAAGGCCATCTGTTTTGTGATGAGGGATTGGCTCACATGATTATGGTACCTCGAAATTCCCATAATCTACCATCTGCAAGCTGGAGACCCAGTAGAGCCAATGGTGTGAGTACCAGTCTGAGGGCAGAATGATAAAATCCCAACTCCAATCAGGCAGAAATACTGAATTCTCCCTGTTTCTACATTTATATTCTGTTCAGGCCCTCAACAGATTGGATGATGCTTGCTCACTCTGGGGAGGGAAAACTGCTGGACTCTGTTGACACATTCAAGTGTTAATCTCTGAAAGCACAATCACAGACATACCCAGAAATAATGTTTAACCACATACCGGGTTACCTTGTGGCTCTGTCAAGTTGACACACAAAATTAACCATCATATATGGATAAAATTTGTTTCCAGGTTTTAATCCAGCATGATTTGCTTTAAATGGAAAAAAAAATTTGGAATAAAAACAGCAGAACATAGTTCTATATAGCTCTCAGTCAGAATCCTGCACTCGTTTAGGAATCCAGGATATGACTAGATGATCTTCATGTTATTGCCCCATCAACACAATCGTGAAAAGCCTTATTTCTCTTTGTGCTGATTTTTAGTGACTATAAAAGTGATACAGTATTGATAAACACTCTACTGCTTTTGTAATTAATTATCCCAATTTTCCATAGAAAATTAAAAGAGGGGTTCGACCCATGTATATATTATATTGGCTTACTGATTCTACAAATTGGTAAGTATGTTAATATTTGAGATTACATTATATCTTTCCCAGTATCAGTTAGTAAAGGATATATGTGTATATGTGTAACTTACATTTTTTTATTGTATTATATTTTATCCTACCTGCACACACACATACTATATAACACACACACACATACACACAACACACTCAGCAGCCTTTCTCTTGGTATCTCATAAGGTGTGGGGTTGAAGTAGGAATATAACATTATGACTAGTTATTGAAAAGTTAAGAGTCTTCCAATTTGAGATTTTAAAAAAAGTGAATTGAATTAACAGATGTTGGGCAAGACAGGTTTTCAGCCAAGCTGAGCAAAAACCGGAATCAGGTATTAAGTGCCAACAGGACTCTTTACTTCACTTTCATGACTGTACTTTTTCTTTGTGTCAGTCCATTAGCTTCATTCTTTTGCACTGAGGACAGGTTTTCCTCATAGGATAGGAACATGATTACTAACAGTTTTTGCTCCTAACCTTCCACAGTTTTTATCAAAAACAAATCAAGATCTGACTCTCATTTTCATTTCTTGTAAAAAAAAAAACAAAAAACAAAAAAAACTAGGAAACACTCATGCTAGGGAAACTGTTTCATTGGCCAGGATTGGGTTAGGAACTTACTGCTGATCTATTCTCTGTGTTGGGAATTAGGGTTATATAAAATCATGGGAGAAAAAAGAAATCAATTAAGAAAATAAAACAAAAAACTGTGGAGTTGGTAGAACAACAATTTGCAACAGAAGTCTCTGTGTTCTTCCTCCATAGGAAGGAAAGGAACTGAGAACAAAAATAATAGGTGAGTCCCACAAAAACAAAAACTGCAATTTTAAAAATCCCAATGTACAATTATAGGGGCGCCTGTGTGGCTCAGTGAGTTAAGTGTCTGCCTTGGGCTCCGCTCAGATCAGGTCCTGGATCTGGCCCTGCATTGTGCTCCCTGCTAGGCAGAGAGCCTGCTTCTCCCTCTCTCATTACCCCTGCTTGTGCGCTTTCTCTTTCTCTCTCTCGTCAAATACATAAATAAAATCTTTTAAAAAAATCACTTATTACCTAAAAGGCCTTGTATTAAGACCTCAGAAAATAAAACACTGACTATCGCAGTCCTAACCTAACAACATAGAGCCTTTTGTGAGACTGGTGTAAGGGAGAAAAGCAGACATAGTTATCAAACATTGGTAGTCCTCCAAGAACTTTTTTTTTTTTTTTTTTTTTCATTCCTTAGAATGGCCCTGCAGAGGGTTTTTTTTTTTTTTTTTTTTTTTTTGGTATGTTTGTTTGTTTGTTTGTTTTTTAAGCTATCTTATAGTTAAAGAAACTAATGCTCAGAAATGTTAAGTGAATTATCTAGTGTCATATAGCTATCTATCAGATGTGGATCTAGATTTGAATTCAGGCTTGAAACTAATGTAATTCAAAGACCAAATTTGTAGGATAACCAGAAGAGTTACAGATAAAATATCAGGTGGATTTAAAAAGAAAGGAGAATCATATTGATTATAGGATAATAAGAAAGGTTTTATGAAGAAAGTAGTTTTTAATATGGGCCTTTAGGAATGGGTATCAGTTTTTTTATTGTTGTTGTTGATTAGTTTTATGAAGATGATAAAATCATGGACAAAACTCAGGGGTAATAAACCATATTTAGGCAATAATGAGTTATCCAAAAGAGCTTGATTATTGATACCAATTAAAAGTAGAAATCTAGTTTTAAAGTTATGTTTCAGTATTTTTAATAAGAAAAGAGAAACATCATCGTAATTTTATTGAGAGAGATAGATGATATATAAATGGGAAGAGTTGGTTTCAGAGTTCCAAAATTTTTGATTAGCTGATTAATAATGGGCTTCTTGTTAGTCATTTTAAAAGTAGACATGGCACTGAGGCTTGTCGATGAATTCTGTGCTATGGAACAGATTTTGATATTTTGATATCTCAGTTTGATGTTGCAGAAAAATATCTCCAAACCAATTTTGAATAAATTCTTAGTGGATGGTAAGATAACATGTGTTACTTCTGGAGGCAAAGGAAAATAGAGAATTAAATAAATCTATTAAGATGTCTAAACAAATGCTGTAAATTGAAATAAAAGGTACATATACATTAGTCTGAATTAATTTAATAGTTACTTTAATGATTCATTTGGCATTATCATACAGTTTTTTGTATTGGTAAAATGTTTAGTCTTAATAGTTGAAGTAATGTGTCAACAAATTAAGTTAGTAAACTACAGAAATAAACATTCAAATCCTAAGAAAATCATATGGCTAGTGGAAGCCTAACTTGAAATCCTGGGCAAAGCTGTTTATTAGCAAAAAGATAATTAGCCTCGCAGAGTCCACTCAGGTAGGAATTTTAGTTAAGACTGTTAAATTTAATGAAAGCCAGCATGCATTTTCTGAGCTGTAAATAAGAACTGTCCTTGTTAACATCTGGTATCGATAAACAAATTTTTGTTCAGCAAGCAGAAAACTACTTTTGTGAATCACAAATTTCCTCAGGCTCTATGGCCTTTGGAGGCTACCAAGAGCTTATGTGATGATTATAATTTGATTTGATTCCAAGTTTCAAGCATATTCGGAATGATCATTCAAAATAGCCCCCAGTCTCTTACATTTCATATTAGTCCTTTGAGTGTTCTAGTCTTTGATTATTTTTCCCGCCTACTCTGCTGCCCTTGGTTCTCTTAATCCTACTGAGCCACCCCATTACCCTCTTGGGCTGTGGTTCTTTATGTGCCTAGAATGTAGTTGGCGCCCCTCGAAGTGGAGCCGTCCCCATTTCTCTCCTTTCAAAACTTCAATGCCGGTGTTCATCGAGGTAACTTTTCATTTACTCCATTTTCCTTCACCATTTTTGCCAGGGACTTGTGGACTGCTATGGACCCAGGAGTCTCAGGAAATTACTCTTGGGGTGACTACAAATTATATCTTTCTTCGATAGTCAACACAAAAATAAAATTAGTCTTTTCTGTCTCTTCCTTTTGAACAGAGAAGCAGCCCTATCATAAATGCCATTGAAAGAAATGGTCTAGTGCAGATTATTGACTCGAGATAGCACAACATATTTCATTTTTTTAAAAATTATTTTTAGAGAGTGAGAGAGTGCAGGCTAGCTGGTGGGAGGTAGGGGGGCAGAAGGAGAGGGAATGAAAGAAAATCTTAATCAGGCTCCACGCTGATTATGGAGCCTGACGTGGGGCTCTATCTCAGGACCCGGAGATCATGACCTGAGCTGAAATCAAGAGTCAGATATTTAACTGACTGAGCTACCCAGGTGGCCCAACATATTTCATTTTATGCTGCATATCAACAACCACCTGATGTTAAGTGAAGTTCAGAGTGTGTCGGGCATGAATCAGAGCTTGTGACAGACCTTCATAGGAAGTGTCCGGCAGTAGTAGGCCACTCTTGCCCTGATGCTGTCTCTAATCTCAGAACTGTAGTTGTTAGAACCTATTTTCTGTCTCCCCTTTTCCTTCTCTACCTTCTTTCATAGAGTAGAAGTACAGACTCTTGAAATTATATAATATATCATTCAAGTGAAATAATGAGGAAAACCCACTAAATTTTAACCAGGTTGGTTGCCTTTTAAGTACTGTGTGAATTTTTTTTTTCTACAAACAAGACTGCTTGACCTCTTTCTTCTTTTGTTGTAAATTAGCAAAAGATAATGAATCAGGCAAAACTAATTTTAAATGAGAACAAAATAATGATTAAACACCAACTAATTTTGCATACAACTTTTTGATGTTGGAAGTGCACTAATAGAACTCCCACAAATTAGACATTGTAAGACAAGATAAACAAGCAAAATGAGACTCAGCTGTCTCGGTTACAAAATGAATTGCTCAAATTCACTGTCTTTATCTTTTTGCATTCATATGATATGAATCATATTAAGCACTAGTCTGTTTATAAACTATTTTATATGTGTAGCAGTAACATACTATAGATCTGTTTATAACCCTTGACTCCTCTTTGGAATAGGACTAACGAGTGTAATGTAGACTAAATATACAATAGCAGCCAAGGGTGCTTTTACTACTAGGTTACAGTTTCAAGCTACATTATGCCTGAGAAAGTAACCATATAATTTATTATCTAAACCAGGGAACTTTCCAAGTGAGAGAGGATACAGTGCGGCTTTGTTGTGTTTAGCTACTTTTAACAGTTTTTCTATATTTTAATAATATATATTATGGAGTATTGAATATATTATAGAACTTCAGAGGAAGACTTCAATTTCTACCCTCTTTACATATTCCATTGGTTTTACTACCTTATATAAAATTTTAGAATTTGTAGTTGTGTATAAGACCTTTGTCCTAACTTAAGTAGTCCTACCTTTATGATGTCAAAAATATTTTTAAAACTCTCCTTTATTTGCATACAAATTATAATAGTCCTTTATATTGCAAGATGCTTTTATCAATATAAAAACAAAATGTTCTCTAGTTTATGTCTCTCTTTGCTTTTGTAATATTGTTGATTCAAATACAAAGAGAAATGGTTAATCGCTCATGAGGAGAATTGCAGGACAGGGAGTGTTAACAGATCTATTACTTACTGAAATTAGTGTGTGCATGCACTAAGCCAAGAGTTTGTATGTATATTATCTCCTTTAGTTCTCAAAATGATGTTTTGAGATAGGTATGCATGTATTACCTTAATCTTATTAAAAAAAAAAAAGCTGAAGTTAAAAAAAAAAAGTTACTTGCCCAAGATTGCAGCAGAGCTTTTAAGGTTTAGGACTGGAATATAAAACCAGGTTCTGATTCTCACAACTGTATTTTTTTCAACGTCTTTATGTAAGTTTTCTATATGTCCTATATACCTACCTTTAAGAAATAAAAATTAGTGATGACATAACAATTCAAATTAGTTTAAAACAACCTTTAACATAATGATATAATATGTCCATTAAACTATAAGTTAGAGATGGAAAAATAACTGGTTATTATTAGAGTCCACTTGAACATAATTAGACAATTCACCGGTTTATTCAGTAAGCAATTAAGCACCTAAGATCCACAGTCTAATAAACTGTGCTTCCTGTTACCCCAGACCCTTAAGCTGATAAGACAATATAGACAAGTTTTCTGTCTTAAACGTTTGTTTCAATCTCAGGATTTGTCTAGAATCTTAAAAAACAGTTTAATCTACTTCAGTCAATAACAGTGCATAATGAAAACTGAACACACAGGCTTTTGGCATCCCAAGAGATGATAACAAATTTTACCTGAAGACCTCAACTTATCATGGAAGAGCATATTATTTCAGACAGTTTTTTTTGTTGTTGTTGTTGTGTTTTGTTTATGGCAAGTGTTATTTCATGCTGAAGAAAGAGTAATGTGTCCTTACTTCTTATCCTGTACTAATAATTAGCAACAGTTATTGAGCTCAACTCAGACAGTGGGCCATTTATTAAGGACCTACTCTTATAGAAAGGAATCAGTAACATCTTCCAAAAGCCACCATTAAATTGTGGGTACCATACATCTAGGGCAAAAATCACACAAAAAAGAAATGCTTTGATTCTTTACTTAGTTCAGATCTGAGGCCTTTTCTCATTGACATCTCCTCTAATTACCTTAGGTCTTTAGACTTTGTGTTTCTGTGAACCTCTAACGTTCAGCCTGCTGCTGTCTTGCCTTTTTGCTATAATATAATACCTTGTCTATCCCTTTACCAACTCAAGGTTACTTTGTACAAATAACCAGATGCCTCCTCTGAGTAAATCTGTGAGGACCACCAGTAACATAGCCAAATCATAGACTTTGTTAGTTGTTGCCCTGAAATAGTCGTGCATTAGGTGGATGAAGCCTGAGAAGGATTGTCACCCAAGTGTCCTCAGACATTCGGATGTTAGTAATTCCTTATTCTGCTCCCCACTTTGTCTTTCCATGTTAAGAAATCTTTGGGAGGAAAAGGTGTTAATTAACACAAGAGACCTGGGACAAGGTCTCCTAAAGGGAAGGTGAACCAATTAATTGGAACAGTGAGAACTATTGTGTGTTCAAATTCAGAATTATGCTGAAACAGGCACAAAATAATAAGAGAAAAAAGATGACAAAATAAAGAGTGGGAAGAGACTCAGATGAAAGTAGAATTGGAAAGGGCAAAGTAGAAATGAAAGGTCAGTTTCTAAAGAACAGGTTATTTACAGAACCTAAATGAAGAGAAATGCAGGGTTAGCATAAGAAACAACTACTAAAAAGTAGAGAGAATTCTCCCCCCAAGGAAAAAAATAATAGTCACAATTTGTTACTTAAGAAAACCAGCAATAGTTCCAAGTGCCTTTGTCAAAATTAACAGTATTATTACAATATACTTTTAAGCCCATATGAACCAGATTGCCTACTATGCCCTGTACAAGACTGAAAATTAAGGTTCTTGTTCTTAATCTATTCCTGTCTCGAGTAAACAGCATGAACAAACCCAGGTCGTTCAGGCTGTGCATAAAACAACTCCTAGGGAGCATGTTAGGAACTTTCAGGTGTGTTTATTATTGTTAACAGTTGTGAAGATCTGTATTTCTTTTCTTTAAAGATTTTATTTATTTATTTGACACAGAGAGACACAGTGAGAAAAGGAGCACAAGCAGGGCGAGTGGGATGGGGAGTGGGAAGCAGGCTTCCCACAGATCAGAAAGCCCAATGCTGGGGCTCCATCCTAGGACCCTAGGATCATCACCTGAGTTCAAGGCAGACACTTAATGACTGAGCAACCCAGGCGCCCCTGAGATCTGTATTTCTTTACAGCTTCCCCCTGGAATGAGGTCTGCAACCTTGCAGGCCATATCCGTGATGCGGAACAGTTTGTCTGCGGAACAGTCAGCCCACAGAGAAGGAATCTGATACGTTAATCTTATTAACACCATCTCTAAACATCTGATCTAGACAATAATTATAAACAGAAGGAAGATTTTTTCTTACTCTGGAGTTTTTATACAGACAATTTAAAATAAGAAATTTTGTGTTTTAAATAATCTCAGAATGTAAAAGAAAAAGGAACACAGTGTTATCATGGATATTGATGCTGGGTACCTAGTCCTCATTTTCATATCCAAAAAATCTCTTACTAGCTAAATCCATAAATTTCACAGATTGAATGCTTTCCCATGGGTTAGTCAGATGAACAAATACAAAGGCATAAGCTATAATGTCTGTATTTGAGCAGTTTACAGTTGATTTAGGAAGTTACTTAAATAACACAAGGCAGTAGGTTCTTAGATTATTTTTGTAGTTTACACACTAAACATTATCAACACAATGGATAATATATTGACTGGAGAAAAGTTGGTGAAAATACTGAACTGAGAGTTGTGCATGGAAGGTTGTTGAATTAGGATAGATTGCGATAATAAGAAGGACCCATCTTGTGTGACAAGTCTAAACCACACATTGCAAAGTAAATTTAAGCAAGATGTGTACTCGTGGATCCTCCTGTGTCTAATTCCTTCTTCTTCCCCCGAATCCCTTGATGGAAAGTAAGATTCTGTCTCCATTTCCTTCACATCCTTCCTTTTCCCCTTGGTCATTCATCACATGAGAGCTGTCCATCTGTGTAGGAGGAAGGTTCAAACCCTGTGGAAAATGCTCCGTGAGCTCGTGAGTTGAGCTGTACATATATTAAATGGATGCTTAAGGAAGTTAGAAACATTTTCCTCTATGAAACATTTCTCTCTTTCCTGGCTTCTTTCTTGCTAAAGACGTCAAGAAAGTTTGGGGCGCTTGGGTGGTTCAGTTGGTTAAACATCTGACTCTTGATTTTGGTTGAGGTTGGTGAGATAGAGCCCCACATTGGGCTCCACACTCAACACTGAGTCAGCTTGAGATTCTCTTTTCCTCTCCCTTTGCTCCTCCCCAGGTGTGTGCTCTCTTTCTATCTCTCTGTCTCTCAAATAAAGAAAGAAAATCTTAAAAAAACAAAACAAAACAAAACAAAAACTTCACATCACACTTCCCAGTGGTCTCTTTTGTTCCACTTTGTACTTGTCTCAGATAAAAAGTTTCCTAGTTCCCCCTAGAAGTGAGTTGCCGCAAAGGAACTTAAATTAAGGCAAAAAAAAAAAAAAGTGTTTATTTGTTATTATATATAATCACATTCACTAGATCCATATGTAGAGCAAAAAATAATAAATGCAAATGCTTTCTGTAATTGCTTTCTTTCTCTGGATAACAAATCCCTAACAATATGAATCTGACCTATGAGAATCACTTCCCTTAATCTCCTTTGTTTTACCCTCATGCTCTCTTGATACCATCTGCTGTTTTTTGTTTCCTCCCTTCTTTTTTTTTTTTTTTCCTTTGACTTTTCTTTGACTCTTTTACTGGAAATATGGTAAACATGTACCTCCTTGGGTGCTTTTGCTGAGCCTCAATAAATAAGTTTAATGCTATATCCATATACTTAAGTTCTGTGAAAATGGGTTTTTGGCTATAGTTCTCTCTCTTTGCCACTTCGTCATGTCCTCTCATTTTGATTATTATTTACAGTGTACTTAGTGTGACCTCATAGTCACTCTTAATCAAACTGGGACTAACAAGGGCTAAGTGTGGAGGAGAAGCTACAGGAAATAAAAATGTGTTTCAGGTAGTCGGTCTGTTGGAGAAGCTTCAAGGAATAGGCTGTGATATTAATCTTAAGAGTAAAATGGTAATCTAATTTACCAATTTGCAAAAGCTTTGGTTTTGGAATCAGTCCTAGAAGGGTGACTGTCAGTCACAGAGGTTGAGTTTAACCACAGATATGTTTTGTTTGAACTTTAATAAATACTTTAAAAATACATTTTAATGCCTCTGAGTGGGCATGCCTTTTTTCAGCTCATTGACGTGTCCCCTGTTCCGTCTTGCCCTACTCACCAGCCAACTTCATTTTACTTCAGTGTTTTGTGTACTCCACAGGGTAGTGAGTATGGTGACCTAAGTTTGTTTTTTTCTGAAATCAAGGATAATAATAGGTTCATTTGAGACTTTAATAGTTACCTGTCATTGTATATGTGCTTTTCTTTTCCTTGTTTTTCTTTAAATTGAGAGATAATGGACATGTAACAGTGAGTAAGTTTAAGTTATGTAAGATGTGAATTTGATATTTATATATTGCTACATAATTCACACTGTAGCATGTAGCATTAGCTAATGCCTCCATCATGTCCCATAATTATTTCTTTTTTTGTGGTGAGATCATTTAAGATATAGTTTCTTAGCAACTTTGAAGTATATAGCACAGTATTTTCGACTCTAATCACTATGCTGTGTATTAGATCTCCAGAACTTACTCATTTGTAGCTGCAGGTCTGTACCCTTTGACCAACATCTCCCTAATTCCTTTATGTGAACCTCAAATAAATACCCTTCTGCTCCCTGTTTATATGAGTCCGGCTTTTTTAGATTGCACTTACATGTGATATAAGTATTTATCTTTCTTTGTCTGACTTATCTCACTTAACATAACATGCTCAAGGCCATCCATGTTGAAAAATGGCAGGATTTTCTTCCATTTCATGTCTGAAGTAATATTCCATTTTATATAAATACCACATTTTCTTTCTCCGTCTGTTGACCAGGACACAGGTTATTTCCATATTTTGACTGTTGTGAGTAATGCTACAATAAACATGGAGAACAGCTATCCCTTCAAGGTCCTGATTTCATTTCCTTTGCGTATGTACTCAGAAGTGGGATTGTTGGATCGTATTTGACTTTTTGAGGAATCTCCATATTATTTTTCATGATGGCTGTACCAGTTTACAGTCCGAACAACAGTGAACCATATCTTTGCCAACACTTGTTATCTCTTATCTTTTTAATGATAGCCATACAAACAGGTGTGAGGTGATATCTCATTGTGGTTTTGACTTACAGTTTCCTGATGATTAGTGATGTCAAGCACCTTTTCTCATGCTGGCCATTTTTGTATCTTTTTTGGAAAAATGTATGTTCAGTTCCTCTGCCCATTTTTAGTCAGATTTTTTTTTATTACTGAGTTGTATGAATTCTTTATATATTTGGGTATTAACCCCTTACAGATACATTGTTTGTAAATATTTTCTCTCATTCTATAGGTTGCCTTCTAATTTTGTTGATTGTTTCTTTTGCCGTGCAGAGCTTTTTTGTTTGATGTAGTCCCACTTGTTAATATTTAATTGCTTGCTCTTTCTGTATCATGTCTAAAAAATAGTTGCCAAGACTGATGGCAAGGAGGTTATTTCCCTCTGCATTTTTTTCCCCCAGGGGATTTATGGTTTCAGACATTAAGTTTAATCTTACTCCATTGTGGTTAGTGGTATAAGTTAGGGGTGCGAGTTCTTCTGTATGGCTGTGCAGTTTTCCCAGCACCATTTATTCAAGAAACTGTTCTTTTGTCCATTGGGAATTCTTGTGTCCCCTGTCAAAAACCACTTGACTATGTATACTTGAGGGTTTATTTCTGGGCTCTAGGTTCTGTTCCTTTGGTCTATGTGTGTCTTTTTATCCCAATACCATACTGTTTTTATTACTATAGCTTTGTAGTACAGATTGAAATCAGAAAATAGGATGCTATAGCATTGTTTCTCAAGATTGCTTTGGCCATTTGGGGTCTTATGTGGTTCCATGCAAATTTTAAGATTGTTCTGTTTCTGTGAAAAATTCTATTGGAATTTTGATAGAGATTGCATTGAATCTGTGGATTGCTTTGGGTAGTATGGATACTTCAATAATATTCTTCCAATCTATGAACATGGAATATTTTTGTCTTTGTCTCTAATTTATTTCATCAAAGAGATAGTTTTCTTTGTACAAATCTTGTACTAACTTGGTTAAATTTTGTCCTAAGTATTTGTGGTTTTGATGTGTTGTGAATGGGATTGTTTTCTTCATTTCTTTTTCAGATATTTTATGTTTAGTATATTTTATGGGCTTTTCCTATTAGCCATCAATGTTCAGTGCCTCACAAAAATGCTCCACCATTCATGCATCCATTCTTATTCACAATCAGGTGTTTTTGTTGTTGGTTTTTGTTCTAGTTTTTGTTTTTTTATGGCAACGTATTTCACTGTTTTCTTTCTTAAAAGAAGTTACAGTTACAGGGGAGAATTCAGGCAAAGATGGCAGAGGACTAGGGGACCCTATTTCAACTGGTCCCCTAAATTGAGCTGGATACCTACCAGACTATTCTGAACACCCACGAAATCAGCCTGAGATGTAAGAAGTTATGTCTGGATCTCTACAAACAGAATATCTCAGGCAGTTGATCTTGATATAGTAAGCAGGGAGCCATGATTCTGCAGGCAAATAAACAGAAGCGGGAGGGAGCCTCTGGAATCCTGCACTACCCAAGCACAAAAGCCTCACTGGGCATAGACTCAAAGATACAGAGCAGTGAGGAAAGGACTTTAGGGCAGCCCCCAGAGGAAACCTGGAGCTTCAGGGGCATGCATGCAAACTGGGAGTGGCTGGAGGTTTTAGAAGCACAAAGGGCAGAGACCTACCAAGAAAGACTATGGACTCTGAGAAACAAATTGAGGGTTTTAGAGGGGAGGGGAGTGGGGGGATGGGTTAGCCTGGTGGTGGGCATTAAGGAGGGCACATACTGAATGAAGCACTGGGTGTTATATGCAAATAATGAATCGTGGAACACTACATCAAAAGCTAATGATGTACTGTATGGTGACTACTGTAACATAATAAAAAAAATAAATAAACTGATAGGATGAAGGGAGGTAATATTTTGGTCAAACAGGCTTTTGGTGCCCTTAAAGTCCTGTTTCTGCTTAGGGATAGTCTTCCAGCCTCAGATGGCAAATGTTTCCAAAATCTGATGATTGCACCATTTATTTCAGATGAAATGAATCCAAATTATTTATAAGTGGTGCTTAATGTTCAAAGATCAAAATAAATACTGTTCCAAAAAAAAAAAAAAAAAGGTTGCAGTTGGTCTTATTTCAGTTGTTTCTTTGACAGAGTTCTCTTTACTTCTCAACTAAACTTTCTCTCTGAGGCCAAAAGTGACCTTCTTAATTAACACATTTTTTTTTTGTCTTTTGTCTTTCATTTCACTAAGTCTTCTTGTAAATTCTAGCCAAAGTATTCTTCCTGAAGCATAGACAGATCCCTTCCTTTACTCAAAATGCTTTAATAGGAAGAATGAACAAAAAGCTAGTATTTGTTATTAACTGTGTTCCAGACATTCTTTACAGTTTTTTTACCTGCATTAGTTATTTCATCTTCAAAAATGATCTGATGAATCAGACATTATTAGGTATTACTCTTCTCATTTAGAGCAAAGGAAAGTGAAGAGCAGAGAAGTTAAGTGGCATGCTCAAGGTTATGCAATGTGTAAATGGTTGACACAAATTATTTGAATTGAAGAGATAATTTTTATATGCAGTTACAAAGAACTTTATAGTCAATCTGTTAATGATAAAAGTCATCTACACATATTTATACATAGAAGATTCTACTGTATAAGAATGTGTTAAGTATTTAGTTTAAAAATAAATGATAGATTTGAGGGTCTCTGTTTATAACTGTGTGGCCCGGTGTGGGGTCTCTGACGCAAAGATTGAGAATGCCAGTATAGATTTTAACCACGGTGTCAGCATGGTTATTTACCTTTACCTCTTTTAGTTCTTATCCTTTTTCCAGTTTTCCTGTGCTGGTGTCATATCATTTGCCTTTTACTAGATCCATCCCACTTTGTTGATATGTATTTCTACAAACCAATACACGAGTATAGGAAAATATCTATTTTTGTCTATGGAATTAATGTTGATATTTGTATTTAAATATATTCAATTTTAGGCTGCTTCTTTAACTTCAAATGCTCCCTGAGCTAAATTTCTCATGGATATATTTTTTTCCTTTTATTTCTTTTCAGTGTTCCAAAATTCATTGTTTACGCACCACACCCAGTTCTCATGGATATTTATAAGGGAGTTTTTCTTCTTGTTTTGTTTGTTGCTCAGATTAAAGTAATAGAAGTCTTTACACTTTTATCACTGATTTAGATACTGTTCATATGCTTTTGAGTAGTCCTTAGTAGATTTCTGGAAGGCTTATGGCATATTTATAGATTTCAAGTTCACTTCTGTGGAAATGAATTCAGTTTTATAGACTGACAATAATATAGGAATGTTGACACATAGAATAATTGGCTCTTAGAACCAGAGATAATATAGATACCCTTTTATTCAACTCTCTCTTCTTAACCACGTAAATTTGCTAAATTACAAAAAGTCTATATGATTATTCTTAATTACCACTATATAATTGTTCGTTAGACATTTTAAGGTGGAAGATAAGAAACTTAAAAAATCAAAACAAACTGAATAGTTTATAGGAACAAAATAAATTTTTCAAAGATAAATTCAAACAAAAATACTTTCTAAAAATTCCAGGTCATGCATATGACAAATTATATTTAACTGCACTTCCATTACATCAAAATAACCAGTCAATTCAGTCAAAATGATAATGACAAGAGTATCTAGTTCACCTTCCATTTTTTTTTTAAGATTTTATTTATTTATTTGGCAGAGAGAGCGCGTGAGATCACAAGTAGGCAGAGAGGCAGGCAGAGAGAGAGGGGAAAGCAGACTCCCCCCTGAGCAGAGAGACCAATGCGGAACTCGATCCCAGGACCCCAAGGTCATGACCTGAGCTGAAGGCAGAGGCTTAACCCACTGAGCCACCCAGGCTTCCCCACCTTCCATTTTTAATCTGGCTCTATGTAAAACTAATTATAGTTTAACTTGGAAAAATGTATGATTTTATCAAAGTTGTATTGATTATATCTAAGTTTATAAATCAAAAAGAGTTCTGTATTTTTTTATGGTAATGCATAGGTAATTGTAGTACCCTTATATTGTGGAAATATGTTACACTTAAAATGTGGGGCCGTACGGGCACTGAAAAGCTAGGCTACTTGGCACATTATCTTTATGCAGCTTTTGAGATCTAGAATTAGCAAAAGTTGTTTTGGTGAAGAAGGCAGAGATCCAAGTTCTCCACAAATGGATAGAATAAACAGATGGCCCATTAGTCCATCACAAGGATTGTTAGAAAATAACCAAGGGGCTAACAAAAAGAGGTTATAATAATAGAGTTACATGGAATGTCCTAGAAGAAATCTAGGAGAATAAAAATCCTATGATTCCTTCTTGGGCATCATAGAAAACAGGAAGGTCCTAAGAGATGCTATTTCCTTAAAGAATATCCAGCTTCACTTTAAGATGAGGAAATAAGAAGATAGTCATTAAACATATTATATTCTAGGCATAGTTCAAGATCCACAAGAACAAAGATGAAGAGCTGAGTCTCTCTTCTCAATGAACTTAATAATCTAGTGAAAAGAGAAAGAAGAAACAATTAGTTAAAAACTGAGGTATATGGGGTGCCTGGGTGGCTCAGTGGGTTAAAGCCTCTGCCCTCGGCTCAGGTCATGATCCCAGGGTCCTGGGATCGAGCCCCACATCGGGCTCTCTGCTCAGCAGGAAGCCTGCTTCTTCCTTTCTCTCTGCCTGCCTCTCTGCCTACTTGTGATCTCTCTCTATCAAATAAATAAATAAAATCTTAAAAAAAAAAAAAAAAAAAAAACTGAGGTATACACAAAATGAAATGAGAACACAAAAGAAGGAACACCTAAAATTGGCTTGTCCAGAAGACGGGGTGGTTTTGGAAGAGACATGTCAATATCCTTAGTTTGGCAGTTGAGAGATAAATAAAAAATTGTCAGGTAGACTATCTTCAGTGAAATGTAGGGACTAGAGTGTGAGGTGGTTTGGATGGTATAATAAAGCTGATGTGGAAAAGCCACAGAAGTTTGTGATTATGGTGTGTGGAAGGAGCTGTGAGTAGTTCAGCATGGTTGAAACATACCATTCAAGACGAGGATTGGCAGATATGAAATTGGACAAGTAGGTTGGCATAAGGTTGTAAAGGACAATGATTTAGGTGCTGTAGGCATTGGAAATCATTACACATTTTCAGTGGTCAAGAGACATAATCTGACGAATGGATTAGAAAGATCACTTTGGCAGCACAGAGGTGGCATGGTTGAAATGAGAGAACTCCTTGGAGAGCAGAAGGTTATCAGATTATATGTTATGGAGGCTCCTATGGAAAGCTGGGGTAAATTTTTATTTACCATTTACATTATCAGAGTTGTGCTAATAATGTAGTGGGGGTGATAATTATACAAGAAGAGACAAAGGGAGGAATGTGTAATTGGGGCAGGAACTGTGGATAACTGTCAATGGAATTTAGAATATAATATTGTTCTGAACAGATCTTTACTAAAATTGTTTCAAATGCCACTTACCTGGAAGTTGTCTTCTAGAAATGCTGATATTTTGAATTATGAATTAATTGTAATTTTTTCTTATATATCAACAAAGGACATTTGAAAAGAGAATCACATATAATGTTTTTATCCAAGGTTACTTATTTTTCCTCTCATTAGAGATTTTTATTCATTGTCAAATAAGAAAGACAAGTATAACTACTTTTTATCATGTCACAAATAATGTGACTGTATCCGTAAGCAGTAGATTGGTGAAATGCATGTATTTCTGTGGAAATAGATTTACTAATAAATAGTTCTCTATAGGATTGAAAGTTGAGATTTATTTTCAATAACTAGCCTGCTTTCTGAATTAATACAAATTTGTCAAATCCATACCCATTATAGACTTTTTCTTTGTCAATATGTTTGGTGACTGTATTGAAGTGAATTTATTATGATTATGTCCTATGGATTTTAACTTCAGTGAGAATTTATCAAAGTTTTTCCTGTGTGTTTTTATTACTATAGTAAAATGCTTCTTTAGTAATCTTTGCCTTACGTCAAAGTAAAAAAAAAAAAATAGGAAAAATAATATGATGGAAGTTATTTGCTTACATAACTTTAAAGTCCAGCTGTCACTTTGAATCAGTGAAGTTTGAATCACTGGCTCATTTCCTAAAAATTGGGTTTCTCTCCATTTTTCTGCATCCTTATATGGGAACTCCTTGTGATAAAATGGCTGCAGATATTTTAATATTCATATCCTTGCACAACCTAATCCACAGGGGAAAAGGGACTCCTTAGCTCTGCTTTTTAGTGGAATCTAGGCAAACATTTCAGCTTATAAGAATTTTTGGGTTGATTGTTCCTTCCTGAGTCTCCCCATGAGAACCCAGGTGTGGCAGGTGGATAGGGAGAGCCAACTGGCCTAATCCAGTAAGTTGCACCCTAATCAGTCAAGTCCCATCCAGATCCATACAAACCTGAGAGGAAAGCCAGCCTTTCCTCTGAAAGAGGAAAATATGGATAACATGTGTCAATCACAAAAACCAACAAAACTTCTGAATGTAAACTGAGTATCTACCAAAGAAGTACATACATGTCTATGAAAACGCCCATAGATATATTTTTAACTTCTTTGGCCAGCGGTTTATTTGAGCTAAAATGTGCCAGTACTTTATTCTTTAGAACAAACAAATTCTGCAATTTATTATATAGTTCTTTGCCAAGAAATAAATGTGCAGTCTGACGCATAATACAAAGACATTTCCTCTTGATCCACACTTCAAAGCCTTATTACTCCATATGATCCTGGAGGGGGGAGGGAGGAGATCCTAACTTAATAGGGTCTTTAGAATTTAGCGGGTGTTACATTTTAATAGATGTCAATAGATTATTCAGTTAAGAAGAAGACTAAGAAACACGGAGGAAAAAAAAAGATATAGACTTTGCTTTACATCATAGAAGGTATGAATTTTTTATAACTAGCAAACTCATGACAGTTTCTCGGTGCAGTAATTTGAGGTCAGGAAAATATTTGATATCATGAAGTTGATTTAAAAATAAATGAAAGGTATGTTTCCTAACAGACAAATTGTGGTACGCATTGTTTCAGTTTTCTATTGACTCAGTTGTAGAATAATCAATATTCCATTTTTGGGATTTATGTCATTATCTTCCAAGAAATTGTGTATTTATTGGAAGCTACACAAATTCAAAAGAATAGCAAAGAATCTGGAAGATTCTGGACTCCATGCAGATAATGATATATATCAAATCAATCTAGACTGAATCTACAAAACAATCTTCCCATTGAATAAAATTTATTTTTTGGAGGTTTAGATTACTAAATTACTATGTCGGGATGCCCATCATACTGAAGACTCACATTATTCTGATATTGCCTTATTATAATGATAGAGATTTGGCTGTCACTGTATTGGTTGTCTTAAGTGGTGAGAAAAATGAGTCACAATGAAGAAAAAAATGACAAACCTGCCTCTAGTATTGGTGCAATGCTGACATATTAGAAGGTGGGAAATAATTCACACTTATGTTGCCAATAATGATTTCAAATAAGTTATCATCATGAAAGTTTGTAGCAGAGCAGTTGCCGTGAACAGGTGTGATGTAAAAGTCAAGTCGTTTTCTGTTGCTCACATGCGGTATGTTTTGCAAATATTCTACCACACTTGGCAATGTAAAAGAATAAATGTACTAAATGCTTTCCAATATTTTGACAGCTAGCATATAGCACCCAACTGTTAATGCCAATGGAAAGTCCAGGAGAAAGACTTTGATTCATTTAAAATTAATTTCAGAAGTAATGTACGATTGTTACTATTTTAAAAATTACAGAAAGGCAGAACTATTCTAAAACAACAGTTAAAGATTCTGTGTTCATCTTCCCCTTGTTCAGCTCCAATTCCATGTCCCTGCCTAGAGGCAATCACTACTAATAGCCTGGGTATATATTTTCAGCCTTTATCTCTATCTGTATATCATAATTTTCAGGGCCCGCAAAGTCAAGTGGTTCTCATGGGACCATATACTTAATTGTTCTAATTCTCTTCCTTATGCCAGATCCGGAAGAAAATAAAAATGTTATTTCTTTTATTTTTTAAATCCTGAAGAATAATATTTGTAATATTAAAATCATGACATTATCAATATGAGAAGTATGGTTTTTATATACATTTTAGTTTTCACTGATTCAGGCCATAGACACTCATTGTATTTTCATTTTCCTATTTTTCTTATAGAAGTAGTTTCATGCTAATCCTTTTGTAGGACAATATGAGATATATGGGTTCTTGAATGAAAAATAACCAAGGGGGAAATTGCTAGATGATAACCAATATGATGCCAATATTAAAATAAATTTTAAAGACCTTCAAGTTGTTTTATGGTAGTGAATATTATAATTATTTTTTGACCTTAGTAGTTACTTCTAACAAGTACTTTTTAGATTACTTGTTATTACCACTTATGAATGTAACATCTTTTGTCACAAGAATTTAAATATTGAACAAAATAATGTATAATATAACTCTGTTAGCTAATGCCAGATTTTAGAGAAAGATCTAGGGTTGAAGTCACAAATGATGCCAAATCTCTACTAATATAATTTATTAACAGTGATTACACAGAGACTCCCTTCCTTCCTTCCTTCCTTGCTTTCTTCCTTCCTGCCTTGGCTACCTAGCTCTACTCCTTCTTATTGTTTCTTTTTGGTGGTAACTTGATGTCATTATTACTATAAAATTCAAATGATGGTTCCTCTCCTCCAGGTCGTTCTACTGTTCAGTTCAGCTGCTCCTGTTCCTGAAGCCTTACCTTACCTGATGCCTGTTTATTTTATCCTCTGTCGCCAACTGCCACAAAAATGATTTTCTAATTTAAAATAACCCACTCCTGAAGGTCCTCATTCTCATAAAGCAATCCACTCCAACCCTCGACTCCTATATCACAGGAACATTTTAGTCAGAGATTCATGATGCCTCTGACCTAATTTATTTTTTCTACTTTGGAGAGTGAGGGCATTGTGGAGTGAGCACAGTAGTTTTCCTCTAACCATGGAATGCAGAAGCATTTCATTCTGACTACTGCAGAACACATCTAGGGGTGCCCAAGGCAGCTACTTCCGGGATGGATGGAATGATCTCAGTCTCTTTGCCATGTCCAGTTCTCACATCTGTTACTCGGCCTTGAAGAATCTTGACGACAGGGGACTTGCATAAACACTTTTATGATCTGCATGTGGTTGTATTAACTTCTATTTCTTGGGGAAACAAATAGAAAGGAAAAGAGTTTTCAAAAAAAAAATTATTTCTATGTTAGTATCATTAAAAAAAAAAAAAACTTCCAGTGCTGTATGGAGTGTCATGCTGGGGCATATTTCAGAATCTTTCACCCATCATTTCAGAGAAATGACTGGGTCACCGGTGGTTTATTTTGTGTTGTAGTTAATGTTTTTGACATTGGTTAAATCTTAGAAATGTTTAATAAACATGTCAGAGAAATTCCCTGACGGTACCTTTGGAATATCTGTAGGTTAGGGTTGCCAGGTAAAATACAGAATATCCTATTAACTTTGACTTTAAGAGAAACAATGAATATATTGTAGTATAACCATGTCCAGTGCAATGTTTGGGGCACACTAAAAATTATTCATCATTTATCTGAAATTTAAATGAGCATTCTATATTTTTATTCACTAAATTTGGCAACCATGCTTTTTGTGATAGTATCTCTCAGCTGTGGAAGGAAAAATATGGGCCAAGCATAGGAAAGTTTCAATGATGGCTTCTCAAGATGGCATCTTCAGATTACTGTAAGCAGTGATGTGTTTATTTGCATGCCAGTTTTCTTTAGATAAACACAGAGTAGTTACCATTAAATGAAAGAGTAATAAAAAGGAAAAGTAAATATCCCTTACATGTGAATGTAAGTATTCTTCTAAAAAATATTATGGCTCAGGTTATCATGCTTTTTCTTATAAATTTCCTCTGCTTAATGATAGCAATAATAATATCAGTAATATAAGAATTATAAAAGAACACTTATTCAAAGTTTTCTTCATGCCACTTTCCATTAGTTACAAATTTCAGTCCTTAACAACCACTGTTAGACTATATATCTCATGAAGGATTGTGTCTGTCCTATTCATTACTCAATTCCAGAAACCTAGAGAGTATATGGCAATTACAGAGTGTTCGTTCAATGAATGAAAAAAGGAATAAGTGAGGTAGGAATTACCTTGATTTTTTGTAGATAGAGAACTTGAGGCTTATTGATGTTGAGATATTTCCTCCTAATCAAGCAGAATCTAAGTGACAGTGCTTAGACAAAAACAGTTTGTTTTATTTCATATACCATGCTTTATTAGCTAATTTGAATTGCTTCAAAATCTTACCATTTAATTCTAAAAGTATGAATATTGTACTAACAATAGTTATCTGTCAATATTTGTTGAATACCCACATATGGATAAATTTGTATACATTATAAAGTGGAGATGGCAAACATACATTTTGTCTTTTTTTTTTTCTCTGACTTCCCCAACATCAGTGGGTTTTTAGTGATGGACTACATTTTTGGGACTGCACCCTTTCTAGACAACCTGGTCCTGGTAATTTGACCATTTCTTTTTTTCTTTTTCTTCCTTCTTTCCTTCATCCTTTCTTCTTTCTTTTCTTTTAATTTAATAATTGCATTTTAATGTGATGTTTTTGGGGGGATCACAAAATCAAATGCCTAAGGTCTCTAGGAAGGTAAAATTTATAATGTTGAAAATAGAATGACAGATTAGCAGCTACATTGTAGCCATTTTAAATGTACCTTCCTAGCCACATTGTTTTATATTTATTTATTTTTATATATTTATTTTCTTTGGTGATGTGGTAGTCCATTTTTATTATTTATTATTTTTTATTATTTTTTGTTATTTTGAGCATTTCTTTCTTATTCTATAGCATGCATCAGTGTACCCAAATAGATTCTCAAAATCATTAGGATATGATTTCCGACAGTTGTCATTAGTAGTCAGTCTATGGGGACACCTGATTTCACATCTGATTTCCATTCTTTGAAGTGTCTCCCAACATGCAAAACCATAGTATTTCTGGGAGATTGGTTATTTTTGCATAAGAATATAAACAAACCTTTATATAATTCTCACTGTTAGAGATAATATCATAAAGTATCATTATTTTGCATCTATTTTTGCTTGACCTAGACCTTAAAACCTTAGGCAAATCTCTGATTGGAAACTCTAGTATGTTGGTGCAAATTTATCATCCTACAAACACTCTTACAAATCACCAGCAGAATGCTTTACCAAAAAGGAAAATTATCCAGCAATAGGTAAAACATAGCAATCTAAAAAAAAGGGGGACTATAATTAGTATTTGTCCATATAGCTGCAAATGCTGAATGATGGTTAATCATCCTGCAAACCCATGGTGTTTAGTATTATGAGGCATTCTAAATCTAATGCATGGCTCTCCCTTAGAGGCATGCTTTCACATGGTCTAATCTGAAACAAGGACTGAGTATCCGTCATCTTTGTTTTGAGACATTCGGGAGAGTGCCTGACACAGTAAATGCTCAGTAAATGTGTTGGTAAATGCTTGGTGTCTACTAGCATGCTTTGTTCCCACGCTTTGATGGTATCATCTCAGTTGCACTATTCCTTTCCGAAGATCCATCCTAGCTCATGATTTCTTGTCTTCCATTTCCATCAAGTCATCCCCAAGTTTATAGGTGATTTTATAGGTAATACTGTGTGTTCCTGAATGGAACTTTTTTTTGTGTTCCTTTTTTCCCCCTCACCTGTTCATACCTTATTTACTTTTTTTTCTGAATTTCAGAGTCTTACCTAGGAATGGGGTAATGGAGTCTCAGATCAGGATTCTTTTCACTAGAAATTCTGTGAAAGATGAGGGCACATGAAAGCTACCTAACATATGGAGATCTTGCTCACTGCTTCAAGAATATGTCTACATCCATAAACAACAGGAATTTTAGCTGAAGGGGCACTAAAATTTATTGACTGTTATAACATACTATTAGTGTACTGTCTGTTTTAAAAAACTGTCCCATTAGAGCTTCAAAGCAATTATGTGAGGTGGACTTTATTCCACTTTTAGAGGAAAAGGAACTGAGGCATAATGACTATGAAGCCTACATTCAAACACAAGTCTATCTTTTTTCAGGATAACGTATAATCATTAATGAAGCACATTTATGCATCCCAGGAGACAGTCATCAGAATAAAGTTAAGTTAATTTTTATTATGTCATTCACATTTTACCTAGATATAGAA
Source organism: Mustela putorius furo (assembly GCF_011764305.1). Lineage (NCBI taxonomy): Eukaryota > Metazoa > Chordata > Mammalia > Carnivora > Mustelidae > Mustela > Mustela putorius. Next base: position 434,013 of record NW_025421443.1, read on the forward strand.
AGTAGTATGTCAAATATGAGTGTTCTTATATAAATTTTATTTTTTTATGTGATACTATAGAATATTATCATTCCATAACCAGTTGGGATCTACTTAATTGAAGCCCAGTACTTAAAACAGGAAATACAGATTTGTGAAATATGTAAGCATGCGTAAGTTTAAATAGCTACTTAGAAATATTACTTTTCCTCTAAGTCCACTTGCTTTTCCTCTAGTACGAAAATACCCTGCTAAGATTAAGTAGCTCATTTCTGAATACGGATAAACTGAAAAATAGAAATTTCACATTATGTTTTCATGGCCATACCATAGGAGAACAGAGAGAAAATGCTGTGTTGGAAATCCACAGTCCTACAATTTATAACCTGGAAATTTCCAAGGAGATCTTTCTCTCCCCCTCCCTTTCTATCCAAAGAGTTTTGGATTGAAACTAAACCAGAACACATCATCATCATTATCTTTTCCCAAATTGCTATTTAAAAAGTTTCAGACGTACACTTGCTTCATGTTGATGATGCTTGCTATTCCCCTTGGGTAAAATAATCTGATGTAGTATTAAGACTGTCACTAAGAATTGTTCATGTATAATTTATAGTCACAATTAAAAAGCATTTTTAACCAAGTGTCACAACACAGTGACAACTAAATTAGACTGTGATTTACATTACCATGTGCTCCCACTTGATTTATTGTCACTCTAGAGAAATTGATAAACAGCCCGTGTAGAGCAAGACAGAGGTCTTAGTCAAGAAGGTGCTCATTTCCCATGTGTGAATGAGGTGAGGTATATCTGGTGCATGTTTCTAACTTTATGATTAGTAATTAATTTTTAGAATACGTAAAGCAATGAAAGAACAACCCTTTTAGCAATCATACAAAGCTACTTTCAATAGGCAGAGAAAATACTATATTTTTATTTATGGTATAGTTTGAAGTTAGAGTGAAAAAGTAAATGTGGGGATCCTCAAACCCAATTGCCTCTTTTAAATATTCAGAAGCCAACGTTCAGCTATTCAACTGACAAAGTTAGTATTACCCAAAAATAACTTCAAGTGCATACCTTGAATCAAGTAACTTAATAAAAGCTGTATTCAAGTAAATGCAAAGGGGCACATTTTCAGGCTGAGATCCAAAGGATTTGTGTATTTATTTTGAGTGAATCTGGAAAAGGCTGATTTTCTTTTCCATGGAAATTTCAAGAATAAAGTAGGATATATAAATTAACAACCAATAGTAGAAAACATTTGAGTAGCATAAATAGTCTAGAGAGATCATGTGAGTAGAGAAGGAGCACAATAGTATGAATGGGGAAATCTTTTTGTTCTGGAAGAGGAAATGAACTGGAACACTGAAAGTTTGGTGGAATGCGTAGACAAAACAAGGTCATACTTGACTTAATTTTCCTTACTTAAAAAAAAAAAAAAGAAGAAGAAGAGAGTGATGCATTTGTGGATTCTAGTAATGGCTGGATAGTCATTACAGGATTCCTTTATGCATAACAACTGTACAATCTGAACATATTACCTCAGAGCAGCTACTGGAAAGTGAAGGGAATAGGGCAAATTCTCCTGTTCAGAAGAGGAGAGTTATATTTGTTTTCACTCTTTTTAGCTTGGAATAGGCAGAATCCCTTCTGGGGAAGAAAATCTCTGATATTCTGCTTTGAGGAATCAGAATAATAAGTCACGGTAGCTGTAGTTTCTGAGAAAAAGGGAAGACTCCATGAAGGGAAATATCTAGAAAAGGTAGCTCCAAATTTCATCTACCTGTATTCCAACAGGCCCCTGAATCCTATACTTGTGGACCAGAATCTAAACAACTTAGCTAACACAAAAGACTGTATTTGGACTCAAGTTACTCTCTAAGGTAGGGTTTGTGATTGTGACTAACTGAAATGAAACAAAACACGTGTGAAAAATATAACTTCCAGTTACCAAAACTTAAAGTATGTGATGCCCATTATAAGAAGCAGTCTTAACTGAGTTAAAGAGAACCAGGAAGATGGGGGCCCTGGGTGGGTCAGTTAGTTAAACATCCAACTCTTGATTTTGGCTCAGGTCATGATCTCAAGATTGTGAGACTGAGCCCCATGGTGTTGGGCTCCATGCTCAGTGGGGAGTCTGCTTGAAAATCTTTCTTTCCCTCTCTCTGCCCTTACCCACCATGTGTGCATACTTTCTCTAAAATAAATAAATAAATCTTTTAAAGACGAGAATACCAGGAATATGGAGTATATTTTCAAAAGAAAAAGAAAGAATATGAGATCATCCCTAAAATGAGGTAGATGGTGGAATTAGTAGAATGGAATTTAAAGTAGCCATTGTAATTATATTCAATTATGTAAAAGAAAATATTCTTTCATTTGGAGAAAAGATGGGAAATATTAGCAAATAAATAGTAATGATAAAAGAAATACCAAATGAAGCTATATTTAAAAAACGGGATAGTGATTTTTTTTAAAAGATCAGTGATAGAGTTAACACAGAATGGAGTCAATAGGGGAAAGACTAAGTGAGCTTGAAGATAGGTCAATAGAAATTATCCAAGCTGAAGAACAAAGAAAAAAAATTGTTGAAAAGTAAATGAGCAGAGCCTCTGGTATTTCTTACATAATATCAAATGGCCTAACATAAGTATGATTGGATATCTAGCAGGATAAGGCGTGAAAGTATGTGAAGACATTGTGGTTGAGATTTTCTAAAACTTTGAAGGAAGTAAAGATATAAAGTGTTCAACAAATCCCAAGCTGAAATAAACATTAAGAATTCTACAGCCGGGAAAATTGGTCATTAGAAAAGAATGAGGGACTTTTGGATGGCTCAGTCAGGTAAGGGTCTGCCTTCAGCTCAGGTCATGACCTCAAGTTCCTGGGATCAAGTATCAAGTACCATATCAAGCTCAGTGGTGAGTCTCCTTCTCCTTCTGCCCCATCCCCCCCATCATGCTCACACACACTCTGTCTCTCTCTCAAATCAGTAAACAAATCTTAAAAAAAGAGAAAGGAATGAATACTTGCAGTGGTAAATATCTGGTGAAACATAAAAGCCCATTTTAATTTCATTATTTTACATTAATCTTATTAATTTATTTATATTACATATACCACTTCAAACAAAACTATAACCATTGTCTTGCAAGACTTTATAATACATGTGTATGTGATACATGCAACAACCCTAGACTCGAGGATGGGAGGGAGAAATTGATATATATATAATGCCAAGATTTACTTTATATGAAGTGATAGTATATTTATATATGTGTATATACACATATATATATATATATATATATTTTATATGAAGTGCTAGTATATTCTAAGAAGACTGTGAAAACTAGGGATGCATATTTTATTGTCTAGAACAACCAATGGAAAATTAAAGCAGAGAAGTATAAACTAAAAGCCAATAGAGAAAATTAAAATTCAGTTGTAAAAGGTATAAATAAAATACTAGGCAAGAAGGTAGAAACAAAAACCAAAAATGGAGACAAATATAAAAAAAAATTATAAAAATTAGTTGGCACCTGCATGGCTCAGTCGGTTAAGCATCTGTCTGTCCTTGGCTCAGGTCATGATCCCAGGGTTCTGGTATCAAGCCCGCATTGAACTCCCTGCTCAGTGGGAAGCCTGCTTTTCCCTTACCCTCATTGTGCTGCTCTGCCTGCTAGTGCTGTTTCTCTCAAATAAATAAAATCTTTAAAAAGAATTAGTACCGAACACAACCATATAAAAATTATATTATACATGAATTAACAAAGACTCTAATTAAAAGGTGCAGATCTAATTTTACATCTTAAGAAATCAGGAAAAGAATAGCAAATTAATCAAAATTAAGTAGAAGGAAGAAAATATTAGAGACAAAAGCAGAAATCTAGAAATTGAGAGAACAATAGAAAATAATATTTAAAACTTTTATAAGATCAGTTAGCTCTCATCAAAAGTGCCAAGTCAATTCAGTGTGGGATGGGTAGTCTTTTCAACAAATGGAGATAGAAAGTTGATATTTATAGGTAAAACAAGGAACTGCACTTTTATCTTACTCATTCACAAAAAATTAACTGGGAAAAGATTAGAGAATCAGTTGTAATTATAAATCTTCATGAAATAGACATAGTGGAAAATCTTTCTGGTGGGGTAAGCAAGATTTCTTCGAACAGAAGACAGACATGCACACACATGCACACACACAATAAATAATTGAAATATTTTTCTTTGATAATTCACAGTTCAAAAAAATGAAAACGTAGGTCATAAGCTGGAAAGAAATATTTTCAAAAATATATCTGACAAGACTTTTTTCCAAAATTTGTAAACAAGACTTACAACTCAGTAACAAGAATACAAACGACCCAATTAAGAGATGGGAAAATGTTTTGAACAGACGCTTTGCAGAAGAAAATATAGAGAAGCAAATAAGCACCTGTAAAACTGCTCACTATCCATATTCAACAGAGAAATGAATTTTAAATCACAGAGACATATCCACTAGAATTGCTAAAACTATAGAGATTTACCATACCAAATATTGGTGATGATGTGGAGTAAATGGTATTCTCATACATTGCTGATAGGCATGTAAGGTGATACAGCCACATTGAAAACTGGTGTAGCAATTAAATGTAAACTTGCCAAATGATCCAGCAAACGGATTCCTAGGTATTTACTCAAGAGAAATGAAAACATATGTCTACAGAAAGATGTATGCAAATGTCCCTAGCATCATTATTCATAACAAGTAACAACTTAAGACATATAATAATAAGTTGTTTGTTATACATACATATATATATGTGTGTGTGTGTGTGTTATATTCAATAATATGCATACTATTAAATACTAGTCACCAATAAAAAAGAACATAGTTTGGTACATAAACAACCTGCAGGAATCTCAAAAGCATTATCGTATGCAAAGAAGCTAAAAGAAATATTAAAAACTGTAATTTCACTTACATGAAATTCTAGAAAAGGCAAAATCATAGGCACCGAAGTCAAATCAATGATTGCCTGGAGCTCGGAATTGGGAGAGGAAATTGAGTGAAGGAAATTTTTTGGAGTAGCTAGAAATGTTCAATATATTAATTGTGGTAGTTCTATGATAATGTACAGTTATTAAAATAAATGTTTTTGCATGGAAATTATATCACAATCCACCTTTGGGGGAAAAAGAAAGAAAAGGAAATTACCCAAAACCAAAGCTTTTAGAAACAAAAGTAATAATTAAATGGGTTCAGGGTTTTTTTTTTTTTTTCTTCAACGACAAAAGTGATTTATTGGAGCAACTGGAATGATGAGATGGCAGGGAGTTCATAAAGGAAAGAATGGTACTCATGTTATATCTAGCCATTTAGAGTTTTGACATAGAGGGTTTTATAGGACCTCATTTTGTTGATATCCTTTTATATTTCACCTAATAATTTTAAAGATTTTTCAAATAAGGATATGATTGAACTAAAAATATAATTGACCAAGGCAGCATGTACTGTTACATAAAATAGATGTATTCCTTCAGAATCTACTTTGCACAAAATTGCACTATAGTGCATTTATATAAGTTGTGCTAACACATTCATGTGTGTGTGTATATATATTTTTTTTTAATAGCTCACAAATTATTTGTAAATAACTGGTTTATGTGCAGAAACCCAGTCTTAGTACAAAGAAGTCAAGCAATTGTTTGAATATACTTTTTTTAAAAAAAATAGTCAAACAGTATAAATGTAGGGGATATATTTAGGAAATTTTTATTACTTTAATTTTTGCTATTTTTGCAAAGGGAAATTATACTCTTCATGCTACTGATGTTTAAATATTTGTAGTAACTAAGTAGATTTACGTGGTGAACAGAATTTTTAAATCATCTAAGAAATGGAATATTTTCTAGTAGATCACAAATGTTGTGAAAGAGAATTCAAATGTAATTGGCAATGAAAAGTTACTGTTTGTTTTACCCAACAGTATTAGGTAAGAGTTTCCAACATTACTACTCTGAACAACTAGAAGCATTTAAAAGAAAAGTATATTTCTGTTCTTGTTTAAACTATTTTAATCTTTTGGTTACATTAAGGCTCTGTGTATTTACAGAATTTCTCATATATCAGTGAACCAGAAACTCAGCTTTCTATCAAATAGCCTATGAGTCAGGAAGTAAAATTAGAAAACTAATAGAAGTGGAGATGTCAGGGCTCTTGCCATTTTCCTAGCAGCAGGAAAATCCTTTATTTGATGGATCACACTCTTAATATTACTGATATGAAAATGGATAGCAAAATTTATATTACAAATTCCATTCTGAGAAAATACAACTCAGGCGCATTTTTCCTGAAATTCACCATTTAGAAATTAGCACATCAGTCGGTATTCATCTCGTTAAATCACATATTTATGTCTGATATATACACAGAATAAAGAAGAAAAGCTAAATGCTAGGAATTTAAATTTAGAGCTCTATTATTCAAATGACATCTGCTAATATTTGGACCTCTTTATATTCAGAAACCAAAAAGGAACCCATTATAAAAATATAGAGAAATTACACCAAAAATTGTTCCACTTATTGCATCATCTTCATTAAGATAATTGTTTTGAATGGATTTATTTTCAATATAATTGCTTCAACAGTTTCTCTTATTATCCTTGATTACAAAATCTATTTACGTTCACACCCTACCTCCTTCTTGTGTTTTCACCATTTGATAAATCAATGTCTGTTCTTATATTATCGACACTTAAGAAGACCTGAAGGATCATTTAATTCTTGGACTTCTACTCTGAGTGTATCAAGTATTTCTATAACCTTATCAAGCTAAATGTGGGTTGTGGAATAAAGTATCACTGTAACAGTAATTTATATAATAAAATCAGTATCTTTATCCTCCAACAAATAGTTATCTCAAGTCTCATGCTTGGTGCTATTCCTAAAGCATTGGAATATTCCTTTTTTTAGAGAATTTCATAATCTGGTTAGGGATATGGCACCTATATTGGAAAATAATTAGATTATTATTAAAGATAAGTATATCTTTGTATTAGTGTAACAAGAAAATAATTGAAACAACCTGGTTAGAAACTTTAAAAAGTGTAGGAGTTTCAAAATATGAGAAAAGTATTCCAGGGTTAGATTATCCTCTAAGAATTTTATTATTTCATTATAGGATCAAAAAAAACCTAATGATTAAAAAATCTAAGTGTTTTAAGAAATACAGACTTGATTGAGGAGGCAATGGAAAAGAATCGAAGCTAAGAATCAGGAGGGTAAGATAATGCAGCGGGATTTCAGAGCACAATGTCTGAAATAGGCCAGCAAGATGGAAAAGAAAGGAAAAATGGAGGTAATAAGCAACACTGTTGTTACAGGTGCGGAATCATGCTAAGACTGGCACTTGTGGCTTGAATTTGGGCCAAGAGAACAACAAAGATTTGAAGAACTAAAAAAAAAAATTAATAATAATAATAATAATTTGAAGAACTAGCTTGTCCTGCTGAAACCTCTGATCCCCAGGCTTTATTTAGGAAGACTGGATAGGAGAGGTATTGAATGAAATCCTGCAGACAAGAGAGTATGGGGGTGCAGGAACAGAGGGGCAAGAGGTAAGGAAGATGATTGAACTACTTTTGTATCTGGGAGCTGAGCACTGAAGATGGCAACCAGAGCCCTCTGAAAAATACACATGTATTTCTCCAAAACCAGCAACTGGATACATGCTGCAAGAGAGCATTCTCACCCCAAGAAGCTGTCCAAAAAAGCCATGAAACCCAGCAGAGAGAAGACTGTAACTGAGGACTGTAACTGAGGAATATATATATATATATATATTTTTTTCCTTCCTCCTTCCCAGTTACCCTCCTTATATAATCAGACCAATTATTGTTTGAAAATAGAGAAGAGCAGGAGACATCTCAGGATCAGACCATGTACCTCCCTTCTGTGTTCTTTTAGTGCTGGAGTGGGAGGAGCTAGTGACGGTGAAAGGGGTTCTTCAAATTAGAATTTACTTTACAATTCTAAACTGGAATTCATTTCAGATATCATTCATGATATCTGCTGACCAACAAAGAAGAGGGACTTGACAACAACATAAGAGTTACACTTGGGAAGAAAAAATAATATTGTCTCACACAGAGGTCACAATCTTTAACAAACTAATTACTCTGGAAAAAAAAATAATCCAGATGAATGACTGGATTTTGGAGATTAAAAACAAAAACAAAAACAAAAACAAAAAAACAAAACTAACACATGCTTACCAGCTCATCATTCTGCTAGATCTTTAAGATTTTGCTGTTATGGGATATTTAGGGAGATATATCAGAATGTGACCAGTTCAATTTTATTTAATTTTGAAAATAAGGGAAGGGGGGAACTTCAGGGGTCATTGTTATATAGGCAGCAAGAAATAATGCAAGCCAGAGAGGTCTTGGCAGGAGATAGAGTTTCCATGGTCTAAGAAATTAGCTGAAGCTTTAGGAGGGATGAATTATGTAAGGTAACAAATACAGAGAATGATAAGCAAAATGCTAGCAGAACCCTTTCCTATTCAGCAGATTAAAAAAGAGAGAGAGAGAGAGAGAAATGTGGTAGGACACATTATCACAGACAGTAAGAAGTGGAGAATATTAGAAATTCAGGTGTCTATGAATTTGGAAGTGCAGTTAAAGTCAAGAAGAAAAATGAATGCTGGATTTCATCATCTTTGAGAGCAGATTCATTATATGAATGAGACTAGAAGCAACACTGATGATTTGTTGACTGGTAAGGACATACAGTAACTCAAGGACGTTGGGTCTGAAAGAAAGGAGAGTCAACAAATGGTGCTTGGAAGGAACACAGAAATTAGGACAGATGTGTGGAGAGAGAGAAAGGAAAGAGATAAGCTGGCAATCAGTTTATGGCTAGTACGTTAAGAAGTCCCTAATGAATGAAAGTAGACACGCTCATCATTGACAAGAGCCAAGTGATAGCAACAGCACAGGAAATTTCAGTGTTTTCACAGACTTGGTTCTAGGATTATTTATTATTCAGTATTACTGCAGCTGAAAAACCATAACTAGATAGTATGGCTAATCTAGATGTGGACATGCATTAGACTACTTTAAGAAAAAAGGTGGGTGGGGAAGAGCACATAACATAGGATAGTTTTGCAATAATTGCTTCTGTCACCCCATCATCCAGATATATATAGTTTTTTTCAAGAGGAGCAGAAGTGATAATGGTGAGAAAGAAGGAGAGGGAGAGAGAGCATCCCAAACAGCCTCATGCCCAGGACAAAGCTCAATGTAGGGCTCAGTTTCACAACCCTGGGACCATGACCTGAGCCAAAAAAAAAAGAGTCAAAAATATAGATACAGATACAGACATAGATATATATGTCTCTATGTCTGTATCTGTATCTATCTATATACAGACATAGATATATCTGTATCTCTCTCTCTCTCTATCTGTCTTGGGGCACCTGGGTGGCTCAGTTGATAAAGCATTTGACTAGATATCTAGATGTAGATACCTAGATAAAGATACATGTATCTAGATATAGATACAGATACAAACATAGATATATATGTAGCTATGTCTGTATCTGTATCTATCTATCTATCTATCTATCTATCTAATTATCGTTTCTGTTCTATATTATATATTTCCCAAGGGTGTGGGAGAGAGAGTATTCAGGAAGCTGAACTACATTAAATTATTCTGCATGACAATCATTAAAGTTGTTCATGAAATTCAAAGGTGAACTGGAGTCTAACATGATCAAATGAAAGCTCATATTCTAACTCAGTGGGAATAGTTAAAACCTTAAAGACAGTTGTCTCCTGGAGAGTAAGAGGTAAAAAAACTGTGCCAAAATTGTGCCAAAAATCTATAGATTATGCATTCATACAATTATGTTTTTAAGAAGTTTATATAGGGTAGAAATCATACATTGAAACTACTGTTTCTTGTTTAAATAATAGATGATGCAGTTTTAGAAGAAGTAGAAAATCAGCAATCGAGTCTTGTGGTAAAATATCACTTAATTTTATGCTAGCTTTCACCTTGAAATGTGATTTGTGAATAATCACCTTACTTCTGATTTCATGACTTCATCCAATCTAAAAAGTAAACATAATGAGTTTACTTGCTAAGCTTTTGCACATGATGATATAGAACATAGTAAATAAATTATTGTTAGGCATTTTGCACACCCTAAAGCCCTAATATAACTAAGGACAAAAAGGAAATCTATGAATAGAAAGCTTGCCAGTATTATTTTACAAATATTTGACCTTAAAGTTTTCATTAGACATTTTGAAATGGAGAGGGAGAGCAAACAATTAGAAATAAATTATCTTTAGAAAGGTCTTAACATGCATGCATTTATAACATTACATAGTATATTAACACATTTTTCTATTTGTTAAATCTTTAATCAGTCTTGATTATATTGTAAGCCACATCCATATCATTTTAAGTATTTATATTGAAGTCAACTACTGGTTGTACAGATTAAAGAGTCAAAGTATCAAAAACAGTTTGATTGTTTTATCTATTTGTTTATTATTTTAAAATATGGGGTAATGGCTATGAGTTTTGGAATATTGACAATAATTATGATGACTTTTTAACATATCAAGAGAAAACTGAATAATACAAATACCTGGATGTTTTCTGGAAACATTAGTATAAATCAATAGTTATTTTCTTTTTAAAATAACATATTTCTTCTCTAGAAATAATTAACTAACCTAAAGCTTTTAGATCACTTATTGTCCCATCTCAACCAAAAAACAAAATGAGGTGCCTGGGTGGTTCAGTTGGCTGAGTGTCCAGCTCTTGATCTCAGCTCCGGTCTTGATCTTACAATCTATGAGTTCAGGCCCCATGCTGAGCTCTACACTGGGTGTGGAGCCTATTAAAAAAAGAAAAGAAAAGAAAAAATAAGTATCGCTTTTTTTTTTTGTTATGTCAATTCTCCTTCTAGTTCTTCTGCATTCCCATTTTTATTTTTTTCTTTTCAATATTCTGAGTTGTGCTCACTTTTGATCCATTTGCATAGATTTTTGTGTGTGTGTTGCAAGCTGGTTTTGCACCACAAAGGGGAATTCCCTCAGATATAAAGGTAGAATGCAGATGAATAGATCGAAATAAAAATGTATGGTGATGTTAAAAAACTACAAAATGAAAAGCACAGCTGTATAAGATATAACTAATTTATCTTTATTCTCTCAATGTGAATTTCCATGGTCTAAGAAATTAGTTGAAACTTTAGGAGCTTCAGAATTATGTCTAACTGAAAATGTCTTCTTTTTAAACATCAAAATTACTCACTCAGTGATCACATGAATACATGATTAACATTAAGCAACTGCAAAATTAAATGATAATAAAGATCCAGGTCTAATGATAAGAGTCTACATTCTAAAAACCTAAATAAAATAAAACAAAACAAAAATACACACACACACACGTATATACATATGTGTGTGTATATATATATTTTATACATTATATATATATAGAGAGAGAGTCTACATTCTCAAAAACTAAATAAAACAAAACAAAACAAAAAATACACACACACGTATATACATATATAATGTATATACATATACATATATAATGTGTATATATTTTATACATTATATATAATGTATATACATTTATATAATATATATACATATGTATATACAAATATATATGTATATATTATACATTTTATATATATATTATATATATGATATATATATACACACACACACCTATGTATATAGGTGTGTGTGTGTATGTGTGTGTGTTTTGTTTTGTTTTGTTTTATTTAGTTTTTGAGAATGTAGATTCTTGTCATTAGACCTGGATCTTTATTACCATTTAATATTGCAGTTGCTTAATGTTAATCATGTATTCATGTGATCACTGAGTGAGTGATTTTGATGTTTAAAAAGAAGACATTTCCAGTTAGACATAATTCTAACATTTATAGACATAATGTCTATAAATTAGACATAATATATATATATATATATTATCCCATTCATCATTTCATATATATTTTGAGTAAACTAGTAAGTCTGCAAGTTGTAAGCAGTGAAAAATTATTAGTAAGTTGAGGTCATAATTTATTTTTTATGAGTAATGATAACCCAAACATCTAATTGATCTCTTAATTACAGCCAATTTGAAGTAACATTTAGATGATATAATCATGTTTAACAAGAATGCCTGAATCATTTCTTCTTTAACCATCAGGTTGGCGTCCATGTTTAATATTTATATGCCATGTTTGTTTCTTAAAGGGCAAAGTTTGTATTAAGTTATCTGACTTTTATGTCAGTGCTATAAGAAATTTTAGTCATTTAGAATTCGTACTTAGCCATTCTTTGAGTTCTTTTATCACTGATGGTGCTTAGCAAATCAGTAATGCTCAGAAAGTACAGACACAGTTTGAATCCCTAAAATGCCTATTAAATCATCATAGTTACTCTATCATTTAATGAGTGATGCCATTTTTACAAAATGCCCTTGATCCTGAGAAACCATAAACAGCATATGAAGCTACCTCCAGGCTTACTCTGGGGCATCAGGAACTAAGATTTTCTTCAGTCCTTAATCTGAAGAAATTAGACCCTTGAAAGAAAATTTTAATGAGAAAGAAAAGAAGTTCAGAACACAGTGTGAGATATATGTGCTGATTTCAGTGCAGAAATTAGTTTTAGCATCCAGGAATGTCTTGGGTGAAAGAGACAATAAAGATAGTAGAGGAGAGAGGAATTTGAAAAAGACTCTTCTAGTCTCAGTATTAACAAGATCTATACATTTTTGTTGTGGTATAGAATAATGAATAATTGGGAAATCACACTCAAATTTTATTTTTCATAGATAATGTGAGTTATTCTCATGCCACCAAAATTGATTTTTGCAGCATTCTAATTTGGGCATCCACTGGTTTTGTAAAAATTGCCTTGATGATTGATATAAAAATCCGTACATTTCAAAATGTTTTATTCTTTGATATTTTAAATTATTGGTATTTGAGAAAAAGAATGTATCATTTTAATTTAATCAATTCTTAATAGTCACCAAAGAATAGGTTTTTGGTTGATCTATTTGTTGGTGACATTATTCTATTTTGAATCTTTCTGTTGAATCTTAAAAATAACAGACTCAACATTTTTTTGCTTTTCATGAAACTATAAAAAATTATATAATGTTTATTAATAGGAGAATCAACTTTTTTTTTCCTTTTTCTTTTGCTAAGTTGCTAAAGCTGATGTTTGCTACCAACAAACTGATGTCTTTGAGGTGTTCTGAATTATAAGTTTCTTCTGGAATTAAAAAGAAAAGCATTTATCAAATTCCTTTTTGTTATTTTTATTGCAATAGAAGTATGGTTTTTTCTATTTTTTTCCATTTGAAAGCTTGTAAAATTTTTCCTTTTAGTACAGTAAAAGATGGTATTTGACTTGTGTTCGTGTCTCATGCACATTTTCCTATTCTTATATTTTATATATTCTTATCAGAAGCCATTAACAGGCACAAGGTAAGGTTCAGAGGTAGACTAAAGTAGCTTTTGGGGAACCAGATGTATTTTCTTAAATGGAACTGTAACTGTATTCAGGTGGATGGAAAAGAGAAAGAAAAGTGGAACTATCTAGAGCTTCCCAAGCTAATATACTGGAAAGAAGTACTAATGGCAGTTACTGATTTGGGCAGCACAATCAGCAGGAAAAGTCTTGTAAATGTATTACCATGTAAACTGTTTTCAGAGTTCAGTATGTAAAAGTGTCTGTGTGTTTTGTGGATAAGACTGTAAGCTATGATGCAAAAATATGTTAACAATACTGCCACCCACAAACAGGCTCTCTTGTTTTAAGATGTATTTAGACACTTAAAGCAAATTAATGGTTACATAATAACAAAGGCCACATTACACAATTTTGATTCTCAAGACTTAACTCTTTAGAAATGTTCAAAGCAAATCATTTGTAATATAATTCTATATTGGTTCTTAAAAATGAAAATGAAGAGTAAATAGTTAACAATATAAAAATGAGAGAAAATTTTAAGCTATACCTAAAAAGACATAGATGAACTTAACTTTCCACTTTCCACTTAACTTAGCTAGTCTATCACTGAAGCAGTATCTTTTCAGAGCTTTTAAGTGGTAATGACAATCCTACATTTCAAGTTTATGTAATTCAGCTAATTAAATACTGAATGTTATGTTTGAAACTGTATGGATTTGACATATTAAAAACCTAATGATGTGACATGTCCTCTCCATCATCAGTTTCTCTTCAACAAAATATTCAGGAATGATATTGCTGATTAAATGTCTCAGCTTTTCTTTTTCTTTCTTTTGTTATTTTTTGAATAGTTCACAGTTGAAATGTAAAAATATCTATTAATTAAAGCTCTTAGACTACATTCTGGTTTATTTCCCTTGGTAATCTTCATAAAGTATTTTAAAGTGTATAAAATCCAAAAACAATAAGAAATAACAAAAGAAACCAAACACTAGCAAAATTATCAAAATGCCATAACCTAGAAGACTTTAAAGATAGGACATATGTGGCATAAGTAGAGATAGAAGGTAAAAACACTGCTTATTGAGGGTAGTCAGGAATGATGTACCAAAAACTCCCTTTGAGATTTTCTGTTACTTACATGTGAATTACATGTCTACCTCTTGAGTGAAAAAAAGAACTATATTTCACCTGTCAAGTGAGATAACCAGTGTTTAATAACCAGTGACAATTTAAAAAAAAAAAAAAAGCATTTACAGAATCAACTTTTTTGAAAGATACCAAAAATATATTTGATGCTAAATTGGGAGCTTGCATATTCATGAGTGAAATAACACAAAATAGCTTCTAGAGGGGTGAAATTTATAATTAAATCTATTAATTGTGTTTTTAGAGATTCATCCCAATATTTTCACCTAAAACTTTATAAGTATTTTTACATGATCTGATAGAATCTTTTATTTTCAGTCTGTTATCTGAAGTCTGGGCATGCTTACAGATTATTTTGTTGTTGTTGTTGTTAAATTTATTACTTTTGCGCAATGAACATTTGTTCGTATGTCTATATTAATTTATCTGGTCATGTTTATGAATATAAGTTACTTAGTGCATGAAGAATATTGATAGAGTATCAATATGGATTTTAAAAGATGACAAAATTAAAAATGTAGGGTATACTTTACAAGTCAATTGTTTGGAAATGAATTTCCCACTAAAATTAATGTTTGTATATGTCCTTATTCATTATTGGAAATATTTAATGGTACATCATTTTATGTGATTTTCAAACATTGGAATAGAGAGACTCTCACTTTTTTCCTACTTGGCATTAACTAAAATTTCTAATTAAGCATTGCTTATCAAGGGAATAATGCATATATGTACATATAATTGTTTATAGTTAATTTTTTTAGGTGACCCTCATCTAAGGCATGTCTTCTTTGAATGATTGACCCTGAACTATCTATGCATAGAAGATCGAGGGAGACTTCAGAATGTTCTGGCCCTTCTCTAACTACATGGCTCTGAGAACACTAAAAGCAGGGGGAGGATGGTGATTCTAAACAAAATGCTTTTTGTCTTTTATCTTTCACTTCAATTTGTAAGCAAACATTTCAGTGAGAACTAGATCATTTGTCTAATACCTAAGGGCTATCAACAGTTTATAGCAAGTGGCATTTTTCATTACATCTTCTTTCCCTAGATATATTATTTTAGTTTTTCTGCACCTGTGCCACAAGAAATCATTGAAGCGAGTAAAATGCTTTCAGAACAAAAGATATTTGCATATGGTATTTCATTTTGTATTAGTTTAGTGTCATAAAAGTAGTAAGTTAATTTTCTCATCATTGAAATTCCACAGATCAAAAAGCATCCTGTACATAGATTACTGAAAATGGGTGCCAAGAACCCCAGTTTCTGCTATTTCCCAAGGTATATGCACTTCTGAGCTTTCACATAATTTTATATTTGTAAACCTTTTAATTCCTGAAATCAGATATATCTATTACAACTGATGAATAAAATAGGAGATCACAGGAAAAATATAGGTATGTAAGGAAATGAAGACTTCCTTCATTTTAAGAATTATAAACTTAAAAAAATAAAACTTCATAAAAGCACATCTAAAGATGTATTATCAAGCAGTCTCCTAAGAATTTTCCATTTGTACTCTACATTTGATATCATATTGTTTTTTTTGATAAATAATCATAGATTATTTATCTATCATAGATTAGCAGATTACTTTAGGGGACTCAAATAATTTTTAAAAGGTTACAAATGAAATATTGAAATAAAGGAAATAATTTACAGGTATTTATATTTTTATTTGCTCTAGTTATGAAGATGTCCTATTTTTCTATTACAAAAACATACTTGTGACATAGAGAAGAAGCAGTCTTAACTTCATTTTTGCAAATGCTATTTGTGCAGCATAGTAACTTCAAAGGCTTATATGTTCTTTCATCTAAACTGTTGGAAATATATTGGAATCAACTATTCTTCTTGAATGATGAAAGTATCATGAATATAGGTGTTTTAAGGCATGAGTTTGACTTGAACTCTGAGTTTTATCTTCTTAAATCTTTGCTGTGTTTTATTCTACTGACTCCTTTTTTAAAGCACAAATCAAAGTTGTAGGAAAACTAATCCATTCAGCACCTGTGAATATGTATTTTGAATGTATTTTTACTTCCAAACTTTTCGCTTGAGTATTACTTTAGGGAAAACAGTTCTGTTCTTTTCAGTTGTAGGAAATCATAATTTATTCTGGCTCAACAATTCAGTTTCTCATTTTCTAGTATAACGACACCTTGTTACTGACCCAGGGACCTTCAATTGAAGGCTTCATCCACATCCCAGCCTCTTTCAAAAATCCCAAAGAACTTTCAACACTCCAGCCATATCTCAGCCCTTTCCAAAGAATCCAAAAAAATTCTTTTGGTGATCTGAGCATAGACAGAGTATGGGTGAAAGAATGGAAGAAAATCTTCTTCCTACAATACCCACCCAGTGAGCATTTAGGGATTTCTATACCAGTCTCGATATGATTAATGTGGGAAAATGGGAGAAATTAGAACAATGGAATATCTACCCAGCAAGATCTCCCTGGAGCCTAGGAGGTCCTTACATCTTTGTGCTTTGGACTTCTGGCTCAAATCCTAAAGATCAAGTCTATCCCACTTCTCTCCTCAGAAGCAAATTTCTAGAAGAGACTGTATGAATAATGTTCTTATGATTTCTATAGATATTAAAACAATAATCATACATGTTTCTTCCTATTCTGAACATGCCTAGATTCTGTTCCCACCTACCACACTATGTGGCTCCAGAAGTTAACCAGAAATGAAGTGAATTTTGCAGGTAGCTCCCTACTGACTTAAACAGTCTGCTAATTTGCCAAGGGTTTTAATGGAATTTTCAGATATATTTAAGGCACCATAAAGAGACCTTTTAATAGAACACTTATATCAATGAAACTGTGTGAATTAGATGAGCACCATATTTGCTGTGAGCCATTTATCAGCTTAGGGAATGGTAATATTTAATAGGGGTCTAGTAATACAAATAAACAATAATTACACTTGGAGATTATGAGATAGCTACTATTTATTTCATTATTTCTTTTCTAAAATATTACAGTCATTCCTTCCATTACCCCCACCAATTAACTTTGTATCTGGAGCAGATTCATGTTGTCTTCATTTTAAAATTAACAAAGAGTCTGGATCCTGAAATGCTTTTTTTTTTTTTTTTGATAATTTAATTTAATTTACTTTTTTTTTTTCAGTGTTCCAAAATTTATTGTTTATGCACCATACCCAGTGCTCCATGCAATGTGTGTCCTCCACAATACCCACCACCAGGCTCATCCCACCCCTGCCAAAATCCTCAGTTTGTTTCTCAAAGTCCACATTCTCTCATGCTTTGTCTCCCCTATAATGTTCCTAGGTTAAACAGGGTGTTAATTAACTCAACTCTTGGGCAGGCACATTTTAATAAGAAGGCTTCTTTTATGCTTATATACAGAATCAATGCAAGTGGGATTTCTTACATAGTTTCAGTATATTAATGACATTGTATTCATCTGGTCAGTTACACCCTTATTTGTAATAGAGACACACCTGCCATTTGACGGCACAGTTGACACTCTGTCCCTCAAAGAGTGTATGCCCAAATCCTGTTAATGTTTGCTTTTAAGGCACCTTTTCTTGTGGTGCTATAAAGTATCCAAATTCTTTTTTTTGTTGTTGTTGTTATTACATTTTTCTACGGGTACAGGCAAACTTGAAGAGATAGTGTGGGTTCCAGCTGCCAGAAATGCAAATATCACCATCAAATGAATTTTAGGAATTCCCAGTACACATAAAAGTTGTGTTTATACTATATTATAGTCTATTAAGTGTGCAGTAGCATTATGTCTTTTTGAAAGAAGGCATATCTGTGCCTTAATTTAAAAATGCTTTATTGCTGAAAACTGTTAACCATCATCTAAGCTTTCAGCAAGTCATAGTCTTTTTGCCAATGTTGATAGCTGCTTAACTGATGGTTGCTGATGATTGGATGGGTGTGACAATTCTTAAAATAAGATAGCAGTGAGGTTTACCACATGAGTTGATTCTTTCCACAGATGTTTTCTCTGTAGTATACAATGCTGTTTGATAACATGTTACCCACAGCAGAATTCTTTCAAAATTGGAGTACATCCTCTCAAACCCTACCACTGCTTTAGCAACTAAGTTTATATAATATTATAAATACCTTATTTCAGCAGTCCTCATAGCATCTTCACCAATAGCTTCCATATCCAGAAACCACTTTCTTTGCTCATGTATAAGAAGCAGCTTAGCATCTGTTCAAGTTTTATTATGAGCTTGCAACAATTTAGTCCCATATTCAGGCACTACTTGTAATTTTAGTTCTCTTGCTATTCTACCATATCTGCAGTTACTTCCTCCATAGAAGTCTTGAATTTCTCAAAGTCATCCATGAGGGTTGGAATCTACTTCTTCCAAACTCTTGTTAATGTTGATATTTTGACCTCTTCCATGAATTGCAAATATTCTTAATAGTGTCTAGAATGGTGAATCCTTTCTAGAAACTTTTGAATTAACTTTGCATACATCTGTCAGAGGAATCACTGTCTATGGCAGTGATAACCATACCAAATGTATTTCTTAAAAAATAAGGCTTGGAAGTAGAAATCACTCCTTGATCCATGGGCTGCAGAATGGATGTTGTGTTAACAGGCTTGAAAGCAATATTAATCTGCTACAACATCCCCATAAGAGCTCTTGGGTGACCGGGTGCATTGGCAATGACCAGTCATGTTTTGAAACCTTCTTTTCTGAGCCATAGATCTCAACAATGGGTTTAAAATGTTCACTAAACCATGTTGTAAACAGATGTGCTGTCATCCAGGCTTCGTTGTTCCATTTATAGAGCACAGCCAGAGTAGATTTCTCATAATTCTTAAGGGTCCTAGGATTTTGAAACTGTCAGTGAACACTGGCTTCAGCTTGAAGTCCCACCTGCCTGGGATACTTTTGAGTCAGCCTGTTCTCTGAAGTTTAGAAGGTGGATGTTGACTTCTCCTCTCTAGTTATGAAAGTCCTAGATGGCACTTTCTTCCAATAGAAGATTGTTTCATCTACATGGTAAATCTGTTGCTTAGTGTGTCTGCATTCATCGGTGATCTGAGCTAGATCTTCTGCAAAATTGGCTGCAGCTTCTACATCAGCACTTGCTGGATCTTGCACTCTTCTGTTACGGAGATGGCTTCTTTCCCATGGACCAGCTTTCTCATGGGCCAGTTTCTGCTTAGGCTGCTTTTCTTCTGCAGCTTCTTCATCTCTTCCTGGCTTCATGGAATTGAAGAGAGTTAGGGCCTTGCTCTGGATCAGGCTTTGGCTTAAGAGAATGTTGTGGCTGATATGATCTTTTATCCAGACCATTTAAAATTTCTCCACCTCAGTAATAAGGCATTTGCTTTCTTTCTTTCTTTTTTTTTTTTTCCTAATTTTTTATTAACAGATATTACTAGCCTCAGGGGTACAGGTCTGTGAATCGCCAGGTTTACACACTTCACAGCACTCACCATAGCACATACCTTCCCCAATGTCCATAACCCAACCAACCTATTCCTATCCCCCTCCCCCCAACAGCCCTCAGGTTTTTTTTTTTTTTTTTTGAGGTTATAATCTCTTACAGTTTGTCTCCTTCCCGATACCATCTTGTTTCATTTATTCCTTTCCTACCCCTCAAGCCCCTGTTGCCTCTCAACTTCCTCATATCAGGGAGATCATATGATAATTGTCTTTCTCTTATTGACCACCTCACACCAGTCAGAATAGCTAAAATTAACAAGTCAGGAAATGACAGATACTGGCAAGGATGTGAAGAAAGTGGAACCCTCCTACACTGTTGGTGGGAATGCAAGCTGGTGCAACCACTCTGGAAAACAGCATGGAGGCTCCTCAAAATGTTGAAAATAGAGCTACTTTATGACCCAGCAATCTCACTACTGGGTATTTACCGTTACGATACAGATGTAGTGATCCGAAGGGGGCATGTGCACCCGAATGTTTATAGCAGCAATGTCCACAATAGCCAAATTATGGAAAGAACCTAGGTGTCCATCAACAGAAGAATGGATAAAGAAGAGTATATATATATATGTATATATATATATATATATATATATATATATACACATACATACATACAATGGAATAGTATGCAGCCATTAAAAGAAATGAAATCTTGCCATTTGCGATTATGTGGATGGAACTAGAAAGTATTATGCTTGGCATTTGCTTTATTATCATTTGTGTGTTCACTGAAGTAATACTTTTAATTTTCTTCAATAATTTTTTAAAAAATTATTTATTTATTTTGTATTCACAACTTGGCTAATTGTTTGGTGCAAGAGGCTTCCTTTTCAGCCTGTCTTTGCTTTCAGCCTGCCTTCCTTTCTAAACTTTATCATTTTTAGCTTTTGGTTTAAACAGAGAAATTGTGACTTTTCCTTTTATTTGAACACTGAAGAGGCCATTGTAGGATGACTCATTGGTCTAACTAAATATTATTGTGTCTCAGAGAATAGGAAGGTTGAAGGAGAGGGAGAGAGATGGGGGTATGGTCTGTGGATATAACAGAACACACAAAATTTATTGAGTTCATTGTCTTATATAAGCATGGTTTGTGACACACCAAAATAAATATAATAGTAACATCAAAGATCACTGATCACATATCACCATAACAAAAATGGTAATAGTGAAAAAGTTTGAAATATTGTGAGATTACCAAAATGTGACACATTTGTGTGAGGGCACACCAATGTCCTCAGAAATTGAGGACATGCTGTTGGAAAAATGGTGCCAGTAGACTTGTTTATGCAGGGTTGTTACAAACCTTAAATTTGTAAAAAAAAAAAAAAAAAAAAAATCTGTGAAGCACAATAAAATGAAATGCAGCAAAATGAAGCATACCTATACTTTTTTTCTTTTTTTTTTTTTAAAGATTTTATTCATTAATTTGACACAGAAAGAGAGAGAGAGAGAGATCACAAGTAGGCAGAGAGGCAGGCAGAGAGAGGGGGAAGCAGGCTCACTGCTGAGCAGAGAGCCCAATGCGGTGCTCGATCCCAGGACCCTGAGATCATGACCTGAGCCAAAAGCAGAGGCTTAACCCACTGAGCCCCTCAGGCACCCCACCTGTAATGTTTAAATTTCTGTCAAGTCAAATGAAGTTCTCATGGCCTGGACTCTAATGGTCCTTTTAAGAACAGAACAGTTCACCTGTAATGTTTTGCTGTCATGACTTCATGTAACAATTCTGAGACAACAGCTTTGTTTCTCTAATTTCCAACTTCATGGGCCCTAACTTGAACCCATGGAATGAAATAAAAAATGCATTGGATAACATGAAAATGAAAAGAATGTATTTCCAAAGATGCAGTATTATATGTTTTGTTGTAATTGACAAGACTCCAATTCAAATTAGTTAAGAAAAACAACAACAAAAAAAAAAGAGTTCATAATGGAAAAGAACCGTAGTAATGCTTCAGATGCCAAGTGAAATCAGATGCTTAAAAAGTGTGTTGAATAAATCTGGCTTTTTCCTTTTCCTTCAGCTCTGATTTCCTCTCTTTGGTTATGTTCAGAAGCAAATTTTTTAATAAATGAAGATAGGGATGCCTGAGTGGCTCAGTTGGTTAAACAGTTGCCTTCGGCTCAGGTCATGATCCCAGTGTCCTGGGATCAAGTCCCACATCGGGCTCCTTGTTCGGCAGGGAGTCTGCTTCTCCCTCTGCCTCTGCCTGCCATTCTGTCTGCCTGTGCTCGTTCTCTCCCTCTCTCTCTCTAAAAAAAAAATAAATAAAAAATAAAAAAATAAATGAAGATAAAGATAGCCACTTAGCAGCTCTGGGCTTAGATAGTTCCAGCTTTAGCAGCTTAGCCACAGGAAGGTAAAGAATGTCTTTTTCTTTCTTGTTCCATCACAAGTTTCAGTGTTGACTCCCAGAGATCTCTTGTAACCATCACCCTCTCTAAAATGATCACTCTTTCTAGGATATTCAAGTGTTTAGTGTGCACCAGAATCACCTGGAGGCCTGGTTAAAAGACACAGAACCAGCTCCAATACCAGAGCTGAGCTGGGGCCCAAGAATCTGCATTTTGAACAATTCCTCAGGTGATGCTGAAGTTGGGACCAGTGACCACATTTTGTGAACCCCTTGCTCTAACTGGTTAGAAGGTTTTTGAGTGCACACCTGGAAAGAGGGGTTCAACCTCCTTCAGATTACATAGACAGAGCATGGGTGAAAGTCATTTCCAAAAGAAAATCAGAATAAAAGTGTATCTGCGGGTGCACACACATGCGCGTACAGACACACACACACACACACACACACACACACACACACACACACGAGCTGTGATTACTTTTGGTAGAGGTCAGGTGAGGAGCAGCCACCTTCACTCAACACCATGGAGGTTCCTTCACTTTTCTCTAGTCCCTATAAGAACTAGAAACTGAATTCAGACAGGGGTGACAGGAACTGTGTTTACCACTGTGCTGGACCTGTAGATCCAACATAATAAGTATAAAAGTCCTAAGTGAATATTGTGGAATTAATTCAGCCATACATCAAGAGAGTAAAATAATATAAGCAAAAAAGGTTTATTTTAGGAATGGCACAAATCTGAATAATAGATCATGATGAACTTCAGAAATAGTTAAAAGCTGATTGATAATAATGTAGGTACACTAGTTCTAAAAAATGGCAGTAGAAATAACAGGTGAGGATCAATGTAAAATTCTTCAGTAGTTGATACAAATATGTGCATAGGAACACATACTAATAGAGTCAGTGTTTCTCCTTCCAAGCTCTTATGTTATGGGGACTTGAATGTAATTTTTTGATATTTAAATGTACCCTAATTTCCTGACATATTTTGCAAATTATTTCTTTTTGTAATTCTTACAAAAATAACATTCACCTAATAAGAATAGTATACAACAGCCTACACCTATGAATAGTATATGTATCTATTGCTTTGTAAGCATAGTACTATGGAATACAGGTAATCTTGAGGAAATTTCCAAAAAAAATAAACCTATAACATTGTTTCCATTTAACTTTTCCAGTTGTAATATATGTCCATTGCATATCGTGTCATAAAAAATAGTTTTGAGATACTGTGTATGTTACTTTATTTTTGAATTTATTTTTATTTAAATTCAATTAACATATAATGTATTACTGATTTCAGAAGTAGAGGTCAGTGATTCATCAGTCTTATTTAATACCCAGAGCTTATTACATCATGTGTTCTTCTTTTTTTTTAATTTCTTTAAATTTTTTATAAACATATAATATATTTTTATCCCCAGGGGTACAGGTCTGTGAATCGCCAGGTTTACACACTCACAGCACTCAACATAGCACATATCCTCCCCAATGTCCATAACCCCACCCCCCTTCTCCCAACACCCTCCCCCCAGCATCCCTCAGTTTGTTTTGTGAGATTAAGAGTCACTTATGGTTTGTCTCCCTCCCAATACCATCTTCTTTCATTTATTCTTCTCCTATCCCCTTAACCCCCCATTTTGTATCTCCACTTCCTCATATCAGGCAGATCATATGACAGTTGTCTTTCTCCGATTGACTTATTTTGCTAAGCACAATACCCTCTAGTTCCATCCACATCGTCGCAAATGGCAAGATTTCATTTCTTTTGATGGCTGCATAGTATTCCATCTTCTTGATCCATTGATGGACATCTAGGTTCTTTCCATAGTCTGGCTATTGTAGACATTGCTGCTATAAAATTTTGGGTGCACGTGCCCCTTTGGATCACTACGTTTGTATCTTTAGGGTAAATACCCAGTAGTGCAATTGCTGGGTCATAGGATAGTTCTATTTTCAACATTTTGAGGAACCTCCATGCTGTTTTGCAGAGTAGCTGCACCAGCTTGCATTCCCACCAACAGTGTAGGAGGGTTCCCCTTTCTCCGCATCCTCGCCAGCATCTGTCATTTCCTGACTTGTTGATTTTAGCCATTCTGACTGGTGTGAGGTGATATCTCATTGTGGTTTTGATTTGTATTTCCCTGATGCCGAGTGATATGGAGCACTTTTTCATGTGTCTGTTCGCCATCTGGATATCTTCTTTGCAGAAATGTCTGTTCATGTCCTCTGCCCATTTCTTGATTGGATTATTTGTTCTTTGGGTGTTGAGTTTGCTAAGTTCTTTTAGATTTTGGACACTAGCCCTTTATCTGATATGTCGTTTGCAAATATCTTCTCCCATTCTGTCAGTTGTCTTTTGGTTTTTTTAACCAAAACCAAACCTTTGCTGTGCAAAAGCTTTTGATCTTGATGAAATCCCAATAGTTCATTTTTGCCCTTGCTTCCCTTGCCTTTGTCGATGTTCCTAAGAAGATGTTGCTGCGGCTGAGGTAGAAGAGGTTGCTGCCTGTGCTCTCCTCAAGGATTTTGATGAATTCCTTTCTCACATTGAGGTCCTTCATCCATTTTGAGTCTATTTTCGTGTGTGGTGTAAGGAAATGGTCTGATTTCATTTTTCTGCATGTGGATGTCCAATTTTCCCAACATTATTTATTGAAGATGCTGTCCTTTTTCCGTTGGACATTCCTGCTTTGTTGAAGATTAGTTGACCATAGAGTTGAGGGTCTATTTCTGGGCTCTCTATTCTGTTTTATTGATCTAGGTGTCTGTTTTTGTGCCAGTACCATGCTGTCTTGATGATGACAGCTTTGTAATAGAGCTTGAAGTCTGGAATTGTGATGCCACCAACTTTGGCTTTCTTTTTCAATATTCCTTTGGCTATTCAAGGTCTTTTCTGATTCCATATAAATTTTAGGATTATTTGTTCCATTTCTTTGAAGAAAATGGAGGTACTTTGATAGGAATTGCATTAAATTTGTAGATTGCTTTAAGTAGCATAGACATTTTCACAATATATTCACAATATTCTTCTAATCCAGGAGCATGGAACATTTTTCCATTTTTTTGTTTCTTCCTTAATTTCTTTCATGGGTACTTTATAGTTTTCTGAGTATGGATTCTTAGCCTCTTTGGTTAGGTTTATTACTAGGTATCTTATAGTTTTAGGTGAAGTTGTAAATGGGATTGACTCCTTAATTTCTCTTTCTTCTGTCTTGTTGTTGGTGTAGAGAAATGCAACTGATTTCTGTGCATTGATTTTATATCGTGACACTTTACTGAATTCCTGTATAAGTTCTAGCAGTTTTGGAGTGGAGTCTTTTGGGTTTTCCACATATAGTATCTTATCATCTATGAAGAGTGAGAGTTTGGATTCTTCTTTGCCGATTTGGATGCCTTTAATTTCCTTTTGTTGTCTGATTGCTGAGGCTAGGACTTCTAGTACTATGTTGAATAGCAGTGGTGATAATGGACATCCCTGCCGCATTCCTGACCTTAGCGGAAAAGCTTTCAGTTTTTCTCCATTGAGAATGATATTTGCGGTGGGTTTTTCATAGATGGCCTTGATGATATTGAGGTATGTGCCCTCAATCCCTGCACATTGAAGAGTTTTGATCAAGAAGGGATGCTGTAATTTTTCAAATGCATTTTCAGCATCTACTGAGAGTATCATATGGTTCTTGTTCTTTCTTTTATTAATGTGTTGTATCACATTGATTGATTTGCGGATGTTGATTGAACCAACCTTGCAGCCCTGGAATAAATCCCACTTGGTCGGAGTGAATAATCCTTTTAATGTACTGTTGAATCCTATTGGCTAGTATTTTGGTGAGAATCTTCGCATCTGTGTTCATCAAGAATATTGGTCTGTAGTTCTCTTTTTTGATGGGATCCTTGTCTGGTTTGGGGATCAAGGTGATGCTGGCCTCATAAAATGAGTTTGGAAGTTTTCCTTCCACTTCTATTTTTTGGAACAGTTTCAGGAGAATAGGAATTAGGTCTTTAAATGTTTGGTAGAATTCCTCCGGGAAGCCGTCTGGCCCTGGGCTTTTGTTTGTTTGGAGATTTTTGATGTATGTTTCAGTCTCCTTATTGGGTATGGGTCTGTTCAGGCTTTCTATTTCTTCCTGGTTCAGTTGTGATAGTTGATATACCTCTAGGAATGCATCCATTTCTTCCAGATTGTCAAATTTGTTGGCGTAGAGTTGCTCATGGTATGTTCTTATCATTGTCTGTATTTCTTTGGTGTTAGTTGTATTCTCTCCTCTTTCATTCATGATTTTATTTATTTGGGTCCTTTCTCTTTTCTTTTTGATAAGTCTGACAAGGGGTTTATCAGTCTTATTAATTCTTTCAAAGAACCAGCTCCTAGTTTCATTGATCTGTTCTATTGTTTTTTTTTTTTATTTCTATTTCATTGATTTCTGCTCTGATCTTTATGATATCTCTTCTCCTGCTGGGTTTAGGGTCTCTTTCTTGTTCTTTCTCCAGTACCTTTAGGTGTAGGGTTAGGTTGTGTACCTGAGACCTTTCTGGTTTCTTGAAAAAGGCTTGAACCACTATATATTTTCCTCTCAGGACTGCCTTTGTTGTGTCCTCAGATTTTGAACTGTTGTGTGTTCATTATCATTTGTTTCCATGAATTTTTTAAATTCTTCTTTAAAATTCTGGTTGACCTATTCATTCTTTAGAAGGATGCTGTTTAGTCTCCATGTATTTGGGTTCTTTCCAAATTTCCTCTTGTGATTGAGTTCTAGCTTCAGATGATTGCGGTCTGAAAATATGCAGAGATACCAGTTGCGGTCTGATTTAGGACCGAGGATGTGATCTATTCTGGAGAATGTTCCATGTGCACTAGAGAAGAATGTGTAGTCTGTTGCTTTGGGTTGAAATGTTCTGAATATATCTGTGATGTCCATCTGGTCCAGTGTGTCATTTAAGCCTTTATTTCCTTGCTGATCTTTTGCTTGGATGATCTGTCCATTTCAGTGAGGGAAGTGTTAATGTCCCCTACTATTATTGTATTTTGTTGGATGTGTTTCTTTGATTTTGTTATTAATTGTTTTATATAGTTGGCTGCTTCCACGTTAGGGGCATAGATATTTAAAATTGTTATATATTCTTGTTGGACAGATCCTTTGAGTATGATATAGTTTCCTTCCTCATTTCTTCTTATAGTCTTTGGCTTAAAATCTAATTGATCTGATATAAGGATTGCCACTCCTGCTTTCTTTGGATGTCCATTAGCATGGTAAATTGTTTTCCACCCCCTCACTTTAAATCTGGAGGTGTCTTCGGGTTTAAAATGAGTTTCTTGTAGGCAACATATGGACGGGTTTTGTTTTTTTATCCATTCTGATATCCTGTGTCTTTTGATTGGGGCATTTAGCCCATTAACATTCAGGGTAACTATTGAGAGATATGAATTTAGTGCCATTGTATTACCTGTAAGGTGACTGTTACTGTATATTGTCTCTGTTTCTTTCTGATCTACTACTTTTAGCCTCTCTCTTTGCTTAGAGGACCCCTTTCAATATTTCCTGTAGAGCTGGTTTGGTGTTTGCAAATTCTTTCAGTTTTTGTTTGACCTGGAA
The DNA here is from genome assembly GCF_011764305.1 of Mustela putorius furo. Classification (NCBI taxonomy): domain Eukaryota; kingdom Metazoa; phylum Chordata; class Mammalia; order Carnivora; family Mustelidae; genus Mustela; species Mustela putorius. The sequence continues at coordinate 462,087 of NW_025421443.1, forward strand.
GCGTTTTATCTCTCCTTCTATTTTCAGTGGTAGCATAGCTGGGTATAGTATTCTTGTCTGCACGTTTTTCTCGTTTAGTGCTCTGAATATATCATGCCAGCTCTTTCTGGCCTGCCAGGTCTCTGTGGATAAGTCAGCTGCCAATCTAATATTTTTACCATTGTATGTTACAGACTTCTTTTCCTGGGTTCCTTTCAGGATTTTCTCTTTGTCGCTAAGACTTGTAAATTTTACTATTATGTGACGGGGTGTGGACCTATTCTTATTGATTTTGAGGGGGGGTTTCTGCACTTCCTGGATTTTGACGCTTGTTCCCTTTGCCATATTGGGGAAATTCTGTCCAGTAATTCTCTCCAATATACCTTCTGCTCCCCTCTCTCTTTCTTTTTCTTCTGGAATCCTGTTCTAATGTTGTTTCGTCTCATGGTGTCACTTACCTCTCGAATTCTCCCCTCATGGTCTAGTAGCAGTTTGTCCCTGTTTTGCTCAGCTTCTTTATTCTCTGTCATTTGGTCTTCTATATCTCTAATTCTTTCTTCTGCCTCATTTATCCTAGTATCGAGAGCCTCCATTTTTGACTGCATCTCATTAATAGTTTTTTTTTTTTTAACTTGGTTAGATTTTAGTTCTTTTATTTCTCCAGAAAGGGCTTTTATATCTCCCGAGAGGGTTTCCCTAATATATTCCATGCCTTTTTCGAGCCCGGCTAGAACCTTGAGAATCGTTATTCTGAACTCTAGATCTGACATATTACAAATGTCTATATTGATTAGGTCCCTAGCCTTTGGTACTACCTCTTGTTCTTTTTGTTGTGGTGAAATTTTCCGCCTTGTCATTTGTCCAGATAAGAGTATATGAAGGAGCAAGTAAAATACTAAAATGGTGGCAACAACCCCAGGAAAATATGCTTTAACCAAATAAGAATAGATCTCAAATTGTGAGGGGGGGGGGATAAAGGGGGTAAAAAGAGGTTCAGTAACAAAAAAAAAAAAAAAGAAAAGAAAAGAAACAATTAAAAAAATGAATAATGAAAAAATATTAAAAAAATATATATTAGATAAACTAGTTTAAAAAAATTAAAAAAGAAAAGAAAGCAATCTACACATTTAATGCAATTCCTATCAAAGTACCATCCATCTTTTTCAAAGAAATTGGAACAAATAATGCTAAAATTTATATGGAACCAGAAAAGACCTCGAATAGCCAAAGGGATATTGAAAAAGAAAGCCAACGTTGGTGGCATCAGAATTCCGGACTTCAGGCTCTATTACAAAGCTGTCATCATCAAGACAGCATGGTACTGGCACAAAAACAGACACATAGATCAATGGAACAGAATAGAGAGCCCAGAAATAGACCCTCAAATCTATGGTCAACTAATCTTCGACAAAGCAGGAAAGAATGTCCAATGGAAAAAAGACAGCCTTTTCAATAAATGGTGCTGGGAAAATTGGACAGCCACATGCAGAAAAATGAAATTGGACCATTCCCTTACACCACACACAAAAATAGACTCAAAATGGATGAAGGACCTCAATGTACGAAAGGAATCCATCAAAATCCTTGAGGAGAGCACGGGCAGCAACCTCTTCGACCTCTGCCGCAGCAACATCTTCCTAGGAACAATGCAAAAGGCAAGGGAAGCAAGGGCAAAAATGAACTATTGGGATTTCAGCAAGATCAAAAGCTTTTGCACAGCAAAGGAAACAGTTCACAAAATCAAAAGACAACTGACAGAATGGGAGAAGATATTTGCAAACGACATATCAGATAAAGGACTAGTGTCCAGAACCTATAAAGAACTTAGCAAACTCAACACCCAAAGAACAAATAATCCAATCAAGAAATGGGCAGAGGACATGAACAGACATTTCTGCAAAGAAGACATCCAGATGGCGAACAGACACATGAAAAAGTGCTCCATATCACTCGGCATCAGGGAAATACAAATCAAAACTACAATGAGATATCACCTCACACCAGTCAGAATGGCTAAAATCAACAAGTCAGGAAATGACAGATGCTGGCGAGGATGCGGAGAAAGGGGAACCCTCCTACACTGTTGGTGGGAATGCAAGCTGGTGCAGCTACTCTGCAAAACAGCATGGAGGTTCCTCAAAATGTTGAAAATAGAACTGCCCTATGACCCAGCAATTGCACTATTGGTTATTTACCCTAAAGATACAAATGTAGTGATCCAAAGGGGCACATGCACCCGAATGTTTATAGCAGCAATGTCCACAATAGCCAAACTATGGAAAGAACCTAGATGTCCATCAACAGATGAATGGATCAAGAAGAGGTGGTATATATACACAATGGAATACTATGCAGCCATCAAAAGAAATGAAATCTTGCCATTCGCAACAACATGGATGGAACTAGAGCGTATCATGCTTAGCGAAATAAGTCAAGCAGAGAAAGACAACTATCATATGATCTCCCTGATATGAGGAAGTGGTGATACAACATGGAGGCTTAAGTGGGTAGAAGAAGAATAAATGAAACAAGATGGGATTGGGAGGGAGACAAACCATAAGTGACTCTTAATCTCACAAAACAAACTGAGGGTTGCCAGGGGGAGGGGGTTTGGGAGAAGGGGGTGGGATTATGGACATTGGGGAGGGTATGTGATTTGGTGAGTGCTGTGAAGTGTGTAAACCTGGTGACTCACAGACCTGTACCACTGGGGATAAAAATATATGTTTATAAAAAATAAAAAATTAAAGTCTAAAAAAAAAAAAGAAAAGGGTAAAGTTAAAAAAAGATTTAGCAGAAGAAGAGAAAAAAAAATTGAAAAAGAAGAAAAAATTAAATTAACTGTAAGACCGAAGAATCATGGGGAGAAAGCCATGAGTTCTGTGTTTTGCTTTCTCCTCCTCTGGAATTCTGCTGCTCTCCTTGGTATTGAAACTGCACTCCTTAGTAGGTGAACTTTGTCCTGGTTGGATTTCTTGTTGCTCTTCTTGGGGAGGGGCCTGTTGTAGTGATTCGCAAGTGTCTTTGCCCCAGGTAGAATTGCACTGCCCTTACCAGGAGCCAGGCTGAGTAATCTGCTCGGGTTTGCTTTTGGGAGCTTTTATCCCTTGAGTGCTTTCTGTAGAGTTCTGGAGGATGGGAATGAAAATGGTAGCCTCCTCGTTTCCGGCCAGGAGGAGCCAAGAGCCCAGAGCCCCACTCCTCAGTGCGCCCTCAGAGAACAGCGCCCAGTTACTCCTCTCTCCCTGGCCTCCAGCTGTGCTCTGAGCTCACCGAGCCTGGGACTGGTTCAAGGTAACCCCGAGCTGAGAGCTCACTCCTCAGCTCTGTCTCTGTAGTCGGCTTCCCTGTTCTAATACTTGTAAGCTCTGCTTCACTCAGACACCACCGATCCTTCTGTGACCCTGAGGCCACGCTGACCCCGCATGGGCTTCACCCCAGTTTAGCCTCTGGAGCAATGTCCCTCAGCGGAACAGACTTTTAAAAGTCCTGATTTTGTGCTCCGTTGCTCCACCGCTTGCTGGGAGCCAACCCCTCCCTCCATGGTCTATCTTCCGTCACTTTGGATTAACTTCTCTGCCAGTCCTACCTTTCAGAAAGTGGTTGATTTTCTGTTTCTAGAATTGCTGTTCTTCTTCTCTTCAATCTCCCATTGGATTTGTAGGTGTTTGCAATCTTTAGATAAGCTATCTAGCTGATCTCCTGCTAGCTGAAGTAGTCTCAGCCTACTACTTCTCCACCATCTTCAATTTCAACCTCATGTGTCCTTCTTAATGTCCATCACCCAGTTACCCCATTCTCCTACCCCCTCTCCTCAAGCATTCTTCATTTTTATTCCTGTGCTTAAGAGTCTCATATGGTTTGTCTCTCTCTCTGATTTTGTCTTGTTTTGTTTTTTCCTCTCTTCCCCTATGATTCTCTGTTTTGCTTCTTAAATCCCCCAATTCCACATATAAACGAGATCATATGATAATTGTCTGTGGATTTTAATTGTCATATCTAAAATGTCATGACTGGCATATACCTTTCTACTGTTTTATAGTTATTAGAAGTAATAAGATATCAGAGTGTGAAAAGTGAAGGAGTCAGGCTTTTGTACTTACATGTATACTTTTGGTTAATCTTTTATACACAAATTAATACCAGCTTTAAATTAATAAATTATAAATCAGTAATCAAAGCCAATATTTCAGTTGGAGCTGAAAAAAATTTACTGTGATTTAATCCATACCGGAGCCTCAAACTAAATACATATTGATTGTGTATCATGTTTCTGTTTTTCTTCTAGTATAAAAAATATGAAGTTTATTAATCAGCTTACATGCACCTGTATTTGTGCACACACAATCTGTCTTGTCTTCTGTCTGTCCATCCTTGCACCTATGTATAATCTATGTCGGCCACAGTCATACACACACTTAGACTGCATAGAGCAAAAGTTATTGGTGCCATATTTGACATCGTTACTCTGGTTAAGAAATTATGTCAAAAGACTAATCATATTCTTAATGGTATTCTGGGGATAAGCTGCAGCAGCTTGTAGCCTGAAAAACCTTAAGCTATAAAATTTGTCAGCTGATTGTCAATTATTCATAAAATGATGCTTTATTGCTAATAATTCCTTGAATTTCTAATTTTTTTAAATTGGTAGGTTCTCTCAATTTCAACAGAGCTCTGAAATGCCAGTTCACAGTGACATTTGACACAGGTGTTTTTCTAGGATATTCCTTCTACTTTTACTTAATCCACATAGTGGAATCCTTCATTAAAATAAAAACCAAAACCTCTGATGGCCCATCCCTACTATCTTAAAATATAAATCTCCCTGAAGCTTCCAGACTCTCTCTATATTTAGAAAACACAAGGGAGAAATTAAAAGGGGGAATCAAGACTGTTACATTTGTTTTTCCTTTGAAAGAAAAGCTGGATTAAAATTCTGCATAATAGGACATACAGTTTGCTAAAGTTTTTAAACATGTTTTTAATGCTTAAAACATTTAGTGTTCATGCCACTTATTTAGCAGTGACTTAATTTATAGTTTTGCAGTATGAATGTGTGTGTGTGTGTGTTTGTGTTTCAGATGAAGATTAATTAGATGTAGCATGTTTATCCACATTGGCTTTCCCTTGTCCTTTCTCATGGGGCTGGGCCAATAACTGAATGGTTAGTATAGAAAATCCTATTCTTAAATAAAAATAGTTAAGTTAATATGCTGTGCTTTGCTTACTGCTACTCTGCCTGATAACAATAATATGCACTTTAAATTCAATTACAGCCACCTTTTGATGAGTTATTGTTCTATAATATTTCATCATTGACACCTCCTATTGCTATTAATTTTTAACAATCTTTTGTGTATGTTTAAAAAGAGAATTCATCCTGTATAATAAACTCCAGAAAGCAAATCATAGGTACTAAAACTTGAGAGCAGTGTATTTTACCTTCTAAAAATGCAGCTCACACAAACTAAAACCAATAAAAATGTTTATTGTTAAATATGTTGGCTAAGGCATTTATAAACTAGTGACACATTTGTTCTTAAAACCATTTTTTGGTGCATTTCTCCTTTTAGACTGATACATTTGTTGAGTTAGATGTTTAATTATTAATTTGATTTTGCCTCTGAATCCTCTTTCTTGGATCACCCCAGGATAATATGGGGATGGTGTGTGTGTGTTGGTGGAAGCATGGTACTAAGGGACTAACTGCCCCTCCTGCTTTGTTCAGACCAGAATCATGGGAAGAGATTAAATAGAGTTTAAGTTCTTTGTACATTGGTTGTATGACTTCAAAATTCTTTTATCCTAATTTGAAATTTATTAGTTGCTGATGATATTGTATGTTATTATTTAATATAGACCTCTTTTAAATGCTAAATTGTAAATTATATGTTATGCCTCATAATACATTTAGCAAGATAAATGATATTAGAGTAGACTTACAAAAATGTTATTTAACTTTTTACAAATTCTTTGTCTCCTTAAGGTACATAACCATTTTTATTTACCTGATCCAGAACTTCAAATTACTTTTTTCATTATTTAAATACTAATTATTGTTTAAAACTGTTTAAGATCTAATAGCATAAGGAGCATAAAGAATTTATAGGTATATAAACATTTATAGAGAGAAGAGGTAAGAAAGTAGAAGGACTTAGGTCAATTAACATACAGATATGAAGAAACACCAAATTTGGAATGTTGGTAATGGACGCGGTCTTTGAGGCAGGTTTTGTTTTGTTTTGTTTTCCATTCATAGATAGTACTTCGTAATAATTCTTTTTCTTGGCTACTGGTGAGGGTAGATTTGCAGTTCTGCAGAATGTAGGATGGCACCATGTCAGTAAAATACTCTTGTTACAGTGTTGCAGACTATAAGAAAAGGCTGAACTTCATTTCAATATCAAAACCATTGAGCTGCATTTCTGTTGATCCTGACATTTTTCAAAGATTGACTAGATGTTGTCTTGCTAGCCATAGGTGATGTGAATTTACTCAGAACTTGAAGGAGTTCATTTAACTAAGAATTTTTTTTAAAAGATTTGATTTATTTATTTGATAGAGAAATCACAAGTAGGCAGAGCAGTAGGAAGGAAGGGGAGGGAGATGCAGACTCCCCGCTGAGCAGAGAGTCCGATGCAGGACTTGATGCCAGGACCCTGGGATTATGACCTGAGCCAAAAGCAGAGGCTTAACCCACTGAGCCACCCAGGCGCCCCTAGGATTTTTTTTTTAATAAATACAACAAAAGCGTTAGGTGAAAATAACTCTTACCTGTTGAATATCTTTGTGCCAGAAGTGATTTTTAAGAGCTAGGGATGTAGTAGTGAGCACAATTGGCAAAATGATGCTTGCCCTTGCTTTGGAGAATACAGGAAATAAACACAAAAATGAGTTATTATGTATACACATATATGTATATAAATGTGTTCATATACACCATTTATTACTTTTATATATTATAAAATTAGAAAATTTTATATATATATTTTTTATACATAAAAACTATATATATACACACACACACACACACACACACACGTATATAGTTTGTTAGTTGAGGATGAGTGTTATGAAAAAATAACAGTAACAAAGTGAAAAGGGATAAACATTTCCAGTGGGCCAAGGAGGGACAAATAAAGTTTTACATAGCTTGTTCCATGAAAGCTTAGCTGAAAAGGTGACATTGTACAAAAACTTCAGGAAACCAGTGGGGTGGGCCAGCTACATGCAGATGCAAAAATCTCTGAGATGGGGTATTTGTCACATTCAGGAAAGAGTATTGAAGACAGAGGTGTCTCAAGTAGATTGATCAAATATTTAGAGTATTTACATAAATACCCTATAGGTCATGTAGAAAATTTTTAGTCACATATGATGTACTATTATTTATGTATCTGCTGCCTCCTCTTTGGACTCTGAGTTCTGAAAAAGTGTAGTTGAGTGGTATTCATTTTTGTACCTCCAAAGTATGATAACAGTGACTGTTATGTTGAAGGCATCTTTTTGGCTTGAAGTATGACTTGGATCGTGAAAAGGCGAAATCTCAATGTGCAGTGGCACAAATAACTAGAGACACCATCCCAAGAGACTCAGCCTTCGTAGATGAGAACACTGTGTCAGTTTCCTGTGCCTGCTGTAACAATTTACCACAAACTGGGTGGCTTAAAGCAAGCGAAATTTATTCTCTAACAATTTTAGAGACTAGAAGTCTGAAATTAAGGTGTTAGCTGGCTGCACTTCTTCTGAAGTCTGCAGTGATGAATCCACTCCTTGCTTCTTATAGCTTCTGGTGAGTCCAGGTATTTCTTGACATGTGGCCACATCACTCCAGTTTCTGCCTTGGAGCCCACATTGAGTCTTCTCCTGTGTGTGTCTCTATGTTCCAAACTCCCTCTGCCTATCTCTTATAAGAATACTTATTAGAGCCACCTGGGTGACTCAGTAGGTTAAGCCTCCGACTCTTGGTTTTGGCTCAGGCCATGATCCCATGGGTCCTGGGATAAATTCCCAAGTTGGGCTCCACACTCAGCAGGGAGCCTGCTGCAAGTTTCTCTCCCTCTGCACCACCCCCCTCCCCACTCATTCTCTCTCTCTTTCTCTCTAATATTAGTAAACAAATCTTAGGGAAAAAAAGGTATTTGTGATTGCATTTAGAGATCATCTGGATGGTCCAAGATAAACTCCTCCTTTGAAGATCCTTAATCACATCTTTTGACATGCAAGGTAATTTTCTTTTTCCTTTTTTTTTTTTTTTTTGCAATGTCAAGTAATAATCACAGATCCTGGTGATTAAGATGTAGGCATACCTTTTGGGGGTCCATAATTTAACTGACTCCAAGCACAACAACAGGAGTCTCTAGATATGTGTTTCTTCATTAATGCAGGGATCTATTTTGAAAGAATGTCCTCCTATGGAGTAGGTCGTAAGAAGGGATGGAAATGAGAATAGGGCACTGGTCAACTTCACTGGAGAAGGGAAAGCCTTGATTCTCAGATAAGTAATGAAAGTTAGAAGCTCTGTCATGTAGCCTGTGCAAACTAATAAATGGTACAATTGGAAGCCAGTAGAAATGCAACAGTCATGCCCATTCCTATAATACACTACTCCCAAAGCTCAGGAGCCTGATGCAGTAGGAATTTTGTCACTTACTCTAATCTGGGGTGTACAGCTGAGGGTGATGGTGCTCTCTCCATTCTGAGACTTAAGAACTCAGTCTGAGAGAGGCTCTGCCACCTTCAAACATGATGCCCAAACCCACCATGGCTTTCAATAACCAGCTTGTCAATGGAAGACGGAGAAGTTTTTATAATTTTTTTTTTTTTTTCCTTGGTAAAAGAACATTTCTGAGACAGAAGGTCTCTAAAAAAAAGGCAGTCATCCTTTTTCTTCTATGATTGTTCATTGTTGTTCAAATAAAGTGTTCCCATAGTGGGAGTAGGGTTGGGAGAAAATGGCTTCCACTCAAGTTTTGATTTTGGTTGGTTCTAGGTTTTGCAGTTTAACTTTTTAAAGAGGACTATAATAAAGTTATACTGACATTTTTAAAATCATAGTTGAATGACCTTATGTAATACTGCCTTGTTTTAATTTCATTATTATATCTTCAAAAAAAATGAACTTCATTGCTAATGAGAATTGTCTTACCACATTTGCAAATGAATGGCAATATTATGTTTTCTTTGAAAGCTGTGAAATATGGACTTTTAATTTTTTATGCAAGTCTTCAAGAATGAAGATTTTTCCATCAGGATATTTGTTGGTACTTTTAATTATACTAATTTTAGACAAAACAAAATTTGGCCTTTATAACACTACCATCTATTTTATAGCATTTCCAATCAATTTCATTTTTAATGTAAAGATGTCAAGACAATTATTTCAAGCTTATAGCAAATTGACTGGGATGTTGTTACATATTTCAGTGTGCCTTAATCAGCTTAAAATTAAGAATCTCATAAGGTCAGGATAACTCTGTGTTTACTTCAGTTTATAAAAAGTCTTTTACCCAAATCTTTATACTGTGAAAAACCTTACTGACAATTGTCAAATAAAAGGGATGGTCCTGGGATTTTAGCCACAACATAGAGACGCATGAAGAAGTTTTCTTTTTTTGGAATACAAAGTATTTTTGCTGAGCTATCGTAACAACAATTCATTAGCATATCATTAAACCAATTAACTATTATTTAACAATAAATAATGATTTAACAATAATTAAAATAATTAATCTAATGTGTGTGTATTATAGAAAATAAGCTATTTCATCCATTATGATTTCCAAGAATATATTTTCCAAAAAGTATAAAAAGATACTGCCTTACCTCACATAAAATGTGATTATTTGATATTTTATTCATCTTAAATTTTTTATGCCAATTCAAATGAACATAATACAAGTCCACTAGAAGTGAAAAAAGGGGCTAGCAGCATGAACACTAAAAAGGGCTTTATCAGGGGGCAGAAGTATGAAGAATGGGAATAATTGAATGTTTTTATTTTTTATTTTTTATTTATTTATTTTTTTAAAAGATTTTATTTATTTACTTGACAGAGAGAGATCACAAGTAGACAGAGAGGCAGGCAGAGAGAGAGAGAGGGAAGCAGGCTCCCTGCTGAGCAGAGAGCCCGATGCGGGCCTCGATCCCAGGACCCTGAGATCATGACCTGAGCCGAAGGCAGCGGCTTAACCCACTGAGCCACCCAGGCGCCCTGAATGTTATTATTAAATAAAATTATGTAGCACTAGAATCCAGACATTTTATACTATAATTTTTCATGAACTTCCAGGGAATATCCTTTTTTGAGTCTGTTAACATATTCTGAGGATTCCAAAATAATCCAGGAACCCTTAGAATGTACCAGAGATGGTGGTTTTGTGTCGCTGAAAAGGCAAAAACTAATACAGTGTGACACAGAGCCAGAAATCTAATCAGCTTCCATTCAATTATTTATTTATTTTTTGCATTATTAAGCTGAAAATATGTACTAAGTGTAGGTCTTCCTCAGTTTTCTTCAAGCTTATGTGGTGACAGACCCACTGTGAGTTGGAAAATATCATGAGTCAAAAATGAGTTTAATACATTTAACCTACGTAACAACATAGGTTAGTCGAGCCTACTATAAGTATGCTCAAACGCTTGCATTGGCCTACACTTGGACAAACCATCTAACAAAGCCTATTTAATATTAAAGTGCTGAGTATGTCAAGTAATTTATTAAAAACTATACTGAAAATGAAAAACTAAATGATTGTATGAGTATAGAATGATTGTAAGTGTATCAGTTGTTCATCTTCACGACCGTGTGGCTGAGCTGGGGTTCCCTGCCATTGCCCCATCTCCCAAGAGAGAATCATAAGACATATTGCTAGCCCAGGAAAAAGATCAAAACTTTGAAGTATGGTTTCTACTGGAAATGTATTGCTTTTGCAATATCGTAAAGTTGGAAAGTTTTAAGTTGAATGTAAGTTGGGGACGTCTCTACTAAATTAAGAACTGGGTTTCAAAGTCTAAAAATCTAATTGTAAACATCAAAGTATATTGGGAGAGATAGGAAAAAAATTCCAAGATTCATATACACATTGCAGAAAGAGACAGGAGTAGAATGTTATGAAAGAAGTTACAAAAGAATAAAAGAGGCTTTCTGAAGGAGATTTCATTTAAATTGAGTATGTCACCTAATATTTGGAAGACTGAAAATACTCCTGTCTTCAGTCTTGAAAAAATTAAAGGATATTCAAAGACTGAAATTTTGTTGTAATGATTTGGATTTCAGCCTTCACCTGAAGTCTACTTTTCAAGTCCATGAGCCATAATTACAAACTAGCTATGTGTCAGGAAATGTGCTTGGAGTTCATCTCAAGCAGTCTGTGGGGTTAGTTAATCAGAAAAAAAAAGACAAAATTCTAACTTCCCCATAAAGTGGTATATTATCTGTGGCTGTGTAATGTGAAATTGACTAAACATTAGGCTGAGGTGTTGAATGCTGTGGCAGCCTATGTAAGCAAACAAACCTAACCCTGTAAATGGGTCAAGGTTACAAAGTTGAAACCCAAGGTCAACCAGTTACAAACAGCCAGCTAGATTGTAAACTATAGCCAATCTAATAATTTCCTTACATTTCTGCATTTTGTCTGTATGTAAATGTATCCCCTGGCTTCAGTCTGTAGAGCAGTCCTAACCACTTCCATTTTTGCACTTCCCAATTCGAATTGATTTTTACTCAAATAAACTCGTGAAAATGTTAGTATGCCTCAGTTTATCCTTAGCAGTAAGGATAAGCAGTAAGGCAAATTGCCTTAAGTGTTGCATACTGCATCCGTATGTACAGCTGTGTTATTTGTTTCTCTAGTTGGAAATCTGGGAACTGCTTACCTCGGTCTTCTGCTTCAAGGTCTTACCAGACTGTATGCTAGGTGTTGCTATGTTTTCAATTTCATCAGAGACTCCATTAGGGAAAGATCAACTTCCAAGGGTCCTCAGGTTGTGGCAGAATTTGTTTCCTTTGCTCATAGGACGGAGGGTTTCAGTTTTTTACTCCTAACAGCCCTGGGCTTCTAGACAATGCACGGAGTTCCTTCTCAAGTGGGTTACTCCAACATGGTGATTTACTCCATGGCATACTACTTGAAAGCTAGCAATGGAGATAAAGTAAATCTGCCAGCAAGGGAGAATCTCATACAGAAAACATGATTATGGTAGTGACCTTCCATCACCTTTGCTGTATTCCATTGATTAGAGGCTGTCACAGTTTGCATCACACTCAGAAGAAGAGGGTTACTCAGAGGCATGAAGACCAGGAGGCGGGAGTCATACATACTTACATACCTGTATGTATCGTGTCTTAGAATTTAGAAAGCTCCATAGGCACTTAGCTCAGCCTAAACATTTAGAAGGTTTCCCAGAAGAAATGAAAGTTATATGTTCAAGGTAAAAAAAAAAAAAATAGCAAGCAAATGAAGGCAGAAAGGGTATTCCTGGCAGAGAAAAATAGCTGGAGCAAAAATACTGATGTGCAAGAGCGTGTCCTGGAGGTCCAAGTGAATGGTGAGATGTAGCACAGAGAGAAGCTGGGAATCAGGTGATGCAGAGCCAGGGATGCTGTGCTGCAGGGCAGGGAAGGAAGACTGACCCAAGTGTGAGAAGTGATTGGTGTCCAAAGCTTTGAGTCAATAAGATCACTTAGGAAGAGAGATCAGAGGTAATGGTCTGAATTAGGACCAGGACAGTGGAAAAGAAGGAAGACAGGGAGTGGCACATCTTTAGGAAATAACAGGAAGTCAAAGTGTGGTGATTTGTTACACTCAGAATTCAGGGAAAACGAGGTGTATGACTTCCTTATAAGTCTCTGCCTTATTATAGAATAAATTAAAGAGACAGCTTTAGATTAGGAATGCTGCTTTTTTTTTCTTTTAATTTTAGTATATTTTCTTTTTGCCAATTTAAGTTACATATCTTTGCTTTAGGATTGTCTTCTGTGATGAGGGTTGGGAAAAATCCCTTTGGTAGCAACCTGTTTAATTTGAAGCTACAATTGTCTTTGCAGAAGACATATGTTTTAAAAATTAATGTGGAAGAGACATGTTGCTTTTCTTTGCATTGATAAAGGTAACTAAGGGGGAAAACTCTGGGGCTGCTTATACTTAAAAGGAAGTATTTCCTATAGAGACGTGACCATAATAATTAGATGAACAACAGTATAAATGTACCTTGATATAGCTCTCATGTAGTACACTTTCAATGTTTATGCAGCCAAAGATGCTTTAACATTCACTTTAACATTTTTTTAATTATGAAGCATCTGAAATTTTACAAAGATAACATCACTGCCTCACATGGGCCATAACTAAGATTAAACAGATGTTAACATTATGCTTTATTTACTTCACATCATTCCCTTATTAATAGAAATAAAACATTATCCTCATCTCAAACCCTCATCCCTCTTTCAGTGCTTGCTCCCTAGAATTAACTTTTACACGAAAAAAAATGTTGCATGCCATAGCTAATGTTTATATATTTATTGACTATGTATTTATTTCAAAAACCATAAATATTAAAATTTTGTTTTAAAATGATAAATAGTATGATGATGTACTTGTCACTTTGTAATGTGATTTTCTCGCCCTGTGGAATTTAAAAAAATTATTTATTTTATTTCACTTTTTTTTTTAAAGATTTTATTTATTTATTTGACAGAGAGAGAGATCACAAGTAGGCAGAGAGGCAGGCAGAGAGAGAGGGGGTGAGGGAAGCATGCTGCTCACGGAGCAGAGAGCCCGAGGCGGGGCTCGATCCCAGGACCCTGGGATCATGACCTTAGCCAAAGGCAGAGGCTTAACCCACTGAGCCACCCAGGCGCCCTCATTTTTTTTTTTTTTTATTCCATGTTTTTCTTCATCTAAGTTTCTGTTTTGTTCTAGGTCATTAGGTAATGTCCAGAACTTGATGTGAAGGAGGTACATTTTTTGAGCCCTTGACTATTCCACCATAACATTTCATCAATATTTTTGTCAGGTATAAGAGTCTAGGTTGAGGGTAATTTACTCTCAGATCATTAAAATCATCACTCGTATTGCTTAATGAGAAGATTGAGGCTAGCCTGATTCTGATTTCTTTGCAGATGACTTATTTATTTTACTTTTTTTAAAAATAAATATATATGTATACATAAAATAAATTTCTGTGTGTGTGTGTGTGTGTGTGTGTGTCTGTGTGTCTGTGTGTGTCTGTGTGTAAAAATTTCCGTCTGTTTAATATAGATTCTGATTCAGAATGCCAGCATGTGAGTATGGCACATTTGTTTAGTCATTTGTACTAAAGTCATTAGCCACGGAAAAGGTAAAATTTTTATATTATTTTTCTAAGAAGTCTTGGTACATGTCTCTTGTGTACATGTGTTAGAATTTTTGGAATTTAAATTCCTCATTATAGAATATCTAGATTGTAGGATATGCATATCTTCAACTTCGCTAGAAATTCATAACACTTTACCTAAGCTTCATGAATATAAATGAGTTCTCGTCTCCTACATCTTCACCAACGCTTGTTATTATCAGACTTATAAAAGTTTTATCATCTTATGAATGTGAAATAGCATCTCATTATTATTACCATTTTATTTTCACCTGATGACTCATGAGACAAAACATCCTATAATGTATTTCTTGACCTTTTGATTTCTCACTCTTGAGAATCTCATGGTCTGTATTTTTTGTGTATTGTTTAGTTGAGATGTCTGATTTTTTCTTTCTGATTTGCAAGTTATTTATGAATTTATTTATTTCTGAACACTAACCCTTTGTTGGCTATAAGCTTTACAGGTTCTCCTTTTTGTGTCTTTTCCTTTTAACTTGTTTATGATATCTCTTTTCCCCTCTTAAGAATTCCCTTCATTGAGATTATTAAAATATTCTCTCATATTTCGTTCTGTAGGTTTAGTTTTGCTTTCACCTCTGTGTCACTGTTTATTCTGTTGAATGTTAGGGAGCCATCTGAATTTCCTTTGATCATAAGGGGTAGCCAAGTCTTTTAGGACAATCATGGGATAATGCAGACTTTTCCACTGAAATAGGAATAGGATCTGGTATTTCCTTTCTGTTCCTTTAAGCAAATGCCATGCTTTTCAAAAGAATTCTAAGTTCAAACCAAGGTATTCCATCTGATCAGCTGTTCCTTTAAAGTTATTGTATTATTTGAAATTTTCTGTGCTATTACTGTCTATTTATTTTGCATGTAAGAAAAAAGGAAACAGCTTGCTAAGTTTTAAGGATGACATTTGTAGAGTTGAAACTGTTTGGAATTTATGGAGAAGCTATCTTTACTTATGTTTTTAAGTATTATAATTATTTGTATGTTTTGCATATATCGTAATTAGAGTAAATATTTTGGTATCATACGTGATTCCTCTCTTTTTTTATGCTGTGTACATACCACATCAAAGTTTTCCCTGTTCCATTAGGCTTGTACATAACTACCCCATCACCTCTTTCTTCTCATTTCCTACCACTTCCTCTTAACCTCTAGCTTATTCTGCTGCAGCAGAATGGTCTCCCTGCTAAGAGAATGTGAAAATCATATTTCTCTTTCAGGGATCTTAAAATTCGTGATCCCCTTTGCTTAAGCTGCCATGCGTTCTCCCTAACTGATCTTTCCATAGTTGTGTCTCTCACGATACTCAGGTTTCAGCCTGCCACTGTCATATGTAGGTCTTTCTTCATATTTCTTTGATACTTCTGTAAATTAAGACACCTTCCCTTAGCCTCTATCCACTCATTTCATGTTTTTCTTAACTTCAAAGTAATTACCACTCACTGACTCTTTTTAGTACATGGTAATATTCCCAATACCTAGAACAATGTCTGACTGAGTAGCAACTCAATAAATGCTCGTAGAATAACTGCGAGGATGAGGGCATCTGGTTTTAGGTATCATAAAATCTAGTTATTTCTAACTAGATTCACTCTCAAATTATGTTTCATAATTGTTCTTGGAGAATGAAAACACAATTGATATCTGAATATAATAAATGTTTAATAAAGATTTAGTCTGTACCATGTGGTACTCTAAGTAATTTGTATTATTAATTCATTGAATCTTCGCAGCTCTGTAATGCAGATACCAATAGAGGCAGACAGCCTCTCCTCTGCTGTCTTGCCTGCTGCTCCCTTGTGGTATATTCAGTAAACTTCTGTCTCCTTTAAAATGTTGGGAGGGAGACAAACCATAAGTGACTCTTAATCTCACAAAACAAACTGAGGGTTGCTGGGGGGAGGGGGTTTGGGAGAAAGGGGTGGGATTATGGACATTGGGGAGGGTATGTGCTTTGGTGAGTGCTGTGAAGTATGTAAACCTGGTGATTCAAAGACCTGTACCCTGGGGTATAAAAATATATGTTTATAGAAAATAAAAAATTAATTAAAAATTAAAAAATAAATAAATAAAATGTGTGTGTTGAAAACACTGAGGTCAGGGAGTTTTAAAATGTGCTCTGGGTCATTGAACAGTGGAGTCCATGGAAAGCGGTGGAATCTCTGCATTCTGGCTCTAGAGCCTGCAAAACACAACACAGATAAAGGGTCTTAACAATGATTGCTGGCTTTCGATCTGGGAAATATAATTAGGAAATAGCTAGAAAATTTTAAGACAAGACTATTAAGGATAAGTGAATGGGGGCGCCTGGGTGGCTCAGTGGGTTAAGCCTCTGCCTTCAGCTCAGGTGATGGTCTCAGGGTCCTGAGATTGAGCCCTGCATTGGGCTCTCTGCGCAGCAGGGAGCCTGCTTCCCGCTCTCTCTCTCTGCTTGCCTCTATGCCTACTTGTGATCTTCTCTCTCTCTCTCTATGTGTCAAATAAATATAATCTTAAAAAAAAAAAAGAATAAGTGAATGCTGGGCTCCTGGGTGACTCAGTTGGTTAGTCGTCTGCCTTCAGCTCAGGTTATAATCCCTGGGTCCTGGCATCAGGTCCCATATAGGGCCCCCCGCTCAACAGGGAGGCTGCTTCTCCCTCTCCCTCTGCATGCCACTCCCCCTGCTTGTGCTCTCTATCTCTCTGTCAAATAAATAAACTCTTAAAAAAAAAAAAAAAATAGAGTAAGTGAATGCATGTTCATGTGTTTATGTGTGACAATTATCTCTTCCGTATCCCTTTAATGATCTCTTACATTTTTATAAAAGACAAATTATCTTTGAGAAAATACTTCATTAATCTACTCTGCAATTCATAGTATCCTATTTTTCTTACAAAAGCTTCACTATCATGGGATACCTATTTGCCATTTTATTTTATACTTGAAATGTTAGACAATGCTTTATGCATTGAGATTTCTTCTATGTATTTGGGGTGCTTAGGTGCTTGGGTGGCTTAGCCAGTTAAGCATCGGCTCTAGATTTTGGCCCAGGTCACGATCTCAGGGTGATGAGACTGAGCACTGCATGAGGAGTCTGCTTGAGATTGTCTTTCTCCCACTCCCTCCCCCCTCCCCTTCCACCTGCTCCCACTTGCATGCACATGCACTCTTACTCTCTCTTGAATATAAATAAATAAATTGTTAAAAAGCTATCCTGTAGGTATTTGATATCCATTTTTTCCTAAGGAGCATAGTAACTCTTATTGACTATACTCATTGGTTTCAACTCCAGAAGTAATTATTTATATTTCTGCATCTATTAGCTGCACTAAATAATCTGTAGTATCCAGACCAGTCATTTCTCTGTGACCTCCCGTTTCCCCTGTAGGTCTTTAAAACCTTCTCTCATTGGGCCCAACGTGGCTAGCCATCCTTGTCCCCACTAATTTCCCATATCCATTTATTTTTTTCTGTATTCAGCACGGTCAGCTTACTCTCCCAGAAAGACATCTTATACATTCTAACCTCTGCGACTATACCGAAATCTTCCATCTCTCTGGTACGGCTTTTGCCATTATTATTCCCTTGCAGCTATTTGAATTCTATTAGTCTTTAAAATCCCAATCACATTCTACATCTCTTCCATGAAAGCATGTCTCTTTACTCTATCTGGATAACAAAGTGACGCTGCTAGGGGGAATAGTCATTGGTATTGTAATAGCACCATATGATGGCAGAGGTACCTACACTAGCAGTGAGCACAGGGTAAAGTGTAGCCTTGTGGAATCACTATGCTGTACACCTGAAACGAATGTAACGTTGTGTGTCAAGTACACTTCCATGAAAAAGTTACAAGGAGAAATCTTGTACAGATAATTTTTTCCCAGTTAGTTGTCCGTGGTTGCTCACTGTAGTTTCAGATTTAGTCTTCAACTTACATCTTTTACTTTCAATTGAGTCTTCTCCATTAACTTCCTTGGAGGGGGAAATACATTGCTGGTTTGGCTATTCTCCCTCTCCCCACCCCCCGCCCTGCTCACACACATCCATCTGAGGCCCCTAAGTCCAAGTCTGTGGTTGAGATGCTGTTTCATTCACAAAACACTTCTGTCTCATTTTAACATTTGGTTTTCTTCTGCCTGTTTCTTGTACTAAATTAAAAATGGATATCTCTCCTGTAGAATCATTGTACTCAAAGGCAGTATGTATAATAAGATGTAAGCAGATGACCTGAGTTTAAGGTGTGGTCATGGGATTTTAGCCTTATATTTTTTTTATCTTTAAATAATGTGTACCTTACATAGATATGGACTGATATGTGCCTCCAATGAAGTTAGTACATAAAGGCACTTTATGCAATATGAAAAATCAAATTGTTAACGGGTTTGAAATGTTGGCCTGTTTTTAGAAAATCTGTAGCACAAACTTCCCTGGTTTTCCTTCTCAACATTTATACATAATTTTATGTTTTTTTTTTATTGTTGTTGTTGTTTTGTTAATTTGACAGAGAGAGAGAAATCACAAGCAGGCAGAGAGGCAGGCAGAGAGAGAGGGAGAAGCAGACTCCCCGCGGAGCAGAGAGCCCGATGCGGGGCTGGATCCCAGGACCCTGAGATCACAACATGGGCCAAAGGTAGAGGCTTAACCCACTGAGCCATGCAGGCGCCCCATGTGTATCTTTGACATATAGTATATATGGATTAGATCATTCTTGCACAGAAAAAGAGGGAAGTGCATTAAAGAGGCAATTAGATGCAAAACTCTGCCTAATGCCAGCCTTTGATTTGGTTAAGGGAAGTTTTTTCCTCAGTGCTTATCGGTATTTTTTGGTGATGCTTTTGCCTATGTCTTTAGTGGAAAAGTCCCTTGAGAAGTACACATCATGTGGCTTGCCAGCTTGTACATCTTTTCCACAGTCCCTCAGCAATGCCATTTTGCCCGAATTGCTAGTAGATTGCATTCACAAAGAATTTCCTCCATCCTGCCGGCAGGTGGTTATTCAACTACACCTCGCCATTTGCCAGGGGCTGGACATCCTGCCAGCTTTCATTCTTAATATAGGTCTAGCCCAGCAGAGTTTTATTGAACATCCTTGATGACATTCATGCAGGAACGTGTTCCATAATGTTCTTGTTGACAACCCTACTCAGGATTTACTGATGCTTTGGATTTATAGATGAAGTTGGATGTTACACCATATGATAATCCCTTTCCTGTTTACTGGTATTGTAGTGCTGATTTTTAAATACTTTAAAATTTTCAACTGTTGATGACTGGAATTTCAATTGTGTAGATTAGTGTTGAAATTAAGGATTATATCCATCATTGTCTTGTATGAGAAGAAATTGCCAGAGATACACTGAAATTTTGTTTGAGGTTCCTCAAATTTGAATCTCAACTGGGCAGTATAAAATATTGGAAAGAAGGGGGATGATGAGGAGAATTATGCTTTATTCATTCGTAGTTGCCTTTCCCACTGTGTACAACATATTGTAGCTACCATCTGTTCAGTGCATTATAGGAATAAGTCTTAAGAGTAAAGATACCCATTATGGATGAGGCTGAAAAAATACACAGTGAATAAAAATCAAGACACCCAAATCACACCATATGATGTTAGTTATTGAAATTTATTTCCAAAAAGCATCATTTTAGAAAAGTCTAATTATATTGCTGTTCTAGACATTATCAGTTTTATTGGTATTAACTGAGAAATCATAGCTGACAGAACCCTCTTTTTAATCAAATGCATTTGTTACCAAGTATCTTGTTGCGATTCATGAGAATTATTTGTATAAATTGTCTGTTCATAATATATTATAAAGCCTTGTTTTTCACTTAATAGATTTGTTGCAGAAAAACACAACATAGTTGTATTCATGGAGTATACCTCAACACAGTTAAAGATGCTTTTATATGGGTGACTGTAAATAATATTTAGGAAAAGTATGGTTGTTTGTGTGAAAACTACATCTGCTTTCCTAAATATATAAATTGTATAGATAACACTAATATTGTGTCTTTTATAGCAATTTATGTTCTTTTCTGTGTTTTCTAGTGACTACTGTTTTGTTAAGGTTTACCACAGCAGTTTTGGAATTGCCATATGTAACCTGACACATGTCTCTTTTCCACAGTTACTAGGTGAATTGTGCTTGGTGGAAACTGGGTGTTGTAAACAAACAAACAAATAACCCCCCCCAAAACCAAAATAAAACAAACCCAAAAAACCACACGCGCACAAACCAGAAAGAGGAATTACTGACTCTGTTAACGATGAACAGCTGCACCGGGAAGCTGAAAGCCAGTAGGCCTGCTGAGTACCTCTCTGAGACTAAAGCCATTTGAAGCCAGGTTGGAAGCAGCTGGTGGCTGAGGTGTCTTGTCTAGACAGTGGGGATCTCTGCATAGCTCTTCAAGGAATGGGCACAGCACTTTATAGAGAGAAAGTCCTTCCAGAGTTCTTGGCACAATTTCATAGGCATGTTTCCTTTACATATGTTTCTTTAAAAATGAGATAGTAAACTATCTGATTTATCATAAAGTATTATAATTGGAAACGAAAGGCAAACATTACCTTGATTATTTAAAAATACTTTTTCTCTAGCTGTAGTTATTGGCTCTGGGTTGGCCCACAGTAGCCACATAACCTATGAATATCAAATTTACTATTTTGTCTCTCCATGATGTTCCTTGACATAGAATTCCTGATTTTAGAGACTTGCAGTTTTTCCTCACAGTTACTGAAGATTACGTAGTCAGTAATATCTGAAAGATTCAGTTATATTCTTTCAGTTATGACTGAAAGAAATTATATATAAGTTTCAAAATTATATGAATTTTGAAACACTGCAAAGATCATTTACAAATTATGCTATTTAGTGTCTTTAAAGTAAGGTTTTTCAAATTTTCTAATCACCAGAAAGCTTTTTCAAATTCACATTTTTGAACTGTGGCCAGATTAAAAGTTGCTAAATCTTCATTGTCAAGTCTTCACAGGAGTTTGTACATTGGCAATCTCTTCAGTTTATTTCTGTATACAAGTGACGGTGGAGACCCATTGGGACAAACAGACTAGAACATCTCAGATCAACACATGATATAACTTCAGTTTGTTGAATACCTATTAGTGAGACAAGGTAGATGAAAATGAGATTACAGCATTGCCGTGGTCTCTGATTTATCATTGAAATGCCTAAAACTTTATGTAACTATTAGAAGACATTGAGAAAGTAATTCTGAAATAAATTAGCCTTTGCAGAAGAGTTGATCCTAATAAAAATTTTTTTTGAGTGAAACCAGGAAGGGGCTATGAGTAAAAAGACCCTGATTTTAGAGTTTCAATAACAAAATTTCTCATTTAGATCTCATTTAGATCTCACTTAGGAGCTCTTAGAAAAGACTCTGATACCAGTTTATGTAAATATATGTTTTTGTTTTTGCCTAGTCTTAGTACCCAGTTTACTCTTTGAGTCTGTCCAGTAGCAGCCATGCAAAACTGTGACCTTGAAATTTGACTTACTTTCCCCTTGTTTTCTCCATCTTCACATTTATTACCTAACAATGTTCATCGTATTCCAGTGCTCCCAAGTCCTGGTGAACCCTCCTAAACCCAGCAGTATTATCTGGTCTCCAAATACTCTAGAGAAATTTCTGTTCTGATCTTTCCTGCAAGTAATAGAAGCTTCATGTCTCTTTTCTTCAGCTTGCAGGATGCCAGTAGTAAATGGACTGAGGTGTTTGGGGAGTGATATGGAAAGTGCTGGAGGACAGGTTCCAGGTTCCATTTATAACTCTGACTGTTAGTGTCAAAATCCTAGTAAGACCAAACAAAGTAAGAATAGATGCTTTGAAACACAGGGTGTTTTTAGTATTATTTTCTCTAATTTAAACATGGGAGCAGGTGTCTAGAGTTTGCCCTGTGTAGCAATACAGCCAGGTCATGAATAGAGAGGAATAACGACAGAGAACACCAAAGAGCTACTCCATAACAGACTGGTTACAACAAGGTTATAAGGTGAAACACACTGATTCATTTATTTTGATGGCATATTATCATGTGCATCAATATTTTGCAGAGAAACGTAGATAGAATTCTGAATAAATGTGTTCCATAAGTTATGTGGTCTACTGACTTAGATTAGTCTTGTTACTTGTTTTGCTGCTTTATTGTTTAGGTATGTAAAAAGTAAAGATTTGGGGGCGCCTGGGTGGCTCAGTCGGTTAAGCGTCTGCCTTCGGCTCAGGTCATGATCTCAGAAACCTGGGATCAAGCCCCACATCGGGCTCCCTGCTTGGGGGGAATCTGCTTCTCCCTCTCCTCCTCATTCATACTCTCTCTTACTATTTCTATCTATCTCTCTCAAATAAATAAAATCTTTTAAAAAAAGGTAAGGATTTTTTTCTACTTTTTGGTTTTTTAGAAATAAAAAGTGATAGTGTTCATGCCAAATATAATCTTCATATTGAAAACAAAGGCAGGAGTAAATGAAGGGATAATAATAATAGAAAAGGAAGATTTTCCATGGCTAATCTATAGGAATTATTCTAATTGTGGATAATCTGGCATTATTGCATAAAAAACTCAGAGAAAATTTACTTATCTCTAGGTTCAAGTACCAGTTACTTTAATTAGTAAGGGGCTTGCTTTTTGATGAACAAAGTGATGTGTATACTAATAATGGCTCATGGGGTTGCCATAATCAGATGTCCCTTTTCATTCAAAATCTGTCATTTAATACAAGTTTGAAGACAAGCCAAGTACAGTATAAATAGACCAAGTGGGTACAAAAACCTTCTCAGTGCTTGGAAAAGGTGTGGAACATCTGTTCAAAATAGAAAGCATTGATTCACTGACTTAATTGGAGGTGTCCCAGATGCTAAATTTTAGGATTTTTTTCTGCTTCAACAGTTGATCTGTTTTTCCTCTCAGGTTGTTGTAATTAAAAAATGCAAAATATGTATGAACCTGACTTTTGTGAGGCCAAGAACACAAGTGTAAGACGTGGATCATTTCCTTTTATGCCAAAAGAAAAAAGTCTATCGTATTTTTAATATAAATAGTCTCAAGAAAGTATTCTCAGGAATAGTAATAAATCATTTTGTGAAATATTCATTCATTCCTGTGAATTAATGACACCATCTCTTCCACAAAAGGACTGTTATGACCTGAACTTGTTAGAAGCCCAGAACAATTATATAAAAATGACAGAAAGTATTTTAAAATTTATCATCATGGAGCAAAACCAAAAAAATATCAAAACAGGGCATAATTGATTCTTCTGTAGAAACAGTTTCCTGTGATCTTGTGTTTCCTCCGTTTTGCACTTGAGAAGAAAGCATCTTTCAATGATGAATAAAAAAATAAATATTGAGCTTCTGTTTGCTAACACCACTGGGAAAAATAATAGAAGCCATCACGGTCACATCATGGAGTAGGTAGAACCCCAGGGCTAACAACAGATCTCAGGCAATGTCAGGTGAACCCTTCCAGTTGACCCTGCATGATCACATTTCACAGTTTTAGTACCTGATAAGAATATCAAACAACCAACAACAACTTCTAGAATCACTTTCTTAGCTATGGAGTGAAGAACTCAGCTTCAGATATTTCTGGGTGGAAGAATGTCCCCTTCTCCAGTAGACTTTGAAGGGTACTGGGATGCCTTACCTCAAAAAGCATTTGGTGAATTATTAAAATTTAGCTTAATTTCTGGGGTAAGAAAGCAATTCACTGTTGAAAATGAGTCTAATAAAATGATATCGAATTTTTTCTAAGAATGACTGTTGCTATTTTTATAACATTTAAAAGTTAAATCTCAGAAATTTCTCATTCACGTGTTGTTCCAAGGCAGTAATTCTATATGACACAGCTTCTTATTCTTTAAAAGTTAATTCATAAATGAAAAGGTATTAAGAAAGACCAGTTGATTCCATAAAAATATTAGTCTCTGGACAGCAGTATACCTTTGACCACACAGGGTATGTGATTATAGAAATTTGCTTTGTGTGTGCATGCTTATGTAATAATTATTCATTTCCTTACATATTTAATCCCATATTGTAAAACTTGGAGTTTTCTAGAAACTCAAAAAATCTTGGTCTCTTACTCAGTCTCATTATCAAGCAACAATATGTCTCTCAATCTTTAAAATAGATGCATTTTCATGGATAACAGACAGATTTCCTTCTAGATACTTGTATTTTTCTCACTGTTCTGCTATGTGTCTATAAGCCTGATTATTATTTTCAGAAGAAAGATCACTTTTTTACGTGGAAACTTCAGAATGCATCAACGATGTTGAGTAAAGGTTGTTTTTGTGTTTGCTTATTCATTTAAGTTTTTGAAGCCTGCACATTTCCTTTCAAAAACTAGTGAAGGTTTGTGCTTTAGAAATTTACCACTTTTTTGGTCTTTTGCCTTACCTGCCTACTCACTCCCCAGTATCCAGTCCAAAGTGAAATATCTCAGGTTTTTCTCAGCCACACCTCTGGCACCAGCTGCTGAATGAAGAATTTTTGTGGTCTCTGCCTCATTACTTGGGGCACTACACTTGATCTAGCTTTCCTACTATAATTCACCTGCTTGACATTTTCTTGCCTAGAATGTGTAATATCCCCTTACCCATGAAATTATGGTAAATATTGCTTGCATGAGATGTCAAGGAAGCACCAGTTCAGACTTTTTATCCAGTATGATATAAAGATATTGCTTTGGAATTCGCAGAAGAAATCCTCTGTGTAGGTGTGAATTAAAAGCAGTGTTGAATAAATACAACCTGCACATTGCAGTATAACTTAATTTCAGAAGTGAGAACTGAATTTGTGACTAAGCTGAAGATAAGACACACTCTTTCTCTTAAGACCAGTGCTCAGATTCAAGAACAGGGAAATGGAAGAGAAATGAAGAGCACAAATATTTTTATGCCGATCACAGTGAAAGGAACAGTGGAATTTTTTTATCTGGGAAAGCTAAAGTTATCATCCCTTATAATGAAAGCAAAGGAAGAAATGAAAGTCATAATACATTTGAAAATCCATGGTTTATGGATATGATGGCTGCAGATTAGCAACTAAAAAGGTGAATTGATAATTTTTTAATCATTTCACAACTCTATGTTCATAACGAAGATTGACTTATTTATTAGGTAAATAAATGATCCTTATAGAAGCCTGTTATTTCACAGTAGTTTGGGAAGGGGTATCTTAATTTGACATTGGCCTCAATCTCCTGGTCATATCCTCATGTAATTAACAATAAACATGTAGGAAATCAAATAGATTCTGCCAGATTTGATAATCTGGTAATTCAGCTGTAAACAAGGACTTTTCTTCCTTTGCCCTCATTCAGGAAGTCAGATGTTTATAACTGAAAAGATTAATAATTTAACCCAACCCTGTAATTCCGAAGGAACAAAAGGGTGGCTAGTTAACTTGTTTGAGTCATAAAATTCAGTCATAATCAAATGTATGTAATAAATAGTAATCTGGTATTACATTGCATTAACTATTATTGATTCTTGCACTGATGATTTTGCCAAGTTCTAATCAGTGTATTAATTTTTTAGATGAGCCATCAATAACTTCCTTTTCTGTAATAATAAAATGTTTCACTAAGAACATTTAGCTGCTATTCTTACATACTATTAAAGAAGTACCATATCCACTTTTATTATTCTTTGCTTTGTAAACCACTAAAATATGTGAATTCATAGCGATTTTGATTATCTAAATATTATTCTGTTTATTTTTTTTATTTTTTTTTAAATTTTTTATTTTTTATAAACATATATTTTTATCCCCAGGGGTACAGGTCTTAGAATCATGGTTTTTTCTGTTTGTAAGCACTCACTTCATGCACATACCCTCCCCAATGTCCATGAGATCCCAGAGAGGAAAATGAACCCCCTACATCCTGTATCCAACCCTCATTTTGTTTTATTTTTAAAAGAGTCACTTTTTTTTTTTTGCTTTCTCCCTCCCACATTTTTATGTTTCATTTACTTCTTCTTTGCAACCCAAAAACTCCTCTAACTGCTAGGATAAAAAAGGCAAATTATTCAAAAAAAAAAAAAAAGTGTTAGAATGCTAATGAATCCTGTGAAACATCAGCATAGCTTTTTTTCAGACTCATAAATTCATTAGAATATGGTTTTTCTGTTTGTAAGGTCTGACTTCATGCAAACTGTTTGGTTACTTCACTACTGAATTATTGAGATAAAAGAGGAAAATGACTGGACTACATCCTGTATCCATTTAGACATTTTATTTTTTCTTTTTAAAAGAAAATTTTGTTTAATTAATGAAAATATAAATAGTTAATGGAAACTTATTTTTTATCAAGATCTAAGCTAGGTTTGGCAGAATACAGGTAAGTAATTATTAGATCCATGTCCTACCTAAGAACGAATAAATCTAGGGGATCTAGGGGGTGCATGGGTGGCTTAGTTGCTTAAGCACCTAACTCTTGATTTTGGCTCAGGTCATGATCTCAGGGTCCAGCTCCTTGCTCAGCATGGGGTCTACTTTTTTCCCTCTTCCTCTGCCCCTCCCCCTCCTCGTATACACACACACACACACACTCTCTCTCTCTCTCTTTCTCTCTCTCTCTCATAAGTAAATAAATTTTAAAAAAAGAATCTATCAATCTAAATGTAAATTTACATGCATGAAGCAATATAGAGTTGTGAATGCTATATTTACTAGTAATAAAGTGAATATGGGAGCATATTATAAAGTTGTAGGTAGATACCCTGTGAGTAAGTTGTGAACTTTAGAGCCTCACAATCATATGCATGTGTCCTGGATTTGCTTTTTTCCCCTGTGTGGCCTCAGAGAAGTCACTTTACTTTTTTTTTTTTTTTTGAAGATTTTATTTATTTATTTGACAGAGATCACAAGTAGGCAGAGAGAGGCAGGCAGAGAGAGAGGGGGAAGCAGGCTCCCTGCTGAGCAGAGAGCCACCCAGGCACCCCAGAAGTCACTTATACTTATCTAAATCACTGTTACAATAGTAACAGTGTTCTTTACAATAAGGTTGATATCCTCTAACTTATATGTTTGTTATGAGAACAGATTTAAAAATTTCATGAAAAGCATACTGTTAGTCCCATGCAGTATGTTTGATAAAAATATCTCATTATTAACTGTGAAAAACCCAGAAGAAACAGGTAAAATCGTATCCTCAGGAAAGGTAAGGGAGAAGGAAGAACATTTAAGGTAAATCTTAAAATTGCTGATAGTCAGAGGGAGGATATGGAGATGGAATGGAAATAAGAATGTTTCATCGAGAACGATATGCCGACTCATCTCTGGATTCTCACATTACCACATGGTAGATATTGCAGCAGTTAAATGAATGACTAATAAAAACAAATGAATTAGGGAAGTAAAAGGAAGATAGTTTGCCTGTATAATTTAATCTTCAAAGGCAAAGCAGTATAGATACTAAAGAGCCCTAGAAGTTCTATACGGGTGGAAGGAAAAGTACCATCTGATGCGCTGACAGACTATACCAGATTAGGATGGAAACTGGTCTAATAGCCATAGAACAAGTGCATTAAACCAAAGCATTTATGCCATATAAGAAAATTTATAATTGCTTCATAAGAATATGATCTTATAGTATAATGGATTTAAAAAAAAAAAAATAACCTGAAGAGGATCACCTGGGTGGCTCAGTTGGTTAAGTGTCTGCCTTTGGCTCAGGTCATGATCTCAAGGGTCTGGCATTGAGTTCCACATGGGGCTTCCTGCTCAGTGGGGAGCCTGCTTTTCCCTCTGCCTGCTATTCCTCTACAAGTGCTTTCTCTTTCGCTCTCTCTTTCTAATAAATAAATAAAACAAAACTTAAAAAAAAAAAACCCTAAAGAATTACGAAAATTGTAAGTAATTGATAAGAACAGAAAATTTAAATTTTTTAAAAATGGAGTATCACGAGTTAATAATCTACAGTCTCTTCAAGATAAATGGGATCTATATTTACCTCTCTATATAAGAGAATTAATAATAGGTTCACATACGTATAAACTAAGAAACAAATACGGATTTGGCTAGAATGGACATGGGTGGTTACGTGGAACTGGCAGGCATAGCAATCTATCTGAATCATGAATGAAGCTTGGCTCTTTGTTGAGAGAGTTCATTGTAGAACTCTTGGCCAAACAGGTGCCGCATTTTGTTTCCCCACAAGTACTATTTGATCATCCTGTCTGGAAAATTTAGCATATGTGAAACTAGAAAACCATTAACCTTGCAATAAAGCCTATTCTTTCCAGACATTTTCCCCTTGAAATATGATCTATTTTCCCCCTTTATGCTCAGTGAGTTTTAATTTTCTATAAGATGCCAGACATAGGGGGAAAAAAGTCCTTTTTGTACCTTTGACAGTAGGGGAGAACTTGAAAGTCAAGCCTTTATATTTTCATTTTTTGGGGGAATGCCAATTGTAGTCCCCACAGTTTGAATCTCCACGACAGCTTTGAGGAAGTTTTTTATACCATTGATCCTTCAGTTGGCCAGGCTACTTTGGTTGTAGCTTGGCAGGTTTTCCTACCTTTGAGAAAAGAACCCAATTTAATAGCCTCCCCAGCTACTTTTATGACTCTTCACTCTCTAGAAAGAATTCATTGCCATTCTTGCTTCAAACTGCAAGAACTTTTTTTCACTGGAGACCATTCTAAGCAAAAGTCCATAAAGAGATGTGTAAGTTCTTTTTTTTTTTTTTTTCTTTTTTCTTTTTTTTTTTTTTTTTTTAAGATTTTATTTATTTATTTGACACAGAGAGAGACTGTGAGATAGGGAACACAAGCAGGACAAACAGGAGAGGGAAAAGCAGGCTTCCCGCAGAGCAGGGTACCTGATGCTGGGCTTGATCCCAGGACACTGAGATCATGGCCTGAGCCAAAGGCAGACACTTAATGACTGAGCCACCCGGGTGCCTCTGGTTTCATGAGTTCTTAAGAAAGTTGTGAAAATTCTTTCACTTTTATATGGACAGTATTCAGTAAACATTTAAAAGGAAGGTGACACTTAAGCAGGGAAGAAAAGGCAGAAGATGGGAAGACAAACATCTTGAATAGAGTTAGAAAAAATAAATGAGTGTGGATTTAAACTTATGCACTATCCCATATATACAGCCATATATACAGTCTTTTGTAGTTATTAACTCCCGTGCTCAAGCTGTTCAGGGAATATTTGAACTCTTTAGTATCATTTCATTTCTCAGCTTATGAGAGAGCAATTTTAATACACAGAGCAATATTGCAGAAATTTTTAAATAACTTGTAGAACTGTTAAGACAGAGGGAATGAGAGAAGAAGCTATACCAGATGCAGAATAGGAAGCTTGCTGTCAGAATCTTGATTGGCCTGCTGTATGCGGTATGGTCATGATATTTTGTTATTTTTTTTTCATTTTTGTCATCAACCTAATAATCCTTATTTTACTTTGGTCTTAAAACACTTTTCTTTTTCATGTGAGGTTTCATTTGAGTCATTCTGCAATGCAGACATGGGGGCTGACTTTATATGAGTTTATTTACTTCTACGATTCCCAAGTCAGAAGTGCAGTTTTACTTCCTACATTAGATCAACTAATTCTCAGTTTATTATCTTCAAAGTAACATACCTTATTATAAAAGGAACTTTTGGAAATCCTCTGTAATGACTTTCTTCTTTATTTCATCTGAATCCTTTGGTCTTCTTGCTGTCCATCTTTAATGTTCTTTTCTGCTTTCTCAGAAAAAGAATCCATTGCTAAAAGACTTGGAAGAGAATCACTTCTGAGTTAGTATTTTACTTTAAGCTCAAATCCATAAATAGACTTTTATGATGTCTATAAATTTATTCCTGAGAGTTAGCTTTTTTAATAGGCTACTTCTGAACAGTTAAGACACTAGGAGATTATGTTCTTTAGAAGATTGTTTTGATAATACATCGTTGTTTTTATTAAAACTAAATTGCAGAGTTGGTACAATTTTCTCTTCTTTATATTGACCTGTTAAGTGAATCAACTTTCTTCTCCAACTCCATATTTGAACGCAGTCCTACTAGAAATTGTATGATCTTACATCATAATCTAAAATGAATTACAATAAGACTCACACTGATAAAATGGGAATCTTTTCTGGAGTTGATGTGTAAGTTATACTGGCAATCAATGACAAGGGAAAATAAATATTTTAATTATGAAAAATACGTTGTGTCAAAATACATATCTTCAAGGGTGTATAATTTTTATTGATAGTATGGAAGATACCTGTGTATATTCATGATTTGTAATTCTGCCTCACTGTTAATTTTAGCTTTTTAACTTTTTAGGGAGAGCAGTCAGATGCAATATTTTATTTGAATTAGAAGAAATTTATTCAACAAAAACATTCCTGCTATACCTGGGGTTTTGCTAAACAATATGAAGGGTAAAAGATTTATGTCAGAGCCTCAAAATCTAAAACCCTTGAATAAGATTAATTTTAGGTATTCTTGGTGGATCTGCACTGACACACTTAGTTTTGAGTCTCTGTACCTTTCACAATAAAATGAAGGGTTGCACAAGGTGATTTCTAATGGTATTTTCAGAGAAAAAAAATTTATTATTCTTTAATCCTTTGTCTTGGTCGAAAGCTGTGACCTTGAGCTACTTATAAATATATTTATTGATTCAATATAAATCAGAAAATACATTCCTAATCTTTGTTAGATAAGATTTACATTTAAGTTTCCTTTTGGTTATGAGTAGGAAAATGTGTCACCATATGGGTTTCTAACTATCCTTTATCCATCTTTCCACTAAGGTCTAACTCATAATCAATTTTAGCCTTCGGATGGAATTTAGCCTTGCATTATACAAGGAGATTCAGAAAATTGTAATCTCACCTGTGCCAAATAATTTATCTTTTGCTGAAACTAATTGATAAATGATATCAGTTAAGTACCTGGCTGTTTCTTTTGAACGTTTAATTTTTCTTGTTCCTACAGCCTGCTCAAAGTTCTTTTTCCACCAGAAGTACAAGGAGAGTTAGAAAATATTAATGGCAAGACAATGTTTACTGAATCAAAAGTAATACCTGAATAAATGCCTCTTGAGAAGATGGTTGGAATGTGCTCTCTCATCCAGACTGTTAAATTTCAGTAACCAGCTGAACTCCTCTAAGTGAACAGAATATTTAAAGAACATAAAATCTCCCCTTTACAACCAACTCTCCAGACACTTAGTGTGTTGATGTTTAGATTCTAAAATTTATATCAAAGAGCATCATTGAAACAGATGCTGATTATATATAATTGGCTAAGAATTTGCATTAAAGATGACTCTTGGGTGTCCACTCAAGCATTCATATATCCAATAAGAGCTACTTGTGGGGATATTCTGATCTTCTTAGAATTTATTATTTTTTTCTCAAAGGTTTTAAGGTATAAGAGAGGAAGATTAATAGTTGCTAGATGAAGCTAAAGAGGAACAGCAATGCAGTGAAGACTATTATGAAATATAAAAATTTGATATGACTCCCAAGTTGCAACTAATACCAAAGTTGAAAATCAATGTCTATTGATCCATTTATCCATATCCATGCAGTCTGTACAAAGTACATAGATACAGATGTTAATATTTTATTGGCATATATAACAGACACACACTTTCTTCTCTCTTGAGGCTTTCTCTGTTCTTAAAGAACTTAAAATAATACCAGGACATACAGAAAGCGATATTTGCTCCTCAATCTTTGGAAAGAGCTCATAATATACAAATATACCAATATAAACTGGATGAAAAATACACTGAAAACAAAGAGAGGCCCACATTTAATTGTTACTGAGTCTGATATTATTTCTGGTGAAAGTTTGCTTCTGTATTTAAAAGCATCATTTTGTTATTGAAGGCATGTATTTATTTAAAGGACTTTTGTATTTTATTATAGCAAACATCTAAATTACTCGGAATAAGTCTTGAAACAATCACAAGTGATTTGACATCATGCTGAGAGAAAGGCATACTAATAAATGTTGCATTATGTTTATAAAGACCTTATTGAGAAGAAAACAAATTTGCTTCATTGCATTAACCTAATAGTATAAAAAGGTTATGATACCTGTAGTAGCTTAAAAAATAGAATTATCAGTTTGGGAGATGTCAGTGCAAAACAGTGTAGTTCAAATAGAATTTGAGAAAGTTTCAAGGTTGACCTAGTATATACTATTTGCTTTAAACATTAGAAATCAGAATGCCTATTTATAAAACCAAATATAACAGTTGCAAGAGATACAGGTCTTATTCTCTTACAAAGAGAAGTTTAATAAATAAAGCAAGTTAAATATCTTGGAAAATAATGAAAACAAGAAGTGCTAGCTAACAGGGGCGCCTGGGTGGCTCAGTGAGTTAAGCCTCAGCCTTAGGCTTAGGCACACAGCACGCACCCCCGAGGTGTGGGGGTACTGGCCGAGCTTCTGGCCTGGGATTCTGAGGCTGGGGGCAGGGTTTGAGGTGGGGACCCCTTGGAAGCACATTTGGAGAGAAAGATGGAGAGCCATGAGGAGGGGCCAGGAGCTGGGGTGAGGGTGAACCGGGGTTTCTCTGAGATGCAGTGCAATAGCTCTCCGTCCCTCTGGCAGCAGCCCCAGAAAACAGGCCGGAAAGTGCAGGGGGGATGGGGAGGGGGATGCTCCTGTGAGGGGCTCGGTGTGCTGGGCAGGGGTGTGGGGGCTCGCTCTTCCTTGCATGGACCCGTCCCCGCAGGAGGGACACTGGGCTGGCATGACGGTGGGAGGCCACCTCCCTCCTTGGGTCCTGGGCCCTCCCCAGTCCCCCCCCCACACACACACACACATCCTCCCGCCCCCGACCCCACCTCCCTGCTCTGGGCGTCCTCCTGGTTGGCTACCTCCTGTCCTGGGAATGGAATAAGGGACCCAGGCTCCCTGGGTCCTGGGACTGAGTCCTGCATTGGGTCTCCCTGTTCAGTGGGAAATCTTCTTCACCCTCTCCTTCTGTCTCTCTCCCTGCTCCTGCTGTCTTATATTTTTCTCTCAAATAAATAAATACAATCTTAAAAAAGAAGAAGCGCTAACATAAAAAGGGATTGGGTGCTCTGTGAGAATATTGTCTATTTGCTGCTTTTATTATAATTTCAGCATTTTGTTTTCTCTTAAGTACTTTAAGGGTAAAGCTTTCCAACCCTATACATGCATATTGTGAGATATAAATATTTTGATATATTTTATTCATTTTCTGTCCTAAACTAAGAATAACCTATTATGCAGTAGTCACTCAGGAAACATTGTAGAACTCATGTTCTCATGGGACAGACTGAAACCTGGTAGACAAATGAGAGAAATCTCTGCAGGTGATGTTACATGTTATAGGAGAAATAAACTGGAGAATAAGATGACCTACCTGGATGGGATGGTCAGAAGGCCTCTCCGGGGTCAAGGAATAGATGGATAGGAATAGATAGGAAGGAGTAGATGTGTAGAGTCATGAGAGGAACTCTGATGACAGTGTCAAGAGTTAGTGCAAAGTCCTGGGGGAAGAGGACTTGGCATGTTTGAGGGACACAAGAGAGGCCTGGAGAGCTGGTCCAGGATGACTGTTGGGTGTTGGACAGGGACAGGGATGTCCTTGTAAAGAGTCAGGGAGTTTTACCAAATATAGACGGAACAAATGAAAGATCCAACCAAAGGAGTGAAGAGATGTATTTTATATC
Source organism: Mustela putorius furo (assembly GCF_011764305.1). Classification (NCBI taxonomy): domain Eukaryota; kingdom Metazoa; phylum Chordata; class Mammalia; order Carnivora; family Mustelidae; genus Mustela; species Mustela putorius. The sequence continues at coordinate 496,118 of NW_025421443.1, forward strand.
TTTAAAACTGCTCTGACTAGTCTGTGGATAATGGGTTAAAATGTTGGGAGATGGAAAAGATGGAGAGCAACTGGCTATTGTCCTCTCACTGTTCTTTTTTTTTTTTTTTTTTTTAAGATTATTTATTTATTTATTTGACAGAGAGACATCACAAGTAGGCAGAGAGGCAGAGAGAGAGAGGAGGAAGCAGGCTCCCTGCTGAGCAGAGAGCCCGATGCGGGACTCGATCCCAGGACCCTGAGATCATGACCTGAGCCGAAGGCAGCAGCTTAACCCACTGAGCCACCCAGGCGCCCTCACTGTTCTTGAGAATTGTTCTCATTATTAAATATCTTTTTATACACACAGACATGCAGCCTACCTCCCCTTTTTCCCCTTTCAATGCTTATCCATTATCTCTATTTTCATATACATCAAAATCGTGTTCTTTTCTTTACTATCACTTATTGCATGACTGCTCTGCCCCCTCCCTTAACTTGGTGGGGCTAATGATATTTTTGAAGGAAAACTTAAGATTGACCTCAGTTACCATCTCCTTGCACCTGACAGAGCTGAGACACGTGCTCTGGAACAGAACATATGAAATGTAGGTTGTAAATAAAGAAATGTTTGGATTGAGTATGTTTAGGGTTAATTTGCTTAATAAGATACAAAGGTCAGATCAGAGGTAACTACTGCTTCCTCACATCCAAAACCTCGCTTGCTTCTCTTTCTGATATAGTCAGCTAAGGACATTGTGTTTTCACCGCCTGTATTCATGTCAGGGTGCTGAGAGGTATAGAGGATCTGAAGGACAACATACAAAGAATGAACTGGATATAGGTTAATCCACTGTCTAGCCTCTCAGTCCTATCTACAGAGACCTAACACCTAATACCTGGAATGATTAATATGAGATTCGGAGCGTCCTCTGATCCAGTGACCCATGTTCACTTCAGTTACAATCTGGGAAGTAGAGATGGAGCGAACAGATATGTCGTGTCACTCACACCTCACCTTCACTAGCAGCTAATATGTGCCAGAGCCTGTGTCGTGTACTCTGTCCTGTCAGAATGCAGACGCCCTATACAATCAAAGAGCCCGAGACTAAAGAAATGCCCACAGATGTCACTGCTTATGAATTTCGGTTGTATTGATTAACTCTGATTTTATACTCAACTCTCTAAGTGCTGAACCACATTAGAGGCTCCTAATAACTGATTCTTGAGAAGTTTTCATTTAATGTTAAAATATTCTCACATGGCGACTTGTCTGCCCATTTCAGTGAAGCTCTAGGCTCCAGTGGTATAATAATGAAACACAGGAGGGACAAAGTAATACATAATGTGTACACAACAGCAGTGAAGGCATATCATTTTCTTCCCCTGTTTCATTTGTGAAGGATTTAGAAAGAGAACTATTTTAAAAGAAAATGCAGTTTCTGGGGGAAAAAAAATGACAGTGAATGACACAGAGTCTGTTCATTTCTTTTGAAGCTGTCAGAGTCAGAAAAGAGAACCACTTTGGGGTACTTGTCGTAGGAGTGAAAGGACTTGATGTTGAGGTTTTATTAGCTCAGATGATAGGGAAAACTTCAATTCTAAACTGCTGTAAGTGGCCTATAAAGTAATTTAGATATGCCAGTGGCTATGGCCCTGGGTGTAAATTCACACTGTGTGAGTATCTAAAGCTGGGGTAAATTTTTCAGTGGTAAAACTTCTTTATGATCTTGGGCTTTAGTTAAAATTATTTGAGGTTTTAGAATATGAGTTATATGCGTGTGTATGTGTGTATGTATTTATTTTGATATTCTATAACTACACCCTATCTCCCTTAATTAGTAACATTTTAAATGGCTATTTTTTGCTACATGCATATCTACATAGAATATATTAAATGATAATTTGTTCTTACAAACTTATGCTATTTAACTTAATATTATACTTTTCACTCTCATCTTCAAAATTCTAAGTATTTTCTCTTCCATGAGTGATTGTTTCTCTTTGGTTATTTTTGACATAGTGATAGAAAATGTCAACACAGTTTTTGGAAAATAGGCAGTATTTCAATACAATCTGCTTTAAGCAAATGATCTCTAGCAAATGATTTCTGCATTTGGCATATGTCAAATATATGAGAAGAAATTCAATTTCAGAATCATATGGAAAGTAGTTTTTCCAACAGTATGGCAGACTAGACAATCCTTTATTTTGAAGTAAATAAAAATATCAAATTATATGTTAGTAGCAGTATTTGTCTTAACTGGCAAGACTACACACACACACACACATGGAATCTGCTCATTCTCAAAATAGACAGCAGGTATCTAGAAAAGTGATCAGTGACCACCACCATCAGATGGGAAGTGGATGTTGTCTGCTCACTCCTAATGAACTTGATTTTTCAGTCCGGTGGCCTTGGGGAGAGTGGGCTATCGCACAGTAGCCAGGCGCTGTCAAACACAGTACAAGAGCCCTTAAAGCCCCTCTCCCATCATTAGTTTACCTTCAAGATAAACTAAGAAAACAACAGATTTTACGTAGAGATAGCAAGGAATTGTACTTGTTCTTAACGTTGGCTCTTAATTGAATGGTCCCAAAACACTCAATTTAGAAATTTGTATTTTAGTGTTTTGATTTTCAAGCTAGGGGAAGAAATAAAAAGAAATCCTCTCTGAAACAAAGCAATGTAATGCAGGCCTCAAAAATTTCTGATGGATATACCTCTTTGATCATGCCTAACAATGAAAAGAAAACCACAAAGTGCATGAAAATAAAAAGCACAGTGCAGAAGAGGATGTCTAGGTGGAGGGGCAGAAGTTAGGTTGAGACCTGAAACAATCTCAGATGTTGGAATTCTTAGATAAAATTACAATATAAATAGGTTAATAAACCTATGGAATAAAAAGAGGTGCTGAAATCAAGAATAAGTAAAAATATATAAAAATGGGGGTGCCTGGGTGGCTCAGTGGGTTAAAACCTCTGCTTTCATCTCAGGCCATGATTCCAGGACCCTGGGATTGAGCCCCACATTGGGCTCCCTGCTCAGGGGGGAGCCTGCTTCCTCCTCTCTCTCTGCCTGCCTCTCTGTCTACTTGTGATCTCTCTCTGTCAAATACATAAATAACATCTTAAAAAAAAAAAAAAACGAAGCACACACATATATATATATATATATATATATATATATATATGGCAGCAAGAAGTATAGGAATGAATGAATATTACAATGATCTAAAACAGCTAGAGAGACATTTCGTAAAATGAAATAAAAATCTAAAGACATTACCTGAAAAAGTAGAGTACATGAAAGAAAGGCTAAGAGGTAAGGAGGGATATCAGTGTAAGTAGGAAAAATACACAAAGGAGAGCCCGGGCCAGGCAATATTATAACATAACTGCTGCAAGACAAGAATCTACAGATTCAGAATAAAAAGCAAGTTGGAAAAATAAAATGAAGTTGACTATTACCATCAGAGTGACGAGGCAGAATAACAAAAATCTGAAGAACAGTGAGAAAGAAAGGACTGTTTGCAAGGAGACAACAGTCACACAGATGGCTGATTTCACATTATTAAAGATGGGGAGCTAGAATTTTTTGGAATGCCTTCTTCACCATAACATTATTAATAACTTAGAATTGTTTTTTGAAAAAGTCCTTCGAAGTACAAATTCAAGATAATTTTTTTTTTAAAAAGCAAAATCTCAGAGAAACAAGAGAACTTCATTGTTAAAATTTATGAAGAATGTACTCACAGAAATAGGGAGAGGAAGGCCTGAACCATAAAGAAGAATAGTGGACAGAGACATTGGTGAACATGTGTTAAAAAGGAAATAACAGTATAAATCAATGACCATAATTTCTGAAATATTAAACTTCAAAGTGTAGGTGGTGAAGATCAAATCATTGTAAAGAGAAGATGACATTAATTACTTTAGACTTGCTGAGAAGATTATGTATGTTAACATTTCTAAGACACAGTAAGTGATAGGAAGTGTAGAGTTTCAAACGAATACAAGAAGGGAATAAAATGGGGAAAAGGAAGAAAAATCCAAAAGACAGAAAGAAAGAAGAAAAAGAAAGGCAATCTAGAAAAGGCAGGACCAATGGCAAGCATAAAATAAAGTTATAGCAACATATCTAAAGCGTTAGTCTACTTTCTAACAGTACTAGGAAAAAATCCTGTATTTTAAGAGGCAGATTATCATACTAGATCTAAAAACATAACAGGTATATGATATTTATAAAGGATGCCATAAAGCATAGCAAATAAAAAGCTTGAAAGAAGAGAGAAGAAAAAGAGGTACTAAACAAATAACAATTGAAATAAACAATGCTATAAATATTAATATATGACAAATATACATAAGGACAAAAGAATTGCTCATAATAATAAAGTTTATTCCATAATGATATAGCTGTAAACTAACTGCAAATATATGTGCTGTAATGTTGTATGTCATGTAACATTCATGATAATAAAATAATTCCAATTATGTTGTCAGTAGTGACACAATTATTAGGAAACATAACTATTTTGATAAATACAACAATAAATTGGGGGTTTATAATAAATAACTCAACAACTGAGAAATCACAAAGTGTAAGGACTAGTAAAGATATAAAATATAAAAAAAAAAAAACCACTTTGAGATAGTGAAATGGAGCATTTTACACACACAGATAATATGCAATAATACAAACATTTTAAAAAGTTGACCTTGTATTAAGTGATGAACACTAAATTCAAATTTTCAAGTGGGTAGTATCTTTCAGAATACATTCAGTAACAAAAGTGGAATTAAATTGGAATTTTGTTCGGGGAAAAAGCTTTTAAAAAACTTTAACATTTTTGAATTATTACAGGGATTAAAGAAGAAATTGTACTAAACATTAAAATAGTAATAATAATGATGGATTTTTAAAAAATCATGTCAAAACTTGAAGTATAAAATGGTAGCAATAATTGAGGCTAGTTTATAATTTCAAATGTTTATATAAGTAATTAAGACAGTGAGCAGTGTGCTTAATAGCTATTTACTCAGTCTAGGAAAAAATAAAATAGAAAAATACAGTGAAAAAAATTTGAGAAAAAATAACAAATGTAAGAATAGCAATTAATAAAATAAAGGTAAATCATCACAGACATAACAAGGGTAAAGCAAATAATTTTATGAACTAAAGTCAATATATTCCTTTAATTTTGTAAAATTAATCAAATAAAAGTGTTGTAATAGGTACAAGCTTGAGCCTGTGCAATGGTGCAGAAATATTAATGAAGGTAAAATAATTAAACATACAAATACTGATAAATTTAAAGACATTTAAGATAGAGAGATGTTAGAATGTAGAAGAGGGTCGGTTGGTAAAGTATCGTCCAGATTGAGAAATCACTTTAAGACTAAAAAACTAAGCAAGTCACTCCATATAATTTACAGAATGTTATTCAGGGTAGATTACTGACAGGGGGATCAGGTGGACAAATGATGCAGTTGCCACACAGCACTTCTGTCTAAAGTCCAGACTTTAATCCATAGATTTTTTATGGAGCAAGGGAAGGTTCAGAGGTCACTGTGGTGAGGGCAAAAGGTTTAACATCTAATAGACTTTGTGGCTCTATCTGGGTGCCAGAGGGGAGGAAGGGGAAGAAACTATGTTAGCTCCACTAGTTATCTAAACAACTGTAGGGAAGATGAGAGCAATTCACCTTACTGCATTTTGTCAGGGCATACGTTAATCTCCAAGGGGTCTGGTACAATAGCCCCAAGGGAGGTCATTTCTGGGACATGAACAAGATGGACGGCCAAAGAGGAAGTCAGTGTTGGTAGAACTTCTACAACAAATTATTTTTAATAGAGGTATCACTGCCTAAAACTACTAAATAGAGATTGAAAATAGGAGTTGTCCCATAAGCCATAAAACAAATGGAATTATACATCCAGAATTTCTCCCAAATACTGTCTTATAAATTCTTCCAAATATTCAAGGAGCAGATGTTCCCTTCTTGGTCAAATTCTTTTAGAGAATGGGAAAAAGGAGAAATATTCTACAAATTATTTTATAATTTTTAGTAGGATAGCTTCACACTAATGCAAGACAGGTGCAATATGTGAAAAGAAAATTATATACCAGAATTAGTTGCAAAGTCAAATGTAAAAATAAAATTATATTTACTAATGTTTCTGAATCCAGGAATCTGTAAAAAATATAGTACTTCATAATCAAGTTCAGTTTTTCAGTGATGCTAAATTTGTTTAAATTTAAAAAATCAATTAATAAATTCAGATTGAAACAGTGAAGCCACATGATCATTTCAGTGAACAACAACAAAGTCACTTGATAAATTTCAAAACCCATTATGAAAATAGCTTTTGGGGAAACTAAAAATAAAAGGTAACTTTCATAATCTGATAGAGCATAGTATATTGAATCTACAGTGAGTATCTTAATGTCTAAACATAAAAATTGTTCCTTTAAAAAAACTCTTCTTTGATACTCATAATGTGTGATATTTGAAAATTTTGTACTTTTTTGTTAAAGACTTATTTTCATTTATTTTAGAGAGAAAGAAAAAGAGAGTGCACAAGTGAGAGGGGCAGAGGGAGAGAGATTCCCAAGCAGAATCCACGCTGGGCAGACCCAGGGCTTGATATCACGACCCTGATGTCTGATGTTGTGACCTGAGCTGAAACCAAGAGTTGGATGCTTTTTATTTTAACTGATTTATTTATTTATTTATTTGACAGAGACAGAGATCACAAGTAGGCAGAGAGGCAGACAGAGAGAGGGGGGGAAGCAGGCTTCCTGCTGAGCAGAGAGCCCAATGCGGGGCTCGATCCCAAAACCCTGGGATCATAACTTGAGCCAAAGGCAGAGGCTTAACCCAATGAGCCACCCAGGTACCCCAAGAGTAAGATGCTTAACCAACTGTGCACCTGGGAACCCCTCAAAGATCTGTACTTTTGAGTCATAACCATCTAATTAACCCTAAAAATGAATAAATATATAAATCTTGAATAGAAAGGAAACCTTTCATTATTCATTAATGATATAATTGTCTAAAAAGAAGAAACAACAAATTATCTCTATTAATTGCTAGAATCAGTAAGATCATTTAGTAAGGTAGCTTTATTTCAATCACATTATTAAACAAAAAGTTAACTTTTTAGAAATTTACTATTTATAATGAAAATAAAGCAAAATAACTAGGAACCAAATTATTCAAAGAGGTACATGACCATTTTCTCAGTAACTGTAAGACTTACTGAAAGGCAATGGGATAAAAAGATCTAAAACATTTATTCATAGGCAGGAATACTCAGCATGGTCATCTCCCCCAAACTGATCTATAAAGTCATCATAATTCTAATCAAAATTCCAACAGATTGTGTGTGTGTGTGTTTCTGTGTGTGTGTGTTTCTGTGTAAGAACAAAGGGCCAAGAAGAAGAAGATACAGAAAAGCCAAGATACAGAAAAAGGAAAAATTGTAGGAGCATGGCTTGTCTGACAGATATCAAGAGTTCCTGTGAATCTGTAATCTTTCAGTCCACATGCTATTGGCTCAGGAATAGGAAAAACAGATAAAAAGAATAAAATAATCAGCTGAGAAACAGAGCCTCTGTTTTGTTGAAAATTCATTTATCAGAATTGGCATTGAAAATAGATGAGAAAAAGGATGGAACCATTCAATAAACCGTCCTAGGTTTTTGGTTATCCATATGGAAATTTATCTTCACCTCACAGCATATGTTAAAATCATATTAAGGAAATTACAGGCCTAAATATGATATGTTCAGTCTCTAGAAGAAATTTACCTTGGTTTGGGAAAGAATTTATTTATATAAAATGAACAGTTATAGATTAGAATTATGTATTACATCAAAAGTATAATGTTTGGAGGGAAAATCAAGCCAACAGATCTGATGATGGGTTTTCAACATATGTTACTGATCAAGAATTAATATCAAGACTAAACTTAAGAAAATTATTCTGTAGATCATTGAGAAATAGAACACAATAGAATGAAAAGCATAAGGAGTTATTTCTAAGAAAAAGAAATGGAAATGGACAATAGTTGAGAAAATACTCGATATCAGTAAGAAAAGGTAAAGAAAAATAACTTCTAAGAGCCATTAAATTTAGAAAAATTTATCTTATGATATCAGGGGTTTCTAGTTTATGTATAAACTGATATAACAGTATCCTCAAAAAGACTAAAGTTGGTGATGTGCAAATCTTATAAACCAGAAAACCCACTTACAAATATAATGTGAGCAGTACTATACATATTAAAAAAATAACATGGAATTAATACAAAAGTATTCAGAGTCTCAATGGCATTTTGACTTTCCTAATACACTCAATTATATTTTAAAAATTCTCTTCATGACTCACCGAATAATTTTGTGCCACTAGAAAGTTGTGATCTGTGGGTTGAAGTACACATCCCTAGAGCAATTTTTGCCCTATGTAATAGGAAAAGTGCAGAAGAAATTTCACAGAAAAGTTTTTCTAATATATACCAAGGACTTGTCCCGATGCTTACTTATAAGAAAATGAGTAATGACTTTTGGTATGTATTCACACAACAAACAATTATGTAGCAATAGAAACAAATGAAGTTTAGTTCACAAAAGTCTTATTGAGCAAGTACTACAAATTACGTAAGAATAGAAAAAGAAATTTTAATTTACACAAAGTCATAAATATGTAAAATTAAGCAATACCAGAGAGTGAGAGACAGACAGATTATGGGCAAGTACTTATGTATATGTGGAAGAGTCTTTAAAAGCAAGCAAATGAATAATACATAATCCACGTTAATTGTGCCATCTGGGAGACTGGAAGGAATAGGGAGGCAATGGTGGAGGTACAAACAGGGTCTCCAAAATTATCAGCAATATTTGATTCCCTTAAACTGGGACTAGGTATGGATTATTGTGTTTTATTTTCATTTATTATATGTTACATGTGAATTCTTTGGTGAAAAATTTAAAAACTGGAAATAATTCTCAGCATTTTTCAAAGCTTTTATTGAAATATGAAGAACATGCAGAAAAATTCCTGGATTTTAACAGTACAGATGATGATTTTTCACCATCTGAAGAACATCCAGATCACAGAACACATCTCTAAATCACAACCGTAACTTTGTTCTCCACTCTCCCTTTAGGCACAACCTCCTCTTTAAAGGTCAACCCTTCCCCTTCTGACAACATAGATTTGTTTTTTATGATTTTAAGCTTGTCAGATTCTACAGAATTACATGTAGTAATATGTAGTATTGAAAATGGTGTGTATGTGTGTATTATATATTTCAGTTTTATTTTCTTTTATTTTCTGCTTTACTTTTTTTTTTAAGATTTTTATTTTTATTTATTTGACCGACAGATCACAAGTAGGTAGAGAGGCAGGCAGAGAAAGAGGGGGAAGCAGGCTCCCCACCAAGCAGAGAGCCTGATGTGGGGCTCGATCTTAGGACCCTGGGATCATGACCTCAGCCGAAGGCAGAGGCTTTAACCCACAGAGCCACCCAGGTGCCCCTCTGCTTTACTTTTTGTACATTGACTTATAGTCAGTAAATTCACTCATTAATTCTAATACAGTATCTCTGTTTGGATTTCTTCCTAAGCAATCACATTGTCCACAATTACAATAGTTTTAGTCTTGCTTTTCAATCCTGTCTTTTTTTCCCTTGCTTAATGCACTGGTGTGAACTTCCAGTACAGAGTCCAGTAGTGGTAGTGGTAGTAGGTATCTAATCTCATTATTGTCCTCAGGATTTTTTTTTAAAAAGGCATTTTTACCTTTAGTCTCTTTTAGGGTTGCACATAGACGAAATTCCTTTTTATTCCTAATTTTTATTCCTAATTATGATCTATTGGTAGTTTTTTCATCTCAGTGTATGTTCTATTTTATCTGATTATTTTTCCACATCTAAATATGTGATCATATTTTTTCCTTTTTTCTGTTAATGTAAAATAAATTGATTTAGTTTTAAATGTTAAAGCAATCTTGCATTTCTATAATAAATCCTATTGACCATTAAGTTTTCCTTGATTCCTATACAAATAGATTCTATTTATTGTTATTTTGATGGGGTTTATACATTTGTGTTCATGATAGAGATTGGAGCATACTTTCTCTTTTAATGTCTTTGTTAAGGTTTTAGTTCTTAAAATATGTTATAGTATGTTCCGTTTTATCCTATTATCTGGAAGATTTTTTTAAGCTTTTTTTTTTTCCCTTGAATATTTCGAGGAAATTAACCAGGAAATCATTTGGGATTGGAAGGACTGTGTGTGTGTGTGTGTGTGTGTGTGTGTGTGTGTGTGTCTGTATGTAAAGATATATAATAATGGATTCAATATTTAAAAAGTATAAAAGTTGCAGGTTTCTAACTCCTCTACTATCAGTTTGGTGGGGTTTTTTTGTTTGTTTGTTTGTTTTCACTAATTTTTCTGTTTCATCCCAACTTTTGTCAATTTGTTAGCATTTATAACATCCTCTTCATATCTCTCAATATTTTTAAAGATTCTATAAGTATAAATAGAAGATTACATGGCAGTTGTTTTTCAGTAGTAAATGCCATTCCATTGATTTCTGCTGTCCCTCATTTTTATGAGACGTCAACTCTCAGTCTTATTGCTGCACCAATGAAGGTAATATGTCCTTTTGGTCTTCTTGCTTAAAGGTTTTCCCTTTGTCTCCAGTTTTCAGAAATTTTATTATCTTATTATGATAAAATCATACTTGATTGCACCATTGTTTAATAGACTCCATATCATCTCTATGTTGATGCTGAAGATGCTGACTGTTTCTGCAATTGTGGACGACTGTTTCTGTTTCTGTTTTATTTCTTGGCAGCAGTGGGTGTTGTTCAGCATTTCAACCCCTTCCAGTGTTTAGGAAGTATTTCTCTTTGGTGAAAAGGTTAAGTTCCATCTTTCTCTGAATTTAACAAAATCAAATATTCACTTCGTTTGCATCCCTTGCAGCTAAATTTTGGGCACATAACTCAGGCTTGAACCACTCTGAATTTTTAGTAAAGAAGTAGGCAAGAAAGCACAAGCATAGATGGCAGTGATAGACATTTGGAGCAAAAGACAGTTCCAGAAGTTTCTGTGGTTGGGTTGTTGTGGATACATCAGAGTCCTTTCTTCACAAAAACAGTTCTGGTTTGGGGTGCTGTTTCTATCTGAGTAATGCTTGAACTATATTTCTCTCTGATTCTGTTGGCTTCTCATCATAGTTTTATTCTTCATTTTCTGCATAAATCAGCTAGGTTAGTTTACTTTAAGTTGAAACTAAAAACTATATTGTACTTCATCTCTGACATCTCTCACATCCATAATCAGTCAGTCATTAAATCCTATCTCAGTTACATTTTCTGGATAAATATCTAATTTTTTTCCTTGTTTCTCCTTATAAAACAGTCAAATCATTAGAATGGACCATTGCAGTATTCTTTCTGATAGCCTACAAACCACCAACATGCAACCCTATCAGTTATTTCTATTTAGATCTTACACTTAAAACCTTCTGACATTTTTACATTGACATTAGGAGAAAATCTAAAACTATGGTTATCACTTGAAGGCCTTCTAAGGTGTAGAACTTACCTACTCCCAAGCTTTACCTCCTGTCTCCTCATACCTGGCTTTTGTTAGGTCTTTAAACACACTAGACATCTTCCTGCCTTTTGACTCAAAGTTTGTGCACATGATGGTCCCACGGACTGGAATGTTCTTTCCCCTACTTTCTTATATGCATAACTCCTGCTCATCCTTAAGTTACTGCCAAACACACATTCTTAAAGTAGATTAAAACTCCATCAGCTGGATAAGATCTGCCCTTTAATCTCTGTTACTTCAGGGTATAGTGTAGTCACAGCCATATAGGAACTCAATAAACATCAGCTGAATTAATAAATGAGTAAACAGTGAAATACACTATTGCTTTTATAATGTGTATTTTCCCATATACGTTTTTTGTTAAAACAGTTGTCATGTTTATATTAAAATTCTGTACTCCAATCACAAAGTTTAAAACCAAAGGCAGTAGGATTCATCTTGGTCTCTGATAAATACTATGCTCTGTGCTTTAGTAACTAAAATTTGACAGCCAACCTTGCTGGTGGCAACTGTGAAAAAGGAAGAAGCAAAAATATGAGGAGAAAGTGTCATCTTGGTTAAAAACTTGGAAGAATATGTGTTTACTTTTCTAACTTCCATCACTCTAACCAGAAATCTCATCTGATTATCAGGATATCTCTGCAAAGTTGATTGGGAGTTTTAACTCACAAATTTGTTATTTTCCCTAGTTTTATTTATAGTTAACAACTCAAAATTGGATATTTTTAAGATGTAGAATTTGATGTATTGATATACATATACACTGTGTATACATATTTATATGTATATACATATACAAATACAAGCAAGATAATCAACATATCAACTGTCTTTTCACATAGTTACCATTTTCTTTTTTTCCGTTTTTGTGGTGAGAACAGTGAAGATCTACCCTCTTAGAAAATTTCAGGTATACAATGCAATATTGTTAGCTGTTATCACATCATGGTACATTAGATCTCCAGAAGATATTCATCTTATATAACTGAATCTTTGTATGCCTTGACCGGTATCTTTCATTTTACCCCCTACTCCCAGTCCCTGGTAACCACCATAATATTTTTTGTTTCTATGAGTTTTACAATTTAGAATCTACACACAAGTGAAATCAGCAAATTTGTTTTAACCTCTGTCTGCCTTGTCTTTTCCTTCATCAGCTGAGCCTGAAGTGGCTTTTCGGACTCTTGGAAAGTCAACTGTTAAATAACAGCTCTGCAGTCAGTTCTCTCCTTTTGAGTGTGGGAATGCCCTTGGGAAAGAAAGTAGTGCCCTATTCACATATCCTTATAAGCACTCTAACATAATTGGCAAATACCAATGGCGTTTTCCAGTGGGAATCTTTACCGATGATATGCCTTTAGCAGGATGAACTTGGTTGCATTAGTTTGTATATGCAAATCCAAGCAGGAGTTTATTGAAACTGAGTACAAAATGTTGATTTTATACTCATATATTAATATATGAGTATAAATATATATGTTTAAACTTATGTATTATAAATTCTTAATCAAATTATTAAATAAATTAAATAATAAATTTTATAGTAAATATAAATGTATATGTTATTAATATATATTTAAATCCCATATATTAATCCTTTGTACATATATTAATCTGGGCCAGGGACATCCTCATGCTGCAACAATGAAACTGTTGAGGTATATTAGGGACTCTGAGCCTCCCCTGGCTTCATCTCTCCCTGCTTCACTTCTCCATAGTGATTACCGACATCCTTGAAATTATTACTGAAGTTTAAAACTGTCTGAGGTCTCCAGTTCACAGGAAATATCAAAGGTTGATTGTGAGAATTAAAAAAAAAAGATAGTGTAGATAAAACCACAGTGGAAATGTACAAAAGATTAAACAGATATAGAAGATACTTTATCGGTCTTAAATGCATGGAAAATATGTTCTGAAAACCAAGCTAATGTTTTCAGATTGATATCTTTTTAAAACAACAATGAAAGTAAATTTTTATGCATAAGAGTTATTATCTTGTGTTTCCTAATGTGTATTAGAAATACATTTAAAAAATAAGGAAATAGAATTTTCAAGATGGCAGCAGGGTAGGAGGACCCTAGGCTCATCTTCTCTCAGGAATAAAACTAGATAACTAGTAAATCATCCTAAAAACCCCAGAAATCAGCCTTAAGGTTGACAGAACAATCTCTCCAATTAAAGGGAGAGAAGAGGCCACATTCAAGAGTGTAGGAAATACAGAGATGTGGTTTAGGGTGAAGTAGATCAAGGGTGCTTTTGAGGGGATGGAGCCGTGGTCATAAAGAAGGGTGAGAAGGAGAGAGGAACATGCAGGGGAATGCACAAGGAGAATGTTTCTCCAAAGCCATCAGCTTGGGAAACAGGAGGGGCTGAATTTTGTGAGTTCTTATAATCAGTGAGGCTTAACGCCTGGAGTTTTAAAGGTTAGCATGCTTGGCTGGGATAGAGACTGAAAGAACTGCTCTGTTCCTGGAGAGAAGGCAGGCAAATAACCCCTGGGGTAGACAGTGCTGAAACAGTGATCTGAGGAAAGTCTGGAGCATGCAGGAGGGATTATTCACTCTTCTCCTGGTGCTTCTCTGAGAGGTAGCATTCACAAAAATGCCTCTCCAGGAACAAAGGAGCTGGGTAGTGCCAATTCCTTACCCCATGCTTCAGCATAAACATAGTCATTTGCTGGAAGCAACACAGCATGGACACTAGCTGCCTAACTTTTTTACACCAAGACCCACCTTCCCGTTCTCTGGCAGGACTGCTCTTCTCAGTCAAACTTGCCTCTACTCCAATGCAACAGGCCCGGCTCCCAGAAGACCAGCACAAATCCCAGTCCACACCACATCTCCTGACCAGATAGTTTTGCCGGCCTCAGTTCTGGTGGAGTTGGTGTCAGGTCTCATTTCACAAGCAGACCAAAGCCACATTCAGGCCAGGGACCAAACACTGCCCACTGCAGGCAAGGAGAAATTTTGCAGACAATAAGTCTAAAAGATAGAGCAGCCAAAACACAATAGCAAAGTGCATTTTGCCCTGGGCACTACATGGCCTCTTCTTCATAAGGTCATTACCTTCAGGAGCAGAAGACATAACTGCCTTTTCTAACACATGGAAGTCAGAGACTTAGACAAAATGCCAAGATGAAGGAATTTATCCCAAATAAAGAGCAAGGTAAGGATGGTCAGAGACCTAAGCAAAACAGTTAATAAGTAACACACCTGATAGAGAATTTAACACACAAATCATAAGGATACTCACTGAGCTTGAGAGAAACATAGAAGACATCAGTGACCCTTACCACAGAGATAAGACAGTTAAAAAATAATCAGAGATGAAAAAAGCAACAGATTATTTTGGAAATAGGCTTGATGCAGTCAACAGCAGGCTAGAAGAGAAACAGGAATGAAGTAAACATCTAGGAGATAAAATAGTGGAAAATAATGAAGCTGAACAAAAGAAAGAAAGAAGAATTACACAACACAAGAATAGACATAGGAAACTCAGTGACTTTGTCAAACATAGTAATATTCATATTATAGAAGTCCTTGCAAAAGAGAGAGAAAATGAGCAAAAAATTTACTTCAAGAAATAATAGCAAAAAACATCCCTAATCTGGGGAAGAAAACAGACATCCAGATCCAGGAGAGAAAGAGCTCCCATCAAAAACAACAAAAACAGTGCAACACCAAGACATAGTAGAGCTAAATTTGCAAAATTTAATCATAAAGAAAAAATTTTAAAAGCAGAAAAACAAAAGAAGTCTTTAACTTATAAGGGAAAACCCATAAGACTAACTGGAGAGTTTTCAACAGAAACTTGACAAACCAGAAGAAAGAGCCATAAAATATTCAAAGTGCTGAATGGGAAAAATCTGTAGCCAAAAATATTCTATCCAGCAAAGCTATCATTCAAAACAGAAGGAGAGATAGAGTTTCCCAGATGGAGAAAAGTTAAAGGAATTCACTAAACCATCCCTGCAAGAAATATTAAAGGAGACTCTTTGAATGCAAAGGAGAGGCCAGAAGTGATAAAGATATGAAAAGATCAGAGAAAGTCTCCAAAAACAATGATACAACAAATAATAAAATGGTACTAAAGACATATCTATCAGTAATCACTCTGAATGTAAATGGACCAAATGCTTCAAAAGACAAAGGCTATCAGAATGGATAAAAAAACAAAACAAAACAAAAAAAAAACAAGACCCATGTATATGCTTCCTACTAGAAACTCATTTTAGACCTAATGACACCTGCAGATTGAAAGTGACGGCAGGAGAAACATTTATTACACAAATGGTGTAAAAAAAAAAAAAGTTGAGTAGCAATACTCATATAGGACAAATGAAAATTTAAAACAAAGACTGTAAAAAAGAGACAAAAAAGGGCATTATATACTCCTAAAAGGGAATGATCCAACAAGAAGAGATAACAATTATAAATATTTATGCATCCAACATGGGAGCACTCAAGTATATAAAACAATTAATAACAAACATAAAGAACTCACTGATAAAAACACAATAATAATAGAGGATTTGAACACTTGAAGAAACAGAAAACTTGAACAGACCAATAACCAGCGAAGAAATTGAATTAGTGGACAGATCATCTAAACAGAAAATTAAAAAAAAATGCTACTAGACAACAAATGATTCAACCGGGAAATAAAAAAAGAAGTTAAAAAATAAATGGAAATAAATGAAAATAAAAACACAATGGTCTGAAACCTTTGGGATGCAGCAAACTGGTTTTAAGAGGGAAGTATATAGAAATACAGGCCTACCTCAAGAAGCAAGACAAATCTCAAATAAACAACCTAACGTTATGACTGAAGTAACTAGGGAAAGAATAACAACTGAAGCTTAAAGCCAGAAGAAGGAAGAAAATAATAGATTAGAGCAGAAATAAATGATACAGAAACTAAAAAAAGAACAGATCAATGAAGCCAAGAGTTGGTGCTTTGGAAAAAAAATCCATAAAATTGATAAGCCTTTAGACAGACTTATCAAAAAGAAAAGAGAAAGGACCCAAATAAATAAAATTACAAATGAAACAGGAGAAATAAAAACCACCACAGGCTAGAACACAACCACAGAAATACACTACAGAAATACAATTATAAGAGAATATTATGAAAACTATATGCCAACAAATTAACAAGTTCCAAATAACTTGGAAGAAATGGAAAAAATTCCTAAAAACATATGAACTACCAAAACTGAAACAGGAGGAAATAGAAAACTTGAACAGACCAATAACCAGCAAAGAAATTGAACAGTAATCAAAAATTCCCAACAATGAAAGTCCAGAGCCGGATGACTTCATGCCCAAATTCTGCCAACCATTTAAAGAAGATGTAATACCTGTTCTTCTCAAACTATTCCAAAAAATAGAATAGGAAGGAAGACTTCAAAATTAATTCTATGACATCAGTGTTATCCTGATACCAGAAGCAGACAATTATCTACTAAAAAAGAGAATTACAGGTCAATATTCCTGATCAATATAGATGCAAAAATTCTTAATAAATTACTAGCAAACAGAATCCAACAATACTTAAAAAAATAATTCACCGGGGCGCCTGGGTGGCTCAGTGGGTTAAGCCGCTGCCTTCGGCTCAGGTCAAGATCTCAGGGTCCTGGGATCGAGTCCCGCGTCGGGCTCTCTGCTCCGCAGGGAGCCTGCTTCCCTCTCTCTCTCTTTCTCTCTACCTGCCTCTCCATCTACTTGTGATCTCTGTCAAATAAATAAATAAAATCCTTTTTTTTTTAATAATTTTTTATTTTTTATAAACATATATTTTTATCCCCAGGGGTACAGGTCTGTGAATCACCAGGTTTACACACTTCACAGCACTCACCAAAGCACATACCCTCCCCAATGTCCATAATCCCACCCCCTTCTCCCAAACCCCCTCCCCCCAGCAACCCTCAGTTTGTTTTGTGAGATTAAGAGTCACTTATGGTTTGTCTCCCTCCCAATCCAAAATGATAATTCACCATAATAAAATGGGATTTATTCCTCAGTTACAAGGGTGGTTCAATATTTGCAAATCAATTAATGTAATACATTAGATTAATAAAAATAAGGACAAGAACTATGATTATTTCAGTAGATGCAGAGAAAGCTTTTGACAATAAGAACACCCATTCACAGTAAAAACTCTCAACCAGGTAGCTTTGAAGGGACTATAATTCAACATAACAAAGTCCATATATGAAAAATCCACAGTTAATGCAATCCTCAATGGGGAAAACCCGAGAGTTTTTCCTCTACAATCAGGAATAGGACAGGGATGTTCACTCTCACCATGCTTGTTTAGCATAATACTGGAAGTTCTAGCCACAGTAGTCACATAGCAAAAATAATAAATTAAACAAACAAATAAATAAATGGCATCCAAATCAGCAAGGAAGATGTGAAACTTTCAGTATTTGCAGATGACATGATGACATGATACTCTATATAGCAAATAAAAAAAACTACAACTGATTAGATTAATTCTGTAGAGTTGTAGGATACAAAATCACCATATAGAAACCTGTTGCATTTCTATATACCAATAATGAAGCAGCAGGGAAAAAAATTTAAACAATCAATCCCATTTGCAATTTCACCAAAAACAATAAGATACTTAGGAATAAACCTAACCAAAGAGGTGAAAGACCTGTACCCTGAAAACTATTAAACACCAATGAAAGAAATTGAAGATGACACAAAGAAAGGGGAAAACATCCTGTGTTTATGCCCCAGAAAAAATAATATTGTTAAACCGTCTATATAACCCAAAGAAAAGATTTTATTCATGTATTTGACAGAGAGAGAGAACCTGAGCAAGAGAGTAGCAGGCGGAGGGAGAGTGAAAAACAGCCTCCCTTTGAGCAGGGAGCCAGACTCAGCTCTATCCCAGGACCCTGAGATCATGACCGAGCTGAAAGCAGATGCTTAACAAACGGAGCCACCCAGGTGCCTCTCAGTCTACACATTTAATGGAATCCCTATCAAAATATCACCAACATTTTTCACAGAGTTAGAATAAACAATCCTAAACTTTTGTATGGAACCACAAAAGACCCCAAATAGCCATTGGAAAAGCAAAACAAAGCTGGAGGCAGCACAGTTCCAGACTTCAAGTTATATTATAAATCTTTAGTGATCAGGGGCACCTGAGTGGCTCAGTGGATTAAAGCCTCTGCCTTTGGCTCAGGTCACAATCCCAGGGTCCTGGGATGGAGACCTGCATTGGGCTCTCTGCTAAGCAGGGGTTCTGCTTCCTCCTCCCTCTGCCTGCCTCTCTGCCTGCTTGTGATCTCTGTCAAATAAATAAATAAAATTTTTAAAAAAATTTTAAAGCTTTAGTGATCAAGACAGTATGATACTGCCACCAAATACAGAACAGAAAAGTAAGAAAAGAAAACCAAGAAATGAACACACCACTGTATGTTTAGTTAATCCTCAACAAAGCGTGAAAGAGGATCCCATAGGAAAATGATAGTCATTTCAACAAACGGTGTTTGAGAATCTGGACAGCATCATGCAAAAGAATGAAATTGGACCACTTTCTTATACTAGACCCCAAAATAAATTCAAAATTAATGAAAGACCTACATGTGAGACCTGAAACTGTAAAAATCTTAGAGGAGAACGCAGGCAATAACCTCTTTGACAACTTCCTTCTAGACTGTCCCTGGGGGAAGGGAAACAAGAGCAAAAATAAGCTACTGGGACTTCATTAAAATAAAGAACTTCTGCACAGTGAAGGAAGTAATCAATAAAACTAAAAACCTACAGAATGAAAGAAGATATTTGAAAATGACATAAAGGGTTAGTATCGAAAGTATATAAAGAACTTGTATAGCTTAACATCCCCAACATTAATAATTCAATTAAAAATGGGCAGAAGAACTGAATAGACTTTTTTTTCAATGAAGACATACAGATGGCCAACAGACACATGAAAAGATGATCAGTGTCACTCTTCATCAGGGAAATACAAATCAAAACTACGATGAGCTATTACCTCACACCCATCAGAGTGACTAAAATCAGTAACACAAGAAACAACAGGAAAAAGGGGAATTCTTTTGCACTTTTGGTGGGAAGGCAACCTGGTGCAGCCACTAGAAAACAATATGGGGGAATAAAAAACAGTATGGAGATTCCTCTACAAGTTAAAAATAGAACTACCCTACAATCGAGCAATTACGCTGCCAGGTATTTACTCAAATACCTAATTCTAATTCAAAGAGATATATGCATCCAGATGTTTATAGCATGTAGGTAAGATAATAACCCAGAGCCATTTAAAAGAATTTAAAAGATACCACTGTCTTAGAGATTTATAAGCAATTAGAACTATTTAAAATAGTTCTGTAGCTATTTTAAGACAGAATTCTGTTAAATATTTTTTTTAATTTGTTGTGCTGTTTAGTGTTCCATTAGAATTATACTCACTTTAATGGATAGAACTTCTCAGAACTTTTATTTTTATCTGTCTTTTTAATCTGAAAATTTTTTTTCTTTAAATATCTACTTATGATAATGAATGGACACCACAGTGATTAACAATGTGAGGTCAAAATCTCTTTCTGAAAAACGAAAAACAAAATACAAAAACAGATGCCCTGTGTAATAATGCCAGCATTTAAGTGGAAATAAACCACCTGTTTTCCTGAAATAAGATAAAAAACAACCTCCTCCCAAAAACCTCTCTGTGAAATAAAAGAAAAGCCAAAGGTCATTTTTGAAAATCTTCATTTTCATGTGTTTCTTAGTTGTAGTTTTAAAAGAAGAACAAGAAAATGAAATGCTGTGGTTATCTTTTTCCTTGTCTCATTATTTCTTCTTACCCTCCTTATGATAGGTTCAACTGAAGAACCTGGGAGTTGATTATTTGGTATGTCAAAGAGACCTCCAGCACAGATTTTATGTAGGTGTATTTCTTTGGGAGTCAGAACCTTCTAAATTGTAGCCTCTATTTTTGAATTTAGTTACTCATTACAACGCTGCCTACAACATCGAGGAAACAAACTGAGAATAAATTTTTATATATTTTTTTTAAATAAGGGGCTATGGAGAAGAAAACTAGAAGAGCTTTTCAATGAACAAGTTTAACTGAACTGCTTCTGTTTGAAAATAAAACATATAAAAATTGAAAACTCAGAAAAATGAAAGCTTTTTTACTTTTTCAAAGTGGGAAAAGACAGTGTTGTATAATAGCAGGATTTTTAGAACCTCATCAGAAGGCAAATAACAGAGTAATCTCAGAAATTGGGACATGTGTTCAAGTATTGTAAAAGACAGAGCACCTAGGGTGTTGCTACATTGAATTGGCAGTGTTAATCCCAGGCGATTTTGTCCCTTCCATTTTCAATAAAGAAATTATTCAGAGAGGCAAAATCGGGAAATACAACCAAGGATATATCTCACTTTCATACTATGCCAATATTCACAAAATGATAGTGTATTAAATTTGGGAAAAGTCATAGATATCAAAAAGGCTAAAATTCTCATTTTATCATGATATAAGTGTGTATACATAATAAATGATGTAGTTAAGAATAGATCCAAGGCATAGGGCTTCTGTTCTCTCTCTCTCTTTTTTTTTTTTTTATAGAGAGTAGTAATTTACAAATCTGTGTATTTATACTGATTCAAAAGATCCTTTCCTGTTCATACTTCGAGAGCACAAAGAAAACCTTATGTAGTCATTTGAATAGTGGGAATTTGATTAACCCCTAAAGGAAAATAGGTTGATGAAAAAGCTGTGAATGGGGTAAATTGTTTAAGTATACACACAGTTAACTTTATAAATTCATTTTTAAAATAATTATATACTTGTCCATAAAAAATGTAAAGTTAAAGATAGCACCTCAGAGAAGTAGTGACAGCCTAACTATAAATTATTGTCAGTCAGTATTAATTTGAACAGAAATTTGTTTTCAGCTTGATGAGCCAACTTTAGCACCAATGAGACTCAAATCCATATTGACAGAAGGACATAAGGATCTACATTCCATAGTATTTCTCTGTAGAGGAAATTCTGCATGGATTTCTTGTACTTCTGTACATCTTGAGAGCAGAGGCACTGAATGTCCTTGTTCTAGACTATCTTTGCAGAAATGTGTACAGCAAATGGATATTTTTGATATCTGTTCCAATATAATAAAGATATCTCCCTCCAAGGCAAAGGCAAGCAGGTTTATGCCCATTTTAAAGGTCAGGTTTCCTAATCTCGGGTTTCTCCTTTATTGATGTAATCCACTGCATGTTCTGGTGTCACCTGGCACTTCTCATCACTCAGTGGGAATCTGAGTTCAGGAAACAAGCATAAATAATAAAAATAAAAATAAATAATAATAATGACTATTGCTATTGCTGTGAGCAACAAAAAAATTATCCTCCTCTGACCCAGAGTTTCAGGCTTCCTGCCAGTGACTGAGAAACTAGCAGACCAATTTGTAAATTTGCAAGCAAAAAGAAAAATTTCAGGACACAGGTGTGGCTCCGTCAGTTAAGCATCTGCCGTGGGCAAATCATGATCCCAGAGTCCTGGGATTAAGTTCTACATCAGGTTCCCTGCTCAATGAGAAGTCTGCTTCTCCCTCAGCCCCTCCCCCATTCCTGCTTGTGCTTGCTCTCTCTCTTTCTCTGTCTCACTCACAGAAATAAATAAAGTATTAAAAAAAATCTCAGACCCTAATGTTCTTGAAATTGCCATTGCCGTTTATTCTGTATACTCCAATCAGATTCATATTTATAAAGCACATATCTCATTATGTGTCTATCAGAAATCTCCAGTGTTTTCCAATGAAGTATAGATTCTCACCAAGGAATTTTTTTTTAATTTTTTATTTTTTATAAACATATATTTTTATCCCCAGGAGTACAGGTCTGTGAATCACCAGGCTCACCAAGGAATATAAAACCTTCCTTTAATGGTTCCAACCTCACTTTGTGTCCAGTTAACTATAGTGTTTCACCAAGGAATGAAAAGTATTTCATTACGTGGCTCCAATTTACCTTTGTAATTTTGTGTCTTGTGCCCTGATCAGATCTCCTTTTACCATCCCCATGGCCTTTTGTCCGTTACTTCCTATCACATGATCATACTGTCCTTTCTCTCATTTCTGTTACCTTTCACAAACACTCTAACTTATACAAAACTTGAACTGTTGTGGTGGTGCAGTGTGGCACCAACCAGGTCCTCCTTCAGGAAGGTGTGATTTATTCTCAGAGTCCTAGGTCTGGTGTCAGCAGACAGCCCTCAGCTTATTCTGTTACAACAGTTGCCCTTAGACATGCAAAGCTTCCGTGCCCAAGATCTTGTCTCCTTCCCATGGGCAGCTTATATCTAATGACTGGCCAATGAAGGGAAACTAAGGCTCAATCAAAATTGGGACAGCTCTAAAGGCTGCCCCAGCTTCAGACTTCCCTATTATTTTGGGTGATGTTTTGTTGTGACCACATCACAATCCTGCTTTTCTTCCTCTTTCTTGTTACTACACTTCCTGTACACAAATCTCAGTGTTAGACTCTTTCCTGGGTAGCCCAACCAGTAAGTTGCCATCATGCATGGAATGTAATCTTAAGAAAGGGCCTGCCTCTTCCTTATTTCTTTCTTTGTTGTTGTTGTACCTGTATCAGGCACCCTTGTTAATAGCTGTTCAATAAGTATTTATTGAATCAAATTGAACTGATGGACTGGAGAAGCTTACATTGCATTTTTATCATCAGCATCCAAGATGAATGTAGAATATGATACTAGGAGGATCGCCCTAACAAAGTGTTAAATATGAAGTGATAAATATCTATAGAATCCAGAATCAATTAAAAAGACACTATTACTTGGGCACCTGGGTGGCTCAGTGGGTTAAGCTGCTGCCTTCGGCTCAGGTCATGATCTCAGAGTCCTGGGATCGAGTCCCGCATCGGGCTCTCTGCTCGGCAGGGAGCGTGCTTCCCCCTTCTCTCTCTCTGCCTGCTTGTGATTTCTCTCTCTGTCTAATAAATAAATAAATAAAATCTTAAAAAAAAAAAGACACTATTACTCAAAAGAGTCAAAGGAATATTACCATTTGAATTGAATCTAGAAAACGTTGGTTGATTATCTAACAAATCTTATCTTTCCTATCTAAAAGGAATTAAGTTTGTATTTGTCTAGAATAAATTAAGGGAAAGTAATGCGAAATAAATTCAGACAAAGGGAGGGAAGTATTTACTCACTATCACTTTTACTTTTATGAATGAGACTAATGGTTTCAAGAGCAAAACTGAGTGGTAGCATTTATACATATAAAGTGAAGTAAGATTGTTTCCAGGATTTCGTATTGGTCAAGAGTACTGTGAGCTTCTTAAAAAACAATCTTGAAAACTTACTCTTGAAATTAAAGAAAAAAAATAAAAAAAAACCCAGTAGCTTAACCTAAAATATCCCAAATAGCTCCAAGAAAATAGATGTTTTGGCAGTAATGTGCCGGTAGGAATTGAAAAATAAGCTACAAATAGAATAAATAACCAGTTGTAGCAAAAGCTCTAAGTATATTCTAACAGTAACCACCACCCACCCACTTACAGTTTCTCATTACTCTTTCAAACACTAGAAAGCTTCAGATAACTGATGCTGTATTGTAAAATGTGTTTTCAGGTTGATAAAAAGCTACTAGATTATAAACAAGTGTGTGCTCCTGGGCATATTGAATGTTTGTTGAATGTCAACAGGTGTACTTATTTCTTGTTTGGGCTTTACAGTAAATGATGGATCATGGCCTTCCATTACAAAGTATCCTTAATCTTTCAGCTTATGTATCATCTGTTTTCCCAGCTGAGTCTTTAAGTCATTGGCCTTTAACATCTAGAAAACAGCTTTGTGAGTTTGATATAGTTCTTTTTTTTCCCTTAAGTGTTCTTTTTCCAGCTATATTTTTTCTCTTGAAATGTCATCCCTAGAGAAAATGTTTTGAAAAAAAATTCACAATTATTTGAAATGGTTATTGACTAATTATTATCCTTTCTCTTTCATATCTAATTTATTATTTGTTGACACTAATTTATTATGTGGTAATATTGTTTGGCTCTACTCACATTTTCATTATGTTTATTTCATAATATGAGAACAAAAATAATATTTAAGTTTGAACAAAATTTCTTCATTATAAGTAATGTAATATTTCTTTGTTGTAGCATCTGATATTTGCATTTGCCTTCCTGCCTATTTTAAGTAGCCAAAATATAATGTAAGAACATGACTCCAGTAGCAAAATGAGACTCCTAGGTACTTTAAACAAGTATATGATACTTGATTCTTTGCTGTTTTTTTTTTTTTTTTTTTTCACTTTCTCATTGTAGGTACTGTTGGAATTATGGTTGCATGAACTCTTAGTTGCACAGAATATGTCAACAAGTTGTAGGCTGTTTGCATCCTGAGCCCTAGGCAGTTTATGCCTGAAGCATCCCCTAGCCATTATGACAACCAGAAGTGTCTCCACATATTTCCAGCCATCTCCCAGGGGAATAGCACTGCTCCATTTTCTTACTCTGCTTCTGATTCTAATTTTTATTACTAGTTATAGCAAAGGTAGTATAGTAATTTCTTCTGCTTCTTGTGTTACCCTCAACTTTCCACTCTTTTTGTTAAGGTTTTGTTTATTTATTTGACAGAGAGAGACACAGCAAGAGAGGGAACACAAGCAGGAGGAGTGAGGGAGGGAGAAGCAGGCTCTCCACTGAGCAGGGAGCCCTAGGCGAGACTCGATCCCAGGACCCTGGGATCATGACCCTAGCCGAAGACAGGCGCCTAATGACTGAGCCACCCAGGTGCCCCAAAACAGGTGAATGGTTTGAAGTGATAGAATTCTTATGCTCAAAATCTTTCAGGGATATCTGTATTAATTTTCTAGGGCTGCCACAAAAAATTATCACAGACTTGGTGACTTAAAACTACAGTAATTCATTCCCTCATAATTCTGGATGCCCCAAATCCAAACCTGAGGATTTGGTAGGGTCAGTTTCTTCTGGGTGCTCCAAGGGAAAAGCCGCTCTATTCCTTTCCCATAGTTTCTGGTGATTGCCAACAATCCCTGGCATTCCTTGGTTTATAGACACATCACTCCAGTCTCTGCCTCCATCTTCACAATGCCGCCTTCTCTGTGTTTATCTCTTTTATCAGGACAGTTTCACAAGATTTAGTATCCACCCTAATCCAGTGTGCTTTCTTCTTGTTCTTTATATTAATTAAATCTATAAAGGCCCTATATTCAAATAAGGTCACATTCTGAAGTTCCAGGAGGGTATGAACTTGGGGGGACATTATTCAACTCACAATAGCACCTATTGTTTTTAAGGCCACAGTTCTCATGGTTTAGAAGGCCTGACATGATCAGGAACTGCTTTGCTTTTTCAGATTTTATGTCTTAGCAGTCTCCTCTCTTATACTGGACTCTGAGCACTGGTCAGACTTCCTTCGGTTATGCTATTCCCCTTCCAGAACTGAGATCTCAAATTAAAAAATCACATCTGGTCTCAGGTTAAAAATCACTTGTTTAATGATTCTGTAAGACTCTGTTTAGAGCATTTGTCCCTCTGTTATATTTCCAGGATGCATATCTCATAGCCTGCCATTCCTGGCACTATATCAAGCACTGGGATACAATAGCGAATGAATTGGATTTGATTCCACAAGGTCCATGGCAAAGATTATATCACCATGTGTCTATAGACCATTACCATGTCCTGTGCTAATTAGCTAATTAACTAATTAATGTTAGTTAGTTTTAGTTGTCCTTTATAGATGGCATGGGAAATTTTTACTGATTTATTTGTATATGATTATTGAAGAGCATTTGCTGTAGTAATCCTACATTGAAATACTTGTTTGATGTCTTTAGTCTTTTGGAGAACATTTTATTTATACATAATTAGCACTATAATTTCAAGAATTGCCCGTAAAAAGTCAGGCCTACTATAGACTAGCATTGTCCTTGCCTTACAAATATTAATACTGCTTAACATAAGCTTTAATCTTCTAAACCTAAATGAAGACAAACATGGGCTATGTGCAATAATTGGAAGTCACCTTTAAAGAGGCAGTGGAAATTACTAATCCAACTTGATTTTTGATGTAAGTTGAGTGGAAGAATTTTATTTAACCCAACATATTCCCTATTTCCATTGGATGACCCAAATCACCAGATCAACCCTTGCAATGGTCAGCAGATTTGAAGATCTTATAAACTAGAGAAACTAGAGAAATTCTAAGTTTGAGTAATCCTTAGTATAAATTTGAAATTGACTTGTCTATCAGGATGCTCATATTTGAGGTTCAGCCAAGCAATTTGTGAAAACTTCTTAATCATTTACCAGAAATACATGCTTTGTACTTTACTGATGACATCACAGAGATTTAAAGGACTACTGGTGATGGATTTTTGAATATACTTCAATGTTCACTTAAATAAACACATATATTAGAAATCTGGGTGCTATTGGCATAGTGTCTCCTATATTTGATAAATTTTATATCAGTATTCAAGTTGAAAGCTTTATTTAAAATTTTGTTTTAGGGGTGCCTGGGTGGCTCAGTGGGTTAAAGCCTCTGCCTTTGGCTCAGGTCATGATCTCAGTGTCCTGGGATTGAGCCTCACATTGGGCTCTCTGCTCAGTGGGGAGCCTGTAGAGAAAGAGTACCCTCTTTCTCTGCCTGCCTCTCTGCCTGGTGATTTCTGTATGCAAATAAATGAATAAAATCTTTAACAAAAAATAAAATAAGGGATGCCTGGGTGGCTCAGTTGGTTAAGCTGCCGAGACCCACATCGGGCTCCTTGCTCCGCAGGGAGCTTGCTTCTCCCTCTGACTCTGCCTCCCACTCTGTCTGCCTGTGCTCGCTCTCTCTCTCTCTGACAAATAAATAAATAAAATCTTAATTAATTAATTAATTAATTAAATAAAAATAAAATTTTGTTTTAGTTAAAACAAGGTAAAAAGGTGTGATTTTCCATTTTTGATCCTAGGGAATTGGATGAGTCTATTGCTCAAATGTTTTGAATGAGCTAGTCAAGCTTTTGTGTCTTTCACAATTGTTTGGAATATGCTTATAAATAACAATATTAAAAAAAAAAAACTTTAAGGGGGCTTGGTACCTCAGTAGGTTAAACATCTGCCTTCAGCTCAGGTCACGCTCCCAGGGTTCTGGGATCAAGCTGGAAGTCCTGCTTCCTGCTCAGCAAGGATCTTGCGTCTCACTCTCCCTCTGTTTCTCCAACTTGCGCGCTCACTCGTTCTCTCTCTCTTTCACTCACGCTCTCAAATAAGTAAATAAAGTCTTGTACAAAAACCTTTAAATATGGTGGATTATTTTGGATCCAGTAAGAATTGTAAAAATGAACACAAAATGTTCAATAAGATTTTATTTTTGGAAGGATAGTCCTTGTATTTCCTGAGATGTCTTCTTTGGGGGAGAGATGAGGACCGCCATAATAAAGTACCGTAGACTGGAAGCCTTAAAACAACAGACATGTATTCTCTCACAGTTCTAGAGCCTAGAAGTCTGAAATTAAAATGTTGACAGGGCCAGCCCTATAGAGAAAGAGCCTCCTTTGCCTCTTCCAGCTTCTGGTGGGCCCAGAGGTTCCTTGCTTGGGACAACATATTTTCTAATTTCTGCCTCCATCCTTCCGTGGCCATCAATCCCTGATTCTGTGTCCAAATATTCTTCTTCTTATAAGGACACTGTCATATTGGATTAGGGTCCACTTTAATCGTCTAGAGTGATCTCATCGTAACCTTATTATATTTGCAAAGACACTATTTCCAAATAAGGTCACATTCACAGGTACCAGGTG
Organism: Mustela putorius furo; assembly: GCF_011764305.1. Taxonomy (NCBI): domain Eukaryota; kingdom Metazoa; phylum Chordata; class Mammalia; order Carnivora; family Mustelidae; genus Mustela; species Mustela putorius. Next base: position 524,565 of record NW_025421443.1, read on the forward strand.
TTGGAACCTCACCATATCTTTTAAGTGGGTGATGGGAAGGCTCCACTCAACCCATGGCAGGGCCTACGTACTAAAGATTTCAGTGCTTTTGCTTTCATTAGTTATTATAGATAATCAGTAAATAGTAATAATAGGCATTATTATTAATAATATCATGGAAAACACATATATACCACTTATGATATACCAGGCCCTGCTTTACATGCATTACAAGTATTAACTCATTGATGGCACTTAAATGAGAATCCAAGAGTCTTACCCTGAAGTGATAATATATCAATAAGCAAATTCTGTTTTAGATTTTAAAAAGACATTCTTAAAATTAGCATTTTGTTTTTGTAATTTTATCCGTTTTATTTTAATTATGTCATGCATCCTTAAAGTTTTCAATGCCTATGAAGTTTTGACCTGCAAAACATACTGGTAGTTTACAAATTTCTCATTAGATTTATTTAAACTTTTTTTGTTTGTTCATTATTAGGGATTGAACCAGTTCCAGATACCATTACCAATGAAACTAGGCCTGCCATAGCAGCTGAAGGCAACCATTTATTACATACACTTCATTTGAGTCTCTTATTAATGGTGACATCTGTTTAAGTCTTAATTACCACATTACTACAACTGGTCCCTTGTCACATTTCCCCTAATTCACTGTAGCATAAACACAAAAGTGAAAAATACATTCCAAGGTAATTATAAGGTTGTTTAGAAATGAGATACATATAAAGAATAATTCACTGCATATTAGACTTATGCTGGTTATTTCTGAGTTGATTTTTGCCTTTTGACAAAAAAGATCAAAACACTAAATTATAAACAAGTCTTTTAATTTTACTCATAAAACTAAAAGTATATATTAATACCCAATTATAAGAAACAATGATTTAAATGTACATTTAGGTAATGTAATTATTAAGATATTTTCTATAATAGGTGTGTTAGAGATAAATTACCTTTGAATTTTGTAACATCCTCAGGAAAGAATTAAAATTATTAATTTTTGCAACAATTATTCATTCATCATTTTTAGTAGCAATGTAATTCTATAAAATATCACCATAATAATGATTTTCTCAGTAATGCTTCTTTAATGCTACTTTAATAGTTGCATTAGTAGTCTTTTACTGCAGGATTGCTGTATGTTTTTTTTTGTAGGCTTTATAGTATCATACCAGTTCATTACTATCAGTGACATTTTCTTAGTGATTAGCTTGTTTAGAGTCTATGGAAATGGAATACTGAGTGGGAAATGCTGGTAGCATCACTGATTCTGTCTGTAATGTAAAGTGATAATAACAAGTAGTAAGCTTACATTATTCCATTTACCCTTCTCAGTAAGCCTGTAAGTGTTACTCTTTTCTTCTTGGAGACAGTGAGATGCAGTAAATAATTTCCTATATTATACCACAAATAGATGGTGGAGCTGGGATTAATGCCTAGGATATCTAATTCCAGAATATGTTCTCTTAAGTATTATGCTATCCTGTACAATCATAATGGTTCTGCCGCCAAATAATTATTATATGGCTACTATATATTCATCTCTGAGACTATTAGTGGGTAACTTAATAAATAAGTGAAAGCTGATGCTTTTTCCTGAAGGGAAAAGATGACATCTATAAGTGAAAGTATTAAAATTAATTATATCAGCAGTATATTAGAAAATATGTTAAATTTTGTCCTGAAAATGTATTTAAGAAAGAAAGCTGAATAAGAGCTCAGTTTTCATTGTGTTGGAACTTGAAAGAACATACCAAAAAAAAAAAAAAAAAAGCATTTTGGATGGGCAGAAGGACAGGCTAGACCTGAAAAGAATGAGGACAAGGAGTTGAAAATTTCACTGAATAAAAGGTGTTCTTTTAAAGAGGATTTGCTCTATCTTTAAGTAATGCATTTGTGACTCATCAATTTTAAAGTATAGGAAAACTAACAGAAAATAAGTAGTGGTAACTATAATTTTGAGGCCTCAGGTGTTTTTTGAAAACAATTCAGATTATCAAAATTTTGAGTCCTCCGGAGACTCAAGGCAGTTAGTAAGTTGTCAGTTGACTTATGAAAGGAATTTACTTGGAGAATACAAATAACAGATTTTTAACAAAGAGCTGTAAAATGGACTTAGGAAAAAATTAGTGTCATTATGTAATTCTCTTTTATGGGCTGCCTATAGAAGATGTAAAATAGAGGCCAGAGCGTATGGAGTGAAGTCAGAATTTATTAGCCAGTATATTTTCCTAAATATATATGTATGTATTGATGAATAGGGCTAGATTTTGCTGGAGTCAAAACCTCAGTTTCTTTGTAAATACAAATTAATTTCTTTGTAAGTGTAAATTGATTTCTCATTCACACACTTCCGAACAATGACTCACAGATCCAGATTGTTTCTTTCTTATGGCATTACCATTTCTGTATGTGGCTCCACTGTTTTTAGGAGGGGAAGAGGGTTTGTGCAATCCACTATTAAGTGACTTGGCTCAGAAGTGCTTCATATCATAACTGCTCTAAGCCATTTCACCAAAACTAACTAGTGATTAAACTGGCCCTACCTAACTCTAACCTAACTCTAAGGTCTGATGAACTGGAGGGTACATGGCTATGAAAGTATCAATGACTGCCTCTGCTGCATCATAGAATGCTATTTCTACAGGACTTCAGCAGAGGATCAGCACGTGATATCTCCCATGCAAAAATGTATTTGGGTTAGGTGTTTAAAAATTAGGTGCATTTCTGTATGTTGACTCTATTTAACACTTTTAATATGCTAATAAGCATTGGCAGTGTTGACGAGAAAGCATATAACATGCAGCATTTCTCAAACTTACTGCACACCATTTTGGTAGCAGGATACAGTGTACTGGGATAACTGTATTCTTAGGGTTTTTGAGAGGCAGTGAGATATGGGGGTATTGTCTGTAAAGTAGATGTGGGTCATTTAGGAAAGATTTCAACAGTACAAATTCATGCGATGTAGACCATAGATAAATCAAGGGCTTAGGAAACAGAATGTTTCATCCATAACATCAAAGTTGTAGGTGAAAGGTCTCCAGGAACAAAAATCTCCAATGAACACACACAAAGAAATACTTATGAGACAAAAATCACTTTAAACTACCCCTTAGACCCAAAGAGAATGAAACCTACCCAACCAAGTCAGAAGTACTCTATGACCTCACCACTCTTTTCTCTCTTCTTCCCGTAATGCTCAAAACCACAGCTAGAAACAAAGGAAATAAGTGAGTTGGATAGAGAGCAGAAGCCAGTTCCATTTCCTTTCCCTAATTAAGACAGCTGCCAATTATGACTCTGGGCATTCAAAAGAGAGAGGGGAAGTCTAAACCTCAGATGACTGTTGAAGCAGGTTGATTAATATGTTGGATTTATTATTTAGTCCAGACTTTGTGTTGTGATTTAAAGTGATTGTAGAACAATTTATTACCCAAGAATGAACGGAAAAGTTAATTATGTGCCCCATTTTTCATGGGATTATTACCCTGAATGTGTAAATATTAAAGGAAGGGGAGTGAGTGTATTAGTTGCAAGAGTTGCCAAAACAAAGTGCCACAGACTGGATGACTTATTAAACAACAATTAGTTGTTTTCACAACTGTGGAAGTTTGAAGTCTGAGATCAGGATGTCAGCAGGGCTGATTTCTTCTGAGGTCTCTCTGGCTTATAGATGGCTACCTTCTCCCTGTGTCTTCAGATACTCTTCCCTCTGCTTGTGTCTTTATGTGTTGTAATTTCCTTTTCCTATGAAGACACCCATCATATTGCATTAGAGCCTACCCTAACAAACTCATTTTAACTTAATTACCTCTTTAAAGAACTTGTCTCTGAGTACAGCCACATTCTGTGCTACTGGAGTTAAAATTTCAACACATGAATTTTGAGGACACACAATTCAGCCCATAATAGGGAAAAAGTTGCAGTTTTATCATATTCAGTGCATCTGGTTCATATCCGTAAATTTTCAGATATTAAGTGACTTGATGTCTTAGAGTAAACTCAGCTTGGCCATTGAATATAACTCTTGGGACACCTGGGTGGCTCAGTTGGTTAAGCAGCTGCCTTTGGCTCAGGTCATGATCCCAGCGTTCTGGGATCGAGTCCCACATCGGACTCCTTGCTCGGCAGGGAGTCTGCTTCTCCCTCTGCCTCTGCCTGCCATTCTGTCTGCCTGTGTTCGCTCTCTCTCCCTCTCTCTCTCTGACAAATAAATAAAAAAATCTTAAAAAAAAAGAATATAACTCTTGTGATATATTCCTGGATTTTAATACAATTTTTAAAAATATTTATTTTTAAGACAGATTATTACATAGTCTATTTTATGTTTTGAGTATATTTATTAAGGTTTGTAGTCTGTATTATGCTGGCAAATCTGCAGGAACAAATAAGAAAACCTACAAAGAAGTGTATCATTTTCATAGAAAAAATGCATTTAAACTTAAATAGCTAACATAAAACATTGAATAATGATTATATACCATTTTAAAAGTCTCTAGGAATATGCAATTAGTCATACGTGCTAATTATTAATATTCACTGCTACAACATCCTTAAAATTTTCTGTGGTTAAAAAGTTTATTTCCATCAAAGTAAATGCACTGGTATTCTGGTTGAATGGTTCTTTTGTGGTTGTCTTTAGTAATTGTCTCAAAGATTCAGGTTCCATTCATTCTGTGGCCCAGATACCATCAAGCATTCAGAGAGCAGGAAAAGAGAATGTGTGAGGAAGGCATATCCTCTCTAAACTGTCTCAGTAGTAACCCATCTGCTCCGCTCACATTCCAAGTACAAGACAGAGTCACATCTTCTTATAAGGGGCTCATTATAGTAGTTCAGCTGTGCATCGAAAGAAGGAGACACGTTTCATGAGCATTTACTTGGTATCTGCCAGAGATGGGTTCACAGTTGAGAGTTAGCCAAACTCTAAAAACTATTAATTATAATATTATCTTAATTATTCTAAGCCAGGAAACCAGTACAAAAGAGAAAACAAAACCAAATTTAAGAGTCTCCAGTCATTATGACAGTGAAGGATAATTTTAATTATAACTTGATTTTAATAATCATGGCTTCTGTAGCATAGATATTTAAGAAAAAGATATAAAACCCAAAGTGTGTCCCAGCTGTTTCATGTTGCAACATGGTGGGCAGTTTCTTGGCTCAGAAAACAAATTCTGGATTACATATGAAATCAAAATTTAAAAGATTTTCATTGAACTATAGTCATGATATGCATCTGTTAATTTTTAATTAACAGGAAGAGGGTGTGGTATGATATAAACTGTCAGTGTCAGAAAGTAAGTCTTTAAATTACTGCTGTCACTTCTTAGTACTTTGGCAGGCAGGTCACTTAAGTTTACTTTGCTAGGCTTCCTCCACTATAAGATGGAGATAGTGTAAGAACATTACTAGGCTCATATGTGATTCAAATGTTGAGATATCTGAACTGTATCGAGGTCAATGGGCACTGTACCATGGCCAGCCACATAAGCAGTGTTTTGTTTAACCATCATTAACATCCTTAACATGATATCAAATAATTCAACTTTAGTGTTTTCCTACTTTGAAATCATCAAGGGTTTGACAGAGAAAGTATTATAAATTCATACATTAAGGATAATTACATCACTTCTGCTTCTTTTCAAAATACATCACAATGATAGAAAAAATTAAAAAAAATTTATACAGCCCAACCAGATACAAGATAGATATCTCCAAGGATCAGTGGAAAAAAGACACAAGAGTTAAAAGTAGGAGCCTGCTGGGCTCAGGAAAGAAAGTCAGGCACCTGGGAACTCAAGGTAACAGGACTGAGAGGCAGTTCCTATCAATTTGGAGAACAAAGTCAGGTTTACTGCTAGAAAATAAAGCTTGAGGCAGAGTTTGCCTGACCTGAAAGGAGCTTGCAAATGTTGCTGCTCTGTCTGTCAGTGTGGATGAGGTCCCTGCGTGGGGAGGCTGCAGCTGTCCCAGGAAAACTGGGAAGCCTTAGCACTTACTCGGAGCCCTTGGAGGCTGCAGCCTAAAACGGGGACTAGCAAAGACTCCAGGCCAGGTTCCTGGCCAAGCCTCCCGCTGGAGAGCATCTAGATCAACCATATTTCTAAAATCATTGTTGGATAGAATCCTCAATCTGTAGGATGAATACTAATTTTAGATTTGAGGGAAAAAGTGTTGGAAGTGATGACAGAACATCTAGATAGAGGGACAAAGAAAAGAAAGGGGAGAGAGAAGGACAAGGAGAATTTTGCAAAACAAAATTCTCAAACAAATGAGGCAAGTAGATAATTAGTTGGTTTATTAATTCCAAGTAATTTTTTTCATCTTTTAATATTCTTTATTTTTAAAATACTATTGATTGCTCATGCAGAGAATGGTACACATTTTTTTTACACCTTTGGTATTTGCATGTTTGCTTGAATGTTTTCATTTTTTTATTAATTATTTTAATTAACATGTTATGTATGTATGTAACCAGGGGTACAGGTCTGTGAATTGACAGGCTTACACACTTCACAGCACTCTCCATATCACATACCCTCCCCAATGTCCATAACCCAACCAAGTAAAATTTTTAAAAAATGAGTTTTTAAAAACTAATATGTGCATTTTCTGAAAATGGATAAAGAAATAATAAGCATGAAAAAGAAGCATGCATTATCAAACAGAAGCAGTTAGGTGTAGAAAAAAAAAGCACCAAAGAATTACTAGAAATAAAAACAAATTAAAATTATTCAATTAATAAACAGGAAAAAAAAGAAAAAAAATCCTCACCAATTAGATAAATATATAGAGAACACAGTTTGAGAGACAGGTATGTTTAAGACAGCATTAAGAAATTTGCTCAGAAAGTAGCCTATAGAGATGTGATATGAAAGAGAAGTTAAGACCCATAAGACTTGAACATATAATGTAAAATCGAGAACAAAATAAAAGAGGAAATGAAGAAATAAAGCAACCCAAAATTGATAATGTGCTGAATTTTTCACACCACTGTTACGCTGGGGTCTTCAGGTTGAAATGTACAAAGGCTCCAAGTGAAATACATAAAGGTGATTCCATAGCTACTTGCATCACTGTGAAAAAATTATAGTATATAAAACAAAATAAAAGTGATAAGCTACCTGAGAGAAGAGGCCTATGAATTACGAAGGAACAATATACTCTTCTGGTCAGTCTCTTGAAGAGTAAAAACTACTCCTCACCACAAATTGCTTTATATGCTGTTTTCTAATTTCCATATTGAATTTTCTGAAACTATGTATGTTCTCACTTTTAGACTGCTGGTATTGTGATGAGCATAATTGAATCTCTTTAACCATTTTTCGTTGTCAAATTTTTCTTCCACTCTTATTTTGACTAATAAGTACTTAATAAGTACTTATTAAGGTATAATTTCAGTTCAGAAGTCATAAAAATGATCATTTTTTAAAAATAACACTTTCGAAAGGTCCCATGCCTTTTCAGGAAGAGCTTATTCAAGTATTCTAACCACGGTCCCCACATCAACTCCTCAGTAAATCAAGGGATAATTGAGATAGGCCTCAAAATTTGCTCTGAAAATTTTGGGTGAGTCATACAATAAATGTATATTTTTCTCTGTAATTGATCTGCAAATTCTGAATCATAATGAATATTTGTCTTATAATTCTCTTATTTTGAAGAGAAAACCTTTCTAAGTGTTTTTCTTTCTAAATTCTGATGAGTAAAAATATTTACATGAGACTTCCAAAGCTGATACGTTCTCCCATAGCAAATGCTGCTGTATCCCTTGTGCTCCAGAAAACTTCTGGTGTCTGCGTATCCTGCCTGAAAGCTTTTTCAGAACCATGGAGAGATGCCCGGCGGTCAGAGCCAGTTTCAGCCTGGGACCAATGCATTTGCACAGAAACCCTTTACTCAGAACCCTTGGGGTGAAATGCCCTTTGTTGCCATCTTGAAATCCTTAATAATGCATTCTTTGAATTTGCGTTTTGTAAATGAAGTCACTGGGATAATGGAGAGTGCAGTGAAAGAGGTGGGGATAGGGGGTTGCTTGGAATCTTAGCTCACACAGTCTCACCAAACCCTTCTGTCCTGTTTCTATTGGATTGATTCTTGACTGCTGTTTCTTCAGTTCAACCTAGCAGCTGTTGCTGCCTGCCCTCCCTGCAGAGAAAACCAGTTCTTGGAGAAATGAGGGAAGGACTTTGGGAGGACATACATATGTGCATTTCAACTTCACCTTCACCTTCAACACCGCAGTGTAGGCCTTAGCTTGAGTGCCTGGAGATTTGGATGTGTGCCCAGCAGCATCTTGGGGATGGGGCAGTGGCCAGTCCCAGTTTGAACTGCCAACTCAGTGGCCCATTTATCCAAGGCATATTGCCTCCCCCATCCAGGTGTAGAACATGTTCCAGCCAGCCAGGGAATTCAGTCCTTTGGGTATCTCCTGCCCACAGTGGGTTAGGGGCGTAGGTCCATGGGAAGGGGGGCCTGATTTCCCTGTCTTTGACCAGCTCTCCACTTTTTCATTATGTCTGGGGCTTCCCAATTATATTACTAGTGCTTTCTGCAGTGAGTACAACAGTCCCTTACTGGCTGGAAGGGACTGAAAGAATCATTTTTAAATAACCCAACTTTCTTGTCTTGGGGTGAGACAATTCTGAGGCATGTGTTTTGCTCCATTTCTGAGTGCCCCCACCCAGTAAAGCATATTTTAGTAGCTGACTTAATTACAAACCCGCCTTTGGGTTCAAAGCTTATTTTATAGTGATGTCCCTAAAATGTGATTGTAATTACTCAGTCACCTTAAATTTACTACTGTTCTTTGATAGATTTTTATTTTTTACAATGTATTTACAAGATGTTTGACTTAGTAAAGCCCACCAGATATTTGAATTCCAGGACATTTTGATGTTTTCTTGGGAAGAATGAATAGACAATTAAAAAATTGAAACTGTCATTGAAAACTTGATAAATTTTGTAACTCTATAAAGAAGTATATGCACTTTTTAAAAAAAGATTTTATTTATTTATTTGACAGACAGAGATCACAAGTAGGCAGAGAAGCAGGCAGAGAGAGGGGGAAGCAGGCTCCCCGCTGAGCAGAGAGCCAGATGCGGGGCTCTATCCCAGGACCATGACCTGAGCCGAAGGCAGAGGCTTTAACCCACTGAGCCACCCGGGTGCCCCAAGAAGTATATGCACTTTTTAAAGGAAGTTAGAAACATCAGTCACTGCTGACAGATTGGGAAATTGGTCTCTTTGCCACATACAAAAGGCTATGTCTGAATCTTTGAACCACAAAATACCTAATATACTGTAGAAATATAAACACATTATATACTTATTTCAAATGTTCATAAACCCAGTTCATTTTGACATGAAATACCTGAAAACAGAAATATTTACAGTAATGATAAGATTAATGAATATGCTAGAACTTTGGTAACATATCAATTGACTAACTTGCCTTATAACATTCATAAATGACTTGTTTTTGAGCAAAAATATCAAAAAGCACAAGAATATTTTTTTTTAAATCCTGCTATACTTTTTCTGGTTTATAATCTCGAAAATATTTACATCAGTTATAAGCCAAAGGTTATAATATGTAATATGTAACAAATTATGAATAGTTAAAAATATTGATGTCTGGCCATCAAATTATTATAGCAAACACAGTAGCTGTAGTTATTTTTTAAGGTCAAGGATCGCAGCACCACATTTCTTTTTTCTGACTTTCACAATGAGATGCAATACAATTCTCTGATTCAGCTAGATACTTTATAATGGATGAGTATGCATTCAGACAAGGCAGCATCAGAAAGATTAATTTTTTGAACTGAAAATGCGTCAGATGTAAATGAATCAAAATTGTTCATTCAAGGTATCTGTGATTGTAGTGTAATAGGAAGTTTAGAGGTACTAGTGTAGAAGTAATGTATTAGCATGTAGAAATAATTCCCCAGATTTACCTTGCTTTAAAACTAGCCTTGGAATAAGATGAGAATATAAGCACCATTTAATTCATTTTTAATTTAAATAAAAACAATAAGAAGAGAATTGAATTTCTATACCAGATAATAGTCTCAACAACAAATAACTATTTCATAAATAATCTTAATGATTTACACTTCATATATTAATATTATAAAATGTAAGAGAAAAAAAATTGATTCTTTTATGATTTCCATAAAAACCTTGGAAGATGTGTTTTTCAGAAAGTTGGATGTGTGGTTTCAAAAGTAACCCTTTATCTATATATGTATTTGCTAAAACCATTGATCCATTATAAATCAAATCCTTTATAGATTTTCACCTAATTATTTTTAAAGAAATAAATCCAAATATTGTTTTGGCTTATTGGTTTATGTTATCCTTTTGACAAACAAATCTTTATAGGCATGAACTAAATTGATAGATAACAGGATGTAGTGATAAAAAGTAATTTTCAGTAACTTTAATGATAGGTATATTAGTATTCATAATGACATTTTGTGAGGTGTCAAACAATGAAGAAGAAAAAAAAAAAGAAGGATTCTACCCTTAGTTTTATGACTTAAACAATTATTTCCTGTAGGAAGAAATGCAAATATCTGCTAAACAATAAAAATCCATTCTGCTTTTATTTCATAACAGTATCTTCCTATTGTGTTGGCCATTTGCCTCTTTGCTATCAGATTCACTCTTGGCCTTTTCTCTATTGGTCTCTGTATGCCAAAAAAAAACTAATCTTTCTAGGCTTAACCGTCAGTTGCCTTGGGTTGGTTTTGGCCATCTGGGGGCACTGATAGAGACTGGAAAGAAGGCGGAGCCTAAAGGCTTGACTATTTCTTCCTGGCTCTCTCTGCATCGGACAGCATCTGTATTGTCAGCAACTGTGTGTTCTTCTCTGATTTTAGTCCCTCTACCCTCTGCATTCCCATTTCCAACTTGGCAGTTCCAAGAGCTGGACTCAGTTAATACTCACCACTGCCTTTGTTTTCCACACCTGAGGGAGAGTGGATTCCTTCTAATCTCTGGGCTGCTTTCCCTGTCCCTTACCTGCTTATGTGGCAGATGCCTATTAAATTCCCTGTTTAAAGGACCCTTTTGGGTTCTGTTTTCCTGGCTGAACTTCAGCTGATCGATCCGATTAACCTGTTATCTTATCATCTGTAGCTCTAGATTTAAGGGGGAAAAGGTAGTCATCTTAGAAGAAACGAAGAATTTGAAGCCATGTGCTCAGCTTCAATGACCATGCTAAAATTAATTCTTTAAACAATCACACTCGATGTGTCATTTTAATGTGGTATCTTACTTGTGTCTACTGTATGGCTGGTGTCACAAGTGAACATGAACTTCCACTTTTAAAACTTGTTTAGTGAGCTGTTGTTACAAGTCCCAAGCTTCCAGTTGGGACCATGCAAATTTAGATGAAGTGTGACAGAAAGAAACAATATATATAAATTAAGTTGGTGTTCAAAAACAAGTATTCCATATATCTTCATTTTTTTATCAAACCCATACATAGGTCCCAATCCTTCTTCTCACCTTGAAAATTGATATTATCTGATACTTCATAATTTTAAAAGGAGGGGACATCAGTAGGATGGGGTAAATAAAGTCTGCCACCAAATCCGTAAGCTTCTCTAATCTTCTTCAATCATTTTTCCCCTTTCCTATAATTTATGGGTTATTCTCTTATGGGCACCTGGCTGGCTCAGTTGGTAGCACATGCCACTTGATCTCAGGATGTGAGTTTGAGCCCTATGTTGGGTGTAGAGATTACTTAAAAAAAATTACTTTCCTTTTTCTCTGGATCATATGCTCAGCTGCCTTTTCGGAGTCCTTGCCTTATCCATGCTCTGTCCTGCATTTTCCATCTTTCAGTCTAAAAGTCTTTCACCAGCATCATTTATGATCAATAGCTCCCATTTTAAAATTAAAATGTATATATACATACACATACCTTTGGACTGTCCATTGCTTTTATGTATGGATCAATTTATATATATGCCCCTCACATAGGCAAGCTCCATGAATGAGTTGAGTTGTTTCTGGCATCTGTGTCCCTTTACAGGTTACCAGGAGTAGTAATAGCCCATTCTTATCCTTAGAGGGAACTTTACATCACTCACTATTTGTTTCACTCTGGTACAACTTTTCTTTTTTTAACATATGTACAAAGAATTTAAACCTTGTACCCTCACTGCACACTGATTTGCCTTCTTACAGTTTGTTAACCAACATTTATTTTGTAGTTAGCGAAAATGTAGTGAGTACATACCATGTGCTTGACACTCTTCTGAGTATTTTACATATATTCTTTGAATCATTACAACACCTGCTGAGATTTAAAACTTTTATTATCTTAATTTTACAGATGAAGAAACTGTGCTCCAGAGAAATTAAGTAATCATGTTGTCATAGAGCTAAAAAGAGACAAAACCAGGATTTGAGCTCAAAGAAGGGATAGCAGAGCTATATTCTGAATCAATCTATTATTCTACCACTTTATAATCACATTGATGGCTTATCAGAGAATGGAGGAAAAGAAAAATCTATCCTAATTGTTTGTGTGTTTAATTTGGCCTAGAATGCTATATTAAAAATTTAGTAAAAAGGAATGAAAATTAAGAACTTATTTTCATTATAAACATGAGTACAAAAATTCCAGGTAAAAGGATGGGATTCAATTATCATATACACACTGAAAATCAAGTTCATAGAAGTAACAATTAAAAGGAGAAAACAGTATATATTTTATAAAACATTCAACATTACACAAACTTGAGGAAGGAGGAATAGAATAGAAATTGCTAAGTCAGACTGAGAAAGACAAATACCATATGATTTCACTCATATGTAGACCTAAAAAAACAAAACAGATTGAATAAACAAACAAAATCAGGATGAGACCTATAAATACAGAGAAAAAACTGGCAGTTGCCCGAGGGAAGGCATGTGGAAGGATGGGCAAAATGGGTGAAGGCGAGTGGGAGGTACAGGCTTCCAGTTATGGAATGAATATCACAGGAGTAAAAGGCACAGTAATAGCATTGTATGGCAACAGATGGTACCTAGACTTGTGGTGAGCATAACATTACATATAGAGATGTTGAGTCACTCAGTTGTGGACTGGAAGCTAATGTAACATTATGTGTCAGCTATAATAAAAAAATCGAATTCACCGAACTTGGGAAATGGTATCTGCTGAAAATCTTAAGGCAGATATTATAGTAAAGGTCAAAAAGGGCACCAATGAAATAGCTTCTGTTCAGCATGCACTGGTTGTCTTATCCTATGCAGTACAAGAAGAAATAAGAAGAGACAAAGGTTGGAAAGGAAGCAGCGCAATTTTTATTTGCCAACCCTTGTGATTACCTATGTAGAAAACCAGACCGCTGTCATTATCACTCAGAGAACTAAGAGACTTTAGCAACATTGCTACTTATGAGTCATATGCAAAAATGAATAAGCTTCCTAAAGGGAACACAAAAAAGATTAAGATACGTAGTAGCAAGAAAGATTTGTCTCATAACAAAGTAACAAAAACCAGTAGATACTCATAGCAAGAGTGTCTAAATATGCAAGAACTAGATTGCTAGTTCCACAATGTGGATTACTAGAAATTTTAAAGAAGACCCAAATAAAGGTGAGGTATAAATGAGAAAATATTGAACCAAAGATGTCAATTTTCTATTTTTTAAATGATTTTGTTTATTTGACAGAGAGAGAGAGAGAGAGAGAGAACATAGGCGGGGGAGTGGGAGAAGCAGGCTTCCTGCTGAGCAGGGAGCCTGGTGTGGGGCTGAATCCAGGACCCTAGGATCAGGACCTAAATGAAAAGCAGACAGTTAATGACTGAGCCACCCAGGTGCCCCCAAAATGTCAATTTTCCAACATTTGTTCCCAAATGATTTCTTAAGTATCCCCAGATCCCACTGTTCATACAGTGTCAGTCAAAATCTTCTCAGGATTCTCCACCTAAAAAAATATCAAGACTCTTCATAAACTTATCCCAATTAAGAAAGTACAGAATGGGTGTTTAAAGAAGCCATTGTATCAGTGTGTCATTATTTAAAAGTACAGAACTAGGCCAAAGAATGGGTGAGAATTTTGTATCTGGAGGGACTGGGCATCAGTACCGAGTTATTTGTAATTTACTTCTGGACCAGAAGTTGGATTTGGTCTCTTATTTCTTAAATTCTTATTTCATATTTGAGCAAAACGTTCTACCCTACTTAATATTTTTGGTAAATAGTTGATGCAGTAAGGGATAAAAATCAAGAAGATAGTAGTATAATCTTGTATTAATGAATACCTTAATTGGCAGAGGAAAAAAACTGTCTATAAAAAATAAACACTTATTATTATGAGACTGACGCTCTGCCTACTGCGCTAAGGAGGCAGGTTAAACACTTATTATTATCAGCTAGTAGAAGGCTACCTCTTCTGTAGTCGAGGAAGTGTGAATAATCAACAATTATTACAAAGTATTTCTCTTTCGTGGGCAAAATTTCTATGTTTCTTACTATAGCTTTTTAGATCAGATATTACCAGCTCTGAAAGCAAATTAAATTCTCATTGCAATTCATGACTTGGATATCTGTCTAATGGAAAGCAGTGAATTGGCTGCCAATTAAACTGATGCTATTTCAATCTGCACGCATGTTCCCGAAATAATCCTAAAAGGTTCCAATTCAACTTGCTAACAAAGAATCCAATCCGTAATGTTGGCTTTTTTTTTTTTTCTTTTTATTCATTCTAAATTGTGTTCCCTAATCCTGGGTAGATTTTTTCTTGAGGCATAGATTAAGACTGATTCAGTCCTAAAATACAAAGGCTATGCAGTTAATTATCTTCATGTTATCCATATAATGTACACTTATGTAAATGGAAGTCACTTTCTCTTTAAGTCCCAACTCCATAAACTTCATAGGGGACCAGAGCAGAGCAGGTAATAGTATATCTGAATAAATATGCATGTAATTACATTACATTCTAATTACATTAGAAAACATCTTACTCAAACATGGGGCAATTGCCATTTGTTGGAAGGGAAATCAGAATTCTGAATCAGTTTGTGATGCAGATTTGTGCTCCTTGGAAGCTACTAAAATTATTTTTTAAGAGACAACTTTTCTTTTCCAAATAAGTCTTGTAAGAAAGTAAGTTTTCCAAAGGAGTTTACATCAAACTTTTGAGAAAATAATTCATTGTTTTAGAAACTAGCAAGTGTATCATTTAGTATAGCCTAAGCTTGTGCTAATTTAATTACAGTCTATTCTTTGCTATTTTGTTATTTCCTGATTAATCCTTTTTTTTTTTTTTTTAATACATCCCCTCTGAATTCGAAAGGAATAATGGTGGGGTTTTTGTTTTTTGGTTTTTTTTTGGTCCCCCGCAACCACCTCCAGTATAGAATATCTGACACTTGAGGAGGCATAATTAGCTTTAGACTGCAGGACCCAAACAGTGGAATGGGGGTAAACCTTTGGGATGATGAAAGCTAGAATAGGTATATATATATATGTATTAGGAGAGAATAGTTGCATATTTTGTTCCTCATAGTACAGAAAGCAAAGATCTTCCCCCTATACCTGATAGTTTGTCATGTGAGAAAGAGATTAATTCTTTCTGTGGGTCAAGAGACAGATTTAGAGTATGTTGGCAAATTTTAGCTCAGCTGCACAAAGAACTTCCAAACAGAAATGTCAGGCACTGGAATGAGTGTATTGAGTACAAGGGAACTGTGCAGTGCTAATGAATCATGAGTAGTGTGAAATGTATTATATTGTCATTGGGCAGCTAAGAAGCAGATGAGTAACCCAATAATAGTAGATTAATCATATCTATGCAGTCCTTGTCTTATCTAGCCAAATGGTTAATTGAGCATTCATTTAGGGTTAATAGAACATGATTTTAAAATAGACATTTTTAGATTAAAAAAGGTTATTTGAGCTAGAAGTGTGTTATGTGGGTATCATCCATATGAGGGTGATAACCTAATATTAGGGAAGAGAAAAGTAAATGGACTCTTACAAAATGGAAGAAGCCATAAAGGGAAGTGAAGAGAAAATGGGAATACTTTTAATGTACATTCTATGTATATATATATGAATATATGTTTATACTATATATAAAATATTTATATATAAAGTATATACTTTAATATATTAGAAGTACTATATATATAAAGTACTTTATAGTATAAATCTATATAAATATTTTATATATAAAGTACTTTATATATAAGTACTATATATTTATAGTATATTTATATATAAAATACTTTATATAAATGCTATATATATAAATATAAAGGAAAGAAGGACTAAAACATAGCATTAAATAAAATATTATTACAATAATACAATAATGTTTAATTTACTAAATTGTGTAATTTAGTCCTCATGAAATTTTGGTAGTGGGACCCCTGGGTGGCTCAGTCTGTTAAGCGACTGCCTTCATCTTAGGTCATGATCCTGGGTCCAGGGATTGAGTCTCATTCCAGGCTCCTTGCTCAGTGGGGAGCCTCCTTCCCCCTCTGCCTGTTCTGCCTGCCTGCTTGGTCTCTTTCTCTCTCTCTCTCTCTCTGACAAATAAATAAATAAAACTTAAAAAAAAATTTAGTAGTTTGAAGGTAGTGAAGTGACATGATCAAGAAGAAAAAAAACACTGCTCTTTCTTTGAATAGAGGATGAAAAGTGTAGTATTCCTTTATTCTCTATAGATTAAAAATGTATAACGATTGGAATTACCTGTATCACCAGAATAGGCTAGGATATTCTGCAACACACCAAGCCTTTTAAACCACACCCAGGCTGATGGAGTGTCTGCTCAAATATGGCTAGGTGCTAGAGCAGAAGGTTGTGAGTGGTCTTAATCAGCAAGTAAATGAGCCAGCTCCAAAAAGACATGAATCAAGTCCACTCAAAACTTATTGGCCAGTTAAATATTTAAGCAGCTGTTTATTCCTGAGCGCTAAGGTGTTCCATTCACTGACTAGGTTAGGGCTGCATCTTAATGCACTTGGGTGGTCCACAAGCATATTAAAAAGGATCTATTATTGTTTTGTTGCTATTGCAACAGTAGAATAGGAAAAGGAAATGGGGATATTTAAATCAGTAGTGAAAATGTTTTCATTCATAACCCAAGGACTCAGGAGTGAAGGAAGAAACAAAATAAGTAAGTGGAAGCCAATAAATTAGACTTAGGGCGAACAGAATTGCAATAGGGGATAATAGCACCAGTAGTGTCACTGAAAATTTACTTGGAAAAATAAATATTTCCAAAATAACAACCAAATATAAGAAAAGTAACAAGTTAAACAATTATTTAACTAAAATTATAAATAGCCAAAAAAATAAAAATAAATTCACTATCTAGAGAATCCTGAGATTAAAAAAATTAAAAGATTAATAAAATTAATAAAAAGATTAATAAAAAGATTAATTAGTAAAATTTTAGCAAAAGATAATCCCCATGTTTGGTCAAAAATATGGCAGAAGTCTCCCTTTTATATGTGCTCACACCAGTATGATTAAGAAAACTTGTTTTTGAGGCATCTTGTTTTAAAGGATCAAAAGGTAAGTAATGAGAGGAAGCATACCAGAATACCAACGGAGAAGAGAGACTGCTTGGATCTGAGGTCAGATTATAATATTTACTACTTCAAGATGGAAATTTTGCAGTATAAAAGTTTAAATATTCATTTACTTTGATCTGGCATTTCCATTCCTAGGAATTAAAAACGTATCTACCCATGAAAAAAGAAAATGTCTAATTAGGTTGAATGCAGCATTGTTCACTTTACCAAAAGCTGAAGAAAACCTAAAATAGGTTATCCTCAGAAAATTAGTCACGTAATATATAGATATATCCTTGCAATATAATGCATTTTTAAATGTTCTGACAGATATATATATCCCAGTGTGAGGCAAAGGTCAGTGGAAAAGAGTATGTGCAGTCTCCCATTTTCAGAAAAAATATATGAGTGGGGAAATATGAGAATATATAAATTTTAAATCAGTTTCCTTTGGTAGGTGCGATTATGATGGAGTTTAAATTTCTTTCTGGTCTTATTTATTTATTTATTTATTTTAAATTTATTTTTTATTTAATTTCAGCATAACAGTATTCATTATTCTTTTACCACACCCAGTTCTCCATGCAATCCGTGCCCTCTATAATCCCCACCACCTGGTACCCCAACCTCCCACCACCCCCGCCAATTCAAAACCCTCAGATTGTTTTTTAGAGTCCATAGCCTCTCATGGTTCACCTCCCCTTCCAATTTACCCCAACTCCCTTCTCCTCTCTAACTCCCCATGTCCTCCATGCTATTTGTTATGCTCCACAAATAAGTGAAACCATATGGTAATTGACTCTCTCTGCTTGACTTATTTCACTCAGCATAATCTCTTCCAATCCCGTCCATGTTGCTACAAAAGTTGGGTATTCATCCTTTCTGATGGAGGCATAATACTCCATAGTGTATATGGACCACATCATCCTTATTCATTCGTCCGTTGAAGGGCATCTTGGTTCTTGGTTCTCACAGTTTGGCGACCGTGGCCATTGCTGCTATAAACATTGGCCATCAGGGAGATTCAAATTAAAACCACATTGAGATATCACGCTTACACCAGTTAGAATGGTCTTATATATTTTTTAAAGATTTATTTATTTATTTTAGAGAGAGTGAGTACAAGTGGGGGGAGGACAGAGGGAGAGAGAATTTCAGGTAGACTCCCTGCTGAGTGCTGAGCCTGATGTGGGGCTTGATCTCATGACCTGAGATTATGACCAGAGCCGAAACCAAAAGTTGAATGCTTAACCGACTGCGTGGCTCAGGCACCCTCTCTTATTGATTTTAAGTATTTTAATATGGGATAACATTTATATTCTTAACAACCAGGAAAAAATGGAGACATAAAAATAGAAGCTAATGAACTTATTTAATGTATTAAGATACCGGTTTAGGAAAGTTATGTATCATGTACTACAATTTACATTTTTTAAAAATACCTTTAATGATGGTGAAAAGAATTTATAATATAGCACTTATGACCATTGTAGAAAGAAAAAGTTTATACAACCAATAAAGTCTTATTACCTGCAATTGGGGCATGAAATTTTCATTTCTATTAAGATTCATTTTATATGGGTCCTTTAAATGGCCTCCTACAAGCTCATTCCTGCTCAGCTTGCTTCCACAAACAGAAAATTAATAGCCCATGTTCTTGAATCAGTACTTTTAACATTAAGTGGGTAATTCTCTGCAATAGTGACACACATCTTTATTAAGAATATATTTATCATTTAATGGTATGCTTTATTTGACATACAGAAAATTCTATAAAGTAGAAGTAATTTATAAATGCATAAATTATTATCTAGTCAGCATTTCAAAAACAAGAAGGTCCATTTTCAGAGTTTTAAACCTGAGCAATAACAATTTTGTTTGCCCTTCATCTGCTTTCCTTTGTATCAGTGTGGTATTTCAGGGGCCATTATTTCATAAGCCAGATTCCTAACATATGTAGAACCTAAGTTATGTTAGTGCCTTCACTCAACTACTGCTCAATTTTCATAATATATGCAATATGTTTATAATAGTTTCCTAGTTGAGGTACTAAAATTGTAATTAAAAACAAGACTTTACAAGTATGTGCAAGAAAAGAATGTTAAGAGAGATTATTGTTACTGTCTATTATTATGTTATGGTTTTATTATTTTTTATTCTTCAGTGTGTTTAATGAACATCTGGATGCATTTCTCTGGAATGATTACTGGCAAGGTTTGTAGAACTATAACTTGATTTATAAACTTGTCTCTGTTAGACAGAAACATAATTAGCATCACTCTTTGGCTGGCTCTAAATGACTACAGTTATTTGGTTGTCCAAGTGCTAGGATGGGAGGGACAGAAACAGAAACAAAGTTGTGTGTACTGGGTGCCTGGGTGGCTCAGTCAGTTAAGCATCTGCCTTCAGCTCAGGTCATGATCCCAGGGTTCTGGATCAAGCCTTGCATTGGGCTCCCTGCTTAGTGGGGAGTCTGCTTCTGCCTCTCCTTTTGCCCCCTACCCTGCTGGTTTCCTCTCTCCCTCAAATAAATAAATAAAATCTTAAAACAAAATTGTGTATATCTGCAGATTATCCTTTTTTTTTTTTTTAAATCAAAGTAGAGTTGGCACACAATGTTAGATTGGTTTCAGGTATACAGCATAGTTATTCAACAACTCTATATGTTATGCTGTGCTAATCCAAATGTAGCTACCATCTTTCATCATACAATACTATTTAATACCATTAACTATATTCTTTATGCTGTGCTTTTCATTCCTGTGACTTATTGACTTTATAACTAGAAGCCTATACCTTCCACTACCCTTCACACATTTTGCCCATTTTCCCCTCATCTCCTCTAGCAGCCGTGAGCCTGTTCTCTGAACTTATAGGTCCATTTTACCTGCATATTACAGTGCAGACACAATTCAACTCCTAACAATCCAGTAGTAAAATTATATTTCTCTTTTTTTAAGTTATTTATTATTGAAGTGTTACTTCAATAATAAATAATATTAAAGGCTATAATGAATTATTTGAAGATGAAGCCGAAGTACATAATCAAAACTTCTATATCTGCTAAGATACTTTTAACCTTAAGCTAGAAAAGCAAACATGGAAACAAATAAAAGACTCACAAACTTTTTAAAGCAGAATCATGTACAGGTTCACAAAACTGGAAGGCCAGTGGTTAGGGAGGTTTTAGGGTTGATGCAATCCAGTGGTTCTGGCTTTCATTCCCAGTAGTTCTGCCAGATATGCCCTTCATCATCTGCACCCTTCATCCTAGGGCTGATTTCTAAGACAGCATAGCTACATTATTATACCTTCAAGTGCTAATGTCCAGAAGAGAAAGAAATTGTATTTCTCTAAGGCTTTCTCTTAATGAGGAAATTTGTGCCAGAATCTCTAAATATCTTGGTATTTCATTTGTCTAATTTAGGTCATATTCCCATTCCTGAAGCAACCTTCATATCCATCAATAAACCTACCTAATTTCTGCATTAATTGCTGGGAAAAGAAATAAGGTACTCATGAGTGATCAGTTTTAAGGTCCAACAATGTTCAATCTCCCAAATTTGTAAAAACGCAAAGAGGGGAGATGGAATAGTTTTGGGGGTAACACATGATGACCCCTATAATTGCTGATGAAAGGAAATGTAACCCGCAGCTTCAATTTAAACACAAGAAGACTTAAAAGAATATTTTACATGGAGAGAGTAGCAAACTATTTTCTGTAAATGTGTGGTATTTCTGGAGAGATTAAGAGACTGGCATTGAAGGGCTAATATTTGTTTTGCCTTCTATATTAGATTATGGTCCAGTGACTATTATGTCTTTAAACCACGAAAAAACAAGTTGGTTTAATATTGGCTCCCTGGACATGGAGTATTTGTTTAGTGGGTATAGTGTTACATTTTAACTGAGAGCAATGATAGTTTAATTTCATTTCCAGTGTCTTGAAAATATCTAAAACATTCATCTCCCTGCTAGCATTGTAAATCAAGAAGCATCGACTCCCATTTCTGACAATATTTATATTAGCTTTATTTTCACTTTACAGGTTCTCACATGTTTGATAAAAACATGACAGATTCTGAGAAAACGGAAAATTGCTTAGAAACAATGGTTTAGGTCCTCTTTTATTGTGCTATAAACTGTCATAAGTTTGCAAAATGTTTTTGTAGTTTGGAGCAAAAAGTTATAGCTCTTAATTTTACATGTGAATATATCATTATATCCTTAAAGGTCTTAAATTAGTAATATACCATAACATTGAAATTTTTAATATGTAATAAGATTTTGTTTTCACAATAATATAAACAATCTGCCTATTTGTTTATGGAACATGGTAAGAATGAAAAATTTACTTTGGGAGAATTATTTTTGCCATTATGGTCCTCCTCCAATGGTAGCATCTGTAAGTATAAAATGTGAATGTTTAGATTCATGAATCTATGATAATGTATATATTATCTAAAATATAGTAATTATATATTATCTAAAATCTATAAATACTTTATGACCTCAGGAAGAAAACAGAAAACAGGGACCAGGAGGATGTTCCAATTTTCAGTGATTTAACCTGAACTCTTAAGGTCTTCAGTGTATCCCTTGCAGAGCCACAGAATGGGAAAACAGTTTTGTTGAACTTTTAATAATATATAAAAAAAATGAGCTCTAATTTAACAGTTATGGCTAATTAGGTCTGGAAATATAGAAAATGAGTTACTCTTGATCAGAATCTTATTGTACACAGATAAATGAATTTGCCCAAAGAACTTCCATGAAACAGACTCAGCAAAAGCCTCACACTAGATCTGGTTTAAAAAAAAGAAATGTGCCATGCTTCCACCCAGCCAATTACTTGACTTCCATTTAGGCTCTTGCTCTGGTGAGGCACCTGCCCAGAGGGAGAATGGTAGCTGACTAGACCTTCACTGCCTTTCCTCCTCCTCGTATCTTGCTGACCCAGAAGAAATGTAGAGAGAGTTTTATGTCGTAGCAGTGCTTTTTGTTTTTGTTCTTGTTAGTAATCACAAGTGCGTACCATCCTCCAAGGAACAATTTGTACAGTACCTATTGTGTCTCATATCTGTACGGTCTTGGTCGACGTTCAACATTCAAACCTTTTCAATCTACATATTCTTCAATAGCACCCAATTACCCATCTCTTTCCTACCATCCAAACCCTTCTATTTTACCAATGGAAGTTTATGTTCCAGGACCAACAGATTCCGTTACACTCTCAGTCTCTTTATTAAATATCCCTCACACATTCTTATTGCCACCAAGTTTGACGGATCCTTGACAGTATAATTCCCAAAGCTTTCTTTTAAGTATAGATGATTCATTTTTTCCTCACTCCTTTGTTCTATAACCTTGCTACTGCTCTGAATTCTGCAAGTCCAACTCTTGAATGTGACCTCATAGATAAGTAATGTGCTTCCCTATCTTGTCATCTCATTTGCACTTCAGGATTCCAACACCAATATTTCTTTTGACCTTCCTGTGAGATAAGTGCTCTTAGCTTATAGAATAAAACAGTTTTCCTGACTCTCTGGGTACTTATTTTTTTTTAATATATGTGAACAAATCATAGACTCTGAGTGCATCTGGGATCTATTTATGTCCATGGTGTCAGGAGTTCTCACCACAACGCCTCACAGGGATTTCCATCTACTGTGCCATTATGATTGCAAAGCATATTTACACTTCTAATAAAATTAATACACTAAATTCCCACTAAGAAAAAAAATGAAATAAAATTCCTTCTTCACACAAGTGAATACTGTATATTAATAAAAGTACTATATTGATACATTTTTGAAATAGGAACCAGATGTTATATCAGTTAGGATTGGAACCTTAATTAGAAATTGAGTAAGGCAGACCTGAGTTTTTGAGTGCCAACATTGTGCCTTACCAATTTCATATCTCTGTCTGTCAAAATTGTTCTTAGTCTGGGTTCTTGCAAGAGAGAACCTTGATATAAAGATTTGTTATAAGCAGTTTATTTAAGATTTCCAGGAAGCATGGTAAGGGAGTAGGGCATTAGACAGGAGGTAAAAGAAAGCCAATAAAGTTTATTTTAGTGTGTGGGTTACCACATGAACAACTCAGATCAGTCCCATGGGCAGCCTCCAGGGACTGTAGACACACCTCAACAAAAAATATCTGGGATGTTTATCCAAGAGTTTTCATTCCTTGCAAGTTACGAATTGCCCGTATTCAATCCCCTGAGTGTGCAGCGTGGGCCAACCATGACCACCTTCAACTCCCTGTAGCTTCAGAACTTGTGAAAGCAGAGAAAAGTGGGAAACTGCTTGTGTGTAAGGGAGCTGTCTACAAATGAACTGTAGGATAAAATGAAAGGATGTGAATAGCATTGATCGTTTCTGTTGTTGTAAGTTATGTAATGGTAAGAAAAAAAAATCCACAAAGACCTAATGGTAAGAAAAAAAATCCACAAAGACCTAATGGTAATATATCTAAAACAGATTGGAAGGAGTCTCTGCTTTGCACAGTCAGTACAAGACCCAGACTAATGGAAGAGCCACAATCTTTTACCTTCATTTCCTAGAGCTCATGATCTTCTCTACCTTGTAGCTTAAGCAGAGAAGCTGGAAGATTGGGTAGGAGAGTTTTACTATCTCAGTGTCACGCTGAGTGGCACACCCCAGCCCAGCCAAGAACTATCTAGAGCTAATTACATATGCCTTTACTTCTGAAAGGCTGGACTTGTTGGGAATCAATGGCATACCCAGTAAACATTACTGTCTGATGTATTTCATCATTCTGATGACTATAGAAATAGTAGTAGTAGCATTACTAGTGTTAATAGTAGTTGTAGTAATACATAGTCATAATTGTAGTCATTGTAATGTTTGTTTTTTCTTAAAGATTTTATATATTTATTTAAGAGAGAGGGAGAGTGAGTGAGACAGGGACAGAGCACAAGCAGAGGGAGTGGCAAAGGGAGAGGGAGCCTGATGAGCAGGGAGCCTGACATGGGGCTTGATCTCAGGATGGAGGGATCATACCTAAGCCAGCTGCTTTCTGAGCCACTCAAGTGCCCCAATATTTTTTGATGTTATAGAAAATCTGCAGAAATGAGAATTGGGACACCTGACATCTTTCCAAAAACATGTAATTTTCATAAACATAAGTGTTCAACATAAAGGAGAAAAAAAGTTATCACCCAGATTTTAGTGTAAAATGGAGGGGATCTTATCTCAAAAAATGTAAGCACTATTCCCAGGCCTGAAAAAGTCCAGAGTAAAATTAGATAGCAGCATAGTTTGATGCAGAGCTAAGAATACTGTGAGTTAATCCTAATGTATGATTCTGCCATTTGGATGGCCACCTTCTCAAATAATCAGAAAGGTTCTTTCCCATGATGGAATTGGGGTAGGCGACAGTAGGGAGGGTAGGTTCAAAAGCAGATGTAGGAGAGGTAAGAAGCACAGAGTTCAGTGTCTACTTGACTGGGACTATTCTAAGATAATGTTTGCTTGCAGGGACTATAAGCTTCTTGTTTTGTCCCTTTCCCTAATGGACACTTTAACTCTTTCTGGGAAGGTGCACTGCTTGCAGAACTGTACAAAGAAAACCTCACCATAAATCATCCTGCAAGTTTTTACAAATAGCTCTTCTCATGCTACCAAGAGGGTAGAGTAGTTAGGTAGTAATTTAGGCTGCTTATTGTATTTGAATTTTATGAAGTATTATATTTCATTAATCTGTTTTTCCTTTGGATCTCAGAGAAAACTGTTATTTTAAGAAAGCCTACAGGGGCTCCTGGGTGGCTCAGTCAGTTGAGCCTCTGCCTTCGGCTCAGGTCATGATCTCAGGGTCTTGGGATCAAGTGCCACATCATGCTCTCTGCTCAGCAGGGGGCCTGCTTCCCCTCTCTCTCTACCTGCCTCTCTGCCTACTTGTGATCTCTCTCTCTGTCAAATAAATAAATAAAATCTTTTATAAAAATTTAAAAAAAAAGAAAGCCTACAATACTTTTGGTTCAAATCGAGTTAGAAAAAGTAAGGATTCTTGACCCAGTGACTCAGAGAAATTCTCACTGATCCTAATTGAGTCATGTGCCCATCCCAATAAAAACCATGCTTCTTTTTTGTCTTTTAAAGGATCTTATTTATTTATTTAACAGAGAGAGACACGGTGAGAGAGGGAACACAAGTAGGGGGAATGGGAGGGGGAGAAGCAGGCCTCCCACCAAGCAGGGAGCCCAATGTAAGACTTGATCTCAGAACCCCAGGATCATGACCTGAGCCAAAGGCAGAGGCTTAATGATCCCTACCATGCTTCTTTTATTGACTTCCCATCTGGTCTGGGAGGTACAGCTCCTTCAGAACACATGATATGAGATGTACAGAATGATTGGTTTTTCTGGTAGAAAGTCTAGTGGCAAAAATAATTCATTAAAAAAAATAGACTCTATCTCATAAACATGTACTAGGAACTAGGAAGTGAGAGAGGCAATTGAGGGTCTTGTTAGGCTAGAAGTCACAGGACTGAAAGTATCTTAAAACCAGTATCATTTGGCTAGTCCACCAATTGTTGTTTTCTTGGGCATGTGAATGAAATAGAAAAGGGTGAGAAGGTGAGGTGACAGTAGGGCTATTTCTCCCCTTTATCTTCAAAGGCTCCTTGAGGCTTGTTCCACAGTTTTTGCCTTACTGGTGACTTCTGGCAACTTTCATCTTGTTATTAGGATGTATGTCTCATTGCTTGAATTAAGAGTACACACAGTTTTGCACTTTTCTTTATCTGTTTGAAAACTTTTCTAATATTTATATTTGGCATTATTAGCATAATTAAATCATTACATACATCTATCAAGGTCTCATTTCTTCAGGACGTTCTGTATCTTTCTAGGATCTTCAAGAAAAAGGGAGGATCACATGATTGTTTTAAATAAACTTCAAAGTACAGTTATAATAAAATGATAATTTTGATTTGTTCATAAATTTAGCTATGTAATTTTTGTCCATTTCAACTATTGCTCTAAGTCATAATGCCACCCCTCATATATTCCTCTTAATTATGTTTTCTGAAAATAGTATTCATGCATTTTTAATGTTCTCTAGGTTTTAGTCAAGGGCAGTTTTATTTCTTAAGGCCTCATATATTCAAAAGCTATCAGTGTCACTAAAATTATAGTTGCTCAATCTTTAATCCAATTTTCTATGTCAGATAATTCTTTAAGATTTTACAGTTGGTTGCTTTTATTGTATCCCACCTTGAAAGAGGAATTCAATCCTAAAATTGTTACATATGTCCTCAGTTAATATCCTTAGTGATGGTACCTTCGGCTCTCTCATTTCTGGACTTAGGGGATTTGTACAATTCCCATCATATTGTTATGGTTATATATTTAGGCCCTAGAGAAGATCTAAGCAGCCCACTAACTTCAATGTCATAAATACCTTCACTGAAAGACAAATACAAACCAGGACAGTGTAAATTAGCACTTCTGAAGGTAACGACTCCAGCACTGAACTTACGGAACCATCCTTAGTCAATTTCTAGCCTTTGAGTGTAGGGACTGCAAGTGGTCAGAGAATATGAATGAAGTTCTAACAGATTATTACCTCTTGTGGAACTCTGTCCAGACCTAATAGATATAAAACTGTTTGCATGTTTAGTAACTAGTAATAATCATAAGCTGGCAAATTTTAAGCTCTGGTTTTAATCTAATTTACAATTATTTGTGTTTTGGTATCAATTTAAACCTCTTGTTCCTAATTATGAAAAGTTATTAAGATTATCTTGATGATCTTTGATAATGATCCTTGATGATCTTTGATAAACTTATCTTTTATTTTCCTCTTCTGATGGATGATATTCAAGGAAGACATTTATGGGAAGACTTTCAGAAAGAAAAGATGGGTCATTGCAGAGATAAAATCAACAGTAACACATGAGATGCAATTCGGGTAAATAGCATTAAAATGATAGGAATTCTAAAACTCTATTAGTCATTGCCTTGCTCTTCCTTGAGGAATATTGAACTGCTCTGTTTCTGCTTTCCTGGGTCCTCTCGAATTCTGCATCCATCACCTACTTTGGATCCAGTGGATGAAGCACTTTTTATTTAATTATTTGGTCTCCTCAGTCATACTAATTATATTATTTAAGCAAAAAAATGTTGGAAATACTTTTAATGAAATTCAGCACACATGAGAACATGAGTGGGAAATTAAATAAAGCAAGAGAACGATGCATTCAGATTGATATATGAAATCTGCCCTGATTTCATGTCATAATTAAAGTTTAGAGAAAAAATGTCTAGTTAAATTTTAACAGTAATGAACTATAACCAATAATTTGTGGAGACACAAAAAGGAATTTTAATGTCCAATAAGAATTTGCTAACTTAGTGTTAAAACAAGCTTTGTTTCCTTTAGAAATCACTCTCTTTTCCAAGGAATTTTTTTTATTATTATTTTTAAGTTAAACCCCTTTATCACATTGACATATATTTGTTTGGACAAAATGACCATAATAAAAAAGAAAAGAAATATAGAATCCTGGATTTAACTCATTTCTAGATAGATTATATTTGAATCAGTTGTATATCTTGTGTAACTCCACATATTTTTTTTTCACAATGCAATGCGCCTACTTACAGGGTACATCTGCTTCTGGGACAGATTACAGTAAGAGGAATATTTCAGAGCTGAAATGAATCATGTCAGACATTTAGCTATGGAAGTAACCAAAGGAGACAGAAATGCAGATTGCCAAGAAGAGGAGAAATGATCACCTTTAAAATGGGATTTGGAAAGAAATTAGGGTTTGATGAAGCAGAGAGATTCCTAAAGTCTGGTGCAGAGGACAAAGTCTGAGAAAATCATTTAATAAAGAAAGTTAGTGAAGAAAAAAAGAGATGTTTTCACATATGAAACAGACATTTGTCTGAAAGTTAATCAATGTGTTATAAAATAATTATGCCAGATACAAATTATACTTTTAATTTAATATGGGTGGGATTCTTTCTTTAAGAAATGCTTTAAGAAAAAAAAATGCTTCAAGAAATAATTTTCCTTAAAATTTTTGCAAACTCTACTTTTAAGCCTTAGAGATACTAAAAAGAATAAATGAATAAGATGAGATCAACTAACCCCTCACTACAGAATGAACAAGGTAACATTACCAACACATGGTACACTCACCAACTCATAATACATCCCCTCACACATTATATATACTTAAGATAAACACACATACACACACACACACACACACACATATACCCACATATGTATCTGACAGTATTTGAAAAATTCTTAAACAAGGAACATGTTCTAACTTGAGATTCTACAGCATATTGAAAATCAGTAAAATCTTTACTTTTCTAAGAGGTGTACCCTGTGGAATTACTCTCTGCAATTACTGTTGAAGAAGGATGAATGATCAAAAACAAATAATGTATATTGTATCTCTAGTGATTCATTTGAATTTCTCTTAACTAAGGAATTAGTGAAAGTCTTGGTTTAAATGACAGTTGAAGTGCCCACAACTGTCTGGTATATCTCTTTCTTATCATGGTTCTACCTGCAATAAGAATCACACTCTGAAATATACTGATTTGTTTTCATAAATCCAGTTCACTTTCTAGCATCAGATCTTATATTAGAATTTCAGAGAGAATACAATCTTATTGGCTGCAATTTTTTTAAAGATGCAGAAGCAGAAAGCCACAATTTGAATTCAGCATCAGCATGCCTATTAATTGTGTTGTATCTTTTCTTCTTTCTTTAATCCATGAACTATGGATTCTGTGAAAGATGCTCTATGGGAATTCAAACCTGTCTGAATATTTCTTGCAGTTGTTGCTCTGAGCTGGACTTTGCAAGTATCCATTTCTTTAGGGTAGATAAGAAATATTTTCCCTACTTTTAAATATGCCTATTCCTCTGATAAGCTTTGAACTTTAAGAATTTCTACAATCAAACTTGCTGCAATGGTTGAGTTAAAAACTAAAGTCCACGCGGGGTAAAAAAAAATCTGACTTTCCAGTGCTTTATCCTTGGTGTAGCCTTTGCTTGTAAGTTCCTTAGCTTTATGGCCAAGTTCATCACAGCATAAACCATCTAAGATTTTCTAGCCTCGGAGGCCCTTTAATTGCAAAAGGTCAAAATAATTTGTATTCATTTTTTGACCCTCAGTCATCAAGGAAAGTTTAAATTATGTTCACTATTCCCTGGTTAAAAAGGCAAGAAACTAGACGGAACATGTTATTTAAATATCCATAAAAACAGCTATAAACTTTAAAGTTAGTATTTAAAGGAATAAAATTCAGTTTTCTAGAAAATCCATCTATGTACAAAAAACTTTATTAAGGAAAACCTTTCATTCTCCAATGATAGAGGATAAATAAACTGCCAGGATAGTTATTTTCACTTCCTTAAACAAAATCATATTTTGTGTCTGTTTGGGTGGAGATAAGAACACCCCATTGAGAAAGCCCGAGAACATGTAATTAACTCATTGATATTAACTGTTAAGTTTTGCATTATACTCTTTTCATAATATTCATGTAGATTCTATTTTTCTTTGCTAACAAGAATAATCAGAAATATTTCGTGTTTGTGAAATTTGTTAAATTAGCTATTAAGAACTCTATGGGATTTAAGAATTTCATAAAGTATAACTAACATAAACATATTTAGTTTCGATGTAGCAACTGTTAGTCAGGACCAACATGACTGAGGAATGTAGTATTATAAAAACTGTCAGCAGCAATGACAGTGAGTAAGAAAACAGAAAAGAAAAACATATGAACTTCAATATATGGAACCAAGTCATAGCAGGAATTAACAACCATTGTAATTGAAAGGATATAATCAATCACTGAAAAAAAAGTTAAAGAGAAAATCAATTAACAATCTAATTAAAAATCATCTAATGCCCTCAGTTATTCTGTTTAAGTAAGACCATCATTTTATTTCCTAGTTTAGAATTTAGACTAATTATTCAATTAAAATTTCAGTGAAACATCGACCTTATAAAACCTCTATTCTAGGCATTTAAATGTAGACTATTAAATATTCTTAATGAACACAGAGCCCATCTGGCAAAGCATTGGCATCCCTTTGATCATTTTAGGATATCTTTCACCTTTCCTGTCTTTAAATTAAATAGCACCCCCTTTCCAGGTGGATCAGCTTTTTAATAAAATAAGGTCAAATTGTAACTTTGTGATCTTTTTATTAGCTTCTTCTCAAATGCTAGAGCTTTGGACTCCTGCCATTTTCTTATACCTGAAGTAAGATTTCTTTTTTCTGCTGTGTCTAGACCTTTTTTAATCATTCTCTTCCATGTGGTCATGAAATTAGGCTCTGTAAAACAGAATAATTACATTTTGTGACCAATTGTCTGCTGTTTCAACTAAAAAGAATCAAGGTATATTTTGACTTGGTAATTTAAAATATATGTTAGATGAATGTACTGCAATGGCTTACACACAAAAATCACAGACATACACATAAAAATCTAATGTGTTCTAATGAATCCAAACTATTACATTTAAAATGGTAACTGAAACATAATCACGTTTTTGAACAATTTTGAACTAGTCCCAAGTTTTGAAATTACACATGTGTGTTTGTATGAATGTGTAGCAGCTCCTATGAACTGTTTCAACCTCTAGCCAGTACCTTTAAAATGTAAGGACTGCAAAAGTTTCACTATTACTGAAGAGAAAACTTCTCTAAGTGTGTGATTTCTGGGTCTCCATCCACATTAGATCTCTAATGACTGGTTTGATTTGTTTCCACTTTTTTGTTCATTTTAATTTAAAGGCTGACTTCTGCCTTACCTCAATTCAGCTCCTCTTTTCCTTTCAAAATTAATTAATTAATTAATCAATCCATTTCTATTTCAGTACAGTTGACATACATTATCACATTAGATTCAGGTGTACAACATAGTGATTCAAGATCTTGATATGTTATACTATGCTCACCTCTTTTGATTTGAAAAGATTAGATGCTCCCTCCAAAAATATTACTGAGCTATGTGGATTTTCTGTATAATTCAGAGGGGTTGAGGAGGAGGACTTTCCATCGAACTGCCAGGGGCAGTCCAATAACCATCCTCAAAATACGTTCTTTCTACAGAGTCTCTTCTTCCCATAAGACACAGGCAGGGATCTTTTCCAGCACTTCCCCCTCTCATTGTTTTCTTCCTCAGGCTCTGGACTTTTGATTTTTCCTTCCATCCCTCCACTGGTCTTCAGAAATTTTCTACATTATGCAGAGCCATTTCAGCCTAGTCCGAGCTTTAACCTTGCAAGTCTATACCCACCCCTTAAAGGAAGTTGTACAGTGGGTCTGATTGGTAGGAGAGATAGGAAGGTGGTTAAACTATAAAATATGAACAACAGTTACATGAATATTAATAATATACTTTACTTACCAAAAAGGAAGGAGGAAGGAAAAAGGAAAGAAAGAAAGGAGAAAAAGGGTGGGGAGGAGAAAGAATTGAGCATGTTTCTGGTATTTCTATCTTTGCCTGAAATATTAAATGTCACAAATGCTCAAACACATTTGAGATATTCAATCTCACGCATATTTTCAAAGTATTTATGACTCCTCAATTTTGTACACTTTCTGTATCGACTAAATCCTGCCATTTTCTGATACTTTTCATGAGTTCATTTGTGTGAAGGAGCACAAGATTTTATCTAATAGCGCATCTTTTAGTTTCCCTTTGAATTCGAATGATATTTGGATGAGCACCACATGTAGGAGGAAGTGAAAGAGATGAATACAGCAAAATATCATGACTATTTCCTCACTAATGGAAAAACACAATTATTTAAATATATAACAAATTGTATTGAATTGTTCCTACATTCCAGCCATTAATTAAAAGTCCTAATAAAAAAGTATGTCCATATACACACATATATTGATATACATTTCTAAATATATATACACATACACATATATGTATGTGCTTGCTTGTATGTGTATATATATGTTTTTTCTATTAGGACCTTTATTTGAATGACTGGAATGCAGAAACAATCCAGTATATTTTCTGTGTATTTAAGTGAATAAATACACATATATGCGCTTACACACATATATGCATGTGTGTATATACATATATACATGCATGTGTTTATACACATATACATATACATACATATGCATACACACATACAGACATTCTCCAACTTATGATGGTTTGACTTAACAATTTTTCAGCATCATGATGGTGTGACAGTGATATGCATTCAGTAGAAACCATACATTGAATTTTGAATTTGGAAATTTTATGGAGCTAGTGATAGGCAGTATGATGCTCGATACCAATAATGGGCAGCCCTGAGAAGCTTCAGTTCCCAGAGAGTCCCACAATCATGAATATAAACAACCAGTATACCTGTGGTCTACAACCATTGTGTACCTGTACAACCATTCTCTTTTTCTCTTTGTTACAGTATTTAATAAATTGCATGTGATACTCAACTCTACTTTAAAATACCCTTTCGTTAGATGATTCTGACCAATTGTAGGCTAATATAAGTGTTCTGAGGACGTTCAAAGTAGACTAGGCTAAGCTGTGATGTTCAGTAGCTTAGGTGTGTTAAATGCATTTTCACTTTAGTGTATTTTCAACTTACACTGGGTTTATTGGGACATAACTTCACTGAAGTCAAGGAAGATGTTTTGTGTCTGTGTATGTGCACATGTGTGCATTTCTTAAATCCCCAAGTTCTTGTAAAACTAAGTCACATATATTGATGCCTTGTTTTCTTTAATCTCCATTCAAATGTATGAGATAGATTCTATTATTATTCGCATCTTACAGATGGAGTAATTAAGGAAACTGTCCATCCTTACTTCACTTGTAAGGGTGTAGCTGTGATTAGCACCCAGATAGTCTCATTCCAGAGAGGCTGCTCCTATCACTACTTTGCTCTAGCTTAAACAACTTGTGGGATGTTTCTCCAAGCCTGGCCTGATGCTAAACAGAAATTCCCAACTCCTGACATACAACTTAGGTAACAAAGATTCTAAGTGGTACCATCTTTGTGTCTGTCACTGGCAATTCGCTTTTGTTTTGCAAAAGTCGACACTTCCACACGTGAAAGCTCACTTTATGTCCACTAAGCAAATCCCGAGTCCCTGATTATGCTTCTCATTTACTTAGCAAACCCCTTTTCAAAGAGAGTACACAGAAACCTCACTTTAAGCCCTATATAAATGATCATGAATTCCAAATAGTGGACAAATGTGGTTTTTTAGTATACTAAATTGTTTTACGTCCCTGCTTTAATTAAAATTACTACCGATCTTTTGCTTTATCATGATATCTATTAAGCCCAGGGCAGGTTGATATGCAGATTATTCTCTCAGTCTTGGTGGTTTTTTTGGTACAGATTCTTCAGAATTTAAATAGGGAGTTAAATAACCATTCCATTAACTCAGATATTTCACAGTTCAAGACCTCCTACAACCTGGACAACTTCACAGACCTACGTGGCTGTTTACTGCTAGTAAACAGCAGGAGGACCGCATGTGTCTTGTTGTGTGTTAAAGATGAGAGCTATGGATGAATCATTTCCTCTTCTGGAAGGCATACAGAACAATCAAACAATTAGGGAAACAATACTGTTTTTCTGTTTTTTTTTAGGAGACTCTGAGGACCAAATCAACTCTGATTCTCTCACTTCCTTCATGGCATATTTTATTAACTAGAAAGGATAGAGTTTACTAAATGGCACTTTTATTGCTCCCTTTGCCTACGAAGAGAGCAGTGGGATCTTTAGCTTCTTTATTACAAAAGCAGTCAGATATTTTATACAGTAATAAAAGCACCAGCTGCCATTTGAGACAGCTAAAGCTAGGCAATGAGTACTCTGAGTAGATTTGTTGTATTTTCTAAGAAAAGTGTTCATTAAAACATAGGTTTTCTCCTAACCCCCAGTACTACTGGGACTATACGTATCTACAGACTGCTACCTTAAACAGGTTAGAAGAAAGCCACATTAGGTAGTACTTTTGACTATCTCCACCATAAAATGAATAGAATAGAGAAGAAATGGAAGGGGAAATGTTATGTGGGAAGAGTGCCTTTATGTTCTTCAGCAGCTACATACATTCTACTTTCACTTGTCCAAAAATGTTATGTTACATTTCCAACTAACAGATATGAAATAAAGAGTCTTGGCATAAATGCATTTACTAAATGGTGGAATGGATTTTATATGAATGAATTTCTTGTCCATAAAAACAAACTGCCTAGTAAAAAAAATTTCTGAACTACTGAAAAGAAAGTAGCACTTTTTCTTTTAAGAAAATCTCTGAAATCAATGAACTCCTCTATTTATCAACAAGTCTTTACTAATGCTATCTCCAAGTTAAGTTCCTAAGAGTATGGTATACAAGGAAAGGGAAACATTATCAATGTCTTCTACTCATCGATATTTTAATGAGAACAGGTGAAATTCATGAATGTGAAATGATACTGAGCAATATCAGACAAATGATGAATATAAACTGTTGACACAGCACCTTCCAGGAGTTCTGAGGTAATTTGACAGGTCACTTTTTACAGAGGAACTAAGATTTGAGGTGGTTCTTATAAGATGAGGACATTATTTTTGGGAATATGAGCACATTTAGTTAAATGACTGACTCTCGGTTTTGACCCAGATCATGATTTCATGAGTCATGGGATCCAGCTCCACCCTGGGTTCTAAGTTCAGCAGAGAGTCTGCTTGGAATTCCCTCCTTCTCCCCCTCCCTCCATTCTCTCTCTTCAAGTAAATAAATAAATCTTAAATAAAATATGAGGACATTAATTTGCTACACTGTGAAGAAAATTATGTAAGTTTTGATTAATAGAGAAATTGCAACCCAGAGCCTAACCCCTGGTTAGAACTCAAATATTTGTTGAATATATACTACAATATGACACTTTAATCCACATGACAAATATGTGGGGTATATACTATTAATATCTCCGGTCTAAAGATAGAGGACAGTCTTCTTGACAAGGTCGCATATGCAAGAACTGTGTATTCAAGACTCTGAACCAGAACTTTCTGATTCCAAACATAATGTAAAATGATGTGCTGCCTTGAAAGTAAAACTGAAGAACTGGTCTGGAAACTGAAGTTTGTAGAGGAAGCAAACTGTATCGGATGAAGTCTGGGAGGCCTTTAAACCCTAGCTTCAAATAATCAAGGTTTAATAATAGATAACAGGTAGCCAAGGGATTTGTAAGGAAGTATAGACGTGTCCTGAAAATCCATGCCTTTTTTATTTGTTTTCTATTTCTTTTAAAAGAAGGACAATTAAAAAGACTGATACAGTTTTTGTTTAAATGATCCTTGAGAATAAGCTTAATAATTAACACGGGATAACTCAAATCGACTCAGACCTACTATATTGTGATGGGCATGGATTATGGGGTACTTTTAGTTTTCAAATCTTGTCATTCCTGAAATTTGGGAAAACCTACAAGTGATAAAATTATTTCCCTATATATATTATTCTCTAAAGCAACTAGTCACAAAAATCAGTGTTATATGCTATAATGGTGTCTTTTTTTTATTAATTTTTTATTTTTTATAAACATATATTTTTATCCCCAGGGGGACAGGTCTGTGAATTACCAGGTTTACACACTTCACAGCACTCACCAAAGCACATACCCTCCCAAATGTCCATAATCCCAAACCCTTGTCCAAAGCACCTTCCCCCAGCAACCCTCAGTTTGTTTTGTGAGATTAAGAGTCACTTATGGTTTGTCTCCCTCCCAATCCCATCGTTTCATTGATTCTTCTCCTACCCACTTAAGCCCCCATGTTGCATCACCACTTCCTCATATCAGGGAGATCATATGACAGTTGTCTTTCTCGGCTTGACTTATTTTGCTAAGCATGATATGCTCTAGTTCCATCCATGTTGTCGCAAATGGCAAGATTTCATTTCTTTTGATGGCTGCATAGTATTCCATTGTGTATATATACCACATCTTCTTGATCCATTCATCTGTTGATGAACATCTAGGTTCTTTCCATAGTTTGGCTATTGTGGACATTGCTGCTATAAACATTCGGGTGCACGTGCCCCTTTGGATCACTACGTTTGTATCTTTAGGGTAAATACCCAATAGTGCAATTGCTGGGTCATAGGGCAGTTCTATTTTCAACATTTTGAGAAACCTCCATGCTGTTTTCCAGAGTGGCTGCACCAGCTTGCATTCCCACCAACAGTGTAGGAGGGTTCCCCTTTCTCCGCATCCTCGCCAGCATCTGTCATTTCCTGACTTGCTGATTTTAGCCATTCTGACTGGTGTGAGGTGATATCTCATTGTGGTTTTGATTTGTATTTCCCTGATGCCGAGTGATATGGAGCACTTTTTCATGTGTCTGTTGGCCATCTGGATGTCTTCTTTGCAGAAATGTCTGTTCATGTCCTCTGCCCATTTCTTGATTGGATTATTTGTTCTTTGGGTGTTGAGTTTGCTAAGTTCTTTATAGCTTCTGGACACTAGTCCTTTATCTGATATGTCGTTTGCAAATATCTTCTCCCATTCTGTCCGTTGTCTTTTGATTTTGTTAACTGTTTCCTTTGCTGTGCAAAAGCTTTTGATCTTGATGAAATCCCAATAGTTCATTTTTGCCCTTGCTTCCCTTGCCTTTTGCGTTGTTCCTAGGAAGATGTTGCTGCGGCAGAGGTCGAAGAGGTTGCTGCCTGTGTTCTCCTCAAGGATTTTGATGGATTCCTTTCTCACATTGAGGTCCTTCATCCATTTTGAGTCTATTTTCGTGTGTGGTGTAAGGAAATGGTCCAATTTCATTTTTCTGCATATGGCTGTCCAATTTTCCCAACACCATTTATGAAGAGGCTGTCTTTTTTCCATTGGACATTCTTTCCTGCTTTGTCGAAGATTAGTTGACTGTAGAGTTGAGGGTCTATTTCTGGGCTCTCTATTCTGTTCCATTGATCTATGTGTCTGTTTTTTGCCAGTACCATGCTGTCTTGATGATGACAGCTTTGTAATAGAGCTTGAAGTCCGGAATTGTGATGCCACCAACGTTGGCTTTCTTTTTCAATATCCCTTTGGCTATTCGAGGTCTTTTCTGGTTCCATATAAATTTTACCATTATTTGTACCATTTCTTTGAAAAAGATGGATGGTACTTTGATAGGAATTGCATTAAATGTGTAGATTGCTTTAGGTAGCATAGACATTTTCACAATATTTATTCTTCCAATCCAGGAGATGGAACATTTTCCCATTTCTTTGTGTTTTCCTCAATTTCTTTCATGAGTAATTTATAGTTTTCTGAGTATAGATTCTGTGTCTCTTTGGTTAGGTTTATTCCTAGGTATCTTATGGTTTTGGATGCAATTGTAAATGGGATTGACGCCTTAATTTCTCTTTCTTCTGTCTTGCTGTTGGTGTAGAGAAATGCAACTGATTTCTGTGCATTGATTTTATATCCTGACACTTTACTGAATTCCTGTATAAGTTCTAGCTGTTTTGGAGTGGAGTCTTTTGGGTTTTCCACATATAGTATCATATCATCTGTGAAGAGTGATAATTTGACTTCTTCTTTGAAATAGAAACCAAAAAAACAATAGAAAAAAATCAACGAAACTAGGAGCTGGTTCTTTGAAAGAATTAATAATATTGCTAAATCCCTGGCCCGACTTATCAAAAAGAAAAGAGAAAGGACCCAAATAAATAAAATCATGAATGAAAGATGAGAGATCACAACTAACACCAAAGAAATACAAACTATTATAAGAACATACTATGAGCAACTCTACGGCAATAAATTTGACAATCTGGAAGAAATGGATGCATTCCTAGAAACATATAAACTACCACAACTGAACCAGGGAGAAATAGAAAGCCTGAATAGACCCATAATCAGTAAGGAGATTGAAACAGTCATTAAAAATCTCCAAACAAACAAAAGCCCAGGGCCAGATGGCTTCCTGGGAGAATTCTACCAAACATTTAAAGAAGAACTAATTCCTATTCTCCTGAAACTGTTCCAAAAAATAGAAATGGAAGGAAAACTTCCAAACTCATTTTATGAGGCCAGCATCACCTTGATCCCAAAACCAGACAAGGATCCCACCAAAAAAGAGAGCTATAGACCAATATCCTTGATGAACACAGATGCGAAAATACTCAACAAAATACTAGCCAATAGGATTCAACAGTACATTAAAAAGATTATTCACCAAGACCAAGTGGGATTTATTCCAGGGCTGCAAGGTTGGTTCAACATCCGCAAATCAGTCAATGTGATACAACACATCAATAAAAGAAAGAACAAGAACCATATGATACTCTCAATAGATTCTGAAAAAGCATTTGACAAAGTACAGCATCCCTTCCTGATCAAAACTCTTC
Source organism: Mustela putorius furo (assembly GCF_011764305.1). Classification (NCBI taxonomy): domain Eukaryota; kingdom Metazoa; phylum Chordata; class Mammalia; order Carnivora; family Mustelidae; genus Mustela; species Mustela putorius. The sequence goes on from NW_025421443.1 coordinate 563,532, forward strand.
AAAGTGTAGGGATAGAGGGCACATACCTCAATATCATCAAAGCCATCTATGAAAAACCCACCGCAAATATCATTCTCAATGGAGAAAAACTGAAAGCTTTTCCGCTAAAGTCAGGAACACGGCAGGGATGTCCATTATCACCACTGCTATTCAACATAGTACTAGAGGTTCTAGCCTCAGCAATCAGACAACAAAAGGAAATTAAAGGCATCCAAATCTTTTTTTATTTTTTAAAAGATTTTATTTATTTATTTGACAGAGATCACAAGTAGGCAGAGAGACAGGCAGAGAGAGGGAGGAAGCAGGCTCCCTGCTGAGCAGAGAGCCCGATGCGGGGCTTGATCCCAGGACCCTGGGATCATGACCTGAGCCGAAGGCAGAGGCTTTAACCCACTGAGCCACCCAGGCGCCCCTATAATGGTGTCTTTATTAGCATTTAGGATGTAAGGTCATTATAAGGAATAAAATACGATCTACAAAGAGCTATATGAAAATTATTAAAATACAAGAAAAACCCAATAGACACTATATGTTCACTAACTATAATTTAAACAAAAATTTGAAGTAACAAAAAATAAAAATAGAATACAAAAAAAAATCTTCCTTTAGGGACAGAGAAAGCATCAAGGAGAGAGATAAATTTAGTTTAAATTTTAAAAAGTAAATGAATTTTCCACAATGCAATAGAGTAAGGAGATGATTTATTTGTGAAGCTCATTTAATTGTGAAGTGAAGCCTTCCTAAGTAGCTTTAAAAAAAATGGAAGGGCTTTGTATCTTCAGCCTCTGTTTACTGACATGCAATGGCAGGTGGATAATAAAGATAAAAAGAGCATCCTTAGTAGCTATTTTGTGTTCATTAAATTACATAAACTCGGTAATTCCCAGATCCCTAAACTGTAAAACTGCCACCTACTTGGGGCCGTAAGGTTGCTGTTCTCTGAAACCCGCCATGGACCCCCAGCATAGGGACATGCTCACCTGTGTTCTGCTGTGTGGATGAGATACAACAAAAACACACTGGTCGTCAACCACACACTGTCGCCATAGGAAAAACAATAACAGCCCACCACTGGCCACAACCTGAGAGTTCCCTATTTACTCTCACTGAATACTGAGCAGCTCAGGTACACCCTGTTCTCAACTGTCTAGACCATGTCCCTAAGGTGAGCCACATCCCTCCCCTGCTTTCCCACACCCTTAATACTCTCTGTCTTAATGCTATCCACTCGTATCCTTAGGAATTTCTATTATGTGATAAAAGAACAATTCCAAGTTTTCCGTTTCTTCAGTGAAATTTCCCAATACATTTGGGAAGGAACTGAAAACTGTGTTTATATATCTTGTGTGGAGGCTGCCTGCTCTCAAATATTGAGCCTTTGGTGTGAATAGGGACAATTCTTCACTGGGCACTGCTGTGATTGGCTCATTATCCCTTTGTTCTCCTATAATCTCTTTTATTTTCTTCTTTATTTTGTTCTTTCTTTTTTTAAATTTTATTTTATTTATTTGTCCTAGACAGAGAGAACACAAGCAGACAGAGTGGCAGGCAGAGGCAGAGGGAGCTGAACAAGGAACGGGATTCGAACCCAGAATACAGGATCATAACTTGAGCTGAAGGCACCCACCTGCCGACTGAGCCACCTAGGCATCCCTCTTTCTTTTTTTCTTTTCTTTCTTTCTTTTTTCTTAAATTGAGATTTGCGCCATTTCAGTGCGATGCTATTTGTCTTATTTCTCTTCTGCCATCACTGATAGCATTTCAAATCAGTTCCTATAGTAATTGACAACTTTAGCTTATGGGCTAGAGCCTTTCTCCACATCGCACTTTTTGACATTGCATCAATAATCTCTGACTTCCCCACTTTTAGTGATTATTTCTCCCTAACATCTCTGTCAAGCGCTGGTGTGACCATATGTGTCCTATCCCCAGAATACCTCACTTGAAATTACAAATGGGGCCAGTCCACTTTCTGATTCCAACTATTTGTGCATCTGTCTCAGTAACACTAGTCCATCAATTCTTTGTCTTTCCCCTCTGGTACCTGTTGTGCCTCTATGTTTTTCCTACCATTGATCTCTCATTTTGATCCCTAGTCATCCTTGATTTTCTTGTTCATCATACCATCTGATAACTTGTCAATATCCAAGAATGTGCTGTCTGAAGCCATTTGGCAAAAAAACAGAAAGCAACAACAAAAACACTCTGTTTCTTGGTGAATCAAGAAGTCTGACCGCTCTCATGTGTAGTCAGAGACTGCTGAGTACGGTTGAAAAAAATCGCTATGAATTCATAACTGGAAACCTTAATTAGGTCATTCATAATGACCAACAATCCACTGAATTACATTGATCACCCCTTTTCCACAATTCTATTCTAAATATACTCTAAACTTTTCAAACAGTTGACTCCCTCTATATTTCACTCGTTGATTTTAAAAAATCTTACCTTACAGAGAACAAAGTAATCTTTATACATACTCAACTTCCTATGACCAAAAGCAACAACCTACATTCTTTTCAATCTTCCTTTCTTCTGACTTCCTTTCTGTAGTTGGTGCAATTGATGCAATTGAAGCGATGTTGCTTATCTTATTTTATTTAAGGATATTTATCTCACTTACCTTTGGATCACTTACTATAATACCTTGCCAAAGACCAAAAGAGGATTTGAACTCGGTCAGTTCTCCTACAACTTAAAAACCAACAAAATAACTAACTTGCAAACTAATAAATTTAAAAACAAGTAGAAAAAAATATATATATTTATATAAAATATATATATATATATATATATATATATGTTTTTTTATTTACTTTGCTATACTTGGCATATCTCTTATCTCTTTACCATCAGTTTTTCCCCACATTTGCTTGTCTGTCACTGGGTTTTCAAACTATTCTAATATTTTTTCTGCTTCCAGAGTTCTACTGTTCTTTCCTCTGTCCTTTGTGTTTCTAGTTCAGATGGGTATTTTAGCTTTTTATTTGTTTAGTCTTCTGACAGAATTTGACAACAGTAAACACTCCTTCCTAAAAGGAAAATTTTCTTCTGTTGACTTCTGTAAAACCGTATTTCCTCATTTTAAACCTACCATTTTCTGTCCATCTATCACAAATGTAGATTTTTCAAAACAAGGACCATATTTTGAGGTCTCTCCTCTATTCTGACTACACACTTTCATTAGATTTTATCTAACCCATTGGCTGCAACAGCCATCTATGGTATGACAACTATATCTTTTTATTTCCTACCTCATTTTCTTTCTTGAGTACCAGACTCCTGTATATAATTGGCTTGTTAAAACTCTATGATGTACGTTCACTGTCACAACTAACTCAATATACATAAAACAACCTTGTTATCTCCCATCTTCTCACCAAAGCCCACATCTACTTCTTTTCCACTCTTCCACATCTCAGAATCTATTGTCAATACAGTACTAGTTTGTCAAGCCAAAAACTTGGTTACTATGCTTTACTTCTTCCTTTTTTTTATTTCCTGCATCTGATCTATATGTATGTATGTATGTATCTATCTATGTATCTATCTATAGATAAATTTACTTTAGAGCCATATCACTTAATTCACTCTAATTCTACTGCCAACATGCTATGATAATCTCATTCTTTTGTAGATTAGTTCATAGACTTTGAACTTGTCTCCTACCATAAAATCATACTCATACATATCTTCACCCAATCCATTTCCACACTGTACCTATAGTCAACTTTTTGAAATGATGTCTAAAATTTGTGCTGATGTTCGTAACCTTTGACATGACATAGGTCACATCTCCAAGATTGTTCCCCAACTCAACCTCTTTATCCTCTATCTCAGCCACTTGCTACTTTGAGGTCTTTTCCACCAGGAACTACAGTTTCATACTTCTTTAGGATTTAAAGCATGCTCTTTCTTAAACTTTGTGCCTTACTACTCAAATAATTTCCCCCTTTTTTTCTTCCTTTGCCCCTTGGCCAAATGTTTTCCTACTCATCTTTTATTTTTCATCTTGAACAGAACTTCCTCAGGATTTTTGAGCCTTACTCTAGATTAGGACTTTCTGCTCCCATAATATCCTTAAGATACATTATATACTTTACTATAATGACTTCTATAATATTTCCTTTCCCCTGCTAAGTGTAAGCTCCATGACACAACAACCATATCTACCCTCCTTACAGCTCTACTAAAAGCAATTAATGCAATGTTAGCACCCCCCCACAAAAAAGATAACTTTTTTAATGACGCTCATGGATTTCCTACAAGTATTTTATGGTTTTTAAAAAGTCATATATGTAAAGTGTGACTGTCACATAGTAAGCAATCAGTAAATAGTAGTTTACTTCTCATCTCTCTGACATACATCAGCATAGTAAATACCAAAAAACCCAAGAAAATGGCTTCACCATTATTCATGCCTTTTGATACATTATATTAAATATTTATCTGTATTTTTAGTTGATAATTGTTGATTGTCTTATATAGGCTAGCATAAGGTAATGCTCCTACCATATTTAACTTGAAGCACTTTTTACTATATTTATATTTACTTTTTCCATAATTGCTAAGCAATCACCAAAAATAATAAAGGAAAAAAACACATTTTTTCATATGTTGGGTATCTTCTTTTTCATTCTGCTAAACAGAAAGAACAACAACAACAAAAAAAACCCCTCATTTCCCTATTTCTGTATGATGTTTCTTATTATAAAGTAAATTATTAATGACTTCTTCTACTTCAACTCATGTTTTAATCTTTAGATGTCTCATTCACTCATTCAGTATATTTTTCTTTTCTTTACTGCAGCCTAGCTACAAGTTTTTAAAATTTACCCCTTGCAATCAATGTATTTTTGTGAGCAAAATCATACTCATATATATGCTAGATATAAATAATGTTGAGCTTCGTATTTGACAATGAATGTTTTAAAGATGGTTTAACCATTTTTTACATTTTGGTAATTTATATAGTCCTACCCTGTGTTCTTTAGAGAAACATGTAAACCCTTGAAATTGTTCTTCTCCCCTTACCTCCAGTTTTGTTGAAATGTAAATGGCATATATCACTGTATGAGTTCAGGTGTATAGCATAAAGGTTTGACTTACATATATTGTGAAATAATTACCACAATAAATTTAGATGACATCATCTCCTATAGACTCAACAAAAAACAGTGGAGAAAGAGATAGAAAAAAATTTCTTGTCATAATGAAAACTCTTAGGATCTACTCTATTAACTTTCCCTGTATATCATATAGCAGTGTTAACTAGAGTCATCATGTTGTTCATTGCATCCTTAGTACTTCTTAATCTTGTAAGTTGAAGTTTGTAGCTTTCACCATGTTGCTCCATCCCACCACCCCTTTCACCCCTCATAACCACAAATCTGATCTCCTTTTCAGTGAAATTTTTGTTTTTGTTTTTTTTTAGATTCCACATATAAATGAGATCATACAGTATTTGTCTTTGCCTGACTTATTTCACTTAAATGTCCTCAAGTTCCCTCCATGTTGTGGCAAATGGCAGGATTTCCTCATTTTCTATGGCTGGGATTTTTGAATTATAATGCAAGTATACTTACAGCACTCTGCTCAGAATCCTTGGTGACTTCCAATTGCTTAAAATAATAAAGATCAAATCCCTTAGAATGGTCAAAATTCCAAAGCATTCGTTTTTCTAAAAAACTCCTAAAACCCTTCCCTAGTATAATCCAATCACAAAAATTATAATTAAACTATTGAGCTCACCTCAACCCCTGATATGCCTGTCATTTTTCCACTATTCTAAGTACCCCATACCATTCTGCTTTGACTTTCATGCCAATAGTAAATGTCAAGGAATGCATAGATTCTTCTTTATTTCATTAGAAAATTAATTTTCTTCTTTCTCTATGCTTCTGTTGAACTTTGTTGCTATTGATTGTAGCACTGAAAAATACTTTCTTGTTCTATAATTGTTTACATATGTACATATTAAACTTATATTTTTCTTGAAGGTAAGAGCCATATTTTATTTTTCCTGTGATGCTTAAATTTTTCAATACATACATATATTTCTGTTGGACTGAAGGAAGTATTACTATTTTCAAAGGCTTGTTTCTCAGCTTTATTTAACTAATAAGTCTTCCAATTATATTTAAGTTATTCATTGTGGAATAGGAATAGTTTGACAGAGGTAGAAGGAAGATTATATGATGGAGAAACTGGCAAATGTTGCCTATTAAAGAGATATCAAAGTGGAATTAGGCATATAGATAAAACATCTCTCAAATTTCAGGTATGACAAAAGAAAAAATAGTTGGGTTGTAGAACTTTTAAAGAAAATTCTATTTACATTGAATGAATTCTAATAAAATCTGGGTAATTAGTACCAATTACTTTTTATTATATTATTTAGGAGACCATTTTACCACAAAAGAGCGTAGTGAGCTATGGTTATTTGAAATGATAATATCGTGTTATTTGGAAGTACGTGAGAAGTAAGCTAAAGTATTAAATAAATAGAGGGGAAACATCCGTAGAGATATCATGATAAAAAGCATAGAGATGCCAGTTGTCTTTTTACTTTCATTTCCTTCATTCCTCTCTTCCTCCTTTCATTCATTCTTTTCTGTCTAAATGAGCAGATTTTAGCTTTTGTGGGGCCCCACCCCCAACAGGACCCCCATCCCCTGATATCCATCAGATTGTTGCTAAGTAAGTAAAGTCTAGGAACAAATTCTCTATCCAAGACAAATCTTTTCAACGAATATGACTCATTTTCCTGGCATGGCAACTAAAGCACTCAACTAAGGTGACCCTCAATGCTTCACAGCTTGATTTTTATTAGCACATCAGACACGGGTAGATTATCATTTAGATAGGTTAAACAACTTCTGAATTTTGCAGGTAATGTTAGTAAAGGAAATAATGTTTCCATAACAAGGAGCTCCCAAAGAATATCCATCTTGTTTTCCTCAGTCATAAAAAAGCTTTCCAATAGCATTCCCAGTTGAATAGGATATCAAGTGTTGAAAGGAAAAATCTCTTTGCATTTCTTTTCATTAAAAGGTGCTCTCATAAAGCAAATATAGTACCTCTCATAAAAAACAGGGCATGTTTTATGAATATTTAACTTATTTTGAACTCTGTAGAAGGAAGTAGCGACCTTGAAAACTTCTAGTAGCAGTGCAGCATTACCACACAAAGACCATCACCTTCGTCATTAATCACAGTAGACTGCCTGGAGCTATTGTAAGCTTTTCAAAAGGAAATATTAAAAGATAGAAGAATGTGAAAATATTTATTATGGACTATTCTATCATTAAAAAAAAAATAGGGAATGACAGAGACCCAACCAGCATGTGAAGGTCTTTTTAAATTTATTTCTAACATGAAGTTTAAAATTTTTTGTTTTTATCTCCTGTCAGTTTGAAATCAATACACTAGTCAAGCAATAAGAACTCAGTAACCCAACTGCTAAATATTGGTTCAACATATTACCTTCTTATTGGGCTATAGAACCTTGATTTATGCAGAATCACAGTAGGATTATCCTAAATAAGTGAGCAGGTTTTTCTTGTGTTTTATTTTTTTAGGCTAGTTACAGAGGTTTCAGGAGGACATTTAAAATTCTCAGGAGAAAGTAATACGAAGAAACAAATATTTAGCCTTCTGGTAATTAAATCCTTTCTTGTAGGTAGAATATTGACTTGTAACCATCATTCAGGCCAAGAGCAAAAATTTCACAGTCACAAAGGAGTGAGAACTTTGTTAGATTTAAATTTAGATGAGATTAAATTGGAGGAAAAACAATTCACTTGGTTATCCTTTAGTAAAGCACAAATTAAAAATTTTAAGAAGTTATGTAATGCATTTTCTAGAGTGCGTTTTTAATTTATTTTTTAGAGTATGCTCTTAAATAAAGCATACATAACTCATGTCATTGGCTCACTGGCCAAATAGAATCCCATGGTTATCTATTATAGATAATGCTGCACTTGTTACAATTAAGCCCCTCATACTGGGATTCCTAAATTCAGGACATTTGTGACCTTTAAGTTCATCATTTCTTCTTCAAAAAAATAAGTACTCTATATAGTTTCCTTTGGAATGGTTAACTCTACCCTTCCCAGTCTCTTACTTTGATGCTGCCAATAATGTCTGGATCCTATTTTGACAGATATTAAACATGATATAGTAGAAAGATTACAGGTTTGGGAGTCATGATGATACAGGTTCAAATTATCTATATCTATACTGTGCAGTACAATTGCTGGTAGCCACATGCAGCTAACTGAACAGCAAAAATATGTTTAGCTCAACAGAGTAATTGAATTTTTACTTCAAGTTAAATTTAAAAACATAAAACAAGATGAAACCAGAGAGGGAGACAAACCATAATTGACTCTTAATCATAGGAAACAAACTGAGGGTTGCTGGAGGGGAGAGAGGAAGAGCGATAGGGTAACTGGATGATGGACATTATGGAGGGCATAATGAGCACTGGGTATTGTATAAGACTGATGAATCACAGGCCTGTACCTCTGACACCAATAATACATTATTTGTTAACTAACTGAATTTAAATAAAAAGTTAAAAAATAAAAATAAAAACATAAGACATATAATAGTCTATAATTTTGATAAGACTGTATTTCATTACATCATTGAAGGTACTGGTGTTGCATTGTAGTACACATTGGGCATGCTTCATTTCAGTTATTACATATATATCCATCATCAGTTTTTGTTTATATACACATCATTGATCCATTTGATGTCAATGGATTGACTCAGTTTGAATGACTTTTGTATGTACCCATGTAACATTGCAATATGTTTATTTGAATATTTTATGTAAACAGCACAGGTTACTGATACCTCTATAAATCATGACTGGTGTGGAGCCTTTTGGCTTTTCCATGTAAAGTTTCATGTCATCTGCAAAGAGAGAGAGTTAGATGACTTCTTTGCCATTTGAATGCCTTTTTTTTTTTTTTAACCATTTTGTTGTCTGATTGCTGAGGCTAGGACTTTTTATACTATGTTAAACAATAGTGGTGAGAGTTGGCATCCCTGTCATGTTCCTGACCTTAAGGGAAATGCTCTCAGTTTTTCCTGATTGACAGTGATATTCACTGTGGGCTTTCCAAAGATGGCTTTTATCATGTTGAAGTATGTTCCCTCGATCCCCATATTTTGGAGAGTTTTAATCAAGAAAGAATGCTGTATTTTGTGAAATGCCTTTCCTGCATCAATTGAAAGGGTCATATGGTTCTTATATTTCTTTTATTAATGTGCTCTATTACACTGATTTACGAATGTTGAACCACCTGGCATCTCAGGAATAAATCCCACCTGGTCGTGGTGAATAATCCTTTCAATGTACTGTTGGACCCTATTGGCTAGTATCTTTGCGAGTGCTTTGGCATCCTTGTTCCTCAGAGATATTGGTCTGTAATTCTCCTTTTTGTTGATGGGGGTCTTTGTCTGGTTTGGGGATCAAGGTAATGATGGCTTCATAGAACAAGTTTTGAAGTTTTCCTTCCATGTCTATTTTTTGAAACAGCTTCAGTAGAATAGGTATTATTCTTTAAATGTGTGGTAGAATTCACCTGGGAAGCGATCTGCCCCTGAACTCCTGTCTTTTGGAAGGTTTTTGGTCATAAGTTTGTAAGTTTCCAGGAATGCATCCATTTCTTCCAGGTTGCCTAATTTGTTGGCATATAGTTGCTCATAATAAGTTCTAACAATTGCCTGTATTTCCTTGGTATTGGTTGTGATCTCTCCCCTTTCATTCATGATTTTATTAATTTGGGTCCTTTCTCTTTTCTTTTGAGTAAACCTGGCCAGAGGTTTATCAATATTATTAATTCTTTCAAAGAAGCAGCTTCAAATTTTGTCGACCTGTTCTACTATTCTTCTAGTTTCTATTTTATTGGTTTCTGCTCTAATATTTATTATTTATCTTCCCCTGCTTGGTTTAGGCTTTCTTTGCTCTTCTTTCTCAGGGCCTTTAGGTGTAAAGCTAGCTTGTGTATTTGGAAACTCACAGTGATTCAGCAGTGTGGCAGGATACAAAATCAATGCATAGCAATCAGTTAGAGTTCTGTACACTAACAATGTGTCTGAAGAAAGAGAAATTAAGGAATCATTCTCTTTTATAATTGCAATAAAAACCATAAGATACTTGGGAATAAACCTGTACTTTAGAAACTACAAAACAGTTCTGAAAGAAATTGAGGAAGATACAAGCAGATGGAAAAGCATTTCTTGCTCATAGAAAAATATTGTTAAATTGTCTGTTTCCCAAAGCAACCTCAATACAGTCCATGCAATTCCTATCAAAATACCATCAACAGTTTTCACAGAGCTGGAACAAACAATCCTAAAATTTGTATTGAATCAGAAAAGACCCTGAATCACCAGGGGAATGTTCAGAAAGAAAACCAAAGTTGGGGGCATCACAGTGTCTGACTAAACTATATTACAAAGCTGCGATCACCAAGACAGCATGGTACTGTCATAAAAACAGACACATAGATTGATAGGACAAATAGAGAGCCCAGAAATGGACTCTCAGCTATCTGATCAATTAATTTGTGACAATACAGGAAAGACTATCCAATGGAAAAGAGACAGTCACTTCAGTAAACAGTGCTGGGAAAATTGGACAGCCACATGCACAAGAATGAAACTGGACCATTCCCTTGCACCATACACAAATATAAACTCAAAATGGATGAAATACCTAAATGTGAGACAGGAATCCATCAAATTCCTAGAGGAGAACATAGTAACATTTTTGACACCAGCCAGAGCAACTTCTTTCAAGACATGTCTCTAAAGGCAAGAGAAACAAAAGCAAAAATGAACTATTGGGACATCATCAAGATCAAAAACTTCTGCACAGCAAAGGAAACAGTCAACGAAACTAAAAGGCAATCTTCAGAATGGAAGAAGATATCTGCAAATCACACAACAGCTAAAGGGCTGATATCCAAGATCATAAAGAACTTCTTAAACTCAACACCCAGAAAACAAATAATCCAGTCAAGAAATGGGCAGAAGACGTGAACAGACATTTCTCCAAAGAGGACATAAAAATAGCTAACAGACTCAAGAAAACATGTTCCATATCACTTACAATCAGGGAAGTATACATCAAAACCACAATGAGATACCACTTTACACCAGTTAGGCTGGCCAAAATTAACAAAATGGAATAACAAATGTTGGTGAGAATATGGAAAAAAGGGAACACTCTTACACTGTTGGTGGGAATGCAAACTCATATAGATACTCTGGAAAAAGATATGGAGACACATCTCCATATCTCCAAGACATTATAAATAGAGCTACCCTATGACCCAGCAATTGCATTACTGGATATTTACCCCAAATATACAGATGTAGTGAAAAGAAGGGGCACATGTACCCTGATATTTATAGCAGCAATGTCTGCAATAACCAAACTGTGGAAGGAGATAAAATGTTCTCCAACAGATGAATGGAAAAAGAAGATGTGGTTCATATATACAATGGAACATTATTCAGTCATCAGAAAGGTTGAATACCTACCATTTGCATCAACATGAATGGAACTGGAGGGGATTATGCTAAGTAAAATAAGTCAAGTAGAGAAAGATAATTATCATATGGTTTCACTAATATGTGGAATATAAGGAATAGACAGAGGATCATAGGGGAAGGGAGGGAAACCTGAATGTGAAGAAATCAGAGAGGGAGATAAACCATGAGAGACTCTGAACTCTCGGAAACAAATTGAGGGTTGGAGAAGGGAGGGGGCTGGTAACTCAGTGATGGACATTACAGAGGGGACATGATCTGATGAGCAGTGGGTATTATATGTAACTAAAGAATCATTGAAAACTACATTAAGAACTAACGGTGTACTATATGTTGACTAATTGAACTTAATAAAAATCATAATTAGCAAATAAACTGAAATATTGTTATTTATTTATTTAAATTGTATAATATTTAAATTATTTTTCTACTTTGAAAGAATAAATATGGATGTGATTCTTTAAATTTAAAAAATACACTTATGACTGATGCAGAATAGAGTGACAAGGTAAAAGCTACTATAATGATAAAGATAAAAAGAGATTAGGAATAGTTATGGCACAAAATCCATGATGATTAACAATTTACTTTGGCAGTACAAAATGTAAGGCTGTTGTGTAATGTTTTTTAAATTATAAAGTGGACAGTATTAAGAATTATCTTCAGCAAATATGAAGAGAATTTGATAAGAGATTTCCTCTCAGCAGTTAAAGAATTGATGAAATTGGTTGGCTGAAATCCGGTAAATATTAGAAAATGCAAATCTTTATGCAAACCTTTCACTATCCTACTACATTCCAATTTAGAGAAGGCATAGTAATTCTGGTTTGAAAAATAAATACAGTACTTAATATCTTACGGTGCTTGTTATCCTTGGCATAGAATCGTGGAGGACAGTCAAGCAATTAGGGATGGCATGAGGGTACCTGGTGTCTTCCTAGGCTGGGATTAAAAGAATATTGTAAGGAAGTCAAAAGCATGGAAATGAAAAAAAAGTGTATGTATCCGTATATGTGTAAATATATGCACTTAAATGTGTTTTATCCTTTAAGTACTGGAAATAAATTGTGTGTAAATAAAGATTATGTAAAAAAAAAAAAAAACACTGACAGTCTGAAAATGTCCTGTAGATGTCAGGCAGAGGGTGATTTTTTTAGAGCAGTGTTCAGGAGAGGACCCACCTGAGCACCCTCAGATTAGACTCCTCATTCTGTTTTCAAGCCTGATGAGGGCAAGAGCTGTAATCATGCCCGAGATCATCAGAGAAATGCCTGATTTACCTCCAGGACTCTGATTGATTTTATGGTTCCACCCATGTGTCAATATGACAAATGAAGGACTCTACATCTGATGGAACGGGATCCACGTGTACTTCTCTGTGCCTCAAATCGCTGAGAAATGCCAAACAAAAATGATCTGAAACATTTTTACTTTTTCTCTACCAAGGACCAGTATGGTCTCTAAACGTATTTCCATGGTCTTTAAAATTGCTTATAGGGAGGAATTTAAAACAAATTCCAAATGATGTATAAAATCGAAACGTTTTAGATTAATCATGGGTTCTAAATTAATCTAAATTAATATAAAACACATAGATTAATTGTATGTGTTAAGAAAACACTATTTTTGATAGTGCAAAGCAAAAGTAAACCATGCATATAAAATTTTAAGAATGTGCTGCTTGAAAATAAAAACGAGCTGCTTAAAATTAATGAAAACCTTTGTCACTGCTTTGTGTCTAGACAGATAAAATCTAACATATTGAGTTGGTTGAGGTTATGTTTATTGAGTGGCAACGAAGTAGTAAGAAAACATTATTTCTGTAAGACTATCTGACTTCCCTTAATACTTTGTACATATCAAGCTATCTCCACCATCCAGTGGGCAGCCAAGTTCTCTGGCATTCAAGTCCTCTGCCTCAGTGTGAAGATGAATCTCATTTCCTTGAAATACAGCTACTACTGTATTTCAAGGAAATGAGATTCTGTTCAAGCAAGTTGAAATCTTAATTCCAGTTCTTTTCAAAGTAATAATTTATATATAAAGTACCACAGATGGATGTTTATATTGGATATAATAACTTGAAGACTTATTTTATCTGAAAATGGAATTAGAGCTTCTTGATGCCAGCATACAGAGCTAAATCATTTAAGGTCATACTCCCATCTTTCAATGCTGTAGAAGCCCCATCTTTCTCCAGTGGAACATCTAAGTCAGCATCACTCCTTACTCAAAAGAAACCACACACAAAAAAAGACTTTCCTGTCACAAAGCCAATAAATGAACATAATATTTAGCAAGCAGACAAGGCTGGGTGAGTATAAAATATTGTTACTAATGAACTAATTAAAACAAATATAGTAGAAAGCATTTTGGTTCACGCAGTGTTTTATATTAGATTAGATTAAGCAAAAACACCCTAAAATAAAGTCAATTTAGTGACTGAAATTTGAAGTTAATGTTAAAATATATACGTCTCATTTAAAATATATTTTTTAAAGATTTTATTTATTTATTTGAGAGAGAGAGAGACAGCTTAAGAGGGGAGAAGGTCAAGGGGAGAAGAAAGAGACTCCCCATAGAGCTGGGAGCCTGAGGCAGGGCTGGATCCCAGGACTCTGGAATCATGACCTGAGCCGAAGGCAGTGGCTTAACCAGCTGAGCCACCCAGGTGCCCAAACCTCTCATTTAAAATCCTAAAGGGACAAAATACAATACATTTTATAATCATCAGCGTATCAGTGTATCACAAGATCTAAGTTGTGAATGTTATTCACAATAAATTAAGAGTCATTTTAAGTCAGTCAGGTTCCTTATTTGAGGGGAGGTAATGGAAAGGGGAACCATTACATTCTGTTACATAACAGTAAAGGATGAATCTTGAAATTAATGCCCAGACCCTAATGAGAATGATATCATTGATTACAATTTAACTGGGTAAAAGGTGAGTACTAATCTGTGTATTTACCTGTGTCATTGCGTATAAAATTCACCTACATAAACATGCCTAAAAACACAACTTTCAGATCTTTTTCACACTCCTGATGTCTACTGTCAGTCCTCTTTAGGTATGAACGGCATGCTGTCTTTTGATGCCAATAGTGTATTGTAGTGTCGACACAGTCCTTACTGTGTCATCCTCGAATCACAACTTTTGGAAGTGTTGCAGTTGAGCGTTTTGTTTTTGTTTTTGTTTTTGTTTTCCTGGAAAATAGAAATAGATTAAATTATGAGAAGCATGGTATCATTTGTGGAGAAAACAGATAATGTCTGCCTCTGTCAGAAAAGGGTTTTTCTTGTTTCTTTTAATTTTACAGTGGGCTTTAATTGCTGTTGAATCACCATTTTTTTCAGAGCTTGTATTGTCCTCAGATTTTCTTTTTAAAATCTGATTGGGGGGAGAAAGACAACTATCATATGATCTCCCTGATATGAGGAAGTAGAGATGCAACGTGGGGGGTTTGGAGGGTAGAAAAAGAATAAATGAAACAAGATGGGATCAGGAGGGAGACAAACCAGAAGAGACTCTTTTTTTTTAAAGATTTTATTTATTTAGTTGACACAGAGAGATCACAAGTAGGCAGAGAAGCAGGCAGAGAGAGAGGAGGAAGCAGGCTTCCTGCTGAGCAGAGAGCCTGATGTGGTGCTCAATCCCAGGACGCTGGGATCATGACCTGAGCCGAAGGCAGGGGCTTTAACCCACTGAGCCACCCAGGCACCCCCAGAAGAGACTCTTAATGTCACAAAACAACCTGAGGGTGGCGGGAGGGAGGGAGGGAGGAGATGGTGGTTGGGTTATGGACACTGGGGAGGGTATATGCTATGGTCAGTGCTGTGAAGTGTGTAAACCTGGCGATTCACAGACCTATAACCCTGGGGCTAATAATACATTATATGTTTATAAAAAAATTTAAAAATTGTTAAAATAAAAAAAAATAAAATAAATAAAATCTGATTGGGGGAAACCAAAGAAATTAGGAAACGACATCATTATCATATTATGTCAAAATTGTGAACAATTCCAAATACTATTTACCTAATACTGAGTAGATACTAACTCTTAGATCTCCTAGAAAGTGGCTACCTGAGTATTGCAAGGTAGCTTCTCTAGTATGAGAATTGTTTCAATCTGCATTTAATGTATAGTCTTATCTGCAAAACAAGTTATCTTCTAATGGCTTATTTTGTCTCTTTAAGTAGTTGTACCAAACAACTTTATTATCTATAAGTGTGTGTACACACACACACACACACACACACATACCACCAGACAAATGTGATTTTTGAGAGGAACTATCAGTTTCTAGAAGGAACATCCATTATATGTGACCTTCAAGAGCATACTTGTCAAAGTTCTTGTGTCCCATAATGACAGCAAGATATTCTATAAATATAAACACTTTAAAATTTTTCCCATGGTTTGGAAGACGTAGATGGGTATCAAGGCACCTTCTATATAAGTATCTGGAGAGAGGTTACAATTCAGAGTTTCTGTAACTCATCTATTCCGTAACCAAAAAAGTAGAATGTCTGGGTCCCCAAACCAGACCAAGTCACCCACTACATTAGGAGGACATAAGGAGCTATTACTTCCCAGGAAACATTGACCTAAATTAGCTCAGAGGTTGGCAAACTGGCCTGTCACCTGTTTCTATATGTCCCATGAAGAAACTATGATTTTTACATTTTCAGATAGTTGAAAAAAGTTAAAAGATTAACATTACATGACATGAAAACATTATGTGAAACTTAAATTGTCCATAAATAATTTTCACTGGAAAGAGCCACTCATATTCACTTATGTTTTCTATGAATGTTTTCCTGCTACAAGGCAGAGCTGACTAGTTGTGACAAGAGACTTTATTATCTGGCCCTTTACAGAAAATGTTTGCTGACCCACTAGATAGGTCAAAAATAAGTCTTCCCAGGAAGACGAATGAGCTATATGGAGAATCCTGAATTGTTTTCTCCTATATCCTAAGATCCTCCTTATTTTACTATTGCCAGCTTAGGCCTGCCAACTCTATGAGTAACTGTAAACATACTAGTTATCAGTGGACTATCTGAAATTACTTTTTCAGCATGACCTTAATACTGCTGCTCGAAGCAGTGTCTCCAGTAAATTGTCAGGACCCAAGGAAGATGTTTTACTGTCCTATTGAGGCATAGTTCTTTTAAGGGATTTTGTTCCAGACCATCTAATTTCCTTATATATGTAAAGTAATAAATTTATATAAAGTATCACATAAAGTCACATTCCTGACTTTCTCCTCAGCTAACCTCCTCTGTGCCTGAGAGGTCACAGCTCTCAGAGTACCCTTTATCCTGCTGTCCTCTCTGAGCTAATAATAAGGCACCTTGAAGAATTGGCCACAGCCTCGATTTCCTTTTTCTATGTTTTATTATAGGACATAGTCACAGGAAATAAAGGGTAATTCTAGAACATAGCTGGATGCCCATTCTTCCTTAACAGGGGTTGTGCACATATGCAGTTTGGAAATGAATAGAAGCATGCCTTCTCAACATTTAAGTGAGAATATTCAGCACAGGCACTTCGGCTGTATATTGAGCTTAATTTTCTTTTTAAAGTCAGACTCTGTTTTGATGCAGACACAAAAAGGAAACTATCTTAGATATGCCCAAAAGTACAAGTTCACAAATTCATAGATTTACAAATAAGCAAGAGGTTACTAAGTCATTTTTATTTTAAGAATCTATATAGGTAAAATTACAATAAAATATTGCATTCAGAAAATCATAACTTAATCATGCATACTTAATTACACAAAAAGCAGAGTATGGAACTGAAGATGTGGATTCTGGATCATATGTGTACTGCCTTAGGTAACTTTTGTTGCACCAACAGTCAAGAATGTGTCCTCTTTTAAAGGAAAAGTAATTTTAAGATTTCACACCGTTAAATGTAAAGAATTGCAGAATAAATCTCTATAGAAAATTGATAAAAATGGCTTTATTTGTATTATTGCAATATGCACAATTTTTTTTGCACTGATTGTCTATATTGATATTTGTAGGGACAAATATGTAATTTCCCATTTTAACAAAAATAATTTTTAAGACTTTTAATATGTCTGTGATACATTCACACATCCTTTTGTTAGAAGGAGTGAAACTCTTTTCATTTCATGTTTCATAATAGTATAGACTAGGTAAAATAAAATGCATTGCTTTGTTGCAAATAATTACAAAATAAAAATCTTTATGCCCAGAAAGTATAGTTTCAAATTTAATAGACAAGTCTATAATATCACTAAGCATGTGAAAATGTAGTTGGGACAAGTTTTTCTCAGGTTAGAATATGAAGGAAACATATCACAATTTTCGAATAAACTTGAATTCCACAAACCAGTAATATAAGAAGAAAAATTGGCAGTGGTGTGTGCCTAGGAATGTTCCTAATACTAGGAGCTAAAATTGAAAGACTTTATACTCTATTATTATAATATAACTAATAACATAACACACTTGTGTTTAAAATGTGTATTATACATAAAAATAATTAAAAAATTTCCACATAATTTTGGCTTTGGGAACTCTTTAAGCCAGGGAAAAGGAAGGTATAATCCAATGGTAACACTATCAAAGCAAAGTAATACAGTTGATTGAAAATACAGTTGAGCACGCCCAGCAGATGAAGGTGTGAATTTCCTCATACATCATCTTAATGGCAACATTTTCTACAAAGCGACATGGAGCACTCCTTTCATATTTCATGAGTTCTATTTGCCTGACTTCAAAATGCCAAATGTGCCAGTGAACAGTACTTTAATATTCATGGGTTTTTGAGATGGCTTTGACAGTTGTCAACTAGAGAAATGGTTTCATCAGGAAAGAATCTGACTTATGATTTCCGGCACACATATAAAATCATGTAGTCATTCACATATGCATTCTATTTTAAAGGTATTTTTGCATAGCTATATATTATGAAAATTATATAGATATAAAATCTTTTATATAACAGTAAGGCATTTTCAAATCTTATTTGGATATATACCTAGTATTCTAGAAAATTTTAACCCCAGACATATAATAATTGAGCTATTTTGAAAGGACATAGTTCAGTTAGTATCCTGAAAGTTCTCTAGAGCACAAGTTATCACAGTATAAATTACGCATATAAGTAGAGAATTTATATTTCTTTTTCCTTGTGTATTTAAAAAAAATAAGTAGCTCAGTTTAGGGAAAAATCATAGCATTTCTCTTTAGCCCCAAGGATTTAGATTTTGTTTTTTTAAATCTCTCAGCACTTCACACAATAAAATTAAAATTAAGGTTTATTGATGGAAGAGTTTATTGCTGTTAAACTCAAAAGTTCTATGAAATTGTCACATGTCAGGTATTAATAATACATTGAATAAATTATAAACAAACACACAAACTTTACAAGAATTTATTGCATACATTATGCCATTATGTCGTATTCTCCAATAAATCTTATAAGTTTGGAGAACGAGTAACATGCAACCACCATTGGTTTGATAATAATTTCTAACAGTTATTGAATACTCAGTGCCTTCCAGGCACTCCTCTAAGCACTTTATATGTATTAGTTTAATTAATTTAGGTAGTATTATTAACTCATTTTGTAGATGCAGATGTAGATGTAGATTAACTCATATTGTAGATGCAATATTTTAAGTAATTTGTTTCATGTTTCATTCTAAGTGGTAGAATCATGATTAAGAGATTGACGAGGTTCAGAGCCTGGGCTCCAACAAAACCCTAAAAGGATCAGAATTTAAACTACAAATGAGAACGTAGGTGATATTCTAGGGTGATTATTATTTTTTCCCCCTTCACTCAAGGATCATCTTTTTTTTTCTTTTTTTTTTTTTTAAGATTTTATTTATTTGAGGGTGAGTGAGAGCAAGAGAGATCACAGAGGGAGAAGCAGACTCCACTGAGAAAAAGTCTGATGCGGAGCTGGATCACAGGACCCTGGGATTATAACCTAAGCTGAAGGCAGTTGCTTAACCAGCTGAGCCATCCAGGCACTCCAAGGATCATCCTTATTGATAGGTGTCTTTACTTCATTGAATTTAACCTTGAAATAGTATCCCTTTTTGTGATGTCATTTTGTTAGCACTGAAAATTATGCTGAGGTTATATGAATTCTTGAAATTAGTGTCTTTTTTTTGTTCATTTTTTTCTCATTCTATAAATTATATGCATTCAAACGGGCAATACGAGCAATGAATGCAGCAAATGGAATGATGGTTTGAGTTCCAATAGAGAATTTAGAGAGCTGTGAATTTCCTAATAGCTAGTATTTGGCTATTGAATCTGTATGTTTAAAAATACAAAAGCCTAGAATATAAATTATTAAGAGTTTGTTGAAAGAATGGGCCCCAGACCACCTTATTTTCCCTTTGAGTATACGGGCTGGGACTTAACATGGATCAGTATAACAGTTTATCTGCCCTGTGTTTATATATGGGATTTTAGGATAGTTAAAAGAGAACTCAAACTCATACTGTAACAAACGGAAATTTTACTGAGATTCATGACTTTGCAGCAATCCTCCTACATTTTCCAAATCAGTTCTTCCTTTCTTTCTCCAGAGCATCCATTTGGACATTCTTTCCTAAAAATATCTGATCCTCTTCCTTCCCACTACTTTCTGCAGATGTCCATGCCTACTACTTCACAGGAGAATGAGAAACAAAGAGGCTACACCTCCTTCAGCAAGATAATATGAAAACATGAAATGTGCCTCCCACATTTCTCTCTTCCTCTTCCCCTACTGTTAGGATGTAAAATCTTAACAGCGCTTCCCCCGCACTGAAGGCTCTGTCCCCTCACTGCGTCAAAGTGACAATGCTTGTAGTTCTCATTTTGTCCTCTTGTAGATTTTCAACCCCCATACTATTTAGGACGGGGTAAACTATGCCGAAATAAACAAACCTCTCATCTTGAACTCATGAGCTTCAACGCGACATCTGCATTAGGACTTCCCACTCAATTCTTAAAATTAGTTTCCGTTTCTGACAGTAATTCTAAAAGGCTCCAATATCTTTGCTGCAATATCTCGGGCACTACAGTTACTCCTCATTCTGTCTTTTACTCATCCTTTCAGCTTTATTTTCAAATTCTGACTGTCTTCCTTGAAACCCTTTCTCTTGTGTGTGTGTGGGGGGGTTGTTTTTTGTTTGTTTTCTGATGCACACTCATACTTTTTCTGTCTTTCATTTCCAGTCTTTTTTAGAATTACCTCTTTTTATAGTCCTTAATAATGGTATTCCTCAGCATTTATAAATATTTTTTTCTTCTTGGTTGTCTCATCTTTTCTGCAACCCATGGCCAATTTGCTAGAGTTTTTATCTTCTGTCTTTTGATTTAATGTATACAAGTGATGCCAACAAGCCAGATCCAAGGACCAAGAGGAGGTCCCACAGGACCAACCAAGAGGGTCCTTGGCTGTGTGCAGGATAGAGGTCAAACAAACGTGAGCCAGCAGGAGATGAAAGCTCTTAGTTCAAGATAGAGAGTGCAGGTACAGAGAATCTGGGAGACTGAGAAAGAAATAAGAGTCTCATCTTTGTTGGGGACTGGGTTTTTTCTTGAGGATTGTGGTCTAGTGTACATGTCATCTCGGGCACCCAGGAACCTGTAAGAACAAAGATGAGGACCCAGGTATTGTTCTGTGAAGCCAAAGGGTCTTGACATAGAGATGTTGACATTGAGGTGTCTAGCTCCAGTGGTCTTGGATACACATATGATGGCCTCACCTGGTCAGTCTCACCTGGTCCTTCCTTAGATGTCTATTCTAAAGAATTCGTTAACTCCTTGTCCCTTATCAGGAGAACATACACTATTTGGATTATAAGGCATGTATAAAGTGTGGGTGCAAGAAAAGGAGCAAAAAGCAGATTTTTATGGATTCCTTCAGTTTCCCTATCTTACAAGCAGTGGTTCTTATATATGTGCTTCCAGTTACCATAGCTTAGTTAAATAATACCAAATCCCCAACACCACAATTCAAATTTCAGTTATTGCCATATGTTAGCTGTATGTAATTATATGAAGTACAAAGTTGCTGCTAGCTCTTTAGTGCACAAATTGCTACATAAATAATACATATGCATTATGATTAGTGACCAATTGCATCATTTCTTTCAAAGTTTCTTGGTGGTGGTTTGCTGTGCATGTGGATTCTGTTCACACACAGTAAAGCCTGTAGATATGTTGTCTTCCAGTGAAAAATCCATGTGAAATTTTACCAAAAAAAAAAAAAAAGGATAATTAGAAAAGAATTGGTTAAGAAATGTGAGAAAGCAGTAAAGAAATAGAAAGTGCTGATGCTGAGTTGGAAGTTAAATGGAACATAAGATAGAGTTATAGAAGAAATAGCTGACCAGAGAATATTGAAATTGCCACAAGTTTTAGAGACTCTTGATATTTTTCTGCTGAGACATTTTCCTTTTCATTCATGACAGGCATATTTTCCTGATATCATTGAGCTTCATTATAAAAGCTGCTTTATAATTCTTTTCTGCTCATTTTAAGTCCTAATCATCTCATGGTCAGGGTCTGCTGATTGTTTTTTCTATTGAACATGGGTCATATTTCTTTTGTTCTTCTGTTCTTCGTAGATCAGCTTTTTGTTTTGTTTTGTTTTTTAATATACTGGATGTTGTGAATGGTGTTTTAGATCCTATTATGTTTTCCAGTTGTGTTGATTTTTGTGTGTTTTAGCTGGCATTTCATTGCATTGGGCTTAAACCATAAACTGTGTTTCTTTAAAACTGTGTTTCCTGGGCACCTGGGTGGCTCAGTGGGTAAAGCTGCTGCCTTCAGCTCAGGTCATGATCTCAGGGTCCTGGAATCGAGTCCCACATTGGGCTCTCTGCTCAGCAGGGAGCCTGCTTCCCTTCCCTGCCTCTCTGCCTACTTGTGATCTCTCTCTGTCAAAAAATAAATAAATAAATAAAAATCTTAAAACAAAAACAAAAAAAACCCAAACTGTTTTTCTTTAGAGGCAGAGTTTATACATAGAATTTGGAGCTCTGCTCTGTCTTTTGGCAGCACTCCCTTAATTTCCAGTGACTGTGATTGCCCAGAGCAGCTCTATGGTTGCTCTGTTCTCTGGTTCTTCTGGACAGAGTGGTTATGATCTTCTATCTTCTATCAGAATCTTAGCTTCCTGCGGGGTACAGACTAGGGTCTAGAAGTTTTGATGAAAGAAGAATCACCAGGTATCACCAAGTGTCTTTCCCTTCGATCACTTTCCAGTACCGAACAGGTTTTGTTGTTTGCTTTTGTTTTTATTGTATTTTGTACAGATTTTATGGTTTTTATCTGTCAATACTAGCTTACTTGGTCTTACTAAAGACCTCTCCTGTTGTCTATATTTTTGAATGTCAAGCTTCATCTCTAAACTTTCTATTCTTACTTCACTCACCTGCAGTTATTTCTTTTTTTTTCTTGTCTCAAAATTCTGCTGTAGGTTGTTCTCTGCCTGGAACTCCTCTTTGCTTGGCTGATTGCTAATTATCCTGTAGCTCTTTTTGTTATGGGTAATATTTTTGTAAGAATATAAATCATGAGAGACTGTGGAATCTGAGAAACAAACTGAGGGTTTTGGAGGGGAGGAGGGTGGGTGGTTGGGTGAGGCTGGTGTTGGGTATTATGGAGAGCACGTATTACATGGAGCACTGGGTGTGGTGCATAAACAATGAATTTTGGAACACTGAAAAGAAATTAAAAACAATATTATTTGAATAACCCAGGGCTTTTTCAACTACGCCATATAAATGATTCCAAAGCATATTTTATTTCTTCTTTTTTTAAAAAGATTTTATTTATTCATTTGAGAGGAAGAGAGAGAGAGAGAGAAAGCAAGTGAGCATGAGGAGGCAGGGGACAGAAGGAGAAACAGGCTCCCCATTGAGCAGGAAGTCCTACTCAGAGCTCTATCCCAAGGACCCCAGGATCCTGACCTGAGCCAAAGATAAACACTTAACCAATTGAGCCACCCAGGTGCCCCAGCATATTTTATTTCTAACATTCAACTAGACATCATTATCTGGCACATAGAAGTCATTTAACAAATATTGGTTGAATTAATAAATCCCATAAGTACATAATCAATCCAATTTAGGGAAACATGCATTTAACATAAAGATGTGCATCTAATACATGCTTCTAATGAACAAAAGGTTTTGATTTAAGTCATGAAACTGAATATTTTTATTATTTGTTAAATGTGTGTTGATTTCTTCTTATAATTAAAGGCATACTTACGGCTATAAATGCATTACTCTGGTACTTCTCTTTACCTTTATTATTTTCTAGCTTTATAAATACTTTCATAAAAATGATTGCTAAGCTTCCCTTTATACAAATAAAGTAAAACCATACAATTATTTAAAGTAATAATTTTTCATTAGATTGTGTGCACAATAAGTGGATAGTTGATTTTTATATGCATTCCAACTTTTCTCATTTAACTTAGACAATAAACAACTAAAAGGATAATCATCTGGGAATTTAGTATTTTACAACAAGATTGAATCAGCAAGCATAAAGCTGTAGTTGTGTTTGATTTAGAAACACATTTTTTGTAATTTCGTATAGAAAACATCAGTATTAACTGCTAAGAGATGTTCTTTTCTCAAAGATAGAACTTCTATAGAATTGCCATAGAATTGATTATATGTAACTCAACTTTTAAGATAGAATCAAAACATACATAGAATTTACAATAATTATTTTTTTTTAATTTAAGGAGGTAAATAAGATTCTAGCTTTAGAGATTTATACTTTTGTGTTTTTGTTTTGTTTTGTTTTTTAAAGATTTTACTTATTTATTTGACAAAGAGAGAGATCACGTGCAGGCAGAGAGAGAGGTGGAAGCAGTCTCCCCGCTGAGCAGACAGCCTGTGTGGGGCTCGATCCCAGGACCATGAGATGGTGACCTGAGCTGAAGGCAGAGGCTCAACCCACTGAGCCACCCAGGTGCCCTGAGATTTATACTTTGGGAAGACAACTCTTTATAAGGCTAGATCACGAACAAGTCTACAGTGGCTCCAAGCAAGATTTAAAACTATTTACACATCCTGTGAACTGTTTGAAAGGTCTACCGGGAGTCAGTTTCCAAGAGAAGTAGAGAGGTTTTGTACTTAACTCAAATTTTCAGTGGGGAGGATAGAGTATTATCTATTTTACATTTTGAGACATTGTAATTTTAGTTTCTGTGGCCTAGGAAGAGAAAGAAATTGACAGAAGCTGGGAAGCTTTTTTCATGGGGAAGTCTTGAAACATGAGACAGAAATAGCACTCTTTGGTATCCAGGAAACAAGTGGTGAGGGTAGAAAATTGGGTTACATATTTGTGCATTTTCCCTAAATCTCTGGGTATATTGGGAATGGTCACAGTGGGGAAGCCCCTATCGCCAAATAGTTTTTCCAGAAGGGGGCAATCATGAGGCAGTTGTGTTGGGAGCAGAAGTCTATAAAGATAGTACCTGTCTGTCCTGCAGCTGAATATTGTTAAGAAAGACAAATGAAGCCAGGGACATGAGAACAGCCCCTGGAGACTCCCACATGAAAATGCAGAAGAGAAGAAAAGGGAAGCAGAAGATCTGCTTGAGCAGGTGAGATCAATATATATTAAATTAAGGTAAATATGGAATTGGTGGTACCATATGGAGATGAAACATAGGGACAACCCATTCTATAAAAATGGTTTGTTTGTCTCTCATTATAACATAGTTTATCCCAAAGTAATCTCATTAAGATGAAGTTAATTTAGGTGTGTATTCATACTATAAGAAAGACAACTTCAGGGTTATAGAATATATCCAAATTTAGACTTTAAACTATATATAAATTTGGTTAAAAAATCAACAAAATTCCATTTTTTGGATAAAATCTATCTGTGAAATAGTAACTTAGTATCATGAAGGCGACATTGTAACACAAACAGGATCCCTTAATCACCAAGATGACTGGTTTACCATAGCAGCGGCACATTGCAAGTGGAAATGAAAGAGAGAGAGTAAGAAAATAGTGCATTAATAATTTTTGCACTTACGGAATCTTGTCTGTGAGAGACATATTTTATATAACATCAATAACAGCTTAAACACCTAGAAAATATTTTATTAAAGGCATTTTCCTGGGAAGATTTTTCTTAGATATTCTCACCTATTTATTTGTTCTCAGTTATTCTCAGTTTTACTCTTTAATAACTTGCAAAGAATCTTGTTCACCTTTCTTTGTCACTTGTGTTTTTTATTTCATTTCCTCAGACCTTTCTTTTTCATGTTGAAAAAAAATCTATATATATATAGTTTTAATCACATAATACCCTACTTCTAACTTTTACATACTTAAAAATAGATATTTCAGTGGGAAAAACTATTTCTTACTGATTCAGCTGCCACTGTGAGATTAATAATAATAATTACAAAAATAATAGCTAGTGGGTACCTGGGTGGCACAGTTAAGGACAGTCATTTAGGGACATGACTCTTGGTTTGGACTCAGGTCATGATTTCAGGGTGGAGAGATGGAGCCACTCCCTGTGGCCAGACAGGGAGTCTGCTTGAGATTCTCTCTCCTCTCCCTCTGCCCCTCCCACTTGTGCTCTTTCTCTAAAATAAATAAATCTTTAAAAAAATAATAGCTATTTATTGACTCTGTAATATACTATTTAAATACATAATTTGGGTAAATCCTTACAGTAATATTTTAGTCCAAGTGATAGTATCTTTAGTTTACAGCTGACAAAACTGACACCTAGAGAGGTTGAGCGACTTGGCCAGGTTACATGGTGAGAAACCAGAAGAGCCAGCATTCCAACTACAATTCCCATGCTTTTTTCATGTGCAGTACTTCCTCATCTTGATCATAAATATTTACATTAGAATATTTAGGAATATTTAGAAATATATACAAAATTATTTACATTAGAATAACTAAGCCATTAATCTCTTTTTTGAGTTATATATCTATTGATGACTTGCAACTGTATGCTATAATTCTGTAAGAAACAGTTATAATTCACTTCCTATAATATCATTTTTTCTTAATTGGCTGAGTGGTATTGCATACTATATTGCTGATTCAACATTAATATTTATTTTTATAAAATAATTTATGAAGAACTTAAACACTATCAAATGTCATTCTTAAAGTTCTGAGGGATTAAAAAAAATTAAATCTCAATACCTGATTGTTTGATATTTCTGATTGCTAATAAAAACCATTTCATCATTTTACATAATGTTGGTGATTGCATGAGTAGGGAACATTTTTTGATTTGGTTTATTCATCCATATGAATCAGAGCATTGTTCTGAGAAAGATGTTAACTTAGAATGGTATTTTTCTCTGTATGGAGTTTCCTCTCTGCCAAAAGCAAGGTTTGACCTTTTCTTTGGAGTCATCTTACTGCTGAGTTTCTTAACATTCAGTGGGCAACAAGCTATCAATTACATTAAAGTAGATCGCTACACACTACTCTAATACATTCTGTCAATGAGAATATTTGCAAGAGGACATATCCAAAATTAGAATGTTCAAGCAGAATATGAAAGACCTTTCATTGGAGACTCAGCTTGAGTAAGTCACAGACATTTGTAATTCTGAGGAATTCAGAAAACTGTTCTACGATGCCTTCATTTCTTTGTTCAAAATGATGAAGCATCTGAAATGACTCAAAGGTTATTTTTGATTTAACATTAACAAAATATAAGCTCTCCATTAGAATTACATTGACAGATGCTTCTTGATCACCTGCTAAATGGATGGCAATTTGCCATAGGTGTACCTTGTAGAAATTGATTGTAGCATAGAGTTACTGCAAGTGTTAGGGTTATAGGTGTGGTGGATTAAAGATGGCCACACATATATTTATGCTCTTCACATAGAGAGGTGAGGGTTTTGTCCCCTCTACTTGAATTTGATCTTATTTTTTACTATTTTGGCCAATGAAATATGATGGAAATAAGGCCATACTCTTTCCAAGTCTAGCTTAGAGGAGAACTAGCAGTTGATACATTATTCCTCTTGGAGCCCCGAGCTCCTGGTAAAAAATTTAACTATCATGAAACACCCATACTGTAAAAAACAAAAACAAAAACAAAAACAAAAACCAAAGTCAGACTTTTTGGAAAAGCCACTTGGAAAGGCCATGTGTGGGGGAGTAGAACTATTCAGCCAACCCTCACCTGCTCGAACTCCCGGCCACTCAGTTTATCCCAACTGATACACTGGACATTTAGGGAAAGTAGCACTTAAAACTCATATATTTAAAATTTTCATATTCCATCACAGACCTGCTCCCTTTCCTGTGTTCCCTATTGTGGCAAATGGTATTCTGTCCACTGACTTCCATAGGCAGAAACCTTAGAGTCATCCTTTATGTTCCCCTCTTATTATCTAAAAAATCTGCTTCTTTTATATATAAAATGACTCAATTTTTCCCACTCTTCTCCTCCTTCCACTACTACCACGTTTCTTACTTCATCATTTTCTCTTTGTTATTCTCATAGTCTCCTAACTCATATGGCCGTATACTTTGCCCACTACCTCAACTTTTGTCCTGCTCCAAACTTCTATCCTACTCTATCAGAGTAATTAAAAAAAAAAAATCGATAATCACTACAATGCTTAAAACTACTCAGTGAATTCAATAGGAAAAGGTTAAAAATCTTGAACATGGCTTCCAGGACTCTTCAATATCTGGCCTTTGCCACCTTTCCAGACTGATGATGAGCCATCATTACTGTTGATCCTTATACTTTAGCCATACAAGCCTTTGGCCTTTTTTTAAAAACACTCTATGCCCTTTCTCATCATAGGGACTTTTATAGCCTGTGCTCTCTGCACAGACTCTGAGTTAACTAGTAGTCAGTCATATAGGTTTTTGTGGAAGCATCTTTTCCTGTGACAAACTCAGGTTAAATTAAAAACCATTAAATTTGATCTCTTTAAACATTATGTTCTTTATGAAATGCACACATATAATATAGATATTGTTTTCATTATTTGTGTTTTGAAGCTGTGGCATACAGAGGGTCAGAAGCAGAAATTAGTAATGAAAAGAGAGCAAGCTGCTAAGATAGGATACAAACTTGCAATATAATAAGGAATAATTTTACTGAAGGATTCTATTTTTGGTGGCATATACTATATATATGTAAATATATATATATATATGCATTTTTATGTGTACACACACACACACATACACACACACATATTCTTTTGTGTTCTGCCCAATAATTTGGGGGGGGGGTTGCTCCCACCATAAAGCAATTCTTCAGACACCAACTAGGTTTCCTATAATTCAATTCAATTCTAACTCAATTTACTTGGGGTTAGTGTCAGATTCTATAGGTTAAGGGTATAGTCCTATAGGACTACACACATACACCCCTCCTTCACACACCTGTTGAAAACTCAGGTTATTACTTATGCTACCGACAAATTGGCTATGAGTAAGTGGTTCCAAAGACCCCCTCCTTGGGTTCAATAAATTTGCTAGAGCAACTGGCAGAACTTCAGGAAACCCATTTTGTCACTAGATTACCAGATTATTGTAAAAGGATACAACTGGGAAGATCCAAATGGAAGAGTTGAATAGGACCAAGTATGGAGAAAAGGACCCAGAGCTACCATGCTCTCCAGCATGCTGCTCTCCCTGACTCTCCCATGTTCACCAACTCTGAAGTTCTCCAAACACAGCCCTTTTGGAATTTTATGGAGGCTTCATTACAAGGCATGATTGATTGACTCATTAGCCATTGATAATTGTTTGTATCTTTAGCTCCTTCTCCAACCTTCGAGGTCAGAGGTGGGACTAAAAATTTTCCAGCCTTCTAATCATAGGGTTCGCCCCCATGGCAACCAGCTCCCATCCTTAGGTGTCTTCCAAAAGCCACATCATTAACATAACAAAAGACCTTTAGAGTTCTCAGCATTTAGGATCTTCCAAGGCTTTTTAGGAACTCTGTGTATATTTCTTATAATAAAGCACAATATCATATAGATTAACTTTTTTTGTGTGTGTGTGTATATATATAGGTAAAAGGTAAATATTTATATATATGTGTGTGTGTGTACATGTGTGTGTGTATTTATATATATATATATATATATATATACGTATATGTATATATATATATTTTTTTTCTTCCAATGTTTTTTATGGAATTGGAAGCTAATTAACTACAGCAAACATTTAACTATTACCTAAATATTTCACTTAATTTTCTGGGTTTAAGAGTTTTATGACTTACACCATACGACACAGTATTTTCTACCTAGTCTTTGTGTGAGTCTCACAGATCACTTGTGAGGACAAGTTTTAAACGCAAAGATGTCTTCAGCTTTGAACGGTGCGGCTTTTCGTCTGTGATTACAAGGAGGCTCCTTTTCTTTTTTAATTTAATTTTATGTTTTCAGAGTTCCAAGATTCATTGTTTATGCACCACACCCAGTGCTGCATGCAATACGTGCCCTCCTTGATACCCACCACCAGGCTCACCCATGCCCCCACCCCCTCCCCTCCATAACCCTCAGTTTGTTTCTCAGAGTCTACAGTCTCTCATGCTTCGTCTCCCCTCTGATTTACCCCAATTCACTTTTGTATTTGCTTTTATTTTTGTTTTAAAGATTACAGTTTTAGGACATGCATATATAAATTAGGGAAGTATAATTGCTCTTTGTGGATATGGAGAGCAAGTTTTAAAGAGATGTATTAATCTAGCTTAAAAGAGAAGCAGATTCTTTGCATTAGAAAGCAGAGTAAGGGAGGTAAAAGGTGAAGATGCAAGTTGAGCTTTCCATTTAGCACTAGGATCTTGAGGAAAACACTGGGTTCCTTCATGCATAAAATGAAAAGGTAAGAATAGATTGATTCTAAGTCTCTTCCAATTCTTACATTCTACAGTGTTATAATCACCTTATCGTCTTCATTCCTTTGTGCCATTTCCTATTAATATAAAGCCACTATGTAATAAAAATGGTGCTGTGTGTTCGTCATTAAAATAATCTATGACACTCTGAAGTCAAATTGAAATATTTGGATCATCATTTACTTTTATTTTTGGTGTTAACAGTTCAAGCACATAGTGAAAATCATTAAGAGAACAAAAGTCCAACTTAACCTGATAATGTAGCTTTTGTTTTTAGATGTATGCCTGTCACATAAAGAAAACTCAACAGAATTCAGAACCTTAAATAAAAAAAGGGAACTAACACCAAGTCACTTAATTTGAAATTGTTTTTGGAAAACTATTATATCTTAGCTTTGCTTCACTAATTATTCATTTAAATCCAAAGATTTATTAATATTATATTATCTCTTATATTCCAACATATTTTCTTCTAATTTTATCCTGGTAAATGCTGAGAAGTATTATAACTGTATAATAATATTGGGAAATGAATGAGATGAATTTACCTTTTTTAGAGGTAATTGATTCCTTAGACTCTTCAGTGTTATTACTAATCCTTTGTAATAGAGTTTAAACAATTCCAAATTCAGATACTTGCTTTTGAAATTCTGATAATTTCACATAAGTCAAATTCAGGAAACTTTGCATGACTCTGAAAATCTATTCCAGCTGAAGAATTAGATACCTTTGTTTTACAAAGTACCAAGATCTATAAAGTTATTATTTCAGTTACTTCTTCTATATAACATCACACAGTGGGTGCATACCAATGTTTATTGTATAAAATGCTCTGGTATAGATCAGCAGCTGTCACTTAAATGTGACTTTGGGATTCCTACACAAATTTTTTTTTTAATGTTTATGGTATGTACTCATTAGCCTAAATCTTAACTTCAGTTAATACATTGTTTTCAGTGTCATACAGTGTGAATATTTGGTTGCAACAGCTTTGAAACCATGTTTAATTTGCCTTACTTTTTCCATCTTCACTGTAAAATTGTAGAGTACTATGCTACTAAATGGATGTATGGCTAAGAGGCAACCACATTTAGGACAAGTAAGCCATGGCTTTGCAGAACAGAACAGATGGACTTAAATTTTATTCCAATGCAATAGGTAAACCACAGAAGTGATCCACATTTTATGTGGAAAAAAAATAATGTGTTAATTTCAGTGTCAGAGAATTTATAGTTTAAAAATCAGCATATAATCTCCCCAAGATTAAAGTCCTTTGGGTTTTTTTCTAATTTAATTTGGAAACAATATCAAAATTTCAAGTCAGATTCTGGCATTTTTAAGGTTATTTCAGGGTGTCAAAGCACAGGTTTAAAAATAATTTCATGTTGTAATATAGTACTGTTTTCCAAACACCCCATGGTTTATAATTATATTAAAACAGGTATTATATACGCTATAAAACCGCAGTTTGTTAGTAGACAAGTGCTTGATGTTTCACATTTTTCTCAGCAGGTAAAAGCCTCCATATTAATAGGCACTTAATAAATCAAATGCAGGGGCACCTGGGTAGCTCAGCCGGCTAAGCATCTGACTCTTAATTTCAATTCAGCTTATGATCCCATGGTTATGAGTTTCAGCCCCATATCTGTCGGGCTCCATGCTCAGTGGGGAATCTGCTTCTCTCTCTATCTCCCTTTCGCCTCCCCCTGCTCATTTTCTCTCTCTCAAATAAATGAATAGTTTTTTTAAAAAATAAAAAAAATAAAATGCAGATTATTTGGAAATTCACATTAAGATTTAGATATGATATAATTTTATGAAATAAACTTTATGCTTAACGTCATTCTAAATATCATAATTATTGAAGGAAATTTGAGATATGAAATATTTTTAAAAATCAATATCTTTATTATTGTCTCCAAAATAAAAGCAGTAACTGAAAATTTTTGGCATATCATTCTGTATATATTATACATATTTATTAATAAAATCTAATATATTTGTGATATTAATGTAATGGGGAACATACTTTTCTATTTTGTTCATGTCATTTATTTTATCATATTGTCATCAAACATATTTAAGTAGTGTTTTATAGCCATCTTATATTTCATTACTTATCTATATTGTGACGTATACATTTTCTTTTTAAAAATATTCAGGCTCAAGGGGTGCCTACGTGGCTCAGTTGGTTAAGCATCTGACTTTGGCTCAGGTCATGATCTCAGGGTCCTGGGTTGGAAAGCTCAGTGGTGGGCTCCCTACTCAGAAGGAAGTCTAAGTCTGCTTGTCTCTCTCCTGCTTCTCCCCCTGCTTTTTGCTTTCTCTGTTTTTCTGTTGAATAAAGAAATAATATCTTTAAAAATAATACTCAGGATGTGCCTGGGTGGCTCAGTGGGGTTAAAGCCTCCACCTTCAGCTCAGGTCATGATCCCAGGGTCCTGGGATAGAGCCCCCACTCAGGCTCTCTGTTAAGCGGGGAGCCTGCTTCCCCCTCTCTCTGTCTACCTCTCTGCCTAATTGTGATGTCTGTCTGTCAAATAAACAAGAAAAAAAAAAATACTCACACTCAGATTTAAAAATAAGAAGACAACCTGATAAAAGAAGTCACAAAAAGGCTTGGAGTATTTTCTGGAAACAGAATGAAGGACTGTAGAACTAGAGCTGAGTACATTTTGGGCGGGCTGGCCCAGCAGGCAGGGGCCCCTGGTCATGCCTGGCTTTATAAAATGCACTGGAGAGGTTTAGGTTTTATTCTAATGTAATAGGTAATTGATAGAAAAATTAAAGAAAAGATGGTGTGATCTTATGTGCATTTCATGATATAAATAAAATAATGGCTCGGTGCACTATGACGAAATGGATTGTAAGAGTCAAGAATGTAAATAGGGAGACCACTTAAATGGCTATTGTGGAGTCCAAATGTGAGAAGAAAAGCAGTTTTAATTTGGATTACATCAGTGGAGTTTGAAAGTAGAGTTAACACAGATTTTGGAGGCATAATTTTTGATGAATTAGATGTCAGTTGTGGATAGTGATAACAAGCAAGAAAGGAGTCAAAACAGTCCTGTTCAGGGCAGAAAATGGTGTCCCTTTCCTGAGCTGAGGAAATGAACAAATTAGAGTTGGTTGATTTGGTTGGGGGTTGTGTTCGCGTGTGTTTGTTTTGTTTGTTTGACTGTTTTTGTTCTTTTTTGTCAATTTGGTGAGGTGATGGGATCAAGAGAATCTTTGTATGTTAATTTATATCACTTCTGATTTCCCTTTAGACCTCTAAGTAAAGATGATAATTTACATTTGAACAAAGCTGAGCTCAGGAGGAAATGAAAACTCAAGTAATAGTTTGAGAGTCATTAGCATGTACATGGTGCTTAAAAGCCTGAGGCTGAGTAAGTTATTTCTGTAACAGTGTCTTTGTAGAAAGCACACACAGGACTGAGCCTTAACAGGGAAATAATAATAATAGTAATAACAAAAACAATAACAACAGTACAAAAGTGGAGTAGGAATTTCATAAGACCAGACATAGCAATCCCACAGGGGCCTCGAGAAGAAAATGTTTCAACAAGGGTCACTGTTTGTCAATGTCTGAATTTCACAGAAATTTTTCTGAATACTATAGTAATAGCGATAATGGGGCACCCTTATCCTGTATAATTAGAATGCATTTTTATTCTAATGAAATTTGCTTTCAGCTTAAGACCTACTTTGAAACTTGAGGAAGTATTATGTTATGCACTTACATACATGTACTTATCTTTGAGAATTGTTATTAGGAATGAGGATTGGGTCTTGTGAGATGTTCTGCTCCCACTTCAGCATTTTACACAGTCGTGGTTTGGAGGACAGGCTGCCTCTGGAGTCACTGAGAACTGATCTTGGATTTCGTTTCCATGTCTACTTACATTATAGCAATGGAATACTCAAGACTCTTAGTTTACTTACAAACATTTAAATGAAAAATATTTTGCAGGAAGTCTATCTCAGTAGATCCCAGCCTCCCAAAATATTTACAGAACAATGAAAGCAAAGCTTTCAGGGACAGTTTGATATACATTTATTTACAGTCATGTATCTGTTTTAGCCAGAGAGACATACTTTTTAGATGATCAGTGCATTTTTTTTCATTCTTAAAAAAAATGTTTAAAGAAAGAATGTCATGCTGCTTTACCCAACCCTTGATTTTGTATGATATGTTTACTGTGTCACACACATGCGTTTGTGAAACCTGTCATTTTTCTGGGACATGTCTCCCGTGGCCCACAGAGGATAAAATGCTTCATTATTAGATTTTCTTTGAGAAGATTCCTATTCAATTCTTACAGAATGGAGGAGAACATTATTGGTTATTGAAACAATGACCCTAACTGACTCAAAATGAAACCTGTATTCCTTCCAATCCTTCTGCTCACTTCCTTTGCTTTAATTGACTGGCTGACCCCACAGCTGCCACTCTTGCCTTGCCACGCTCCCCGCAGTTCTGGATCAATTCTCCGAGAAAGCTGCACTGAGGCAGCTGCTCTCCAATCTAATTTTTCCATTCAGCTTTACTTTCTATTAGTTTAAATAGACAACACCATCTTTTTCTCACTAAAGATATATGCCACGGAAATACACAGAGAAGTCCTGGAGCCTAGGGCATTCATTAAACTAGAAATACTGTAAACATTTATTATATCAGAAATAGCAGACTGCACACCACTGACCAAACAACGGATGTGTCAAAATGATGCATTAGTTGAATTTTGCCTCACTTTCCTCTTCCTTTTCCACCTGAGAAAAATACAAGGTCGTGGTTAGAAGGAGTAAAATAAAATAAAATTGGAGACTAAGTTGCGGGGTAAATGATATGAAAACTCTTTGCCGATCTAATAAAAGTAAATTGTTGGAGGCCATTACTTTTCATGTTTATTGATTTTTGGCAGCCAATATCATTATTAGCTGGTAGAGAAACAAATTTATCATGAAACTCCCAAATATGAAGTTAAAGGAAGGAGAAAGTTAGGTAGTTTTATATTTGAGGAAATACTACACTCATCAGCAAGTATCAAAGAACAAAGAATCCATAGTCAACTTTTTTCCAGAAAAAGTTTTCTGCAGTTATTAAAAGGTAGGGATTGTGTAAAAAGGTGAAATGTTCATTTAAAAAAATTCTTATCTTACAGAAATATTATACTAAAATACAATTTGAAAGTGAGGCAAGTATGAGGAAAACATATTTCCACCTGAGTTTACCAATTTATATTTTCTAAAATTGTTCTTCAGATCCCTGAAGCTGACAACACAACAGAAATGATACTAATAAAATTGCACACTCTTTTTTATCAGCTCCACTATGTTCAAGAAAGACATCTTTCTCTTGTCCATCTTTTTCTTATTTCCAAAATACCTGGCATACAAAAGAAACTCAAAGAAATATTCTTGAATGAATGAAAGACCAGCAAGTTTTAATGTAATTTTGGAAAGACTGAGTCACCAACTGAGCAGTATACTTGGGTCGACTGACTATTATGGTACAATAATATCCTGTTACTGTAGATCCCATTACTGTGAGGATACTACAGTGTAAAACAAGCAAAAAGAAGAAATCAATCTGTAGTTTATGCTAAGTGAAATAAGTCTGACAGAAAGACAAACACCGTTTGATTTCAATTATATGTGGAAGCTAAAAAACAAAACAAATGACCAAACAAAACAGAGAGACTCTTAAATACAGAGAAAAACTGGTGGTTGCCAGAAGGGAGGTGTTGGAGGGTGGGGGATGGGGAAGAGGTGAACTAAGTGAAGGGTATTCCGAGGTACAAACTTCCAGTTAGGAAATAAATATGTCACAGAGATAAGAAAGACAGCATCAGGAATAGACTCAATAATACTATAATGTTGTATGGTGACGTGACCCCGGTGACACTGTGATGAGCACTGAGCTGTGCATGGAATTGTTGAATCGCTATGTTCAATACCTGAAACTAAAAGAACATCGGATGTTAAGTATATACCGCAACTAAAAAAAGGGATTTGTAGATATAGGAGAACCAAAGGACAAAACTTAAACTTGCCGGTGTGACCGGAATGCTTTCAGATTGAATTCTTTATTCTTAATTCTTTGAAGCAAATTTGTAAGCATGGCTTTTAGATACAAGAGACATCTGCTAATCTAAGCCATTTTCCCTGGGTTAATGTAGAAGACAGTAATCATAGGCAACCACCATGAGTCAACGATTCCTTTAAATGCTGTAATTACAAGGACACCATCAAGTGGACATTTTCCCAGAAGTTTGGACTATATGTGTTATGTCATATGGTGTTAGATAAAATACTTTTTCATGGACTAATACCCTTCTTAATGGTAACTACTTAAAATTTGTACATTTTGAAATAATACCAATCTGTCTCAAAATTTGCCTCTTAAAACTTTTTTTTTTTGGTCACAATACCAGAAGGCATCCTTGAAGGCTCATGCCAAGCACTAACTGCATGCAGAGCAGAGCACTCCAATTTGCATTCTCCAAAAAAGGACAGCTCAACCAGATTTAATGTATTTTGGCTGGCAATTTGTATGCTTAGTCTCTGCCCAACATACTTTACTTTGAAAGAGCTGAGCTATAAAGCCTAGAATTATAGTTTATAATAGGAAGCCTGATAGAGTTGTTGCCACTGATATTGTACCAGCTCTGGCAGTAGCATAATTTGTAACTTAAAGAGATGGGAGGGTTTCTTGTGGACAAAAAAAAAAAAACAAAAAAAAAAAAACAGTGGGCTTTGCAAGGATTATTTTGGACAACTCGTCTTCTCCGCCTTTCTGTAAATGCTGTCATACTGTTAGATTATTTCACCAGTTACATCTAATCATAAACTATATATTTCTTTGTGGGCCTAGTTTGATTTTTAAAATACTAGAACTTTATAAAACAAGACTTTTCTTTAAATAAGGAATTCATAAGAAATTAACTTCAGTTAGCTTCCCTTTCTCTGTTGGTTTCTTTCCCTGCATATGCTTGACTGAAGGGAGGAGATTAGCAAGGAAAAAGGCAAAGCAAAAGAGAGCTTTTGCCTATTTCTTATCTTCCTTAAACTCCTGCCCAGGTGCTATTAGCTTATCCTTTCGCTTTTTGCAAAATAACAATTGTCAGTTCCTTTACATTTTCCCTTGTATTTGTCTCTCTTGGATATTCTTATTTAAATCATTAAATATAAAGCTTAATTAATCAGTAATGAGCCATACAACCATAGAATGGTACCTAGAATGGTAAAACTAGATTCAAGAATGTAGCTTGTACCTATAGAAATTAAAATGCGATTGTCTTCTTTCTTCTGTTATGCCCCTCAATCCTAGGTTGGTGGGTCTATAGAGAAAGCCAAAGTCCTTTTTAGGCCACTAGACATTGCAGACAGGGACAGCTGCTAGCACCTAAACTAAGCTCTACTTAAACTCTTCTGGAGGCAGTTTGGGAACACAGTAATACCACTCAGAGATAGAATACAGCTCTGACAACTTCTGAGTTAATGTATGGATCTGTTAGCAAGGTACTTTCTCTCCGGATTGGTCTACAGTTTTAGATTTTACCTGGAGGATCGGAAATTGAATTTTAGTCCACCCAGAGGTTATTTAGTTTGAGGGAAAATAGACACAGAGTAATTGAAATAATCAATGACTCTATTAAAAAATGTCAGTTTATTATGGTGAAATATACAACAACCAAGCATTTGCTCCCTAGCACAGTAATTGGGAAAGCAAATATTCAACCTAAAGAAAAATTGCTGAGCGAAGATGACTATAAACAAAATGAATTTTTAAAAAACTGCTATTAATAATAAAAGGGTTAACTTAAAATTCTGCCATTCAAAGGCAGACACTGTTAACATTAGTCATTTCCATGTAATATTTTTCTCTATATGTTGTTTATATACTTGAACTTATAGTTTATATACAATATTGAATTATACATTTTATCATTTACTGTTATTATCATTTGCCATTATGCCAAAAACATAATATTATAAAAGAGCTTTGCATGTATTATTTAAATAGTTGTGTGATACTCCTTCATACATCAAAGTACTGTAATCAATTACAATATTGAGTTTGTTGATCGTTTAAGTTCTTACCACATTTTTACTGCTATAAATAACTCCCTATTGGATATGTTGACCATAAACCTTTTTTTTTCTCCTAACTGCACATCACTTCTTAGAGTACATATGGGAAATAAAGGTATTTGGATCAGAGTTTATGAACATATTAAAATTCAATATATACAATGCAAAATAGTTTCCAGAAAATTTATATCGATATTCATTTCCTTCCAAACATAGAACCCTACCAAAATTATTATCAATTTTAAAGCTGTGCTAATTCATCAAGAATAAATGTTACATAAGTTATTTTAAAGTGTAGTAATTTGACTATAAATGAAGTTAACATTTTGGCATGTTTATTTGTAATTTATAGTTTATCATTACTGAATTACATATTAAAATACTTCACCTGGTTTATCAGTTTGTTTCTGTATTGTTCTTACTAGTGTGCATAAAACTCATTATAAGACTATTTATTAGATTTTTATCTTATTGTTACAAATAGTTTCCCAGGTTAGGAGCATTTTATTTTTGTGAATTTTTTAACCTGAAAATGTATGTTTTTATTTTAATGAATTAAAATTATTTTTTTACAGTTTGGTTTGAGCCCCTGTATTTTTTTTAAGACTTATTTATATATTTGAGAGAAAGAGAAGCCTGTTTTATTTCTTTAATTGTTTATTTTGAGGGGTGCTTGGTGGCTCAGATGGTTAAGCACTGACTCTTGATTTCAACTCAGATCATGATCTCAGGTCATGGGATGGAGCCCTATGATGGGCTTCTTGCTGAGCTGGGAGTCTCTCCCTCTCCCTCTGCCCTTTCCCCCCACTCACTGGCTCTCCCTCCCTCTAGAATAAAAAAATAAATCTGTAAAAAAAAAAAAAAGGTTTATTTTGAAAAACCAGATAAACTTTTGCCTAAGTTATATTACTTTTTGAAGTTTAAAATATTAATTATATCTTAATCTCACAAAACAAACTGAGGGTTGCTGGGGGGAGGGGGTTTGGGAGAAGGGAGTGGGATTATGGACATTGGGGAGGGTATGTGCTTTGGTGAGTGCTGTGAAGTGTGTAAACCTGGTGATTCACAGACCTGTACCCCTGGGGATAAAAATATATGTTTATAAAAAATAAAAAATTAAAAAAAAAACCTAAAGCATTATAATGGATAAAGAGGGGAATTATATACTTGTAAGACACATGAGGAGAAAGATTTTCTATTATATTTTCCCATATTTCTGTTCTTACTATTGTTCTGTCCTTCCTGATGCTCCATGATTCCTTCATTTGTCATTTCCTTTCATTTGAAGAACTTCCTTTAGCTGTTCTTGAAGGGTAGGTCTGCCAGTGACAAATTCTTTTAGTTTCCTTTTATAAGAGAATGTCTGGGTTTCCTCTTTATTTCTAAAGGATAGTTTCCCTGGATATACAATTCACTGTTGACAGTTCTTTTCTTACAAGTTGACAGACATTCCATGTTTTTTTTTTTTTTAATTCTCTGAATAGTCTATGAAATAAGAACTCATTCTCTCTGCTTTACAGATGAGAAAACTGAGACTGAAATTTGGGGACTTGCCTGAGGTTATTCAGCTGGAATGATACCCAAGGATCTTTTCAAACCAGGTTAATTAGTGCTCAAGTGCTTAAACTTTTTGCTCCACAGCCTTAGATCTTAAGCTCTTAATATATTAAGTTTCTAACAAACATACATACAGATCCATAGAAATCAACACTATACTATACTATATCTTAAACCAAAATGTAGAAATCTACAAAGTTCTGCTCATATAATATTGAATACCTTAATGTGTAAGCCTCCAATTGTATCTAAGAATAGTTCTATGAAAATGCCAATAAAGAGTTCCAAACAAAAAAAATATTAATTATATATATTTTTAATAATCAACGTTTTATTGTGGAATGATATGAGATAAGCCAGTGAATTGGGCTTTTTGTGGCATCATCCTTTATTGATTTGAGATCTGTGGTACTTTTTAGATCATTTGTTATGTACACATGCACAAATGGACACTGTTTTTATCTCAAGTATTTTTTTTAACTTGTCTTTTTATGCTGACATTAGTACTCACTTGACTTCATTAGTGTGGTAGCAGTCCATGTTGCACTATCTGGTCATATAAACTTTCTCTAACTACACTATTTTATAAACAATTTTTTTTCTGCTCATACCTTCTAAACATTTGAGAAGTGTTTAGGGTAATTGATGAATTTTTTATTGAGATTGAATTAAATATATAGTTTAATTTTGAGAAAAAAATGAGATCACAATAAAAATCAACTTTCTCATCTAGGAACAGAATACTTGTCTCTTTTCATCCAACTTTTACCATTTATTTCAGTGAAGTTTTACAGTTATCTTTTATTATATTTTATTTTCAAATTAATTTTTCCTACCTACAGAGATTATTTTGAATATATATTTGTGTGTAGATGCATTTGCCTGTATACATGTTCTCTAAGCTTCCTTTTCTAGTTTATTCTCTAAACTTTTTTCTTTTCTTTTTTTTTTTTTTTTGGTATAGTTTCCAAGTAACAACAGTTTACTCATTTTCACCTAGTTACCACTGCCTCATTGGCCTCCTCTTTATTTAAAATTACTTATTTTCCCCCCACTGGTTACGTAGCTGTGTTTTTATAGTTTAGTGAACAAATGGCAATCTTTCATCCCTCCCTTCTCTCAGAGCTCTTAGGGCCATGTTATCTCTACTGTGTGGTTTGACTGCATTTTGTAAATCTAGAAGGCTGCAGTTAGAGCATTTGTTTCTGATTTTTTCTTCTTTCTAACTCTCTATTGGTGTTCCCCAGCCCCCAAATTAATTCAGATCTTCTATGGAGATGTATGTAGTACTAGGATGGGGAACTGGAAGTCTACAAAAAAGGTGTCTCTATCAGGGAAAAACACACAAAGAAACAGATTTCTGAGTTGTCTAGAGGAGAGTCCAACTATCCTTGGAGATGAATCCTTGGGAGGAAAGAGGGGGCCTGTCCCTGCCCACTAACTAATTGCTCTTCTGTGAGATACTGACTATTCCCCCTGATTCAGATAGAACAAGAAGGAGCAGTTACTGTATTGGTTAAAGCCCACCTCTTCTGGCTGGACTCTGGACTCCGTGGGACATGCCTCATGGAGAAGTCCCTGATTTCCAATTCCATTGTCAATGAATCACTAAAGAAAACACCATTTTTCTCTTTGTCAATGACTGTCTTCTACTCATACTTGACCTCACAAGGCAATCCAAATAGGTGGAAAGGGTATCACACTCGCTGACCCAGAGAAAAATAATTATCTGTTCGGAAGGAGCCTGCGGTTTGATAGAGAACCAAGCTGAATCACTTGGACAGTTGGAATATAGACACATATAGATACATATTATGTATGTGTATAGACACATACATAAATGAGGGCAAAAGTAGAAGAAAATTGAAACAGAAGTTACTTGAAAACATAAGAAAGA
Organism: Mustela putorius furo; assembly: GCF_011764305.1. Lineage (NCBI taxonomy): Eukaryota > Metazoa > Chordata > Mammalia > Carnivora > Mustelidae > Mustela > Mustela putorius. Next base: position 605,545 of record NW_025421443.1, read on the forward strand.
AGTTTTAAGGAAATTTAAACAACCGAGAAGATTTTCTGGAACTGAAACAACAAACAGTTAAGCCATGATCTCAAACTTTAAAAAATATATATATAAATTTGTTTAAAAAAATCAGGATTTAGGCTATTTTTAGATTGCATAAAATAGTGTGATTCTTTTATTCATACTGTGATGTTTATTTGAAGTCCTAGTCAAAGTCAGACCACTAGTAAATAGTAGAAGGGAATATAAAATACATCCGTCATTGTCATAAGTCATGTTCTTTTCATTCTATTTTATTATCTCCCTAGGATAGAAAAGCACAGTGAGAGCACATTTTGATGGAAATATGTAGGGCACTGGGCTCCCAGGAAGGCCAGAGGAAGGAGCATACTCCAGAGAGAACACTTTAGGCCCTTGAACCCAGTTTGTCCTTGGCAAAATCAGTCCAGCTCCAAGTACAGCTCTTTTCCTACATTTGTAAAAGCTCAGTTGTAAATAAAATACATTTTTTTCCTCTGAAGGAGATCTAGGTAATTCTCTAGGAGAGAAAAGAGTGTGTTGCTTTGTCCTAAACAAAGACCATCCCTAAACTTGAAATACTAAAACATGGAGAAGACTGAAAGAAATGAGACAGCTAAAACTTTAATATAGAAACAAACTTATAAATGCCAAATGCATTTAAATATTTCTATGCCTATATGTGTATATATGTAATAAATGAAATATTTATTGATAAATGCATATTTGTGAATGAAATATGCTAATATGTGTATACTTTGTTATATATTCCTGTTTCTCTGTTCCTACACATAATTGAAAAAGTTCAAACATGTTGTCTCTGATATATCCCACTCATGCTACCCTATGTTATCTGAACCTTCATGAAAATTTGAAAATTACGTTCTTCTCAGAAGACAAAATACTTTTTAAAAGAAATAAATATTTGGAATCAGAATAGGTGTATCTCATTGTTTAGGGGAGGACATATAAACAAATTTACTTAGAACATTACGGTAGTTTTCCACAAGTATCAGGCTCTCCAAACATGCTGCCTACCATTTCAGGCATGCATTTGAGACATCAGGTAGTCACACTGTCAGCATCCTATTTTGTTTGACTATGTAGAAACATTTTTTTGCAGAGCTTTTGGATGAGTTGCTGATACATACAAAGGAACCGACTTACTTTACAAAGTTTTTCAAGGTCTTTGGTTAATTTTTGCAGAATTTATTCCATTATGTAAATAAAAATTAACACCATAAAACATGAGCCCTAAGGAAAAGGACAAATGCAAATTGCTATGTCTAGCCTTCATTAAAATCATTTTTGGTACAAATGTGGGGGGAAAATAAACAATGGCTGTTCCAAGTTAGCTATGAGGGAAATGCACGTGTATGCAAATATGCTGGGAACAATGATTAACTGAGATCAAGAACTATTCGAACAATTTATTTCAAAAATTCATACAAGCAGGAAAAAAAACTTCTTTATGTCTTTAAGGAGCTATCTTTTCTGGCTTTTTGAAAAATTGAAGTATAGTTGTCATGCAACGTTACCTTGATTTCAGGTGTACAACATAGTAATTAAAAACTCTGTACGTTATACTGTTCTCACCTCAAGTGTAAGCTACCATGTGTCACCACACACCACTATTACAGTACCGTTGACTGTAGCCCCTATGTTGTACTTTTATCCTTGTGACTTTTCACTCAGTAACCGGAAGCCTGTATCTCCCACAATCCCTTTCACCCATTTTTTGAAATGCTATTTTTAATATTTACAAAAGGTATAAGAACTTCTCTCTTTCTCTTTGCCTTTCCTATGTTTCAATCTATGTAGATAATATTTTAAACATTGTATTTAAGGGTTTTTTTGGTCTTCATTCTCCTCCTTGGGCAGAGGAGGTTGTTGGCTCCTGAGGGGGGCTTCTCTGTGAAGTTTCCCAGCCTTGCCTGGTGCCTGGCTAGTAGCCGCTGAGCAGCCCCATTTTCTTAGATGGTGCAGTTCTATTGTTCCCCCTCAATGTCCTTTATTTGGTAAATAAAAGATAATGATTATTTTTTATCATGGGATGTGAAAAATCTGCTTCGCAGCCTGGAAATCTTGACAAAAGTCACTTTAAACCTCTCAGAAAGTCTGAAAGTGTTCGCTAGAATTTAATTTCCTTCTTACTATGTGTAAGCTTTGGACTTTTTCTATCGCTTAAAAGTTGTATATAAAGTTACAATCTCTAACAAACCTACTCTATGGGTGAGATTACTTCAAAAGGTAACACAATTTATTTTAGACCACTAAACACCAGAACCTACAAACTTCCTGATTCCAAAGATGTCTACCTTGAACACCCTTAACTGTAAATAATAGTAGTAACAATAATATAGCCACCATTTCTTGAGCACTTACCATGTGCCAAACATTGTACTCTAAATGTTTTGTAGCCTGTTATTTAGTATCATCCCCAGCTTTTGAAGTTGGTATTTTTATCCACATTTTAGAAATAAGAACACAGAGAGAAATATAACAGTTTGCTTGATATCATACCTATATGTGGTACAAACATGAACTGAACTCATGTCTGTCACTCTTTGTAAAACCTATCCTTTAAACCATTACAGATCACCATGGTGATTCACCAACTGGAAGTCTTTTGTTACAAAATAACATTAAACCATGACCATATTTATATTTTTAGGACTGTTGTTTCTTACTGCTTTACCTCTACCCCACCATGCCCCAAAACACACACATTTATTTTCTCTGTTGGTAGAAAGTCCTATCTGAAAAGTAAAGAAATGCCATGGAAGAAGGTTGACTGTTGAATTACAGGCTATTGATAAATTTTCCAAGCAATAAATAACCTATTGTGGCTATATCCAAAGTTGCATTCCAAAGTACATTTCAACAAAGCAAGCCACACATTTAAAAAATGCAATTCTATAAGATAGCACATTTTTCACATGACTGAAGTCACTTGGCCTTTTGCCTGTGCTTCATGAGACAGTGGAGATGTGTACAGACCATGGAAGAAATGCAAGCCTGTCCTGGGCTTCTGTCTCTCCTGCCAACTCCTGCTATCATGGAGACCATGAATAACCCTTCCCCACCTGGGATCATAATTCATCACTCTATGTCCTGTCTGCTTCCTTTGCTACTGGGAGAAGCAATGTAAAATTTAATAAGTTGAATAAAAGTTATTTTTTTCCCTGCCTGTATGGATTCTGGCAGGGTTCCTCATAAAGTGGTTTCGATTACTAGGAGCTATGTAATACCAAACACCTACCTAGCAGTTGTTGGCACTGGAATAAGTTTAAGAAATTCTTCAACAGCCAAAATTTCATCTTGCTTCACACTGCTGTGAGTCCTTTTATGTATCCTAGCACCTTCCACCCTGGGGAGCTCTGCAGGGGGAGGACAAGATCGCTGAGTGTCTGTGATGATGGGACAAGCACCGCACTTTCCTGAATTAGCTTTCCAAAATTCCTAGGGAAAGTAGCATCTCAATACAATCTTTGATTTTACTGTTTCAGGATAATATGTTTCTTATGAAATTAAAGGGAACCATAATTAGCCAAGTTGTGGCTGATTTCTATTTTTGTTCTTCTAATTCAAAGATGTCTGTACTTAAAATGTTTATAGAGTTGTCACAGATGCTTTCCCTACAACAGAGTTATTTTCAACTTTTTCTATTTGTCTTATTTGCTTTGTGTCCTAAATGTATATCCCTTGCAAGAAAACAATTTGCAAAACCCTGTGTTCCAATTAGACAAAACAACTCTTCCTGTTTTGTCATTATATACAATTATTTATTGACCCAAAATGACCGCTTAAGGCAGGTCCCATACCACCATTCTGTTGTGTTCTTTCCAGTACTATAGTTTGTACAGCCCCTCAGGGTTCCTCCTGGGAGGCACAAGTGCAGGTTTATTAGCCTTACTTACAGGTAAGGTTTCCTAAACTTTATATCATTTTTATTGCTCTTATTTAGCCTCTCTCCAATATAACAAAACATTTTTTTAAAAATATGTGGCTGAGAATTGCATACAAGAATGCTTTCTTGAAAAAAAAGTAATCGCCTTTATTCTTTATGTAATACCTCTATTATGCAGCTAAACATGAATCCCCATTTGTCTTTTGTCGGAGTATTGCATTGCATATTCATTTTTTTAAAGATTTCATTTATTTATTTGACAGACAAGTAGGCAGAGAGGCAGGCAGAGGGAGAGGAGGAAGCAGGCTCCCTGCTGAGCAGAGACACCCCCTCCCAAATGCGGGGCTCGATCCCAGGACCCTGAGACCATGACCTGAGCCAAAGGCAGAGACTTTAACCCACTGAGCCACCTAGGTGCCCCTGCATTGCATATTCATATTAAGTGGGTGGGCCATTATCCACATCCTTTCTTTTAGGATTATTTTATTTTCATTGCTTAGTAATTTGTATCAGAATTTGTTCTCTCCAAATGAACTCACTCCTTTTTGAAACATACATTCTTGAGTCAAACCTATTCCAGGATCTTTAGTAATACCACATACTATACATTAACCCTCAATCCAGTATTAGCCTTATTAAATTTTGTAGGCATTGCAGTCAAATCATTCAAGAACATCTTGGGCTAATTGTCTTGCCCTCAATTGGATTTTTTTCTTCCTCCCACTTGTTGAAAGATAGTGACAAGCACGTCAACATGATTATTTGGCTTTTGGTGCCTTCAGCCTTCATATCTGAACCAACTCTGACCTGAATCATTATAGTTAATGACCGATTAGTGTAAACTTGAGGTCAGACACTTTAGAACCTTGAGACAAATTGGTTTTCTAGGTCATAGGTAGTAGGGACAGTTTTGATGGTCTGTGCATTAACCTTCTCTGTTTTATATTTTTGGGACGTGACTGTGGGGATGGTTGGCATTGCTGTTGAATGTGTTTAAATTCCAAGAGAAGTTTTCTGACCTAGAATGAATAAGATGTTCAAAGTTGAGTGAGAGGTGGGTAAAATAGACTTTATAAGACATAAACTCAAATGGGAATAAGAGCACATCCCTATGGAGTTGTGTCCTCATTGTGTGTTCTGGTTGAGACTAACAGAACCTCTCTTTCCAACTTTGGGACCTAATTGGAAACCAAGTGGGGTTACTCTCATTTCTTGCCACAATGATTAATTTAGCAATCCAGGATAAAACCGAACTGTATGTACCATCCCCCTCACCTGAAGTTGGTCTCATCAGCATTCGTACCTGACATTTTGAACAGGGGAAAAATCCATTTTTCAAGATAAATATCTCATGTGATATGTTACATGGAAAATTTGTTTTAGTAACATTTTATAAAATCTGCTGTAGAAAATCTTCATGTTAATATGTTAGAAATAGCCATAAGCCTTTCTGTTTCATCAAAAAAAAAAAACACAAAAACCTACATAATTTGAGTTTTGCCAGTCAATAGATTTGACTGTTCAATGTAATTTAAATAATTTTGGAGTTGGTGTTCTTTCTAACACCACTCTACTACACTGACTTGAAGAAAACTTGAAATTCCCAATTCAAACATGTTAACCGTATATTGGAAATATTTTTTACTTACAGACTTGCCGTTTTTTTAAAAAAGAAATCATGAGAGACTATGGACTCTGAAAAACAATCTGAGAGGTTTGAAGCGGCGGGGGGTGGAAGGTTGGGGTACTAGGTGGTGGGTATTATAGAGGTCACGGATTGCATGGAGCACTGGGTGTGGTGAAAAAAATAATGAATTCTGTTTTTCTGAAAATAAATAAATCAATTTAATTTAAAAAAGAAATCAATAGTTAACATGATTTTGTGGCCTTTTAGACACAAAATGATTTTTTTTCCTGTTCTTGAGTCTGTTCTTTCAAGAAGATCAGTAAGAATGAAGAAGTTTTTGTTTTATGGTTTGCTCACAAAACAGACTTATCTTCTGTTCATCTCCAAATTTCCCTAAATATTTCCCTCAAAAACATCTTAATTTGCAAGTTAACGTTTTCAATTTGACAGCAACATCAAGTGATACTGAGATAAACAGAGAAGGAAGATTTTCCATAAAATTTGGCTAACATAACACAGGGCAAATGACATTCTGTGATCTAGAATGAGCATTGCAGTAAAACTGAATGAAAAAGAGGGTGCTGCTTTCCCTTTTTCAAATTTTTTAATTTGGGGCTATAGCTACAGAAGAATTTCAATTTTAATTCTACTTTACATAAACAAAAGCTCTTTTTCCTTGATGTATTTCTTAGATTTGTATTTCAACAATGAAATTAATACCAACATCTATAAAAAAAAAGATTCAGCTAAGAATATACTCTGACTCCAGACTTTAGGGAAAGATAATACTTTAAAAAAAATGATATAGCTACGGTGCTAATTGTAACGGTTTATTTTCCTATAAGCCAACTTAGCTTCTTTAAGTGGCAGGTATAACCCAGACCAGAATAACTGAAAGTGTTATATTTGCTTATCTATCACATGCCTCAGTATGTATAGTGTGTTACTTAGTGTAGCATTTTGGGTTATGTAATCTGTGCACAAATGATGGGCTTTGGGTTTTTCAGCATAGTCAAAAGACCAGTTTCATTCTTTCTATTGATTTTTACATTTAGTCTATGTATACATGCATGTGTACATATGTTGTGGGTGTGCATGTATGTTTATATTTCATTTTTATAGAAATTAGGATATCACTTACATACTTAACAGGTTGTCAAAAGCTATTTTTTGCAGTAACTTTATTTTTCTGAATTATTATTGAATTACAGTACTTTAAGGAGTGATGATTGTAATAGTGATGGTAGTGGTGATAGTGTTTATGCTATGCCTGGTAATTTGGCAGGTGTTTCAATACCATTATGTAGATTGTACTATCCCTGAAACGTACGTGGCAAAACCAAAGTGGTTTGGGTAGCGGGATTAACTGTCCAACTAAGGATCGTACAGTGTAGTTTTTGTTTGAATCCAGGTCCCTCTGGATTCAAAGTCACTCTTCGTGCTATATCATTAGTGATATCAAAGGAGACTGAGAAACCAGTATAGTGACCTGTGACATCTTTGCCTTGGCTAAAGTAATTTACAGACCTTAATTATCATTGTAAAGTATTTTTAGTTATGAAAACATGACAGGATGGATGTTTTTGCATTTGAAATATTCCAATTCCTTGTGCTGCTTTAGTAAGATAAATCTCAAAGCAGCTCACTTGTTACTTTTTTGCTTTTGAGGTTGTAGCTTATGTCATTCCTTCGCATTGTAATTGTGTTCACCTTGCACTTAAAAAAAAAAAAAAAGTCCTGCTAAGGAGGATCTTCAGCTCAGCCTGAGGATTGGTCTAGAGCTATTCTGAATTTTAGTGATAAGTGCACTGATCCTTTAAGGTCTCTCTGTAGAGTGTGCCAGAGCCTCATTTCTCTGTATTTATCTATTGTTGGTGTGACTCTGCCACCCCTGAAGACTCCCCTGATCATTTCTACAGAACATGACATCTGGGCCCTTCTCATCTCATCTGGGCCCATGACATCTGGGCCCTCTTCCGCTTTGCTAGTTGGTTTCTTTCCAAATAAGCATTTCAGTGCTTTTGCTTTCTTCTCTCCACTTGCACACTCTCCTAAATGCAGAACACTTTTTTTTCTAACAGGTATTTATCTACACTCTCAGCTAATGTCTGCCCTGATACTTCACAGAGAAAAGAGAAGCGATTGGGTGAAAGCTCCTTGGTCTTCTCCCTTCCAGATCTATCCATGCGAAGTATTATGTGCCTATGCCTCTGCCTTCCTTCTTACTACAAAGGAAAACGTGTTTCAGATTTTGTCATTGGTCAATCTGTTTACTTCCACATGGTTTTATTCCATCCTTGTCTGCTTAAGGAATTTGCTCTTACAATTATTCTTTTTCTCCCTCACTTTATTAGTTAGGGGCAACAACCTGGACCATCCCTATCTCTAATATTTCTTACTTTAAAAGGCAGAAGAAAACAAGTAATCAATGTTAGCACCTAAAAGTACTGCCTTTCAGTCTGATTTACTCTGTCAGACTGTTTTTTCCCCCTTTTTTTTAAGAGAGGGAGATTGGGGAGGGGCAGAGAGAAAGAGAGAATCTCAAGCAGACTCCACACCCAGCACGAAGCACAATGTGGGGCCCCATCTCATGACCACGAGAGCATGACCTGAGTTCAAATCAAAGTCTGACACTTAACTGACTGAGCCACCCAGGAGCCCCTACTCTGTCAGACTTCTAAAGGTTGAAGTGTCCCAAGACTGCTCACAGCCTACTTCTCTTCTGTTTTCTTCACTTTTAAAATCCCCGTTCCTTTCCTCTCTCTATACCTCTACCCGAATGATTTTTCTCTAATGCCTTCTGTACAAAATTCACCTATACAGAGAGACTCTCAATTTTGCATTTGGGCTCACGTTTCTCAGCAGAGCTCCAATATGTGTATCCAGTGGTCTACCTGACATGTGCATTTGGACATCTAATTGGGATTTAAAATGTAAACTGTCTAAAGCAGATGTCTTGGTGTCTACCCCACTCTGCTCTTGTCTCTACCAAAGATGTTCAAGCGAAAATACAGGAATAATTTTTAATTTCCATCTTTCACATACCTGTTATCTAAATATCTGGCTTTAATTCTCATCAAGACCACCTCTGAAACATTTCTGAAAGTCTACTTGTCTTCGTTTCTACTACCTCCACTCTAGCAGAAGCCGCCTCCTTCACCCAGCTTCTTCACTAACTGTGGCAGCTTCCTTCCTTTAGGTATTCTAGACATACTCCATCCCTCTCAGAACGAGATCTAAACATCATACTTTACTATGTAATCTGCCTCCTGCCAAATCCGTATTGGCATCCTATGAAGACCGCCCTCTCCAGTTCTGTGTTCTAACCATTGCCTTAGAAAATGTACTAAACTGTTCCATCGTCTTTTTGCTGTTACACACAGGGTGCCACAAACTGACCTGACGTTTGGGTCCCTGCACTTGCTGTCTGTTCTTTCTAGAATGTTCCTTTGTGCCCGTCAAGTCCTATGAAAGGACTTTCCCAACGAATTATTTTCCTCTGAGCCATGATGCTTTATACATACCATCACCCTGCTTCATTCTTTTTCATTTCTCATTGTTAGTTACTACGTGAATATGTTTAATCATTTTTTCCTCTTCCTTTAGAATGTAATCTCCAGGGAGCAGTGGTTTTGTTAGCCACGCTTGCCACTCTATTCACAATTAGTAAAGACCCTTCTGTGAGAGAATGAATGGAAAGGCTTTACTGCTTCACAGGCAGGCCTTATGTAAGTTTCTTAAATTCGTTCTCCAGCATGGATACTTTATAGGGAGCATCTTCCAACAAGCTGCATAAGCAGTTTGGCACCTGCCTTCTTGTTCTGACTTCATTCACTCATTCCACTTGGCAGTACAAATCAGGGACAAGGGCTCCCTAGCCTCCTCCTGCACAAATGTCAGCTTTGGTTTGGTTGCCATCCACAGATTTTTATTTATGCCAGCACACACAGATGGGCTAATGGGCCTCCTAAAGAGACTCAGCAGAAATTTTCCTTTCCAGCTGGAGACCAAAGAAGATGCTTAAATATGAGGAGAAATCTCCCCCAATATTATTACTGGATAGTTGGACTTATATCCTGAATATGCAAATTTCTATGTAGTTCATAATCTAGGTCAGTAAAGATGATTAACATCAGCTACATCCCATCAGTGTTCAAGAACAATTCTTAAAATCACAGTTAATAGTGGCACTAAAATTCATTCAGCCACTATTCAGCATAAAAGAGATTCTTCAAAATTAACAAATTAATCATAGATATACACAGTGTACACATATATTTTGCTCATAGATTTCCCCCTATATAGTGTCTGCCATCAGATGTGTACCTGCAGCAGGAATAAGTAAGCTATAAATGGTGCTGTATCTAGGACACCTCACCCACAAAATCCCACACAGGGGATTTGATATCTGCCTTGCCTTATTCAGTCATTCCACGAATATTAGTTGAAAACTTACTTCGTGCCACGCACAGTTCTGGTTGGTGGGGTACAACATGAACAGACCACAAAACATCACCTGCTTTCCTGTGCATGCATTCTTATGTGTGGAGAAAGGGGACAGTAAGGAAATCGACAAGTACATAACTATTCATTATGCAATGGGAAGTTGGATGAAGAAAAATCAGCTGTGTAAGGAGATTCTAGAAAGGGGTGAGTGGAGAATTATATTCTCAATGGGCTGCTCTCCAGCTTCAGATAAGGTGGCGTGGGCACAAAGGCTCGAAGATGAAGGATACAGGGTCATCCAGTGGAGAGGGTTCTTGAAAGTGGAAACAGCAGGGACACAGCCTTCCTATTCTAGGAATGGTGCATTCTAAAAACAGAAAGGAGGCTCTGTGGCCAAAACTGAGATATGAGATAGCAATTTTGTTTTCAGATCATTTTCATTTATAGTTTCTTACTGAGATTTTGAAATTTGTGGGCTACTTGATTGGGAGAAGATGGGAAATTAAGGAAAAAGTTAAAAACAAGGTGAAAGAAATATTCAAAAAAAGAGCAAAACTGAATAATGGAAGACAGTTTAATAGTAAATAAGAGCTCTTAACTCGCTGATTCCTAGAAAGCACAAAATGTGCTTTTAAAAGTTTATTACTCAAAACACCATTCCCGTGATAATGTCTTTGCAAGAACATTTAATGGTAACATAAGTCTGAGATATGCTTTGTTTTGGAGACTATTGAATAATATTATTTTATATTATATCTGGGTATATGAGAAGACCTGTATCCAGGACAGTCAGTTGTACTGATCCCAGAATTGTAGAGACACTTAATCACAGATTGTTTTGTTCATGTAATACATTTTGAAAACAATCGCATTAGATATGAGAGTCAGATATGAGAGTCGTATGATGAAGTAAAGACTTCCTTTTGAGGGTGAAGAATACAGTAAAAAAGAGGGTTCAAAATGCAGTGGCTTGGAGGTAACTGAACTTGGGTAGACTTGGTAATAGGAAAGCATGCAGACCCAAGGGTAACGTGGGAGGAGGGCAGGGGTGGCCTGGAGGTGGGGTAGCCAGCTCTCTCATTTTCAACATGCATCTTTCCTCAGTTCAACGGGGCCTCATTAACCTTAAAGACAGGTGTTTATCTTTGTTGTTCTGAAAGATAAATTTAATTATGGTTCAGTTCCATATTAGTGATGGAGTATGCCATCTTTATCAAAACATTATCTTATTGGGATTCCTATGCCAACTAGAAGTTGGCTTTCCTCATTTTCCATCTACTTGACGATGATAAAATTCAAAGCTCGAGCTCATCAGGTATAGCAAATTTCCTCCAGAAAAAAACAAACAAACAAAACAGAAACTGTTAGATGTTCTGCTTACCTCACTGAGTTCCCAAACTTAATTTGTTGTTGTGTTTTTTTTTCGTTATTTCTTGCTGGCCAATCAATGCATTTAGGTAGTAGAATTTTCTCTATGGAAATAAATGAAGACCAGCCAACTGAGAACAAGCAAAAGCTGTTTATTCAGAGCTTGCTATAGCAAGGGAGTCAGCTGCCATCACTTGCATTTTGGCAGAGGCTCGAGGCAGGCAGAGGAATGCGAAAGCTTTACATTGCACAAAAGGGAAGGCTTGGGTGTGCCTTCATTTGAAGTTGTTGGCATGGGGAAGCTGGAGGCAGGCTAACTAGAAGCAGGGAATCCTACGCCATTGTTTGAGGGTCCATATTTGCTTTCTCTGGTTGGTCCTAAGTTGGAAGCAGAGACAGAAATTGGGGAAGTTGTTATTAATCAAGTCTTGGCCATTTTGGATAGATTGTTACAGAAGTTATTGTTTGGCTTCCTCGGTTGTTACCGGAGGTGACAGTGTGACTTTCTACAAATCTGATCTGTAAGGCTGACTCCCTGGCACGGTTGTTGCAGAAAAGGGATTTTTCCTGGCAAGCTGCTCCAAGTTGTGGATCAGAGTTCTTTCTATTCTAGATACAGTCTGGTCATTGTCCATTTGTATATTCAGGATCTCATCTGTTTATTAGTTCATTTGTACCTTTTTGTTTTTCTTTTAACCAGTGTTTTTGATTGTTGCAGCAGATGGTTTGCTCTGGGAATCTACATCACCAGAGTGACAGAATGAGGAACCCCACCACTCCCTTATACTTACAAAGCAGTTTATTGTGCTGACAGTTCTACAATACCACACTTGGATGGTTTCAGCTGGTTACTTTTTCACAGTTCTCTTGGTCCATCTTCTCTCAATTTTTAAATTTCATAGTAACTATGAATTTGGTCTGCAAATTTTCTTCTTTTCTCTTCTTTTTCTTTCTCTTTTTTTCTCCAGGAATTTATCCAATTTCACAACTTTACATATATTCTATAAATTGACAACTTTCAAAATTATGTGTTCAGGGATGCCTGGGTAGCTCAGTCAGTTAAGCTGCTGCCTACAGCTCAGGTCATGATACCAGGGTCCTGGGATTGGGTCCCACATTGGGGTCCTTGCTCAGACGGGAGCCTGCTTCTCTCTCTGCCTGCCTGCCACTTTGCCTGCTTGTGCTCTCTCTCTCTCTCTCTCTCTCTCTCTGACAAATAAAGTCTTTAAAAAAAAAAAAGTCTTCAAATAACATCTCCTCCTGACTACATATTTGTAAAATATAACCAATTACTGGACATCTTCACTTGAATATTTAGAAAGCATCTCAAACTTCTAGGACACCATAGAATTATTCAAATTTACATCCTAATGTACTGCCCATCTCTAGTTCTTATACATCTGTCTTAGCTTGGTTTGCCCTAACAGAATACCATTGAGTGGGTGGCTTAACAGAAATTCATCTTCTCAAAGTTCTGGAGGCTGGAAGTCTGAGATCAGGGTGTTAACATGGTTGAGTTCTGGCGAGAGCTCTCTTCCTGGCTTGCAGATTGTTGCCTTTTGGCTGTCTGCTCACATGGCCTTTCCTGAGTGAGTGTGTATGGAAAGAAAGTGTGATCTTTCTCTCTCTCTCTTCCTTTTCTTATTGAGGCACTAAGTGCATCATGAGGACCCCATCCTCACGACCATGTAAAGCTAATTACCCCCCAAATTCCCCATCTCCAAAAGCTATCACATTGGGGGTTGGGTTTTAACATGTGCTTTTGGGGGGCAGGGGGTGAGGACACAATTCAGTCTAAATGACATTTTATTCACTCATTTGCTCAGGCAACTGGGGGCATGGGATCCTTGAGTCCTCTTTCCTCACACTCCATGTCTAGTCCATCAGTGAGTACTGTCAGCTTTATCTCCAAGAGTAGTCCCTACCCAAAAAAATCTCAACATTTCTGCCATTGAAATCTGAGCTCAGGACACTGTAGTTTATTGACTACCAGAAGTCTCCTAACTGATCTACTTTTCTCCATTTTTTCCCCAATGTAGCTAATGTTTTACATAAGTTCATGTGGTCACTGTGATCCTTTTTGTGGGTTGTGAGGCCCTACTTGATCTTCTTCCTGTCTGAATCTTAGACGTCACAGGCTCCTCTCTCCTTTTCTTTCACTAAATACACATCTCTAACATAACCAATCATTCCTGTCTCAGCAATGTGGCATTTCCTATTCCTTCTGCTTGAAGCTGTTTTTCCCCAGACTTTCACAAGGCTATTTACTCAAATATCATCTTTTCAAGAGGACTTTGCTAGGGTCTTCCACATTATCCTGTATCTTCATTATAGCACTACAAGCCCTTAAAACAATGTTTATGCCAGATACAAGCTCCTTGAGGTACTAAATCCATTTTTCCGACTCACTGACATAGCCACAGTATTGAGAACAGTACCAGCCTCATAGCAAGACACTGAATAAATATTTGCTGGTTGATTAAAAGAAACTTTAGCTCAAAGAGTGCTGGTAGTGTAAAGATAGTGAAAGAGCTGCAGTATTCACGTTTCTTTGGAATGTGGAAGTGTAGGGTGCTTTCTGGAGTTAACAGCTGGCTGCTATGACTTTGATTGCCTATAAAACATTCATAGGTCATCAGGGAAAAGAGATAACTATAGATACTTCATTCCCTTTAGAATTTCACCTGGGGAAATAAACAAAGGTCAAGGAATTTTGATTGATTCTGCCATTGACTAGCCATTCTGAAGCAGCAGTAATTAATTAAAGAACTAAAGCTTAAGTATGAATCATCTCTTGCCCGAGTTAAAGCCCAGCAGTAGGGCTGGCAACTGGTGAGAAGCACCATAACTCTAAACTACAAAGGGGTTTTCAAGAATTGTAAAATTTACCTGAGGGACGAGCTCTTCAATTAGGTAGGAACAACCGAGGACAGGTAGAGACTGTGTCAGTTGGACCCTTTCTGCCAAACAAATCAAGCCCTAATGTTAAGGATTCAGTTTTGGTGTACTTGAAAGAGCATTGATATTGACATCAAAAAAAAAAAAAAAAAAAAAAAGCAGGCTCAGAGTCTCATGTTTTCTCTACTTAAGAACAAGACCCTTAACTTCTAGCCTCTACTCCCTCCCCAGTAGAATGGGAATAATAATACCGGGTTCATAGTTTATTATGGTTTCTAAGCTATAAAATATTATATACATTTTAGGAATTTATGTTAAGTATTTTTATACTTTTTCTTTAAGTGAAATATTTTTGGCAACTACTTGTATATTACATTTTAATCAATAAATGTTTAACTTCCTTAAGAATGTTCATTCCTAATTCTATAATCTCTGTCCTGATTTGCCATTAAAAAAAAAAACAAAACAGGTGTCTTTGACTCTTGCAACCAAATATATAAGACCTGCATCACAAGGTGATTGCATTAACCTGTAAATGCATAAAACCTTATGTTTGTGACAGAGGTTGAGGGGGGATTTAATGAAATTAAACAAACAAAACATGGCTGATTATTTTGAGCCGGTTCAGTGATATTTCATGTTACAATGTCCCAAGTGGATTTCTGTTATCCGTATTTGCGTTTGTTTTGGGAGTCTGCGTTAAATTGAGGCATCATAATCTTCATACTTTAAAAGTGAGGAAGTTTTTTTTTTTTTTTAAATTAGTTGCAGGCAGTCATATAACTATGATGATATCTAGGTTTAGAAAAATTAAGTCATGCATCCACACTAGGCAACACTCTGGGGTAATGTCCTAAAAAACAAAACACTCACTCTATTCATCTTATATAGTGTACAATGCAGCACAGAAGACAACTCTTAAAATAAGCAAATGGCATTTTCACATTGCAAGACTGTAGTTGTAACTGTGGCAAGTGCATCAGAGAAGAAGCTATTTCCTATGATCATGTATACCTGGAAGACTGCTTCTCAATGGGGAGGTTGTGGGAAGAGTTTTACTTTGCAAAAATGGTAACTTTTCAAATATGCCATGCCACTTTTGGGAAATTTCATTTCATTTTTAGAGGTTATCATTTAATAATGCACTAATTTTAAATTATTTTGTTCATGTTATGGAATAATGATGTTCATATTAATAGATAATCCTGCATGTTTTCTATCTTGCTTTTTAACTATCACTTATTGTAAGAATATTGTATTTTTTTTTTAAGATTTTATTTATTTATTTGACAGAGAGAGATCACAAACAAGCAGAGAGGCAGGCAGAGAGAGAGGAGGAAGCAGGCTCCCTGCTGAGCAGAGAGCCTGATGCGGGGCTCGATCCCAGGACCCTGGGATCATGACCTGAGCTGAAGGCAGATGCTTAACGCACTGAGCCACCCAGGCGCTCCAAGAATATTGTATTTTTAGGATACTGTATTTGATTTCTAGCCTGTTTATGTTTAGAAAATCTTGCATTTATTCTCCTTTTGCTTATTTTTTACTATAAACGTTTCAATAAGCATTTCAAATAATTGAAGAGCTGCCTGATTCTGATTTTTCCTCCTTACTGCAATACTATGAAATACGTTTTTTCAATTGAAGTTATTTCTATTTCTTCCTTCCTCTCTTCCTCCCTCCCTTACTCCCTTCCTTTCTTTTGTCATCGTCTCCTTCTCCTCCTCCTCCCCCTCCTTCTTCTTTTTTTACAAAGACCTTTTCAAGCCTTATTTGTATCTTACTGCTTAAGAAAGAAAAATGTTCTGGGGCACCTGGGTATTGGTTTCAGTCAGGTCATGATCTCAGGTCATGGGATCAAGCCCCACATCAGACCCTACACTCAGTGTGGACTCTGTTTAAGACTCTCCCTCTCTCCCTCTCTCTCTCTCTCTCTCTCTCTTCCTCCACCTTCTCTTTCTCTCTCTCTCAAAAAAATAAATAAATCTTATAAAGAAAGAAAAATATTCCGGTAAAGATTGCCTGTAGGTTCTACAACAATTAAAATAGCCCTTACATCTCCTATCTGCTCTAATACACTGCCAGAAATATGAGAGAGAGTGAGAGAGAAGACCACTCACTGCACTGGACAAGGTGAGCAATCATACAGAACAATATGGAAATAGCAGGACTGAGCGAGCTAATTATCCCTGAAGCATCCATTATCCTTGTGAGTAATGTATAGTTTAAAAATACATTGGGTATCTCCACACTGTTCTCTAAAGTGGCTGCACCAACTTGCATTCCCACCAACAGTGGAAGAGGGTTCCCCTTTCTCCACATCTCCTCCAACACATGTTGTTTCCTGTCTTGCTAATTTTGGCCATTCTAACTGGTATAAGGTGGTATCTCAATGTGGTTTTAAGTTGAATCTCCCTGATGGCTAGTGATGATGAACATTTTTTCATGTGTCTGATAGCCATTTGTATGTCTTCATTGGAGAAGTGTCTGTTCATATCTTCTGCCCATTTTTTGATATGATTGTCTGTTTTGTGTGTGTTGAGTTTGAGGAGTGCTTTATAGATCCTAGATATCAACATTTTGTCTGTACGGACGAATGGATAAGGAAGACATGGTCCATATACACTATGGAGTATTATGCCTCCATCAGAAAGTTTGAATACCCAACTTTTGTAGCAACATGGATGGGACTGGAAGAGATTATGCTGAGTGAAATAAGTCAAGCAGAGAGAGTCAATTATCATATGGTTTCACTAATTTGCAGAGCATAACAAAAAACATGGAAGACATGGGGAGACGGAGAGGAGAAAGGAGTTGAGGGAAATTGGAAGGGGAGGTGAACCATGAGAGACTATGGACTCTGAAAAACAACCTGAGGGTCTGAAGGGGCAGGGGGTGGGAGGTTGGGGGAACAAGGTGGTGGGTATTAGGGAGGGCACATATTGCATGAAGAACTGGGTGTGGTGCAAAAACAATGAATACTGTTACACTGAAAAGAAATTAAAAAAATACATTGGGTATTCTTGAATTTCTAAGATATTTGAATGATCGTGTATTGTATAAAACTATTTAATCTGTTTAGTTAGACCATTAACTTTTGCTCATTTAATTGTCTAGGCTCTTTTGCAGAGGCATGTTTGGCAGAGGAAAAAATTCCATTCGGTGAAAATGGACATTTGTAAGTGAGATGCACCAGGATGTGTGTGTGTGTGTGTGTGTTTCCCTAATAGCACCCCCATTTTGGGAATTGACCTAATACCCAAGAAGGTCTTCATTATTGAGAATTTGTGTTTCTCTTGTGGCTTTCATTTGCTAAATTAGCCTCTGCTTCATATTAAACATTGATAACTAATGCCACTTTATTGCTGCTGGTCCTGTTCAGCATCTCTTTTTGCAGAACACAATCTACATAATTAGAAAATAGCATGACTTCTGCATCTAACCCATCAGGAGGGTAAAGATGTTGTTCTCTTGCTTTTATTTCATACGCCAACCTTCATAGCATTGATGTAATAATAGCCTTCTTTCAATTTAATAGTGGTTATAGGTGTACTGAACTGTCTTGACAAAAGTACAAATAAAACAAAGAAAAGATATAAATTTATTAAGACAAGCAAAACCTCACATTTAATTTAGATGTCAAGTAAAATTTGGGGAAAATTTAGTACTTCAGGAAATCACTATATCTGTACTGTCACCAAGAATAATTGCAAGACAAATGAGACAAATAGCATGCCTCTTATAAACCCGTCCACAAACTACTTGGAGTATTGCTATGCATTTTATATTCATATTTTCTCCATTATTCATTTATGTCCCATTTAACTAAAGCTCATAAAAAGATTTTAAGGTATATTTTTTAAATGCCTACATGTAATATCTCAGTTATCTATTAAAATGTCAAGTTTTAGCTATGATAAGATTGAGGAATTATAAAAAAAATATGAGGCCAATGTTTAATTTACTGATATATGTATGTATATAGGTAACTAGTAAATTAAATTCTATCAGACTTGATTAAGTATTAATGAAATTCATGGAAATTTCTCAACTATTAAAACGGAAACAAAAATGAATTGGCTGCTTCAAGTTTCTTAAAGTAAACTTGAGGAGTCAGTTATATATAGACTTGGTATTTTAGATTCAGTACTGTGTTGGGATAGTAAACTAATAGAGTCCATGTTGATGCATGGTCATTTTGTTGTCTTTGAGGGGAGAGTGCTTATTTGTATCTTTTTACAGGGAAGTATCTTAAATGTCATTGAAAAGACAGCTTTTACAAACTCAATGACCATAGGAGAAGCATGTTCATATTGCTGTTTCAACAGTATTATTATCAATTTGAGAGTTCTCTCTCCATGAATGTATGTGTACATACATACATACATGCACAAAAATATGTACTATATACTAAAATCCTCATCTGTCTTTATCTACATCCAAATCCAATATATCATTCGATTTGTATCAATATCTGTCTCACCATTTTTATCTATTTACTGTAGATATCTATCAAAAAATGAGATTTTGCTATTCTTTTCTTGCTGAAGCACATGTGTAGATATTTTTAGAAGTAAGGTCCAGGTACTTTATATGTATCTGTGTGTAAAATATATTATGAGTAGATAAATCTAGATCATTATTTTACTAACTACACAGTATTCCGTTGTATGGTGTTTCATATTCACTTGACAAACCTTGCAGTATTGATTATATAGATTATTTAAGAAACTTTCCTATTACAAGCCAAGCCTCTATAAACATCTTTGATTAATTGACTTATTATTTTATTAGCCCTCTTCCTCTAATTTCAATTTGTCAGTCATTCATAAAGTGCACATTTGCATTAATTTATACCTATTACTGAGTTGTCTCCTGAAATGTACCACCTACATCCTTCTTACTTTTTCATAATACACATCACCATTGCGGTTAAAGTTTTGCCACTCTGGTGAGTAAAAGCTGGGTAGCTCATCATTGTTTTCATTTTCCTTTTCTTACTAAGTTCATCTTTTCATTTGAATAATGGATTTCCATTCATTCTCTTTTTTTATGTCTTGAATTGCTTTCAAATATGAATTTCTCATTTTTCTACTGGAATAATTACTCATTTTTAAAGGATAATTTTTAATATAATAGGGATATTTATGTACTATCTCTCATAAATATGACAGACATCTTTTCAAATCAGACTTTATTCTTTTTCACTTTATGATTTCTAAAAAAAACAGCTGGAAGTAGTTTCTGTGAGGAAAATCTTAATGTTCGTGTTATTAGTTATTTCTAATGTTTTTTTCTTTGTGATTTCTTATTTTACCTTCATGCTTAGGAATACCTTTGCTGTATGACGTAGACTATTCATCTGTAATTTATATAATGCTTAATTTTACATTTAATTTTTTTACTATAAAATAAGAGTAAATACAGAATTTGTTTCATTTTAGGTGTGAGAATTTTTTTTTAAATTACTCATCATAGTACAAACATAAATTTTTAAAAAATATTTTATTTATTTATTTGACAGAGAGAGATCAGAAGTAGGCAGAGAGGAAGGCAGAGAGAGAGAGAGAGAGAGGAGGAAGCAGGCTCCCTGCTGAGCAGAGAGCCCAATGCGGGACTTGATCCAAGGACCCTGAGATCATGACCTGAGCTGAAGGCAGAGGCTTTAACCCACTGAGCCACCCAGGCACTTCACAAACATAAATTTTTAAATAAGCATCTCTATAGCTTTGAAATGCTGCGTTCTTATCTTTTAGGTTTACATATAGGTATGTGTCAACTTGTATCTATATGTAATTTATATGACTATTACATAAATTATTCCATACTTATAAGTGAAGTGCAATAGAAATTTATAAACATGCCTATATGCATATATGTATATTTGTATATATTGAAATGTTAATGCACATTTTTATGTATTGTATGTTATATATGAGTAGACAAACATATAATTCAAATCTGATTCTTAATTTTTTTGTGTAATCACTAATATCATTAAAAGGTCATTTACATACTGCATCAAGTATTCCACTTAAATATGTAAATTCCACTTAAATCCCTGCATAGGAAAAATACTTCTAGGTTACCTCTGCTCTACACTCTTCCTTGGGCACTGATATTCCTAGGTGCCGAGAGCACTCCCAGGGCTGCCTCTCTTGAGCATATCCTAGTGCATCACTATTATGAAACTCTGTCGTGTGGTGGCCCTTAATTGAAATCAGTATCCTCACAATCCATTTAGAATAATGCTCTGGAGGATATTTTGAATACACCGTGTTCAAATAACATATAACAGCCAAGTGCATGGATATATAAAGGCAAAAGGGGGTAGAGAAAGCACAGACATATAGAGGGCCAGGGAAAAGCTGGAACTGAGCCCTCCAGTGGGTGTATCATGGAAAGTCCTCCTTACTCTTTATCTTCAATCTATATTCATGAGAGATTAAGAAACAAGAAGCTGCATCTGGTATTTGTTTGCCCTAATTCCAAAATAATTGAAATAAATGTGAACTTCGCAGAAAGCTATAAAGCTACTAAAGCTGTGTGTCTGGATGTTGACAACCTCTGTCCTAAGCTATTGTTGTCATCTGCACATTCGCTAGGAGAGGTCCACTTAAAAAAATAATTACAACTTCTTGCATGTAAAATACAGAATTGCTGACTTTTGCTTGCTTTTTTGTCATTGTTTTCTAATAATCATTGCTTTCTTCTGAGCCTCAATCTTTTGTAAAACACATGTAGACATCATATTTTTCCATGAGAGGGGGAAAAAAAAAGACATAAGAGGCAATTTATCTCCAAAAGCAGATAATTTAGACCTCAATTATCATGATACAAAAAGATTCACAACAGGATTCCTTAAATGATCATTTTCTTTTTATAGTTATGAGTAGTTCTACTCCCCCACCCCCACCCTGCCTCACATCACTCACTTTTTGGCAGAGAGAAAGAAAGAAAAAGAAAACCCAAGAGCCAAGTTTGGGAGTCACTTTCATATAAAAGATAAATATAATTTCATGTTTCAGAAAATAGGATAATATGTAGAGAATGATAATTTAATTGTAGTAATAAGGTCTACATGAAAAATACACACACACACACAACATACACAGATGGCTTGCAAAATAACTTAGAAAGTAACTTTATGCATAAATAAGATAGTACAGAAACTATGTCTTACAAAAAAGTTCGAGATATTTTGATTGCTACCTTATCCTTGATCTCTTACTGGATCCTGCTTCCTCTGTGTAACTTCCCTGTATCATTCCAAATCTTACCCATTATTCTGGGTTTTTCTCTAAATCCATCATGATGTTTTCTGGAGTGTTCTCTCACTCTTTTGTACTTCTGTATTACTAAGCCCCTCAAATTACATGGCACACAATCCTATATTAACATATTATGTCAAACTTTTTCTTTGAAAGACTTTATTTATTTATTTGACAAATAGAGATCACAAGTAGGCAGAGAGGCAAGCAGAGAGAGAGGAGGAAGCAGGCTACCTGCCGAGCAGAGAGCCCAATGAAGGACTTGATGCCAGGACCCTGGGATCACAACCTGAGACGAAGGCAGAGGCTTTAACCCACTGAGCCACCCAGGTGCCCCTAAACTTTTAATATGTAAGCTTTTCACATATTTGATCCATGTTTTTTCATGTTATTTGTCTTCTGTATCATAATCTGTTTTGCTAGAATAGTTGATCAGCAAGGGTGGTAAAGTGAGTTTGTTGTTTTCATGACACAACTGGACATACGTATTTGACTTGTCATTACGTGAGTCTACCAGTCATGCCCTCCCTTTATTTTATCTACTGAAAAGAGGTTACTGAAATGACCTGTGGATTTGATCCAGCTTAGCAGATGTCTGTGCTTTTATTATTCATTATATGTCTACACGGCTTTTTAAGATGAAAAGAGGCCCTCTGTAATGAAATACACAGAGACTTTGAAATCAGGAATACTTGGGTTTGGATCTTAACTCTGCCACATAATAACTGCAGGACCTTGAAAATATACTTTGCTTGACTCTCAGTTTTCTTATCTGTCACAGTAATGAAAATCCTGCCTATTTACATACCCTAAGGACTTGAAAACCTAAGTTTTAAAGTTCCAAGGAAAAAGCCTAAATATGTAAGTTTCCAAACAAATAGTAGTAGTTGTTATTACAAATCCTACTTATCAAAGTGTCACAAAAAATTGAGATGAATAAACAGAGAAAGTGAAGTCTTTGTTCTTAATTACATCGTTGAAAATACAATTCCATGAAATATATAGGAAAAATATTAATATTTGGATCTCATTGCCTAGAAAATTAATGCTTGGAACATGTAAAGACATGTTTGTGTATTCATTTTAATTTGTACTTAACACTGTAGTGGATTGTGGTTATACAATACTTAATTTAGTGGCAGAAACATGCATTAATCAAATAATCACACAAATAAATTTAAAATTCCATCTGTTGCTAAAATGCCTGGAGTGGGGGAAGCAGGATAGAGGGTGAATGCAAGAGCAGGTGTGCTGATGCAGGTGCGACAGGCAGAAAGCTACTGCGGGAGACCTGGCAGCAAGTAATGGTAGTAAGTTCAACTAGGTGGTAGTCAGTGGAGAGAAGTGGACGGATTCAAGTGATATATTCAAAGTCAAGTCATTTTATTAATGAGGGATTAGGTAGAGAAGAAAATAAAAGGAAACTAAAGGTTCTTTTTTTAAGATTTTATTTATTTATTTGACAGAGAGAGTGAGAGAGCATAAGCAGAGGATGCAATAGAGAGAAAGGGAGAGGCAGGCTTCCCGCTGAACAGGGAGCTCGATACAGGGCTCGATCCCAGGACTCTGGGATCATGACTGAGCCAAAGGCAGATGCCCAACCATCTGAGCCACCCAGGCACCTCGAAAATACAGTTGTTTTTTTTTTTTTTTAAATATTCTTCTGCAACTGCATAGTAAGCTCTGGGGAGGGAAGTTCATTTGGTTCAAAATAGAATGAATTCGAAGTGGCTTTCGGATGTCCAAAATGAGAAATCAACTAGGCAGGTGAAGCATAGAGGATCTGACTGGGCCTAAGATGAAATCTGGGAGGTTGTTTTTGAACTTGTGGTTGGAGATGAGATCACCAAAGGGAGAGAACAGAGTAAGATAGGAAAGGAGCAAATAATTGAGCCTTAAGGGGTGTGTAGAGGGAGATATGCCTGCCAAGAGAGAAAGAGAATGTATGTCCAAAACAAAGAGGAGAAGAAAACAAAGAGAAGATTATGTCAGTGAGGCCAAGTGAGAAGAAAGTTGTAAGAACCAGAGACTGGTCATCATTCTTGAGTTCTGGCAAGTTAAATAGGGGAAAAATGCAGAAACTCTCTTACTATAGTTAATACAACAGATGTCATAAATGATTTCAGCAAGTAAATGTGAGGAGATGATAAAATGGATGAATCCTGGGTAGCTTGGGTTGAGGATAGGACAAAAGCTGAGGTAGAGAAGATAGCTATGAGTAATGACAGTGTTTTAATAATCTGTGGGTTTACCCAGACTGGAGGGAGAAGGATTGATTTCATTTGATGAACCTTTCTCATGGCCCTTGATTCCTTCTCTCTTTTGCTATTCAAATTTAATATCTAGAACTCCAATATTGTCGGGCACTGGGTGGTTCAGTCGGTTAAGCGTCAGCCTTCAGCTCAGGTCATGATCTCAGGATTCTGGGATCAAGCCCTGCATTAGGCTCCCTCGGCTTCTCCTTCTCCCTCTGCCTGTCGCTTCCCCTACTTGTGCACTCGCTCGCTCTCTCGCTCTCTGTCAAATAAATAAATAAAATCTTAAAAAAAAAAAAAAAGAACTACATTATTTCCTCCAAGGCATGCTCTTTCTGGAATCTCCATCTCATCTCTCAACAATTTGGAAAGGCAAAACCTTGAGTGTTATCTGTTATCTTTTCATCCCATGCCCCACAAATAACTTGTGAGTAAATCTTGTTGCTTCTATCTTCAAAATATATTTAGAAATGTGAATGTTTTCATCACCCCCACGGAAAACTCTTTGGCCCAAGATTTGGTCATACTTTACCTGAAGAATTGCAAGATCTCCCCTTTATCTCACTGTTCTTTTACCCCAGCAGTACAGCCAGGTTGGTCCTTTTAACGTGTATGTTAGATTCTGTAATTATGCTCAGAACCTTCTACTGCCATCCTAGCTTACTTAGAGCAAAAGCCAAAGTCTTTACAATGACATTCAAAGCCCTACAGGATCACTGACTTAGCTCCAGGGTTATTATTCTCATTGCTGTTTCTCAAACACAGAACAACACTCCAAGAACATTCTTGGCTCAGGGCCTTTGCACTTGTTCCATTTTCTAACAGAAACAGATTTCCCCTAGATATTCACATGGCTCATTCCCTTTAATGTCTTTCTGGTATTTGCTCAAATCTCATTGTATCAGTGATGCCTTGCCTGATAACATTTCTCAGAATAGCAAGCTGCATTTCCTTCGTCCCAACCCCAAAACATACCTTATCCTTCTTCTTTTCTTTATTTTGCCCTACGGCACCTATTGTGTGATATATTATGTATTTTATGTGTTCATCTGAGGTATTTACAGAATGTTCCTCTCCCTTATAGCAAAGCTATAGTAGGGAAGAAATCAAGCTGATTTTTATCACTGCCTTATCTCTAACGACTAGAATAGTGCCTCATGCATTGAAGGCACTCATTTAACATTTAGTAAAGAGATGAAGAAAGCCATGAAGGGTGGACACCCTCTACTAAGGGTAGAACCTGTGGAAGCTCATTTAAGAGGTGGCTGAATAAGAGTCTAACAAAAGAAATCAGTGAGCAATCACAAAGTATAAACAATACTTATAGAATGATGTCATCGAGAACAAGAAGAATTGTGAAGGAGGTCACAATGTGGTTACTTATGCCAAAGGCTGTAGAAAATTACACAACATGAGACCTGAAATATTAACTAAGGATTTGTCTAAGAAGAGATAATTGATGCCATTGAATCGAGGTATTCATGGAGTATTTAGTTACATGTTAGTGTGGAAACTAGGTTACACGAGGTGGAAGGAGCTGGGACATGAGAAAATGGAGGAATGAACGGAGGAAAGCCTGAGAGTGCCAATAAGCAGGGAATTCATGGTCATGGTCAAGGGGAAAATGTTTAATTTTACATTTTTCTCTTAGGTAGGGACTGAGTAATGTAACTGAAAGAAGAAAAAAAATGACCATATTATAACCCAACTCTTTGTTGGGCCATGAAGACAGATCTGCGGTACAACTGCTGTTCTGCAAATGGATTACAGCACGGGAGGTATTTCTGTGAGCCCAGACCGGCGGCCTTCCGTCAAGAGCAGTTTCATATGGTTATAACATTGCACAGGACAAATGGTAACATTCTTGATGTGGCCCATGATGTGTAAATAGTAGGTATACCTGCCCTCCAAGAATTCCGACACATCTGTCTAGGGAGATGTGTTATATCCATTTCAGAATTATTAATCACAAAAGAATGAAAAGAGCCTAACTGTTCATCAGAAGGAGAATAAGGATATATAATTATACAATAAAACATTACTCTGCAATTAAAACAAAACAAAGCACCTGTATCTGCAAAGAGAATTTTTACAACCATGAACTCTATAAAAAATTTAGCCAAACGGGCTGACTTGCTCATTCTTTTTCATATTTGTAAGGAGCCCTGTTTTACTGTTGTTGCTTTACTACCTTTCCCTTATTTTCATGCTTCTTTGAGGACACCTAGAAAATTATTGGAATCTCGGGGTTCCAGTTATTTAATTTTCTTAAATAGTAAGTACAGGCTCAGTTTATTCCCTAAAACAGTTTAGAAGTAGTTATTTTTCAAAAACAGAGTCACGCAGAGGCATCCGGCAAGCCCTGTGACCACCATTTGACTTCTTTTAAAGGATCCTGTTTGCACAGATGTCTGTAATCAGCATTTCCAGTATCATAAACCAGATCAGCTAGAACTGAGAAGACTTACTGGGCCACAACTTTTGAATCTCAGCCAGCACCCTCTTCCGGGTTTTCCCCAATTCAGAAAGTATTATTTATTTTTATGCAATCTAGCGCACAGTTTGTAAATCTGTTTGCAAGTCTACAGTGTGATTGTTCCAAAATCCTGCTCATTCCAAGTCTATGCATCTTTCTAATCTTAAGACGAACTTACAAGGACAGTTTTGGTGTTTTGTTTTATTTGTGTTAAATGCAGTGCTCAACATAGTTTAGCCCAAGATATGTCTAGAAACTTTTGCTTGTTAAACTGACCCGTGGCTCTTTGTAAAGGTTGGATCAGCTAGTTTGGCCTCCCATATGTTGCATTTTTTCATCAATAAGTCTTAATATTACTTTACCAGCATATTAAATCATGTATAGGTCAGGTAAAAATCTACACTTACTAAAATACAAGAATGAGCTGGAGAATAAGCATAGCCAAGAAGCAGCAATATTAAAGTATATCACATTCATTCTCATGTAAAATAATTCACTAGGATCCTTCCTGAAAACTCAACCAGCAATTTGAGAATTGCTTATTTAAATCTCAACCAGTTATCAGGGAGAACTGAGATTTTTAAAGCTGTGAAGCGCAAGATGGTATCACCACAAAAAATTAGAGTATCTTTTTTGGTAGAAAATTTAAATAAAAGAGACTATAACAAATTAAAAAAATGCATACACATAGTTAAAAAGGAAAAAAAATCTAAATATATAGTAATCAGTGAAAAATACCAAGTGTGCATCAGTAAAAATTGTGGAATTTCTTAATTTTGGTATCATCAGTTATTAAAAATAACCATTAAATTTTGAAGATCCTGAACAAAAGAACATAGGGGGAGTATATGCAAAAAATAAATAAATAAAAATAAAAAAAGATGGGGGAGTGATAAATCACCCATGGGTAGCAAAATCACCCCAAAACATTTTGGAGCAAAGTAAATTAATGGTCAAGAATACATGTTAGAATCAGAGCATTTCATTATGTGATTAAAAAATGTATAACAGAAAGAATTTAAGTCAGAATTTCAACAAGTTAACTGCTTCCCAAAGTTCGTTGAAGTATTATTCACAATAGCAAAGAAATGGAAGCAATCTAAGTGTCTGCCAAATGGTGAAGAGATAAAGAAAATGTGGTAAAACATACAATGGAATATTATTCAGCCTTAAAAAAGAAGGAAATCCTCCCATTTGCAATAGCAGGGATGGATCAGGATGATATTGTGCTAGGTGAAATGATCCAGACAGAAATACAAATACTGTATCATCTCACTTGTGTGGAATCTAATATAGTTAAACTCATAGAAGCAGAGAGTAGAATAGTGGCTGCCAGGGGTTGGGGAGAGGGAAAAATGAGAGTACAGAGTTTTAGTTATACAAAATAATTTCTAGAGGTTTACTATGCAGCAGAGTGCCTATAGCTAACAACACTGTATTGGATACATAAGATTTGCTAAGAGAGTAGATCTTATATTAACACACACATACCCACTAATGATGATGACGACGGTGATGATAATAGAGATGTGAGAGGAAACCTTGGGAGATGATAAATATGTCTGTCACCTAGTGGTGATGTTGGTTGCATGGGTCTATACTTATCCCTAAACTCATTGAGTTGTGTAAGTTAAATAAGTACAGCTTTTACATGCCAGTTATACCTCCAAAAAGTAATTTATACATTTTTATTTATATTTATTTCACATATCTATATGTACACATAAATATGTAATGGAAAATGAAAGGGACACTAATAAGAGTTAAACATTGGTAGTAAAATAACTAGTGGTTTCATAGAGAAACATATTTATAATACTTTGATTTTAAAAGTATTTTATTTTGCAGAAAAATAAAATTATGTTAAGTGTATGTTAAAATTACTTTCAAACCTAAATATATTTCTAAATCTAAATATATTTTTAAATGTTTTTACAATATTGAACATTTTGAACAAGAAAAATATGCCTTTGGATGAAGTTCAGTTCCTTGTAGGAAGTAATCTAATACACCTGCTAGAGTCAATTTCAGCTTTATATTTCCTTAATTTTGTGCTTAGTCACAGTTTTCATTTTATGACTTCTCTAGCCTGACTGACCTCCTACTCAAGTACTCAAGTATCTAGATTAGTGCTTGCACTCTTCAGCCCTTCACAAGTACTTCTAGACTAACTTAATGCACCCTCTGCGAACACTGCAGCCTTTGTACCCAAACTCAGTCACCCTGTGCTTGTTACTACTCACACTGCCACAGAGAGTTTGTCTATGTTTACATCAACCAGAATTCTATCAGTGCTGATAGAGAAAAGCATTCATATTCTCTCTGCTGGTATTGTCGCTTAAATGAACTGTCCTGAGGGATTTAGTAAGGTCAAATAGTAGAGATAATAATTTATTAACCTTTCTGATTAGGTGCACACATTAGCTATAATTAAACTGGAAATTAATACTATAGTATTTTAATGAATAATATAATTATACTGGAAGATCTATTTGCAATATGTTCATATATAACATGTGAAGGGAAAAATCTTGTCTGACGTATTCATTTCCTAGTTATTTCCCTAAAACTAAGTTCAAAAGAGAACTATTTCCAAGAATCATTCACATTTTTCAATTTTATTCTCATGCAAGCCGTCTTTGTTAAATAGATTTAATTATTGGACCTTTAAACTTGATTCTAAACGTTTTATGCAGCTTATGATTACCTTATTTAATTTAAAATAATATGCCCAAACTTTACTTCTTAAATATTAATAAAACAGCATTCCTTGTTGTATTGAATGTTCCAGTGTAGCTTGGCATCTTGTCCACAAGGTAAGGAACAGAATAGAATCTCTCTCTTCTCTGGGACTGTTTTCCAATTCTTTCCTTCTATTGTGGAGGATGAATGACCTGTATTCAGTTACCCACTGCAGCATCTTTTTAATTTTAATAACCCTTTTAATGCTTAAAAAGACGAGAAACAACCCAGGTGTCTCTCTCAGAATGAAATAAACTGATATATATGCAAAATAAAACACAATACATCTTTTTAAAATGAGGTGAAAACATATATAGTGATAGATGAAAAGCTTCGTGATACATTGCCAAGCGAAAGAAAGCAAGGTGCAAAAGAAAGTATATATATCATGCTATCATCATGAAGAAAATGGGGAAAATAATATATATATGTTTTTGCTTATTTTTTACACAAAGGTTTTTCTGTAAAGACATCCATTAGTAATACAGAGAGTGCTTACCCACAAGAGATGAAGATAACCAACAGAAACAAAGGTAGTGGTGAGATTTTTTTTTTCATAGTACATCTTTTTTTTAATATAATTATATTAAACTGTACATATGTATTAACCTCTGGAAAAAGAAATTCTAACAGTTAAAGCATTTATATTCTATTTTGTAATAAAATACTTATTATAAAGTTTCTTACTGTAGATTGATCCCAGAAATTGAAAAAAATAAAATTTGCCTTATTAAAAATGTATGGATTTGTACCATAGAATAAGTAGTTAATGATACTGGTACTATAAAAAGAGATATATAATCCTACATAGTCAACCACTATTCCCCCAAATAAATTTTCAGTGACAATCAAAGTTGATTAAGTTTCATTTTCATAAAATGTTTGAAATTGTGCTATATTTTAATTTGCTACCTCTTTGAACCACAGTTTAGCTGTATAGATCTGAGCTGTCTTTCTGCTTATTTTAAAGAGTATCATTGCCATTTTCTAGCATATGCTTTTCTTTTTTTTGTTTTTTTAAAGATTTTATTTATTTATTTGACAGAGAGAGATCACAAGTAGACAGAGAGGCAGGCAGAGAGAGAGAGAGAAGCAGGCTCCCTGCTGAGCAGAGAGCCTGATGCGGGACTCAATCCCAGGACCCGGAGATCATGACCTGAGCCGAAGGCAGCGGCTTAACCCACTGAGCCACACAGGCACCCTAGCATATGCTTTTCTTAAGATTATAATGTCATTATCATTCCACATTATCTATTTTTTTCCTAAAGAGCTAATTTTTGGAACCCTCCAACTTCTTCTTGAACTTCTCTTGTTCTCTATGTCTGCCTAACAACTGTAACTTGCAGTTTCATTGCATTCCTTGATTAATTCCACTGTTTTTTGAATCTCATAGTTTTTCTTTCTTAGTCTTCCCTCCTTTTTTTTTTTTTCTTTTCAGAATAATTACCAATGGGGAAGTAAAATTTTTAGTTTTGCTGATTTAAAATTTTAACAATTGCCCTATTTGAAAATCAGCTTGGTGGTTGTATCATTGAGTATCTAAACAGGAAAAGGAAATCGCACCAGTTATTTTAAATAATAATGTAAAGAGATTCACTACCTATTGGAAAATTAAAGAGATCAAGGCAACTCCAAGATGGAGGTGTTTATATGGAGGTCATAAGGTCAGAAGGCAGCTACCACTCCTTGGTCTCTCAGGAGCAGGGGATGCTCAGCTATTTGATCAGGAACTCTGAAAGAGCCTCATAGAATCAGCTGCTAGGAACCAAAGAGAGGCCAGGAGCCAGGGAAGCTGTTTCTGAGGGGCGACCATGAAGGGGATTGTGCAGGCAGTAGGGAAAATACAAATGGGAAGCCACTGCTACTATAGATGGGAAAAGTATTGGTAGGGAAATCTTGATAAGAACATTAAACAGAAAGGAAAAGGCAGCACCCTTTATTGCTTATTTCTATGTTCCCTTGTTGTAGATTTTAACAAGGAAGTCAGTGGGTAGGGGAGAAATGCAGTTTGTAGAGACCTTGTCCCAGCATCATCAAGTGGGGTGTAAGATAGTAGCTTTGCAGATGAGATATATAACTAGATAACCATCAGAGCTGCACATGCAATTGTAGGTTTTCTCAGAATACCAAAGGGCTTATATAATCACTCACCATAAGAAGAACAATGCTGGTGAAGTCTCACTTTTTCCTAGGAAAACCCTTCTTTCTGAAATACTCACTGTTTTCTTATGCTCAGGATTATAAAATTTATATTTACATTTATAAGAAAATGTAGATTAATTCTAATATTTAAAATTTTTTTTTCCATTTCATTGATAATTTATTTTTCTCCACTTTCCCTTTACTCTCTGAAATTCCCATTAGTCAAATATTGGACTTCCTGGATTGGTGTCTTGTGTTTATTTTTCTGCCACATTTTCTCTTTCATTTTTATATGATCTAAATATTCTGAATTTCTTTGACTTTATCCTCTGGGCCTTCCTCAGAATATTGTATTTCCACCAAGTCAAAAGATTATTTTCTCCTTTTCAGATTGTTGTTACTTGCTGGCAGCCTCTTATACTTTCTCGTTTGTTTGGTTTTGGTTATCTTAGTTTCTTAGAAGTGCCTGCTTAGGATTTTTACATGTTCCATTTGTTCCTCCAATTGTGATATATTTTCCTTATTAATTTTTCTGCTTATTCTTCTTAGCCCTTTTCTCTTGTATTTTTAATGTTTCAAGAATGCCTAAAAGGGGCGCATGGGTGTCTCAGTGGGTGGGTTAAAGCCTCTGCCTTCAGCTCAGGTCATGATCTCAGAGTCCTGGGATCCAGCCCCTCATCGGGCTCTCTGCTCAGCAGGAAGTCTGCTTCCTCCTCTCTCTCTCTCTGCCTGTCTCTCTGCCTACTTGTGATCTCTCTCTGTCAAATAAATAAATAAAATCCTTAAAAAAAAAAAAAGAATGCCTGATGATCTTTGTTTAGTTGTTTGTACTTTTAAACAAGGAACTAAATTAACATAAGTAACTGATAGGGATGCCCTCTTCTATTGTAAATTTAGGTTTATATCCCAATAATCTCTTCTGAAAGAGTAATTTACTAGGGACTGGTGGATTTTATTTTAGTCTGTGTATAGAAAGCAGGCTAAGATCTCCTCCCACCAAATGCCAGTCTGTATAGAATCACACTCTTGCGTGCCAATATCAAAACCAAATGCCCCAGATATCCTCAGGCAGAGAGCATCACACTTCTTTAGAGAAGCACTTCTGTTTTATGTTCTATGCAAATGCCAGGATTCCAGTTGAGTCTGAAAATGTGAGTGTTGGAGAGCAGTATGTGGAAGACTGGTCCCAAATGGTGCATTTTTTTATAGACATTCCTTACCATAACCTCCCTGGCTTTGACCCTATTATCCACTCCCTTTTTTTCGTTCCTGTTGTTTTTTTCCATGTTTGAAGTCTTTAGGAAGCAATATTGGAAAGAAATCAGCTCTTACATTCACCATAGTCTCCTCGATAGATTTTGAATGTTGGCACATGTTCACACAACTGTTATCTCGATATTCTCCCATAGGTTTTCCTTATGTCAAAAATTTATTACTAGACTTCACCCGGCCCCAAACACAAACCCCTTCTCCTTGGGCCTGGCAACTATTGATGGACAAATGACATAGTTCTTTGGTCCTGACAGCAGACAAAATAAGCTGAAAGCAGGAGCCTGATAGTGGGACTTCTGGGAAAGGTGATAAAATGGAACAGATTCAGGCAATTCTTGACCTCCCGCTGTCCCCCTCCTTCTTTCTGTCCCCAAAGTGAACATGAACTTCAAAGGAACAAAACCATTTCATAACCATAAAAATTAAAGCCAAAATTCTGAGCATGGAAGAGAACAGAAACCTAGGTCCTTGATGTCTTTGTTGATTGCTACACTCAATAACCAATAACTGCCTATTCTTAGTCTTATTAGGTGAGAAAAGCAGGCATATTTGATTAAGCTACACTTTGCTCTATAATATGTCAGAATCATCCTTAATTTTTGTTACCAAGCTTTCTCCCACCGCAGCATGTTATTTTCTTTGAAATGAAGTTATTCTGTTTAGAATTTTTCTATGGTCATTCAAAGGCGGCATTGTAAGGGAAGAAAGTCATACTTATGCTTAGCCATAGTGAACCAGAAACTATAAAATTCCATAGTAGCACTTTGCTAAAGGATATGGGAATGGCAATGAGGCTCACTCATTGAAAATGATAATAAAAAATAAACTACCAGTTACTTGTTTGTATTACACAAATTATATACAAGGATTTGTGTTAGGAGATAAAATTATAAAAATTAAAACACGACCCATGTACTCATTTAAAAAATATTTACGAACTGGACTGGGATTTCTATGTATAGTATAACTTGTGACATAAATAGATGTGTTATATGGACTAATTTGTCTAGGGTTTGGTGGGGCAGGGTGGGGGGGTGTTCAGTGGCTCGTATAGAAAAGGCTTGCCAGAGCTGGTGGTATATGAGATGACTCTTGCATTTTGCAGAAAGACAAGGCAAAGGACAATTCAGGGCCACAGGAAAATATTTGGAAAGTAACAATGTTAAATCAGACTAACTGGAGAATGAGATACGAGTTTTTATTTATTACAAGTTCTCTAAGACTTTTCAATATGCATTCAGATCAGAAAAGTACCATAGCAACAGAGGGATGTGGTTATTTGTGTTTTGTATGGATTACTGTGACAGCAGTGAAGTAGCTATATTGGAAATGAGCAAGATTGTAGACAAGGAAACCATTCTGAGGCAGTAATAGCCATCAGTATCTCTTGATACTGCATTAGGCACTGGTTCTCAGACAGGGGCAATTTGACCCCAGCAAACTCGTGACAATGTCTGGAGACTTTTTAAATCAAACTGTGGGTGGCACGGATTGTTACTAATGTCCTGTGGGTAGGTGCCGCTAAACATCCCATAAGCTACAGGCCACTGCCCCAAACACAGCATTATCTGGCCCCAGATATCAGTATTATTGTTGTTGCAAATGCTGGCATAGGAAATGTACTAATCATAGAAAATAATGGATGCTTTTGTGAAAATGAACAAAAAAAACAGATAGGATAAGAATTTGGTTAAGGATTGTGTCTTAGAGATGACTCAGAATTATGTGTTAGAGAAAGATAAGTTTAAGGCATGTCTAGGGCAGTAGAAGGACGATCAGAAGAGGACAAGGTGGGAAGTGAAAAGAGTAGACTTACATTGTGTTTAATTTCTTATTAATATTCAGCTTTTAAAGACTTAAACAGCACAATGACTGCTTCTCATTTTGTTGTTTAATTGGAGAATATCAGAAAAAATAGATTCTATAAGACACACATTTTTAAACATATGAACTATAGATTATAATCAGAATGGAGTATGTTACCTGTACATGTACTGCCTGGTATAATCAGGACATTCCTAGCATCCTAACTCTCATATTTTCAATGAAAGCATCACAATTTGTTTAGTTTTTAATGAGAATATAAATTCATTTATCTTTCATCTTTAGAAGATGAGCCCTTCAGTCTCTGAATTTAATATTTTCCAAGATGAAAGCAATAGGCAGAGAGATAACAGTGAAGAGAAAATTGAAGATACAGGGTATAGAACTAATGAATATATAATAGTTAACTATTTTTTAAAATAATGAATACTCTTAAAATTAAAAACAAAATCATTATGCTGGATTGAAACTATAAAGCCATATGCAAAGTTCTATTTTATTTTACAAAAATAATTATTAGCTTAGTTAAGAGAATATCTATTATATTCTAAGTATGCCATAATGTGATTTACATAACTGAAAAACTCCCCATGAACTTTGTGGTTGGCATTACTAGCTCCATTTTATAAATGGGAAAACAGGTGGAGAAGGTTAAACTTCATGTGCAAAAGAAGTTAATTTTATTATCTCCAAATCATCCAGAAACACAAGAGCTGGGCTTTCACTTCCATAATACCTCATTTGAATTATTCAAAGACCTCAGCCTCTTTCTTTCTGGCAACTTTAAGAATTTGGGAGTATGTGGATGGAAATTCACGGCAGTCAAAGGGACCCATTAAAGTCAAGTACAAGATAGTGTCCTTCAGCTGGACTGTCCATGGGAGGTCAGCAGCCTGTTTTTGCGGAGAAGATCTGAGCCAGCATCTCATTACAAACCGGTCGATGTACTCATTGGGAAGGAAAGAGAGGTCTCTACCCCCTGCCTGCATTTCTGGATCAATGAGCAGCAGTCTCTGATAGCCATACCAACTCCCCAGCGAATCCCCTCCTCCTGACATTCTATGCCTTCTACTCCAAGAAAGCCCCTCATTTTCCTGTCTCACAGCTTTAACCCAGCTTACTTCCATTTGGCTGCAAGCATCCTGCCTGGGTAATTTAATTTCTCCTCAAGCTCTCACCACCACACAGCTATCGAGTAGACTGTAAGTCCAGCTTTTCTCACAGCCTGCCTACTTTTTTCAAATTTTTTTTAAAGATTCATTTATTTACTTGAGAGAGAGAGAGTGGGAAACGGAATCTCAAGCAGATTCCTCACTGAGCAGGGCTCCATCTTAGGACCCCGAGATTACGCAAGTAAAAACCAAGAATCGCCACCCAGGTGCCACTCACAGCCTGCTCTTTTGATTACCAAACATTCATTACACAGTTGAAAACTGAAACTCACCTATCCTTTCTTTGCATTCCTGCCCTAATATCCTAATTCTCATCCAGAAGATTTGACCAGAGAAAAGAAAGGTTTATAAGGAAGTGCAGAAAATAAACCACCATTGATGTCATCTTCTATATTTACCCAGAATCACCTACGCTTCTCCAATATGAACAGTGGACATGATATTTGAGTTTAATTAATAATGTTCTGTCAATTAATAAAACCATTTTTTTTTTCTCTTCCTTACAATCATTTTTGAATCATTTAGGGACACTTTGTTTTAGTTTGCAAGGCTTCTCTGGATATCTTTTCTGGGTTTTGTTGTGTTTTGTTGTGAAGATGTAATTGGCTTTATTAAGTGATTTACGAATTGAGCAGCATCCCATCTGACAAGTAGAGAGATGTGCCCTTTCTGGTTTTAAATCAAATCAACAAATATTTATTGACTATTCATTAAATATCAGCCATTTACTTAGCTTATTGTTTTTTACACCCTGCTTAATTTTAAAAATATTTTAAAGTCAGATTAAATAGACAAAATAATGAAAAAATGTTCATCATCACTAGCCATCAAGGAGATTCAAATTAAAACCACATTGAGATGTCAACTTACACCAGTTAGAATGGCCAAAATTAGCAAGACAGGAAACAACATGTGTTGAAGGGGATGTGGAGAAAGGGGAACCCTCTTACACTGTTGGTGGGAATGCAAGTTGGTGCAGCCACTTTGGAAAACAGTGTGGAGATTCCTCGAGAAATTAAAAATAGAGCTTCCCTATGACCCTGCAATTGCACTACTATTTACCCCAAAGATACAGATGTAGTGAGAAGAAGGGTCGCCTGTACCCCAATGTTTATAGCAGCAATGGCCATGGTTGCCAAACTGTGGAAAGAACCAAGATGCCCTTCAATGGACGAATGGATAAGGAAGATGTGGTCCATATACACTATGGCGTATTATGCCTCCATCAGAAAGGATGAATACCCAACTTTTGTAGCAACATGGACGGGATTGGAAGAGATGATGCTGAGTGAAATAAGTCAAGCAGTGAGAGTCAATTATGACATGGTTTCACTTATTTGTGGAGCATAACAAATAGCATGGAGGACAAGGGGAGTTAGAGAGGAGAAGGGAGTTGGGGGAAATTGGAAGGGGAGGTGAACCATGAGAGACTATGGACTCTGAAAAACAATCTGAGGGGTTTGAAGTGGTGGGGAGTGGAGGGTTGGGGGAACCAGGTGGTGGGTATTAGAGAGGGCACGGATTGTATGGAGCACTGGTGTGGTACAAAAACAATGAATACTGTTATGCTGAAAAAAAAAAAAAGAAATCAAAACCATGGTTAAAAGGAAAAATCTAATTGAAAATAACAGATCCTGTTGAAGAAATCTTGTCTCTGAGTTTCACAGAAGTCATGGTTAAAGAGGAAGTGTTATAAACTACACAGTTCTTGTTTCATATCTGCTTTTCAGAAGTTGAAAAAACAAGCCTGACTCTGGAAACTATTAATGGAATATCATCTTTGTGAGAATATTGGTTATAAGCAGTGGTTTTTAAAATAATTAAGGAAGAGTTTCTAGATATTCTTGGGGAATATGTAACCCAGTGGGGTTTACTGAATTCATTCTAATATAATTTATAAAAAACAGCAAAGTAGATTGTGTTTTTACTTACAGCTTCTTGAAGCTACAGAAACTCATTAACTCTCTTATTTCATCCCCGGATAACAGTTTTAATCATAAAGTAATATAGTCCAGACATGAAAAATTCAGTTGGTATGACTTTATACGTGAGAACAGTTCAAATAAAAGAAATGTTTAGCCATATTTTGGACAAAGAGTGGTGACCTCTTCTATGAGGTTACTCTGATTCTCCATCTTAGTTCTGAAGAATGTCTGGCCATGATATTTCGAATTAAATAAGGAAACTGTCAGATGTTCTACTGGAAGCAATGAGCTAATAGGAAGAGTTGAGAGTTACTCCTAAACCTGGTAAGACATTCAACGTCAAGGGCATGTTGGGAACCTGAGCTGTGGACAGAGCTGAGCTACTAGGTTTGGGAGTAGTCAATTAAATGAAGAAGAGCTAGAATGAAAGGAACAGTGAAGACCTTAATGACTCACTGCAAGAGAATATTCAAGAGGCTAAAATGGAGAAACCATCTACTCATCCCATTCAATTTCCCCTGCATTGAATAACATTCTGGCCAACAGTTGGTGGATCTGCACAGATATGGGTGTCATTGCACTGTAAAGGAATCCTCAGACAAAAGGTCCAGCAGTTTTATGGACCTGGGATCCAGAAAGAAGGAGAGGGGGCAGGGCTGAGAGTGGGACAATGCTAAGCACTGAGTCAGAATGGGGAAGAGTGTCTGAGATTTTCCCCCTCCTCCCATGAAAAAGGGAGTTTCAGTAGAGACACCTGTAGACTTATACCCAAAGCCTTGGATAAAGAAACTTGAGAAGGAGGCACCTGGGCTAAGAATGCAAATGCACATAAAAGGATGGCCAGCCAGGGGTCTCTGAGCGCTGGACAGCAACTTCTTGCCAAGACCAAGTCTGGTATGAGGAGAGCAACGTTTCCATGTACAGCCTGCTAGGTAAAGCCTTTAGAACAGACTATCGTTGGGCCTGAAAAAGTACACATAGGTTTTTCTTCAGAAGCTGGACTCCTTAGAAAGAAGGTACTGTTCTTACTGAGGCTAAAGAATATATATCCTGTTAATTTTGATTATTTATGCATGCATTAAATAAGATGGGGTATTACAAGTTACTGTGCAAGTCTAAAGGTGTTTATATAAGCCTATTATGATTAACGTTATCATAAGGGAGCTATATGTATTTTATAATATTTTATAATTACAAAGGAATCTGTTTATTTGCTGCCTATTTTCCAGTTCTGTCAGCCCTTGCCCTGAAGAAGTACTGTTCCACTTATTTGGAATACACACATATAGACTATAAAAAACTCTTCCCTTTCTTGCAGCCACTTAGGGAAGAAATGTGTACAGTTCTGTGCCCGTATTGATAACCAGCAGGATTCAGATGTCCTTCATGTCGATTTAGAGTTCCTCTGTATGTGGAGTTAGCAACACTTTTTTTTTAATATCTGCAAGAGGAAAAAGTAATCTCCTTTTGAGAGAGCAGCAGTTTTCAGAGTTATCCTGAACTGATCTAGGGTGTCATGTTCAGAAGCAAGACTTGTCTGACATTCCTAGTCAGATCTGCCTTAGCTGGATCTTCCGTTAGGCCTCTGTATTCCAGTCATCCAAAAGCAGATACTTTGTGGCTAGACCCAGGTAGTGGGACAGGTTTTTGGAAATTCAGCCAGGGCCTTTGGTGAAGAAAGTTCCTGAAAATGTTTATGAATCTAGACTTTAATGTGAAGTTTTGCCAAACCAGAGAGAGGTAAAAATACCTGATAATCAATTTAAGAGAAATTGACCTAAACTGAAAGACAAACATTGCTTGTGAAAGATGAAGAAATGAATCAGAAGCGGGGAGCTGGAAATCCATTAAGGTTGCATTAAATTGGAGACTAGGACACAAAGTAGTAAAAAATAGGGATTTATTAATTAGGTAGCAAGAAATAGCCAAGGGCATGGTCATCAAGAAAGACAACACTCCTTATATGAATCTTATGAAAAATCAATTCAGGTGTCTATGACTTTGTTTTATATTATATGTATTGTTCAGACAACTCCAAATAGGTAGGATTTGAATAATCTTTATCTATGTCTGAGTCTGTTCTTCTGTGTTATCTGAATTTTACATCTATGATTCTCAACCTTATCTGATTTGAACTGCATGTACCCTATAAACGTTGATTGATACTAATCACTGAAGTGGATTGATAGTCCTGATTATTGTGTGGAAAAACTCCACTGTGAGAACTTAGCACGTTTAACCTATGTATTACGTACTTGTGGCATAAAGATTCACACTATTTTCAAATGGAGGAAGCCCATAGTAAATGTTTCATATAAACAGACCTATAACAGTGAAAAACAAAGGACCCCAGTATATACAGATGTGGAATTCTCCCTGAGAATACTTTCACAACTGATGAATTCCATATCTGACAGCTCTTGCTACATATTTTCTAAAATTAAAAGCTTGTATGGAAACAAGTTGCCCTGAGAGTCAACAAATGCAAAACACAGAACATATATTGCCATAAGGATTATATAATAGAAAAATGGGAATAGACTGCCAGTTAAATGAAATTTAAATGCTTGAAGGCAATAGAAAGGAAAAGAAACATAATGGCAAGATCCAGTCATTATTGAACAGAATACCCAGATTATAAATAAAATCCCACAGGAATTCTAGAGCTAAAAATATGGTCTTTGAAATTGAAAAAAAAAAAAAGAAGAAGAAGATTAGAAGAGTTTAACATTTGACTGAAAACAGTGGATGGAATAATTGATTTGGGAGATGGATCAATGGAAATGCAGAATAAAGAGATAAAGACAGAGAAAATATGAATTAGAAGGTTAAAAAAGGGAATAAAGTGATTACTCCAAAGATGTTCAAGAAGAAGAGAATAAATGACAGAGAGAAAATATTTAAAGACAGCGTGGAATGATTTCTTTCTTTTTTTTTTTTTTTGGATTAAAGAAATGAAAAAGATCTCAGATTTCGGTGGGGAGGAAGTATCCCAAAAATGACAAATAAAAGGGAAGTCATGTGTTGACCTCTCGTAGTAAATTCATATAATGTCAGTAATAGTAGGAAAATGGGTCACCTGGCTGTCTCAGTCTGTTAAAGTGTCTGTCTTCAGCTCAGGTCATGATCCCAGGGTCCTGGGATGGAGCCCCATATCAGTTTCCCTGTTCAGTGGGGAACCTGCTTCTCTCTCTCTCTGGCTCCCCCTGCTTGGTGCTCTCTCTAACTCTGTCTGCATCAAATTAAAAAAAAAAATTTTTAAAAGAAAATTTTAGAAACTTCTAGAGAGAAAATAGATTACCTACATAAGGTTAACAAAGAAGCGTCTATTTTTTTTATTAAAATCCTTGAATATATCATGGATATATACCTTAATATAATACCTTAAAAGTGCTAAATTAAATAATTTTCAACTGTCAGATGTATAAGATAAATTCATTCAAGATCAAATATGAGGGATGCCTGGGTGGCTCAGTGGGTTAAGCACTTGCCTTCAGCTCCGGTCATGAATGAATGGTCCTGGAATAAAGTCCCAATCGGGCTCCTTGCTCAATGGGGAGCCTGCTTCTCCCTCTGCCTGCCACTCCCCCTGCTTGTGCTCTCTCTCTTTCTCTGACAAATAATACATAAAATCTTAAAAAAATATATGAAATAAAGGTTTTCTTGAGATGACAAAAGCATATATTTTATATATTATACACACATGTTGAAATAAGTAGCAAGTAATTGGAACTACACATTCAACAGTGGAAAAAGAAAAAAGAATAAATGAAAGAATTTTTTGAAAATTCAGTAGTTGGTAAACCTAAATAAGTATCAATTTTAATGTTTAAAATAATTTGTCAAAGATTTAAATCTAAAGCAGAACTACTTATAAGCATGTAAGCTGGTACTGATACTTTGGAGAACAATTGGAATAGTAAAATTAAAGATTTACATACTTTCCAAACATGCAATGACATGTCTTGGTCAATCCAGATGTTGAACACAGATGTGAATAACAAATCGTTATATTTTCCAGACAAAAGGAAGTGACTTAACAAAAGAAACTTCAGAGAAATATTTAGGTAAACAGTACTTAGTAATGAGTTCTTGTTTTCTGAGGCAGGACTCGAGCTAATATTCTTGTTTTTCATTTACCAGTGAAAATAAAGTGTGGCATAATTTGGTATGACAATGAGTAGGTACCTATTTCATGGCAATACTAATGGTCAAAAGTTGAAAATTGGCTTTAAGATTCCAGGAGAGGAGTTAGTAATTTTTTATAGAGTTTGCCTGTAAAATCCTGTTATCCCAAGAATCCACTAAAAATGTTTTTGTAATGCCTATTACAAAACCTATTACAAAACAATACCTATTACAAAATCTAAAACCTTTAGATATTTCTAAATCTTTCCAGACCATGTAAGAGATATACCCACCCATTGGATGGTAACTGGTTCCCTAAATAAAGGATTTTTTTTCCTTGTACAATTATATTCTGTCTTTGGGGTTTTATACCCTATTGGAACTAATGTGTCAAGAGATACATGGAATCTTCTTGAGAACTAAATAAATATAGTGAATATAATAGCAAATTATCTATGTACTGGATGAGGGCTGAACATTCTAGAAAATCTAAATTCTTTAAGTCAGTATTAACACTAAAAAAAGGTAAGGTTCTATGAAGTCTTGGGGCATTGTAATTAAAATGTATTGTTGAGCTCTCCAACTAAAAGCAAAGAGATACCTCTAAAGAAGGCAAATCATACGTCAACATAAATTTGGGTCCTTTTTTGGATGAAAACATTTCATTTGGCTAAATGCAGCAAATATTGTAATCAAAATGAGTGTGTGTGTGTGTGTGTAAAATACACATATGCATAATATTAACACCATATACAAAATATAGTATATTGTGTATATATTACATAAATGTATATATTATTTATAATATATGGATATGTATACACATTATATATATACATAGACATATATATACATATATACATATGTATATATATATTGAAACAGGAAGAGGAGGAGAGAGAAAGAGAGAGAGAGAAGATTTTGGAGAGAGGGCAGGGAACGGTCCTAGAATTGGTTTGTCCCCAGAGTTATATGTGGAAGGACAGACACAGAGAGAATAATACGAAGATATCTTTAATAGAAGAATCAAGGTACTATCATAGCCTTGGATGTAACACAGGGCCGCTTGTAAACCATTTGGTTTAAACGTGGCTAAAACCTTCTAAATAGCAATCTGGTGAACAAATTGTGAAGTAGTGGGTAGCTTTATCACTGAAAATTTTTGCAATCCTGGGGACAAACCACTTAATAGAGATAAATGTCAACCTCTCAGTAATTGTATCACGTTAGTGAACACTAAGTAGCTCTGAACAGAAGCAGTTCAAATGGCTATAAGACAGAGATGAATCAAATGGCTGAGAACCAAAAAGAATAGAGCCTCAATTTACTATTTGGTTGGCCTGGCCAAAGCAGCAGAGGCCTGGAGGCCTGAACATAAAGGTCTGTGCTGAAGGCCTGAGCTCTCCAGTAGCATGGTTGAAGTCAATCCATTGAAGTCCCTGCGTGAGACCAAGAATGCAAATCTTGGGGGGATTTGAAGAAGAGGGTACAAAGAAAAATCAAACTCACAAATATTTTAGCTTGATTTTTTTTTTAAATTTGCTTTTATTAAAGATTTCTAAAAGAAAGAACTCATCAAGTTAAGAAAAATGACATTTATAATCCAAATTTGACCATGGACTGGTAAGATGTTTCTGTCTTTGGAAGAGTAAAATAGACTGTTTTCTCCTTTCCTATGGTTTGCTTGGAATGTGGGATTTTCAGGTGGTTCCTTCCTGCCCTCTTTTTTTGGTTATTTTGGAATTCAAGGCTTTTAATAATAGAAGCCTTTAAAAAAATTTTTTTTTATTTGACAGAGAGAGATCACAAGTGGACAGAGAGGCAGGTAGAGAGAAAGGAAGGGAAGCAGTCTCCCTGCTGAGCAGAGAGCCTGA
The DNA here is from genome assembly GCF_011764305.1 of Mustela putorius furo. Classification (NCBI taxonomy): domain Eukaryota; kingdom Metazoa; phylum Chordata; class Mammalia; order Carnivora; family Mustelidae; genus Mustela; species Mustela putorius. The sequence continues at coordinate 648,872 of NW_025421443.1, forward strand.
TGCAGGGCTCGATCCTAGGACCCTGGGATCATGACCTGAGCCAAAGGCAGAGGCTTTAACCCACTGAGCCACCCGGGCGCCCTAGAAGCCTTTTCTGATCTGTGTTCTAGATTTTGTTCAATACTGGACAGGACTAAACTAAGAATAAAAATGTTAGATTTTCTTTTTTTGTTTTGTTTTGAATAATTTACTGAAGAAGTGAATTGCGCTCAACAGTTGATCACAGTAAGACAAAGGAATAAAAATTTTAGAAAATTAGTGCAGTCCATTAATAAAGCTGTCATGATAATTGATATGGTATCAAAATTCTTCAAAGAAGATGGGATGAACTGTGGGGGGGAAATGTTTGGAGAGAGCAATGATAGTACTTTCACAATATTTAGTTAGTCACAAGCATTTTTAAAAAAAAAATTGAAAGAAAAAGTGTTTCTATTTTATGATGTGCTACATTAGTCAACAAGTATTTTCTGCCAAAATCTTCCTAGAGAGCTGTAGGAGCAATCCAACCCTCCCAGAGCTTCCAGTTATTTATAAAACAGTGCTTTAAATTTAAAGAGTACTTTGATTACACAGAATGGAATTTGGATCACCGAGTGCTTTCTAGCCTAAATTCATGTTTGAGGAAAGGTAATCCTTTTTTATTGATTGCTGCATACCTACAGAAGTTACTGCTTTGAATAAAACTTTGCAAATTGGGCTGGTAGTTTTGAATCTCTGGATATGACATCCCAAACTCCCAAAGAAAAACAGAATTGCTCTTCATTATAATAAATACATTCTAGGGTGAAACCCACCTATGACAAAAGGAAATGAGGCAAACAATCAAATTGTTTTTCAGCCTCCATATTTTCAAGGATAACTTTAAAAGATTTTTGTCTCCGTGTAGCAGTCTCATGTGTGCAGGATGAATTCAAGGACTACTATATTTAAATTTTGATTCAGTGCCAAAAATCAGTTTTCCAAGAGAAACGGCTTTGGAGAATTCTGGAGTAAGATAAATTGTCGTGTGTCACGTTTTTATCTTCTTAGATACATATATGAAAGAACTTTCTGGCAGTGAAACAAAGCAGACCAACTAGTGGGTCTTAAAATTTCGCACTACCAAAGATAGAAATGATGCAAGCAGCCTCAATGTTCGTATCTAACCCACACGGCTGAGTAAAATGTGTATCTTGAAAAACAAAAATATTATTTAAAAAAAATTCATGCTGCATTATTGTTCGTTTTTAATGCATTTTACAATTTTAATAGTCAGAAAAGAATAAAGAAAGCATGAGCTTTATTTAAGGAAAACTTTTTTTTGTTTAATAGTGAGAAATGTAGTATTTCCTTCTATCTTGCTCTGATTTGTAGTATAACTTGTGATTTGAGATTTTAGATTAATACTCCTAAAGTATTCCATAGAAATTTTGAAATTTTTATTTTTATTTTTTTGAAATTGCAGTTTTTTTAACTTCAGTAGGATGATTTTGGGATGATTTTGTATTTTCTGCTCACTGTCCATCTTTGATTCCATTACTTATGTATGTTCTTGAATTCTTTATTTAGATTTCACCTAGAATATATGAGTGACTTGTTTTTAAAGGTCTTAGCATTTTAAGAATGTTTTGTTTCACTTGAGTACGAACAGCTCTTCTCTGCTCCACGTCTAGCATGTTTTTAGACAGAGCAAGCATGTTTTTTCCCACTGGTCTCACATTTTTATCTCATTTTTCTCATTTAATAAATCTATGATGTGCCATCATATATGTAAGTTTTTATTTGATTTTATTGAATATCTGACCTAATATTTTTCTGGAACTTACTTCTGCTTCTGATGTGACATATTTTCTTAGATAATTTCCTTTCTTGAACTGTATGGTTTCCAAATAGCCAAAGTTCATTTTTGGTTTTAGTGTATCTATGTGCAAGTGACATTTATCTTATTTAATTGGTGTTATTTGGTGCAGTGGAGGTACATCGTGTACCGAGAAGAAAATATACTAGAGAAAAAGAGCTCTTAACATCAGACATTTCATTTCTACCTCTTTTTATATAGAAACACAATGACTGTATAAAATGTTAAGATGTGCATGTGAATCTCAGTTCAGAAATGTCTGTTAGCTTTATTCTTAAACATTTTGACATTTTCCCCCCAGAACTGTGGATGCTGTTTTGAATTAGATATTTCAATAGAAATTCAAGAGAAATTTTTACAGGTGGAGCTTTAACAGTTTGCCTTATGAGATTTCTTGCAAAGACATAATGGTCTACATATTGATACCTAAACTCTTCATGAAATGGACTGACACTTAAAACTCCTTTAAGACTAGAAGATGACCAAAGCAGATGAGACCATTTTAGGGTCCTCTCTTTTTGAAGTGTTCTATCACAGTGCTTTTTATGGTAATGAGTGCCTGTGTGTTGAGATTTAAGCTACTTAATTGTATTTTTCTTTTGTCAAGTAGCTACTATTTTATTTTTAATTTTTTAAACTATAAAATGACAGCTTCTCCATCTCCTAATTGTTAAGACACAGTTATTGGAACAACAGAAAACTCAGAGCTTTCCAGTATCTGAAGAAAAATGTCAGAACAAGTTATATTTTATCATTGTGAAGACCCAGACATGGACAATTTAACTAAGATTAGTGGCATTTGTTTTAAAAAGAAGAGAAGATGAATACTTAACAGATAATTCTCTAAGATGGTTCAAAGAAATAATGAGCATCGCTGCTTTATTGTTAAGACATATGATTCTTTTTTTATTAGATAGCCAATACATAACTTAGATGTTAGATGGGACCTACCTGGTGGAATCTTGAATAAGCTTTATTTGGATCCCTCAGTTTCATGGCACATTAGCATTGAGAGTCTCTCTCAAAATGTCTGATTTCCAGCTTACTGAAGACATGTTCTATGTTAACATGGCTCAGTCTCATTGATTTTTCTCAAAAAGCTACACCCACCAATCTGTTTGTGAATGTAAAAATTTTACTAATGTTTTGCTGATTTATGTATTTTACATGGTGAGGTTACACTGTGAACTATTCTTGGGGTTCACACCCTTTATTTCTACAACCTCTTGATTTCCTTCATTTCCTGGCATGACACAAAGTTATTACCTTATGTTACAGAGAACATTTCTGCCCCAGACCAAGATGTTCAATGTCTCACACTCAATACCCAAGGCCTGGTGAGAGTGTTTTTCCCAGAAATTGTAGTTCTCTTTCTAAGTGGAATTCTGATGTTAGCAGTTAATGTAATAGTATTAAAAGTAGTAATTAAACATTCTGAAGAAAATCTGGAATAGCATAGGAAGGTACAGATCTGATATTTCTGAAAAATGCTAAAAGTAATCAAAAAGACTTTGAGGAATTGTTTTTAGTTCATTGTACATAGAAAAGAACTTAGTGAACATCATACAAAATTGATAGTTTATAGAGAGTAACCCAAATCCACCTTTTAATATTGCATTTTCTCAGACTCAAATGTCTAATGCATATATGACCTGGGTAAGTATTTGTTGAATGAGCAGATAGTAAGAAATTAATGATGTCTATAAATAGGAACAAGTTTCCAAGTTGGATTATTTCCATTTCAGAACTCCAGAATAGTCTTTGAAATAAAACACTAGAACAGCTAATAGTAATCTTTGAGCAATAACACAAATAACATGGTGGAAAAGACAAATGGACCATAGAACAGTAAGCTTGAAGTAAATATCTTAGGAAAAATTTAAGATGTGTTATTAAAGAAGTTTGAATACTAATAAGGTAGAGAATGGTAGTGAGGAGTAAGAATGTCTTACAAAGAATGTTAATGCCCAATGAATTTCATTTTCTTTTTGTGGAAGATTTTCTGAATAGCAGATCAAATCTATACCAAAGAATGTACAGGATTTCAGCTAAGTCTCTAAGTTTTTAGATTTTACAAATAAATTAAATAGGAGATACAAATTATATGTCAGTAACTATTAATTTATTGAAAAAGAGTTGAATGGGCCTACTTTTACTAGGTTGTATCCACCTAGAACAAATATATGTGCTAACTTATTACTGTAGTGTAACTGGTTCTTCCTTGAATTTTACATGGCTATTCCATGATTATATTATGATTCTACCATCATATAAAAGTAATTTTTAGGTGAGACAAGGCTGAGACAAAGAGCTAATGCACTGGACACTTACTTCAATATTAGGGTTTCAAATGATCAAATCATCATCCAAAATTAAAAGGAGACAAATTAGTATCAAAGAACATATTGTCCTGCAATATTTTTTTAATCCCATAACTTAAGGAAACTTGCCAAAACTACAGTCCATGTGTGAAAAGTTGGAGATTTTAATTAACTATTATTATCCCCAAACCAATATTAAGACAAGCATACAGTTGAGATATATCTCTACACCATGAAAAGTAGCATCACCATTATTCTCTCCTACAATCAACACACGAGTAGAATATGTGTCTCATGCTGATGACAGCACTCTGAGAGACATGAATTTATAAATGTATAAAAATTAAAGCAATTTAATTTTGGCAAAAAAGTAGAAAGATAGGTGAGTGCAATATTATCCAATGGCTAGAAAACAGACTAAGTTATATAAATGTTTCAGTATGTGATAAAGTAATTTCCAATTACTTGATTGGAAGAATCAAGTAATTGATTTACTTGATTGATCAAGTAAGAGAATGATTGATTTAATCAGTAAAAGTTCTAGGGACAAGTGTTTAGAAACCTGATAAATAATTACCTCTGCTTGGATGCCTGGGTGGCTTACTTAGTTAAGTGTCCAACTCTTGATTTCATCCAGATCATGATCTCAGGGTCCTGAGATCAAGCCCTACCTTGCGCTCTGTGCTGGGCATGGAAGCTGCTTAAGAGTCTCCCTCTCCTTCTGTCCCTGCCCCTTCCCTCTTTCTCTCTCCCAAAAGAAAAAAAAGTTATATACATATATATGTATATATGTCTATTTATTTATTTTTATTATTTATAACATAATATTTACATATTATATATATCACACACACACACACACACATTTATCTGCATGATACCTTATCCCAAATACACTATAGGTGTAATAAAGATTTAGATTATATAAAACAGTAAATATAAGATCACTAAGGAAAAAAATTGAAGATTCTTAAGCTGTGGAGAAATTTCTGAGCGTAGCAGTTGGTACAGAAATGATGATTCTTAGGGCGCCTGGGTGACTTAGTGGGTTAAAGCCTCTGCCTTCGGCTCAGGTCATGATCTCAGGGTCGTGGGATTGAGCATTGAATTGGGAATTTCTGCTCAGCAGGGAGCTGCCTCCACCTCTCTCTCTGCCTACTTGTGATCTCTGTCTGTCAAATAAATAAATAAAATCTTAAAAAAAAAAAAAAGAAATGATGATTCTTGGGGCACTTGAGTGGCTCAGTCAGATAAGTGGTTGCCTTCAGCTAAGGTCATGATCCCGGAGCCTGGGATCAAGCCCTACATTGGGCTTCCTGCTCAGTGGAGAGATTGCCTCTACCACTCCCTCCTGGCTTGTGCTCACACTCTCTCTGTCAAATAAATTTTAAAATTAAAAAAAAAAATGAAATGAAATGACAATACATTTTTACTTTAAAATATTGCATAGTATAATTTTTAATCTAATACTGCAGTGTCCAGTGTGGTAGCCACTGGCCACATATAGCTATGAGCACTTGAAACCTGCCTAGTCCAGACTGAGAACGGTTTTAAGTGTAAATATGCTCATTGGATTTTGAAGACAGTATAAAAAAAGATAGTACAATTTTAGTAATTTTTAAAAATTAATTATGTTTTGAAATAATATTGAGTGCATATTGTATTACATACACAATTAATAGTTATTATGCCTTTTTACTATTTACTTTTTTAATCTAGAACTAAACAGCTTTAAATTGCATATATGGTTCATGTTGTGTTTCTGTTAGCACTGATAAAAACATTTCTGATTTTATATTGATTCCTTTCACAGAAATTAAATGTTTGATTCCCTTGGGAATACAAATTAGAGATTTATATAAATGCCACACTTCCACATTTAGGGCAGGGTGGTGGGTGGGGAGGTTTCTTGAAATAGCCTTTTCTGGGGTGGAGTAAGGGGAATGTGAGATTTTTTTTTTTTCTTTTTCTGCTTATAAGGGACTTATTTTCCATATGGCCTCTTTCAGTATTTTTTAAAATTATATTATTTTTTCCTTATAATTGGGAAAGGGAATCTATATGCATCTAGTATTGGGAGTTGAGATGGTTTCAGTCTAAAAACATGCACTGCAGTTCATGTCACTGCTGACATTTAAACTTCTAGATCATGGGGAAGAGAGGACAAAGCCATCATGCAGCGACTACCCTGGCAATGGTTTCTTTTCCATGTTAGAGAATTGTCTCTTCTCTTGGGATTCTCACAGTTGTTTTTGATGTGTTAGTGCCTCTCAGTGGGAACTCATGACCCTTGTTAAGCTAGCAGAGAGACCCTGTTACATAAGAGACATTTTCAAATGGGACATTTCCAAAACAGTCATCCTCTTGAGGATGTGCCTATAACAGGGGTTCCTCCTGGAGCTTCATTTTCTCTATCTAGGCAACTTTTCATGTATATATGAGGGTTTTTTTCATGATTGTTCATTCCTTCAGTTTATTCTTTCCTAAAATATTATCTTAGGGTTTGCTGAATATTATTGGTATCCATTGTTAGAAAAGATCTTAAACTATATTTCTATCCTTGTATTATTCCTCTGAAAGCTTGAAAATGGTAAGGACAGGGAGAAAAGTTAAAAATAAGATCTTGGGTCAACATATAAATACAGACAAATTTATTTTGAAAATATTTCCCAATTAAAATACTGTTTGAAGTACTTTGTTTTTATTTATAATTATAGTTATTATTTATTTTATTTTAATTCTACTCTAGTTACCATACAGTGTTACATAGTTTCAGGCATACAATATAGTCATTCAACAATTATATGCATTACTCAGTACTCATCAATGGTAAGTGTATTCTTTAACCCTCATTTCCTAGTTCATCTATCCTCCACCTACCTCCCCTCTGGCAAACATTTGTTTGTTCTCTATAGTTAAGTGTATGTTTTTTGGGTGCCTGGGTGGCTCAGTGGGTTAAGCCACTGCCTTCAGCCCGGGTCATGATCTCAGGGTCCTGGAATTGAGCCCCACATTGGGCTCTCTGCTCAGCAGGCAGCCTGCTTCTCCCTCTCTCTCTGCCTGCTGCTGTGTCTACCTGTGATCTCTCTCTCTCTCTCTCTGTCAAATAAATAAATAAATAAATCTTTTTTTAAAGAAAGAGTATGTTTTTTGGCTTATCTCTTCTTTTCTTTGTTTTATTTCTTAAATTCCACATATGAGCTAAAAAATATGGTATTGTCTTTTTCAGACAGACTTACTTCACTTAGCATTTTACCCTCTAACTTCATCCATGTTGCTGCTAATGGCAAGATTTCATTCTGTTTTATGGATGAGTAATTATCTTATCATTTATCTATCTATCTATCTATGAATCTTCTTTATCCATTCATCTGTCAATGGACACTTGGTTTGCTTCTATAATTAGACTCATAAATAATGCTGCAGTAAACATAGGGGTGCATATATCTTTTCAAATTTGTGCTTGCATATTCTCTGGGTAAATATCCAGTAATGGAATTACTGGATCATAAGTTAAGGCTATTCGTAATTTTTGAGGACTCTCCATACTATTTTGCATAGAGGCTGCACCAGTTTGTATTCCCACCAACAGTATACAAGAGTTCCTTTTTCTTCACATCATCTCCAACACATGTTGTTTCTTATGATTTTGATTTTAGTCATTCTGACCGGTATGAGGTGATACTACATTGTGGTTTTGATTTGCATTTCCCTGATGATGAGCGATGCTGAGCATCTTTTCATGGGTCTGTTGGTCATCTGTTTGTCTTCTTTGGAGAAATATCTGTTCATGTCTTCTGCCTATTTTTTAATTGGATTATTTGTTTTTGCGTATTGAATTGTACAAGTTCTTTATATTCTGGATACTAGCCCTTTATCAGGTACGCCATTTGCAAATATCTTCTCCCATTCAGTTAGTGTCTTTTATTTTTGTTGATTGTTTTCTTTCTTGTGAAGAATCACAAATTTACTTTTTAACTGCAAAGTATGTTACAGTTTTGAATTCTTAATGAATTCAAAAAAGAAAATATTTAGAAAATATGAGATTTTCTTCATTTTTTACTTTATTGCTAAAAAACAAATAATTTTTTTTAATTGTTTGAGTAAAGAGAAACACATCCTAATATAATTTTAAAATAGTGTTTTAGTATTTTTATATTAACCCAAGTATCACATAATTTTAAAGAAAGTTAAATTAATCTGGTTATTTTTCCAGAGGATTGTTTTTTGTTATTTTAATTTTAAAAAGCATGTGACTATAACTTCTTTTTTATTTTTTATTTTATTTCTTTTTAGTGACTATAACTTCTTATGTCATTTATTTGTTCTATAGAAATTGTTTCTATTTATGTGCTGCAATCAAATCAAACCAAACCATTGTTATAAATAGAATAATAAAAGTTCAAGAATCAACTTTTAATTTTAAAGCAAACATCATAAGCAAGATGCAATGTAACAAAATAACACAGCAATGTAGTCAAAACCCTTTCCTCATATGCTGGCAGGTATCTGAACTGCAATCTCTATTTCTCAACCATGTTTTTTCTTCCAGCTGAAGACTAATAGAAAATTAAATCAACAATATTATGCCCCAAAGTAATAGCATACTGTCTAAAGTTTTATTGTAATTGAGTCATTTTAGATTGTTTCCATTACATTCTTCTATTACTGATAATAAAAACAATGAAAGCTAGTATCCACTGAGACCTTAGTATGTGTCAAGTACTATCATAAGAGCTATATATGTGGAAACTTAATCCTCATAACTAGCCTGTAAAATAGAACTATTCCTCTTCTTCTGTTAGAGTGGAGCCTAGTAAGGGGAAAAACTTCAGAATATCCAAGTTATTTTTATAATATACTTTATCTCAGACTGTCACTGATTTATTTTATAATTGTTGTTTATTTTGACAATTTCCCAGAATAATTCCTGAATGTAATTAATGTGGATTTTTGACTTCAGAAATTATATTCTGAAAAAATTCAAGTGTCTATCAACAGGAGAATGGAAAAACAAATTGCAACATAGCCATGCCTAGAATATTACTTAGCAATAAAAAGGCATAAAATAAATGCATTAACATGAATGAATCTCACTTTGGTTGAGCAAAAGAAACCAAACATAGAAAATACTATATCGTATACTTCCTTAAGAAAGAAAATCTTAAGACAGACAAAATTCTTCTAAAATTTAAAAAAAAAAAAAGTATGTATCAGAACTGTGGTTTCCTCTGGAGGATTGAGGTGAGGAATAGTGGAAGTTGACTAGAATGGAATATGAGAACATTCCGGTGAGAAGGAACTGTTTGATGTCATGATAGGGGTATGGGTTATCCGGGTGTACCCCCTTGTCAAAATGGTAAGGCTAAATTTTGCACATTAAAATGTGTAGTTTTGGGGCACCTGGGTGGCTCAGTGGGTTAAAGCCTCTGCCTTCGGCTCAGGTCATGATCCCAGGGTCCTGGGATCAAGCCCGGCATCTGGCTCTCTGCTCTGCAGGGAGCCTGCTTCCTCCTCTCTCTCTCTGCCTACCTGCAATTTCTCTCTGTCAAATAAATAAATACAATCTTTAAAAAAATAAAATTAATTAAAAAATAAAATGTGTAGGCTTTTTTTTTTTTAATTTTTTATTTTTTATAAACATATATTTTTATCCCCTGGGGTACAGGTCTGTGAATCACCAGGCTTACACACTTCACAGCACTCACCAAATCACATACCCTCCCCAATGTCCATAATCCCACCCCCTTCTCCCAAACCCCCTCCCCCCGGCAACCTCAGTTTGTTTTGTGAGATCAAGAGTCACTTATGGTTTGTCTCCCTCCCAATCCCATTTTGTTTCATTTATTCTTCTTCTACCCACTTAAGCCCCCATGTTGCATCACCACTTCCTCATATCAGGGAGATCATATGATAGTTGTCTTTCTCTGCTTGACTTATTTCGCTAAGCATGATACGCTCTAGTTCCATCCATGTTGTTGCAAATGGCAAGACTTAATTTCTTTTGATGGCTGCATAGTATTCCATTGTGTATATATACCACATCTTCTTGATCCATTCATCTGTTGATGGACATCTAGGTTCTTTCCATAGTTTGATATTGTGGACATTGCTGCTATAAACATTCGGGTGCATGTGTCCCTTTGGACCACTACATTTGTATCTTTAGGGTAAATACCCAATAGTGCAATTGCTGGGTCATAGGGCAGTTCTATTTTCAACATTTTGAGGAACCTCCATGCTGTTTTCCAGAGTGGCTGCACCAGCTTGCATTCCCACCAACAGTGTAGGAGGGTTCCCCTTTCTCCGCATCCTCGCCAGCATCTGTCATTTCCTGACTTGTTGATTTTAGCCATTCTGACTGGTGTGAGGTGATATCTCATTGTGGTTTTGATTTGTATTTCCCTGATGCCGAGTGATATGGAGCACTTTTTCATGAGTCTGTTCGCCATCTGGATGTCTTCTTTGCAGAAATGTCTGTTCATGTCTTCTGCCCATTTCTTGATTGGATTATTTGTTCTTTGGGTGTTGAGCTTGCTAAGTTCTTTATAGATTCTGGACACTAGTCCTTTATCTGATATGTCGTTTGCAAATATCTTCTCCCATTCTGTCAGTTGTCTTTTGATTTTGTTAACTGTTTCCTTTGCTGTGCAAAAGCTTTTGATCTTGATGAAATCCCAGTAGTTCATTTTTTCCCTTGCTTCCCTTGCCTTTTGCGTTGTTCCTAGGAAGATGTTGCTGCGGCAGAGGTCGAAGAGGTTGCTGCCCGTGTTCTCCTCAAGGATTTTGATGGATTCCTTTCGTACATTGAGGTCCTTCATCCATTTTGAGTCTATTTTTGTGTGTGGTGTAAGGAAATGGTCCAATTTCATTTTTCTGCATGTGGCTGTCCAATTTTCCCAGCACCATTTATTGAAAAGGCTGTCTTTTTTCCATTGGACATTCTTTCCTGCTTTGTCGAAGATTAGTTGACCATAGAGTTGAGGGTCTATTTCTGGGCTCTCTATTCTGTTCCATTGATCTATGTGTCTTTTTTTGTGCCAGTACCATGCTGTCTTGATGATGACAGCTTTGTAATAGAGCTTGAAGTCCGGAATTGTGATGCCACCAACGTTGGCTTTCTTTTTCAATATCCCTTTGGCTATTCGAGGTCTTTTCTGGTTCCATATAAATTTTAGAATTATTTGTTCCATTTCTTTGAAAAAGATGGATGGTACTTTGATAGGAATTGCATTAAATGTGTAGATTGCTTTAGGTAGCATAGACATTTTCACAATATTTATTCTTCCAATCCAGGAGCATGGAACATTTTTCCATTTCTTTGTGTCTTCCTCAATTTCTTTCATGAGTACTTTATAGTTTTCTGAGTATAGATTCTGTGTCTCTTTGGTTAGGTTTATTCCTAGGTATCTTATGGTTTTGGATGCAATTGTAAATGGGATTGACTCCTTAATATCTCTTTCTTCTGTCTTGCTGTGGTGTAGAGAAATGCAACTGATTTCTGTGCATTGATTTTATATCCTGACACTTTACTGAATTCCTGTATAAGTTCTAGCAGTTTTGGAGTGGAGTCTTTTGGGTTTTCCACATATAGTATCATATCATCTGCGAAGAGTGATAATTTGACTTCTTCTTTGCCGATTTGGATGCCTTTAATTTCCTTTTGTTGTCTGATTGCTGAGGCTAGGACCTCTAGTACGATGTTGAATAGCAGTGGTGATAATGGACATCCCTGCCGTGTTCCTGACCTTAGCGGAAAAGCTTTCAGTTTTTCTCCATTGAGAATGATATTTGCGGTGGGTTTTTCATAGATGGCTTTGATGATATTGAGGTATGTGCCCTCTATCCCTACACTTTGAAGAGTTTTGATCAGGAAGGGATGTTGTACTTTGTCAAATGCTTTTTCAGCATCTATTGAGAGTATCATATGGTTCTTGTTCTTTCTTTTATTGATGTGTTGTATCACATTGACTGATTTGCGGATGTTGAACCAACCTTGCAGCCCTGGAATAAATCCCACTTGGTCGTGGTCAATAATCTTTTAATGTACTGTTGAATCCTATTGGCTAGTATTTTGTTGAGTATTTTTGCATCTGTGTTCATCAAGGATATCGGTCTATAGCTCTCTTTTTTGGTGGGATCCTTGTCTGGTTTTGGGATCAAGGTGATGCTGGCCTCATAAAATGAGTTTGGAAGTTTTCCTTCCATTTCTATTTTTTGGAACAGTTTCAGGAGAATAGGAATTAGTTCTTCTTTAAATGTTTGGTAGAATTCCCCCGGGAAGCCGTCTGGCCCTGGGCTTTTGTTTGTTTGGAGATTTTTAATGACTGTTTCAATCTCCTTACTGGTTATGGGTCTGTTCAGGCTTTCTATTTCTTCCTGGTTCAGTTGTGGTAGTTTATATGTTTCTAGGAATGCATCCATTTCTTCCAGATTGTCAAATTTATTGCCGTAGAGTTGCTCATAGTATGTTCTTATAATAGTTTGTATTTCTTTGGTGTTAGTTGTGATCTCTCCTCTTTCATTCATGATTTTATTTATTTGGGTCCTTTCTCTTTTCTTTTTGATAAGTCGGGCCAGGGGTTTATCAATTTTATTAATTCTTTCAAAGAACCAGCTCCTAGTTTCGTTGATTTGTTCTATTGTTTTTTTTTGGTTTCTATTTCATTGATTTTCTGCTCTGATCTTTATGATTTCTCTTCTCCTGCTGGGCTTAGGGTTTCTTTCTTGTTCTTTCTCCAGCTCCTTTAGGTGTAGGGTTAGGTTGTGTACCTGAGACCTTTCTTGTTTCTTGAGAAAGGCTTGTACCGCTATATATTTTCCTCTCAGGACTGCCTTTGTTGTGTCCCACAGATTTTGAACCGTTGTATTTTCATTATCATTTGTTTCCATGATTTTTTTCAATTCTTCTTTAATTTCCCGGTTGACCCATTCATTCTTTAGAAGGATACTGTTTAGTCTCCATGTATTTGGGTTCTTTCCAAACTTCCTTTTGTGGTTGAGTTCTAGCTTTAGAGCATTGTGGTCTGAAAATATGCAGGGAATGATCCCAATCTTTTGATACCGGTTGAGTCCTGATTTAGGACCGAGGATGTGATCTATTCTGGAGAATGTTCCATGTGCACTAGAGAAGAATGTGTATTCTGTTGCTTTGGGATGAAATATTCTGAATATATCTGTGATGTCCATCTGGTCCAGTGTGTCATTTAAGGCCTTTATTTCCTTGCTGATCTTTTGCTTGGATGACCTGTCCATTTCAGTGAGGGGAGTATTAAAGTCCCCTACTATTATTGTATTATTGTTGATGTGTTTCTTTGATTTTGTTATTAATTGGTTTATATAGTTGGCTGCTCCCATATTGGGGGCATAGATATTTAAAATTGTTAAATTTTCTTGTTGGACAGACCCTTTGAGTATGATATAGTGTCCTTCCTCATCTCTTATTATAGTCTTTGGCTTAAAATCTAATTGATCTGATATAAGGATTGCCACTCCTGCTTTCTTCTGATGTCCATTAGCATGGTAAATTCTTTTCCACCCCCTCACTTTAAATCTGGAGGTGTCTTCGGGCTTAAAATGTGTTTCTTGGAGGCAACATATAGATGGGGTTTTGTTTTTTTATCCATTCTGATACCCTGTGTCTTTTGACAGGGGCATTTAGCCCATTCACATTCAGGGTAACTATTGAGAGATATGAATTTAGTGCCATTGTATTGCCTGTAAGGTGATTGTTACTGTATATGGTCTCTGTTCCTTTCTGATCTACCACTTGTAGGCTCTCTCTTTGCTTAGAGGACCCCTTTCAAGATTTCCTGTAGAGCTGGTTTGGTATTTGCAAATTCTTTCAGTTGTTGTTTGTCCTGGAAGCTTTTAATCTCTCCTTCTATTTTCAATGATAGCCTAGCTGGATATAGTATTCTTGGCTGCATGTTTTTCTCGTTTAGTGCTCTGAAAATATCATGCCAGCTCTTTCTGGCCTGCCAGGTCTCTGTGGATAAGTCAGCTGCCAATCTAATATTTTTACCATTGTATGTTACAGACTTCTTTTCCCGGGCTGCTTTCAGGATTTTCTCTTTGTCATTGAGACTTGTAAATTTTTACTATTAGGTGACGGGGGGGTGTGGGCCTATTCTTATTGATTTTGAGGGGCATTCTCTGAACTTCCTGAATTTTGATGCTCGTTCCCTTTGCCATATTGGGGAAATTCTCCCCAATAATTCTCTCCAGTATACCTTCTGCTCCCCTCTCACTTTCTTCTTCTTCTGGAATCCCAATTATTCTAATGTTGTTTCGTCTTATGGTGTCACTTATCTCTCGAATTCTCCCCTCGTGGTCCAGTAGCTGTTTGTCCCTCTTTTGCTCAGCTTCTTTATTCTCTGTCATTTGGTCTTCTATATCACTAATTCTTTCTTCTGCCTCATTTATCCTAGCAGTGAGAGCCTCCATTTTTGATTGCACCTCATTAATAGCTTTTTTGATTTCACCTTGGTTAGATTTTAGTTCTTTTATTTCTCCAGAAAGGGCTTTTTATATCTCTCGAGAGGGTTTCTCTAATATCTTCCATGCCTTTTTCGAGCCCGGCTAGAACCTTGAGAATTGTCATTCTGAACTCTAGATCTGACATATTACCGATGTCTGTATTGATTAGGTCCCTAGCCTTCGGTACTGCCTCTTGTTCTTTTTTTTGTGTTGAATTTTTACGTCTTGTCATTTTGTCCAGATAAGAGTAAATGAAGTGGCAAGTAAAATACTATAAGGGTGGCAACAACCCCAGGAAAATATGCTTTAACCAAATTAGAAGAGATCCAAAATCGTGAGTGGGGAGAAAGGGGATAAAAAGAGGTTCAAAAAGGAAGAAAGAAAAAAAAAAAACAAAAAGAAAAGAAAAAGAAAAAAAAAAGAAAAGAAAAGAAAAGAAAAGAATTTTTAAAAAAAGAAAACACCTAAGAAAAATGTAAAAAAAATATATATATATTAGATAAACTAGTAAAAAATCGTTAAAAAAGAAAAAGGTAACAGTTAAAAAAAAATTTTACCTGAAGGCGAGAAAGAAAAAAAAAAATGAAAAAGAAAAAATTAAATTAACTGCAAGACTAAAAAAAATCACAGGAAAAAAGCCATGAGTTCCGTGCTTGGCTTTCTCCTCCTCTGGAATTCTGCTGCTCTCCTTGGTATTGAAACCGCACTCCTTGGTAGGTGAACTTGGTCTTGGCTGGATTTCTTGTTGATCTTCTGGGGGAGGGGCCTGTTGTAGTGATTCTCAAGTGTCTTTGCCCCAGGCGGAATTACACCGCCCTTACCCGGGGCCGGGGTGAGTAATCCGCTCGGGTTTGCTTTCAGGAGCTTTTGTTCCCTGAGCGCTTTCCGTAGAGTTCCAGAGGACGGGAATACAAATGGCGGCCTCCTGGTCTCCGGCCCGGAGGAGCCGAGAGCCCAGGGCCCCACTCCTCAGTGCGCCCTCACAGAACAGCGCCCAGTTACTCCCGTCTGCCTGACCTCCGGCCGCGCTCCGAGCTCACCGAGCCTGCGACCGGTTCAAGGTAACCCCGAGCTGCGAGCTTACTGTCAGCTCTGTCTCTGTAGCCGGCTTTCCCGTTCCAATACCCGCAAGCTCTGCGACACTCAGACACCCCCGATCCTTCTGTGACCCTGCGGGACCTGAGGCCACGCTGACCCCGCGTGGGCTTCGCCCCGGTTTAGCCTCTGGAGCGATGTCCCTCAGCGGAACAGACTTTTAAAAGTCCTGATTTTGTGCGCGGTTGCTCCGCCGCTTGCCGGGAGCCGGCCCCTCCCCCCGGGGTCTATCTTCCCGTCGCTTTGGATTCACTTCTCCGCCAGTCCTACCTTTCAGAAAGTGGTTGTTTTTCTGTTTCCAGAATTGCTGTTCTTCTTCTCTTCGATCTGCCGATGGATTTTCAGGTGTTTGCAATCTTTAGATAAGCTATCTAGCTGATCTCCGGCTAGCTGAAGCAGTCTCAGCTTGCTACTTCTCCGCCATCTTGACTCCTCCCTCCGGCTTTTTTTTAACCTAAAGAAAAATAACTATAGATAGAATAATTATAGCAATAATTGAGGGTGGAGGTATATAGGTGATAAATCAGAGAGAGAATGTTGATAGTGGTTGAGGTTGAGTAATGTATACATAGTGGTTCATTTTACTATTCCAATTAATTTACAATACAATTGAACATTTTCATAATATAAAGCTTAAAAATATGCTTCCCAAAGTGTTTTCCCCAAGACTTTAAGATATTGCTATCAAGACTTTGATAAAATGAGAATAAGTCTTTATAATAATCACAAATGTAAAGTCCTATTAGATTAGTATAGGAAATACGGGAAGAAAATTAAAACTAAGATGAAATTAGCTTCAGAAAATATTTTAAGAGATATGAAGGTGGTAGAGGAGTTATGTTCATTGACTGTAAATTACCATTAAGCAGTGATTATTTTTGTTTTTGTTTTTTGTGAACTGAGCTTACTTCTGAAATGAGAAACAGACAATGTTTCTAGCTTTACTCCAAACTTTTTGACTTTTAATGAGTGGCAATTTCCTGTATGTGTGAGATACATAGATAAAACTTTTTTTATTTTTATAATGATCCCATCAAACCTCCTATTTACAATGAAGTTATTCCCATGGTAGGTACATGACCCTAATAAAAATTGTGTTATGAAAGCACAGTATGGGTTGTGTAAATAGTATGTGAATATTGATTTCAATATTAAACTATTGTATTTTTTGAAAATGCTTGAGAAAATGTAATTTGCAGTGTATTCATAAAAGGGCTTAAATAATGTGTGGGGTCATTTTTTTGTGCGTTTGTGACTCATGTCAGTTTAAAGCTATAAAAGCTGTATTTTTCTCCATTAAAAAGGTTTATCTCATTCTAACATTGCATTTCAGATTTATTTTAGTGCACTAATCATAGTAACAGAAATGTAATTTTATTGTAACACACTTTGGAAAACTAAATGGACTCATTATTTGGTTATAATCAACTTCTAATTCTGAATTCCACTGGGTTTTGTAGAATGTGCTCCAGTACATTCAGAAATTCAGGAGAAAGGGACATATTTAGAAACAAGTAATTAGCTAATGTGTTAGTTATTTTATAACCATTTTTTTTTTTTTGGCTGTCACAACATCCTGAAAAACCACAGAATTATCCATTTAGCACCCAACTTTAGACTGTGGTAATCTAGCCAGAGGTCAAAAAGTTTTTGCTGTCAGAGTCAGAGAATAAATATTTGCAGATTATAAATAACATCTCTGTTGCATCTACTCAACTCTGTCATTGCAACAAAAACACTCATTTATGACACATTAATAAAAGGACATGGATGTATTCCGGTAAAACTTCATTTACTAAATCAACCTTTAGACTACAATTTGCCAACTTCTGCTCTAGATTAGTACTTCTCAAACTTCAGTGTGTGTAGGAGTCTCATATAGAGATTTCAATTCAGTATGTCAAGGGTAAAGCCCACGAATTTGAGCTTTGAACTGATTGTATATCTAAATGTAGATATTTAGTTATTTAGAGTGAAAAATTCCACATCTCAATTTCTATAGCTGTAAAAAGAACTCAAGGGTATCTTCCCTACCAGCTTTGCACACTTGTAATGAAAAGGAAGGAGAATAATATATGTGAAATTTAATATATTAATATATGGTATACAAGGTCAGAAATAGGCATTTTATGAAGACATTTTGATAAGGGTTTCTGCTTGCCTATTGATCTAGTTTTTCCCAATTTTAGACATTAGAATCTTAATTATAAAAGTTATAATGGGGCCATATTAGGGTCTACTTAAGATACTCTTATTCCATAATTTTCAAAAGCATTTTAGAGTGTATTAATTTCCTATTACTGCTGAAACAAACTACTATAAACTTAGTAGCTTCAAACAACACGAGTTTATTGTCTTACAGTTCTATAAGTCAGAAGTCTAAAGTCTGAAGTGAGTTTTTTGGGATTAAAGCCAAGGTATCTTTATGACTGGTTCCTTGTAGAGGCTCTGGGAAATAATCTGTTACTTGCCTTTTTCTGAATGTGAAGGCTGAATCAGGGTCCTATATTACATCATCTTTTATGTTTCTTGCATTCACCTTTCTCTTAGAACTCTTGTAATTACCTTGGGTCCAACTAGATAATCCAAGACCATTTCCTCAACTCAAGATTTTTTTTTTTTTTAAACCAGATCCAAGATTCGTTCTTTATGTGCCACACGCAGTGCTCCATGCAGTACATGCCCTCCTTAATACCAACCACCTGGTTCACCCATCATCCCACTCCCCTCCCTTCCAAAACCCTCAATTTTTTTCTCAGAGTCCACTTTCTCTCATGGTCATCTTCCCTTCCAATTTCCCCCAATTCACTTTTCCTTTCCTTCTCCTAATGTCCTTCATGTTATTCCTTATGTGCCGCAAGTAAGTGAAACCATATAATAATTGACTCTCTCTGCTTGACTTATTTCACTCAGCATAATCTCCTCCAGTCCCATCCATGTTGCTACAAAAGTTGGGTATTCTTTCTGATGGAGGCATAATCTTCCATGGTATATATGGACCATATCTTCTTTATCCATTTGTCTGTTGAAGGGCATCTTGGCTCTTTCCACAGTTTGTTGACTGTGGCCGTTGCTGCTATAAACATTGGGGTACAGATGGCCCTTCTTTTCACTACATCTGTATCTTTGGGGTAAATACCCAGTAGTACAATTGCAGGGTCATAGGGTAGCTCTATTTTTAATTTCTTAAGGAATCTCCACACTGTTTTTCAAAGTGGCTGCACCAACTTGCATTCCCACCAACAGTGTAAGAGGGTTCCCCCTTCTCCACATCCTCTCCAACACTTGTTGGTTCCTGTCTTGTTAATTTTGGCCGTTGTAACTGGTATAAAGTGGTATCCCAATGTGGTTTTGATTTTAATCTCCCTAATGGCTTTTTTCATATGTCTGTTAGCCATTTCTATGTCTTCTTTGGAGAAGTGTCTGTTCATGTCTTCTGCCCAGTTTTTGACATTATCTGGTTTTTTGAGTGTTGAGTTTGAAGAGTTCTTTATAGATCTTGGATATAAACCCTTTGTCTGTACTGTCATTTGCAAGTATCTTCTCCCATTCTGTGGGTTGCCTCCTTGTTTTGTTGACTCTTTCTTTTGCTGTGCAGAAGCTTTTAATCTTTATCAAGTCCCAAAAGTTTATTTTTGCTTTTGTTTTCTTTGCCTTTGAAGACACATCTTGAAAGAAGTTGCTGTGGCAGATGTTGAAGAGGTTACTGTCTATGTTCTCTTCTAGGATTTTTGTAGATTCCTGCCTCATGTTGTTAACTCAAGATCCTTAACTTGATCGCATCTATTAAGTCCTTTATACCAGGTTCTTGGAACTAGGACATAAACAGTTTGAAGGCCATTATTCAGCCTAACAAATAAGGGTAACAAAGTGTCATTTGAGTTTCCAGCAGAGACAGATTGAATAAGAAATAGGGCACAGAACCCCTTTATCCTCTTTGCCAGAGTTACTATCTTTTAGGATCCCTTAGCAAAGGAAGCTGAGAGGCTTTACTCAAGTCTGAACAAATAGTACCCTGGCGAGATAAACCTACGCTAAATTGGAGACTCCTTTTCTTCAACTATAGGCATACTAACGTTGTCTGTCACAACATGGACCAATGAACATTTTAACACTTTTTCCCATAAGTTGACATTGCACTTTTGCTCTCTGTATTTCAATACTCTGATTAGAAAAGGAGATGGGTTTTAGACAAAGAACTCCAAGGTATAGTGGGAGAAATTCTAAGCTTCTCTCTACACTTTTAGTAGTTTGACCCTTAGTTCAATCCTAATGTTTCTAGAGAGAAAAGATTTCCCCATGTGGAATTGCTCTGGGTCTGCCTGAATATGTCAGCTCTTAGGAGGAAAAGAAGGATCATCAAAAGCTTTAAAAAGATGAAATGGGAACTAAAATAAAATGTTCATAATATTTGGTCTAAAAATATCTTTGTTCTTGACTTCTCCATATCAAGGGATCCTTCTCTTTAGGGACCATAATAGCTTAAGTCTAATTAAGAGACAGAAAGTGCCACAGTTATTGAATAAAATAATTTAATATTAAAAATGTTAACTATGTATGAAAGAATTGAGGGAAAACAAAAAGAGAACACTAAGATATCATGAAGGTAGAAACTTCAGGAAGCAGTGGTAGTAGAACAAAGAGGAGAGGGTTAATTACTACAACTCAGAAGCTTGACAGAAGGGGCCTGTGGAGCTAGGATTCAGCTCTGAAAATGCAGTAATGTTGTCCCCTAGCTCAGAGAAAAAAATGTGGGCAAAACAACTCATACCTCTGGCAGAGGAAAACTTACTTCTCCGGGTGGGTACTACTAAGGGGACATGAAAAGGCTGAAAAAACTGCAAACTCAAATCAACTGCTTCTACTGGAACAAGCTGCTTTTTGACAGAGTAAAACAGAATTAGTTACTAGGAACAGACACTGAAAAAAGAACAGGATGCAAAAATCAAAAATAGTAGGCAAGAAGGAAAGAGCAGACTTTTCTTCTTTTTCTAGATTTCAGTCTCCCTCTAAGTTCCCCTCTTGGCAGAGCCAAACAAGAAGTCAGTTGGCAAAGGAAAGAAGTTGTTTGTAGAGTTCCAGCTACTGCATTACAAAGATAGGTCTTAGAGTTCCTTAAATGCGAAGCCAGAATTATGATGACATCATTGAGTTACTATCCTTAATATGCTATATTTTCAGTGAAAGGATGGGCTGGAAAACAAAACAAAACAAAACAAACAAACAAACAAAAAAAACACCTTACTAGTAAAGTGAATCAAAAAAGAAGCTTTCATTTTGTTAGTTTTTTGGACTCAATTCTGGGAGAGACAGAAAAAAAAAATCATGTTCCCTGAGTATCCATAACCACAGATCTGCACTCCCACATAACACTGGGGTTCAAATTTGAATTTGAAAAAGATCCAAATACTCCAACTTAAAAAAAAAAAAGATTCAACCAATCTACAAGCTAAAAAAAAAAATGAAATGAAAATTGGTTCTTGGAGAGATTAATATAAACAAATATAAAATGAATATGGAGAAAATTGACAATAGCATCAAATGTTTTCTTTCCAAGTAAAGTCATTATTATAATGAACTCAGTATAATAAAATTATATAAGAAATTAACTCAGCATGGAATAAAATCAGCAGAAATATGTAGCAGAAAGGAACCTCAAGATTTTCAGGTAATATAATATTTTGACATAGATTATAAAATAAATATTTATTTATGTTATAGACTTAGAAGCAAAAAATCATATATCAGTTAGATCAGAGACAGAATGACACATTTAAAAAATTTAAAAATGCAATTAAAAACTAAAAACCAACCAATGTTTTGAACAATCATTAAGAATTTGCTGAAGATGGTAAAATAGCACTCGGCATCAGGGAAATACAAATCAAAACCACAATGCGATATCACCTCACACCAGTCAGAATGGCTAAAATCAACAAGTCAGGAAATGACAGATGCTGGCGAGGATGCGGAGAAAGGGGAACCCTCCTACACTCTTGGTGGGAATGCAAGCTGGTGCAGCCACTCTGGAAAACAGCATGGAGGTTCCTCAAAATGTTGAAAATAGAACTGCCCTATGACCCAGCAATTGCACTATTGGGTATTTACCCTAAAGATACAAATGTAGTGATCCAAAGGGGCACGTGCACCCGAATGTTTATAGCAGCAATGTCCACAATAGCCAAACTATGGAAAGAACCTAGATGTCCATCAACAGATGAATGGATCAAGAAGATGTGGTATATATACACAATGGAATACTATGCAGCCATCAAAAGAAATGAAATCTTGCCATTTGCGACAACATGGATGGAACTAGAGCGTATCATGCTTAGCGAAATAAGTCAAGCAGCGAAAGACAACTATCATATGATCTCCCTGATATGAGGAAGTGGTGATGCAACATGGGGGCTTAAGTGGGTACGAGAAGAATAAATGAAACAAGATGGGATTGGGAGGGAGACAAACCATAAGTGACTCTTAATCTCACAAAACAAACTGAGGGTTGCTGGGGGGAGCGGGTTTGGGAGAAGGGGGTGGGATTATGGACATTGGGGAGGGTATGTGCTTTGGTGAGTGCTGTGAAGTGAGTAAACCTGGTGATTCACAGACCTGTACCCCTGGGGATAAAAATATATGTTTATAAAAAATAAAAAATTAAAAGTAAAAAAAAAAAAAGAATTTGCTGAAGATGGTATTAGTAGATTGGAAAATACATTTGAAGATGTTACTTTTAAGTTTCGTCCGATTAAAAGATGGGAAATCTAAAAGTGATATTAAAGAATAAACATTGTAGAGGCAGCTGGGTGGCTGCGTTGTCTGGGCATCTGCCTTCAGCTCAGGTCATTATCCTGGGATCCTGGGATCTGGCCCACATCAGGTGACCTAATCAGCGAGGAATTTACTTGTCCCTCCTTCCTGCCTGCCCCACACTGTACTTGTGTCCTCTCTTGTTCTGCTCTCTCTCTCTCTCTCAAATAGATAGATAAAATCTTTAAAAAGAGAAAGAGAGGAAGGAAGGAAGGAAGGAAGGAAAAACATTGTATAATCCAATATACATTTAATATATTTCTCATAAGGAGAGAATAGTGAGAGTTCGGGCAAGCTATATTTGAAATGGTAATGACTGACAATAAATGATATTGATATTCAAGTTCACAATGTGTCTTGAGTTTAAAAAGCAACGCTAATAACTGCATTTAGTACATTTGTGGAAGAGAACCCCCCCAAAAACATCAACTAAAAAACATACTGCCGAACACTGGTATGAACTAATATTTCAAATATGGTTTATACATATGGAATCCTTGCATCTGTCATTTAATTTTAATATCATTATCTTATTCCATGATTTACACTAAGAATGATTTTTTAGTTCTCAAGTTAATCTTCAGGAAGGTAACTAAAAATGTTTATCGTCTTTCATAATAGTTTCACTTATAAAATTTATACTTGAAAATAATTGAAATGTAAAATATATAAACTACCATAAAGTTAACATACAGAATTAACAAGCTCTTTTTGAGCCTGGAATGGGCAATAAAAATATAAATTGTGCTATATCTTTTCAGAAAATGTGGTTTAAAAAATACATTTAATCACATACCATTATGAACAGCAAAATCACTGCAAGTTTATATGAGAGAAATATGAAATAAATATAAAAATATGAAATAAATGCATTTAGTTCTCATTGTCTAAAACAAATAATTCCCAAATACAAAGGTAATATAATTAGATATAGGAAACTATTCAAGACTGAACATACCTTAGTGACTCAATTGGTTAAGCATCTGCCTTCAGCTTGGGTCATGATCCAGGGTCCTAGAATTGAGCCTCACATTGAGCTCCCTGCTCAGAGGGCATTCTGCTTCTCTGTCTCCCTTTGCACTGCACCCCCACCCCACTCACGCTTGCTCTCTCTCTCTTTCAAATAAATAAATCTTAAAAAATAATAACTTTTAAAACAAGACTTTGGACAGTAGATATTCATAATGGAGTATTTTATTTTGTATTCGGCATAAATATAGCATATGTGAAAATTCTGATACTGTTATCAATGTAGCTAGGTACTATCTACCCTCTTTTATGGCTATGATTTATTTAATGTTTTAAGTTGAAATTCTACTACTTATTATTCTTGAGATCTTGGAAATAAGTACATTTTTTATTTGTTGAGTCTATCAAATGTTCTGTTTTACTAAAGAAAGAAATTTTTAAAATAGTCTAAATGTTTGCTAAAGAAGATTTAATTTTAAGAAAATAGGCTAAGTACTTTGGCATCATATTAAAACAAACAGGAATATCTTTCTTTAGGTAAAGAATTTTGTCTAGTATAATAAAAGATTCAGCCGATTGACTGAATAGAAGAACTAGTATTTACTTATGGTTTTGTTTTATTCAGATAGGTCCCTTCTTCTCATTCTGACACCTTTCCTAATATGTTTTTGTATTACAGCAAAAAAAATTTTTTTTAGAACATTGCACTGTGTTTTTAAGTTATTTTAATTTCAGAGTAAGAGTAGGTGAACATTTTATTCAAATTTGAGATAAACTGATCAAAATAAATTTTACGGCAGCCTGATATTCCAATTCCTCTTATTCTTGTTATTGAATAGTACACCCACATTCATGGTTTCAACTATTCTATTTAGAGTCCTTTCATATCTGACTTTACTTCTCACCAAGCTGCCAGAACCACAACCCCAAAGAATCTGTTAGAAATCATGTTATCAGTTTCACTTTTGGAGATCTATTTCTTCTCCAAGCTCCAATTCAACTAGATCTTTCCTTCTATACTTCTTAGAGTCAAGCCTGACCCAGCATCTGGCACATAGTAGGCACTCAGTAAATACAAATATAATCTTATTCTAGGAATCCTTCAGTGACCAATGTCACATTTCTTAGTCTCTCTCTTTCTTTTCTTGCAGTTAATTTTATTGCCACCAATACAAAACAACTCTCGGAGAAATAATGAACTTTATTATTTTTTATATTGCACTCAGCAAACTTGCC
The DNA here is from genome assembly GCF_011764305.1 of Mustela putorius furo. Taxonomy (NCBI): domain Eukaryota; kingdom Metazoa; phylum Chordata; class Mammalia; order Carnivora; family Mustelidae; genus Mustela; species Mustela putorius. The sequence continues at coordinate 673,619 of NW_025421443.1, forward strand.
CCCCAAAATATATTCTCTAATTAGTAGGATAATATGATATATTTAGGTGATTTTTTAAAAAATTACTTAAATCGCATTGTCTTTTATTGACTTGCATGCCTTCAGTTACCCCATTTCATTAAACACAGCTGATCCATTGGTCTAATCAATTCCCTATCAAATCCCATTAAATAAGCAACTAATCTGGGAATTAAGTCCATATACATCATGGTATACATGAAAAGGTGCTCAGCATAACTCAATGACTAATCATTAGGGAAATGCAAATCAAAAACACAATGAAATACCACTTCATACCTGTTAGAATGGTTACTATAAAAAAGTCAGGAGATAAGTGTTGTTCAGGAAAAAAGTGGAGTAAAGGGAACCTTTATAAATGTCGATGACAATGTTAAAATGCTGCAGAAGACAGTATTTAAGACAGTATTAAGATGCTATAGAAGACAGTATTGAGTTTCCTCAAAAAATTAAACATAGAACTACCATATGATCTAGCTATCTTACTTCTGGATGCATGTACATATATAAACAGTATCTCAAAGAAATATTTTCTTTTTTAAAGATTTTATTTATTTATTTGTCAGAGAGAGAGCAAGCGAGAGCGAGCACAGGCAGACAGAGTGGAAGGCAGAGTCAGAGGGAGAAGCAGGCTCCCTGCGGAGCAAGGAGCCTGATGTGGGACTTGATCCCAGGACGCTGGGATCATGACCTGAGCTGAAGGCAGCAGCTTAACCAACTGAGCCACCCAGGCGTCCCAAAGAAATATTTTCACACCTGTGTTCATTGCAGCATTATTCATGATAGCCACGATATGGAAACAACTTAAGTTTCCATCAGTAGATGAATGGATAAAGAAGATATGCTTTTATATCCAATGGGATATTATTCAACAATGATAAGGAAGGAAATCCTTCCATTTGTGAAGTATGGGTGTACCTCAAAGACTTTATCTAGGTGAAATAAGTCCGAGAAAGACAAATACTGTATGACATTTGCATGTGGAATCTAAAAACACTGAATTCATACAAAGTAGAAGGATGGCTATTGGGAGTGTGCAGGGTGAAAACAATGAGGAAATACTGGTTAAAGAGTACACACTTCCAATTATAAGCTGAGTATGTCCTAATGAAAATGTACAGCGTAATGATTATAGTCAATAGTACTATGTTAGATGTTTGAGAGTTGCTGAAAGAGTACATGTCAAATGTCCTCACTACAGAAAGGAAATGGTCATTATGTGATATGAAGAGGTGTTAGGTAATGCTATGATAGAAATCATTTTGCAATATATAAGTGTATCTAATGAACATGCTATATGTCTTAAACTTACATAATATTATGTCAATAATACCTCAAAAAAACTGGAAAAAGAAAAGACCATTATGTATCCCCCCCTTTTTAGAAAGCGTTTTTTTTTAAAAACTTATTTTATTTAAATTCAATTAGTTAACATAATGTGTATCATTAGTTTCAGATGTAAAATTCAGTTATTCATCAGTTGCATATAATACCCAGTGTCCCCTTTATTTGCACTATCCCTCACTAAGTCAAGACAGGTCTCTTCATCTCTTTGTGATCTTAATTGTCTGCTTTTATTCGTACTAGGATACCCTGTCCATTACTTACTTCCCTTCAAAGTTTTCCTTACTGTGAGAGTTCACAAGTATCCTTTAGTTTTACCACAGCACCTTGGATTTCATCTATGTAGCATCGAGTTTATATTTAGTCGTAGATTCTTTTATTTCATTTTACCATGTTGTCTCCCTGAAGAAATGTTAAATGCCCTGGGAGGAGAAATCATACATCCCAATACCTTTCAAGAGCACTACAGCACTGTCCATTGTCCACACAAGAAGCTCCGTCTTACGTTTATTTTAGTCCAGATCAACCATGTAAAATCAACATCAGATATAATCACTGACCGAGATAAGTATGGTTTATCTCATGGCAAAGAATCAGTGGGATAGCTATCCTGTTTTGTAAAGCAGACATCTTATAAAATAATATGTATTATTCTTGAGAGTAATAATTGAACATTTAAAGTTTTCTTTTCAGGTGGGTAGAAAAGGGAAAAGCAAAAGATGTGTTTAAGACACTAGCCTAAAAATCTTGGCAGATACTTTATTTTGATCCTAATGTGTACAGGATTAACTTGACCATCTGGTTACAGAAAAATATAAGCAGCTTCTTCATTAAGTTTGAAATTTTGAAATTTCTAGGATTTGCTTTATCCCTGGCAGTCTGTGCTTTGTTAAATGTTGATACCTCATTTCCACGACTGTGACTGAGTTTTCTCTTATCAGTGATATAGTTTAAAAATTAACCAATTAAATAATATCTTTATCTATCATATATCTTTTAAGCCTATTAATATTTAATTTTCAAAGTGATTAAGAAGGCATTTTATTTCCACCACCAAACAACCATCTCCACCAATAGTGGGTAAACTCTGAAATCAAAAGTACTTTAACTTTCATTGTTGTCAGTTTAGGTTCTCTGTCATTTCTCCCAATAAGCTCATTTCTTTGTAATTTCAGAAAACTTGAATCTGTATTTGTGTGTGTATGTATCTTTGCATGCATGTTTTCCCTTCTCCCATAGCAATTACTAAAATATGTGTAAATATTACGTGTTGAATTTGTCTTACAAAGAAGCCAAAAACCTGTATTGGTCCTTTTACTAGAAATAAGCCATATTCTTCAGGTGAATTTTATTTAAACCTTTCAGTGTTGTTTTGAATGCAGTTGTTAAAACAGCTGAAGGTTGTTTCTATTTGAGATGTAAAGAAAAGCCTACCCTTATAAATCTATCACTCATGGGATATTGCCCTCTGATCCTTTACATATCCTTTTTATTTTTAGCGTTGTTTCAAAAATCATTTGGCAGCACTAAAATACAGAAGCTGGAAACTTTTCCTGTCTTACTTCTTATGTCATGAACATATACATGTCAGTATCTACTTAGTGTATGCTTTAATTCACCTAATTTTATGTATGCAAGTTAGAAACTACTTGTATGATTTCCCACTGAAAATTACAAATGAATGACCTATTTGAGAAATGCACTTTCAAGTGACTAATGAACTAAGCCAAAAAAAAAAAAAAGGCAGAAAGAATACTAATGTGCATATTCTCTTAAATCTTCAGCAATACTGGATTGTCCACTAGATTATTAATTTAGCACAGCAACACACACAATGTATAAATCTGCTTGAATGCCAGCTTTTCTCCTTGAAGTATGTAGTAAGTTGGTAGTTAAGGTAAGATGATGAGGTGATCTATGATGAGAGGATCCCCAGAAGTGGTTATATGTATATTAGTATAAAATAGTTTGTACAGCATGTTTTGAATTGTGTCATTTACATAAAAATTAGCTTATTGAAATTTGGGAGTAATATTATTCCTTGTCTATTGATTTCAACACATTTATTGAATACCTACTTTCAGTGAAGATTATTCGTCTAAAGCATAGTGTTCTACTGTCTAATGGAAAATACAAAGATAAAACAAATATCTATGATATACTTTCTTAAGGTTTTGTTTGTTCAGTAAATATAAAAGCATCACACCTACTCCGACCTGATTTATATGGGTTCTGGGCAAGCATGTGAAAATGTCTCTACAGTGAAGATGATATCTGAGCTGAGTTCTAGATGCCCAGACCTTCGTTAGCCAATGCTATTTCAGGAAGAGAGGCAACTATTCTAATCCATGAAATGAATGTGTTTAAAGTTACAGGGACACAGAAAGGCATAACATGTGTGAGAAATTACAAGATGACTATACACAAGTGACTATGGAGAAAGAGAGAGCTTTGTATTTGGAAAAAAAAAAAACCTCAAGTATAACATCATAAATCATCTTATTCTCTACTAATGTATTCAGCTTTTTCTGAAAGGAAATATAGAGACACCAGTTTTAGAGATAGTGACATATACAGTGCTGCTTTTAAGGAAGAATTTGTTGACAAGACTGTGGAAAATTGGTTGAAGAATGATGTTCAGATTAGGAGATTCTATATGGTAATACCATGTAAACAATTATGAGGACATAGAGTAAGGTGGTGACAGTGAACACTAAGAGAATGAGTTGGATTAAACAAACGGTTATGGTTGATTTTTTTGATGGATTTATTATGGGACAAAAAACATGAGGAAAACAGAAGATTGCAGATGATTTCAACCTTTATATTAAACAACTGGATGGAAGAGCATAATTTATCAAATAAGAAATGTACAGTTGGAAAAGAGATTTGAGAGAGATGATGAATTATATTTTTTACAAGTTGAATTTTAAATATATGACATATTCAAGAAAAGTTGTAATTTGGAGTAGAAGAGTGTGACTAGAAGTAGAGGTTCAACAACTATATTAGTCAAGATAGACTAACTACTATAATTAATAGTGCCTGTAGTTCAATGAGGTAAGATGTATTTCCTCCTTATACAGCAGTGATACAGGTGTTCCTACTCAGCTCTTCTCAAAACATGAAATGGGAAAAAGATTTCTTCCATGTGTGGCTTATCTCCTCTTTAGGTCTTAGCGTCTTCTCCCTGTGACCAGTGGGTAGGGAAAAATAACACAAAAACATGCTGGAGAAACACTTGCTCATATTCCATTTCAGAACTCAGTTACATGGCCACACCCAACGGCAAAGTGGGCTGGAAAATGTAGTCTAGCTGTGCCCCGTGCCTCACTCAAGAGTGAGGTCCTCAGGGATGTGACCTCTGCAGACTTTTCCATATTAACTATCTACCTCTTTTCAGAAGTTATCTAAGAAACAGCCTTTCTGAAGAGAAAATACAGATATTGAGAAACTTTCATAACTTAATTAAAATAACTTAAATATTTTAAGCTGTATTTATCATTTTAATATATTGGTTTTTATTTTTAAGCAACTCAATTTTCAGATCAACAAGCCTTTCCAGGCAATATGTCTTCTTAAAAATCAAATAAATTAATTGTGTAGAACACTATGATTCCTTAAAATCCACATAATCTCCAGGCCAGGGTGCAGGACTAGATTCATCTTCAAGACACAGATAGCACACCCAGAAGCTATAAAAGGAATCTGTACTTTAAAAAAGGGGGGGCTATCATACAACCTTTGCTCTTAGCTGAAATCAAATCAATAATAAATTCTCCTGCATTAATTGAAGTCAACAAATTTCTTCTTATTTATAGCTAGCATTCTTCAGCATTTCAGTTGACTTTTGCAATTATTTCACTGTTTTACATATATAAATGCTTTCTGGTCACATATATAAGGTCATTCTGATGACACAGATAATTTTAAAAGAACTTTAAAACAATTTCTTTCTTTAGGAGTTAATAATAAACATGGAGAAATAGCATCACAAAATAGTAAAAGTATAATAAAAGTCAATATGTAAGAAAATTGTAAGTTAATGATACTGGTCAATGATCTACAAACTTTTTGATCAAGTGCACTGAATACAAACACATTGAACCATGTCTCCCAATAAATGGATTTATACTTACATAGTATATACATATAGTATTATACTAACAGTGTTTATTATAAAAACAAATTTAAAAGGTTGAAAGAGAATTGACTATGATTAGGCTTTTAAATGTCTTGTTCTTTTTCCAATGAATCATCTTTCATATCCAACTGCCCCCGATGTGCACAACCCAGCTTGAGGACCACGATATCAAAAAGACTTAGAAAAGCGAGAACAAATCTCAGTTGGCAAAGACGTTATGCAATCAATGAAAAAGAGATGACATTTAGGAGCAGTGTAGAAAAACGTATGAAAAGATAAAAATGTTATCTTTTCAGGAGAGTGAATTATTGGCTGGCCTACTCAAGTAGATAATTTAGTAATAAAACAAAATGTCCTCTGGAGTCCGACAATGTGATTTCTAATTCTTGCATTTTACTTTACCTTGTAAACTGAACCTAAATTTTCTGGGCATCGATGTCCTCATATTGAAGATAGGGATATTAATAGGATCTCCCTTATTGGACCATTGAGTAGGTTACAAGAAATAGTACATATACCTACATTAATTGCATTAAAAAAAAAACAGTTTTTGTTGTTGTTCTTAAGACAAGAATGATAAATTGGGATTTGACTGGAACAGCTCTGACAAATCAATCTGTAGAGTTTCATATTTCCTCAGAGCCAATGATGTATATATAAAGAAGGATGAAAAAGTAATAGTTATAATTGTAGATAAGGAAGCCAGTTATAGGACAGGTAAGAGTTTCTCTGCATTTGCAATATTTGGACCACATAAAAGTCAGTGTAAATGAAAAGTTAATTGAAGAATTAAGTATAGGGGTGCTTGGGTGGCTCAGTCAGTTAAGCATCTGCTTTTGGCTCAGGTCATGATCTCGGGATCCTGGGATCGAGCCCCTTGTCGGGCTCTCTGCTGAGCAGGGAGCCCACTTCTCTCTCTCCCTCTGTGCTCTCTCTCTCGCTCTCAAGTAAATAACTTCCTTAAAAAAGAAGAATTAGGTGTAGAGAAAATTGTCAAATAAATAATTTGACTAAGACAACTTAATGTTCTTTACTCTTGGGTGATGATTCTTTACAATTAACAAATATGTGCTTTTTAAAATATAAAGCTTTTGTGTTAAAAAAAAAAAGCCATTAGAAAATGTGTTACATAGGGGTGCCTGGGTTGCTCAATGGGTTAAGCCTCTGCCTTTGGCTCAGATCATGATCCCAGGGTCCTGGGATGGAGCCCTGCATCTGGCTCTCTGCTCAGCAGGGAGCCTGCTTTCCGCCCCTCTCTGCCTGCCTCTCTGCCTACTTGTGATCTCTTTCTCTCTGTCAAATAAATAAATAAAATCTTTTAAAATAAAAAAAGAAAACGTGTTACATAAAACCTATGAGCGAAAAAGAAAATCTCCCTTGTATTCTCTCCCTCACATACACGTCTAAAGAACAAGTGCTCTGAGGGTGGGAGATGTGTGATGTTTTGAGTCTGGTGTGTATGTGTGTGTGTATGAGTGAGAGGGAGAGATGTTGAAACCTAGCTTTAATTACATAAGCTTAAGTCACTGGTTCTGTTTTTCTTCAGAAATTTTTGTGACAGATACGACAATTCTCATTTTAAAAATAATAAAGCAACCTCAGGTGGGTTTGAGCTGCCCAAAGGCTAGTCCTTGTTTTTAATTAGGAAGGAATTTCAGTTCCCAATACTCATACCCAGATTCCTGCAGAAGTTTCATGCAAGGATATTTCACTAAGCACTACAAGTAGGAGATATACATTATAGTTTAACTTCATTCTTCCATTCAAGCAAATCTCACACATTGAAGTCAAGAGATTCGAAATTACTTTCAATTGGCTAGTTTGCATTAGACAATTCAGACTAGATATGAGGCTTTGTAAAGTTGGTCTAAGTCTAGCTCATTTTGAAAAATACATTCCATTAAAAAAGAAGAAATAATATAGGGGATTTTTCTTTCTTTATTTTTACATGTAAGTCATTTATTGGCTATGTGCTTCTGTTCATTTTTTTTTTTTTAACTTTCCTGGCTGTTAGTTTCTTCATATATGCAAAAACAACTACTGCCTGGCCTTCATGTTCTCACTGATCTCTTCCAATTCCACAAGGTCATAATTCAACATCTGTTTTTCTTCTGTGATCTTAAAAGTGGTTTAATAATCAGAAAATTATTAAAATGTTTTTATATCAAAATATGGTATGTCCAGCATCAGAATCATTTTCTGTGGTAATGTGTCTATTTAAATATTGAAAAGATCAATTTAATTTATTATATTTCTTAATTTGAGAATGATACATTATGATCATATGAAATACCTGGCTATAATTATATATGGTCTTTATAGATAGATGGTATAAGGCAAATTATTATAAAATGACTAAAACCATTTTCATAATAGTTTTAGGCATTTCCACTCAAAGAATATCAACTTTGCGAAGAAAGAGATTCAAACTACAGTTTTTAGTATGTGAAACAACAAAGACCTCAAAGCAATTAAATGTCAATAATCAGTTATCGAAAAGTGTAGTCTGCTTTCTTCCAGGTTTTCCCATTAGCCATGGAATTGTCTTTACTTATTTTTAAGAATGGCTAACTCCCACTTTATTCTAATGGACATGGGATTTTATTGTGGCTGTGTTAGCAGGAGTTTTCATTTGATCTCTTTAGATCTCTCAAACACAGAGAGCTTGCAGCCAGAGGCTAAGAAGCCAAGATAATTGAACTGGGAAATAATAATTCATATATGTAATTAATGTAGTAATTTTTTATTATTGATATATATCATGGAAAAATACCTCTTATATCACCCTAAGGGACCCTTGATTGCATCTATATTTTCTCCTTTATAACTTTGTAAAAGGAAGATTCTGACACTGGTTGAAGAAATAGAAGTTGTATTTTTCAATTCTAGTTTGAAACCATATATATATACACTTTACACTCAATATATCAAGGGAAAACTTTATATTTTGACATATATTCCTTTATGAGATTAAATTTATAGACAACACTGTCTATAAATTTATTGAAATTAAATTTAATCTCACAAAGGTGTACATGATTGAAATACAGCAATAGTTTCTGTCTCCCCTGAGTTGACAGAGAAAGTCCTTGGGAGTCCCTCTGCAGGGGTTTTGCCTGAATCATACCTTGACTTATATTTAAGGAAGAAGTCAGAGGGATCCAATTTAGTGGACCTAAAGAGAGAAGACATACAAGTTCAGGGAGTATGATAGTTGTGTTGATAAAAGATTTGCAGAATTAAAAAAAAAAAAACCCTAAAACTAAAAACAACTGTAGGCAAATAGATGAAGGATAAGTAAGAAAACACCGAGGATGATAGATATTTGAACTTTTTCTCTGATTTCACCCTGACTTGGATGAGAATCTACTCCCTCTTTGAGTTGCTTATAACTTAGTGCCATTGCAAGAGCAAAGTGGCAGGTGCAAGTTATGAAAGAATCTGGTCTTTGAAATCACTTTGCCATAGAATAGGAAACCCAATGATTGTGCAGAAGCTTGAATTGTTTTTCTTTAGGGTACCAAATAGCAAGCCAGCTGCATTCTGTACAGAGTGGTGATTGCTGAAAGCCTTGGCAACTGGGGAAAAGCCAACTTGCAGTGATGTGGGGGGTGTTGTCATAAGTATGTGAGCTGCTGCAGAGGCCTGATAAAGATGATTACATATTTTGCAATATTATGTTGATGAAATAGGTTCTAAAAGCATTTGAAAATATCTGCTTTAGCAGCACAAACCATACTGAAGCCTCCCAAATGAACTGAATTTTGATTGGTTGAAAAAGTTATGACTTTCCCACTCAGTTCTCTTTACATTTGATGTAAAATAAAGCTTAACTGTATACTATACATTATTATTGTGAATTACATAGACCCACAGGAAAATGCAAGTGTCTGAATAACTTTATCATACTCAATATTTTGGGTGTTATGTATTATTATATTATTCCCTTTTACATCATTCAGTCGGCTTATATTTCATTTTACTGTAGTTCATTAGTCAAATGCTTTACTTTTTTTTTTTTTCAAATGCTTTTCTTAATTTTCCTTTTTTTTGGACGACTACCTCAGAGTCAAATTTGGTGTTCAACTGTAAAATTAACTTAGAATTGATTTTCTACCTTTTAAATTTTCTCATATCTTTATTCCAGTTATCTTGTGTTTTTACACTTACTTTCTATGTTATCTACAGTTTTTTCTAATAAGAAAATTTTGGAAATTATTTCTTGGTTTACTAAATTGATTATATGAATAATAAATGACATCAATAATAAATGGGAAGAAAAACATCATAGATGGAAGGAACAAAATAATTAAATATTGTTTACCGAGAACTAGCTTGATGTGTTCCAGGTATTAAAGAAGACTATATAATAAATTTGAAAAATCACACTGGGTCTAGATCATAGAGGACCTTGTAGGCTGTGATGATTTGAACTTAATTCTTTCAGTGATAGCTTACTGCATAGGTCCTGGAAGACTTTAAGGTTTGAGCTCTAAAAAGAGAATGGCATTTGAAATACTTAACTTTTGGGGGGTGCCTGTGGCTCAGTCAGTTAAGCATCTCCCTTCGGCTCAGGTCACGATCCCAGAGTCCTGGGATCCAGTTCCTTGTCAGGCTTCCTGCTCAGTGGGGAGTCTGCTTAACCATCTCCCCTCCTCTCTCTGCTCACTCTCTCTCTAGAATTGATGAATATTTTTTTAAAAAAGAGAAATACTTAACTTTTGTATCGATTGATAGAAAAATAAAAATGTCAAAAACTACATATCTTTAACATGTATTTAAAGTAAATGTATTTAAGATACATTTAAAATAATTAGTAATTATTACTAAAATAATAATTAAATAATTTCACAAACACGGGGGTGTTTATAGAATTCCAGAATTTCAACAGAATTGTTGGAAAATCAAAGGTTAAAGCACTCAGGGCAGTGATAGATGGTATCTCACAGCTCAGCGGGCAAACAACTACAGCCTAACCCAGTGCGTCTCCATATAACCTTGGCCATCATTAGGTGTAATTACGATAATCACCATCCCAGGATTAAATTCACTCTTTCTGGAATATAATTGTCTAGATGTGAAATTGTCACAAGTGTATGCAAATGGTGAACTGTCTGCTCTCTTTCAAAAGGCTCAGGAGGGCCATGTCATACCTTATGGGCAAATTTGAAAATTTCAAGAAGCATATTCTGTCATAGGGTCCAGTTCTATTCCTTTACAATTAGGTTGTATTCCCCTAATGCGAATCAGCGACCCCATTCTCACCACAAATAAATTTTCTGCCATTAAAAAACAAAACAAAACAAAACAAAAACCATTTTCAAGACTCAATTTTTTTAAAGCCACTTTGCTTTCATTCTGATTACTCAGAAACATTGCTTTTCTTTATTGTGACATATGGGCCTTTTCTTTTGAGTTTTCTGAAAATGTCCATATTATAATAGATATTTTTAAAGTTTTCAACAAGTACTTATTATTATAATGTCACTTTTTTAAAAAGATTTTATTTATTTATTTGACAGACAGAGATCACAAGTAGGCAGAGAGACAGGCAGAGAGAGAGAGGAGGAAGCAGGCTCCCTGCCGAGCAGAGAGCCCGATGTGGGGCTCGATCCCAGGACCTTGGGATCATGACCTGAGCTGAAGGCAGAGGCTTTAACCCACTGAGCCACCCAGGTGCCCCTCATGTCACATTTTTTAATTCCTTTTGCCTTCCACCCCAACAATAAATCCAGAGATAGAGTGGTAGTGCTCTTGTGTGCATTGAGCCAAATTTCTGTATTCACAATCTCAGCAAGTCTCTCCCAATTTAAGTCACAATAAGGTAATCTCAGGGAATTCATTCCATTTCTTCACCCCAAAACATTCCTATCCTTAAAGTTACCTACCCTTTCCACAGCTATGTGTTGCAAGAAAAGGAGCCCTAAACAAGTTCAAGTTTTACCTTCAGGCGACGTTCAGCCAAGATAAATTTATAAAATTTACTACTCTGGGGAACAGATGAATGGTATCTTTTAAGGCTCCTGGAAATGTAATATAGTATTAAATCGATCTTGAAGATAATATTAGGAACTCTATCAGTTTACAAAAATCTCGTTTATGTAGCAACCATTTATATAGCATTGGCCCTGTGCCAGTCACTTTCCTATTTTATAAATATCAACGCATTTAATCCTCAAACAATTCTATAATATAGAGTCCCCCCCCCCCCATTTTACAAAAAGAATGCTGAACCTAACAGAGGTTAAATGATCTTCTTAAAGTTACAACTAGTAAGTGACAATATAGGATTCAAGTGCAAGAAAGCTGTTTCCAGAATTTATGCTGTCCGCTGCTGGGCTGGTCTCAACAATTCTTTAATGCTGCTTTAAGAGCCTACACTCAAACTTCACCTTCATTCAGTAGACTGAACATTTAATGTGTATCAGCAAGAAATTAGATCAAGAGTAAAGACCATCAGAGGTCTGAACTGATAGAAAGTTTATTTAGTAAAAGATAGGGGGTAAAAAATGTGGTTTGTTTGTTTTTTATCAAGGATCAGTGATCCTCAGTATTAGAAGAAAGGAGCTAATAGTGAGAAGTAATTTATAAATATTCTATCTTTGTACCAACATATAAAAGAGGTCTACTTGCCTCCTTTTACAATTAAGGAAGGATAAAGGTGCAACAAGTGCTTCTGGCTTCTCTATCAATTCTGTACCATTTATAATATAACTATTCATAACCTTAATTTGATTAATCTTTGCCCGTTATGAAATTAAATTGGCTTTAGGGATCAGCAACAAAAAAAAATACCTTAGAGAGTGTCACTTTGATTCCTTGCTGCTGAGACAAGATATGGGTAGGAATACCAGAGAGAACAGAAAGCATTTCCAATGTGTCTGGGTGGCAAGTGCTTAAGTGTCAGCAAAAGCACACATTCTGGTTCTCAGATTTTTCCATCAATTTGAAGCAAGCACTATATTAGTTAATGGGAAACAGAAATAAATTATACACAACCTGTTTCTTTCAAGTATCTCTCAATCTGGTTAGAAAAGCAGTCAAAATATAAAAATAACATTTTTTAAGTACCTTGTGGTATACATTCTGAGTGCCTAATTCATCACTTATCAGATGGTATTGGTACAAATTCAGTGAAAAATTTACCTTGATTCATACTTTATTTTAATAAAGTTGATAATTTTAAGCATAAAATATATAATTAAAGCCAAGTAAATATAACTAGAATAAATATTTATTAAATTAAATAAATAGAGGGACGCCTGGGTGGCTCAGTTGGTTGGACGACTGCCTTTGGCTCAGGTCATGATCCCAGAGTCCCGGGATCAAGTCCCGCATCAGGTTCCCAGCTCCATGGGGAGTCTGCTTCTCACTCTGACCTTCTCCTCACTCATGTTCTCTCTCACTGTCTCTCTCTCAAATAAATAAATAAAAATCTTTAAAAAAAGATAAATAGAATAATACTAACACCAGTATTTTAAGTGCATTGACAATTTCAAAGATTTCTTAGCTAAATAAAACTGCCTTCCAGTATAAAAAGACAACATTAGGGGGAGGAGTCAAGATGGCGGAGAAGTAGCAAGCTGAGACTGCTTCAGCTAGCCGGAGATCAGCTAGATAGCTTATCTAAAGATTGCAAACACCTGAAAATCCATCGGCAGATCGAAGAGAAGAAGAACAGCAATTCTGGAAACAGAAAATCAGCCACTTTCTGAAAGGTAGGACCGGCGGAGAAGTGAATCCAAAGCGACGGGAAGATAGACCCCGGGGGGAGGGGCCGGCTCCCGGCAAGCGGCGGAGCAACCGCGCACAAAATCAGGACTTTTAAAAGTCTGTTCCGCTGAGGGACATCGCTCCAGAGACTAAACCGGGGCGAAGCCCACGCGGGGTCAGCGTGGCCTCAGGTCCCGCAGGGTCACAGAAGGATCGGGGGTGTCTGAGTGTCGCAGAGCTTGCGGGTATTGGAACGGGAAAGCCGGCTACAGAGACAGAGCCGACAGTAAGCTCGCAGCTCCGTGTGACCTTGAACCGGTCGCAGGCTCGGTGAGCTCGGAGCGCGGCCGGAGGTCAGGCAGACGGGAGTAACTGGGCGCTGTTCTCTGAGGGCGCACTGAGGAGTGGGGCCCTGGGCTCTCGGCTCCTCCGGGCCGGAGACCAGGAGGCCGCCATTTGTATTCCCGTCCTCTGGAACTCTACGGAAAGCGCTCAGGGAACAAAAGCTCCTGAAAGCAAACCCGAGCGGATTACTCACCCCAGCCCCGGGTAAGGGCGGTGTAATTCCGCCTGGGGCAAAGACACTTGAGAATCACTACAACAGGCCCCTCCCCCAGAAGATCAACAAGAAATCCAGCCGAGACCAAGTTCACCTACCAAGGAGTGCGGTTTCAATACCAAGGAGAGCAGCAGAATTCCAGAGGAGGAGAAAGCCAAGCACGGAACTCATGGCTTTTTTCCTGTGATTTTTTTTTAGTCTTGCAGTTAATTTAATTTTTTCTTTTTCATTTTTTTTTTTTTTTTCTCGCCTTCGGGTAAAATTTTTTTTTTTAACTGTTACCTTTTTCTTTTTTAACGATTTTTTACTAGTTTATCTAATATATATATATTTTTTTTTTACATTTTTCTTAGGTGTTTTCTTTTTTTAAAATTCTTTTCTTTTCTTTTCTTTTTTTTTTTTTTTTTTTTTTTTTTTTTTTTTTTTTTTTTTTTTTTTTTTTTTTTTTTTTTTTTTTTTTTTTTTTTTTTTTTTTATTTTTTTTAAAGATTTTTATTTATTCAATAGACAGATCACAAGTAGGCAGAGAGGCAGGCAGAGAGAGAGGGGAAGCAGGCTCCCCGCAGAGCAGAGAACCCGATGTGGGGCTCGATCCCAGGACCCCGAGATCATGACCCGAGCCGAAGGCAGCGGCCTAACCCACTGAGCCACCCAGGCGCCCCTTCTCTCTTCCTTTTTGAACCTCTTTTTATCCCCTTTCTCCCCACTCACGATTTTGGATCTCTTCTAATTTGGTTAAAGCATATTTTCCTGGGGTTGTTGCCACCCTTTTAGTATTTTACTTGCCCCTTCATTTACTCTTATCTGGACAAAATGACAAGACGTAAAAATTCAACACAAAAAAAAGAACAAGAGGCAGTACCGAAGGCTAGGGACCTAATCAATACAGACATCGGTAATATGTCAGATCTAGAGTTCAGAATGACAATTCTCAAGGTTCTAGCCGGGCTCGAAAAAGGCATGGAAGATATTAGAGAAACCCTCTCGAGAGATATAAAAGCCCTCTCTGGAGAAATAAAAGAACTAAAATCTAACCAAGTTGAAATCAAAAAAGCTATTAATGAGGTGCAATCAAAAATGGAGGCTCTCACTGCTAGGATAAATGAGGCAGAAGAAAGAATTAGTGATATAGAAGACCAAATGACAGAGAATAAAGAAGCTGATCAAAAGAGGGACAAACAGCTACTGGACCACGAGGGGAGAATTCGAGAGATAAGTGACACCATAAGACGAAACAACATTAGAATAATTGGGGATTCCAGAAGAAGAAGAAAGTGAGAGGGGAGCAGAAGGTATACTGGAGAAAATTATTGGGGAGAATTTCCCCAATATGGCAAAGGGAACGAGCATCAAAATTCAGGAGGTTCAGAGAATGCCCCTCAAAATCAATAAGAATAGGCCCCCACACCCCGTCACCTAATAGTAAAATTTACAAGTCTCAATGACAAAGAGAAAATCCTGAAAGCAGCCCGGGAGGAAAGAAGTCTGTAACATACAATGGTAAAAATATTAGATTGGCAGCTGACTTATCCACAGAGACCTGGCAGGCCAGAAAGAGCTGGCATGATATTTTCAGAGCACTAAACGAGAAAAAACATGCAGCCAAGAATACTATATCCAGCTAGGCTATCACTGAAAATAGAAGGAGAGATTAAAAGCTTCCAGGACAAACAACAACTGAAAGAATTTGCAAAATACCAAACCAGCTCTACAGGAAATCTTGAAAGGGGTCCTCTAAGCAAAGAGAGAGCCTACAAGTGGTAGATCAGAAAGGAACAGAGACCATATACAGTAACAGTCACCTTACAGGCAATACAATGGCACTAAATTCATATCTCTCAATAGTTACCCTGAATGTGAATGGGCTAAATGCCCCTGTCAAAAGACACAGGGTATCAGAATGGATAAAAAAAACAAAACCCATCTATATGTTGCCTCCAAGAAACACATTTTTAAGCCCGAAGACACCTCCAGATTTAAAGTGAGGGGGTGGAAAAGAAATTTACCATGCTAATGGACATCAGAAGAAAGCAGGAGTGGCAATCCTTATATCAGATCAATTAGATTTTAAGCCAAAGACTATAATAAGAGATGAGGAAGGACACTATATCATACTCAAAGGGTCTGTCCAACAAGAAGATTTAACAATTTTAAATATCTATGCCCCCAATGTGGGAGCAGCCAACTATATAAACCAATTAATAACAAAATCAAAGAAACACATCAACAATAATACAATGATAGTAGGGGACTTTAACACTCCCCTCACTGAAATGGACAGGTCATCCAAGCAAAAGATCAGCAAGGATATAAAGGCCTTAAATGACACACTGGACCAGATGGACATCACAGATATATTCAGAATATTTCATCCCAAAGCAACAGAATACACATTCTTCTCTAGTGCACATGGAACATTCTCCAGAATAGATCACATCCTCGGTCCTAAATCAGGACTCAACCGGTATCAAAAGATTGGGATCATTCCCTGCATATTTTCAGACCACAATGCTCTAAAGCTAGAACTCAACCACAAAAGGAAGTTTGGAAAGAAACCAAATACATGGAGACTAAACAGTATCCTTCTAAAGAATGAATGGGTCAACGGGGAAATTAAAGAAGAATTGAAAAAAATCATGGAAACAAATGATAATGAAAACACAACGGTTCAAAATCTGTGGGACACAACAAAGGCAGTCCTGAGAGGAAAATATATAGCGGTACAAGCCTTTCTCAAGAAACAAGAAAGGTCTCAGGTACACAACCTAACCCTACACCTAAAGGAGCTGGAGAAAGAACAAGAAAGAAACCCTAAGCCCAGCAGGAGAAGAGAAATCATAAAGATCAGAGCAGAAATCAATGAAATAGAAACCAAAAAAAACAATAGAACAAATCAACGAAACTAGGAGCTGGTTCTTTGAAAGAATTAATAAAATTGATAAACCCCTGGCCCGACTTATCAAAAAGAAAAGAGAAAGGACCCAAATAAATAAAATCATGAATGAAAGAGGAGAGATCACAACTAACACCAAAGAAATACAAACTATTATAAGAACATACTATGAGCAACTCTACGGCAATAAATTTGACAATCTGGAAGAAATGGATGCATTCCTAGAGACATATAAACTACCACAACTGAACCAGGAAGAAATAGAAAGCCTGAACAGACCCATAACCAGTAAGGAGATTGAAACAGTCATTAAAAATCTCCAAACAAACAAAAGCCCAGGCCAGACGGCTTCCCGGGGGAATTCTACCAAACATTTAAAGAAGAACTAATTCCTATTCTCCTGAAACTGTTCCAAAAAATAGAAATGGAAGGAAAACTTCCAAACTCATTTTATGAGGCCAGCATCACCTTGATCCCAAAACCAGACAAGGATCCCACCAAAAAAGAGAGCTATAGACCGATATCCTTGATGAACACAGATGCGAAAATACTCAACAAAATACTAGCCAATAGGATTCAACAGTACATTAAAAAGATTATTCACCACGACCAAGTGGGATTTATTCCAGGGCTGCAAGGTTGGTTCAACATCCGCAAATCAGTCAATGTGATACAACACATCAATAAAAGAAAGAACAAGAACCATATGATACTCTCAATAGATGCTGAAAAAGCATTTGACAAAGTACAACATCCCTTCCTGATCAAAACTCTTCAAAGTGTAGGGATAGAGGGCACATACCTCAATATCATCAAAGCCATCTATGAAAAACCCACCGCAAATATCATTCTCAATGGAGAAAAACTGAAAGCTTTTCCGCTAAGGTCAGGAACACGGCAGGGATGTCCATTATCACCACTGCTATTCAACATCGTACTAGAGGTCCTAGCCTCAGCAATCAGACAACAAAAGGAAATTAAAGGCATCCAAATCGGCAAAGAAGAAGTCAAATTATCACTCTTCGCAGATGATATGATACTATATGTGGAAAACCCAAAAGACTCCACTCCAAAACTGCTAGAACTTATACAGGAATTCAGTAAAGTGTCAGGATATAAAATCAATGCACAGAAATCAGTTGCATTTCTCTACACCAACAGCAAGACAGAAGAAAGAGATATTAAGGAGTCAATCCCATTTACAATTGCATCCAAAACCATAAGATACCTAGGAATAAACCTAACCAAAGAGACACAGAATCTATACTCAGAAAACTATAAAGTACTCATGAAAGAAATTGAGGAAGACACAAAGAAATGGAAAAATGTTCCATGCTCCTGGATTGGAAGAATAAATATTGTGAAAATGTCTATGCTACCTAAAGCAATCTACACATTTAATGCAATTCCTATCAAAGTACCATCCATCTTTTTCAAAGAAATGGAACAAATAATTCTAAAATTTATATGGAACCAGAAAAGACCTCGAATAGCCAAAGGGATATTGAAAAAGAAAGCCAACGTTGGTGGCATCACAATTCCGGACTTCAAGCTCTATTACAAAGCTGTCATCATCAAGACAGCATGGTACTGGCACAAAAACAGACACATAGATCAATGGAACAGAATAGAGAGCCCAGAAAATAGACCCTCAAATCTATGGTCAACTAATCTTCGACAAAGCAGGAAAGAATGTCCAATGGTGTCCAAAAAAAAAAAGACAGCCTCTTCAATAAATGGTGCTGGGAAAATTGGACAGCCACATGCAGAAAAATGAAATTGGACCATTTCCTTACACCACACACAAAAATAGACTCAAAATGGATCAAGGACCTCAATGTACGAAAGGAATCCATCAAAATCCTTGAGAACACGGGCAGCAACCTCTTCGACCTCTGCCGCAGCAACATCTTCCTAGGAACAACGCAAAAGGCAAGGGAAGCAAGGGAAAAAAATGAACTACTGGGATTTCATCAAGATCAAAAGCTTTTGCACAGCAAAGGAAACAGTTAACAAAATCAAAAGACAACTGACAGAATGGGAGAAGATATTTGCAAACGACATATCAGATAAAGGACTAGTGTCCAGAATCTATAAAGAACTTAGCAAACTCAACACCCAAAGAACAAATAATCCAATCAAGAAATGGGCAGAAGACATGAACAGACATTTCTGCAAAGAAGACATCCAGATGGCCAACAGACACATGAAAAAGTGCTCCATATCACTCGGCATCAGGGAAATACAAATCAAAACCACAATGAGATATCACCTCACACCAGTCAGAATGGCTAAAATCAACAAGTCAGGAAATGACAGATGCTGGCGAGGATGCGGAGAAAGGGGAACCCTCCTACACTGTTGGTGGGAATGCAAGCTGGTGCAGCCACTCTGGAAAACAGCATGGAGGTTCCTCAAATGTTGAAAAATAGAACTGCCCTATGACCCAGCAATTGCACTATTGGGTATTTACCCTAAAGATACAAATGTAGTGATCCAAAGGGACACATGCACCCGAATGTTTATAGCAGCAATGTCCACAATAGCCAAACTATGGAAAGAACCTAGATGTCCATCAACAGATGAATGGATCAAGAAGATGTGGTATATATACACAATGGAATACTATGCAGCCATCAAAAGAAATGAAATCTTGCCATTTGCGACAACATGGATGGAACTAGAGCGTATCATGCTTAGCGAAATAAGTCAAGCAGAGAAAGACAACTATCATATGATATCCCTGATATGAGGAAGTGGTGATGCAACATGGAGGCTTAAGTGGGTAGAAGAATAAATGAAAGAAGATGGGATTGGGAGGAAGACAAACCATAAGTGACTCTTAATCTCACAAAACAAACTGAGGGTTGCCGGGGGGAGGGGGTTTGGGAGAAGGGGGTGGGATTATGGACATTGGGGAGGGTATGTGATTTGGTGAGTGCTGTGAAGTGTGTAAACCTGGTGATTCACAGACCTGTACCCCTGGGGATAAAAATATATGTTTATAAAAATAAAAAATTAAAAAAAAAAAAAAAAAAAAAAAAAAAAAAAAAAAAAAAAAAAAAGACAACATTAAGGGATGGCGGAATTGAAGTCCCAGAGCTAATCAGAAGTCCATTGATTTTGGAGGAAGAAAAAAAAAAAGAACAATGAAAAAGATGAATAAGTGAAGCCAAATGAGGCCAGAACCTATAAATTGAGACTTTAAGACAGGAAGTTCATAGCAAGGAAGACATATCTTGCTACTTAACACATTGATCTGATAGCTGAGAATAAACCATGACTGAGAGTACTAGCAACATGAACACACACATCCACACAAACACAAATATACACATGCCTGATGCAAGCACAGGATAAACATAACACATCTGCTAGAAATGAAACATCATCACCTTTCTGAAAGAAGCCATGTAAATGGAAAAAAAAACATTATTTTATGACTTCTAGTGATATACATCCTAGATTATTCCTCAGAAAAAAGTATAATGAAAGATATTTTTCTGTAGTCCTCAGTAAATCATTGTGGTGTTTTTTTTTTTCTGTTGATATGCTAAGTTGTAAAAAAGAATATCATACTGAGAAATATTCGCTTTAAGTCTCTCACATTTTTGGTGGGAAAGTGAATTGGTGCAGTCTGTGGAAAACACTATGAAGGCACCTCAAAAACTTAAAATAGGCATAACCATATGACCTAGTAATTCCACTACTGGATATTTACCCAAAGATAAGAAAACACTAATCCAAAAAGATATCTGTACCCCTGTATTTATCATTGCAGTAGCCAAGATATAGGAGAGGCTTAAGTGTCCATCAGGAGATGAATGGGTAAATAAGAACATACACATACATGCACACACACGCACACACACACACATCCATGAATACTACATGTGTGTGTGTGTGTTTGTGTGTGTGTGATTCGGTCCTAAAAACATTGAGATCTTACCATTTTTGATAACATGGATGGACTTGGAAGATATTATCCTAGGTGAAATGTATCAGGCAGGGAAATACAAATACCCTATAATTTCACTTATATGTAGAATCAAAAAAACAAAGCAAACACCAGAAACAGATTCATAAATACTGAGCACAAACGGGTGGTTGCCAAAGGAAAAGGGGGTGGGGAGGATAGGTGAAAAAGGTGAAGGGGATTAAAAGATACAAACTTTCAGTTATAAAATAAAGAAGTCATAGGTATAAAAAGCACTTAGGAAATATAGTGAATAATACTGTCATACTGTATATGGTGAGAGAGAGTGAATACACTTACCATGGTGAGCACTGTGTCATGTATGAAACTATGCAATGACTATGTTGTATACATGAAACCAATATAACAGTTATTTTTAAAAATTTTTTTAAAGATTTTATTAATTTATTTGAGAAAGAGAGAGAGAGAATACATCCTGGTGGAGAGGGGCAGAGGGAAAAGCAGATTCCCCTATGATCAGGGAGCCCGACAAAGGACTTGATCCCAGGACCCCAGGATCAGGACTTGAGCTGAAGGCGGATGCTTAACAGACTGAGCCACCCACTTGCCCCCAATAAAACGTTTTATGACAACTATACTTTAATAACAAATTTTTAATTAAAAGATAAATGAGGGGAAAAAGAAATAGTCCATTTATGTGCCTTTTAAAAGAGCATGATTATTTTAATTAAACATATAGATGCAAAATACAACATTTCAAGTGATGAAGAACTTACACAGGTGACAACACTGTATGCACTTCATGTTGTATAAATATGAACTTCTGTGCAGTACTTACACATTCAAACTTTCTGATCTTGGGAAGGTCTACAAGCATGTCATAGTGTATGATAAAGGATTTAATAAATATAAAAGTCACTACTTCCTCCACCATATTACACTTGATTGCAATCAGCATGTTACAACCACAGGCTAATTATAAAACGTCAAATGTTTCATCTGCTTTTCTAGCATAGCTCTGTGCCGCATCTGTGGTCACTGGCCCATTGAACATAAATTTTAATTCCTTTTATGTTCCATTTGAATCTGAATTACGCAGTTGATGCTAAACTATACCAGAATTAAAACTCCCTTGTAGATAACTTGTCTGGTGAACTATTTTCAGGGACATGATTTCCCAAACATCTCTCGCATCACTCATGCAAATGAGCAATACTTCTGTGAAACTTGTTCTGCTTGCGTTTCTAGAATTTCAATTCTAAGGTATTATAGAATACAACAAAGGAGGTAGCCATGAATTCATATTCTTCACTATTCTTGATAATAATTATTTGACTGGACAAGAAATGGGATATCTAAGATAATGGATTTTGATGTTTGTTGATATAAAAGTCATCGACTATTATGGAAAGCTTTATTTTCCTTATGTTATTCTACTCTTCTAGCTTGTCAGCGACAGCTATTTTCATGAATTAGATGTTTACACATCCAGTCCAGATATTTAAATATTTGATGCAAATATGTACCATCAATTTAGTCAATATTTATTGGCTATCTACTCTATGTTGGGTACTGGTGAGGAAATAAAACCAAGTCTCTATGTTCAGGGCGCTTTTAGTGAATCCCTTATATCTACTTAAGTAGTTGGCTACTGATTGTTACTATGCCCTGGACATACGTATTTTTTTATTTAATTTCAATTTTCCTGAGTAATTTTAAATTAAGTGTATATCTTGAAAACACTGTATAGGTTTTGTGTTTATATAAATAATCTATTTCTATATTTCCTTCACCTATTTTTGGCTGCTCCCCTAACCCTTACCCCATCTCTGATATAAAAATTTCAGATCTCTATGATGTACACCGTGAAACTAATAGGATATTTTATGTAAATCATACTTCAATAAAAAAAGCTCAGGTCATGATCCCAGCGTCCTGGGATCGAGCCCCATATCGGACTCCTGCTCGGCGGTGAGCCTTCTTCTCCCTCTCCCACTTGGCCTACCTGTATTCCCTCTCTAGCTGTGTCTCTCTCTGTCAAGTGAATAAATAAAATCTTTAAAAAAAAAAAAACCTATCTGTTAATTAGTCTATTGCTTTTTAAATGGAATTCTAGTTCTTAAGTGCTTTTATGTTAAAATATTTGAAATTTAAAATGGTATTTTAAGCTCTTTAATTTCTTTGTCTTTTGACTTGTCTTCATTAGTTTCTTTATTTGACTTGACCCCACTCTTTTCCATTTTTTCATCTGTGCTTGCTGCTGTAGGTACACCTTTATTTTTTTTGTTTGTTTGTTTGTTTTTAGGTTTTTGCACTATCCAAATGTAAAAGTCAAATATTCTAGTTCTATTATGATGATGATTACTATTATATTTTTACAATGTATACCCCCAAAAGTTTAAAGTAATCAATATGTTTGCCTGCTTCCACAAAATGTAAGACCTTGAAGACTCTGACTATTGCTGTTACTGATTGACTTCCCTCATGCGAATCTGGTCCACTATTTTAATTCCTTTTGTTTGGCTCATCACGAATCATCTTACTTTTACAGTCAATACTTATCTAGGCTTAACAACATATTTTCCTCACAGTTTATTTCCTCAATTGGTATATTATTTGTATTTTATTTTCCACTGAAGTTGCTCTTGAGTATTCCATATGCCTAAATCTGGGATTTATACCTATAGAAGTTTATATTTCCCTCTTTCTAGAGGACCTATGATTTAATCTGTTATGAATATTTGTCTCATTAATTAGTTTTGTCAGGTACCCTATTATATGACAATAAAGCAGCTCTGGCTGACTCCCAGCTTTGTGCTGTTTTCTTTTTCTCTAGCACGTGACTGTAGGATGGTTATACTTTCTCTTATGACTTCAAGGGAACTCAAAGAACACAAGCCAGTAGATGAAGTGTTCTCCAAAATATCAGGAGCTCCCATTCTCCCTCAGTTATTTGGAGTATCTTGTTATTATTGTTGTTGTTTAATATTATTTGCACATAAGAATTCTAAAGTTTGTTGCAAGAAGTTTTCTGTCAATTCAAAATTTAATGTAAATAGAAATAAAATAGTAAAATAGTGCATCTGGTCTTAGTTCCCCTTAAAGTGGGATTCTATAAAATTTGCATACTAAATCTGAATTCAAGTTTAGCCTGTACCACTACGTAAATCTGAAAACTTGGTTGAGTTACTCAGTATTTCTGAGCAGCAGTATCCTTGTCCATAAAATTAAAGAGTCTGGACTAGGGTATTCTCTATTTTAATCTGCAAACTTCAAAATCCTAGGAAATTAAATTTATATCAGAACAGCCAGGAAAAAATGGAAATGCTTTCCTTAATCTGATATATTTACAAAGCAAAAGCATGTCCTAGAATTTCACATGGAAGGAGCTGGAGCATCTTGTTTGAGCCTCTCCATTGGTGGATGACTATAGTGAAGTTCTGTGAGGTTAAATCATCTCTTCAGATAGCTTCTGTGAGAAAGACAGGACTGGAATTTTATCTTTTCTAAGTTTTAATATAATGATCTTTCTTTTGTATTGTTGTTTTCCATCTTAGACAATCCTTAAGTTTTTTTATAAATGATATATACTTATAGTTACTTGTTGGGAAGATTATATACAGTTAAGTTCCCATTCACTATGAAAACTGAGTACATAATTTCCAATCTGTGTTAAATGAAACTTTAACATTCTAGGAGTCATTTTTTTAGTAGATTTAAGTCTTATGGAAATATTTATTTTTTATGTATGTGATGTGTTTCTGAATCTGGGTTCTTCATCTTCACATATTATCTCCACTATTCCTTGAAAAGCTATGTTGGTTTTTTGTTTGTTTGTTTGTTTGTTTGTTTTGTTTTTACCAGTATCCATCTCAAATCACAAAGTTAAGAGCATTTATTATTGTTTTTTTGCTAAAACAGTTTATATCTTAGATCTTAATGATAAACAATATTTCAGGGATTAAAGAGAATATCACTGCCCTTTTAACTACTTCAACTCAACTATTTTACGCTTCTCTATGGGTATTGACTTTTCAACATAAAACTTCTAAAATATGTCAGTTTTGGAAGAAGTGTGAACCATAGGAAAGCAGAAGGAAACTAGAAAAAGACAAGAACAAAAAAATCACCCATAAATTTTAAGTCTAGAGGAGCCACATCTTCTTTCTTTGCATGGGTATCCCTTTATTTGCATACATGTATGTGAACTTGTATATGAGATATATACATCTAATTTTCTATATAATTATTTCTCAAATGGCTGCATAGTGAAAGTACTGTTCAAAGTTGTTTTTTTTTATTATACTCTAAGACTATTCCCCACCTCTGCATCAATGTTTTATTATATATTTTTATTTCCTATTACCTATAACTCCTATTTGTATATATAATTATTCCTATATACCTTTATTATGTCATCTATGAGATCTCCTTTATTTCCTATTGTAATGATCTGTATCTTTTGAGGGGGGGTTGGGTCATTTATCTCATCCACAAGAATGTAAACTTCATGAAAGCAGGAACCTGGTATGTCATTCTTATTTACTGCTGGCAAGTTGTAGGCTCTTAGTAAATATTTATTAAATAGAAAACATAAACTATATATTAAGATAATTGGGTATTAACCAAATTGTGTAAATGAAAAGAGAAGTGTATTTTAAATCGATGACTACATATTAGCAACAACGCATCCCCACAAAAATAATTTCCATTTTTGCTTATAGCAGGTTTTAATACATTTAAATACAACAACATTAAGCGTGTATTTTTAGACAATGGGAATTATTTAAATGAACCATCCAAAAAAGTTACAAATAATGACTATTTTGGTATCCTTAATAAAGGACATGTACTTTTAAGTTGTCACTTGGTTTATGGAAAATAATTTCAGGATAGTTCCATTTTGATCTGCTATTTACTGCAATTAATATTTACTGCTATTATCAATTTTATTAAAATATTAGCCCAGTCTTCTAAGTTTAACACTTAACCACAATCTCATGTATTTTTTTTGCATTTTTATATTTTACTTTGGCTGTCTAAGCATAATCATTTTTAAAACAAAAATGCCAGCAAAGAGGAACAACACTGAACACTCAGTTGTACAGAATTTTCAGGATTCTCAACATCTTTCAAGATATAGAATAACTGTCAATGTACTAAACAAATGATTTTGGGTGGCAGTGGAATTTGTTCAAGAGAATTTGTCAATTGATTTATTTATTTATGAGCTCATCCCTGATAGATGTGGCTGTGCATAATTTCTGAGAGCATGTTGAAGTACATAATGTGTGTTGCCTTTTCAGAAAGCCAGTTTGCCCTACAAGGAATCTATATTTTTATCCTGCTCTGAGAGGTGCTGATTCTGTCACTCAGTGCCTTTATGCATAAACATTTTGTGGTTCCTAAAAATATGTACTATGCAAACTTTCAGCAATAATTTATGAAGAAAAGAAACATTTCCAGCTTGTTTGAAAATAGAATAGACAGTAAAAGAAAAAAAAATGTGCCTATAGACAAAGCACATAAGGACTGTACAGGATAGATTTCTAAGAAACAAATACTGATCCCTTGGGTGATGCCAGAGCTGTTTTTGCAGAGCAGCCAGAAAATAACCATGAAAACAATCCCAAATATCTGAATCAGCAGCAATTTTACTCTATGCCCTTACAACTTAACAAAGAGACTTTTAATAACACTGTGAATCTACTCTAAGATCAACTTCTCCATCTACTGGCTGAAGGTCAAATTTTTATTCTTATTAGTTATAAAAATCATGAATTTATTTATGTGTGTTCTTGTGAATGAGTTTTCCATGATGAATACCTTATTAACTAAAGACATAATTTACTCTCTTTTTAAAAGATTTATTTATGTATTTGAAAGAGAGAGAGAGAGAGAGAGAACGGGAGGGAGTATGTGAGTGGGAGGAGGGGCAGAGAAAGAGAATCTCAAGCAGAGTCCCCACTGAGACTCCCATCACCCATGACATGACCTGAGCTAAAACCAAGATTGGACACTTTAACGACTTTGCCTCCCAGGCACGTCTGTAACTTACTCTCCTTATTATTTATTTTTATTTCTTTTCAGCGTAACAATATTCATTGTTTTTGCACTACCCCCAGTGCTCCATGCAATCCGTGCCCTCTCTAATACCCACCACCTGGTTTCCCCAACCTCCCACCCCCCGCCTCTTCAAAACCCTCAGATTGTTTTTCAGAGTCCATAGTCTCTCATGATTCACCTCCCCTTCCAATTTACCCCAACTCCCTTCTTCTCTCTAACTCCCCTTGTCCTCCATGCTATTTGTTATGCTCCACAAATAAGTGAAACCATATCATAATTGACTCTCTCTGCTTGACTTATTTCACTCAGCATCATCTCTTCCAATCCCGTCCATGTTGCTACAAAAGTTGGGTATTCATCCTTTCTGATGGAGGCATAATACTCCGTAGTGTATATGGACCACATCTTCCTTATCCATTCATCCGTTGAAGGGCATCTTGGTTCTTTCCACAGTTTGGCGACTGTGGCCATTGCTGCTATAAACATTGGGGTACAGATGACCCTTCTTTCAGTACATCTGTATCTTTGGGGTAAATACTCAGTAGTGCAATTGCAGGGTCATAGGGAAGTTCTATTTTTAATTTCTTGAGGAATCTCCACACTGTTTTCCAAAATGGCTGCACCAACTTGCATTCCCACCAACAGTGTAAGAGGGTTCCCCTTTCTCCACATCCCCTCCAACACATGTTGTTCCTGTCTTGCTAATTTTGGCCATTCTAACTGGTGTAAGTTGATATCTCAATGTGGTTTTAATTTGAATCTCCTTGATGGCTAGTGATGATGAACATTTTTTCTTGTGTCTGATAGCCATTTGTATGTCTTCATTGGAGAAGTGTCTGTTCATATCTTCTGCCCATTTTTTTTTATCATCAGAAGTTATTATCAACTGTTATATGCCAATAAGCTGAACAACCTAGATGAAATGGATGCATTCCTGCAAAACTATAAACTCCCAAAATTGAACCAGGAAGAAACTGACAACCTGACTAGACTAGTAACGAGATTAAAGCAGGGATCAAAACCTCCCAAAAAGCAAGAGCCCAGGACCTGATGGATTCCCTGGGGAATTCTACCAAACTTTCAAAGAAGAAATAACACCTATTCTCCTAAAGCTGTTTCAAAAAATTGAAGCAGAAGGAAAACTTCCAGACTCTTTCTATGAAGCCAGCATTACCTTCCCGCCGAGGAGAGAGCCCGATGTAGGACTCGATCCCAGGACCCTGAGATCATGACCTGAGCCAAAGACAGAGGCTTAAACCACTGAGCCACCCAGGCACCCCAATCTTACTCTCTTTAAATTACAATGACATGGGGCGCCTGGGTGGCTCAGTAGGTTAAGCCTCTGCCTTTGGCTCAGGTCATGATCTCAGGGTCCTGGGATCGAGCCCCACATCGGGATCTCTGCTCAGCAGGGAGCCTGCTCCGCCCCCCCCCCCCCGCCCTTTGCCTGCCTCTCTGCCTACTTGTGATCTCTCTGTCAAATAAATAAATAAAATCTTTTAAATAAATAAATAAATAAATAAATAAGTTCCAATGACCTTTAACTCCAAGAATCACAAACTACATTTTTAAAACAATATTAGTATTGAAAACAATATTATTACCTTAAAGAATAAATCAAGCTGATCATTTGAATTGTTTTTGAAAGTTATCAAGTTTATCATGATTAAATGATTTTATCTCTTTCTTCTCAACCATAAACTGCTTACATTGGCTGTTGAGGAATTTCTTGGTGTATTGGCATATAGAAAGTTCATCTCTACTTGCTCAGTTTTACAGGCACTTATGGTATCACACTTTAGAGTCTCATTATGGATTTTTTTGCTCCATCTGTTTTCAAACAGCAGTCAAATTGACAGACGATCTTACTCAGAGAATCTTAAATTTCAACTTGGAAATCAGATTAAGAAATTAATAGAAACCAAAAACTTAATGCTAACCACATATTAGCAAGTTGAGTTTAATAAGAAAAAATGTTTGGCAAACTGAAAATTGTATTAAATGAAGGAGTGTGTAAGGCAGACATTCCTCACAGCGAACTCTTGGTTCCTAAGAATTTTACAAGATTTATTACTTAGTCTATCAGCTACTTACATGTTTTTTACAAATTTTCTATATATGTTATATCTCACCTGTCTTAAACAATATATCCTTGTCCTGCTCACTAATCCTAAGTGTTTGAAACTATAGATTGTCATCATTTGGATGCCTTAACTGCCAACACAAAGGAGTCTCACATTTCACAAATCTGTTCTCTTACAGAAATAGGACCTTGCTGACTACTCTGACTTCTCTAATTCTTCTATCCTATTAAGGTGCTTTTCTGAAAGACTTTTTCTGTATGTATATATATATTTGTGTTTATGTGACCATAATGTGATTGAACTTTCTGTAGTTCAGAATATTCCAGCCGTGATGGATGGGGATCATGTTCCTTTCTGGAAGTCCTTCCTCTTCTCTGTTTCCCTGGAACTCCTCTGGAGGCATGTCATTGCACTCACACACCATTCCGGGGTGCCTTTCTCACACCTTCTCTCTGCACTGCCGTTGCTCATCCCCAGTTTTCTGGGTTGTATCACTTAAAAACTCCCATTGCCAAGCCCAATTTTCACTCCGATCACCAAAGGATGCTTTCTACCACTTCTGAATTCCGTCATCTTTCTTCAGGTGTTTCCGTCTAATATCTCAGCTCTTCCTCTTAGCTCTGCTCATGGAATCACCTCTGCATCAGTGTCCAGGGTGCTGCTTGCCATGGCTTGCCAGCAGACACTTTGCTACTCCAAAGACTCAGTGCTCCCTTCCATGAATCTGAGAGAATACAGTGGTCCCTACTGTATTCACGGACCATTAGATGCCACATCACTGAGACTTAAAACACATATAATCATTTTTTTAACATATCTATGCTACAGTTGTGGTTGGAGCTGGACAGAATGAGCAATTTACATATAATATACACAGAACTATTCCTTGCATAAGGTGCTCAGGTCCTGGTCCTATGATTAGATTATAACCCAGATTCTTTTTTTCCCTGGTGAATTTTCACACAGAAATCCTATAGACCTCACTCCTATTCCTTTGTAGGACCCACCACTAATACAAGCCTACTGGACTTGTCTTTATACATGCAAATCCTAGCCAGCCAGCTTTTTTGAATGCTCTTTTTAGGATTTTTCCTCAGTTCTTGTTTAAATCAGTGGATGCTGATCTTGAAGAGAAGGGGTGCCAAACTACATTTATGATGTCTACTACAAACATAATTATTTTTATAAACTATGATTGTGGTATACATGTGTAGTGGGCATGACGTTCTTTAAGCGATGGGTTCCTTGAAATAGTACAGGAGATTGACTGAGAGAGTTTATTGCCATGGTATTAAATGTTTTCACACAAATTCCAGTAAGCACTATGAGAAGATGTCAGTTCCATGAAAAAGATGGTAACAGAGAAGATACTTTAGATTTGGGGCAGGAGAAGAGAAGACCTCTTGAAGAAAGTGTTTTTTGAGCCAAGTCCCCTTGAGTCAGTGAAGAATGAAGCAGACACACTTCAAGTAAAGGAAATAATATATGAATATCTGTGAATACAATAAAGCCTCTGCATCATTCAAAAAATTACAATAAGAGATATGTGAGTAAAGCAAAATGGGTGAAAGGGCACAGTGGAGCATTATGAGGTTGGTCCATGAGCACTAGAGATTAAGAATGTCAATGAAAATGTGCAACATAACAAAAAGATATATCATAATTGAAAGAACCTTGATGCCCAACAGATGAATGGATAAAGAAGATGTGATATATATATATATACATACATATACACACACACACACACACACACACACACACACACACACATACACAAAGGAATACTATGCAGCCATCAAAAGAAATGAAATCTTGCCATTTGCGATGATGTGGATGGAACTAGAGGGTATTATGCTTAGCAAAATAAATCAGTCGGAGAAAGACAACTATCATATCATCTCCCTGATATGAGGAAATGGAGATGCAACGTGGGAGGCTTGGGGGGTAGGAAAAGAATAAATGAAACAAGATGGGATTGGGAGGGAGACAAACCCTCATGGTTTGAGACTCTTAATCTCATAAAACAAACTGAGGGGGGCCGGGGGAAGGGGGATAGGGAGAGGGTGGTGGGGTTATGGACGTTGGGGAGGGTATGTGCTATGGTGAGTGCTGTGAAGTGTGTAAATCTGGCCATTCACAGACCTGTACCCCTGGGGCTAATAATACATTATATGTTTATTAAAAAATATTTTTTTTTAAAAAAGAAACAAAATAGAAGGTAATTCTATCATCTAAGTTTATTTTATTAAGACTTTTATTTCTGAAGCAGTTTTAGGTTCATAGCAAAATTGAAGGGAAGGTGCAAACATTTTCCAAATACCCCCTGCTTTGGATTATGCAATACCCTACCCCATTATCAGCATCCTCCACCAGAGCAGTACATTTTTTACAAAAGATGAACTTACATGGACACATCGTAATCACCCAAAGTCCATAGTTTACAGTTTTCTGTGCGAGTTGTATATTCTGTGGGTTTTGACAAATATATTATGACATGTAGCCATCATTATAGTTATCATACAGAGTATTTTCACTGCCCCAAAAGTCCTCTGTGCTCTGCCTATTCATCCCTCCCTGCTCCCTAATCCCTGGCAACTAACTGATCTTTTTTTTTATTTTTTTTTTATTATTTTTTTTATTTATCAGAGAGAGAGGGCGAGAGAGCAAGCACAGACAGACAGAATGGCAGGCAGAGGCAGAGGGAGAAGCAGGCTCCCTGCCGAGCAAGGGGCCCGATGCGGGACTCGATCCCAGGACGCTGGGATCATGACCTGAGCCGAAGGCAGCTGCTTAACCAACTGAGCCACCCAGGCGTCCCCTAACTGATCTTTTTATTGTCTCCATAGTTTTCCTTTTTTCCAGAATGCCATATAGTTGTAAGCATACAGCATGTAGCCTTTTCAGAATGGCTTCTTTCACTTAGTAATATGCATTTAAGGTTCCTTTATGTCTTTCCATGGCTTGGGAACTCATTTCTTTTCAGCACTGAATAATATTCCATTGTCTGGCTGTACCATAGTTTATCCATTTACCTACTAGAGGGCACTGTGGTTACTTGCAAGTTTTGTCAATTATGAATAATGCTGCTACAAACACCATAGGAAGGCTTTTGTATGAACTTAAGTTTTCAACTACTTTGTGTAAATACCAAGGAGGGTGATTGCTAGATCTTACAGTGAGAGTATTTTAGTCCCATCAGCAACATATGAAAATTTTTGTTTTTCCATATCCTCACCAGCATTTGGTGTCAGTGTTCTGGATTTTGGCCATTCTAATAGGTGTGTTATGGTATCTAATTTTTTTTTTTTTTAAAGATTTTATTTATTTATTTGACAGACAGAGATCACAAGTAGGCAGAGAGGCAGGCAGAGAGAGAGAGAGAGAGGAGGAAGCAGGCTCCCTGCAGAGCAGAGAGCCCGATGTGGGGCTCGATCCCAGGACCCTGGGATCATGACCTGAGCCGAAGGCAGCGGCTTTAACCCACTGAGCCACCCAGGCACCCGGTATCTAATTTTTTATTTAATTTGTACTTTCCTGGTACAATAACATTATGTTAAAGAGAATCTTTTAATGTGTTTATTTAACATCTGTATATCTTCTTTGGGAGGTGCCTGTTAGGGTCTTTGGCTCATCTTTTAATCAGGTTCTTTGCTTTCTTATTGTTGAGTTTTAACTGTCCTCCAGCAAATATCTTTTGCAATTATTTTCTTGAGTTTATGGCTTGTCTTTTTATTCTCTTGACATTGTTTTTCTCAGAGCAAGTTTTTTATTTTAATGCAATCCAGTTTATAAATTATTTCTTTTATGGGTTGTGCCATTATTGTTATACCTAAAAAGTCATTGCCTTAATAAGATCATCTAGGTTTTCACCTCTGTTATCTTCTGGTTGTTTTATAGTTTTGCATTTGATTTTTTGGTCTACGATCCATTTTGAGTTAGTCTTTGTGAAGGGTGTAGGGTTTATATCTTCTTCTTCTTCTTCTTCCTCTTCCCCTCTCTCCTCCCTTTTCCCCTCCTCCTCCTCTTTTCTTCTTCTTCTTTGCATGTGGATATCCAGTTGCTCCAGCACCAAATTGAAAACACTATCTTTACTCTATTATATTGCTTTTATTCATTTATCAAAAATCAAAGGGGCAGCTGGGTGGCTCAGTCAGTTGAGCATCCAACTCCTGGTCTCAACTCAGGTCATGATCTCAGGGTCATGAGATGGAGTGCTCAGCAGGGGAGTCTGCCCGGGATTCTTCTCCCTCTCCTTCTGCCCAGTTTGCTTGTGTACATGCACTCTCTGTCAAATAACTAAATACATCTTTTAAAAAATCAGCTGACTATATTCATGTAAATCTGTTTCTGGGCTCTCTATTCTATTTCTTTGATCTGTTGGTTTATTCTTTCACCAATATCACACTGTCTTTTTTTACAGAGAGAGGGAAAGAGAGAGAGAGGAGGGGCAGAGGGAAAGGGAGAGAAGGAATCTTAAGCAGGTTCTGTGCCCAGACAGAAGCCTAATGTGGGCCTCCATCTCACAACCCAGAGATTATGACCTGAGCTGAAATCAAGAGTCAGAAGCTTAATCTGTTGAGCCACCCAGACTCCCCTCAGTACCACACTGTCTTGATTTTATAGCTTTATAGTAAGTCTTGAAATGGGGTAGTGTCAGCCTTTCAACTATGTTCTCCTGCTTTAATATTGAATTGCTTATTCTGAGTCTTCTGCCTTGTTAGTTGAGTATTTTTAAATAACTTATTGGAATCAAATGGAGAAACATGTACTATAACTAAGAAAAAATAGCTCAGAAAAGAATTTGAAGTTTTTATATATATATTTAAACTATATTATAAAATGAGTAAAGTTCTGATTCCATATTTGTATTTAGTTATTCTGAATCTACTACTGTTATTGGTTAATTGGACCCATTAAACTTATTTTACTACCAAAAGAACATATTACTTGTTATTATAGATAGGTATCTCAAATTATCATGAATTCTTGGTGATTATGATAGGCAAGATTTTAGAATCTTGTTAGCATCCTGAATAAAAATAATATGGGTGGAAAACAAAATAATGTAAAATGTTAAGTTATAAGTAAAGTATACCTAAGAGAAATAAAGAGATCAATCACAAAGGAAAGACTATAAATAGTTAATAATGGTTTTAAAAAGCTCAAACTGATGGGGTACCCAGGTGGCTCAGTGGGTTAAAGCCTCTGCCTTTGGCTCAGGTCATGATCCCAGGGTCCTGGGATCAAGCCCAGAATAGGGCTTTCTGCTCAGCAGGGGCCTGCTTCTCCCCCACCTCCCTCCTGCCTCTCTGCTTACTTGTGATTTCTGTCAAATAAATAAATAAAATCTTTAAAAAAAATAAAATTAAAACCATGATTTGATTTTTTTTTTAAGTTTTAAAAAGATAATTCTTGGCATGCGTGGGTGGCTCAGTTGGTTGTGTCTGACTTTCTTTCGGCTCAGGTCATGATCTTGGTGTTGTGGGATTGAGTCCACATCAGACTGTGCACTCAACGTGGGGTCTCTTTTTAAGATTCTCTCCCTCTCCCTTCTCCTTTACTTCTTTCCCCACTCGCACTCTCTAAAATAAATAAATAAAATCTTAAAAAAATATATAATAAAAAAAAAGGTTATTCTCCATGCTTTGTGAATAAGAGGAATCTCATATCCTGATGAATTATTATTTCTTAAACCATTTTCAGAGAGCAGAAGACAGCTGCTTTAAAATTCATGTCATGAGCCATTAAAAATATTTTTCTAACAATCTACCCAAGATAAAAAAAAAAAAAGTGTGCATAGATTTATACGTGAAGACTTTCATCAGTGTGGGTCCTTTAGGATTCGTTATCAGCATCATGGGGAATGTTTCAGGAGTTTGTAAACAGTTTCAGAAGAAAGGAAAAGTGAAGCAGACCGAGATTTAAAGCAATTAAAGAGCCTTTGAAAGAATATTTTCAAAAATTCAGGGACTGTGGCTCATATTTCTAGGGCAGTGTTTTCGAACTTTAAAGTCCCCATGAATCATCTTGAGATCTTGTTAAGAGCAAATTGTGATTCAATAGGTCTAAGAAGGACCTGAGATTCTGTATCTCTAACAAGGCCCCAGGTGGTGCTGAGGCTGTGTTCTCACTGCATTTAGTAGCGAGGTCTAGAGAACATATATGCGAGAGGGGATGACTGTGAGGCTACTTTTATACTTACCAGACTCTTTTATTTTTAAATTGAAGAATATAATTAATATGTAATTTATGGACAGGGAATATGAGTTAAATACTCTTATTTAGTGTTAAAATGATACAATCACTGGCATGTTGTTTATATACTCTTACTGAGGTTTTTTCAAGTGTTCCCTTTAGTGATTTCATAGCTGTTGTGCCTACATAAAATACACCCGTGAAGACATCGCATTTATAGATGAGATGACATTTGCAGAGTTGTCTTAAGTATTTTGAATTCACCTGCCTTTACACAGAATCAGTAACTAAGGAAACATGGCACGGAGAAGAAGTCCCAGAAAGTGCAACTCTTTAACCGAGTAAAGTGGAGGAACAGTCAGGAAGGAGAGTGGGGATTAAAGAGCTGAGACTTTATAATGATTGAAATGTTTTAAAAACAAGATTGTCTGACCACAAAGAGAGAGATTGCAAAAGTTAGATAAGAAAATTAATGTTTCAATGTGCAGCTGCCATTCATGTCCTTCGGATCAACCCCAACTCTCGGACACTGTGCCGAGTTTCCATCCTTGTATGGAAGCTTCATTTTAAAATTTAAAAAGTATAAAAATTAGACATTTGCAGAGATTGTGGAAAGAAGAAGGGAAACCAAAAGCAAAAGTCTTGACTAATTCATCATTTTTACAAAGATTCTTTCATAAGAATTTACATTAACTATAATATTACCATAATATAACTATAATATTATATCTCTGTGCTCAAAGAAAATCATGGGATGAATCAAAACAGTATTTACAAGTGAATAATTAGAGTCAATTATGTTACTAAACCAATGGCGTGAGCAATTTTAATTTGAATTAACATTGCAGATATCTTTTTTTTTTATTGTTTCAAAGATATCCTTTGGTCAGTATTTATAGCTTCTTTTTTTTGTTTTGTTTTTGTTTTATTTAGTTACCAAAGGAGAATGAAATTAGTGTTCTCTCATTGAAAAGCATTCATTACTAAAATGCTCATTTTAACACAGTTTTGCATAAAACTGTTACTTAATTCACAGTGAGACATTTACTCTTAATTTCACATAAATCGCTATACTGGTTCATCGTGGTGCTATAGATTGTCTATTAGATATGTTCACTTAGAATGTAGAGGTTGATATATTTGTTAATTTGATATTCTTGAAGACTACAAGGCATATGGTTCCACATTCACAGTAACTGAATTCAGATGTACCAAATGCTGACAAAAAAGCTCCTGAGATTACTACATGACCTGGGAATTGAACATAATCATCAAACAATGCCTACAGACTCATCACAGCAGAATACTCTACCACCTGGCCTCTTGACCCTTAAAGGAGGCTTTGCCAAGAGGAGGCTGAGGCTGCCAACTAACATTTAAATGGACATTCTGAAGAAGATTTAACCTACTGTTACGAAATTATTTCTTCATTATCTGGCACTAAGGAATTGAAAACACTGAGGAAGTGTTCTGCCTTTTTTTTTTTTTTTTAAATTTTCAGAGGACTTTACTACCATTAAGAAATTACTGTTCCCTATTTTTTTTGTGTGTTAAATAAAAATCATACTCATTTTACATGAAAAATCAGAGATTAAGAGATTTACTCATTTACCATAGCTAAAATGAAATCCTATAAAGGAAATTAACCTGGCTACATTTTAATACTGTATCTCAAATGATAAATTGCTTATTTGTGAGGTGTTTTATTATTCTAAAGGAAACTTTTTTTTTCACTGTCCTAAAGCAATGGTACATAAAATGAGTGTGTTTACTCTTTTTTTTTAATTTTTTATTTTTTATAAACATATATTTTTATCCCCAGGGGTAAAGGTCTGTGAATCACCAGGTTTACACACTTCACAGCACTCACTCTGCGCTGACAATTGACAAGCATGATTCTACTTATAAAACAAACTAAAAGGACAGAGATTTGCAGGTAACACTTACCACTCGCATATGAAATGAAGTGTTGTATATCCTCAACCATCTAACCCAAAGCTGGAACTTTTTGAGGAAGGAATTTTAAAAATTATTTCTATCTGTTAATCAATAAATGTTTGTTATGATTCTGCATATAGAATTATCTATACTTACAATATATGATCTATCATAGTTTAATGACCACTACTTAAAAATGCAAATTATTTGCATTAAAATGAAATGTTGGCCAATATTAACACTATTGAATGGTTTTTTTAAATATTTTTTTTTTATTTTTAAAGAGTATTCAACAATTAGCTTTATCTGTGGTTATGGACTTCTGCCAGATCAGAATATCAATAAAGCTTGTTAAATCAAAATTTAGATTATTGAGATATTTTATTATTTATTTTTGTTGAATTTTCTATGATAAAATGTAAATAGAATCTTGACCATACCTCTCAAATTTTCATCTTTTATTTCAAGTGTGCCTTTGTTCTTATCTAATAAGCTTTCAAAATGAAATAACAAGCCTGAATAAACAAGTGAGCATATATTTTTAGAAAGTTAATATTTAGAGATTTCAAAAGATTGTTTACCTTTGAAATATCTGGAAAAAGTTATTTTAAATTTTTATGTATTTAAACGTTTTCTGTTTGATTTTGATTTGATTTTGCACTGAGTCTTCTCTAGAAAACTAGAACTATAAATCAAATGCCATGTCCTCCTACATGTAGAGACATTTAAGATACCAATTAAACTTCTCTTTATCTTTATATAACCCTCAGTTATTGGCTGTAAAAGCATGTGGAAATGAGATGTATGTAATTGTTTGCATCTTTTAGGAAAATACAATCAAGTAGGGAGTCACGACCTTTGATGTCATAATTCAAACAAAATGCAAAAGAAAAGAGACTTTTGGGAGAGAGAGATGGTGTGGAGAGAGGAAGAAGGAGGAAGAAGAGAAGAAAAAAGAAGAGGAAGAGGAGGGGACAGGACAGGGAAGAGAAGAGAGCTATCACATCTGCCTCAGTTAGTCATTGTAATATTTATGAAGGAAGCATCATTTGATCTGATTTGGGAAGGACCACACCTTAAAAAAGAAAGCATGGAAACTCTTCCAAGTAGCATTAAAAATCATGACAATGATCTGGGACTGAACAAGCTCTGAAGTGTCCCATAATACTAAGTCCCAACCTGCGTGTCCTCTATGTCTTCGCAAACTTGCACACCCCATGAAGATGAACCACAGAGTCCTTTTTGTCAATAAGCCAACAAACCTTTCTTGAACTATTATTTCGTATATAAAATATTGCCGGGCATTCTAAAAAAGACAAACACTAAACATTGTTCTTCCCTTTAAGGAGTTAAGAATTTAGCTGACAACTAAAGTGCCAACAGACTAAAGCAGTTGGAAGCCAAATTTCAATGCAAATGGTTTCATAGATTCTGATTCCAGAAGCCGTAGGGTCTAAACCAGTAGTATCTTTTGAATATTATTACAGCTAAATCTCAAATTGGAAGTGTGGAAAGATAATAAAGAGTGTCAATCTCACTGCTTGTCTATAGGTAATATATTAAATTGAGTCTCAGAAAAAGATGCTGTATAGCCCACCTAAGATTCAATAGTAACTAGAAATTTAAGAGTTTCTGTAAGTGACATTGTAGAATAGATACATTTGAAACTATGATCTCTACTTCTTTACAATTTTTCTGTAGATACATTTTCGTTTCTGTACCTTCTCTTTTCATTATGATTTACTGAATCTAATTCTTCAATTGGGGAAGCAGCTCACATTAATGGTTAAGTCTTTGTTAGTAAATGTCACCATATGCACCATTTTAAGATTAGCACTTTACAATGACAATGACCTATCATGAATACAAGATTAGAGAAGTCATGTACCTCATAATACTTGTTTTCCTGTCATCAGTTGGAGGTAGTATGTTCATTCCCATAGTTTATAATTGCCATTACCATAAAAGTGCTTTGTTTTCAAAATAGTTCTGTTACCATGAGCAATATTTATAAAATAGGATGGATTTATTTTTTATTATGAGCCTGCATTTCATTATTTAAGAAAACTGACCTCCATGCTTTTCTAAATCAAGTTCATCATTTTAACTTTCTCAGTCTCTGCAAGAGGCATTTCCTTTGATTTTAAACATTTCATATGATTAGATGGTTACATCAACATGGTACCAGATAGAAAGCTATGTTTGCTAGCACTTCTCCTCAGGTACATTAAATTAATTGAGCATATTGTGGCCTTTGCAGCATGATCTTTTGCTTGTAAATGATTCATGTTGCGTCCCAACCCCAGTGAACAGCAAACTTTCACCAGAAACAGATGGAGGAATGATCTTGGCCATTTGTGGCAACCTCAGGTTCATCCAGAAAAAACTGAAGTTTGTTGAAAATTGACCTCAATATGCTGTTGGCCAGATTTGATTCACCTCAGGTGTGTGGTTTTACTGAGAAAGTAATCAGCATCAGCAGATGGACCTCTCTGGGTTCACTTTCCTAGGCAATTAAAAATCTGTTGCTAAGACAGAACTATCAAATATTTTGATATCTCTATGTGGCAGCTCTTCCCATCGATGACCCTAAAAATAAAGATCCGACAACTTTATTGCTTCACCCCAGATTACCTTATTAGGCATATTTTTCTGTTATAAAACAGTTCTTTTCTTTTAGGTAAATTCAAAAAATAAAAGCTATATTTTTTAAGTAATTTTTTTAAGTAAACATTAAG
Source organism: Mustela putorius furo (assembly GCF_011764305.1). Classification (NCBI taxonomy): domain Eukaryota; kingdom Metazoa; phylum Chordata; class Mammalia; order Carnivora; family Mustelidae; genus Mustela; species Mustela putorius. The sequence goes on from NW_025421443.1 coordinate 713,251, forward strand.
GTAATCAAACATCCTTCAATTTGTGCCCTGCTGCTTTCCTGTAATATGTGTTTTCCCCCTACATACTCAGACATTATTCACATATTTACAAAAGAGCTAACAACTTTTCCATGACTTTTGCACATAGTGCAATAGTTTTGTGCTATGTTAAGTGATGATGTATTATTGTCTGCTTACTTAAATATGGTAGTGCTGCCAATCTGGTGGTGAGGGATATGTTATCGGTTGTATTTTTAATTTACAGTCATCGACCCACTCATACTTTTTTGTCATACTTTCCTATTCTCATGATCATGAACAGAATTTTATGAGACAGATACCCAGACCAAGTGGCAAAGTTGAGAAAGGTCCATTTATAGAATAGAATTTATGAAGTCTAATTTGTGCCAAGTAGATAACTTGAGAAGATGGCATATGTCAAATGGGCAATTAACTGCTTTATGAATATTTGTTTCCATGGGAGTTGTTTTTCTATGAGAGCTATGAAACAGTTGTGTCTAAGTCAAAGGATTTAGCTTTGTATATTGTTATTAGTAGTCCTACAACTAAGAAGAAAAAGTTTAAAGCATACAAATTATTTCATGTGAATGCAAATTATTTGCTCAGGCTCATCCAATAATTAGAGTAATTGTTAAAAAAATTAAAATAAGAAAGAAATCTCCTAATCAGATCTACATTAAAAAGCAGTTATTTTTAAGGTTGCCATAAAACCAAGAACACTATGTCAAAAAATAATGATGTACTGTATGGTGACCAACATAACATAATTAAAAAAAAAGTTGCCATAAAAGTTAATTCTTTATTTCAGCCACCATTTATTGAATACTTATAGCCTAGCCTATAGTCTATATGGTACTTTTCTAGTCTACATGGTACTTTTGGGCAGTATTAAAAAATAAACCTGCAGGAGGTCACAGTCCTACACTAGGGGGCAGTTCTAGCAACAATGCAGAGGCTGGAATTAAACCACCATTCTTCTCAGACTGCTACCTTTGTGTACTCCAGAACCTGTTAGAATGATACAAGATGGTCCTGGAACCTACAATACCTAGGAATAGGGAAATCAATGATGAAAAAAAAAAAAAAACAGGGATTGTCTTAAGCCCTGAGAAGAAGTACAAATGTGTAAAAAGGCAGACACAAGAGAATTAAATACACAAATATGTTATTATAAAGAATTAATTACACAAATATGTTATTATATGTGCTAAATACTCTGAAAGAAAATATAATTGGAGAATATTACTGGAGAAACTTCATTTATATTGAGAGATCAATATAGTCTTCTATGAGGAAGTGATGTTTAAGCCTAGATTTGAAGCATGAGCAGTAATTAAGCAATAAAGTGTGGGAAGGAGAATGTATTAGGAAGAAGGAATAGCCTGCTATGACATGTGGAAAAGGAGCTTTCCTATACTTTGAAAGTGAAAAGGGAGCCTCTGTTCCTTGAACTTAATGAACAAGCCTGGAGTTTTGTTAAGTAAGATCCAGGTTGTACAGAATCTTTGAGTTGTACATTCAGAATTTTAACTTTTTTTTATCCTAAATTTAATGGCCAAACCCTGAAGAATGTTAAGGGAGGAAGTAATGTGATCATACATGTGTTGAAATAGAATCACTCTGGCTTTTGTGGAGAAAACAGCTTGGAGAAGGGAAAAATACATGAAGGGAGAGAACAGAGGGATTTTGCAATAGTCTAGGTGAGAGATGATGGTGTTTGGTGTAAGAGGTTGCCATGGGTGATGAATAGATTTTAGAAATGCAATCTATTGACTTTTGTGATGAACTGAAGATGCCAGGGTTGATGCCCCAGTGTGAGTTATTAGCAAATGGATGAGTGAAGTTACCACTTAGAGGAAAAGGATTGCTGGCAGAGGCACAAATTTGGTTATCAGATGTTCTTTCCAGAGAGGTGTTTGAAATTTGCTCAAAAATACATCAGCTAGGTAGGAGTCAGCTTACCTCCAGAAAGAGTTTAAAGCAGAAGTTAGAGCTTGCCAAGTAGTAATCTAAGAGGACTGAAAAAAATCAGGACAAAGAGATATCACAGAGACCGTGAGCATACATGAACTTCATCTCATCAACTATATTGAATGCAGCTGAGGTGTCACATAAATTAAATGCCCATTGGATTTAATAAATTTATGTCACTGATGACCTTAGCAAGAAAAGTTGTATTAAATTGGAAAGAATGATGAGAGAAAGGGATTTGTAAGCAACTTCTGCCATGAGAAATGTGGCTCCAAAGAGATTACTAAGACTAATAAAAAGAGGATGACATATCTGTATCTGTATAGAATAGGTGATTGTATGTGTGTATATATAGTAATAGATCTGTATATATATTTGAAAGCATATATGTCTAATGTATTTTCGAATATTGACAGGGAGGATAAAATGTAGAGAAGTAGGTTTAAATGTAGAGAAATGTTGGAATAATCCATAGGGAGACAAACTTGAATCTCTGATAAAGAAAGATTCAGAAATTATACGGAAAGCCCAGCTTTTGTCATAAGGAGGTGTGCATCTTCCATTCTCCCAAAAGGAAGAAAGAGAGAGAGGGTGATTATAAGCAGTTATTGGTGGTAAAGATTCATAAGAGGGACACTGAGAAATACCTTAGCTGTTGGAATGAGGCAAATCCATTCAATGAAAATAAGGGCAGGAAGGTTAGATCAGAAATTTTAGAAGACTGAAAAAAGGTATGTAGTAGGGAGAGGGTGGTTGGGTTATGAACATTGGGGAGGGTATGTGCTATGGTGAGTGCTGTGAAGTGTGTAAACCTGGTGATTCCCAAGTGTGTACCCCTGGGGCTAATAATATACTATATGTTAATAAAAATTTTAAAATTAAAAAAAAAATGTATGTAGTGGATGTTGAAAGGAAGAAGTAGGTAACACTGACAGGCTATGTAGGGTGGCCCACAGAAGTGGTGATTTTTTAATCTAAAGAACAGATGGCTGTGTTCACTTAAGTGATCTGGAAGGCTATCAGATTACAATCAAAGTGTTGTTTGAATTGCTATAGCTCTTGTGACAACAGATCAGTGAAGATTAAGGCAAGGGAAGGAAATGTAATATGAATGTCTGTGAATAACCTTTCACTCATTCGAGGATTAAAATAGTAAATAAGTGGTTAAAACAAAGTGAGTGACAGGTACAGTGAAACATGACATGAAGTTGGTAAATAAGGACTAGACATAAAAATATTACTGAAAGTGTACAACATAGTAAGAAAATGCGGGGCGCCTGGGTCACTCAGGGGGTTAAAGCCTCTGCCTTGAGCTCAGGTCATGATCTCAGGGTCTTGGGATTGAGCCCCGCTTCCGTCTCTCTGCTCAGTGGGGAGCCTGCTTCCCTTCCTCTCTCTGCCTACTTGTGATCTCTGTCAAATAAATAAATAAAATCTTTTTGAAAAAGAAAGAAAGAAAGAAAGAAAGAAAGAAAGAAAGAAAGAAAGAAAGAAAGAAGAAAGAAAGAAAGAAAGAAAGAAAGAAAGAAAGAAAGAAAGAAAGAAAATGTGTCAGAATTGGAAATACAAACACACCTTTAACCCTACTCACTTAAGAACTTTAATTTCTGTCGTCGAGGGTTATCATATTATAATTAGAGAGCGCTGTGATTGAGTGAGTAACTCACTGAGCATGTCCCCCTGCATACAGGAAGATAAGATGGAATGAGAGACATTTGAGATAAGGAGATGCAAAACTAAGCGACCAAGGCTTTAGACTGATTGCTCTTAGGAACATCAATATTATCGATGGAATTAGCTGTAGTGGGGGTAGCAGCAGCTCCCAGTCTTCATGGGGGGCCAGTAACTTTTAGGGTGTTAGTAAAAGGAAGGTGTTAGAATAACATTTCTTCAGTGTGTTTCTCAAAGAAACAGTTAAAAAGGAAAAGGTTACATATTTGTTTATTTGCTCACTTATAAAATAAAGGGATATCAGTGGTCCAAGAGTGTCACTGAGAAACTTTCAAACATGGTCATTCCTGAGTGGGTGAGAAAAAGGAAAATACCTACAGAAGAAAAAAAAAAAGTCAAGTTTCTAACAAGATAGGGAGGCAAGGGATCAGTTTGAAAAGATCTTGTGGCTATAGATACTTTCACAGATTACATTCTTCTTTTGAGGATATTTTCTGGCTCCTTTCCTTTTCATTGAAGATATTAAAAAGCCGTGGCTAACAAAGAACCAAGTACATTGGCCTTTCATACTTCTAACATAATCCTTTAAAGATAACTAGTAAATACCTTGTCAAAATAAATTAGGCTATGCTGAATAATTAAGCATGACCACTTTTAATTCTCCTGGCCTTAGATAAAATTCTGTATCTGAAAACACTTTAGAGATAATCAAAGTTGAATACAATATTCTGTGCAATACTGTATTAGATAACTATGGAGAATAAAGTAGTTGAGTCATTGAGAAGACATGTCGGGCAATCAGCACAGAGTCACAAAAACCATTTCCTGTGGGACGGTCCTGTTGAAAATTTTATGTCCATTTCAAGCCCTACTCCAGTGAGCTATCTGCACAAGGTCTGACTTTACTAACATTAGAGATTTCATGTAGACTGCAGGATTAGTTAGATCTATGCCAGTGCAGTTGTAACATTAATACATTTTGGGAAATGCATATACATCTTTTAAAGAAATTACTCTTCCCTCTCTAGTTTTAAATGCAGTAAGCTGATGAAGATTTACTAGATTTTTACATTCTGGATACCTCATTTTAGAGATAGATGCATAGCAACTGTGGTTTATTTATTTTATCTGGAAGTTCTTTTCATTACCCTCATAACATGCCATTTAAACATAGATAACTCAGTTAATCAAAGTTTACTTCATTTTACTGTGCATATACTAGATAAATAAACGTAATCTATATTACATTTGGTTCTAATAAAACAAGCAAAGCGAATGGTACTTAAACTTAAAATGCAATTCTTATTCTTGGAAATGGTTTGCTTTAAAATAATCAAAAGTTATTTGTTTCACTTCAAGTTTTTATTATTCTACCTAACATATTAGTTGTTTGTAAATTTATGATAAATATATATTTATTATATGTATGTTATAGAAAAGATTTTTTTTACATTGAATTTTGTAAATCAATCAAGCAGAATCTTCCAGGTTAATAAGCATCTGTAGAGAGCCATCTGTAGCTATAAATTCAGAAATGTAAGCCTCAATGGAAATTGTTCATTTTTAGAAATTCCCTAGATCTTTGATTAATGAGAAACAACACACACACACATCAATACAAATATATAGGGGATAAACTAGAAAATACAAGAGTGATTTTTTTTCAGTTACTAAAACCACCTATGTATACTTGGCCTATTCATACTAATTATTAGAAAAATTTCATTCACTGAAATCACTTAGAGGATTTAACATTACTCATTCCAGTGTAAGTAGCTTTAAGAAATGGAAATTTTTGACAAAATCCAGAGATGATGAAAGATGAACAGGGAATTCTGCAGCATAAAACAAAATGATAAACATATGGCCAAGGAATAAGTATTCAAATGGGACTCTACTTTTAGAAGTAAAAAGATATTGTCACTCATGTTCATTGCTTTTGAATTTCTGTCTCAAACAAAAAGCAGTCTGCCCCAAGCTATGAGATATAATGAATGGTAAAAGTGAAGTTAATTGGGTAATTGACCCATTTAGTTTTTCCCATTTCTAAGATTACTTCTTCGTATAATTTCATCAAAATATTTGTGAGACTAAATCTCACTTAAAATACTAAATGAATAATGCTTACAATAAATAAATAAGAGTGCAAATTATCATCATTGTAATGTATTTTATGGATTTTATAAAGTGTAAATAGCCCAGACAGTAATATCCTTTAAGTTTTCTGAACTTGAAAACTACGGTTTTCAAATATTTTTTTTTATATTTCATTAGTTATTTTTTTAAGTATACTATGCAAAGGTAGAACTCAATATAGATATGAAACATTACCTTATCATTATTAGTGTAGTAATAATTCTTTGAATCTCAGTAACAGATAAAATAAATGAATTAAATATTTCTATTTTCAGTAACATGTCTCCAAGATTAAACTGTGTTCAAGTACTTGGAGAAGTTGTGGAGAATATTTATAGACTTCCAAATGATTGAGTTTTTATTCTTCTTAAAATTACTATGTATGTGTTCTGTAAACTGCAAAGTATTATGCAAATATTAGCTACTATTATTAGTTAGACTTTTCCAAAAGACATCTGCCAAGAAAAAATGAAAATATATATGTTCTAGTGCAGATGTACAGTTCAGCAAAAAAAGTGGTTTGTGCTGTGCTCCATGTAGAGAGCTCATTAATATTGACATGCTTACCTCACTCACCAATGCAATCAATAACTCCAGTTTCCAAACAAAATTTCAACGAGGTTAAGGAAAATGTGGACTACTTGTCAGAGTTTTTCAAAATATAGTTCCAAATATTGTAATTTTTAAAAAATATTGTATTTATTTATTTGACAGAGAGAGAGATCACAAGTAGGCAGAGAGGCAGGCAGGGAGGCGGGGGTGGGGGATCAGTGGGGAGAAGGCTCCCTGCTGAGCAGAGAGCCCGATTCGGGGCTCGATCTCAGGACACTGGGATCATGACCTGAGCCGAAGGCAGAGGCTTTAACCCACTGAGCCACCCAGATGCCCCCAAATATTGTAATTTTTAAAGGTTCAAAAGTTTATGTTGTAAATTTTCTCTCTTTCTCTCTCTTTTTTCTTTTTCTTTCTTTTTTTTTTTTCTGCTTACCTCTTGACTGTGTCATCTTCATTTGTATTGGATTTTATTGGTCATCGTATATTTCAAATACTTTTTCTCAATTAATCCTCCAGCAACCAATTATGAAATGATGGACATATGACCAAGGTATAGCTTCATATTTATATAAGTGTAATTTGTATTTATGTAAAGTGAATTTATATATAAGTGAAAATTTATATAAGTGAAAATGAAGCTCAGTAGAGGTAGAAAGCTGTTTATTGCCATACAGTTCACAGGAAGTAGAATAGAAGTGCAAACAAAGTTTTAGGATTTTTTGTTGTTTTTATTTTTTCATTCAAAGTCAAATTCCTTTCCCACTACATAACAACTATTCTCAAAAGACTTCTAAATGTCCTTAAGGTTGGAAGACATTCACTTTGTAATTTAGAGAGTGAGAGAATGACCCACATGTCAAATTAAAATGCAAATATATTTCCTTTACAAACTTAAATATTGCTGTTTTGTTTCACTATTTTATGATAAGTGTATTATGATTTGAACTTAGAATTCTGTTGAATGGATATATGTCAAGGGTATAAATTTTGACATTCATATCTAAAAGGAAAAATTTAAATATCCATGAACACAAAAGAGTAAACACAGACCAAAACATCATGCTTCTAACAATACATAGTTTTCTGAATGCCTGCAGGAAATACTCATTACATTAAAAAAAATACCATCAATATAGGTATTTTACACTGATTTTCTTATTGCTAATAAACACATGCTTCTTCATAATAATGAGGTATATGTTGGATTATGAAAGAAACTATCACATCTTCAGGTAGATCACTGGGATTCAAGTACAATGCAAAGCTTCAGAAAAAGAGAAATAAACAAAAATATGTAATAAAGCCCCACTTCATGAAAACAACACATTCTGCTAAAAATTAATAAGTCAAATGGGAATTAATACAAAAAATTAAATAAACAGTCTCATGTCATATTAGGAGAACCAAAATATGCTTTCTATGTACACACATATATTATGTACATCATTGGATTAATCATGAGAGTAGTGGACTGTGGAGAAAAAAGAAAATTACTTAAGAACTATATATGACATTATTAAATAATATTATTCTATCAAAGAAATGTAATAGTTGAGACCTGGTAACTAAACACATGAAGATGAATAAAGAGGATAGGCCAAATAATTTGTCCTGAACCAAGGACATACATCTTTCTTGATGTAGTTGGATTCTCCCTACTGTTTCTCCACTTTTCTAAAAAACAACTGTTGACCTTGATCTTCTATAATCTGTGAGATTTTACAAAACAATTGTTTTTTATATCTTCTCTCCAACTCCTAGGTGCTGAGTTATTTCAATCTCAATTGTAGAATACCTTCATTAAATATTGTATTTTTATATACTAATAGAAATAAGAACCACCTCATTTTCTGATATTTATACTTGTACTTTGATTTATTAGATATATGACTGTATAATCTTGATTTCCATGTTTATTTCATGAATATTTAAGGAAATGACACACCATTGTCCAAAGAGCATAGAAATCAGTATTCCTGGGTTCTAGACATGGCTCTACCAATAGTTTGTGTCCTAAGGGAAGATATTTCATCTTGTAGTGCTTCAGTTTTCTTGTCTCTGAAATTAACTTTCAAAGGATCACATTCTTTCTTGGTCCTGGCCATATGTTTCCTGGCTATATATTACCTGAGAATTATTTTCCTCTTTTTTTCTTATTCTTTTTTTCATTACCTGAGAAATTTTTTAAAACTCCCAGTGCCTGCCACTGGTTCAAGCTATATGAAATCAGAATGTGAGAGAGTAGTTCAGGGGTATTAAAGGAAAAAATCATGGGTAATTCTGTGGACAGAGTTGATTAGGAGCTACTAAATTTAGAGACAGAGGCCCATTAGTTTCAGTGTCCTGAGTTAGACTAAACCAAGTCCATAGACTTCTGAGTATCCAAAAGAGAAGCCACTTTAGAAGATGCCATAACTTTTGATAAGAATATTGTGGCATGCATAGCACAACCCAATTTTTTTAAAAAGTCTTTTGATAAATCATTATAAAATGTATGACAAAATACATGTAAAATATAAAGGATTTAATATGGTGATAAAACTATTAACAAATGTGAAAATATCAATCTGTTTATGAATATATGTGGCCTTTAAATGAAGCAAAGATTGCGGTGCCTGGGTGGCTCAGTGGGTTAAGCCTCTGCCTTCAGCTCAGGTCATGATCTCAGGGTCTTGGGATGGAGCCCCACATTGGGCTCTGTGCTCAGCAGGGAGCCTGCTTCCCCCGCTCTCTGCCTGTCTTTCTGCCTACGTGTGATCTCTCTCTGTCAAATAAGTAAATGAAATCTTTAAATAAATAAAGGAAAGATTACTTTGCTTTTTTTTTTTTAAGTGAGTTTTTCAAATTGCTGTCCTGATGTATTATGAGAAATGATCACGAAACATTTCTGTAAGGCTAAATCTAATAATTCTGTGTTTCATTGGTTCTCTTCCAGAAAATACCTCATTTTGCTTTCTTAAATGGTATTATTTTTTTCACTTTGATGAGAATTCTATTAGCCTTTGTCTGGAAAATATCTACCAAATACACAAGCTAGTCCTAATTAGTTTAAAGCCACTGTGCCTTATTTTTAATTTGGTGAAATCTATGAAAGCTTCCAGATACCACATAAGACCTATAAAAAGTGCAAAAGTTTCAAATACCAAGATAGTCTTGCTAAAGTTTGTTTAAATTATTTAGCTGTTTCTTAAACATGTTGATTGACATAGAACCTTTGGGTCTGACTCCATATACAAGTGATGTTGATGATGGTGATGGTCACGATGATGATCAAGAAGATGAGGATGACTCTTACCTTTCACGTGAACCATGAAAACCCTGTCACTTACAGGCAAAGCATAAAAGGGATATAAGATATAACAATAGAAAACATAATTAAACTTTACAATTATTTCCTCTATTTAGTGTAACTAAAAGTATGTAAAACTATATATTTGTATCTGACAACCTGGTAATATTTCATACCCCAAAACACTATGAAGTGAAACTTCTTTTGAAATATTCTTTGAGTATAATGGTTTGGCATATGGAATTTCAGATATAAACTTTAGAGATTAGTGAAGATGTTCTTTTGTTAAAAGCCAGGAATTTTACCAGTGTCTACCTTGGTAGCTTTTTCCTAGCCAAAGCTTGAGCCTAAGAGCTTGGAAGGGCTGTCAGTTAAAAGTGCTTGACTTGTCTTGTATACCTGAAGAAGTGAAAAATGAGGTTGGAGTCAAAGGATACATCTAATTGGGACTGATCAAGAGAACTTTCTGCTAGTCAGAAAGCCCCAACCTAAAGTTAACTGGAGGTAATACGAAGTTGTTGGAGAAAGTCGACTAGAGGCCTCACCTATTAGGGTGCTTTAAAGAGATCCGTGGCTGATAAGGTCCCTTTCATTTCTGGAATTTCATGGTTAGTGATAGAAGCTAGACGGTTTGGGTAAGATGTTTAATTACATAAGAATAGATATAGTGATACAGTGTCACACTGACCTTTAATACATTGCAATAATTCTTACTGCTGGCTTTTAAATACTTGTCTTTGTAAAATAAGGTAGTTTCAGGTCTCCTTTCTTTTTTTTAACCCTTGCTAAGATTTCAGTATAGACAAATTCCTAAGCAGAAATTAGTCAGATACAAGTTTTTGTTACTACATATGTAACTTTTATGAAAGTCACCTCACCAAAATCTAACTATACTTTCATTTATTGTGGTGTGTCTAAATTTGGAGCTGGAGAGTGCAACTGATTTGTGAAGAAGAACTTTAGGAGATAAGCAAACAAAACATAGATGTGCTATGCCTTATAATATTCATATATATACCTAATATGCATACATTATATGTACATATACATATATGTGCTTGTATGTATCACATGTCATGTATGTATAAGATCTTCCTCCATGGTTCCTGGCTTACAGCTCCCCAGACTCTAGGCATTTCCTGAGATAAGAGCAATGGGAAAATCTTCTGTTGCAATATTTAGTCTCTTGTCTTCAGATTCTTTTTTTTTTTAAGATTTTATTTATTTATTTGACAGAGAGATCACAGTAGGAGAGGGGAAGGGAAGAGATCACAGAGAGAGGAAGGGAAGCAGGCCCCCCGCTGAGCAGAGAGCCCGATGTGGGACTCGATCCCAGGACCCTGAGATCATGACCTGAGCCAAAGGCAGCGGCTTAGCCCACTGAGCCACCCAGGCGCCCCTTGTCCTCAGATTCTAAAGACACTTCAGAGTCATAGAAGTGAAATGGGTGTCTTTATTCACAACAAGCCCCCTCTACAACAACTGGGTTTCTGTTAACAAGGTGACTTTTAGAAAGCACCTAAGGATGAGGCTGGTTGCCAAGGAACCAACAGTGATTAGGGACCAGTAATTTTTAGTCCCACAGTCTGATTCCAGGAAGAAGAGAAGGACTAGAGGAGGTTGAATCAATTATCAATGGCCAATGATTTGATTAATCACGCCTTATATAATGAAGCCTCCATAAAATCCCAAAAGAACCGGATTCTCAGAGCTCCTGGTTTGGTGAACACGGGGAGGTTTGGGGAGAGTGGTGTGCCTGGAGAGGGTGTGGATATTCTGCATCGTTTCCACGTATCATGCCCTAAGCATCTCCTTCAGGCTCTTCCTGGGTTATATCCTTTTATCATAAATGAATGATCTCTCAGTTCTGTGAGCTACCCTAGCAAATTAACTGAACCCAAGGAGGGGATCATAGGAACCTGTAATTTATAGCCACCTGGTATGAAACATTGTGGAATTGTTGCTGGTGTACCAAGCCCAAGGAGGAGATCGTGGGAACCTCCACTCTGTAGCTGATCAGTCAGAAGCACAGGTAAATTGGACTTGAGATTGGTGTCTGAAGTGGGGGAGAGAAGTCATGCAGAACTGAGTCCTTACGCTGCAGAATCTGATGCCATCTCCAGGTGGATAGTACAGGAATTGTTGGACATGCAGCTTGTGGCAGCCCTCCACCAGCACAGACACAGTGGAATTGAGTCCACAAATCACCCTTTTTAATAGGGTATGCAATTTGTGCTAGAACACTGTCGCTTAAAATTGATCACTACTCTCAGAAGCGTAATTTCAGAAATAATGGTAATAGTAATAGCTAGTATTGACCAAGTCTAAGGGAGTGATTTGCAGGTGTTACATTATTATTTGCTTGTCACAATAGCTCTTTATGGCTGTTGCCTCTGTTTGGCAGGAAGGGAAACTGAGGCTTAGATTTGGTAAGTACCTTAACGAAAGTCACATCAATGTGGATGAGAAAGCAGGCTGTTGAAACCCGGCAGTTCTGCTCCCATCATCTGAGGCTCTCCCACCACTGACTAGGCTTGCTGTACCTACCCCTGCATTCACACATCAAGTGATTTAGCTTCTTAACACAACTACACTGAAAATAAGGCATCACTGGCTATCAGTTACACTATATTTTAAATGTGTGCATGGTGATTATTAAAAAGATTCTCCATTCTTATTCTTTAGGATTTTTACGTTTTTCTTATCACCAAATTGTGATATAAAACCAACAACCATTACACATTAGTACCAATACCAACACATTAGATGATAAGTTTATCTCTGATCATTTACCAAGACATAGAACAGTTAATTTGGGGTTTATGTGGCAAAGATAAATTAACTAAGTGAAACACCAGAGCAACAACAGAAATCCACAATCAAAACATGCTGTTACAATAAGATTAAAATTAATTTCAGGACTTCAGTTTTTTTAGAGGTACAACTGAAGAAGCGTAACCTTAAATTTCCAAAATGTAGTTTATGGCCAAATGTTCAAATTAATGTTTCTTTTTTCATTCTGCTTAAGATACTATAAAAAGGATATAAGTTACATAAAATTACATTTAGTTAATTGTAATCTTTTTTAGTGATTGTTGCAAGAATTATGTAGTACCTTCCTAAAAGAAAAATATATTTCCATATGACATAGGGAAAATATTTTCAGGAAAGCTAATGTATGAGTTTCGGTTACTTAATTTCTTTTAATGGCTTAAAGAGTGTGATAGTCCTGGTGGAAAATATATCACAAGTGACCCCTTCAAGGCACCAGACAACTCATGGAGGCCAAGAACTGAGTCTTCTAAGCAGGGGGTGTTGGAAATTCTTGCTCAGCAAAGGTCCTGGCAGCCATCTGAGGAGCATGGCTTAAGGGTAACATCCACCTTGGATGGGTGTTAGTTAACCCAGTGCAGAAGATGGTGTCTCAAATGAGCCAATATCCCCATAGCCCTGGTGCTGTGGGCTGTTTCATGCACTCAAAATTCCTATGCTGAAGTCCTACCCCCAGGACCTCAGAATGTCGCTGTGTTTGGAGACAGCGCCTTTAAAGAGGGAAGGTAAAATGGAGTCATAGATAGTGGCTGGAGCCCTCATAAGAAGAAATTAGAACACAGACAATGCACAGAGGGAGGACACAGGACATGTAAAGACATAGAGGATAAGGTGGCCATATTCAAGTCAGGAAGACCTCAGAAAAGAAGACCCTGCTGACCTCTTGAATTCACACTTTCAGCCTCAACAACTGTGAGAAAAGGAATTGCTGTGTGGGCCACCCAGTGTGTGGGACATGAATATGGCAGTGATTATAAACAAATATAACTAATATTCAGCATCCCAACAAAGGATGTGGTGAACTACCAAAGTGCCCACACTCAGGCAAGCCTAACAATCTGACTGCTTATTTGTAGTTCTTCCTGAGTTCAAATGCAATTCACTAACCTGGATCTTTGAAACATTTTTTTAAGTTTTCACATTTTTTCTATTTTTAGAGGAGTTTTAAGTTCATAGCAAAATTTAGAGAAAGAAAAAGAGATTTTCCACATACCCATTTGCCTCTCTTATTTTTCAACATCCCCCACCAGAGGGGAACATTTCTTACAACTGAGGAACCTATATTAGCAAATCATAATCACCCAGAATCCACAGTTTACCTTAGGGTTCACTCTTGGTACCGATATATTTCTTTTTATTTTTATTTTTCTCTTCTTTTTAAAAATTTTTTAAGAAACAATGTTGTCCATTAACATACTTTATAGTTCAACTTTTATCTGATTTGGGGAGAAAAGGAAAGTTACCTAGAGGTCAGATTCCCTTACAGGAGGGGAAGGTTTTTGTTTATGCTTTGCCTGGGTCATCTCTTATGATGGGGCAGGGTGAGTTGAGAGTGGAGACTGAGATTTTAAACCAGATTTTTGTCATTTTAGCTGTTTTCTTAAGATACTATTATTGAGGATGTAGATATTAAATTGTTAGTAAATCCGAAGCGATTTCCCAAATCATATGTAAGCCCAAACCAGTAACAGCTAACATGTAAGACCAGTGGCAGCACATGTCATGGTTACTATTATTCTCAGAGTCCTCACCAGCACTCACTGAAGAGCTGGTCAGCTCAAATGTGTTCTAAAGGATGGGATAGGTCCAGTCATACGAAGAAGATCCTCACAGCGGGGTAAGTCAGGGGGAGATGTCTGCTGTTAGTTCATAAGGCCCCTTCCTATCCATTTGCTTGAGGTGCCTCCTCCCCGGGGAGAACACAGTCTACACCCAAGGAGAGGCATGTCAAGCTGGGCACGTAGCAGATTCCAACACCCCGTGATCACTTAGCTGAGGAGCCCTCCACATGGGCCAACCTGTCCAAGCATAGGAGAGAGAGCTGAGTTAAAAAAAAAAAAAGGCAACTGTGAAACACTGCACATGAATTTGTAGGAATTGTAACACAATTGTAACACAATTCCTACAAATTCATGGAAGGATAAAGAAGAACAAGAAAGGCATTCACTGTATTCGTTGGCTAATTGGAAATGGAGATATTATTTCTAATCAGTGAACTGGGTGATTATTTGAAGAAGTAAAGAATTTAAATACCTTCTTCTACTGAAAGAAAGAAATGTTGGATGCAGCCTTTTTATAGAATATCTTTCTCGGGGGTGATGGGCAACAGACATTAAAGAGTATTTGAGGCCGGAGGAGAAATAGGAGAGGGAAAGAAAGTTTGATTCACTGTAGTGACTACATACTGCCTGTGTGTCCAGAGCACAGTAAACAAGATAGAGAGTCAGGTGGGAGGTAAGAGGGGCAAAGCCTTGTTTTATTTATTTTTTTTTTATTTCTCATTTTCTTAAAAGATTCTATTTATTTGGTATAGAGAGATAGTGAGAGAGAGAACACAAGCAGGGGGAGTGGGAGAGAAAGAAGCAGGCTTCCCACTGAGCAGGGAGCCCAACATGGACCTCTGGGATCATGACCTGAGCCAAAGGCAGATGTTTAACTGACTGAGCCACCCAGGTCCTCCCAAAGCCTTGTTTTAGATTTTATTTCAAGGACAAGTTATTGAAGGGTTTCTGGTGAAGAAGTAATGTGATCTTTGTTGTTGTTGTTTCCTTTAAAAACATCACTCTACCTGATATATGAAGAATAGATTGAAAATTTTTAAGGGTGACTGTTGAGAAACAGTTAAGAGGCTCCTTAGTAATTCACTGGGAGTTAATGGTATCTTGGACTCTGATTGCAGCAATGGGGCTGGAGAAAAGTGGAAAAATTTCAGCTGTATGTGCCATTAGAATAATCAGACATGAATGTAAAGGTAGGTGAAGAAGCTGTGAGGTGAGGACAAAAGAGGAATAAGTGTTTCCTCCCAATTTTCTTGCTTGAACAATTTGTGAATAGGGGTGTCATTTACTGAAATGGGCCGGCTCTGCTGAAGTACAGATTTCTTTCTTGGTGGCTGTTTTAGAAGTTGTGAAAATCCTTTGTATGATCTACGTGTTTCAGGCTTCTCTGAACATGCTGGCTTTGTCTTCCCTTCGCTTTCCAAAAGTAGCTGATGTGAAGACACAGAATGACATATATTCTAGGTGTCAGCTACAGAAAATGGGGGAAAGTCTTTATTGGATGAGCAGTTTTTGCCAATTTGATAAAAAACAAAAGAAAGAACCTTAACTCAAAGCATTGCTATTTCATATTTTATCCGAACTAGTTTATATATACATCATAACCATAAAGCCACTAAGATCCCTAAACCATTATGGTTCTCAAGTTGCCTGTGCTGGCGGCAGGGGAAGGCTCAGCCTGAGGCAGGAGAGCTCCAGCTCTGCAGGTGACACAGCTAGAGAAAGATATGCCCACAGATACAGAGCAAGCACTGCAGAGAGATGCACATACCCACACCCTAGCATCCGTAGGCACAGTAGTAGAAAAAGCGTCAGACTTGGACCAACTGGAGACTGTAATTGAGGGGTTAGCATCTGAGCAGGCACACAAGGGCTGGGTGTCATTAGGTGGAAATAAGGGAAGGAGAGGCAGAGAGAGCAGGAGGAGTGAGGAGTACAAATCTTTAAAAGGGAGTAGGCAGTGTTATGTTTAGGTTATAAACATAATCACTATGGCCAGGTCATGGGGTGATTTTAGGGAAAGACTTGTGTCCACTTGTGGGGGACATTATAGTGGTAAGGATCTGAGCTCTGTGCTATAAGAAGAAAAACTCATTGAAGATTTTTAAGCAATGTAAAACATTCTTCAAAGTAGTTTTTCAGGGTTTGTAGATTGTAAATGGGCATTTCTTTGTTTTGCTCCCCTTGCATACATTTCCTATCTCCCAGTTTTCTATCATTCCAGCCACAATCTTGTAATAGGTTTTGTTTTGTTTTGTTTATGTGCTCTTTTTCTTGTCTTACTTTCTTCCTCTCTTTTACTCTCATGCATACACTTTTGGATAAAATATTATGGGTGAAATAAAACCCAAAATAGTTGAATAATTACAGATGATATAGAAATCAATATGAATAAGTGGTGGACTGACTTTTGCTTTAAACCTAGCAGCTATAAAACCCTAAATGAATGAATACCGCATGCAACAAACTAGAAAGGATAAACAAGTGTGTATTTGGCATATTTAATGGATGATTAAAAATGGCAATAATATTTGTAGCTAGCCAATTTGGTAGATGGGTTATTTGAAAAATAAGCACAGAATTTAAGTGCTGTAAAAGAAGTGCAGGTATAAGGATGTAGTCATTTTATATTACTATATACATATTTTATATTACTATATAGCATGTTACTATAAACATTTTATGTTATGAGGGGGTCAGTTTGGATTTTTTTTTTTTCACTATTTGTGCCTGCTTCTCAGAACTCTCCTTCCTACTTCTCTGCTTATTGATCACAAATCTTCTATGGATTTTTTTTTTCTTTAGTACCTTCTTGGTGAGTTCATGGTGTGATATTTCTGCTTCTGATCTCACTCTAGAAGTCCTGGATGAAAACTTGTGTGCTGTCATGTAGCTACTGCTAGGATCCACACATGGCCTAAACTCCCCAATTTGGAATTCAATTTCTGTATTCCCACCTTTGTTGCTTGGGAGTAATTCCTAAGACAAAAGGAGGGGAGGGAAGGAGGTAATATAGAGAAAATTAATAAAGACACAAGCCACACACACAGGTTGAAAAATTTCCTTTTGTGGGGCGCCTGGGTGGCTCAGTGGGTTGAAGCCTCTGCCTTCGGCTCAGGTCGTGATCCCAGGGTCCTGCGATCGAGCCCCGCATCGGGCTCTCTGCTCCGCGGAGAGCCTGCTTCCTCCTCTCTCTCTCTCTCTCTCTGCCTGCCTCTCTGCCTACTTGTGATCTCTGTCTGTCAAATGAATAAATAAAATCTTTAAAAAAGAAAAAAAGAAAAATTTCCTTTTGTCTGGCAGGAAATAACTTTGTATTTCTTTGTCAGTTCTTAGGCATACATACTATTTTGGAATGAATATTTAATAAAAATTCAGTAGTTGAAGTGTCTAATAACATATGTCAAATTATTGAGTAATACCGAATGAAAGAAAACCATATTGGAACATCTAAATTTTTTCTTTGGCTAATATATGGGAACTACCTCTAGATAGAGGAAATGATGTAAATATTAAACCTGGCATTGACTTACTAGCTTGGTGGCACTGGCTCTGAGCCTTAATTTTCCTCATCTATGATGAGAAAACCAGGACTTCGCCTGCAAAATTGTTATAAGGATTAAAGATAATAGTTATATGAGCAGTGCCTGATGAATGCATTTCAGGCATTAAATAAATAACTTCTTTTGGAGGAGCATTATAAGAAATCTGCCTAGATACTTTACATAAATATTTTAGCCTCCCAAATGCACAGCTATTTCTGTGTCTCTACTTGTGCAAAGGCAGCACATTATTTTGAACAGGATGAGAATATTTACTGTCTTTCCTAGTTGAATGACACATTTGATTACTGTTCATTTACTTTGTCTACTAGCTCCACTGAGTACAGAAAGAGTACAAATAGATATAATTTTATATTCTCAACTAAACATAAATATTTGTATATTCACTTAATACCCGAACTGAGAATAAACATGTATATGTACATGTCTGTGTGTAGATATTACTAAGTAGGCTGCATACCAATCATGAAGAAATGTTTCTATTCTGTCAAAACACTTTCCTAATTCATTTGAGAGACCTTCTGAGTTGCCCTTTAAAATCATTGTGACTGTCATTAAATGATATAAATTACTACATTAGTACTAAAAGGAATTTAATGCTGATTTTTTAAAAAATGATTTCTTTTGAGGTATTAGTTGGTATAATGGAAAGTGAATGGGCTTTGGAGCCAAAGGCTTAACTTGGCATTGGGATTTATTAGCTTTCTGGCATTTGATCTGTGCCTTGGTTTCCTCATCTATAATGAGAAAAGCAGGATTTACAAAACTGTTATAAGGATCAAAGATAATAGTTGTTGGAATAATGCCTGACAAAGCATCACAGGCATTTAGTGAATGCTTGCTATTTGAATTCTAATTTCTTGAAATGTATGAGCCACTGCATCACACAGACTCAGAAATCCTTGAGCTGGGAGAGCTTTACAGATAATATGCTATAAAGCAGACTGGTGAAGAGGGATGTGAGCTGCTTCACGCTAAGCCACATGGGAACCACGTAACTTGATAAGGTTCAGACAGAGTGTGATCTTTCTCAGATATAGAAGTTCACAGACTCAGTTTTAATTCATCCACAGAGGACTAATCAATATTAACAAAATATATCATTTAAATAGCTCCCAATGGCAAAATACCTGTGGTGATAAACAGGGTTGTTTGCATAGACAGAATGCTCTCCTAAGAGAGTATCTACTCAGTAGACTAATTCCTCGGTGAGAAAACTGAGTCAGAACAAGTTGCCCCAAAGTATGCTATCTGTGGACCTATATTAATATGTCTTTGAAAAATGCTTTTATTTTAAATATTAAAAATTGTGTCTTGACACAGTGTATATTTATACATCATATTTTCACAAAAATATATTCATCATTAGTGTATAAAACTAATCATATTATCATGCCTCTTCTATTATTTTTATAAGTAGATTAAACAAGATTGTATATAATTCAAAGAAAATATTTTCAGGATCTTTGGGAAGTGAATATCTAGCTTCTTAAGTATACACAGTTACAGACTGGTCCCTTTTGTTGATTCTCATTGATAGCAATCTGATTTGCCACAAAGCCTACTCCTTTAAAATCTAATATGCATTTAATACACATTTGTTTTTGTTTTGTTTCATAAAAACCAGAATGTCTGTATTGGGATGTTCTTTTTTTTTATTTTTTTATTTTTTATAAACATGTATTTTTATCCCCAGAGGTACAGGTCTGTGAATCAGCACTCACCAAAGCACATACCCTCCCCAATGTCCATAACCCTCAGTTTGTTTTGTGAGATTAAGAGTCACTTATGGTTTGTCGCTCTCCCAATCCCATCTTGTTTCATTGATTCTTCTCCTACCCACTTAAGCCCCCATGTTGCATCACCACTTCCTCATATCAGGGAGATCATATGATAGTTGTCTTTCTCTGCTTGACTAATTTCGCTAAGCATGATATGCTCTAGTTCCATCCATGTTGTCGCAAATGGCAAGATTTCATTTCTTTTGATGGCTGCATAGTATTCCATTGTGTATATATACCACATCTTCTTGATCCATTCATCTGTTGATGGACATCTAGGTTCTTTCCATAGTTTGGCTATTGTGGACATTGCTGCTATAAACATTCGTGTGCACGTGCCCCTTTGGATCACCACGTTTGTATCTTTAGGGTAAATACCCAGTAGTGCAATTGCTGGGTCATAGGGCAGTTCTATTTTCAACATTTTGAGGAACCTCCATGCTGTTTTCCAGAGTGGCTGCACCAGCTTGCATTCCCACCAAGAGTGTAGGAGGGTTCCCCTTTCTCCGCATCCTCTCCAGCATCTGTCTTTTCCTGACTTGTTGATTTTAGCCATTCTGACTGGTGTGAGGTGATATCGCATTGTGGTTTTGATTTGTATTTCCCTGATGCCGAGTGATATGGAGCACTTTTTCATGTGTCTGTTGGCCATCTGGATGTCTTCTTTGCAGAAATGTCTGTTCATGTCCTCTGCCCATTTCTTGATTGGGTTATTTCTTTGGGTGTTGAGTTTGCTAAGTTCTTTATAGATTTTGGACACTAGTCCTTTATCTAATATGTCGTTTGCAAATATCTTCTCCCATTCTGTCAGTTGTCTTTTGATTTTGGTAACTGTTTCCTTTGCTGTGCAAAAGCTTTTGATCTTGATGAAATCCCATGTATTGGGATGTTCTAAATATTCTTTTTTAATCGATCAATAAATATTTATCAAACAAAACTGGGCCAGCTTTAGAAAGTCCCAAGGATGCATTTCTATTATATCTACCTTCTCCCCACCCAAACTTTAAAAGACAACAATAATGAGTAATATTATAGTCCCATCATATCTTTCTCTTTTTCAGAACGACTCCTAAAGTATTATTTATGGGTCTAGAGCTAACCCTAGGGAAAGATGCTGACAGGAAATGGAGTAAATTTAGCTGCCCAAACCTATCGGTGAGATGCTTTTTGACATGACTGACTCAAACTGGTTAAATAATACACAGTTTGTTATTCACAGAGCAGGAGTTCAGACGGAAGGTGGGCTTTGGGATTGGTAGATTCAGTGGCTAAACGACATAAGCAAGGACTCTGACCATTTCCATCTTGTTCTTCATGGTCAATGGCATCGACTTCACTGTTTCCCTCATTGCCACAAGTGACTCCCAGGAGCCTGAGGGTTGCGTGAGCTCTTGATTAAATCCCATGACAGTGTGAGACTGCCCATTTGTCTCTCATGACACCCAGGAACTGACACCTCTTCAGAGGCCCCCTCTGGCTTTTGGTCCATGGGCCCCTTGAGGGGGCCTCTGAAGAGATGGCAGTTCCTGGGTGTCAGGAGAGATTGACTAAGAAGATATTTACTCAGCCCTATTAATTGAGACGAATGGGCAGTCTCACGCTGCCATGGGATTTAATCAAGAGCTCAAGCAGCCCTCAGGCTCCTGGGAGTCACTTGTGGCAATGAGGGAAACAGAGCAAGAGTTCCACCTAAATAATCATGGGATTTAGAAAGATTTTATATGAGAAAAACATGGGAGTGAAGGCTTTTTTACTGAAACAGTGATATGGCTGGTGGGACAAAACCCCCAGAAGAAGGCTCCCCTGTATATTTTAAGCCAAAGTTAGTGGCACCTCTTTTAAGGAATATGCAGATTTTTTAAAAAGATTTTATTTATTTATTTGACAGAGAGAGAGACAGTGAGAGAGGGGACACAAGCAGGGAGAGTGGGAGAGGGAGAAGTAGGCTTTCCGCAGGGCAGGGAGCCCTGCTTGATCCCAAGACCCTGACCTGCGCTGAAGACAGACAATGACTAAGCTACCCAGGCATTCTGAAATATGCTGATTATTATACCTTAACCCTCAATAGTATTATTTAATTTATTTTTAAATATAATTTAAATTAATTAAATTAATTAAATTCAAATTTAATTTATAAATTTAATAAATTTAATTGAATCAGTTAATTAAATTCAATTAATTAACATATAATGTATTATTTCTGAGGCAGATTCATCAGTCTGTATAATACCCAGTGCCCATTACATCAAATGCCATTCTTTTTTTATTATTAATTTATTTATTTTCAGCATAGCAGTATTCATTATTTTTTCACCACACCCAGTGCTCCATGCAATCCGTGCCTTCTATAATACCCACCACCTGGTACCCCCAACCACCCACCCCCCCACCACTTCAAACCCCTCAGATTGTTTTTTAGAGTCCATAGTCTCTCATGATTCACCTCCCCTTCCAATTTACCCCAACTCCCTTCTCTTCTCTACCACCCCTTGTCCTCCATGCTCTTTGTTATGCTCCACAAATAAGTGAAACCATATGATAATTGACTCTCTCTGCTTGACTTATTTCACTCAGCATAATCTCTTCCAGTCCTGTCCATGTTGATACAAAAGAGGGATACTCATCCTTTCTGATGGAGACATAATACTCCATAGTGTATATGAACCACATCAAATGCCATTCTTAATGTCCATCACCCAGTTACCCCATCCCTCCACCTCGCCCTTCCAGCAACTCTGTTTGTTTCCTATGATTAAGAGTCTCTTATGGTTTGTCTCCCTCTCTGATTTAATCTTGTTTTATTTTAATATGTGCAACTCATATAACATATGTGTATCTCATTTCGTTCAGTTAGTACCTTAAGATTCTTTTAAAATTTTCCAAGTCATAGAACAGCAAAATTCTTTTCAATTCTCTGAATTGACAAAAGATTATATCTCCCATTTGTGATAAAATATTTTTATAACCGTATTTCTAGTAATGTCTAAATTCAGATTATTAGGTTTTGTGGGGGTTTTTTTAGTAAATCTTAACGATACCTACCTAACAAATTTCATAATTTTAACAAATTAATTAAGATAAATTAAAGTAACTGCTAAATCATGTTCTTCATTTATTTTTATTCACTATCTACAGACTTTAGTTTAACCCCAGAGGATTTTCCTGAGAGTATTGAAAATTGATATGGCACTTGATATTTCATTTTACTACTTGAATAAAATAATATAACATCAGAAATGTCTCAACTGTACTAATGCTAAGGAGTGCATGACAAATATTAAAACTTTCTAGAAAGAAGAAAGGATTCTGTACAAATATTTGATAAGATGATATGAAGATGCCGTGGTGAATAATCTTTTTAATGTACTGTTGAATCCTATTGGCTAGTATTTTGTTGAGTATTTTCGCATCTGTGTTCATCAAGGATATTGGTCTATAGCTCTCTTTTTTGGTGGGATCCTTGTCTGGTTTTGGGATCAAGGTGATGCTGGCCTCATAAAATGAGTTTGGAAGTTTTCCTTCCATTTCTATTTTTTGGAACAGTTTCAGGAGAAGAGGAATTAGTTCTTCTTTAAATGTTTGGTAGAATTCCCCCGGGAAGCCGTCTGGCCCTGGGCTTTTGTTTGTTTGGAGATTTTTAATGACTGTTTCAATCTCCTTACTGGTTATGGGTCTGTTCAGGCTTTCTATTTCTTCCTGGTTCAGTTGTGGTAGTTTATATGTTTCTAGGAATGCATCCATTTCTTCCAGATTGTCAAATTTATTGCCGTAGAGTTGCTCATAGTATGTTCTTATAATAGTTTGTATTTCTTTGGTGTTAGTTGTGATCTCTCCTCTTTCATTCATGATTTTATTTATTTGGGTCCTTTCTCTTTTCTTTTTGATAAGTCGGGCCAGGGGTTTATCAATATTATTAATTCTTTCAAAGAACCAGCTCCTACTTTCGTTGATTTGTTCTATTGTTTTTTTGGTTTCTATTTCATTGATTTCTGCTCTGATCTTTATGATTTCTCTTCTCCTGCTAGGCTTAGGGTTTCTTTCTTGTTCTTTCTCCAGCTCCTTTAGGTGTAGGGTTAGGTTGTGTACCTGAGACCTTTCTTGTTTCTTGAGAAAGGCTTGTACCGCTATATATTTTCCTCTCAGGACTGCCTTTGTTGAGTCCCACAGATTTTGAACCGTTGTATTTTCATTATCATTTGTTTCCATGATTTTTTTCAATTCTTCTTTAATTTCCCGGTTGACCCATTCATTCTTTAGAAGGATGCTGTTTAGTCTCCATGTATTTTGGATGATATGAAGATGCAAAATTATCAATTTGTTTACCTTCTTTTCTTCTTGTTTAAATGGCATAAGATGTTGTAAGTGAAGGTGTATTAGAGAATTAAAAGTACTGACTGATACAAAGGCAAGAACAGACTATATTGAAAAATTGTAAATTGGCACACTTCTCTAAAAAAGATGGAAAGATGCTCAATGTCATTAGTCACTAGGGGAAGCAAATCAAAATCATGATGCTGAGTGATGTGGAGCATTTTTTCATATGTCTGTTGGCCATCTGGATGTCTTCTTTGCAGAAATGTCTGTTCATGTGCTCTGCCCATTTCTTGATTGGATTATTTGTTCTTTGGGTGTTGAGTTTGCTAATCTCTTTATAAATTTTGGATACTAGCCCTTTATCTGATACGTTGTTTGCAAATATCTTCTCCCATTCTGTCAGTTGTCTTTTGGTTTTGTTTCCTTTGCTGTGCAAAACCTTTTGACCATGATGAAATTCCAATAGTTCATTTTTGCCCTTGCTTCCCTTGCCTAGGATGTTCCTAGGAAGAAGTTGCTGCGGCTGAGGTGGAAGAGGTTGCTGCCTGTTTTCTCGTCAAGGATTTTGATTGATTCTTTTCTCACATTGAGGTCCTTCATCCATTTTGAGTCTATTTTTGTGTGTGGTGCAAGGAAATGGCCCAATTTCATTTTTCTGCATATGGCTGTCCAAATTTCCCAACACTATTTGTTGAAGAGAGTATCTTTTTTCCATTGGACATTCTTTCCTGCTTTGTCGATTAGTTGACCATAGAGTTGAGGGTCTATATCTGGGCTCTCTATTCTGTTCCATCGAGCTATGTGTCTGTTTTTATGCCAGTACCATACTGTCTTGATGATGACAGCTTTGTAATAGAGCTTGAAGTCCGGAATTGTGATGCCACCATCTTTGGCTTTCTTTTTCAATATTCCTTTGGCTATTCAAGGTCTTTTCTGGTTCCATATAAATTACAGGATTATTTGTTCCATTTCTTTGAAAAAAAATGGATGGGATTTTGATAGGGATTGCATTAAATGTGTAGATTGTTTAGGTAGTATAGATATTTTCAAAATATTTGTTTTTCCAATCCAGGAGCATGGGACATTTTCCCATTTCTTTGTGTCTTCCTCAATTTCTTTCATGAGAACTTTATAGTTTTCTGAGTATAGATTCTTTGCCTCTTTGGTTAGGTTTATTCCTAGGTATCTTATGGTTTTGGATGCAACTGTAAATGGGATTGACTTCTTAATTTCTCTTTCTTCTGTCTTGTTGTTGGTGTAGAGAAATGCAACTGATTTCTGTGCATTGGTTTTATATCCTGACACTTTCCTGAATTCCTGTACAACTTCTAGCAGATTTGGAATGGAGCCTTTTGGGTTTTCCACATATAGTATCCTATCATCTGCAAAGAGTGATAGTTTGACTTCTTCTTTGCCAATTTGGATGCCTTTAATTTCTTTTTGGTTTTTGATTGGAAAGGCTAGGACTTCTAGTACTATGTTGAATAGCAGTGGTGATAATGGACATCCCTGCCGTGTTCCTGACTTTAGCAGAGAAGCTTTCAGTTTTTCTCCATTGAGAATGATATTTGTGTTGGGTTTATCATAGATAGGTTTGATGATATTGAGGTATGTGCCCTCTATCCCTACACTTTGAAGAGTTTTGATCAGGAAGGGATGCTGTACTTTGTCAACCGCTTTTTCAGCGTCTATTGAGAGTATCATATGGTTCTTGTTCTTTCTTTTATTAATGTGTTGTATCACATTGATTGATTTGCAGATGTTGAACCAACCTTGCAGCCCTGGAATAAATCCCACTTGGTCGAGGTGAATAATCCTTTTAATGTACTGTTGAATCTTATTGGCTAGTATTTTGGTGAGAATTTTCGCATCTGTGTTCATTAAGGCTATTGGCCTGTAGTTCTTTTTTGATGGGATCCTTGTCTGGTTTTGGGATCAAGGTGATGCTGGCCTCATAAAATGAGTTTGGAAGTTTTCCTTCCATTTCTATTCTACAGTTTCAGGAGAATAAGAATTAATATTCTTTAAATGTTTGGTAGAATTCCCCTGGGAAGCCATCTGGCCCCTGCCCTGGGCTCTTGTTTGTTGGCAGAATAGGAATTAATTCTTCTTTAAATGTTTGGTAGAATTCCCCTGGGAAGCCGTCTGGCTCTGGGATTTTGTTTGGAGATTTTTGGTGACTGTTTCAATCTCCTTACTGGTTATGGGTCTGTTCAGGTTTTCTATTTCTTCCTGGTTCAGTTGTGGTAGTTTATATGTCTCTAGGAATGCATCCATTTCTTCCAGATTGTCAAATTTGTTGGTGTAGTGTTGCTCGTAGTATGTTCTTATAATTGTTTGTATTCCTTTGGTGTTGTGATCTCTTGTCTTTAACTCATGATTTTATTAATTTGGGTCCTTTGTCTTTTCTTTTTGATAAGTCTGGCCACTATATAGTCTATATAGACTGGTGACTAGAACAGGATCACCCACTTAATTTTGAAAGTATTTTGGTCTCTTAGAAGAAACTACCTCCCCAAATTTTAAAGAATAAAAAAACATTATAAGGGTAAACACAATGAAGGTATGGAATATGCCTATAAAGATGAAAATTTTTTTTTTTAATTTTTGAAAAAGGAGTTGATAAAGTAAGTTGGTTGGGAGAATAAAGAAAAAGAAAGTGGAGAGAATTTGCTCAGGTTGGAGACTAGAACAAGCCCGGAGCTAGATTTAGGGTATATTTTGATCTATTAGAAGAAGTTGTACCCCAAATTTTTTAGAAGAAAAAACCCTATGTGTATTCAAAAAATAAAGTTAGATATAATGAAGGATAAAATATGACTATAATAATGAAGGTTCAAAAAAGATTAGTTTTTATGAAAGGTTTTGTTAAGATAAACTAGTTAAAAAACATTAAAAGAGGAAAGGGTAAAAGTTAAAAAAAAATTAGCCGAAGAAAAAAAAAATAAAAAAAAAAATTAAATTAACTGTAAGACTAGACAATCATGGGGAGAAAGCCATAGATTACATGCTTTGCTTTCTCTTCCTCTGGAATTCTGCTATTCTCCTTGGTAAGTGAACTTGGCCTTGGCTGGATTTCTCGTTGATCTTCTGGGGAAGGCACCTGTTGTAGTGATTCTGAAGTGTCTTTGCCCAAGGCAGAATTGCACTGCCCTTACCAGGGGCCAGGCTACCTAATCCATTCTGGATCACTTTTGGGAGGTTTTGTTCCCTGAATGCTTTCTGTAGAGTTCTGGAGGATCGGAATGAAAGTGGCGGCCTCCCGACCTCCAGCATGGAGGAGCCGAGAGTTTGGGACCCCACTTAGTGTGCCCTCAGAGAAAAGT
The DNA here is from genome assembly GCF_011764305.1 of Mustela putorius furo. Taxonomy (NCBI): domain Eukaryota; kingdom Metazoa; phylum Chordata; class Mammalia; order Carnivora; family Mustelidae; genus Mustela; species Mustela putorius. The sequence continues at coordinate 740,467 of NW_025421443.1, forward strand.
GCTCAATCACTCCCATCTCCCTGGCCTCTGGCCACGCTTGGAATAAAGCACTGAATCACTCCCATATCCCTGGCCTTCAGCTGTGCTCTGAGCTCACCCAGCCTGTGACTGTTTCAAGGTAACCCCGAGTTGAGAGCTCACTCCTCAGCTCTGTCTCTGTAGCCAGCTTCCCCGCTCTAATACCTGCAAGCTCTGCAACACTCAGACACCCCCAATCTTTCTGTGACCCTGTGAGACCTGGGGCCACACTGACCCCATGTGGGCTTCACCCTGGTTTAGCCTCTGGAATGATGTCCCTCTGTAGATCAGACTTTTAAAAGTCCTGTTTTTCCGCCACTTGCCAGGAGCCGACCCCTCCCCCCGCGGCCTATCTTCCCATCGCTTTGGATTCACTTCTCCGCCGGTCCTACCTTTGAGAAAGTGGTCGATTTTCTGTTTCTAGAATTGTTGCTCTTCTTCTCTTCAATCTCCTGTTGGATTTGTAGGTGTTCCCAATGGTTTGATAAACTATCTAGCTGATCTCCTGCTACCTGATGTCCTCTCAGACTGCTACTTCTCTTCCATCTTGACTCCTCCCCCCTGGTCGATATAATTTTTTAATGAAAAAAAGCAAGTGTTAGAAAGGATGTAGAGAAATGGAACTCTTGTACATTGTTTTTGAGAATGTGGTATGTCTCAGTCACTGTAGAAAACAGTTCAGCTGCTCCTCAAGAAGTTAAGCTTAGAATTACCATATGGCCCAGAAATTCCACTCCTGGGTACAAAATAATTGAAAATGAGCACTCAAACAAATACATATACGCCCAAGTTCATAGCTGCATTAGTCACAATAGCTGAAAATGGAGACAGTCCTATTGGCCATCATCAGATGAATGCATAAACAAATTGTGATATAACATTCAATGGAATATTATTCATTAAAAAGTAATGAGGTATCAATACAAATTTTGATGTGTATAAACCTCTAGGACATTATGCTATGTGAAGGAAGCCAAATACAAATGCTCACATATTGTATGATTCCATTTATATGAAATATTCAGTATAGTTAAATCCACAGAAACAAAATGCAGATTGGTGGTTGCCAGGGGTTGAGAGGTAGTAGTAATAGAAATGGGGAGTGCATTCTTGATGTGTACAGGTTTCCTTTTGGGGTGATGCAAATGTTTTGGAACTAGATAATGGTGATTGTATAACACTACAAATGCACTAAATAACATTGAATTGCTTACTTTAAAATGGTTAATTTTCTCATTTGCATCGACATGGATGGAACTGAAGGGGATTATGTTAAGTGAAGTAAGTCAAACAGAGAAACACAATTATCATATGGTTTCACTCATATGTGGAACATAAGCAATAGCACAGAGGACCATAGGGGAAGGGAGGGAAATCCAAAGGGGGAGAAATCAGAGCCAGAGGAAATATGAGAGACTATGGACCCCAGGAAACAATCTGGGGATTTCAGAGGGGAGGAGGCTGGGGGAGGGGGTAACATCATGATGGGTATTGAGGAGGGCATGTGCTGAGATGTGCCCTGGGTGTTATACGTAACTAATAAACCATTGAATACTGCATCAAAGACTAATATACTATATGGTGGCTAACTGAACATAATAAACAAAATTTTTAAAAGTTAATTTTATGTTATATAAAACTCATCTCAAAAAACTTAAAAGTTTGACAGTTGTTGTAAAAAGTTGGTACATTACCAAGCAGAATATTCATTAACATGCATATGTAATTTGTAATTTCTTTTAACATGGAATATTTTTATGAATCAAATGTAGCTGGATGTTATGCCTTTTATCATGTAAAATGCTTAGGCACCAATTCCAGAAGTCTAATGTAGTTTTAATTTATAATCTTTTAACAAAACATAAAACTTTTATGACATTTATACATTCCTATGTTCATATCACTACTAAAGGGAAAAAAGCCAATGTAAAACATAAGATTTCAGTATCTTTTAGGATAAATGTTTAATTGTTAGAAAGGGTGCTTTGGAGTGTCTATTTTTTAATCTGAATGATAGGATATATATTTCAAAATTACATTGAAACTTCATCTCCAGGCCCACTTAGTTTGTTCCACTGAAGAATTATTGCTTAAAATGAGCTTTTTGCAAAAATTAAATATTTAATTATCCAACAGCTCTTTCAAGAAAAGTAATCAAAATGACTCAAATTCATTTGTATTGATGGCAGATTTTTCAATACACAGCAATTATATTTGAAAAGCTTTCAATTCCTGATTTAAGGCCATGCAGAGTAGTGTCTCATAAAAAATTCTGCTTCTTGACAAGCGAATTGCTATCAAAAGTTTGCAGTGTCTGGCCCCCTTAACCTTTACAGTGACAATTTCAAATGAAGAAAATAACCTTTATCTGTCTTGTTCAGGCACAATTTAGGGGCCAAAAGTTCATTTTTGACATATCCACTAAGGATAATGGATATCACTGATGGCCTTTGATAATTGTGTGGCATTAATATAAATGATGAATTATTAAATACTTTCATGCTATTTATTCAACTTGGATAACAAATCTCACTTTTAAAATGTATTTTTTTTTGGAGTATTAAGGATTATGTTTGTCTTTTGCTCACTTAGATTCGTGGAATTTTTTCAATATTAAGCTCATATTTTTATTGTCACTCAGATAAGATAGTTCAAGTACTTTTCCTTCACTGCTATTCTTTAGAACCCACTATTTGATTCCATATTCTCTTCCTCATGTACAAAGTCATTATAGATATGGGCTGATTGCTTTGGGCAGTTCACCCTTCAGAACATAAAGCTTCTAGTTTCTGTGCATGATGAGTGGCATAAGTTCTGGGTTCTGAGCCTGAAATCATATTGTTACATCTTAATTCATTGAGCATTCATTGGAGAAGTATGTGCACGTGCCTGCTCTGTAAGGAACTGCAGATATAAAGAAGTAAGACACACAAAATTCAGAAACCAGTGCAACATGAATCCTATTATTAACATTTGTCTCATGATTCCCAAGAAAAGATAAAAATTTCCTAATGCTTTTCAAAATAAAATAAGAAAAGGGAATTATTTGCAAGTGGCAGGCTCATTATATTCTTCCATCCTACACAAAAATCTCCACCATGAAAAGCATCTGTTCTTGTGTCTGATTATTGATTGATTGATTGACTTTTGGTGACTATATGTTGAATTACTACCAGGTCACAAGTACAGTCCTGAGCAATGGGGATACCGTGGAGAACAAAAGAGATGAGGCCCGCTTGGAGCTCAAGGAAAAATGAGAGAGACATGAGACGTTATTGGCCTTGAATAATGCTAATATATATAGAAGAGACTTAAAGTGATCTGTAGGTAAAGTACAGCGTTGATAGGTTAGTACCCTAGAAATTCTAATGTAGTTTATAAAATCTGGGAAGTCATGTCTGAGCAAATAATAGCTGAGCAGATGCTTGAAGGATAAATAGGACTCAGGTGGAGAATGGTGGTCAAGCATTTGTGGCTGATGGAAAGGGCTCCAGTGAGGGAATGCTTGCGACCTGGAGATCCTTTTGAGGAAATGATAGAAAGCAACATTGTTGGAGTGTAGTGAGCAACATAAGATAGGGCATTTGGTGCACCAGGACTTACAGCCAGGAGCTTCCATGGTTTTGAAAAGCACATTTTATTCTTCATAGGTCTATCCTTAAATCCCAGCAAAAGTCTGGTATAAATGTACAGATTCAAGTGGGCAATATTGGTACCAAAGCCACACATCATATTTCTTACTAGCCATATTTTCGATAGTTGAGGATCTACTTATTTAAAAAATACTTTAGAGGTGCCTGGGTGACTCAGTCTTTTAAACATCTGCCTTCAGCTCAGGTCATGATCCCACAGTTTTGGGATGAGCCTTGCGTTGGGCTCCTTGCTCCGCGGGAATCTGCATCTTCCTCTCTCTTTATCCCTCCCCCTCTCACTCTTTCTCTATCAAATAAATAAATATTTAAAAATATTTTATAATTTTATTCATTTTGGAAAAAATCAACTGTACACCCTACCTTATGAAAGATCATAATATGATATGATTTATTAAACTTTTATATATACTTTAGAGATATGTAAAGCAACACTGTGCAGAGGAAACATTCCTAAACTAAATCTAAGTCATAGATCAGCCAACAATTCCTAAAATCTCTGTACAGTTTCTTTAAAATCTAATTAATAATAAGCATCAAGTGTACCAAATAATCGATAATGAAGGAGTATACAGGCTTCATGGAAATCCAGAAAGCACAGTGAATCTAAGAGGCCAGTTGCTTCTATTATTAGTCTGCTTTGGATCTCAGAAACCCTAGTTACTTATATCTTGGTTTCTAGCTCTGTAACAAATGGAGGAGTTTCAGATTAGTGCAGTATTCCTATTCTTAGAAATAAATGGTGATTATAAGCAGGGACGGGTTACCTTCATTGTTCAAGGAGACTGAAATGTTAAAATGTTAAGATGTGAAATGTTAAAAAGAATACAAGCTGAAAGCTTTGCCGACTAATTTATTATTTTTAAATGGTTTCATTAGTTACAGACATGAACATATTATTAACACTTGAATAAACTTGCCCTTTTAAAATTGAGAAGGGAATTAAATTCAAAAGACTTTATTATATAAAACAAAAATTTTCCTTTAGCAAAGTTATTTTTATTCATCTAAAGATTATATGCAGTATGTCTGTTTCCTAATTTGGAATTCAGATAATTCAATGATAATAATAATAATAATAATAATACCTCTTATACTTACTAAGTTGAAGCAGATGGAAATAGAAAACCCAAGCTGCTATTCAGCATATAATCACTATGCAAATATTCCAACAGCTTGCATGATTTTTCAAACTATTATCTCAAGAGCAACAAACCATTATATTGAAAAGTTGAGAAAGACAGCACAGTAAAAAGATGTTATGCATATAGAGTTTGAGACCATTTGTACTCAATTCAACAATGATTAAAATAAATCCACTATTTTTAAAGGATACAAGTAAGAAAAGGGAGGCTAAGAGACTTGTGTTTGGCAACATTTCCCAAACAAGAGTCTGTGTGTGTGTGCGTGTGTGCCTGTGTGTATGTGTGTTGCATACAGTGTGCTCTGCGGCCTCCTTCTCATCATTTAAACATGGTGAATCTCACCCATCTTAAAAAATCTCAAATTTCTAACATTTCTCCCTTCTACCTCTCTTTTTCTGTCTTTCCTATTACAGCCACATCTCCTGGGAAAAGAGGTGGCCCCTTAATGTGGCACCTTCAATTCCTCACCTATTTCAATCTATAGTACCTATTACAATGCATCCTTTAATTCATTTAAGAAATAGGAATGAAGGCCACATCATTTTCTATGTGCATAAGATTCAGTGGTGAGTAAAGTCAAATATGTTGCCTGCATCCTTGAAGCTCCATCTGTGGGGATAGTGGATGTCCAGTGTCTATTATAAGGGAGAGAGTAAATGCTTTCCTTTCAACTGTAATACTTGTAGTTGACCAATCAGGAATTTAAGAGATTCTATCAATGAGTTTTTCCTTGTTGTACTTGATTTTGGATATATTTCAGACCTCCAAGTTAACGAAATCTAAGCCTCAAGGGAGTTTTGGAATGACCACTCTCTGACTCATCCGACCACATCCCTGAAGTAAGATCATTGCGCTGCTTCACACATTCTTTTTTTTTTTTTTTTAAGATTTTATTTGTTTGACACAGAAAGAGAGGAGAGAGCAAGCACAAGCAGGGATAGTGGCAGGCAGGAGAAAAGCAGGCTCCCCACTGAGGAGCCTGATGTGGGGCTTAATTCCAGGACTCTGGGATCATGACCTGAACCTAAGGCAGCCACCTAACCAACTGAGCTGCCTAGGTGCCCCTGCTTTACACATACGAAATCATTTGTTTTAATGGATCCCATGCTACTTTTGGAGGCAGTGCTAAAAATTATAACTTAATTGACCTCCAGGAAGTGGAGTAAAGTGCCATTTATCATAATATAGTGTTACTTTTACCATTTACCTTACATTAAATTATTTAAAGATAACAGTTTCTGAGGTCAGGGGGAGATTTAATACTAAAGGAAAAACTGCTTCTCATTTTTAAGCTGAAGAAAGGAGTAAACAGTGTGAACAGGAAGCATACAAAGTTTAACTTATTTTAATATAATTATGTCTTTGAGGCCTGAAATATTTGCTTGGTCAAAGAAATGCCAAAATATCAAATCAGAACGTATCATATACTCTGTAGTTCAGTAGCTAAATCAAAAAGAAATAATATTAGCTAGCATTCAGGGGCCTTATCACGAGCTAGATACATTTCTAAGAATTCCACAGTTATATATAAAACTATAAAATCAAAAATCGTATTCCATTAATAAGGAACATAAAGACAGTCAAACACCTTGCCCATAGTTACACAGCCAATAAATAGCCAAACTGAGATGCAAGTCCGAAGCACTCGACTACAAAAATTTTTTCTGAGATTCTAATTGCTAGACAGTTTTATTTAGACTATTGTATACATAGTACAATAAAAAAACAAATGGCCTATAAAATTATACTAAACTGGGAAACCCAGTTTAAAGGTCTGTTGCACCAGCATATTCTCCTCATCTACTTAACTGATAATTGAATTTCTATTAACCCAGGTTTTTATGTGGCAAAACCAACTTCACAATCTATGGAGTAAGGTGAACCCACAAGAGCCTGTCATTAATGCCATGATTTTATTAAATGTACATACAAGTGGTGTTTATAAGTGTCCAGGAATGGATTTACACAAGGACGAGGAAAAAAATTAAGCAGGCCTTACAACATTTGCTGAAGAAACTGGGAGAGAAGAAAGTGTAACCCTGGGCAATATGTCAGTGATAAAAATACAGATTGTCTATATTTCAGCCATGTAATTTGTGAAATACCACAGAAGCTATGGAGTAGAAAAGACTTAGCATTATCTACTGAAAACAAAATAATATGAACCCAGGATGGGAGGTTATCATAATTAAGTAGCCACATCAAAAGATACATACTAATTTTCTCGCATGTTCTGTTGAGAAATTTGGTACATATGTTCTGTAAACTCTGTGGAAGGACCAAGGGAAAATTAAAATGTCAAAGGTCATCATGCTGTGGCAAAAAGAAGGTAAGGAAAATACTAAAAAAAATGTAGTAATTTTTAACTAGATTTTTAATTAAAAAAGACTAACAATACCTTAAGAATTAATTAAATCTCACACACACACACAACACTTTCAGAAAGGCTAGTAATTGAAATTCTTGAATTGGTCATAAATACATGGTACAGAAATATAACTAAATTTTTAGCTATTGATAATTCTGTAGTCAGTAATGGATCAATTGAGTAAAAATCAGAATTTTTAAATATTAGCCATACATTATTGGTCAGAAATGCAAAAGAAAATGCAGTGAACAAACATGGGTTTTGCTAGCCAAATCAGGCAGCTGAAAACACCCAAATGAGTTGCAAAGGCAACAGAGAGGACCGTAATCTTCTCCTCCTGCTTTGAGTGGACTGTTTAAACAATAGCACTTGAGCCTGGATAGAGGAAAGGGACTTTCACATATGCAGAGAGTGGGTCACATTCTAGTGTTTGGAGATAATCCTGGGTACAATAGCATATCCTTCTTGCAACCTTACAGTGTTCACTGTTGATATTTACCATCTTCTACATCGCATTAGTGTGCTCCTTTTCTTCTGCTCCCATTCTCCTAGTTAAGTTCTTTATGGCAGAGCTCCTGAACTGCTAGCTCCTTGCTGTCCATTTAGTACATTGTTGCCAGATTCATTATCCTAAAAATCCTCTAGTGTTTTTACGTTGCCCTCAAATTCTAACTCTGTAGATATGTTAATATTCTTAATTAAATATAAATTAATTGTTTCAAAAAACTAAATTTCTTCCCTGTCTTGGATCCACAAGTAGCAAATTCCTCATGTGTTCTTAAGATAGACTGGTCTCCATTTGCACACGAAAAAGAGACCATATGCTCACATGTAGATAATTTGTTGACTTGAAATGAAAAAGGAAAAGAAATAATCAGTACACAAAGTGCCTGGAATGGATGCCATTTCCCTTTTTCTACTCTGTCTCTCATTCTGCAGAACATATAGAGGTTTCATAGACTTTTCATTGGGAGAGCCAATGAAACTCAAATTCATTTTAAACTGAACTCAGTATTTTTCCTATTCTTAAACGTTTTTCTTCTAGATTCTCTGAATTAATCATTTTCATTGGCATTTACTAAGATTCTCAAGCTAAAAAAAACCTTTAGGGGCAAACTTAAGGCCATTTTTGATGGAACTTACCATCTTTTTCAGTTATAACTTCAGCATTATTTCTTACCTGGATTATTACAGTAGGCTTATAAATGATCCGTTTTTCAGTAGTTTTGCTATGTTAGGGTCGTACTACTTGCTATTACATATAAACCTTGAAATCTTCAAGACTTAACAAAACAGGGGCTTGTTGTTTGCTTATCAAAAGCCCAGTTTGCTTACGTAAAGACTACTAAGAATGGCGGCATCTGTGTCTTTGTTTCATGGACTCATTCAGTCACTGAAGATATGAAAGCCATCATCAAATCTCCTTGCCACTTGTCCTGAACACTGATGTAACGAAGCAAGTAGAGGAAGAAGGAAGATGGGAGATGTATGGGAAGTTTGGAAATGTAGTTCTTACCTGGGTAGATACTTTTTAGAAAAGCTCTACACTGTAGAGATGAGCATAAAACCTTGGAAGCTAACCGTCTCTGCTGTAGATGTTCTCTCCAAACTATCCTAATAGTTCACCCATGACTATTTTAACATACAAACCTCTGCCAATTCTCTGTTTAAAGATCTTGTATCTCTCCCATTACTCTCACAAAAAAAGTAGAACACTTATCTGACAAGAAAATTTTGAGAGTAGGAAGGGTGCCTTTAAGTAATTGTTTTGGAGAAAAAGGTGATATTAACATTATGTAAGGATTGTTCTGGACAAACCAAGACAACAGATAGTCATCCTTTTTACAAGATGCTTTAAAATCCACCACCTTCTTGCCTTTTTAAGCATCAAATCCAAACCATTCTGTACTAATTTAATATGTATACTCACCATATTACACTATTTTCATTCCCCAAAAAGTGGTGTTCCCTTTTTTATTTTGGAGCTTTGTAGTACTTCTGTTTCCTCTTCCTATAACCAACTCATCTTCCTTAGGCATTACTTAGGTCCTTAGGCATTACTTCCTATGGGAAATCTCCATTTTTTTTTTCTACTGAAGGCACTCTACCTTTTTTCAATTCCATATAACACCAAATGAACTATGTTAAAACCAGCACACTCCCACATCAAACTTCTTGGGAGCAGAGTGATTGTCACCATTTTATCCTTGGCTCCTGGAAAAGGAGTTAGCATAGAATAAATATTTGATAAATATATGTTGAATTAATGAGCAAACTTAACTTTTCTTATCATGTCTGTTTTCACAGCATCTTTTGATTCTTCATTATTAGATGGGTAAAAAAAGAACTGTATCTACATAATAGGATGTTTATAGGAATTAGTGGATATATACAAATAAATATACAAAAAATATTTGGTGTATTACTTGGCACAAAGATAGTCTCACTAAGTTTTGGCAATTATTATTCCCCAAGTTCAGATCAAATATGTAAAGTGATCTCCTTGTGATTTTTTTTTCCCTCATCACTTTCAGTCAAAAATATTTTCTCTCACATTTTTGTGCCCCCTTATTGGGTAATTCTCTCATAATTTGACTTATACTGTAGTTAATTGAGAAGAATTCTGTCTTCCCCTATAAGTTATAAGCTCTTGATAAGAAGGTCATAATTATTCTTACTGTGGCTATCTAGCAATTGGTACAACATGGACACTAAGTAAAACATCTATAGAATGTCTTAAATTTAAAGAAAATTAAAGACTGAAGAAAGATAATTTTGAGGATTCTCTATTGTAAGAAAAAGATGACAAGGACTTAAAAAACAAATACTCTTGATAAATAGGTCATATTTACTTTGAAAAAAAGAGACAATATTTTGTTTGCTTGTTTGTTTAAATAATAGGAGAGTCTTGTAGCATTCTAAAATAAAACAGTATTTTTAGACTATGTTGACATACTCTGAAGCGACTATTCCTTCAATTTTTAATGCAACTAGCCATTTGCCCCCAAATGGTTTCCTCTTCCAATAACTCAGATGATAGAAGGTTTTTGGAATTTAAAAAGACCTTAAAAACCACCAATCCAGGTCGTCTCATTTTACATACGAGGAATTAACAATCCAGAGAAGTTAAGCAACTTTGAAATTCTACCCGACAGTAAAGGATTTGGGGAAATATAATCACTAGTTATTTATCCAAATAGTTAATGTCTCCAAAAGTATCAGTAATTTAGATGAAACTGTCAATTCAATATATTCTGGATGCAGTAGAGGCTTAATTGAATGTCTGCTTGAATTACATTCAATTATATTGATGTTTCACTAATACGTGTTGCAATGAGCATAACAAAATCTCTTCCAAACTTGAACTTTTTCCCATGTTGTTAAAAGGCACCAGTTTAATTATCTTTAATTTAAAGTTAGATTCTAGAACTACTCTCATGACTGCACATTGATTTTACTTGCATTTAGGAAATCCGATTACCTTGAATCACATATATATATTTATAAATCATGAATGGTGCTTTTTTTAAAATATTTGAAACTAATTATTTACGTGATTGCAAATGTCAGTGATATGAAGAAAAATTTGTAGGATGGAACGAACAAATGATACCAGACAATGTTTTACAATTGCCTGTATAATCCATTGTGCCCTTCATAATCTAAAGACATTTGAAATTGTGCACTGCTGCAGATGGTAACATTGTGAGTTTTGGAATTAGTTACTAGAAAATATAATTTTATCTTGGTTCCTTTTATTGTGGAGCATTACATCTAAGCAGACACAAAACACAAAAGTATACGCATGGTAACATCTAACTTATTTACCTTTTTGTTTTGCCAGTCTATCATAGTATTTCAAGTGATTGCTTTTAAATGTTTTCTTCTTTTGGTAGGGGGAATTGTCACCAACAGTAATCATAATTGTTACTGAGAAGTACACTTTATTATTTTTTTATTATGTTCAGTTAGTCACCGTATAGTACATAATTATTCCTTGATGCACTGTTCAATGATTTATTAGTTACGTCTAACACCCAGTGCGCATCACAACATGTGCCCTCCTCAATACCCATCATCCTGTTACACCCTTCTCCACCCTCCTCCCCTCTGAAATCCCCAGATTGTTTCCTGGGGTCCATAGTCTCTCATAGTTCATCTGACTCTCTGATTTCTCCCCTTTGGATTTCCCTCCAATGTGGTCCTCTGTGCTATTGCTTATGTTCCACAGATGAGTGAAACCATAGGATAATTGTGTTTCTCTGTTTGACTTACTTCACTTAACATAATCCCCTCTAGTTCCATCCATATTGATGCAAATGGTGGGTATTCATCATTTCTGATGGCTGAATAATATTCCATTATATATATGTACAAATGACTAATAGACACATGAATAAATGTTCAACATCATTAGCCATCAGGGAAATACAAATCAAAACCAAATTGAGATACCACCTTAACCAGTTAGAATGGCAGAAATTAACAAGATAGGAAACAACAAATGTTGGTGAGGATGTGGAGAAAGGAGAACGCTCTTGCACTGTTGGTGGGAATACAAATGGTATAGCCACTCTGGAAAACAGTATGGAGGTTCCTCAAGATGTTAAGAATAGAGCTACCCCACAACCCAGCAATTGTACTACTGGGTATTTACCCCAAAGATACAGATGCAGTGAAAAGAAGTGGCACATGCACCCCAAGGTTCATAGCAACAATGTCCATAATAGCCAAACTGTGGAATGAGCCAAGATATCCTTCAACAGATAAATGTATAAAGAAGATGAGAGCTATGTTTTAAAAATACATTCCTGGGATGTCTGGGTGGCTCAGTTGGTTAAGTGGCTGACTCTTGGTTTTGGCTCAGGTCATGATCTGAGTAGGGTATTGTACTTGGTGGGGAGTCTGCTTGAGGATTCTCTCTCCCTCTCTCTCTTTGCCCCTCTCCCTGCTCATGTGCATGCAAGTGCACTCTCTCTCTTTCTCTAAAATTAAAAAATAAAGTAAGCCTTTTTAAAAAGGTACATTCATAATCCATAATCTGGTGATTGTAATGCCGAATTCAAATGTTGCATTAAATAAGCTATTCCATATAAAAGATCTAACACAATGCTGAACATATAGTGTACGTTAATGAAATGGTGATTACTTTTTTGTTTATCAAAGGAAAATAAGTTAATAACATAGTTTATGAAAAAGAAATTGATAAGTGCCTATTTTCAGTTTTACAACATTATTTTCCCCAAAAGAAGATTCTATATGTCTATATTCTGTTAATTACTGAGAGTAAGAGAAAGGAGAAATATTTTTTGAAATTAGAGCAACAAAATTATCTCCTAATGGTTTACTTTACTAAAAAAAAAAAAAAACTTAATAAGTACTGTAAAAGTCTCTACTGAAATTCTTGTTATTAAATAAGCACAATATAAACTGTGTTCGTTGTATATTCACCTAGTTTAAAATGTTTTTGTAGTGTTGTTCTAGTTGCTACGGGAGTTAGAAGATAAAATATCTGTTGTGGAATTTGTAGACTAGCCGAAACAACAAAATAATGCATGTGAAATGGCATTTACTGTAAAAGGAAACAATTACATTAATTGGTCTAATCGAACTGTCAATTATCAAAAAGCAATGGTGATAAGCCACTATTTCAGGCTGCCTTTTTGACTATAGCCCCCTCCTACTTTCTTGCAAATGGAGAAGGGTGTGCCCAATTCTCAGTTGGTACCAAATGAAGCTAGACTAGAAAAAAAATACAGGACCAAGAAAGGGGTGGGAAGAAACTTGCAGAAGTCCTGGGACCAGACTTGCTCTTTCATGCCTTTCCACTCCCTAGAATTTAAAAAGCAGAGCAATATCATGTGGGAGAATACCTTGTGTAATTTGAGCCATGAGGCCAATAGTGAGGTATTCATGAGAAAGAACATCTCTTGGAAATATCTTGCTTACTTAATTAAAGCTTTCATGGTTTTTATACTTAAAATTCCAAAAAACATCACTGGCAACAAGACTGGTGGTTAAAAATCTGCCACGGTCTTGTAATTGTATGGACATTGCTGAGTATTCAGAGATAAAGAGCAGTTTAATTGAGGTTGCACTCTAGGATTAAGACAAATAATTTCCAACAGAAAAAGCCAGAAATTAGCTCAGTGAGCCTTAAGTGTCTTGAATTATCTTTGTTATTGGGTAAGTGAGTAAGTAAATAAATAAGTAAATAATGGAGTGAAAAGTGGGAATATTTTAACACTTTATCTCCTAATACTTTTAAAATTATATAATAATCATGTTAGTATTAAAATAATAATTTCATTTATTTTTAATATCCAAATGTAGATAGATGGATAGAAATACTTAGATATAGGGATGATTACATGAAGGTGATAGATAAATATTATTTTGGGGAGAAGGATTTAAAAATACCTTCATGTGGGAGACTATCCCTGAAATAGGTTTTCTAGATAATTTACTTGGATATCTATGTGATCTATTATTACCATCTAGTGGCAATGTCTTTGAACTGCAAATTCTTAGTACCAATATAGACTCTAAAGGGGCTTGGCCAATTCAACCCATTTTCTTGATGCATATGTCAGAAATATTAATCATTATATAACATCACCAACCATACACATATTACCCTGTAAAAACTTTTTCATAAAATGAAACCGATTTGAATAAGGCCAATTACAAAAGACTTAAATTCGTTGCGATAGACCGCAAAATCAAAATTGGGCTGCAAGAAAATAATATGTTCAAGTTTAAATTAAATCCCCAAGAATAGGGCATATGAATAGAAAAAAAAATTCTCTGCAGTTTGGCAATATAGTCTGCCAGTTTTAAATGTGCAAGTTTGACTAGATGAGAAATACGCAAAAAAAGATCAATGTTGAGATAGAAGTTTAGAAGTTCAGATTAAATAGCATAAATTGATGATAAAGAATAAGGATAATACATTTTAAAATGTTATAACAAAAATACAAAAATGTGAATATGTAGTTAGGCCTGTTGTTATGGGAGAAGATAAATTGGGAATTGTTTGCAATGATTTATGAGGATATGAGCACTTGTATATGAATGGTCATTGGGGAAAAGCAAAGAAAGCAAAGCTTCTGTAAGATTTGTCAATAAAGGTAGAGTACTTGGTAAATTAGGTGAAGGAGATAAAGGAGATGAAAGTATCTCTCCTGATGTGAATATGGAAAACTAAGGAATAGAGGTAGTGTGTTTAGTATTAAGGAAATTAAGAACAATTATTATAGACCTTTGTTCTAGGATATAAATCTTATAAAAGCTGGACAGAATTCTAAGGAATTTTCCTACACTTTGTCATTTAATCCTCCTAAACCCCGTTTTTAAACTGGGGTGGGGGGGATGTGAAGGAATCGGAGCCAACTATATTATATCATTTTCCCAAGACCTTACCGCTTAATCTGTGGCTTCCTTGGCATTTGATTCCCAATCCCATGGGATTCTAAGAGTTGGTGCTTTTTCTCCTCTCTTTCCTCTCTTTTTCTCCTCATCTTTAGTTTTTTAGCATCTCAACTGAGATTTTTTTTTAACTAAAATAATGTAAAGATTCTACAGTATACCTAAACCTCTATATGACTTTATTTTTTTTTTAAGATTTTATTTATTTATTTGACAGAGAGAAATCACAAGTAGACGGAGAGGCAGGCAGAGAGAGAGAGAGGGAAGCGGGCTCCCCGCTGAGCAGAGAGCCCGATGCGGGACTCGATCCCAAGACCCTGAGATCATGACCTGAGCTGAAGGCAGCGGCTTTAACCCACTGAGCCACCCAGGTGCCCCTCTATATGACTTTATATAACCAAAGTTTAGAAAATGTGAAGTTTACTGTATGAAGTATGAGATGTTTGTCCTGAAACATAAACCTAAAAAGGACACAATAAAGGAATATAGAAAAAACATGTTTATGTACCATAATTTTTAAATTACACCATTGTATTAACTGAAAGATGTTTTGCTGAAGTGTGCAGTGCATGGTAAAGATGTGATTCTCTGGCCTACAATTAAACAGTCAGAATTACCACATAGATCCAACCCATCTGATACTCAGTGAAGGGAAAGACAGGAGGCTGCATGTGGAAATTATCTAACGTTTCCCTTGGTCAACATGTATGCCTATTTCTGGTTGTTCATGCTTATTGGTTGATAACAATATCTTTATTATTGGTAGTAGTTCAGTAATAATTATTATTATTGTTGTTATTTATTTTAGAGTTAACATAGGTAAATAAAAATATGTTGATCTCAGCTAACCTATAATTATTAATAATTACATTAATTAATAATTATTGATGATATTATTATTATCCTTTCATTTTCAAAAGTGTCCTGGTTGGGATGATGAATTATGTTATCACCCATACAAGGGGTACTTAAACAAAGACATGATGGTCTGGTTAAACTTATAGACGGTTTTTAGAATGCTGTTTTAAAATGCATAAAATAGGGGCGTCTGGGTGGCTCAGTCAGTTAAGTGTCTGGCTTCTGCTCAGGTCTGCTCCCTGGGAGGGAGCCCCACTTTGGGCTCTCCACTCAGTGGGAAATCTTCCTCTCGCTCTGCGCCTCCCCTTGCTCCTTCTCTTTCTCACTCTCAGAGAAATAAAGTCTTTAAAAGAAATAAATAAAAATAAAATACATAAAAATACAAAGGGAAGCATACATATTAAAATAGTTATCAAAATATTTTAAAAACCAGATTTGTGTTGTAGTGATCATTGTGCTCCTTTACTAACTCATTAGTTACTGAGATCTAGTGAAGCATTTAACAACTACTATAATTTAAAGAAGGGATAATCCAACAGTATTTCAACACAACTGTAAGGTGAGAAGTACATTTGTAATTTCTGTTGATGAAAAAGTTAGAAGTCCTATTTCTATAGCTTATGACTTATATTCATTCTTGAAAGAAATACTAATTTTCAGTTTCTTAAACATTAAGATATATTATTGCTAACCCCAAAATCAAGTAGTTAAGAACCTCTAGATATACTACATTGCTAGTTTATGTACCTTCTCCAACACTAGAATTGAGCCCCTTAAGCTCACAAATTATATTCACATTTCCATTGTTAGTAACAAATACAAAGCATAACATATGATACACATTCAATAAATAAATGAATCCATACACAATAAAGTCAGTGAAAAAACTGAGGATGTGTAAAATTCAACGGAACAAATTACATGATAAGACACAGTAGAGAGGAGTTTCCAGACAAAGACTTTAGCTAGGGGTGGGGTAGGACATAGGATACGGAAATGAAGATGAATTGCCCAGAAACTGAGGCTTCTGCTCTGTCCCATGTGTTCAGCATGGTTATGAACTGTTTGGGCAGTGGAAAAGAAGGCAGGGCCTGACCTCGTGCCTGACCGACATTTCACTAATCCCCATATTATGAGACTGAGGATATTGAAGTTCGGTCAAAGGACTGTTCTGACAAAGGGAAGATGCTCATCTTTTGTTTCTTACTCTCCCTACTTCCAAGCCCACTCACAAATTCAAAAGTACACTCTGGAAGGTGTAGGCAGTGTTGTCAGAGGATTTACTCTACCTCTGTGATGTTTGTCCTCTCCTTGGAAGTCTGTTCCAGAGATCTCGTCACATCTTCTCCTTCAGAGCTCTGGGGAGCTCTTCATCTTGCTGCTTTTGCTTTTGCACCTCCGCCAGCTCTCCTGTCAATGGATTGAAGCTGTCTGATGGAAGAAACATTCATTTTTCGTTTCCCATTTACACATATAAGGGTATAGCTGGTGTTTCTGTGGGGGGAGAGGGGAGCATCTGGACATTTATTATATAAAGAGAAAAAATTGAAGTGAATATCTAATGAAAGAACATCGAAGCTTCCTTTACTGTTCCCACTGGGTCTCAGCAGAAGTACATTCTAATTCTGCCTGGACAAGCCCCTTTAAACACGCTAGCCTCCTGCAAGGACAGTTCTATCTCCTCAGCTTGTCAGCAGGACTAGAACAAATAAAAACAAAAACAACAAAAAACAAAATAAAGCAAGAGGTCTGTCCAAATGATGTGAGTGCAGGGATAGAGCAGGGGCTACAGAACATAAGGAAGGACGGCACAGTGAGGAAAAGACAGTAACAGGTGTTTAAGTTGTTCGATGATAACACATATTCCCTTACAGTGAATGTTCTCAGCAGTCCTAGATGAGTGGAGATAGATTTATGTGTGTGTGTGTGTGTGTGTGTGTGTGTGTGTGTGTGTACGCATATATATATCATTTCTTTTATAATGGTTTTAGTAATTTTACTGACATTGTCAATAGGAGTAAGATTAGCTATGTCAGAGATGGTAGGTGATAGATGTGATATGATAGATTGTGACAGAGGGGACTACTTTGGATAGACTACTTTGGGGGTAAGAAAGCATTTTTTAGTAAGTGACATTTGAAGTGAGACCTGAGTGATAAGAAAAGAGACAGTTGTATGAACACTTGGGAAAGGAGTATGGCAGGCAGAAGAGCTCAGAATTGTATAGGGTTATGTAGGACCTAATCGTAGCTTCTCACTAACTTAGTTCTCATCCTATCATTTTGTTACTTAAACAGTACTTGGCCCCCCTCAAAAATTGTAGAAAACTCTAAACAAGCATAGGGTTCAGGAAAACTTCTATAAATAATACAGAATAAGTATATATTGTAAATGACAGTGGATTTTAATAGGAAACACTCTAGGACTAGTTCTAAAAGACTTAATGTATATCATGCACTTACTATAAGCTAGGGTCTCCTAAATTTTATAAGTATTTTGGATTTCAATCTAAGTAAAATGAATTAATTCACTAAATGGCTGTAAGAGAAAAGTTCAGGATTTGAGTTACATTTTGAAAAGCCTACTTTGGATCTTTGAGGAGAATGGATTATAGAAGAACACAGAACCCTGGGGGACCAAGTAGAGATGCTTTTTGTCATTGTCAGGAGAGACAGTAGAAGCGATGGATGGATGATAGTGCCCTTCTGAAAGAGCAAGTGGAAATTGATTCCAGCAAGTAGAGGAAGACTCCAGAATTCTGTTTGGAAATGTTAATTTTTAATCACAATTTGGGCAACCTTTTCTGAAGGTTTGCTTCCCTTTCCTAAATAAACCTTTGGCAGACCCAAGACAACACCTCTTTCTAAGAAGCTAGTCGTGTCGTCGTTAAAACCAGGTCTGGAGCCAGACTAAGAACAGATAAGCTCTGGCTCTGCCTGTTACCAGCTGTGTGACCTTGAACTTGCTGACTTATTAGATTTGCTGTGCTTCAGTTTCCTCAGATCCAAGGAGGATAGTAATTATGCTCTGTCTAATGGAGTTTTTAGAGATTAAATTAATTAATTAATGTAAGCCCTTAAAATAGGGCTGGGCACATTTTTGTGTGATATAGAATTAAGTTTCTTAGGACTATTCCTAAACCACAGTTCTTTCTATTAACATCCATTCTTCAGAATATGTTTTCATTCTGTATTATTTATAGAAGTTTCCCTGAGCCCTATGCTTGTTTAGAGTTTTCCCCAATTCTTAATGGGGGCGATCACCATTTAAACAAATAAAAGAGTGAGAAACTAAGTATTAATAGGAGGCTATAATTAGTTCAATTATGATATTTTAGTTCTTTGTGCAATTCCTGTTGATATCATTTGGATGCCATGCAGGAGCTCAAGAGTCCTACACAATAGGACCCCTGACCTGTACACACTGCACGTTAGACTACCATTGGAGACTGACTTTAAATGATACTGTCTTGTTTTCCCCAGTAAATTTAAGATTATGAAAAGTATCCTTTTGTACTTTTTTTCTACTTTCTTTCCATTTTTAATTAATTTAGTAGATCAATCATTGTTCTAAATATAAAATCATATAGCAGAACTGGAATTTCTGGAGTGCAAAAAAAAAATTGATATGTAACCAATGTATTACTAAAAAGACTGACTTTCTGGGACACCTGGGTGGTTTAGTTGGTTAAGCAGCTGCCTTTGGCTTAGGTCACGAACCAGGGTTCTGGGATCAAGCCCTACATTGGGCTCCCTGCTCAGTGGGGAGTCTGCTTCTTCCTCTCCCTCTGCCTCTCCCCTCCACCCCCACTTGTGATCTCTCTCTCTCTTGCTCACTCTCTCTCTGTCTCAGATAAAGTCTTCTAATAAAAAAAAAAATAAAACTTCTGAGTTCCTAGAGCATAACTAAATGAAACAAAATCGTTTCATTATAAACCTGGGAACATTACAAAAATATAACTAAATTTCAAGACATGTCTGAATTTCATCTTCTTGGTTTGGTCAGACTCTATCTGGACATCGCAGAGGAGAATTGTTAATATATGCAGATTGACAAGGATGATGAAATCTCTGGTAATCATATCTCTTGTGAAAAACTGTAGAACCATTAACTTCCAAAAATTAGATGGCTTTTATGTAGACAAAAGGATTTATTCTTTTTAGCTTTGTGTGAAAATTATAGGAAGACACAAAAAGAAAGGTTTTTTCAAGCATAAATAATTGCTCAAAATATATGAGAAATATCAGACAACAGAAATTCTAGAGGTTTTTTTGCCCCTCCCCCTTTGTTCTACTGTCTGTTCTAGAAAAAAAGCTGTTACAAGGATTATGTGTAGTTGCCAAGGAGAAAATTTGGTCAAGTTGTTATTAAAGGGGTTTCATTTTTCTATATGATTACATGTCTCAAAAGTCACAAATTATCTCATAATCATACATGTTGCAAAATTGCAAAGATAAATTTTGATCCAAGCAGTCACTCACAATGAGATGTTTTAGCATTCTAGAAATTACCTATTGTAAGCTCAGAGTATATAGATGGTACCTAAATCTGCTGGGAGACAGATCTTAATGAGTCCCCCCACAAGCATCAGTGTAATACAATTTAAGAAATCCTAGTTGTTAGGGCACCTGGTTGGCTCAGTGGGTTAAGCCTCTGCCTTCGGCTCAGGTCATGATCTCAGGGTCCTGGAATCGAGCCCTGCATCGGGCTCTCTGCTTGGCAGGGAGCCTGCTTCCTCCTCTCTCTCTGCCTGCCTCTTACCTACTTGTGATCTCTGTCCGTCAAATAAATAAACAAAATCTTTAAAAACAGAACATAAGAGATCCCAGTTGAGAAATTATGCTTTCTGACTATCTTTCTAAAGAGGGAGAACCCAGGGTCATTTGTCACACACACACACAAAAAATGTAGTTCTGGAAAGCAAGATATTTAAAAATAGTAACAGACTTTACTTATTTTAGTGCCACATTTACTACATAGCAACTATATGCACACAAGGAAAAACAAAGACAAACTGACATCAGCCTCTTGTGTTTTAATAGATGAGCATAGTGTAACTTAATGAAATAAACATACTCTTCTCTCTCTCTATTTTTAGTGTGAGCATGATAACATAGGACCAAAATAAGGAATTCTATTAGTAAGACTGTTTCATTTACTTAGTCATAGGTTTAATAAATAGGGGCTAGAACTTGCTGGTTTAATTTTCATTTTATTCAAATTTATATTTGTCCTTCTGCAAATTCATTGTGCTGAATGGATTTCTATTTCCCGGTCAAGCTGGCAAAAAGTTCGTTGGTACATTAGAATGTTAAATGGTATCAAGACAAGTAAATAAATAAAAATAATTAAAATGAATAGTTTATCATCATCTAAATGCAAACTAGTACAACACAGAGAAAGCCAATGCCATCTTTTCCCATTATTCACTTCACAGTTATTAATTATGGCAATATACATCACAGCAAAGAATGAGAAATTTTGACAACAGTGCCATGAATTGAAAAGACAAGTGTGCACTTTAGTGTATGGATAGATTTAATAATATAAAAAGTATAAGTATGGTTAAAATTCTAAAATTAATGCTTAAAAGACTTACAGTCATTTCAAAAACAAATTATATGTTTATAACTGTTTTAGATTTGCAGAAATACTGCAAAGAGATTACAGAGTTCTCATAACCCCCCAGAACAGTTTCTCCTATTACTAACATCTTGCATTATTAGCAGGATTCATTTATTACAATTAGTGAAAAAAATCAATATATTCTTATTAACTGAAGTCCATACTATACTAATATTTACTTAATTTTTTACCTAATGGTGGTTTTTTTTTTGGTGCCAGCACACACTCTAGAGTACCACATTACATTTAGTCAATGTAAATGACTAAATGTAATTTAGTCATTCTCCTTAGGCTTCTCTTGGCTGTAACAATTTCTCATACTTCTCTTGTTATTATTGATGACCATGAGAGTTCTGAGAAGTACTGGTTATATATTTTATAAGATGGCCCTCTATTGGGAACTGTCTGCTGTTTATCTCATAATTAGACTGGGGTTATGGATTTTAGGGAGGAGGATCATTGAGGTAAACAGCCATGTTCATGACATCATATCAAGGGTATAGAATAGCACTATTTTTAATACCACATTTGATATAACCACATATCAACACCACAACTGATATGACTCAGCAGAATCAGTGTTTGATGACCTTGAGCAGGTGGCTAACAAGCACGTTTGTCAGGTTTCTCTCACCCTTAAATTCTTACCTCTAACCGTAAACGCTTCATACTGTAGGGAATAAAGTCACTACACCAACACTTAAGGAGAGGAGAGTTATGTTCCACCTACTTGAGGGTGGGAAATCTGTATAAATAATTTGGACTTCTTCTACACAGAATATTTGTCTCTTTCCACTTCATGTGCTTATTCAGTAATTTATTTATATCAGTATGGTCTCATGGACATTTAATAAATACATTGTGTTATAATCTGATATTATCATCTTTACTTTGTGTTTACATTGTTTTAGCTTTGGCTGTTTGGGAAGGGTTGTAGTTTGTTCTTGTGTCCCTTTGAATTATCTCCAGTGTGTGGGTATTTGTTGTTAATTTTTGTTTCTTTGTTTAGCTGGTTGGTTGGTTTGCCAGTTAATTAATTAATTAACTATTTTATTCACTCACTAATTCACTTATTTATTTATATACATCATATAAACAATGCACCATATGCATTATATGTATCATCTTTTAGGGTAGTTTTAGGTTTGCAGCAAAATTGAAAGGAAGGTACAAGAATTTCCCACTAACGGTCTGTCGTTTAATTGGAGTATTCAGATTATTTGTACAGTGATTATTGATGTATTTACCATGTTTGTTTTCTGCCTGTTGCAGGAATTTTCCGTTTCCTTCCTGTCTTCCCTAGTTTTGATTATTTAATATAATTTTCATTTATTTCCTGTCTTAAATAGCAGGCCTTCTTCTTTAAAAAATGTTATTAGTTATCCTAAAGTTTAGATTATTCATTTTTAAAGTAATCTTTGTCCACCTTTGAATAATGTTATACTGCTTTGTATGTATTTCAGCATTCTAATAATGGTCAATTCTTCCCTCCTTTCCTTTATGATATGGCGATCATTCTTTCACATCCATATGCTAAATTTATCCAATACATGACTATTAATATTTTAAACAAACCATTGTTTTTTAGAGCAATTAAAAATAAGAAAAACAAATTTACCCTAATTTATTCCTGCTCTGATATTCTTCCTTCCTTTATGCAAATTTGCGTTTCTTAACTATATCATTTTCCATCCGCCTGAAGGGCTTCTTTTAACATTTCTTGCTGGGCAGATCTATTGGCAATGAATTTCCTTTATTTTTGTTTGTCTGAAAAAGTCGTTACTTCTTCATCCCTGGAAAATAATTTTGTTGGATATTGAATTTTATGTTGGTATTTCTTTTCTTTTTTCTTTTAATACTTTTAGTATTTTACTCCCTTTCCTTCTTGCTTTCATGGCTTCTGATTTAAAAATCAACAACAACAAAAAACTTTTAGAGAAAACTCTTATCCCTGTTCCTCTATAGGTAAGATGTTGCCAAACTCCCTTGTAATATTGTGATTTATAAGAAATATGTGTTTGCTCATTCAGCTATGATACATATATTTCTCATGTAAATTTGCTTTTTCCCATGGTTCCTGGCTCACAGCTCCTAACACCTTTGGAATTTCCTGAGTGGTAAGAACAATGGGGACATCTTTTGTTATAATATTTAGTCCTTGGTTCCTAAAGACACTTCAAAGCCATACAGGTGAAATGAGAGTCATGTTATTCATACCAACCCTCTCTACACCACAACCAAATTTATGTTAATGAGGGGCCGTTTAGAAAGGACCAACAAGTGGTGCCTGTGTGGCTCAGTTGGATAAGCATCTGCCTTTAGTTGGGATCATGATTCTAGGGTCCTGGGCTTGAATCCCACATTGGGCTCCCTGCCCAGCAGGGGGTCTGCTTCTCCCTCTCCCTCTGCCTCTCCACATGCTTGTGCTCATTCTCTCTCTCTCTCTCTCTCAAATAAATCAAGTATTTTTAAAGATTGAAAAAAAAAAAAAAAGCACCAAAGTACAGGGTCCGGTGGCTGGGGAACCAATAACAAGTAGCAGTTTGGAACTTTCAGTCCCACTCCCTAATTTCCAGGAAGAAGAAAGGGGCTGGAAGTTTAATAAATTGCCAAGCGCCAGTGATTTAATATCATGCTGATGTGATGAAGCACCATTAAAAACTCAAAAAGAGGGAGTTTGAAGAGCTTCACTGAGGTTAATAAACCCGAATGCTTGTACATGCCACCATGCTAGGCTCCAAACTCCATGGGGGCAGAAACTTTTTGTTTGGGACTTGCCCTGTGTCTCTTCATCTGGCTGTTGATTTGTATCCTTTAATATCCTTGGAAAATAAATCAGTAATCTAGTGAGTAAATGGGTTTCCTGAGTTCTGTGAGCTACTGTAACAAATTAATCAACCCAAGGAGGAGGTGTAAGAACCTGATTTCTAGCCAATGGGTTAGATGTACTTAGGCTTGTAATTGACATCTGAAGTGAGGGGCATTCATGTAGGACTGAACCTTTAACCTGTGGAATTAGTGCTATCTCTGAGGAGATAGTATCAGAATTTAGTTGAACTGTGGAACTCTCAACTATTGTTGGAAAATTGCTGGATGTGGCAAAAAGCCACACCATTGGACCAGGGCACAGAAATTTTACCCTCACTCCTGCTCTGGCTTTTTAAGAGTTTCTCTTTATCTTCAGTTTTATGAAATTTGGATATGATATGCATAGGTACAGATTTGGGGGTATTTGTCCTGTTTGTTACTTTCTTTTGCTTCTTGGATCTTTCATTTGGTATCTGTCATTAATTTTGGAAAATTCTCAGTGATTATTAATTCAAATTTTTTTATCCCGTAGTTCGGTTGTTACATTTCTTTCCTTTATCTCACTTTTTTTTTTCTCTTTGAATGTCAGTGGTGCAAGTCTCCATATAGCTTCATGCCCACTGATTCTTTTCTTGACCATGTCTGTTCTATTGATGAGGTTCAAAGATATTCTTCATTCTATTAATGTTTTTTATATTTAGCATTCCTCTTTGATTCTTTCCCACAGTTTCCACCTTTGTTTATATCCCCTATGTATTATGGGATATTGTCTGCTTTTTCTGTTAGAACTCTTAAGATGTTAGCTATTTTAAATTCACTTTCTGATAATTGAAATGTTATATCTGGATCTGGTTCTGGTGCTTGCTTTGTCTCTTCAGACTGCTGCTGTTGCTGCTGCTTCTTTACACTTTTGGCATACGTTTTGATTTTTTTGTCAAAAGCCAGAGCCAGGGGTGCCCGGGTGGCTTAGTGGGTTAAAGCCTCTGTCTTGGGCTCAGGTCCTGATCCCAGGGTCCAAGGATCGAGCCCCACATCAGGCTCTCTGCTCATCAGGGAGCCTGCTTTCCCCCTTTCTCTCTCTGTCTGCCTCTCTGCCTACTTGTGATCTCTGTCAAATAAAAAAATAAAGATCTTTAAATTAAAAAAAAAAAAAGCCAGACCCAATATATAAGATAATAGGAAGTGAGATAAATAGGTCTCTACTGCCCAGTTTTGTGTTTATGTGGCTAGGGATCAACTTGTATTTAATGATTCCTATGACTGCACAGTAAAATTCTTCTTCAAGTTCCTCTAGAGCCCCTGTTCCCTGCTTTGGTTTCTCCTCTGTCTTTGGGCTTCTCTGAGAAAATTGCTCTATAGGTAAAACTGTCTTTCACCTATAATCCAGTTATTACACTTGAGCCTATTGGTATGCTGGTAAGGATGGAGGAAAGCAAGTGTTCTATAACCTTATAATTAAATCCCAGTCTTTTACTGGGCCTTTCCCTGGACTGTGACTTTCACAAGGCTTTCTTAGCTTCCTCTTACGTGACACAAGAAAGCTAGAGTAGACTGGAATCATCCGGGAAGTGCCCTTTCCCCAAGTTGGATAAGTCTCTGGTAATCAGTCTCTCCCTTCCCTTGGAGAGTAGGTATTTGTTATGGAGAACACTCTAGGCATATTTTACACATGTTGCTTTTCCTTTCCTCCAACAGAGCCCTGAGGGGATCTTTATGGCTTTTCAACGTAATGACATATCTTCTTCCGTGGAAGTAAAACCCGGCAAAGAATGAGGACTCCTAAATTCAGGGACTCAAAATCCAACTGTTTCTGAATCTCATGATAGTCCATATTTAGTTTCCATCAATTCATCAAAATTATCATTTAATTATTGTTTATTCATGGCTCCTGTATCTTCAGCTCCAAGTGTAAAGACCTTGGCCGTGGCTTTTTCTATTTGCCTGTCTCTCTAGATTTCTGGGTGATGATTTCCCTAGAAGCCTCAGTTCTCTGATGGATCCAAGAAAAGTTTGCTCAGCTTCATTCTTGCAATAAGGACAAGGGTGACAACTTTCAAACTCTTTATAGGCTGAAGTTGAAACAGGAAATCCCTTATGGTCATCTTTTTTTTAAATTAATTAATTAATTAATTAATTTTAATTTATTTGACAGATCACAAGTAGGCAGAGAGGCAGGCAGAGAGAGGAAGGGAAGCAGGCTCCCCGCTGAGCAGAGAGCCCGATGTGGGGCTCGATCCCAGGACCCCGGGATCATGACCCGAGCCGAAGGCAGAGGCTCTAACCCACTGAGCCATCCAGGGGCCCCAATTTTTTATTTTTTATAAACATATATTTTTATCCCCAGGGGTACAGGTCTGTGAATCGCCAGGTTTACACATTTCACAGCACTCACCAAAGCACATACCCTCCCCAATGTCCATAACCCCACCCCCCTTCTCCCAACCCCCCTCCCCCCAGCAACCCTCAGTTTGTTTTGTGAGATTAAGAGTCAGAATCCTTATGGTCATCTTTTATAATTCATTTTTACAGTAGTGATATTAGAGAAAATGTAAAGATCTAAATGTTCATGGCAGTTGGGAAGACCAGAATATTCAAGATGTTGAATGGAAGCAATCTATTTTCCTAGACATATAAGGTTATTAGTTTTTGCATTGTTATCCTGTAATAGCTTTATTGTATTTGACAAAATATTAACTTGAAGTTCTATGATTTTTATGTTAAAATTGAAAATATAATTAAATTCTCCATCAGTTGAATATGTGTGTGTATTTATGTACATTTACTATGTGTTGAGTACTATGATGGCTGTTTTACAAGAAAATCTTATCTTCATCTCACAAATACGTGGGATAGGTTGTATTATTCCCATTTCACAGAGTAAGCAAGTGAGACACTGAAATTTTGTATTCTTAACTACTAATTACTTTATCTCTCTAAAGAATCAGGAATTATCTATTTCAGATATCTGGAATGGTAGAAAGTTGTATGCTAAAGAATTTAGCCAAAGTCACATTTATAGACATTTATAGATTAGATCATGTTCCAATTAGAAAGTATCTCAGATTATACAAGAATGGTTGTCCGTCTATTCTTAGAGCATATAGATGAGTAATCCTAATTATGAAAGTAAAATATTTTATTATATCCTTATTCCTTGATATCTATACTTACTATTAATATAAAATACGTCCTTCATTAATACTTTTCAAGATGCCAAAGGCAGTAAAGTAGAATAAATTGCATTGTTGTGCACTTGACACCCCTAACAGAGAAATGATAAATACTATGAAGATCTTTGTTTTGTTTCATGACCAAGTGCAGATAAATCTTTTTTTTCACATTTAATAATAAGCTAATTCAATCTCATATCTATGCCTCTTAAAATAGTATGTTTTAAATTTAGTTCTAATTTTAAAAACTTTTGACTATAAGCTATAATTATAACAATCAAAGTTATTTCCCATAAGCAAATTATTTTCAGAGTACAGGGTGGATACCAGGAAAACACAATGATCAATTGTCTTTCATGTATATAATTTGTTGAATAAGGTAGTCTAAATTAAGAGCTTGGAAAACATCTTTGCTGGCATTTGAAATAATTAAGTGTGAAAGTCGTGATCCAAGACCCTTTTAAGATTTAGATTTTAAGTGCTTTCTCTTCTACTTGTCATGTCCTGACATTTTATCATTTGGTATTTAAAGAAGTAGAAATTCCTTCCTTCCCCCAAACACTGTAGACAAATTATATTTATGCTATATAATCAATACTATTATAAGCAAACTGGCTTGGATATTCAAAAGCATTGGCAATTCTGTCTGAAAAGATGTTTGCCTACCCACATAAGAATAGGTCCCTATATTCAAATGAAATACTTTGCATAAATAATTTTTAGAGTGAAATTTTCCAGTGGGAAAAGTATTACTGCTCGTTTGAGCACTAAATCCAATTATCTACCTAGGCGTCCCTTTTTCTGGGTCTCAGGCTCCATAAATTCAGAGTGTTCTGAACTCATCTCTGTCCCCTACATTACCCCCACAACCCCCATGACTTAAATTAATAAAGTATGGAAGACGTCATTGAAGGCAATCTTTATTTTTTTTTTTAAGATTTTATTTATTTATTTGACAGAGAGAGATCACAGTAGGAGAGAGGAAGGGAAGAGATCACAGAGAGAGAGGAAGGGAAGCAGGCCTCCTGCTGAGCAGAGAGCCCGATGTGGGACTCGATCCCAGGACCCTGAGATCATGACCTGAGTTGAAGGCAGCGGCTTAACCCACTGAGCCACCCAGGCGCCCGAAGGCAATCTTTAAAAGTTCATTTGTTTATTATGTATTTTTAAAAATATCACCTTTCTAGAACGTCAAGTCCTCAAGGACATGGATCTTTCTTTGATTTAGTCACTGTTAAATCTCAAATACTTAGGATGATGCCAAGCACATAGCAGATGCTCATTTAATATTGGCTCAATGAATGCCTCCTCCTACCAGAATATAAGGTCTCTGAGGGCTACAATTTTGTCTGGCTGACAATTATATTTCTAGTGTCATAGCAGACATTCAATAAATACCTATTGACCGACAAGCTGAATGGTAGATTCAATGAAATCATACCAGCATTAAAATACTGACAGTGGAAGTGGAACATGGAAAAATATCCTCTGCTCTCTGTCTCTCAGCAATTAATCTGATTTACCAATGATCCATTATATATAAATTTGTTTGTTAGGCTGTGATACAACTGAGAATAATTATTCATTATATTTTGAGGTTTCACAATGACTGTGTTAGGTTTACTAAATTTTCCTGAAGATTGAACTAACTTGAATCACCAACTCAGCTGTTAAGACAGGCTTAAGAACTGGGGCACCTGGATGGCTCAGTGGGTTACGCCTCTGTCTTTGACTCAGGTCATGATCTCAGGGTCCTGGGATCAAGCCCCACATCAGGCTCTGCTCAGCAGGGAGCCTGCTCCCCTCTCTCTCTCTGCCTGCCTCTGCCTACTTGTGATCTCTTTCTCTCTGTCAAATAAATAAGTAAAATCTTAAAAAAGAAAAAAGGCTCAAAAAAACAGTTTTGAGACTTTCCATCATGAAGTTTGCATATTACAACTATCTTCACCATTTAGGACAATTTCCTTCAGATAAAAATTTAAAATGATCACTACCAAGGTCATTTAAAATTGTAACAATACTAAAAGTAGAAAAGACCTCACTGAAGGTAATGTTGAGATCTTATCTACATTTGCATGCATATATTTGATACATTGATGATCTTAGTTATTATGAAAATGGTAATAATGCCTCAATTCAGCATATGTTTATACAGTGATATTTTAGGAGTTTGAAATAGATAACTAAGCCATGCTATGGTCTAATCATTTCTTAATTATGAACTAATTCCAGATCCTCAGTTGTCATTCTGGGTTTAGTGCTATTCTGATGTTTATTTTGTTACTAGTTACATAAAAGCGCCTGGGTGACATATATGGCTTGGAGAAAGAATGGATACTCTTTTGGTTTCCTTGTCACTATCATACTTACCATGACAAGAGGTCTGCACTTTTTTTCTCTAATCTTCACTTCATCTTTCTGTATTACATGTTTCCCTTTAGACATAGCACAGTGAGCTCAGATTAATAAGAAAATAGAGTCACATTTTAAGATAATATTGATTCTGGAGAACAACTGAGGATGCTATGTTTTTTCCTTGAAGAATTGATAGGGTGGAATTCTAGAGGCACACCATATGATGTCCTTCTGAAGAAAAGTTCAGGGGGTCATGAAACCCAGGCTTTAAACCCCCAGAAAACTGCAAGTGTATGGATTCTCCATCACCAGGGGGCCAGGTGATTCTTGAAGGTTAATATAATATGTTTTTTTGACATGATCTTTCTTTTCTTTTAAATTTTCACAGAAATGCTGTCCACTGCTATACTAAGTTTTCTTTATTGTTTTGTTTTGTTTTGTTTCTGAATCTTTCCCCTTAGGAATCACAAAGTGAATATTCTGAGATGGAAAAAAAAAAAAAACTCAGGAAATTTGTCATTTTTGTAAGATGCTGATCTCCTGAATATTTCTTCAAGGTATGCTTCTGCATAGCAATCAGGGATCAGGAGGGCTTTCCTGTTGAGTTAACATATTTCTGTTGTGATGGAAAAAATAAAAATTATAGTAATTTTGAGGGTCACTAACATAACTCTTCTACCTTATGTGCTTAAACAGAAATATGATATGTCACCTGGATTATGGCTACTGCTGAGTTCTTACCTCTATTTAATACTAGGGAAGCTTTTATCAAACACTCACAGTTAATTTTCTTTAACTGAAAAACAAACAACAACAAAAAACAAAAACAAAAACAAAAAAGAAACCAAACTACTCTTAACAGTATTGTCCTCTATTCACAGGAGAATAGTTTGTTACTGATCCCTCTAGTTACTAACAGAAACTTCTGTTTATTGACAATTCATTCAGGTTAGAAGGTTAATGAAATTTATGAAGTAACAATATGGGGAAAAAATTAAAACACAAATTTTTTTTCTTTCTTTTTCAGCTACCTAGACACGTGTCCGATCTAAATAAGGAGGCTGCTTCAGAAATTCTTCATAAATACCCCAAGAAATCATAGAGTGGGGGTCTGTGACCTTTGCCTTCACAAACAAAATGTTTAAACCTTCCCACTGATCAAAGAATAAAAATATCATTAAAAATAGTTTCAGAGAGATTGGAACAGGAAGCAGAAGATGTTAGTAGAACTGTAAAATTGCGTGTTCCTTGTATTACACGAAAATAGTTATTTAAAATAAAATGTTAATATCACTATAACATAAGTATGATAGTATCCTTTTTTATTTCTTTGCAAATAAATTCCATACACGAATATGTATAATAAAAGTAACCATTACTATATGACACAATTTCAGTCTGCAAGTTGTGTAATCTATGTTAACTTTATCATTAGAGGAGATGACCTTATCTGGGATGCTGAGCATCAAGCCACTCAATTGTTTTGTCTTTTTCATGGTCACATAAAAACCAGAGCTCTATTTAGTTACCCTTTACCAGAAACTTACTCTTTTTCTGACTTTTTCACTTTTGTAGATCTCCCCACCAGTCTTGCCTCAGTGTTCGTCTTTAGCTATAATGATCTACACAGCCACCTCATAGAGAGACTATATGAGTTTTATTAAAATGGTACGTGAAAATCATTCTGTGCTCCCAGGAGTTGAGATACCAATACAAATACAGAGGATAGGTTTAGATGCTCAAGGTCTTGGTAATCTTAGCCAATTTCACAGCAGATAAAAGACAATGCCATCAATTTCTAAGGCAACTGAGTGAGGTCAAGGTTAAAATCCTGGCAGAAGCCCGGCACAGTTTTGGCAATGGTCGCTGAAGCCTGGATATTTGACAACATAATCTTACACAATGTATTTTGTAATTATTTGAATTTGTTTAACATTTTAAAATTAAGATATCGGGCAGCTGGGTGGCTCAGATGGTTAAGTGTCTGCCTTCAGCTTGGGTCATGATCTCCAGGTGCGAGCGTCGAGCCCCCAGGTCAGTCTCCAGATCAGCGGGGAGTCTGCTTCTCCATCTCCCTTTGCCCCTTCCCCTGCTCATGCTCTCTCTATGCTTCTTTCTGTCTCAAATGAATAAATAAAAATTTTAAAAAATAAAATAAATGAAGTAAAATTAAGATAGTTTATAGAGAAACTCAGATTTCCAGATTCTTTGGAAAAATTTTAAAATCTAATAATACGAGCTGAACTCCTTAGTAGAAACTCCTTACTGCCTCGTAGGTTTGAGTTCTCAGCTTCACCTCAGACACCATTTTACAAAGTCAGAAGGGAGAGTAGAGGTTTCAGTAACTGATACCAGCTCAAGGCTTACTTCATTTCACTTCATTAGTATCTTGGAATTATGTTAACATCACATCTGAGAATTTACACAGAATGTAAGGAATAAGATTTCTGTCCAGTAAAAAAAGAAAAAAAAAAGATTTTATGTTCTGACACTAACTTTTCAATATGTTTTGTGAATATATAAAAATGCAGAACTTTCAGGGTGCCTGGGTAGCTCAGTGGAAGCCTCTGCCTTCGGCTCAGGTCATGATCCCGGGGTCCTGGGATCGAGCCCCGCATCGGGCTCTCTGCTCAGCAGGGAGCCTGCTTCCCTTCCTCTCTCTCTCCTTTCCTCTCTCTCTGCCTGCCTACTTGTGACCTCTCTCTGCCAAATAAATAGATTAAGAAATCTTTAAAAAAAAATGCAGAACTTTCTCTGTAGACTATTGTAGGCCCACTGCATGCTCTGTTGTTGGGTTCAAGCTCAGGGAGAAAGAGGATGTTAGAGCAACAACAAAACTAACATTTGCATAACATTTCATGGTATTACTTTTCAGTTTGAGAGGCTTTAACAATTGCCTATGACTCGGTGCATAAAGTCGGAAGTTCTGTGTATGAATTTTTCGGGGCTTCATCTTACCTCTCTAGTTTTATTTTCTAATATACTTGAATGACTTTATACGATAAAGTTTGAATAAATGAATAATGAGAGAATCCTAAAAATCTCCACACTTGTTTATTTTTAGCAATTTGTAAGATTTAAAGGCAGACTTAGTTCATATTCTAGTTTAACCCTTATTAGACATGTGATCTTGAAGACTTTTAATTATGTGACCTTAATACTTCTGAACTCCAGCTCATCATCTGTCTCATATAAGGATAAAATTGTATAAGAAGAAATGTTCTTCATCTTCTTTTCCTCATCCATACCATCCATTATATTGCTTTTTTGGTAGTGTTTTATTAGCTCAGAACATCTTCCAGGTGGCTTAGAAACTTAATGACACCCATTATAAGATTTCGCACCCATTTCAATATGCTATTAACATCTACTGTCATAGAGTTTGGCTCACATAATTTAGGGTTTGTTTAAAGGTATATGAATTTTACCTTGCAACTGTGTTCTAACATTTTAAGGGCAATGGAAACAATTCAAATATCTATTAAAAAATAGCCTAGGTGGCAAAAACAAGTGGCATTTCTATATCACTTTTTGATAAACCAAGGGCTTTCACATGCTTCATCTCATTTACTACTTTAAAAACCTTTTAGGGCGGGTAAGGTAGATATTATTTTTATTATCGTCTTTCATATATGAATTTCACGTATTTCGTAACTGAGGGACCTAAAGGAAATGTAGATTTCCTGCACGTGGTTTCAAAAGAGTTTAATTTATGTCTCTGGCCCTGGCTCCAGAGTACCCCCACTACATCACATTGTCTTCTAAGGAGCAAGTATAGTGGTAGGTTTATGGTTGGTGATAAGAATAAAAGTCCATTGGTTGTTGATTTATAAATCTTGAGATAGGTTTTAAGATACAATCTTTTCTTCATAGAGATTTACAAATGTGTCTTTTCAATGTCATCACTATCTATAGTTACAATAAATAAAACTAATTTAGAGGCAAAGGGCAAGATATTTTATTCACCTGGATTTTGCAGACAGCCCCTGAGACATGTTTTAAGATTATTCAGTATTTAAATAGAGTAGTTAGATAACCATGAACCTGTCCATTTCTGGAGTGGCACAATTGAGTTTTTTGTCCATTCGTGCTACATTTTTGACCCCAGAAAGTGTTTCAGTCTGTCACTTCTGATAAACGCATTGTCTACAAGTCATGTTTTCCTCTTGGAAACTTTTTCTGATGACCCATTGTCAAGTATATTATCTTTCGTTAGGCTCCAGGTTCAGGTCTATTGCATATGCTTTCTACTTAATGGAGTCTGTCTCTCCCATCCCCAGTAATTTTTTCAAGTTAATTATTTGTAGTGTAGTGACACTGCAATGAATGAAAAGTCTGCAAGGTGAAAAACAAAAGGTGCTCACAAATAAATGGCCGACTGAATGATGGGTCTGAAATATACACCTCATGAAGATATGATACTTGTTATATTTATTTTACAAGGTCAGAGATAATGGATCTAAACTACTGTAATCATAGAGAGGACACATGATATAACCCAGAAGAGAAGCAAATGGATCTGGGTGCTGGAGATTGCTCATGTGAAAGGAAAGGTCAAAATAGTTATGGGTCATTTCCCAGATGGCTAAGCTGTCAGAACCAAGGCAGTTCTATACAAATGTACTGGGACTGATTTAGGTTTATTCACCTACCTTTCTGGCAGGTGACAAGGATGCAAACACACTTAGTGTTTATACTGATCATCAGCCCTAGCTGGGGGGAGGCAGGGGAGGAAAGATTCTTTGGTAGATAGAGCCACATGCTTTGTGAATAAGTCTGACATATTTTATTTTCTTTTTTTTTTTTTTTAAAGATTTTATTTATTTGTCAGAGAGAGAGAGAGGGAGAGAGAGAGTGAACACAGGCAGACGCAGAGGGAGAAGCAGACTCCCTGCTGAGCAAGGAGCCCGATGTGGGACTTGATCCCAGGACGCTGGGATCATGACCTGAGCCGAAGGCAGCTGCTCAACCAACTGAGCCACCCAGGCGTCCCAAGTCTGACATATTTTTTTAATGGGATAATCGTGTCACTTTCCTATTCATATGAATTAGTGGTTCTCAAATTTTAGGCAAGCCTTAGAATCACCTGGAGAACTTGTTAAAACATAGACTTTTGTGTCTCTCTTCTCTCAAAAGTTTCTGATTTAACAGGCATGAGTTGGGACCAGGGAATTGTATTTCTAATAAGATCCCAGGTGATGCTGATGCTGCTGGTCTGTGAGAA
This sequence comes from Mustela putorius furo, assembly GCF_011764305.1. NCBI lineage: Eukaryota > Metazoa > Chordata > Mammalia > Carnivora > Mustelidae > Mustela > Mustela putorius. Next base: position 775,116 of record NW_025421443.1, read on the forward strand.
ACACTGATACAGATAAGAAGAGGTATTAGTGTAGCAAATCCTCAGATAGCCTTTATTAAAGCGCCGTTTCAGATGATCTGCTTTAACCTGTTTCCTGTACCGTCATAAAATATTTTCATGATTCTAACACACCTTGCTAGAGTGCTGGTAACTGCCAAGAATGTGTAAGATACAATTTGAGATTTATTTTTATATGAAGTAATATTTACAAATAATTTAAATGTAATCATAATATAAAGCCTATAATGGTAACCCTAGCCCATTTCCCTCTATTTGTACTTTCTGATACCCAAGGTCAACAACGTCAATATTTTATCTTTACTCTGTTATATGCATCTATATTTGTAAAAAGCATGTGTGTTTACTGTTACTTGATTTTTTCATTTTGTTTTTTATCTATTGTTTTCCTATTATATAAATACATATTTAGTTATCTTTTTTCACTCTTTCCCTCACTGTTTGGTAGGTATAACACCAATTTTAGTTAAACCAGTGTTTAGTTAAACCAATTTTAGTTAAACTGGTTTCGTTAAACCAGTGTTTAGTGTATTCATACCTGGATCAAATAGTGTGCTGTGATTATACTTTATTTCTTATACATTGTTCTTTTATCCCCTCTGACCTATTAATTGCCACAATTTTCATTTGCTTTTATTTTTATGCATGCATCATTAATTCACCCCAGTCTCTTGGGAAGAACTGTAACTCTCCTTTCAATACATTTTTGAAAAGTAAGCAAAAGGAAAACTTGTCTATTTGGTTTTTGGTTTTTTTGTTTGGTTTTGTTTTTGCAGAGCAATTCAGGACTGGAGAATCTCTAGACTTGCTGCCATTTTGCTCCCTTCCTTCAGTGTCACAACTTTGGCATTGGCCCTCTTGTTTCTTCTGTTTTTTTGTTTTGTTTTGTTTTTTGTTTGTTTTACCTTAGTGGGGTTCCTTTCTTAATCATCCTATGCTTGCTTATCCCATTTTCACTTTCTAAGAGTTCTTTTTTAAATTCTCTACATGCTGCCGCTGCTTCTGCTTCTTTTTCTCCTTCTTCTTCTTCTTTTTAAATTTCTGTTTCTATGGAGGAACTTTTTCTTAAAGCTCTTTGAGGGAATCGAATTTAGATTTAGGGAGTAGGGAAGAATTTTTCTGAGACTTATGTTGTCTCTGTTTCCTTCAAATTTATTGCATCTTTTATTTGTTTTGGCTTCTGAATTTTATGTTAAAACTTTTCCTGAATATTTGGTAATCCTTGCCTACCTGTTCATACTCTAAGTGAAGTAGTGAAAAATACTACTACAGAGTTTCATGGATTAAGGACTTCCCCATGTAATGCCTAGGTATATACCTAGAAAAAGTACCCCTATCTCTCTTAACTCAGTTCTCCAGATAGGAATTCATCTATCTCTTGTTTAAAGGGTGTAAGGGGATGGCAGCTTTCTGGGAGCCAAGTAGGGGCAGATAACTTTGGTTAACATGCTTAGTATATAGAGTTACATGGAACCTTGATTTTTGCTACAGCTTGACACCCTTGTTTACAGTTGTTTCTTCTTTCATTCAAAATACACTACTCTATGGATGGGGTGTGCAGTGAAAGGGTCTCAGATATCATTTTGATTTGGGAATTGATAAGAGAAGCAAGGAGAGTCTAATTGTCCTGCATAAAAATGCCAGTTATTTTGTTTTGACCTTTAACTTCACCCTCAGAAATACCTGAAGCCTCTAATTTGAAATATTTTCAAAATTCAGTGGCATTAAAAGTGTTTCCCTCTCAGTAATCTCAGCCATTTACAAAAACTTTATGTCACTCTATCTGCTTTCTTGATTCATCTGATGCTTTACTGTCATTTTCATAAAGTGTCTAGAGAAAGCAAAGATTAACTCTTTTGTTCAATCTGCTTTGTATTGCCAGTTGCTAAGAATTCTCTACATCAGATGAATCAAAATAGGGGAATAGAATGTGCCTGGTAATGTGGGAGGAGGTTGTATAGAGGACATGACCGCTGGTTGACCCCTAAGCTGGATTGTTGCAATTAGAGGTTCCTCACCCCTCCACCCTTCCCACACTATTTAAAGGGCATAGCCTTAAGAGAGTTTAGACCATTTAGACTGAATATATCCTGATCTGATCTAGTTAATGTATCCATAAAAACTTCTAAGATTTGGTGGCTGAGTACAGAAGTCTATTCGTTTTGCGGAGCCCCAGATTAGCCTTGTATGTAAGTGCCTTCTTTATTAAGCACGCTGCATACCAATCTGTAATGGCCTGCCTCTTTCTTCTGTCTCTTCCTGCCCCCTGTGTTGTGAATCAAAACTTGGCAAGCCAGCTGGGAGACAGAAGAAATGGTCTTTAGGAAGGATGCATCTGTGGGGAATATTACAAGCTGGCTATCCATCAGGGGGTGTGGCCTGTGTATTGGAGGCTGTGGACCACCGTGCAAGCATGGGGATAACTGAAATTGCTAGCTGGTCTGATGCAATTGTATGAGAAACTCCAGAGTAGAGCACAGAGACAGAAAAAGAAGAGTGGCTGCTGCAGTGGGCTGGCTTCTGCCGTGGGTGGTTCAGGGGCCGTCGATGCCCAATTGTTTCAGTATTTCTTTTCCTTTAGTGTCCATGGTTCTTGGTCATGCACTTGGAAGAAGGATGAGGTGGACCAGAGGAAGAGTGGTGGGCAGCAAAGCAAAGTTTATTGAGCAGTAACACAAAGCTCCCAAAGAGGGAGGGGACCTGAGATGGGTGCCATTGGACTCTCTACGTTTAGGGGTTTTTACGAGCTTTTTGTAGAACTATCTTAAGCAACGATGATATAATGTTAACAAGTAAAGATTTACTTCTGCAGCAGGATACTCTGCAGATTTTGCTGGAACATCTGCAAGGGAGAAAATGGGCTGTGAACCCACAGAAAATTCAAAGCCCAGACACCACCATAAAGTTTTTGAGAGTCATCTGGTTGGATAAGATGTGAGTTGTCTCAGAAGCTGTGATTGAAAAGTCTGCCCAACACTTAAGAACGTGAAAGAGGGTACCAGGTGGTGGGTATTATAGAAGGCACGGATTGCATGGAGCGCTGGGTGTGGTGAAAAAATAATGAATACTGTTATGCTAAAAATTTTTTAAAAAATTAAAAAAAAAAAAAAAGAACGTGCAAGAGGTACAAGCCTTTGAAGGGATTTGAGCGTTTTGATGGGCATTTATTTCCCCACCTGGCAGTGTCTCCATCATTTATACTGCATGGTAAATGAAGAGCATGTGTGGGACTGGGCATCAGAGCAGCAAACCCCCTTTGAGAAGACACAACTACTAGTGAAGCTGAGCATCTCCCAAGCAGAGCTACCATTTGAGTTAGATGTATCTGTGATGCTAGAAGGAATGACTTGGGCCCCGTGGCATAGAAAACAGAAGAGGAGAGTACTCAGGATTTCAGAACCTGATAGGGAGCAGAAACCTGATATACCCCCATAGATCAATAGTTTCTAACAGCATTCCTCCAGATAGAGCCTCTCACAAAGGAACAGCACACTGTATTAAGAACTTTCCTTCCTATCAGGGGATGGGTTGATAATATGTTTCATTGACCCACTTCTGCCTTAGCTCAAACTCCCACTTTGAGTAACCAGCATGCCTGTTTAGAGCAGAGGAGCACCATGCCCACCAGCCCACTGTCTCTAGGAATGCAGGTGCTACTAGACTGCCGAAGATATAGCTCTTCCAAATGCCCCTGCCCCTATTCCTGTGTTGGCTAGGATGCCCTGGAGAAAAGGGACAGGGGAAATTCCCACTGATTGATCTAGTCAGGGCTATCTATTCAGAGACTGCTTTTGCTATTCAGCCCAGGACTGACATCTGGATGGAAACAGAAAAGAAACAGAGCCCCAGTAGACTAAACTCCTAACAGTCTGACTTGTGATCACTTGGCCTTTACTCTTTGCACTGACAGCTGGGTAGTTCTAAAGGGATTGGGAGCTTAATGGGTGAATGATCATGAGTAAGCCCTTGTGGGGTCAGGATATGGGAAACACATTTGGGCTTACAAATCGCATAGTGTTTCCAGTCTAGATTCCTAAAGGCACTGACACCCCATGGCAATCAGGAAGCTGATGCTCAGGCTTAGGTATAAGCCATAAACTGACCTTCTAGTAGATACAGCAAATTGGTTCATGGAAAGAACAACCACCATAGTGCCTGGGTAGGATGATATATTGTCAAAGATAAAACATTGGCCTTGAAATACAGTGACTTGTTTAAGGTAGTAACAGCATGTTCTCTGTGTTATAAGCAATACTTCAGTCAACTGCCAAAGGAATCTGGGGCAGACTTTCCAAATAAGAGCATTCCCAAACAGTGAGATATTAGTGAATTTTGGCACCCTCCCTCCTAGTGGGCTTCTAAACGTACTTTTGTTTGGACACTGCCTCTGCCTCTTGCTTAACCTTAGCTTCCTTTTGTCTCTGTGAAAATCATGCTGCTACCATTAGGGGATTAGAGAAGCTGAGTATCATGTGTGGATACCCTTGTTGAATAGATGATGATTGGGGCTACATTTCAAAGGTTGTGATGTGCAAAACGGAGGAAAAGAACATGACATTGAATAAAGATTTCATCTCCTCTATAACCCCAAAGCAGCAGGGTTGGTAGAAAGGAAAAAAAGGAATAGTAAAGCAGCAGTTTAGATTACTAGAAGGCAAAACTATTTTGGCCAGGTAGACTAAAGTACTGTTGAGGCTTTCGTACATTTTTATGGTCAACCAGTAGGTCCTATTGGCCTATATGCCAGACTGGGGATCCCTGCCAAGGCACCAAGTACTAAAAAGTTATGGAAGTTGTGGGAACAATATGCTATACTGCTGAGAATATCAAGTCCCATCAAACCTAGGAAAGGAATTATCTATTGGAATTCACAATGAGATGTCCTACTGGGATGGGGAGTTACTTAGCACACCTGCGTAAGAGGGAGCTACTCATTCTATGCTGGAATCTCATTGTCTTGCTGCCAGCTAGACCTACTGGAAAGCCGTATGCCTGGAATTTAAAAAGCACCATCAAGGTGGCGCCTGGGTGGCTCAGTGGGTTGGGCCGCTGCCTTCGGCTCAGGTCATGATCTCAGAGTCCTGGGATCGAGCCCCGCATCAGGCTCTCTGCTCGGCGGGGAGCCTGCTTCCTCCTCTCTCTCTGCCTACTTGTGATCTCTCTCTGTCAAATAAATAAATAAAATCTTAAAAAAGAAAAAAAAAAGCACCGTCAAAAGAGGGAAGAGGGTGAAGGTTCTGCTCTGGCATATCTCACTCCCCCGTCCATCTCCTCATGCCTGACAGTGCTACCTCTCCCAGCAAACTAGTCAACAAGGACAAATTCCTAAAGCTGACAATTTCTCTTTCTTCAAGGCCAGACAGGCATATTCTCTTTTCAAAGGGAGTAGTTCATTGACTACCATCTTTGTTTCCTCCACTGGCCTGAAGGACATTGTAGCAGACATAAAAGGCCTTATTAAATTCACCCAGCAATCCTTAAGGAATAGCCAACAAATTCTGTCTTTACTGAATACCTAAATGTCTTAAGTGGGAAAAGCTGTCGTTCAAACCAGGATGGCGTTGGACACTATTAGCTCCTTGCAAGGAAGTGCCTGTGCCATTATCCAAACAGAATGTTGTGTGTTCACACCTGATGAGTCTGTTAGCATATCATCTTTATTAAATCACATGAGGATACAAGTAAACATCCTGAGCAATCTAAGCCCCAGTGAAGAGGACTTAGTAAATCAATGGTTGTGATCATGGTGGGAAAAAAAAAAAAAGGAACTTCTTTTGAGAATCATTATCTTTTTTTTTTTTTAATTTACATATAATGTAGATTATATGCTTCAGGGGTACAGGTCTGTGAATCATCAGTCTTACACAATTCACAGCACTCACCATACCACATACCCTCCCCAATGTCCATAACCCAGCCGCCACTCTATCCCTCCTCCCCCTACCCCCCAGCAACTCTCTTGTTTCCTGAGATTAAGAGTCTCTTATAGTTGTCTCCCTCCCCGGTCCCATCTTGTTTCATTTTTTTCCCCTTTTCCCACCACAAACCACTGCACTGCCTCTCAAATTCTTCATATCAGAGAAATCATATGATAATTGTCTTTCTCTGATTGACTTAGTTCACTTAGCATAATACCCTCTAGTTCCATCCACGTCATTGCAAATGGCAGGATTTCATTGTTGTGGTGGTGTTGTTTTTGATAGCTAGATAGTGTTCCATTGTATATAAATATACATCTTTACTGATTCATCTGTTGATGGAAATATAGGTTCTTTCCATAGTTTGGCTATTGTGGACATTGCTGCTATAAATATTCAGGTGCACATGTCCCTTCAGATCACTACATTTGTATCTTTAGGGTAAATACCCAGTAGTGCGATTGCTGGGTCACAGGATAGCTCTATTTTCAACTTTTTGAGGAACCTCCATGCTGTTTTCCAGAGTGTCTGCACCAGCTTGCATTCCCACCAACAGTGTAGGAGGGTTCCCCTTTCTGTGCATCCTCACCAACACCTGTCACTTCCTGACTTGTTAATTTTAGCCATTCTGACTGGTGTGAGGTGGTATTTCACTATGGTTTTGATTTGCATTTCCCTGATGCCAAGTGATGTTGAGAACTTTTCATGTGTCTATTGGCCATTTGGATGTCTTCTTTGCAGAAATGTCTTTTCATGTCTTCTACCCATTTCTTGATTGGATTATTTGTTCTTTGGGTGTTGAGTTTGATAAATTCTTTATAGATTTTTGGATACTAGCCCTTTATCTGATATGTCATTTGCAAATATCTTCTCCCATTCTGTCAGTCGTCTTTTGGTTTCGTTGACTGTTTCCTTTGCTGTGCAAAAGTGTTTTAGCATGATGAAGTCATAATAGTTCATTTTTGCCCTTGCTTCCTTTGCCTTTGGTGATGGTTCTAGGAAGAAGTTGCCTCAGCTGATGCCAAAGAGGTTGCTGCCTGTGTCTTCTCAAGGATTTTGATGGATTCCTGTCTCTTTGAGGTCTTTCATGCATTTGGAGTCTATTTTTGTATGTGGTATAAGGAAATAGTCCTGTTTCATTTTTCTACATGTGGCCATCCAATTTTCCCAACCCCATTTGTTGAAGACACTTTTTTCCATTAGACATTCTTTCCTGCTTTGTCGAATATTAGTTGACCATAGAGTTGAGGGTCCATTTCTGGGCTTTCTGTTCTGTTCCATTGATCTATTTGTCTGTTTTGTGCCACTACCATACTTTCTTAATGATTACAGCTTTGTAATAGATCATGAAGTCTAGAATTATGATTCCACCAACTTTGGTTTTCTTTTTCAACATTCCTCTGGCTACTCAAGGTCTTTTCTGGTTCCATATAAATTTTATGATTATTTGTTCCATGTCTTTGAAAAAGAAATGATGATATTTTGATAAGGATTGCATTAAATATGCAGATTGCTTTAGGTAGCATAGATGTTCTCACAATATTTGTTCTTCCAATCCATGAGCATGGAACATTATTCCATTTCTTTGTGTCTTCCTCAATTTCTTTCATGAGTACTTTATAGTTTTCCAAGTGTGGATTCTTTGCCTCTTTGACTAGGTTTATTCCTAGATAGCTTATGATTTTGGGTGCAATTGTAAATGGGACCAACTCCTTAATTTTTTTTTCTTTTGTCTTGAAGTGCAACTTATTTCTGTGTATAGAAGTGCAACTGATTTCTGTGCATTGATTTTATATCCTGACACTTTACTGAATTCCTGTATGAGTTCTAACAGTTTTGGAGTAGAGTCCTTTGGGTATTCCATATAAAGTATCATACCATCTGCAAAGAGTGAGAGTTTGACTTCTTCTTTGACGATTTGGATGACTTTTATTTCTTTTTGTTATCTGATTGCTGAAGCTAGGACTTCTAGTACTATGTTGAATAGCAGTGGTGATAGTGGACAGCCCTGCCATGTTCCTGACCTTAGGGGAGGAGCTCTCAGTTTTCCCCCATTGACAATGATATTCCCTGTGGTTTTTCATAGATGGCTTTGATAATATTGAGGTATGTGCCCTCTATCCCTACACTTTGAAGAGTTTTGATCAAGAAAGGATGCCATACTTTGCCAAATGCTTTTTCAGCATTTATTGAAAGCATCATATGGTTCTTGTTCTTTCTTTTATTAATGTATTGTATCACATTGATTGATTGATTTGCAGATGTTGAACCAACCTTGCAGTCCTGGAATAAATCCCACTTGGTCGTGCTGAATAATCTGTTTAAAGTACTGTTGGATTCTATTGGCTAGTATTTTGGTGAGAATTTTTGCATTCATGTTCCTCAAGAATATTGGTCTGTAATTCCCCTTTTTGATAGGGTCCTGTCTGGTTTTTCGATCAAGGTAATGCTGGCCTAATAAAATGAGTTTGGAAGTTTTTCATCCATTTCTATTTTTTGGAACAGTTTCAGGAGAATAGGTATTAATTCTTCTTGACATGTTTGGAAGAATTGCCCTGGGATGCCGTCTGGCCCTGAGCTCTTGTTTATTGGGAGATTTTTGATGACTATTTCAATCTCTTGCTGGTTATGGGTCTGTTCAAGTTTTCCATATCTTCCTGGTTCAGTTTTGGTAGTTTATATGCCTCTAGGAATGCATCCATTTCTTCCAGATTATCAAATTTGCTAGTGTATAGTTGCTCATAATATGTACTCATAATTTTTTGTATTTCTTTGGTGTTGGTTGTGATCTCTGCTCTTTCACTCATGATTTTGTTAATTTGGGCCCTTTCTCTTTTCTTTTTGATAAGTTGGAGGGGTTTATCAATCTTATTAATTCTTTCAAAGGATCAGCTCCTAGTTTCATTTATTTGTTCTGCTATTCTTTTGCTTTCTGTTTCATTGATTTCTGCTCTGATCTTTATTATTTCTGCTGCTGGGTTTAGGCTCTCTTTGCTGTTCTTTCTCCAGCTCCTTTAGGTGTAGGGTTAGATTGTGTACTTGAGACCTTTCCTGTTTCTTGAGAAAGGATTGTATTGCTATATACTTTTCTCTCAGGACTGCCTTTGCTGTGTCCCAAAGATTTTAAACAGTTGTGTTTTCATTTTCATTTGTCTCTATGAATTTTTTAAATTCTTCTTTAATTTTATGGTTGATCCATTCATTCTTTAGTAGGATGCTCTTTAGCCTCCATGTATTTGAGTTCTTTCCAACTTTCCTTTTGTGGTTGAGCTATAGTTTCAATGCATTGTGGTCTGAAAATAGGCAGGGAATGATCCCAATCTTCTGGTAATGGTTGAGACCTGATTTGTGAACCAGGATGTGATCTATTCTGGAGAATGTTCCATGTGCACTAGAGAAGAATGTGTATTCTGTTGCTTTGGTATGGAATGTTCTGAATATATCTGTGATGTCCATCTGGTCCAATGTGTCATTTAAAGCCTTTATTTCCTTGGTGATCTTTTCCTTAAATGGTCTGTCCATTTCAGTGTTGGGTGTGTTAAAGTCCCCTACTATTATTGTATTATTGTTGATGCGTTTCTTTGATTTTGTTATTAATTGGTTTATATAATTGGCTACTCCCAAGTTAGGGACATAGATACTTAAAGTTGCTAGGTCTTCTTGTTGGACAGACCCTTAAAGTATGATATAGTGCTCTTCCTCATCTCTATTATAGTCTTTGACTTAAAATCTAATTTATCCAATTGAAGGATTGCCACCCCAAATTTCTTTTGATGTTCATTAGCATGTTAAATTGTTTTCCACCCCCTCACTTTAAATCTGGAGATGTCTTTGGGTCTAAATGAGTTTCTTGCAGACAGCATATCAGTGCATCTTGTTTTATTATCCATTCTGATATGATGTGTCTTTTTATTGGAGCATTTAGCACATTTACATTCAGGGTAACTATTGAGAGATGTGAATTTTGTACCACTGTATTACCTGTAAGGTGACTGTTACTGTATATTGTCTCTGTTCCTTTCTGGTCTGTTACTTTTAGTCCTTCTCTTTGCTTAGAGGACCACTTTCAATATTTTCTGTAGGGTTGGTTTAGTGTTTGCAAATTCTTTTAGTTTTTTGTTTGTCCTGGAAGCTTTTTATCTCTTTTTCTATTTTCAATAACAACCTGGCTGGTATTCTAGTATTCTTAGCTGCATTATTTTTTCTCATTTAGTGATCTGAGTATATATCATGCCAGTCCTTTCTGGCCTGCCAGATCTCTGTGGGTAGGTCTGCTTCCAATCTAATATTTCTACCATTGTATGTTATAAACCTCTTGTCCCGAGCTGCTTTCAGGATTTTCTCTTTACCACTGAGACCTGTAAGTTTTACTATTAGATGATGGGGTGTGGACCTATTTTTATTGATTTTGAGGGGGATTCTCTGTGTCTCCTGGATTTTGATGCATGCATCCTTCACCAAATTAGAGAAATTCTCTGTTATAATTTGCTCCAATATACATTCTGCCCCCTCTCTCTTTCTTCTTCTTCTGGGATCCCAATTATTCTAATACAGTTTTGACTTATGGTATCACTTATCTCTTGAATTCTGCCCTCATGGTCCAGTAGTTATCTCTCTTTTTTTCTCAGCTTCTTTATTCTCCATCATTTGGTCTTCTGTATCACTGATTCTCTCTTCTGCCTTATTTATCCTAGCAGTAAGAACCTCTATTTTTTATTGCACCTTATCAATACCTTTTTTGATTTCAACTTGGTTAGGTTTTGGTTCTTTTATTTCTCCAGAAAGGGATTCTCTAGTATTTTCTACATTTTATTGAGCCCAGATAGCACCTTGATAGTCATCATTCTGAACTCTAGCTCTGACATATTACTAATGTCTGTACTTATTAGGTCCCTAGTCATCAGTACTAGTACCAATACTGCCTCTTGTTCTTTTTTTGAGGTGAGTTTTTCTGCTTGTCATTTTATCCAAATAAGAATAGATGAATGAGAGAACAAAATACTAAAAGGGTAGCAATGACCCCAGAAAAATATACACTAACCAAATAAGAAGAGTCACGAAACTGGGGCGTGGGGGGGGATAAAAGAAAAAAATATATATATATTGGACTGGTGAATAGAAGAGAGCCACAGACTTGATTATGGGTGTATTTTGGTCTGTCAGAAAAAACTACTTCCCAAAATTTTAAAGAAAGAAGTATATATATACATATATATACATATATATATACATATATATGTATATATATAAAGTGTATATATATATATGTACATATATACATACATATATATATAAAATAAGTGTAAACATGATAAAGGATGGGATATGACTGTAAAGATGAAAATTTTAAAAGATTCTAAAAAAGAAATTGATTAATAAGAAGCTGGTTAAAAAAGAGGAAAGAATATGATCAGACTGGAGACTAGAACAAAGCCATATGCTAGATTTAGGGTCTGTTTTGGTCTTCTAGAAGAAACTGTATCCCAAAATGTTAAAGAAAGAAAAACTTATATGTATATAAAAAATATTTAAATGCAATAAAGGAATAAAACATGACTATAACAATGAAAATGTAGAAAGATTTTTAAAACAGTGTTGATATGATAAAATAGTTTAAAAAACATTAAAATATGAAAGAGGAAAATTTTTTAAAAATATAACAAGAAAAAAATAAAATTTAAAATATTTAACTTTGGAAGGCTAAGGAATCATGGAGGAAAAGCCATGAATTATATGTACTATATTCCTGTAGCTCTGAAGTGTTGCAGTTCTCATTGATTGGTGAACTTGGTCTTGGCTGGATATTCTTGATGGTCTCCTGAGGGAGGGGCCTGTTGTGATTCTCAAATGTCTTTGCCTGAGGCAGAGTTGCACCACCCTTACCAAGCTAAGTCATCTGCTTGGGTTCACTCTCGGTAGCTTTTGTTCCCTGAATGCTTTCTGTAGAGGTTTGGAGGAAGGGAAAGAAAATGGCAGCCTCCTTCAGCCCGGAGGAGCTAAGATCTCGGGGCCCCACTCCTCAGTGTACCCTCAGAGAAAAGCAGTCAAGAGTTTCCCTGGTCTCCAGCGGCACTCCATGCTCACCTGGCCTGTGACCCAGCAGACTCCTGCCACAGGCTCCTTCGCCACTCCTTCCAGACGTGGAAGGAGGAGGTTTCCCCAGATCTGCCACTTGTGGTGTTCCAGCTCGAAGAGTAGTGGCTGGATTTTGCCTTAGATCATGGTTTAAAGTAAGCCCAAACTGAGAGCCCCCACTTCGTTTCTGTCTCTGTAGCCGGCTTCCCCTCTCCAATACCTGGCAGCTCTGCTACACTCAGACACCCCTGGTCTTTTTCTGAACCCGCAGGTCCTGAGGCCACACTGTCCACATAAGGGTCCCACCCCTTGCTTAGCCTCTGGAGCAACGTTCCTCAGTGGAGTATACTTCTGGAAGTTCTGATTTTGTGCTCTGCTGCTCTACTGCTTGCCAAGAGCCAACCCCTGCCCCTGCGGTCTGCCTTCCTATATGCCGCCTCTGATTCACTTCTCTGCAAGTCTTACCTTCCAGAAAGTGGTTGATTTCTGTTCCTAGAATTGCTGCTCTTATTCGCTTTGATCTCCTGTTGAGTTTGTGGGTGTTCAGAATGGTTTCATAACTATCTAGCTGAACTCCTGGGACCCAGTGCTATTCCCCCATCTTGCTCCTCCCTCTGAGAATCATTATGCTAACCTGTATTTTCACTTGTGTATGCCTATATAGGTTCTGTGAACTCTGCCTCAAATGTAGCCAGATAGTAACCAAATTAACCATTTCCATACTAGTAAAACCCTTGTTGGCATCATAGGCACATTGCAGAAGAGGGGGAATGTGTTAGATTATAAGAGCTGGTCAAAATGGGTGAAGTGTTGGAGGAGATCATCATGAGGACATGACCACCAGCTGGCAGGAGAATGGGGACCTGGGCAATCAGAGGCTCCTCACTCCTCCTGTGTCCTTGGAATATACACTCCACCTACTACTCCCACACTAGGAATTGTTTAAAACAACAGCCTTGAGAGAATAAGGTATTGTTGAGACTATTAGATTGCATATGTGACTGAACCCAATTAAGGTCTCTATATAAACTTTTGAGATTCTGGCTGGCCTGTGCAAGGATCTACATGTCTTGGGGTGCCCAACACAAGGTTCATATATAAGTTCCCTTGCTTATTATTCCTGTCAACCACTATACTGGAGTGGCCTGCCTCTTTCCTTTTTCGGGGCCCTGTTTGTGAACCAATGAGTAACAAGAGAGAGTTTGGATATTTAGAGTTTACACAAGAAAATCTTCATGTTTAATATCAAAATTTGTTTTGAAATGATCTATTTTAATCCAAAAGTGATATTTATAAATTGGTTTTATCTGAATCAGTGTAAGAGATTTCCATTACTGCTCAGTATTTACTATTGCAAATGCAAGTTTGAGACAAAACATGAGTTTTGCATTTTAAAGCTATTTGGTTATTTAAAATGTCTGATTTCCAGCTGAATTTTGGTAAAATTTCTAATTATGAAAACAATTATCAATTAGAAAAAGTGTATGACTTTTTTAATGTTTGCTATTATAAACCCAAATGTCTTTCCAAAATTATTTTCCCATTTTCTTCTATTTTTACTATATTCTTTTCTGTTAATTTTTCCATAACTTCTCTTTCTTGTCATCCTCCTTTAAGAATTTATTCTTATTATCCTCAGTATTTTATATAAACTCATCATCATCCTTGTATGTTTATTCCTCTATTATTTTCATTTTCCTGAAATCACTACTCTTGTAACAAATTCCTTTAAATATCTAGATAATAGTCACCTGATTTGGCAAATCTTTCTTCTGATTTTAAGTATTTTTTCATGTCAAACTCCATTTTCATCCTTTCAAACAAGTGGATCCTTTATAACCTACAAAGATGGACTGAGATATATAATAGTCCTACTATTTCAAACTAAGAAATAAGGCATTTTATTTGTTTTGGAATAAAGTTACTGCACTCAGATTATTTTTTTGTTTTATCTAATTTGAAACTCTAAATTTTACCCTTCATTCTGGGGATGTATTATTTACTTCAAAAAGTAAACCAAGAAAAAAAATTGGTATGTGGATATGAAAACATTTATTTTATATTATGTTGAGTATTAAGATTGTGAAAATAAATTTCATTCAAAACATTTGTTTCTTATTACCAAGAATAAACACCAAATAACAATGCACACAAGTGTAATTTTCAAGTTGACATTGGAACATACTGGGTTTTACCAAAGCATAAAACACATGTTGTGACTATAGTTGTTGAGTAGTTGCTAACTTCAACTGCAAGTGTTACCATGTACCATACTTTGACAGAAATCTAGATGGGAGACAGTTTTAATAGTTGTTAAGATCACAATTTTGGTCTTAACTGTTCCAAGTTCTGACTTTGCCACTGTGGTTTAATTCAAATTATTTCTGTTCTTTGGCCTAACTTTAATTGGCAGAAAAATGTAGCTAGTTAACCATAGACTACCACAAAGATTAAACAATCTTTTATATGCAGAGTATTTAACATAGTGCCTGGCTTATAGTGAGCATTCAGTGAATGGTTGCTTAATATTATTATCAGGGCATTCAAATATACTTGATCAAAATGAATGAAACTGCAAATCACAAACAAAATTAATTCTATTTAGTACCATTACTAGTATTATGCTCAGAGGAGGTGATACAGTGAGTTAAAAATGTCTCTGGATAAAGCAGAATAGGAAATTGTAGGGGTTGTGAGTGACCCAGGCTCTTATTTTAAAATCTGTATATTAATCTTGTCACTACCAAGAGCTTTCTTTTCAGTATACTTAGAAGAATCATTATTCAACAAATATTCTTTGATTGCCTATTATGTGCTCGGCTGTGTTTACCTACCATGCAAAAGGAAATACCTCCTTTTTATGCTCTGAATACTTTCCTTTTCCACAGACATTTCCACTGGGCCTGGGAGATGGGCAATTCTATGCATGGACAGATGGTTTGAGAAGAAAGGACTGGCATGACTATGAAAGCATTCAGAAAGAGGCTATGCGCTCAGGTATGAAGCCCAGTGTAAGCCAAAGTGCTATTTTACTTACAGCAGTATCTCATTTGTCACTTAAAGGATCTCTAATTAGCATTTCTTCTATGTTTTTTGGGGATATTGGAGTCAATGTTGGAGAGAATTAAAACAATTTCAAATTTCAGAGAGAGAACAAATAATGAATAGCTTTTACAATATTAGCTTAAGAAGAGGACATACAAGTTTTAGAAATCTATAATATTTCATATTTCTGAGCTGCCTTTTAATAATCTCCAGAAAGATATTGAGATTTATAAGTGAGACTTGCCTTGGTAGACACCTGTGTTGAGTTTGATTCATTTGTTAGGGCTGAGGTATATCTAACTGACAATGCACAGTATTCAAGGAATACTACAATTCTAGGTGTTGGGGAGGCTACAGCAATTGGTGGATCACAGGATCTGGGGACCTGAGGTTGACAGTACTTGAGCAAATAGTCAGGGAATGGAAAAGAATCAAGTAGGTCTGTATATATGCAGCAGAATTCTAGTCTTGGGCTAGAGAAAATATTTTACTTCTTGGAAAAAATATTTTAAAAAAATTAAAAATTAAAAAATATTAAAAAAAATAAGTCTTTGTAGAAATACTGTAAAATTAAGTAATTGGTAATAGAGATTCAGAAAGGTGTATAATTAGACATCAAATGAACATGAGTAACATATGGTAGGAAGTCCTTATGCTTTTACTCAACCGGAGGAGCTCTGGGTTTTTGTGTTTTGTTTTTGTTTTTTTCCCCATAGTGAAGCTGCCTTAGAAATAGAGAACTTCTTGTTTGGTAAAGAAATCTGGAAAGCACTGAGACACTGCATTCTAAGTCAAATCAGCAGCAAAACTGTGACTAATCACAGTATGAGGTCCTCCTGGTTAAACTTTCTCATAGCTCATTTCATCAGGAAACCTGGAGAGAGAGTATTTAAAGTTATGCAGTTGTGCAGGTTGTGAACTGTTCTTTGCTCTGGGTTGGTTGTGGTTGACCTAATTAAAGTCTTCTTTCATTTTCTTCTTCCATTCCTTTTCTTTAAAAATTAAGATCTCCACCCCCCCCCCCAACTTCATTAAAGTTGTTCATCCTAAGGATGTTCTCTATTTGTCAGAGAACGAGCCTCTTCCAGGTTTCATCATCTGCCCATCTTGGCCATGACCAAGTGAACAGTCATGAAAGTGAGTTCTTTACCAGTGTCTTCACTTTTCTTCTATTTGCTCCATTAGCCTGTATGAATCCAATCAACTGTTTCTCTTTCTAACCCCAGGATGCTGACATTTTTTTGGAGATGTTCATATAATTTAATCAACTGAAGCTGCAATTTATTGAACAGATATTTTGTATTAGATACTTTACATATGAATTTTATTTAAAATTTATAATGACTCTAACACATATTATTATCCCCAATTTGTAAGAAAAAGAAGAGAGAAAAAAAGAAAAAAGACTATGGAACTGAGGTCTTTAAGAGTTTATTAAGTATTATCCAAGGTCAAACTAATAATTTACAGAGCTAGATTAAAAATCAGGTCTTTTCATGCTCTATTAGACCCCACTGTTAGACATCAAATAGTAATATTTGGGCAATATGGAGTAATGACAAGAGCATATATGCAAGGAGAGGCACACCTGGATTCAGAGTCTAACTTTTCTCTACATAAGCTGTGTAAGTAGCAAATCCATTTATCTTTCTGATACTATTCTTTGCAGAATTTTTGTAAGCCTTAAAGAAAAAATACCTAAAGTAATTTGCTAATTATTTGGACATATTATAAACTCAACTAATGATAACTATAATTATTAATTCATCCAAGTTTCTTTCACCTAATTTGCTATGCCTAAACTTCACTTGTGCTGATGGTTTTGGATACAAAATCCAGTATTCCACATTTATTTCTGCTTCATATAACTCTGCTCCTGTATAAACATGCTGTTGCTGTCCTCATCTTATTTGGGCCAAGGGAAAGTTGACCTACCAAGAAAATTGGGAATTTAAAAAATTTTCTAAGGCAGAAATTTTCTATGGAGTTAAAAAAATTTTTAAATGCTAAGATATTATATAATTCATTGGAAGATAGATGACAAATGAAATAGACTAAAATTCATCATTTTTAAAAATTTTATGAAATAGAACATAAATAAAAGGACTATACATACACAAACATACAAGCAGGCACATAATCAAAATGAACATCTCTGGTCTTTAATATCCAAGCCAAGGAAAAGGATCATCTGTGTGGTGTTTTACTACCTAATTACATATACCTAAACAAATGCTGTTGCCTTTTTCTGTGTTTGTGATCTAAAAATTGAATCATAATGTATGACTTTTTTCCTTCACTCAGAATTATTTCTGAGATTCATTTCTGTCAATATGTGTAATTCTAGTTGATTTATTTCTACTATTGTTTAATTTTCTACAACATTCTCCTCTTCGTGGGCATCTGGGGAGTTCCTACGTTTTGGTTGTTGAATATAATGTTGCTATAAATATTTTTGTATGTGGTTCTGGGGTAGAGGTTAATTAAATTAAGAGATAGTTGACTATTTTTCACTATTTAATGATCCATTCTATAGCATATATTGTTTTAATTTTCTGCCTATTTATTATCTTTAGAAATTTGTTTATATTTTAGTCACAGATTTTTTTAGTGTTATTCCTAGAAAACTAATGTTTTATGGGTATTTTATGTGTTATTTATTTTATTGAAATTCCACATTGTTTATAGGTGGCTTATAGAAAATAAATTTTAATATTTATTTGAACTTAGAAAACTTTCTAAACTCTTCTACTAATTATAATCATTTACCTATAAGCTAGCTCAAATTTTTAATGTACATACTCATGGTATCTACAAGTAATGACAGTGGTTATTTTTTTCCATTCCAGATCTTATAATATACATTCTTTTTGTTCAGTTCTAGTAACTGCACTTACTAGGTGTTCCTGTGTAATGGTGAATAGTAGTTGTTGGTGGCAATTTTTGACTTGTTACAATTCTAAGTATAACAAATTAGACACATACCTTAATGTTTTATGTCACTATTAAAAAAATAAAATTTGTTATGGTTGTTAAGCTTTCTTCAGCTAGGTTTGTTGAGAGTTTGGTTTATTTTTGTTTAAACCTAAGTGAATGCTGTTTTTAATCAAAGGTTTTTTGCTTGTTTTCATCTATTGAAATAGAAAATATGATAAATGTTCTCCTTTAATCTGTTGAGTAAATTATTTCTATTGATTTTGTAATGGAAATCAATTGTGCCCTTCTAGACTAAATCTGTCTTTTTATTATTACTGGATTTAGTTTGCTAATATTTTATTCAACATTTTTGAGTCTTTTTATTCATGAGTGAATATTGGACATGAGTTTTTCTTTCTCATAGAGCCCTTGTCAAGTTTTGGTAACAATGTAATGATAGCTCCATAAGTTACTTGAGTAATAGTTTCTCTTTTTCTACACTTCGTAATTGGTTGTTGAATGTGATAATTATATATTTTCTTTCTTTTTTTTTTTTTCATTTGTGCATCCATTTATTCTTTTTTTTTAATTTTTTTTTAAATTTTTTATAAACATATATTTTTATCCCCAGGGGTACAGGTCTGTGAACTGCCAGGTTTACACACTTCACAGCACTCACCAAAGCACATACCCTCCCCAATGTCCATAACCCCACCCCCCTACTCCCAAACCCCTCCCCCCAGCAACCCTCAGTTTGTTTTGTGAGATTAAGAGTCACTTATGGTTTGTTTCCCTCCCAATCCCATCTTGTTTCATTTATTCTTCTCCTACCCACTTAAGCCCCCGTGTTGCATCACCACTACCTCATATCAGGGAGATCATATGATAGCTGTCTTTCTCCGCTTGACTTATATATTTTCTAATAATTAGGGAGACCTGGTAACTAAAACTGTCTGGACCTGAACTTTTTTTGGAGTAAAGATTTTTAACTACTACCTTAAGCTTTTTAAATAGTTATAGTGCTAGTTTTTTTGTCTATTTTTCTTGCAACTATATTTTTCCAGCAATTTATTCATTACATCTAAATATTCATATTTATTAACAAATTTATTTGTAATGTTCTTAAGTATTTCATGTCTGCAACATTTAAATTTATTTTGTGTTTTCTTTCAAATATCATTTGTACTTTTTTTTCTTCTTTTCTTCTTAATCTATTAAACCAGGAACTTGTCAATTTTATTATTCATTGTGAAAACCAATTTTGTTACTTTATTTATGTTACCATCATATTTTTCTCATTGATTTACAGTCTTATATGTATTATTTATTTTATTTTAATTCCTTTCATTGCTATATATTTTTTTAATTTTAAAAATAGACTCATAGCTTTTAAATTTAGTCTAGTACTATAGACCACGGATTTAGGGCTCTCAGTTCCCTTCTCAGTACCACTTTAGTACTTCACACTTCTCTGTAGTCTAATGTTTTATATTTGTTATGTTTCAGTTAGTTATATTTTAGTTGCATTTTGAAATGTCTAGACTACATATGCTGAAATTATCTTAAAAATAAGAAAATCCAGAAATTACCTCCTGATCAAATCTCAATAACCTTTGGAAAAGCACAGTAACATAATAGGCTGCATGCATTTCATTAAATGTCTTTCTTAAGACATTTAATATAAATAGTGTTTGTTTTGTTCTGGCAAGTGCATCTTTGATGCATATCTGGTAATTTTTGAGATATCAGGTATTTTAAATATCTGTTTTTAATTAGTTGGTGATTTTTGGGGGCGATAGGGAATATGTTGTCAAACACCACAGGTGAGTAATGAGGAAGATATGGTTTTCACCTTTCAGGAAATGAACATTTCTTGCATTAATACAATATAAACAGAAAACAGGCGATTGAAGGATAGACCCTAAGACCTTAGGTGTAGTAGCAGGGATATTTTCTAGTGCATCTGTACCCATAAGAGTTATACTAAATTAAGAAGATTATTTGAATTTGTTAGGAGAATTCTAACTAATGTTCATAGAAACCCAGATTATTATTCCATAATCTTACACTTCTTTGTTTTGGGATTCGTATTAACTAGAATACTTTAAGTATAGAAGAAGTGAATTCACATAGCATTTCAGGGTCAGGAAGGTTTCCTGGAAGAGGTAAACCAAATTTGTAGGCGTCCCATCCAAGTACTAACCAGACCCGACCCTGCTTAGCTTCCGAGATCAGACGAGATTGGGCGCGTTCAGGGTGGTATGGCCGTAGACAAGGTAAACCAAATTTGAAAGGATAAAGGTCTACTGTGATAACAGATAAATTTAGTTTTCATTTAATTAATTCCCTGATCTCTTTCTCATGAATGGTTACTAAGTCATATTTTTAGCATGACTATTTTTTCTAATTATACATTTTCTGTATATGACCTCACTGTGTCCCACTGAGTTAGTTTCAGCGTCAGATTCTCATTTGAGAATTTATTAATATTAGATTTTATCTTTTAACAGTTTATCTATCCTTTTGAGTGGTACTGTATCAAAAAATTGAGATGTATGCTATTTGAATATCATTCACATAATTTATAAAAGCGGAATGGAAGGAACTAAAATAGGGAATCCTTTGATATAAAAGACAATGTACAAGTTGATATTGATATGTTATTTACTACATTATCTTATACACTATTCATTATAATTGCAATAACAGTTAGAAAGCTATTCAGCTACATTTCTCCATATATAATTTGAAAAAAGAAAGTCCATGGATTTCTGAAATCAAATAACTCTGCTTATGGCATATCCCTGACTATGGATCTAATAACTTGAGCAGATGTTGAGAAGAAAAAGCAGTTGGTTTAGGTAGCTGTTCCTTAATTGTATATGTGATGTTTCCTAAGTTTGGTAACATATTTCTCTAAGTGGTAAAAACATCCTTTCACACAATCCATCTAGAGTGGTGTGTATACATGTGTGCATGTGCACATATGCCCATGTGTTTTATGAAATCATTTTATGTTTATTTTATTTTATTTTATTTTATTAACACATAATGTATTATTAACCCCAGGGGTACAGGTCTGTGAATTGCCAGGTTTACACACTTCACAGCACTCACCAAAGCACATACCCTCCCCAATGTCCATAACCCAACCACCCTTCCTCTGTCAACCCTCAGTTTGTTTTGTGAGATTAAGAGTCTCTTATTGTGTGTATCCCTCCCAATCCCATCTTGTTTCATTTATTCTTTTCCTACCCCTCAAAACCCCCATGTTACCTCTTGACTTCCTCATATCAGGGAGATCATATGACAGTTATCTTTCTCCAATTGACTTATTTCGCTAAGCATAATACCCTCTTGTTCCATCCATGTCATTGCAAAAGGCAAGATTTCATTTCTTTTGATGGCTGCATAGTATTCCATTGTATATATATACCACTTCTTCTTTATCCATTCATCTGTTGATGGACATCTAAGTTCTTTCCATAGTTTGGCTATTGTGGACATTGCTGCTATAAACATTCGGGTGCACGTGCCCCTTTGGATCACTTACATTTGTATCTTTAGGGTAAATATCCGGTAGTGCGATTGCTGGGTCATAGGGTAGTTCTATTTTCAACTTTTTGAGGAACCTCCAGGCTGTTTTCCAGAGGGGTTGCACCAGCTTGCATTCCCACCAACAGTGTAGGAGGGTTCCCTTTTCTCCACATCCTCACCAGCATCTGTCATTTCCTGACTTGTTAATTTTAGCCATTCTGACTGGTGTGAGGTGGTATCTCATTGAGGTTTTGATTTGTATTTCCTTGATGCCGAGTGATGTGGAGCATTTTTTCATGTGTCTGTTGGCCATCTGGATGTCTTCTTTGCAGAAATGTCTGTTCATGTCCTCTGCCCATTTCTTGATTGGTATGAAATCATTTTTGACACTGCTCATCTCTATTTCTAGAAAGCACTTATTTTTAGTTTTGAAATTTGAAAATTGTCTTGTCCAATTTTCTTTGTGTCTTAATTCTAAGGATTTTCAGTGTGTTTATCACTGGTTTTTGGATTTCATTATGTGTGAACTCAACATGAAAAAAGCTCTTCTTAACTCTTGTATTTGATCTATTTCTTTGAAACAGATTATCCTCTTGTATAATCATATCAACTTATGCATTTTACTATAAGCCTCAGGAATCTTATGAAATTGTATCTAACTTTTCTCTACTTCTATTTGTCTTAGCTAATGATAGTTTTGAATATTCAAAGTTTTCATTAAATCTTATCATTTTATTCATTTATTCATTCACTTGTCCAAAAAATGCTTTTTAATGTCACTATATTTCAAATATTGCTCCAAACTCCAGAGGAAAAAAATAGACAAAAATGACTTACATGGCTCTTGAAAAGTGTGCAGCATGGTTGAAGGACATTTCACTATCAAACAGTGATCAAACCTTTGATCAAACCTTTGATCTCTCTTAGCTAAATTATTTCAGTAGCCTACCAACAGTTCTCCTTGTCCCATAGTCAGCTCTTCAATTAGCAACTAGAGGAAACTTCATTTGACTCATCTGCTCAAAAGCTTACAAATTCTGGCCATCATAATAAAAATTAAATCCAAATCAATTCCCTGATTATGAAGTCCAACATTATCCATCCCTACTTTTGTCACTTTCCTGGTCTCCTACTGATTGATACTTAGTCTCTCCACTGGTTACATCGCTTATCCTCGAGCATGCTAAACAAGTTGCAGGATTTTCACTTGCTATTCCTGCTGCCTGGAATGCTGGTAATTTGTATCTTCCAAACCAGTTTCTACTTCAGAAGGTCACAAGACTATGTATCACCTGTATAGACATTTTGCCAGTCACCATATTATCATATATAGGTATAGTCTTTTTCATTCACTTTCTATCCCTTTGCTCTACTTAATTTTTATAGCAATTATCTATCTATCTATCTATCTATCTATTTAACGAATTAAAAAATATAATTCCTTGTAATACAATCACTTGCCCAAGGGCTCTAAATAACAACATTATCTTTAATCATTTAATCATCAGGCTTTTTGAATAATGACACTCCTGTATGAGTAAGTTTTGTGAGGGCACCTATGTGGCTCAGTTGGTTAAACTCTGACTCTTGGTTTCGGCTCAGGTCATGATCTCATCTGAGATCAATTCTCCTGTCAGCTCCATGCTGTGTGTGGAGCCTGCTTAAGATTCTCTCTCTCCCTCTCCCTTTGGCCTTCGCACCCCCCCTTTGATAAAAAAAGAAAAGGAGGAAGAAAGGAAGGAAGGAGGGAAGGAAAAAGTATTGTGAAAACCTGACACAACATGGTTTTTACTTTTCCCTCCTGGAGATTAGATCCTAGGATCCTGTAAACCTTATGATCTAAGTTACCAAATGTTCATACCTAATTATTGTGAATTTTCACTGCAAAACATCTAAAGAATATGAATTAAAACACTATTTGAGATGGAGGAATGCACCATACTTTAAAATGATTAACAGTAGGCTTTCCTAAGTTCCTTTAAACAACAGCTCCCTTTAGTGCTGATCAGGGACCCATTTTGTTCTTAAATGTCTTTATTCTACATAATTGAACAATATTACTAACCAAACAGAATGGGAAGCAGAAATGTGCATCATCGCTTTCTCTATCTTCACTTAATAAACTTCTATTACTTAAAAAAAGAGAAAGAAAGAAAGAAAGAAAAAACAAATGTGCTTCATCTGGGAGATACAGTAACTACTTTGCATTAAGGAAGTAAAACAATGGTAATTTTGCTATAACTACTATGTCTCTTAAAAACAATATATGGTATCTTTTTTTTTAATCACTAGCAACAAAGAGCATTGTTATTGTTAATGATTTCAGAGTAATTTATACATCTATGATGTTTTCTCAGTAAATTTTGCAATGAGATTTATTGAGAGGTGGTCAACATTGGGAATTATTACCAAAATAACATTCATTATTATTCATTAGGTTAAAATTAACTTTTAATGAAATATTTCCATTAACAGTCATTGTATAATAATGAAAATGTAAAATGGAAGTGAAAAGATTATGAGCATTCTGTTAAGATGTATCATTTATATGTCTAATGATACAACAAAATTTAGCTGAATTGGATTGAGTGACATTAGGGAAAAACCACTTCAACATCATAATATGAAAGTAGCAGTAGAAATATCTCAGGATAAGGTACCAGATGGTGGGTATTATAGAGGGCACGGATTGCATGGAGCACTTGGTGTGGTGCAAAAAATAATGAAAACTGTTATGCTGAAAATAAATAAAAAATAAATTTTAAAAAGAAATATCTCAGAAGATTTATTAAACTGCAATGAGTTTGTATTTAAAAAAAAGACAAAATTAATTTTTAAAATAGTGCAACTTACTTTTTTTTTTTGCAAAACTCGCAATATCTCTATTTAGAAATATCAACTTCCCATGGGCAAATGTGCATTAAATTAATTGCTGTTATTTTTCATATTAGTAAAATGTGGTTTAATGATGGCACCTGTGACACAGTTATTTTAAGCATTAATTAAATTATATAATTAAACTGGACTGTAGTTATCCTCAATTAATGGCTATTTGTATATTTATAGATCCCTGATTACTATGCCTATGTGATTATATTTGAATCAGCTGTAATTTGAATAATTTTTCTTGTGCTTTCGAATCTAGCCAATTGACACAAAATCTCCCAATAATTGTCATGAGAGGGTTCATATTAACACATACTTCAAGTGGAGCTATCTCTCTTCACTTTAGGTTTCATTCTTAAAAGGCAAACATCTTGTAAGCACCTGTCCCAAACCTGTATCCAATCTGGTATTGTGCTTATGTTTTGTAAAATATCTCTTTTATATGGTAGCTGTGATTATTATCAATTTTTTTCTGGCTATAAATGCCCCATATTTTGGAGGAGCTATATGAGTAGATAATAATCCTTGATCATGAAGTAATGTGAAAATGTTCTGATGAAGTGAGATGATCTCTGATAAGAGCCAAGAAGGAAAAGATGAGAAACATCTAGTAAAAGAAAGGATTTGAATCTAAGTGGATCAAGTAAACTAAGGTTAAATTGATTTTATGCCTGCCATTCATTTTCCTGAAGTCTTGCACTCAATTTTGTTCTTCCCAGTTTTAACCCTTTCCTGTACAGCTTTGACATAAGTAAGTGTAAGTCTGTATTTTCTATCAGCTTTTCACACAGAAAACTCTTAACACCCACTATTACTTATACCTCAACTCTAATGGTAATCTTTCTATTTCTCAACTCTAATGGTAAATCTTAAAACTCCATGAAGTTACATTTGTTATTTTTGTTGTGGCTTTAATTTTAGTGGGACTTAGAACCATCCTTACATTTAGTGTAATACAGTTTATGGACTTATGCAGTGTATGTAAGTTTTTGGAAGAAGAGTGAGAGAACAAAAAATAAAGAATACATTTTTGATGACCTGGGACTCTGCTGTCACCAGTATGAGAGTAACAAAGATTTATAATATACTAATCCTATTGCAACTGAGAGTTTCCTAAGATTTGAGGGACTGTAATTCATTCAACCTTAAATGACCAGGATGGCATTGTATTTTAGGCATAATTCATAGAGATTCAAGTGATTATTTGAACATCCTCCAAAATTCTTATCCAAGATCTGGCAAAAATGTTTCAGTAATGAGTCCTGGGCCTTCTTGGCTCTATTATCTATGAGTGCTACAGAGGAAATATGTGTGTTTACCCACTAGGGAAGGAAAAGTGCCAGTGCCTGAAACTGATGGCAACACTTTCTAGACATTGGCTTCAGAACCATAAATGCCAGTTTGACTCGATTCTCTCTGAGTGAAGAGCAGTCTTCATGCCAGATGAAAGCAACTGGGCCTTCTGATACTTTAGTATCAGAACCATAAATGCCAGTTTGACTCGATTCTCTCTGAGTGAAGAGCAGTCTTCATGCCAGATGAAAGCAACTGGGCCTTCTGATACTTTAGTAGTCATAGAAACGTGACTTAAGTGATCCTCAGGAATACTAGAAGCTCAGAGTAGGATTCTTTTTTTTTTTTTTTTTTTTTCTTTCTTTTTTTCTTTTCTTTTTTTCAAGGACTGTTTCATTTTTAATGAAAATATTGCTGCCCCAAAATATGTATAACAAACTTGCGTTGTTTATAAAACATAGACATTACAATCTACTGGAAAAAGAGATTTAATGCATAAAGAATTATATTTAATTCAGTATTTGGTTTACTGATGTGAAATGACCATGAAAGCACAATGGAATTAGTATTATCAGGCATTTAATAATGATTTTAATTTCCATGGTGACCAACTGAGCCTTAGGGATCCAAATTCATTATTGGGCTAAAATTACTAGATTAACTTAATTGACATTGACCTAGATAACAAACTACTAAAATCTAATGGTACATATTAATTTGGATATATACATCAGAATCCACTCATGCATATAAAATTCTTTTTATTTTATATTAAAGAATAATGATCATTGAGGAATAACCCTCGAAATTATAGCAAGTGTTTTATAAACAAAGAAATTATTGGATTGACATTTAATTTTTTAGTTTTTGTGTTTTGTCATAATAGAAATGTTTTATGCAACTTGATAAAATATTTTGTAAGCTTTCTGACATATGCATTGTGAGCATTTTTATAACCAGTACAAGGATGCTAATTGTATTCTCCAAATTTGGAAAGTCAGTGTCATACTTATGATAAAGACCTAACATTTTTTTACTACCAATCCTATACTATTCTTTAGTTTATTCTACATTCCTATTATTTCATTCTTTCTATGTGCGTAGTGCCTTAACATGAGTCCAGGGATTTCTTGCACATTGCCTCAATGCTCCTCACAAATATCCTATAAAGAATGGTCAAATGTTACTCATCTTATTTTAAAATAAAGAAGCAAATCTAGAAAGATGATTTTATACATATACATGTGTCACTTTATGCATGTGATCCATACATGTACATGAGATATATCTATATATAGATATCTATATATATGTATGAAGTGATTATATATACACACACATCCCCTTTCAAGTTGATGCCACACATAGCTCCAATAAATTCTGGGACAACTTTATTATCATATTTGCTGCTTCTTATCTCATTATTGACTTCCTGCTTCAACTATTTGTCATCTATAGTATATGTAACCTGAATTGCCCTGTGCTTTGTTCACCTGTGTATGAATGGAGATGTTCTCAATAGCGATGACTCAATTTCTCTGACTCTTGCTCTCCCTTAATTATAGCTCCCTTAATTTCCTGTCTACAAAACCTCACCATACTTCTGAACTCCCTGGAAGTCAGTGTAAGTTTACTAACTCACTAATGTCCCTATTCCTTTACTCTGACCTTAAATTGATGACTGATGGTAGATAGCTACTGGAAGTCACTGCAAGTTTACTAACCCACTAATATCCCTATTCTTTTACTCTGACCTTACACTGATGACTGGTGGTAGACAGCTATTCAAGTTCAGCATCTTATAGCCACGAGTACCGGGACCCTGTCTCTGGTGCTCCCAAAGTAATACATCATCATGTCCCTAAGGCGTTTTTTTTTTCTGTGTTTTCTGGCCCTGCACCTGACAGTTCTCTGTGGAAGTGGTCAGGGGAATTCTTTCCTTTGCTGTGTAGCACCTTGTAATGTAGGCCATAAGTTTGCAATTCACTCTCCCCCAGATATCCTCATACAAAACAGCTCCTTCAAATGGCTCTTTTGTCAAAAGGACTCAGCTACAAGTTTCTAAATTCAGACTGCGAACCAATATCAGATAGACACCAACTGGTTGTTCTACTCTTGCTTCCCCTAACCAACTACTTGCCTCCCCTATTCAAGAATTTGCTTGTGTACAATATGAATATGTGAAAACCTGCAAGAAAATAAACTAAAACCAGTAGATACCTCCAAGATAGTTTATCAAGTGAGTTAAATCTCACCACTGGGGACAACGGGATTCAAGCTGAGATGCCCCACCCTGTCCCAGTAAATACAGACTAAGCTCTAGATGTAAATATAAGTCAGATGATTCTATTTTCCTTTTTCAATATACTTTTATGTTAAAATAAGCAGACATGCATAAATTCTTAGCAATCTTATCCATTATAAATTATATTTAACTAATTTTAATCAAAATTATAATGTAAAAATATTAGTAAACTAATAAATCCTTATAGGATAATTTTCAAGTTCATAAACAATTGTATTAAAATGTTACTTTAAACTACTAAAAAAAAGGATGCTACCTCTTTTATGAAAGAGATTTTTCATCAATATTTTAGAATAATGAACAAAATGCATTTGGCAAAGAACAATGCAATACTTTTTTTTTTTTAAAGTGGAATATACATTTCCTATAAGGTGTTTCAACTATGAAAAGAAACTTTTGAATATTTCTTTAAATATAATAATGCATCAGTTTCTTTATGTCGAAAGGAATTAGGACACACAGTGAGAGTGCATCTATCGGCTTCATGGACATTTATTTTAACAATAAACCAAAGTGCCAAAAAGCAGGAAATACTTTCATAAACAAACAGCCTGGACTTGAGTAAAATCTGAACATTGAGCATGCTACAGTGTAGCACTAGGAATCTCCCAGCAGCTTTGTCACTGCACATCAAGAATAGTGAGCTTAGAAAAACTCTTTCTCCCTGTCTAGTGAGGAGTTCTTTCTTCTGCATCTCAGTGCCTATTCTTTCTTTTCTCCCTTTCTCTAACGACTAGCTTCTTTACTTAACTCTGGGGAAAATGTTCTAAAAGTGAGAATGTGACTGGTTAGAGCAGTCACCAATCAGTTTAGGTTATGACTATGGTGTAAATCAGTCATGTCTGGCTTCCTCAAACACAATAGGACACCTCGGTGTGAGATGATTCCATTTGGTTCAGGTAGGAAGCCATCTTGAAAACCTTGGCCAGAGTACAATTGAAACTTGTTATAAAACATAGTGAATGTTACATTCTGAATCAGTTTTAGTCATTATTCAGAATGGATCAATAAATATAGCAGACACTTAGAGCACACTGTGTCATATAGTCAATTTTTATGTTCTTCTGGTTATTCTAAATAACAGTATCTCCCCTTAAATAAAGAGATGTCAGGGACAGGATGATGTGATCAAAGCTTATATCAGGCTTCTCCAGAGAAGCGGAACCAACAGATGCATATATGTATGGAATATGTATATACTTATGGAGATAGATTTGTTTTAGCAAATTGGCTCACCCAGTTGTGGAAGGAGCTTGATAAGTCCAAAACCTGACGGGAACTCAGGAAAAGAGTTGCAGTTCAAGTCCAAAGGGAGTCCACTGATAGAATTCCTTCTTGATCAGAAGTCAGCCTTTATTCTGGTAAATTCTTCAAGTGATTGGGTGAGGTCCAACCACTGACAACCACAATGTCTACTGATTTAAATGTTAATCTTTTTAAAAAGATTTTATTTATTTATTTGTCAGAGAGGGACAGAGCCCATAAGCAGGGTAAGCAACAGGCAGAGGGAGAAGCAGGCTCCCTGCTGAGAAAGGAGCCTGAGGTGGGTCTCAATCCCAGGACCCTGGGATCATGACCTGAGCCAAAGGCAGATGCTTAACCAACTGAGTCACCCAAGGTGTCCCAGATGTTAATCTTATCCAAAAACATCCAGAATAATGTTTGACACATATCTGGGCACAAGGGTCTAGGCATGTTGACACATAAAACTAACCATCACAAGGCTCAACAGGGCCCGAGTAGATGCAGGAATTAATGCTGTTTGGGCCAGGGAAAGCCTGAACACCAGCCTGGAGGGTCCTGAGCAAGTGAACGGATTCTTCTCTATGGCTGATACTGGGAGAAGACCAGATTTTGCAACTGAAAATTCTAGGAATAGACAATTCTAGGAACAATTCTAGAAATATACTGACCCCTTAATAAGGGACAAGTGATTTAATCCCTTCTCACTCATTCAGGTATGGTTACCAAGAAAGAACAGGTGAAACTGAATTTCAAAGGAAAGCAAAACTGAGATTAAAAAGGAGGGTAATAGTCATCTAAGGAGGCTGATAGCCTGAGAAAGAAACACAAGAGGGGTACTTCCACATAACGGTGGAAATCTAGTGAGATAGAATTTCAGGAAAGGACAGAAGATAGATAGTCTAGTGAAAAACAACAGCAAGGAGGCATTCGAAGAGGATCAATTTGCCCATGCACAGGACTTTCTGGAACAAAGAATGTTACTTTCAACTTAAAACATTTAATGTAAGTATAGAAGGACTTTTGAGACACATATTTGTGGACAGGAAGATTAAATATAAAAAAATTTCAAAATAGCACAGAAACTATAGTCAGAAAGGTTAAAACTATAAACAGATACATGAATTCAAACAACTGAAAAAGAAAATAATTTAGAAAAATATTAAAAGAAAATGTCATGGCTCTCAAGAATATTTCAGCCCAAAGATGACAACATGGATGAAAAGAGACACACCTAAGAAGATGTTAGTTAAATTTTTTTCCAAATTAGGGTAAAAATAATCCTTTTAAAATCTCTTGGCAGAGTAAAAAGTTATACAGAGAGGAAAGATAACCAGTCTGTCATTAAAATCTTCTACAACTCTACAAATTAGAGGAGAAGGAATATATATACATTCAGTATATACAAAGTTGAGAGAATATATTACACAAACACCTCTTCTAAGTAAAATAATTTAGAAAGAATTCCAGCCAAGGAACAAATAAAATAAAATCTTCAATATAAGGAAAAATTTTAAAAAGTGGGCAACATATAGTGAAGAATTTTAAAAATCTAGATAAAGAGAGGATAAAAATAAAATAATAAGTGTTGAAAGTGGCACGCCATCTTATCAAGGATGGAGAGGTATTCAGACAGTAATAATGTTCTAAAGGTGTCTTGAGGGAAAAGATGAAGTGCGGGGAAGTACAAGAATTTTAAAGGTCCATCTTATTAGAAGCAGTGCCATGGTGGGAAGAGGTATTTGGTATTTTGTTTTCACATGGTAGCAAACAAGTAGGCATATGGTTAAGAGTGCCATGAAACAGTTAGTAAAATATTAGGTAGAAAATCATTAAATAATATAGCAAGGGACCTCATATACTGGTGAAGAATAAAACAATATTATTTTGAGAACATATGAAGTTGAAAAATTTCAAATATATCTGATCTATAAAAACAATTTCCTTAAGTTCAACCTAATACAGTATATGAACATACAAGTTTACAAAGAGCATGGAATAATAAAAGATTGCTAATGAAATGAAAAGCACTATTTTAATTAAAGGATCAGAATACAAGTACAGTCGTAACTTGCTTTTTTTTTAAAGATTTTTATTTATTTATTTGACAGACAGATCACAAGTAGGAAGAGAGGCAGGCAGAGAGAGAGAGAGGAGGAAGCAGGCTCCCCACTGAGCAAAGAGCCCGATGCGGGGCTCGATCCCAGGACCCTGGGATCATGAACTGAGCCGAAAGCAGAAGCTTTAACCCACTGAGCCACCCAGGCGCCCCCAGTCATAACTTGTTTTATTGCCCTTCACTTTTTTGAGCTTTTTAGATATTGCATTTTTTACTAATTGAAGACTTGTGGCAATCCTGCCTGGAAGGAGTCTCTGGGTGCTATTTTCCCAATTGCAACAAAGTCACTTTGTGTCTTTATGTCACATTTTGATATTCTTGCAATAATTCAAACATTTTCATTATTATTCTGTCTATTATGGTGATCTGTGATTAGTGATCTTTGATGTTACTACTGTAATTGTTTTGGCGGTGCTGCCAACCATGTCCATATAAAACAGCAAACTTCATTGATAAACATTGTGTGTTCTCTCTTCTCCACCTACTGGCCATTTCCCCATTGCTCTGCTCTTCCTAGGTCTCCCTATTCTCTAGATAAAATATAAGAATAACCCTGCAATGGCTTCTAAGTGTTCATGTGAAAGGGGAAGTTACATGCATCTCATTTTAAATTAAAAACTAGAAAGTATTAAACTTAGTGAGGAAGGCAAGTTGAAAGCTGAGATAGGCTATAAGTTGGAGTTCTTGCACCAAACAACTAAATTGTAAATGCAAAGGAAAAATTCTCTAAGGAAATTAAAAGTGTTACCCAAATGATCCCCTTCACGTGAGAAAGTAAAATAGACTTTTTGCTGTTAAAGAGGAAGTTTTAGTGGTCTGGGTAGAAAATCAAACCAGCCACATTTCCTTAAGCTAAAGCCTGACCAGAGAAAGGCCCTGACTTTCTTCAATTCTAGAAAGGTGGAGAGAGGTGAGGACTGCAGAAGAAAAGTTTCAAGCTGGCAGAGGTTGACTCATGAGGTTTAAGGAAAGAATATGACTCCATAACTAAAGTGCAAGGTGAAGCAGCACATGCTGATGTAGAAGCTGCAGCAGGTTCCCCTGCAGATCCAGCTCAGATAACTAATGAAGGTGGCTACACAAAACAACAGATTTTCAATTAAATGAAGCCACCTTAAATTGGAAAAAGGTGCCATCTAGGACTTTCATAGCTAGAGAGGAGAAGTCAATGCCTGATATCAAAGCTTCAAAGGACAGGCTGACCTTCCTGTTAGGGGTTACTGCAGCAAATGACTTAAGTTGAAGCCAATGCCCATTTACCATTCCAAAAACCCTAGGGCTCTTAAGAAATATGAGAAATCGACTCTGTGCTATAGAAATGGAACAATAAAGCCTAGGTGATAGCACATCTGTTTGTAATATGCTTTAGTGAATATTTTAAGCCCAATGAAATGCATGTCACTGAACATATTTATTTTTTGGCTTTCTTTCCATTTCTTTGTTTTAGAATCTGGAAGACAGGTTTTCTAAAATGAAGATATGTATCAATAATGAATAAAACTTTAATTACTTGAATGAATGTTAATATTGAAGAACCCAGAAGCATAACACTGATAGACACTTCAAAACCTACCTAAAGCTTTCAAACAACCCACCAGCCAAAAAGGCCAGTGATTACAATCACAAAACAAAGGTTAATAATAGAATCTTATTTACTACAACTTCTTTATTTTTTTATCTTTTATTTTTTTAATTTAAATTCAAATAGCCAGGAAACCTGGATGGCTCAGCCAGTTAAGCGTCTGCTTTTGGCTCAGGTCAGGATCTTAGGTTCCTGGGATTGAGTCCAGGAGGAGCCTGCTCCTCCCTCTGCTTGCTGCTCTCTCTCTCTCTCTCTCTCTGATAAATAAATAAAATCT
The DNA here is from genome assembly GCF_011764305.1 of Mustela putorius furo. Classification (NCBI taxonomy): domain Eukaryota; kingdom Metazoa; phylum Chordata; class Mammalia; order Carnivora; family Mustelidae; genus Mustela; species Mustela putorius. The sequence goes on from NW_025421443.1 coordinate 808,329, forward strand.
TTAAAAGGAAAATAAATAAATTCAATTAATCATTCATTTCACAAATAGGGTTCAATGATTCATCAGTTATGTATAACACCCAAACTCACCATATCATGTGCCTTCTTCATGATAAGAAATCAGCATTCTGCTAAAAATAGTTTGTAATAATCTACACAGGATCTTCACTCCATTTCCACAAAAAGGAATGCCAACCCTTGATGAGGCACCTCTTTCATTTGTGCTAGAAAATGTCAAGAATGAGAAGTCCAAACTGAAAACATTTAACACTGAAGAAAGAGGAATAGGAATTTCTCAGCATAATTAAAAAATAAAAAGATTGGGTATTATGAATTAGGAATTAGGAATTAGTAGTGAGTTAGGCTATGTATTTATAGCCTCTGTATTTGAAATTTTAATGGTACAAAAGTAGTTCTGCTTTGTCTGGTTCTGTGTTCTTGATCTGTTCTTCTCCATCCAGATGGCTTTATTTCCTCTCACTGTTTAGTTTACACACACACACACGCAAGACCTAGAAATGTTCACTTTTAGTCACTTACTAAACATTTTCACCTTTCCCATAAAGTATAAAATGCTTCATGTAAACAATATTTTATACCTTTTTATAGAACAGAAGAATAACAGAGAAATCGGAATAGGAGTAACAATGATAAAGAGTTTAAAACCATTCATTCTACAAGTTCATTGTTAAACAATTATGTATTCAGAGTAGCCTGGTTTCCAATTCCATCAAGAGAAGAGATACATATTACTGAGTTCATATAAGTCTGGATGGTCTTAAATTATTCAAATGGCTTAATTACTACCCATTATAATAGTTTCATACATCAACTTTCATTTTGGACTTTTTTCCTGTTTAGATGGAATTTTATATTAAGTGTGCTTTCATTTATGTGTCCCTATTTTTAATCGATTTTGGGAGTTATTCAATCATTTAACAAAATTTATTATAATAAATTATGATTAAAGTGGCTTGCAGAAAATCAAACACAATAGAAATTTGCTTAATTTGTTTATATAAGACATCCTTAAACAGCTGTGTTATAGGGTCTTATGTCCTTAAAAGATGATTTTATATTTTAAACAATTGCTTAATGTCATAAAAGACTGTAAGATTCATTTCCCCCCTGAGAGTTTGTATTTGAACCATAAAACTTCTGCAAATATTCAGGTATGCTATCTCTGACAAAAGTACTTAGAATACTGTTTAATTTAGACCTCACTAACTTGACAACCCTCTAACGCTTCAAATCATTAGAGTTATCACAGTTTGCTTTGTAGGTGCATGAAAATGGTTTCATTGCCACTTACTTCTTAAATCACTGTACCGCCAAGTAACCGGAAAACTCATCAGTGAAGTTTATTGAGTTAGTTGAAAGAGCTAACGATAATAGTGGTTTGTTAATATATTAAAGATAGAAAGTAAATATTTAAAAATCTATGCTATTTTTAACAATGAGTGATTGATGCTACTGACCTTCAAATAGACCATACCTTGGGCATTTTTTCACTAAAGAAGCCAGTTACTTCCAAATAGCTCCAAAGACTAATGCCGCCTTTATTTCTCCTTTATGTTTCTCTTTCTACTTACATTGCATATTATGATTTTACTTATACTCTAAATAAAATGCATGCATATACGTATACATGTACACATGAGTACATCTGGGTAATTGAGGGATTATGGACAATTTTTATTTCATTCTTCGTGCTCTTGTATTTTCCCCAGGGGCTCTGCAATGACTATGTTTGGCTTTTATAATTGAAATTATACTGTACATGTTTGATTGATTGATTGAATATTTTAGTATAGTTAACACACATGTTACATTAGCTTCAAGTATACAACATAGTGATTTGACAAGTTTATAGTTTATGCTGTGCCCTCTATATGGGTAGTTACCAACTGCCACCATCTAACAGTATTACGATATCATCGACTACTTTCCTCATTCTGCTCCTTTTCTTCCCATGACTTGTTCATTCAGACTGAAAGCCTGTATCTCTCACTCGCCTTTCCCCCTTTTGTCTATCAACCTACCTCTTTCCCCTCTAGCAACTATCATTTTGTTTTCTTTACATATATGTGTATTTTAAATTAAAAAAAAAAATGGGGGTGCCTGTTGGCTCAGTTGGTTAAGTGTCTGACTTGATTTAACCTCAGGTCATGATCTCAGAGTTGTGAGATCAAACTTCAGGTTGGGCGTCGTGCTGAGCATAGAGTCTGCTTCAGATTCTCTCTCTCCCTCTCTCTCCGTCTACCCCTCCTCCTACCTCTCTCACTCACTCTCCCTCTATAAAACAAATATTAAGAATAAATGAATAAATAAATATTAAAAAATGAATCAAATGGGAAGTCAGAGTTAGCAATTAAGAAAGAATGAAGAGTGAGGTGCCTGGGTGGTTCAGTTGGTTGAGCATCCAACTCTTGATTTTAGCTAAGGTCATCATCTCAGGGTTATGAAATCCAGCCCCAGGCTATGTGCTGGGCTTGGAGCCTGCTTGATTCTATCTCTCCTCCCTCTGCCTCTCTTTTCCCTCCCCAGCTTGTAATCTCTTCTTTTTTTCTCTCTCTCTCTCAAAAAAAAAAAAAAAAAAAAAAAAAAAGGAGTAAAGAGAGAATAAATAATATTCATTATTTAACTAATATTTCAGTACCTGCTATTGTAGACATTATATTAATGATGATCATTTTAATGTATATTCTTTTTCTATGTACATGCATATATATGGAATATTTTTACAACACATGAAGAATATGAAATATTTACTAATTTACTAAGTGCTTTTACTTAACATAGCATGAGAAATTTGTCCATCTTACTAAATACTATTTCCAATTACCAAAGTCTCACATTTTAATCAAAAGCACCATCTCTTCCTAGACTTTCAAGCCTAAGAGTTACTCTTGATATTATTCTTTTTTCTTCTATTTCTCCTGCAACTTCAGTCCATTAGTAATGACTATTCTCTCTACCTCTAACAACTTATTTTTTTATCTATCCATTTCTCTTTGTCTCCACTAGTTTAAATCTCCATCTTTGTTCATCTGAACATCTAGAATAGTCTAACTGGTCTCAGATATTTCACTCTTGCCTGTACAACCTATTATTCCCACAGTAACATAGAGATGTTTCTAAACCATAAATCAAACAATGTCATTTCCCCATTTTTTAATGTAGGGAAAGAGGGGCAGCTGCCAATATATCACTTCTCCTCTCCTCCCACCTTAGAAAATGATTGATGAAAAGGGCCTACACTCTCACTCAGATATTTAGTTTTCATGAAATTAGTCTTTATTATTATGAAGTCTCTAAGAATATATATTTTGAAGAAGGAAGCACAAGTTCTGAGATTTAAGTTGGCTAAGGATTGACTGTTACTAAGTGCAAATGGTGGTGGTGATTTAACTGTGACAGTATTTTTTATTAGCAACATTATCTTTATACTGATGTCCTGGTTACAAAATCCCAAAAGTTTGAAGAGCTCTTTCAACAGCCTCACTCTTCCGTATGTTTTTTATTGAATAGCTTTGTGGAAAACACAGGTTTTTAGTAATATACATTTGGCTTTACAGCAGTAATACTAACTATTTAGTATTCACTTGTCAGATGTTTACAATGTTTAAGGTTCAGTACAGGGACATGAAAAAGAAAAACAATAAAACAGGAAGTTAGTTCCTTTATATCTCCCATTCATTCGATCTGAAATATACAGTCTACAGGAAGGCCTTCTCTTCTAGGCATTACCATGTACTAATGTATACATAATTAAGCATACAGTGCTCTAGGATCACTTAGTTATATCTGTACTATTGATTTTCTAATAAGATTATTCTTATTATGACATAATATTCATATAATTTATATATTATCCATTCATATGTTCATTTATTTAACAAATGAATATTTACTAATCACCTGCCCAGATCCAGGCCCTGTGTAACACTCTCAGTATTTCATTGTGAATAGGACAATTTCTACCTTCAAAGAGCTTTAGAATTGAAATCTTAAACTCATTTAGCTTTGAATCAGTGTAAATTTTTGCTTCAGGAGTATACTGGGGAAAAAAGTATTTTTAAAATTTCTTATTGACTTAATATATAGCCACTTAAGATATCTTTTTTCTTCAAAAGACTTGTTTGACACTATACCTAGAATTATTTGTGAAGCCAAAAGCAAAATTTGCCTTCTGTTTATATACTGCTAGGAATTTTGCCTTCAACCCAAGTGTTGTTCTTTGGTGGATTATTTATTAGATTTTTCTCCTTGTCTTTGGGTTCCAAAGTTCTGCACAATTGTCTCTATGTGTTAATATAGTTTTACCTATTCTTCTTAAAACCAATTTGTGTTCCTGAATTTGAGGATTATATTTTTTTGTCAATTCTGGAAAGCCCTCATTTGGCATCATTTCATATATCTGCCTTTCTTTCTCTTCTTTTGGAATTCTAATATATATATATATATATATATATATATGTATATATATATAGTTTTATAAATAGAATTATAAGTTTTTTGAAATATTTTTAAAATGAATTTTTAATTCATTTATTCACATTCAAATTTCAATAAGAATTTCTATTTCTAAAAGTTTTAATTTTTCTAAACATTCATTAGTCATATTCATATATAGGTTTTCTTTTGTCTCACATTTAAATTTTTTAGTTAAATGACTGGTAATTTTGTAAAATTGTACATTCTCTAAGGAATAATTCCATTAACTGTATTTTCTTGGGTCTAATCCTTGCATGTGAGTGCACATGTGAGTGTGTGCTCGTTCACGCATGTGTACTGCCTTTACTCATGGTGAACTGTTTCATGTGGTTTATAATTTTTGATTTTGAGTTCTTATTTGGTGAGGCGTTATCTATGCAAATCCTGTGAAACTCAAGCTGACAGTGGATTCCTCCAGACAATTTTACTTCTCCTTCAATTGGGCAGTTAAGGAGAAGCAATGGCCCAGAATTTTTATGTTAATTTCTTGGTTTATTTCTCAAGACATGTAGGAAATATAAACATGCACAACTAAGAGAAAAGTAGACAGGGCTTGGGAATGTGAAATCTCAGGGTAGACAGTTTTTTCTGACCACATCCAAGCCTAAGACGAACAAATATCCTTGTGATTCTCTTGTGCCCTGGGAAGACTTTTCCTCCCCTTCACCCTCTCTTGGAGGTTTTAGTTCTGTATTGGTCTCATAATTCCTGTTTATGGTTTCTTAAAAACAAGGAACTGACACTTATAGTGGTGCCTATAAATAAATACATAAATAAATAAACAAAGAGTTCACTTAGTGCATTGCTGGTCTCAGGAAGTGCTTCAGTTGCTTCTACAATTTAATAATTGAAAAGAGGATGGTGACATAGCTAAATTTCAAGGAACAAGAAGTCTGGAATTTGTTATCATCATTAAGAAATGGGAGCAAACGAGGAAGATGTTACAAAAATAAGATCATAACAGAGAAGGAATTTGTAAAGAATGCTGATTTTTTTGTTTTTGTTTTTGCTATTTTTTAATTGGCCTAATCACAATCCAAAAGAGGAGAGGGCCTTGTGATAGGAATTCTAAAGTGAGCTGTTAGCTTTCAAATTTACCTGGAAGCAGAATGTGGAAAATAATAGAGTAAGATTAAAATGGGTTTGTTAGGCTACTATATCAATAAAAATATTTATTAAATATTTACTATGTAAAAAGATATTTTACTATGTAAAAAGATATTGAATACTGCTTCCAGATAGTTCAAGAATTCACTTTCAGATTCTCTTGTCCTACTTAAGTGATCTAAGATATAAAACAATGTATTTATTGCCACAGATCAGAAATTTTATGACATGTTGTCTGGCATTCAAAACCTACAGAAGCTTCTCTAAAAGAAGATACTCAATTTATTTTTCCCTCAAACCCTGAGTAAAAGATACAAATACATAGTCTTTGTACTCACTGTTACAGCATGCAAAAGCAGATAAAGATTTTAGAATAAAATAATCAAGTTTGCTTTCTTTTAGAATTTATAAATATAACTATGGTATAGGCCAATCAAAACTGACATATTTATCTTTTCTTCTTCAGACAAGAGAATATTAAGGTACATTAAAGACTGTGTTGTGACTTACAGCTTGAAATTGGGGGAGGATGGTATTTAACTTCTAAAGCAAGGTAAATATTCTTGCCTATTATTCTTCACCTTAAAATTTCTCTTTTGCTAATGTTTCTCAAGCGTGACTACATTTTAGGATCATTCGGGAGAACTGAAAAAAAAAAAGAATAACAACAAGAACTGATGTTATGCTTCCAGTGCAGAAAAGTTAAACCTGAATTTCTGAGATTGGAGCCGGAAGCCCCAGTATAGATTTAAATGTCCCCCAGTTAATGGTACCATGTCGTTGGATTAAGAACACTGAGATGTGATGTGGTGGTGAGCAGAGCAGCATGGGTTCCAAAACCTGAGCCAGGAAGGGGTGGGTAAACTACAGTCACTCAGCCCAAGAGGAAGGCTGCTTAGGGGGTACATGTAGCTGGAGGAAGACTGCTTAAGGCACACTTGTAGCTTGTTTGACTGTTCTTTACAAAGCATTTGGGAGTTTTGCCTGAGGAAATTAATGATTCAAGCTATAGTTATGGTGGTTCTAAATTCCCACAGGTTTACTTAGAGGCAGCTAAAAGTGCAGTTTATATAGCAAGTTGATTCTCCTCATATTTTGCCAACTTAAATGTTGACTAAAAAGCAAAGAACATTTATAAGTAGATTAAATCTTATTACATTATACCCATGTAAAATAGACGCAAACCATTATAACTATAAAGCATTCATTACAATGCATATATATTTTTTTTCAGTGTTCCAAGATTATTGTTTATGTACCACACCCAGTGCTCCATGAAATACGTGCCCTCCTTAATACCCATCACCAGGCTCACCTAACCCCCTCCCTTCCAAAACTCTCAGTTTGTTTCTCAGAGTCCAGAGTCTCTTATGGTTCATCTTTCCCTCCAATTTCCCCCAATTCACTTTTCCTTTCCTTCTCCTAATGTCCTCCATGTTATTCCTTATGCTCCATAAGTAAGTGAACCATATGATAATTGACTCTCTCTGCTTAACTTACTTCACTCAGCATAATATCCTCCACTAATATATATTACACCCTAGGCTGTTTATTACCAATTGGTTACCTGTTTCATGAGAGGAGTAAAAGCATTGTTACAATAAATACAAAAATGACTTATTTTTTTTTAAAGATTTTATTTATTTATTGACAGAGAGAAATCACAAGTAGATGGAGAGGCAGGCAGAGAGAGAGAGAGAGGGAAGCAGGCTCCCTGCTGAGCAGAGAGCCCGATGCGGGACTCGATCCCGGGACCCCGAGATCATGACCTGAGCCAAAGGCAGAGGCTTAACCCACTGAGCCACCCAGGCGCCCCAAAAATGACTTATTTTTAATTCCTTCCCCCAGAGATATTTTTTAAATTAATTAATTTATTTTCAGCATAACAGTATTCATTATTTTTTCACCACACCCAGTGCTCCATGCAATCTGTGCCCTCTATAATACCCACCACCTGGTACCCCAGCCTCCCAGCCCCCCGCCACTTCAAGCCCCTCAGATTGTTTTTCAGAGTCCATAGTCTCTCATGGTTCACCTCCCCTTCCAATTTCCCCCAACTCCCTTCTCCTCTCTAACTCCCCATGTCCTCCATGCTATTTGTTATGCTCCACAAATAAGTGAAACCATATGATAATTGACTCTCTTTGCTTGACTTATTTCACCCAGAGATATTTTTTAAGGTTATTTTGCTATTTCAATTTTTATGGCAATTATAAAATTCTTTCTATTTCTCTAGTTATTTTTGTAATCTAAATACAAATATATTGAAGACAGTCTGTCTCTCTGTCTCTCCCTACCAAGTTGAGTCATAAGTTCCCAAATAATAAGCAGTATTGCCTGAGGTACTTGTTAAAATGTATGTTCCAGGGGCGCCTGGGTGGCTCAGTGGGTTAGGCCGCTGCCTTCGGCTCGGGTCATGATCTCAGGGTCCTGGGATCGAGTCCCGCATCGGGCTCTCTGCTCGGCGGGGAGCCTGCTTCCCTCTCTCTCTCTCTCTGCCTGCTTATCCATCTACTTGTGATTTCTCTCTGTCAATAAATAAATAAAATCTTAAAAAAAAAAAAAAAAAGTATGTTCCAGAAGTTCAGACCCAGAAACTTTGGTTGAGTGGGTATAATATGGGGCTTAGGAATTTTTACTTTAACAGTACTCCAATTCACTCCAATTCTTTTGGTTTTTATATGGCACTTTGAAAAAAGTACGGCATGGTGTTCATTCATTCCTTTGTTTAATAAACACTTTGTGATGTCCTAGATTGTACCGTGTGGTTAAAAATCCAAATGTAGATGAGAAATGGACCCTTCTTTCAAATAGATATATTAAATATTACTGATGTTGACAAATGCTGAGAGAAAAACACATATGCATCTCTAAGGGAATTTAATGAGATCAGTAAAGGATTATTCTAGAAGTAGCATTTGTACATCTGTGTACAGCTATGGAAAGTGAAGTGTAGTTAAGAACATTCTAGGTAAATGGAACACTGTAAGAAGAGGTTCAGGCATGAGAAGGCTGAGTGTTTATATAGGCAATAGCGCATAAGTCTGATCAAACATCATGTGTTACCTGTGTTGGGGCCCAATTTTTAGTAATTTTTTAGTAGTTCTTTTAAGACTGTAGAGTAACCTGAAAGAAGATTAAGTCTAATTTTTCTCACAGAATCATGAAAGCACCTATTGATATGATGGTTTCTATAGCACCACGGGGAGCTAGAATCTATTTCTCACCTATCTCAAAAAGAGACATTGTGAACAAGGTTAACAAATTGAAGAGAAGAAAAAAATCCCACCTCAGGCTGGATTCCTCTCATGTTTTCCTTGAAAGGCTTAACATCTTGAGACATTCAAAACAACAACTTAGCACTTATGTTTCTTCCCTTTGTCCAAAAAAGAATTAAGCCAGAGGCACATTCATTTTACTTCTCTTACGTATATAGTCTTATTCCCAGAAATCTGTAAGCGTTCTCAAGAAAAGTTACTAGACTTAAGTAGACGAACAAAATGAGCCATTCGGCAAACAAACTTACTCAACTCAGAATAATGACAGATACGAAAGAGCAAAATGTTATACTTTTCCACATCTTTTCCTTTTTCTTCTCTGTTTTGGCACCAGTTAATTTCCCTGACACCAACACATGCAGTTTCTTAGTGTTGAAGGATCATATAAATTCCTGATAATTTACTAATGACCTTTTCTTAGGGATTAGGTAAATACAAGAAACCAAGACTCTGAATACACAATTCTAAAACTGTATGCCTCAATGAATTCCTTGTGAGAAAACAATTTATGTTTGAGGGTTTACTCTTAAATCTTCAAATATATATTCCACATGATAAATTTGTGTTATTGCTCAATACATCTGATTCTACATTCTGCATAACACTTTGGAATCTATCACAAGTGAGGTTATCTGAGAAACAGAATCTGAAACATGCAGGCATGCAGGAGGTTTATTGGGAAATGCTCTTGGGGTCACCAAATGTAGATGAGAAGGAAAGGAAACAAGATTGAGAAGAACAGAAATTTGCCCTATGAGTTAATCTCAGTGAAGGTCTTGGCCAAACCATTTGGAGCTGAGGCAGTCCTTTGGAGTTGTCACACTCTGGGGCAGAGGGATTGGGTCATTACACTACACAGGGACAGGATTGGATGGAAGTTGTTTCAGGAACAGCATTTGACCTGGGATGGGGGTAAGCGGGTGCATTTCCATTCAGCAGAGGCAATTCCCAAGTAGAGATGAAAGCTGAGTGCTCTCTATAGTGAGTACTTACTGCAAGTTTGGGAAAAAAAATCCTTCAGTCCTGAGGGAGGACCTGCATAGTGCATCACAGGATCTGCTATAGTCACATGTTCCCTCATTCAAGCAACGATTCCAATTGCTCCCTCTCATCTGCTGATTAAGTACTAACTCCGAGGTCTGAAGATTAAGTTGCCATATTCTCACATTATTTCTTATCAATATCAGCTTTCCCTGATTTCCACTCCAGCTACTGATAGCCTTGTTTTCTTGTCCACTGTGCGTGGATTTATATCTAGAGGTTCTAATGTATCCATGCTCTTAAAATATCCCCAGTTTGTCTCTACCAACTTTATGTTCTTCTTTATTCAATAATATGTCAAAACTATATAAGTTCCATTTTTAAGAAAGATTGATTGACCATCCTAGTCTATATATGCATAGAGAATTCTTATAGCTATATTAAATGCTATTTATGTACAATTCTTTATTTTATCTGAGTTTTAAAAAAATTTTTTAAAGATTTTATTTATTTGACAGAGAGAGAGAGAGATCACAAGTAGGCAGAGAGGCAGGCAGAGAGAGAGGAGGAAGCAGGCTCTCCACCAAGCAGAGAGCCTGATGTGGGGTCCAATCCCAGGACCCCAGGATCATGACCTGAGCCAAAGACAGAGGCTTAACCCACTGAGCCACCCAGGCGCCCCTTATATGATCCTTATTCATTCTATTAAATGTGTTTTCATTTCTTTAGCCAGATTATAACATTTTACCATTTGGAAATATTTTAGTATCATATTACTAAGATTCCCTTTTGCATATCATCTTTTTGCAAATATTATTGGAAGATGTATATTGAAAGGCCAGGAATAGACACCACTTGAATAAGTCAAATAAAATCTGCTTCTCTAAAAGATAGAGGAAAAATAGGTGTAGTCAGAATACTAAATATCGAGATCCACAAGGAAACACAAGTTTTGGGAAGGCATTTCCACTTCGGCATCTCCTCGGTAAGCATGACTTTGTGGAAGAGAAGTCTGAGTTAGCGAGTGCTCACAACTGAGATCCTAGAAGCTCAGCAGTGCTTTTCTAGCCCCATCTTCTATTCATAGGCTGGAATAGTTTTTCACAGAGGATATGTGGATGTGTGCTGGGGACCCACACCTGAGCCAGGGATGATTCCTCAACTTGAGGGTTGTTCAGTACATATTATGCAACAGACTATTTCATACAGTATGTCTTAGCCTGTGTGCGGTCCACACTTACACCCACAAGCTTCTCTGTGCTGATCGAGCCTGGCCGAGCACTTCCCTTGACTCAGAGCTGTGAGAATAGGACAAAGATCAATTACTGATACCTTACTTGGAGTCACACTAATGATGTTTAACCAAGTGAAAAAAACCTATTCTATATGCATATCCATACCTATGTCTATGCCTGTGTCTATGTCTATGTCTGTGTCTCTGTCTCTGTCTATATCTATGTCTGTATCAGTAGCTTGGGAAGAAAAATTTGTAACATTGTGATTAAAGCAGGGCAGTTAGGTTATTTGGTTTGTTATCTCCAAAATAATCTAACACTGTAGAACAAACAATCTATCCAAAGAATTATTTACCTTTTACTGAAATTTTATTGAGTTAAGACGTACCATTTTTAATCTTTCACTTTTAGACTACTAATACAGGGGTCACTCAAAGACACAAGAGGGCCTTAACCATTTTATAAAAGGGATAGCCACGTGATGTCATTTCCCTTTTTTTTCTTTTTCTTTTTTTTTTTTTTAAGACCTCATATATTTATTTGTCAGAGAGAGAGAGAGAGAGCAAGAGCGAGCACAGGCAGAGTGGCAGGCAGAGTCAGAGGGAGAAGCAGGCTCCCTGCGGAGCAAGGAGCCCGATGTGGGACTCGATCCCAGGACGCTGGGATCATGACCTGAGCCGAAGGCAGCTGCTTAACCAACTGAGCCACCCAGGCGTCCCAACGTGATGTCATTTCCAATTCTGACTCCATAATCTCATGATACACACACGCACATACATGTAGCGAGAGAGATAGATTGGGATGCCTGGGTGGCTCAGTCGATTAAGCGGCTGTCTTCGGCTCAGGTCATGATCCCAGCGTCCTGTGATTAAGTCCCATATCGAGGCTTCTTACTCACCAGGGAGCCTGCTTCTCCCTCTGCCTCTGCTGCCGCTCTGTCTGCCTGTGCTCTCTCTCTGGCAAGTAAATAAATAAAATCTTAAAATTTTTTTTTTTTTTTAAAGAGAGAGAGAATGAAGGAACAAAAATATTCCATCCTCAACGAGGGTAAATAATATTAGTGCATTCAGGGGCACCTGGGTGGCTCAGTTGGTTAAATATCTGACTCCTGATTTTTAGCTCTGCTCAGGATCTCAGGATCATGGGACAGCCTGAGTTGGCATCCATGCTCAGCAGGGAATCTGCTTGAGATTCTCTTTCTCCCTCTCCCACTACCCTTCCCCCTGCTCTTTCTTTCTCTTTCTCTAAAATAAGTAAATGAATCTTTTTCTTTAAAAGATTTTATTTATTTATTTGAGAGAGAATGAGAAAGAGAAAAGTGAGAGAGATAGAGAGTGTGAGCTGGGAGGAGGGGCAGAGGGAGTAGCAGACTCCGCTGAGCAGGGATCCTGATGTGGGGCTCATCATAACCTGAGCTGAAGGCAGATGCTTAACCAACTGAGCCACTCAGGTGCCCCTAAGTCTTTTTTTTTTTTTTTTAAAGAAAGTGTAACTATTCTTCATGACCCCTTTCATAATTTAATAATCATAAAACTTGAGCTTGCTTTTTATGAAAAATTTTCCATTTAAGTAGAGGCACCATATTTTGATGAAGATAAATTTTATCATCAGCATGTCTTCCAATGTAATACATTTCTTGATATGTCCCAAATTTTAATTGATTTTTATTTATTCATTTATTTTTACTATTTTATTTATTTATTTATTTATTTGGGAGAAAGCAAGACCACAAGCAAGGGGAGAAAGCAAGACCACAAGCAAGGGGAGCAGCAGGTAGAGGGAGAAGCAGTAGACTCCCTGCTTAGCAGGGAGCCCAACATGGGGCTCAGTCCCAGGGTCCTGTGATCATGATCTGAGCCAAAGGCAAACGTTTAAGTGAGTAAGCCACCCAGGCACCTGATATTTCCCAAATTTTAAAGAAATATGGATATAATTACACCTATAAGTTTTATGTTTTAAAGAAAAATAATTTCCTCAAAAGGAATATCTCAATGGGGAAAAAAAAAAGCCTGAAGAAAAGATTAGAAAAAGTTCATATATATGAGAAATAGCAAAAATGCATTTTAAAGTAATGTTCATATTTTTTCCCTGAGATGAATTATCATTTACCCTTTTACCATATGAGGAAGAAAGAGAAGGGAGGGTAAGAAAGAAAAGGAAAGAAAAAAGAGAAAAGAAGAAAAAAGAGAGAGAGGGAGAAACAAAGGGAGAGACAGAAATCTGTAAATAAAAATAAAGGGGGGACATTTTTGTTGGCTATATTCACTAAGAATTAAAATACTTTTCAGGAGTATAGAATATCTAAGGACTTCTCTTCCTTTTTTCTTTATTTTAAATATTTTTAATAACATAGGTCATTTCTAAGAAATTACTACAACAAATTCCTACCCTCAAACAATCTGTACGTAGAGAAGGAAAATACACATTATAAACATTATATTTTTATCTGAGTATAATAAAAATGAAAAATACATCAATTTCACAAATAGTTATTAAAAATCTAATATATGTTTTTTAAAAGATTTACTTACTTAAGAGAGAGAGAGCAAGAGACAAGAGAGTGTATGAGTGCAGGGAGGGACAGAAGAAGAGGGAGAGAGAAAGTCTCAAGCGGACTCCCCATTGAATGCAGAACCCAACACGGGCCTTGATCTCGAGACCCTGGGATTAGGACCTGAGTGGAAAACAAGATTAGTATGCTCACAGGACTGGGCCACCCAGGCATCCCTAATATCTGTTTGATGTGTACTGGCACAGGTACTCAGTTGCTGGTTCAAAAGTGAATATGGACTGAGATGGTCTTGTTCAGAAGGTTGAAGGAGGGTATCTGAGCAGCTCAATCAGTTAAACATCTGTCTTAGGCTCCGGTCATGATCCCAGGATCCTAGGATTGAGTCCCATATCTGGCTCCCTGCCCAACAGAGAGACTGCTTCTTGCTCTTGCTCTGCTTAATTGTGCTCTTTCTCTGTCAAATGAATAAACAAAATCTTAAAAGAAAAGATTGAAGGATTGAATGAATACAGAGATAGCTATATATTTATAGACATTTATTTCCATTTGTGAGATACTATCTGTAAGAATTTTCAGAATTTAGAGACATAATTCCGTATTTAAGAATAAAAAATGAACTACATTTTCTTGGCAGAAATCTCAGTATTTTACATTTTCGTGTCAGATCAAAGGTTTAGAAATGAGACCTAATAACCTTTTCTATTCTCAAAGTGTTTGTCACTAGGTTCCAGAGCAAGAAATAATAAAGTTGCATCTTTTACATCTCTGAAAAAGCATAATAAAATCAAGACTACTTTGGAATACAATGGTATTTTTCCATAAGCTCAAGTATTGATTGGCTTATTTGTTCCTGGAAGATGTGGGAAAGATGTGGTTATGACATTTTCCCAGAATAGATCTATTAAAGTAGGAGTTATCACTAGTATGTTCTAAGTTTTGCACTCCTTTTTCCCTCCTCCCTTTAGATAGCTACAAAAATAAATCCTGGCTTTGATTATATATTTTGTTAAAAAAAAAAAAGGAGAAACGAGCAGAAAAATTTCCACAAGTTTTCATCATCACAGCTATCTAGCAATCAACATGTCTGCTATGAGCTTGCATAGACACATGTCCAGCCACTTAGATCTACCTGTTGCCTTGGCCATATGTTTTGCTTTGGCCATAGGTACTTGGAGTGATCCATCTGTGTTCTAATCAAAGGGAAACCATACAATTTATTCATTAAGACCCATATTTTCTTGTCTAGGGAAGACATCTCTCCAGCAATTCTCTCCCTTCTCACTTCTGCATTTTCAATTTGTATTTCTCTAGTCATGATTCCCATCAGTCTGTGAGCATGTTATTATTTCTCCCTTCCCTTTCGGTCTCCTTCCCCAACTACTGAGCTAGTTTTATATTCTCTTTTTTTAGAAAAACTTCTCAAAGAGGTATTTACCTTCACTTCCTGTCCTCTCTTTGAATTCTCTTTGGAACATCGTCAACCAAACTTTTGCTTCTACCAGTTCATCAAAGCATCTTTTATCAAATTTGGCAGTGGCTTCCAAATTGCTCAAACTAATGTTTTAGTGTTCATCTCGACCTCTCAGCAACATCAATGCAGTTGGATTACTTCCCTTTTAAAAATGTAAAATTGGCTTCTAGCACGCCATAGGTCAGGTTTTCTTCCCACTTCTCTGGCTGCTACTTCTCCATCTCTTTGCTGTTTTATATTCTTCACTTCTTATCCTTAAAATTTGGAAAGCTCCAAGACTCAATCCATAGACCTCTTTTCTTTTCCATTCTTTTCTTCATGGACCTCAAACTTTGGTGATGTCATATAGCTTCATGACTTTAAATGACACCTATATGCTGGTGACTGCTATATTTATATATGGCATTCACCATACATAAATGGTGAATTTATATATTCACCATATATAAGTGAATATATATTTCCTTTTCCCTGAATTTAGGATTATGGAATTAACTATCCATCTAATTAGGGACACCAAGCTTAGGTTGTTTAAAACTGAGCTGCTGACCTTCACCTTCACCCTTCCTCCATATTTCCCTCTTCTGCAGTCCTCACCATCTCAATCTATAATACCATATTTCTAGATGTAAAAGTTAAGGAAAAAACAATGAAACAAAATAAAAGCAATGAAACAAAATAAACCTTAAAATCATCCATAATTCCTCTTTCCCTAGCACAAAAATGCAATTCAACAGCATGTTCTTTTGTTCAACCTTTAAACTATATCCAGACTCCAACCTCTTATTGCCACCTTCTCCTTAAACACCCTTTCTGAATCAAGCTCCCCCTCCCCCGCGCTTTTTTTAAAATTACAATAGCTTGCTATCTGGTTTTCTGCTTATTTGATTATTTTCCTGAAGTCTATTCTAAACCTGTTATCCAAAGTCATCCTGTTTTGATGACTTTTGAGGAGTTCACATTTTGTCTATACTAATATGAAAATTCTTTCTATGACTTCATGTCACTATATGTTTTGGTCCTTAGTTTTTAACTACTTTTTCTATAACTTTATTTCTTTTTCATTTTGATGCATAATAATGGTCTCCTTGCCATTCCTTCAACATGCCAGATATATCCCCTTTTGGAATATTTTCACTGATTGTTTCTCTGCCCTGATTACTCTTCTGTAAGATAGCCAGGAGGAGGTTCATCCCTTCACCCATGGTCTTCAAACAAATGTTACATTCTGAGTGAGGTCTTTCCTAATTACCCTAAGGGAAATTGAAATGAACTCACATTCTTTATCTTTCTCTCCTATTTTACTTTTTTCCATAACACCTGTAATAATCTGGTATACTATTATTTCACTAACTTGCTTATGGGTAATCTAAACCCCAACAGAATGTAGTTTCCACAGGATAAGATTTTTGTCTTATATTTTTCATCACAATATATTCAGCTTCTAGAAAAATTATTGGCATATATTGGGCACTCAGAAAACATTTATTAAGTGCATAAATATTGTTTTTCATGTCATAGTTGTATTGTAAAATTCTCACTGGACATATCCACATCTGCACTGCAAAAATCCTTATATCAAAATATGAACATTGATAAACTCTTTCTCCCATACTTTCGCCACATGGTGACATTGGCTCCAAAAAAATGTCTAAATAAAAAAACACTTAATGAATTTATAGATGACTTAGATATGGTGGTTCATATTACTTCTGGGTTATTAAATGAAAGAGGACAATTTCAGGCAAGAGACTTTAAACTATTAATTAACTCAAATCAGTTTAATTATTTAACTCAAAAGATTAATAGAACTTAGAATCATATATTGAAGATCAGTATAATAAGATGCGCCTTGATTCTTGATAATGCATAGAGTAGAGGGTAAAATCAGTACTTATCCTAAAGTAGCTGACAATGGTATTCATGCATTTCTTCTTTATTTTACTTATATTTATTATGCAAATAATACTTACTTCTTGGGTTCAAATAGGAGTAACACAAGAGGTATGAAATGTAAAGATTAACTAATAGCATTCCTTTGGAGTCAAAAGGAATTTAGGTTCAAATCCCAATGCACTCGTTAGTAACTGAACTTGGGCAAATCACTTTGCTTTTCTAAATTTAAATGCAAGACTCTTAAAAAATGAGAATAATAGTTCATATATTGTGAATATTAAAGATAATTTGTAAATTAGCTTATGGCACTTAGTACTTGTTCAATAAATAGTGGTTATTACATGTTATATTTTATAGGAATTGAGATCTCCCACTCTTTGATGCCTTAAGAATCTGATAACATTTCTCCAATTTTTTAGCTAAAACACTTAATGCATTTAAAATTCCTTCTTTTCCTTCACATGAATATTGAATTTAAAATAAGCCTGTTTATAAGTACCACCTGGGCAACAAATACACTAAACATTAGTAAGCCCTTCAAGATCTTCCTAATCTTCCTAATTTTATGTAGCTTTTTATTTTTACCATATGGATTGCTTAAATTAATCTTCAGTGCATTTACATGAACTGAAAAAAAAGAAATTATTATCAGTATGAAATATAAATGATGGAAGTTGAACATGGATTCATGCATGGTTCCCGAGAACTGCAAATAAAACATGGCAAAAGAATCACCAATATTCTGCAACAGTGAAAGTTTATGTGAAATCCTGCCTGCAGGTTCCCATTTAATGGGTTGAAGTTGTTGTTACACGTGCCCAGGAGCTATCATGATAATGGGTCCGTTGCTATGGAAGCAAATCCAATCTTAGTAACACTTGGCAGCCCCAAGAATGGTTTTACATGATTTTTTCCCTGAACATTAGAGGAAAAAATAACAACCAATATATGAAAAACATATAAACAATGGAATAATCTGGAGTCCACAAGTAAGCACCACTTGTTTTCATATAATTCAGCCTTGCAGGGGAAATGGAATGTCAAAAATTGAGAATTGTGGGGTTTTTTTGTCTCATAATGGCATTCCCCAAAGTGAATCCAGCCAAGTCTCTTTTGCATAATTCTCCATCCTGACAAATGTTAATGTTTGCTCTGTATGGCTGCACCTGCCTAGAGCAAAGTCAGTATGGTGTTTGGTTTGTTTCTCTGGTAAACTGTCTGGTTTTCCTAATGTGGAAAATAGAATTCTACCCTTGAAAGTAGTGATTTTGTTAAACTTTATTTACACATGCTGTTTTTGTCAGTCTTCATTAATTTTAATGTTTAAATATAGAAAAATAAATCTAGACTATTTTACGCTTTTCTAATTGTAAATGGGATACACGTACATAATTAAAACATAAAATACGGCAATAAATTTATAACATTAACCGAACTCTCTACCGCTTTCTCCCTTTCTCAGTTTTCCAGAGTGACACTCAATTCTTTAGGTATTTCTGCTGAAATATATTTTCATATTTTAAAAATAATTAGTGAGTACTGCTCTCTCTTGATTGATTTATATTCTGATCCATTAACTTCCCCCCCTTTTTAAATATTTTATTTGTCATTTTTAGAGAGTAACAGAGAGTGCCAGCAGGGGGAGAGGCAGAGAGAGAGAGGATGAGAATCTTCATGCAGACTCTACACTGAGCATGGAGCCCAATGTGGGGCCTGATTCCATGATCCAGGGATCATGACTTGAGCCCAAACCAAGAGATCTATGCTTAACCAACTCAGCCACCCAGGCCCACCTCCATTAACTTCTTATTATTTAAACGAGAATTTTGTCTTTTCTGTCCTCTTTTCTCATGTTTCCATTTCAATTTTCTAGACTTTTTTTTATCACAATGTTTTTTCATTATTGCAATGATTTAAGTATTTCTAAGTTGAGCCAAATGGTTTAATAAAATAATATTTCCTTTCTTATGAAATTTTGTGTTTGACCTAGACTTAATAAATGCATCTTTTGTTTTCCTTTGTATTCTTTGTTTTTCTGGCTAAGTCTTCATAAACCCTTTCTAATAACTGAAAATGTCCATCAAAATAGTTTTAATATTTCTATCCAGTTGGATAATATACTTATTTTTTTCCTTATTAGGGCCTCCTGTTGTCTATTCTAATTTTATCTGGTTATTCTCTAATTTTTTTTTTTTATCATGGGTTTCCCCTTCATTATCATCTTGGAAATTGTCTTTGTCTCTATTCTCTGTTAGATCTGCTGTTTCTGGGATCTTAATTATGGAGATCTTTCCCCCATATTTTGGTTAAGAAATTCTCCCAGTAACTTCCTGATAATGAGCATGTGAGAGGCAAATTTTTGAAGTTTTGTCTCAAAATGTCTTTTTTCTATGCTTACCTTTGATCAATTGATAGAATTCTGTATAAAAAGAAAAAATTGACTCCAAATAGTCAATCTTGAAAACGAACAATGAAATTGGATATCTCAGAGTTTCTTGCTTCAAAACTTACTGCAAAGCTATAGTAATCAATACAGTATGATACTGGCATAAAGGCAGACATGTAGACCAATGGAATAGAATAGAGAGACCAGAAATAATTACTTGCATATGTGATTAAGTGATCTTTGATAAGGGTGCCAAGACCATTCAATGGACAAAGGACCATCTTTTTATTTTTTTTTTATTTTTTTTTTTATTATTTTTTTAATTTTATTTATTTATTTGACAGACAGAGATCACAAGTAGGCAGAGAGACAGGCAGAGAGAGAGAGGAGGAAGCAGGCTCCCTGCCGAGCAGAGAGCCCGATGTGGGGCTCGATCCCAGGACCCTGGGATCATGACCTGAGCTGAAGGCAGAGGCCTTAACCCACTGAGCCACCCAGGTGCCCAGGACCATCTTTTTAATAAATGGTTTTGGAAAAACCATGTGGATATCCACATGCAAAAGAATGATGTTGGACCCTTACGTTATAGCATATATAAAAATTAACTCAAAATATATCAAAGTTTTAAATGTAAGACTTAAAACATTAAAGTTTTAAAACAAAACACAGGAGAAAAGTTTCACAACTTGGGATTTGACAACGATTTCTTGGAAATGATACCAAAAGCACAGATAATGGAAGTAAAAACAGATAAGTTTCATACATCAAATAAAAAACTTCAGTGCAGGGACACCTAGGTGGTTCAGTCCATTAAGCATCCAACTCCTGACTTCCACATAGGTCATAATCTCAAGGTCCTGGGATCCAGCCCTGCATCAGGCTCTGTGCTCAGCAAGGAGTCAGCTTGAGAATTATCTCTCTCTTTCCCTCTCCCTCTGTTCCTCCTCCCACTCTCTCTCTCTCACTCTTTCTCAAAAATAAATAAGTAAATCTGAAAAAACAAACAAACAAAGAACTTCATTGCATCAAACAACTAAAAGTAGAATTATCACATGATCCTGAAAACTTACCTCTGGGTATATATATCCAAAAGAAATGAAAGCAGGGTCCTGAGGAGAGATTTGTACATTCATATTCATAGCAGCATTCTTCACAATAGCCAAAATGTGGAAGTAACACAAATGTCCATAGATAGATAGATTAATAAATTGTGATATGTACACACAATGGACTATTACTCAACTTTAAAAAGAAATGAAATCCTGTCATATGCTACATCATGGTGAACCTTAATGACATTTTGCTACATGAAATAGGCCAGCACAAAAAGTCAAATGCTGTATTATTCTACTTACATGAGGTTTCCAGAGTAGTCATATTTATAGAAAAAGAAAGTAGAATATTGGTAGCCAGAATTTGGGGAGAAATAAAAATGGAAAATTATTAATGGGTATAGAGCTTCAGCTGTGCAAGATAAAGTCCTGGATATTTGTTGTACAACAATGTGAATGTAATTAACATTATTGAACTATATACTCAAAATGATAAAGATGAAAAATGATTAAGATGGTGAGTTCTATGTTATGTTTATTTTCCACAATTAAATTTTTAAAATACAAAAATATATTCTAAAGATGATACTCCATCAAATATGTTGGAATATACACAAAACTATACCTGAAATACATAATCTTCCATTTAAATGGTTAGCTATATTGTCATTATTAATACCACCTTTTACCTCCAGTGTTCCTTTAAGAAGTCCAAAGTTATTCTCATCTCCCATGCTTTGAACATGTACCTTATATTTCCCTTTCTACTTAGCCCATCACTGCCCTTCTTAGCTCTTCCCTATCATTGGGAATGAAAGCCTAAAATCTACATTTCCCAAACACTCTTTCCTGCAGAGATCTGGGTTAGACTCCACCAAAGGAAAGGTTGTGCCAGACCCAGAAGACAAAAAAAAAGCAGAAATATTATTGTCTCCTTCACATTAGTAAGCAAGCACAAAAGCTTCAGCAGAGGGCAGACGTGAGTTTTTATAACACCTTTTTGGGCTTTCTCTCTTCACTTATGATGGACTTTGGTGCTGCAGGAAACAAAGATTGTTGAGATATATATATATATTTTTTTTTTTTGAGCTCTTCAAGTTTTCATTATTTCCTGAGGCTTTATAAAGAATCAGTACTCTATAGTAAGTCCTTTCTTGCCTGACAATCTTGAAGTGATTTCTCTTTTCCTATAGAAATCTGAACAAGTACCGAGATATGGTTATCATACCCCACCCCCAGAAAAAGAGGTGAGGGAAGAAGCATGTGCTTAGTGGTTAGGGGGTGGGTTTGGAGGAATCTGTCACTAGAAGCAGGACAGAGGGTGATATTTGTTACTCAAAGGTAAAATATTTGGTAATATTTTGTTAACTTGGAAAAGAGACATCTTGTAAGAATTTGGATGTTTGTATGTTGGCTCTGGTTGGTTATATTTAACATGAGATGAGCTCAGGGAGAATTGGTTTATTTGCAAATAAAAATGTAAAAGAATAGAGAATGTCCAAAAAATGAGGGAATATTCACAATGTTGGAGTCTCCCTTTCTTTCCTTTTTCAAATGCACATATGCATTGAAACTTGTCTCTTTTTATTATAGTTAGTATTGGGTGAGGGGAAGAAATTAGTTCTTTTGTCCTAGAGGTGCCGTATCTAGACCTTTGAACTACCCAGAGATTTAAGTTTCGAATTATTACTTTATTTGATACCATGTATAAACCTTTTAAAGCTATTTTTAACAAAGTTTGAATGAATTTAAGATGTATTTGTTTACATTACTAGATTGAACTATTTTATGATCAATATTAGACCATTAAGAAAAGAATTAATATGATTATTTTCCCCCAAATGATAGATAAAACAAAAACTAAACACTTTCTGGGGCGCCTGTGTGGCTCAGTGGGTTGAGGCCTCTGCCTTTGGCTCAGGTCATGATCTCAGGGTCCTGGGATCCAGCCCTGCATCCGGTGCTCTGCTCAGCAGGGAGCCTGCTTTCTTCCTTCCTCCCCTCTCTCTCTCTCTCTCTGCCTGCCTCTCTGCCTACTTGTGATCTCTGTCCAATAAATAAATAAAATCTTAAAAAAAAACAAAACTGAACACTTTCTTCAGGTAGGGTATTTTTATTTCTTTGAATGGATAAGAATTTGAGATTTGGCCCTAAAGTGCGTTATCTTATCCCTTAGATTCATTGCAGTCACTTTTATTTCCCTATTACACACTAACTTTACTTAAATCAAGCAATTAAAATAAATATAAAATATATCTTTCTTTAAGATTATTCTTTAAACACAGACTTTGGCTTGACAGACCTTTTAGTAACTTAATATCCAAGGTTTTTCTTTTTATTACAGCAGATTTAAAGAGTGAAAATTTAGACAAGCTTATAACAGACACCTACTTTTTAATTATTTTAAATCGAAAACAAATATTCAAAGTATTTTTAAAGTAGTCCTTGAATTTTAAAGTATTCAGTCCCTGAAAGAGATTCCACATGATTAAATCAAACAAGCAGATGAAAGCTCTTTCATTCTTACTTGACTTAATCCATACACAACTTTATGTAATTGTGAGAAATGGCATATATATATACACAGGAAATCTGTTGAGGAATAAAAGTTGTATAATAAACTCCATTGGTGCTGAGAAGACATGCCACAGAAAACAAAATATAAGGTGTTGTTCATGTATTTAATGAAAAACAAATCACTTCTTAGGATTTATAAGATACATTTGTATCATTACAAAATCCATCGTAAATCAAGAACTAGCATCCCAATTAAAAGTAAAACCTTGAAAGCACCCCTATTGAAAGCAGAATCACAACATTAGAACTGGTATTTAGCTTTCTCATTTAATCTTGAGAATTTCTTGCAAATTCAGTAAGGCATAGAATTAAAATAAGAAACATATGGGGTGCCTGTGTGGCTCAGTGGGTTAAGCCTCTGCCTTCAGCTCAGGTCATGATCTCAGGGTCCTGGAATCAAGATCCGCATCGGGCTCCCTGCTCAGCAGGGAGCCTGCTTCCCCACCCTCTCTCTCTGCCTGCCTCTCTGCCTACTTATAATCTCTGCCTGTCAAATAAATAAATAAAAATCTTAAATAAATAAATTGTTATTTAAAAAAAAGAAAAAGAAACATATATTTGAGACCTGGAGCATAATTATTTGTGAATTTTAATTAACTAAAGAATATTAAAACTAGCAAGAGAGCTCTGCAAATTGGCTAGAAGAAAAGGAACAAATATAACTAATTCTACTGTTAGGAAATAAAATAATGAAATTCTAGAACACTAGTAATATAAGTATTTAGTTTGAGTGAAAATATGACAATAAGATGTATATTATTTCTGTAAAAAATATACTTCTGAAAAATATTAAAGGAATGAATTTTGCTTCTAGTAGTGATGGACTACATATTTTTGGCCTAATCTTCAACTAAGAACAAACAAAAACCTGGAAAACACATCAAAGACACATTTTTGAAAGCTTAAGAGAACTGTAACAGGCAATAAATAATTACAAGGCCAATATCTTTAAGCGAAAAACTCAGAAAGCCATTTGTATGTCTTGATTGGTTTCACTTATTTGTGGAGCATAACAAATATCATGGAGGACAAGGGGTGTTAGAGAGGAGAAGGGAGTTGGGGTAAATTGGAAGGGGAGGTGAATCACAAGAGACTATGGACTCTGAAAGACAATCTGAGGGGTTTGAAGTGGCGGGGGGGTGGGAGGCTGGGGTACCAGGTGGTGGATATTATAGAGGGCACGGATTGCATGGAGCACTGGGTGTGGTGAAAAAATAATGAATATTGTCTTTCTGAAAATAAATAAATTGAAAAAATTAAAAAACAAACAAACAAAAAAACACCTCAGAGAGCCAGCCCAGCATTTGAAACCATACTTTTATTATGGGCATCTATCTATTAAGGAAAATTCTAGGCCAATTTACAATTGATCTCACTCATAAATGTAGAAGTAATATTCTAACAAAATGCTGACAAACAAAATTCAGCAATGTATAAAACTGATCATAATCTCAACCAATGTGGACTTATTTCAGGAATGCAAAGTTGTTTTAACAATCTAATTCACACATTAACAGAATGAGATAGAAAAATTATATCATCATCTCAATAAATATAGAATAAAAATTTGATACAATTATATATCTATTTATATTTTTTAAATAGCAATATAAGAACAGAAGGGAATTTTCTCAATCTGATAAATATCTTCACAACTTAGAACAATCATACTTGTTAAATAGTAGACATTTATTCTCTGAGATTATATAAATTAAGATGCCTGCTGGCATTACTTTGTTCAACATTGAACTGGACATCATAGTCAGTGTCATAAAAAAAGAAAAACAGAGTGTACGAAATTTGAGAGGAAAAAACCTTATAATTATTGCTGACAATATAATTGTATACAAACAATTGACATGTAAATTATAAAAACTAGTAAGTGAGTTTAGCAAGTCTATTAATTGCACAGTAATTACCTAGAGTGTTTGACTGTTGAAAAAGACTCACAGGATTCAGTTTTTAATAACACTAGTCCAGAGATCTCAAATACAGGCTTCTGTGTCTTGTAGGCATTAAGTCACATAGGACACACTTTATGTGCCTCAGACCATCACTGGTACCTGTGTAAAGCATTTCAGTTCCAGGAGCCCATCTTATAGTGGGGTCTCTTAGAGCAGGCTGGTCAAGCACCCATGGTTGGTAAAGTATAAAAACTCTCCTAAGGCTCCACTAAAATCAGGTGAAAAGTCATAAATCTAATTATTATTAATAAACAATGCTGACATCCTGTGTGTCCTGTTCCTACCCCCAAAACTTACAGACTCATATTACAAAATATCAATTATCTTTAGTTGATATATGCTATAGAATTGGTCAAGGATCACTGCTGTGCTGCAGGCAGCTCTGAGGATAAACACGGGCTCCATCCGGACCAGCTGAGATTAACCCACCCATATAAAGTAAGACTGCATTATTCAAAGTCAGGGGACGCCTGGGTGGCTCAGTTGGTTAAGCAACTGCCTTCGGCTCAGGTCATGATCCCAGCGTCCTGGGATCGAGTCCTACATCGGGCTCCTTGCTCCGCAAGGAGCCTGCTTCTCCCTCTGACTCTGCCTGCCACTCTGCCTGTGCTCGCTCTTGCTCTCTCTCTCTCTGACAAATAAATAAATAAAATCTTCAAAGTCAGTATACATACACACAAATTTATTTCCTTACACAGGAGCAAATATTTCACAAAATTAGAATGAATTTACAATAACATTCAAAATTTGAAAAACTAAAATAAAGCAGGATAAATCCAGCACAAGATATGCAAAACTTCTATACCCACAAAAGCACGCAAAAACCCACATGTGAAAATTAAAAAAAAAAAAAAAATCCGTGTGACACTGTAGAAATAAATTCCACAAAAATTATATTTCTGTATTAGTTTCCTCTTGCTGTTAAAACAACTTACCACACACTTAGTGGCTTAATACAATGCAAATTTATTAATTTATTTATCTGGCAGTCAGGAGTCCAAAATGAGTCGGCAGGAATCCATTTCTTCTGGAGCATCAAGGAGAAAATATATTTTCTTGCTTTTTCCAGTTTCTACAGGCCACCTGAATCCCTTGGTTCAGGGCTCCTCATTGCTTCAACCTTCCTTCTGTTGTCACATACCCTTCTCTGATTCTCTTGATCCCCCCCTTCCTTTATTAAAGGACACTGTGGTTATATTGGTCTCACCTGAATAATCTAGGAGAGTCTACCCATCTCAAGATCCATAATTTAATCACAGCTGCAAGGTTATCAATACTATGTACACTACCATATTCCCAGGTTCCTGGTGACATTCCTGGTGGCCATTATTCTACTACCACAAGATCTAGCATGGAATCAAAATAAGAATGGTTGTTGAAGGTAACATGAGAGTATGCCTGAGGTAGATTGCACTATTATTCTCAATTTATCACCCCAACTATTTTTCATTAACTATGTCATGTGATTTTAAAGTTCTTTCTATCAGTGTTAGAATGTACAGACCTGCTTCTTGACTTTGGACTCGGACATGTAGCTTGATTTGCTCAATTAGTTGTAAGCAGGTAAGAAACTAGCAAGTAATTAAATGTACTCATCCTCTAAAACTTCTGCTATTACTATGGGCAACAAACAAACAAACAAACAAACAAAACCAGTTATGACTAGCCCATTAGTTTAAATCCTATAAGAAGTAGAAATAGATCTAACCTTAGCTTAAAGCCAAATCCATCTGAGCCCAGCCTAAATCAGCCAAGACAGAACTAAACTGCAGACCTCGGAGCAAGAATGATTACCTTAAGCAACTGAATTTTGTGCTGCTTTGTTGTATAGCATTATTATGGCTTTAATTGACTGATAAAATACTTTTCTAACATCAATTAATTTTTTTAGGAAATTGGATTTTACAACATGGAACCACAAAGGAAAATATTCATAAAGTGGCTTATAATAAAGTTAAAAACTTTTTTCATCAAAATACATTACTGAGTGAAAATATAAGCATAATAACTAATAAAGGACTTACATACAATATATAGGAAGAATTTCTACAAATCAATAAAAAAAGATAGAGATAATCCAAGAGATAATGACCAAGAGGTTTGAGCAAGATCTTCACCAAGGAGGTACTCAAGTATCCTATATATCATATGAAACACTGCTGTGTTTCACCAGTCGTCTGGGCAATGCAAAATAAGACCAAAATAAGATACAACCATTCACCTTCCAAATCCACCTATCAAAATCCACTACCACCTACTAAAAGATTTACCATTGGAATCATTCTTATATACTACCCAGACTACTATTTACTAGTACTGGCAAGAAAATTGCTACAAACATTTTGAAAAACTGGTTAGCACATGTTAGAAATCAGAACAAAGGCATATCTTGTTTAAGAGATAGAAGGGAGGCCAGTGTAGGTAGAGCATCCTGAGGTAAAGAGAGATTAGTATGAGTTTGGAGACTACACAGAAGTCAAAACAAGCAGAGCCTTGGAGGATGTGGTAAAAATGCAGATTTAAGTTTAATGCAATGGGAAGACACTGTGATGTTGGAAGAAGAGATAAGTAATTATACAAATTATATTGCAGTTTCTCACTTTGTTATTATATATGGAGAATGATTAAAAATTGAGCAAACATAAGCGAAAATAGAGCAATTAGTAAGGTTGTATTAGCAATCTGTAAATTAAGGTGATGGTAATAAAATTGGAAAGAAGCCAACGGATTCAAAATAAATTTTGGAGGCATATTCAAATTAATGATGGGTTATTTTGGGGCCAAGGATTGTGGGGAAAAAAGGAGGAACAAAAAGATCTCTTAATTTGGGGGACTGAGCAATTGGGTGCATGATGTGGTTCGTCTGCTTGTTAAAACGGGAAGAAACTTAACGCACCGCTTAGCTCTTCACTTTTTTATCTTTCTAGTTTTGTTGACAGATTGACTTTTGTTTGCCTGTAGTCTGCATTTCTTACCCTTATTAGGCATAGCTGGGATCTGGTTCAATGAGGGGGCATGTCAGGAAGAAAGCAGTTTGCTTAGGTAGATAATCCAACATCTCCCTGTAATTCAACACTGTAAAGTTTAGAGTAAAGATGGGAATCCATTTTCTGTGCTTCTGTTCTGTAAAAGCATGGAGAAGACGAGATTTTTGTAAAGTAGTAATTACCTCGTTGTCAAAGAGTATTGTAGAAGAAAGGTAAGGATGTTAGGGAAAATCGAATCTATGTAATATTGGTCATAAAGATTTTATTTTGAATTTTTAATTAATTTGTGTATTAACTGAATACTTCAAGAAAAAAAAATCCACAGACTCATAATACATTTTCTGTAAAATTGCATGGACTCATAATACATTTTCTATAAAATGTACTGTTTTCTTAAAAAAAAAAAACACCAGTGTGTAGTATCCAAATATAGTAGTTAATTATTACAGGAACCTTTATGTTACTCTTTTATAAGCAAAATTATCTCCATAGTCTATATGGAAAATGTACATTGTTAATTATCATCTCATTTTTCTAAACAGAAGTTTCCAACATTAGTGATTTAAACAAAAATACAGACTAGCATAAAGCAATGTATTATGTTTTAAAAAATACATCTTTTCATTCTGTTTTCTGTGTGCAAATACATTTGGTCATGATAATATGACAGATAAACTTAATGCTCATGAGAAATTAACATTAAAAACTGAACAAACTGAAGATAATGCTGTATTTCCAAAGGAAATACATTACATATAGTGACCAAATATTGCATGTAAATAGTTTGGATTGCAACTTACAAATTAATTATCACAGAAGGCACATTAGCTTTTCACCTATTACACATTTGATTGCAATATTTCGGGTTATTCATCACCCTCAGGGAAATGTCTGTGCTTCATTTTTATAATTTATAGTGATTAAAATGAGAAAAAATATTGATTTTTAGGTCAGTGGATAATTGAAATAAATTAACTTCTAAACTAAAATGTAATGTTAGTTCTCACAAAGTCCTTTTTCTTGGCTTTCACAGCTTCAATTAATCTTTAAAAAAAAGAAAAATATATATGGTAATCACATATATGTATGTGATTGAGGATTGAACTTGAAATGCTAAATTTACCATAAAAATGCTATTCATCTATCCTCTGGAGTTCTTCATTAAAAAGGAATTCTAGGCATTTTGTTTTATTTCTATTTATTTCTGTTATTGAGATAAAAATAAAGAAAACAGAGGGACCTGGGTGGCTCAGTGGGTTAAGCCACTGTCTTCGGTTCAGGTCATGATCTCAGGGTGCTGGGATCAAGCCCTGCACTGGGCTCTCTGCTCAGCAGGGAGCCTGCTTCCACCTCTCCCTCTGCCTGCCTCTCTGACTACTTGTGATCGCTCTCTGTCAGATAAATAAAATCTTAAAAAAAAAAAAAAAAACGAAAACAGACTAAGAATTTATATTGGTAAAATTAATCTATAACTACTTCATCTCAATTTCTGAAATAGTTAAGGCAGAAAGTAAAGATTTTGTTAATGATATCAATTTACATTTTTAGGGGTGATCCTTACTGTGAAATTCTTTTCTACATACTTGTAATGTTTACAAGTTTGGAAGGGAATTTAGAAAAGCATTTCATATTCTGAATTTATGGATAATAAAGTTGAAAAATATATACAAGGTTTGAATATTAGTTTACAAGTTCAGGTACTCATGACATATATATTCTTGTCTACAATAAATTAAATTGACACTTAATTCCCATCCCACCAGACTGATAAGAAATTCAGTCACAGTTAACTGTTCCTTCCTCTCATAAGCATAACAGATAATCTAGCAAAAGTCTGGTATCTTAGGCAAGGCAAAATATGCTACAAAACCCCTCATTTGTGCTCCATTCTCCTGATGATTGTGACTTTATTTCAAATCAACATTATCTTTTGTCTCTCAAGTCCAAAGGCTCAAAAGATTTTCTGTTGTGTTAAATCATAGAGCTCTTCCATAAGGTGGGAGTTCCTGGTTCTTCAAGGAGTATCCCTAAATTCACCTTCTCTGCAGTGACACACACTAGATGTGCCAGACTCCGACATCTTCCTTGTATCTGTGGAAATCTGTTCCCTTTCCCTCTAGTTGTGATATCAGATATTCCTTTTCTTTCTCTTACAACCAAATGGAGCTTGCTTTCTTCCCTGTCTGGGAGCTTTAAGTTACAAAGACAGGCAGATATTGCCCTCACATTTGTCAAAATCTCTGAGGCAAAGGGACCATGTGCCTGCCTGGAAAATACAAAGGACAGATAAAAAATTAGTATCTCAAAAATTATTTTGTGAAAAATGAAAAACTAAATGAATTTAAATGTCATGACATGAGTCAAAAGCTTTAGAACCTTGGCTTCCTAAAGAAAATGTAATTTTTACAGTATCATCGTGTGGATTTTTCCCCCTCAATAAATCAGTATCGGTTTTCACATTATTAAATATTCTTCTAACTAGTTTTAGTTTTCTTGCTAGCTTATAGCACAGGGAAAACATCCTGAAAAGCTCTCAACCTTCAGCCGTTCATTTGAGATTATCAACAAGAGTGAAAAATAGTTCGGGATTAAAAATAAATAAACAAGCTAATGTTTGACTTACTATTAAAATAAGCTAATGATACAGTTTTTTTACTTCTGTCATCTTTATAAATAGATACATTTATTCAGCAGTTTTACTGAGCATCTACCATAAGCCAGGGGCTTTACAGGTAGTGTGAGGAACAGGGTCCTACCTGTGTGTGATGAAATTACAAGAGAAGATGAACTGTGGCTACTTGAAGAAAAAAATCTAAACTGAGAATTGAAGAATATGTAGGCATCACCCAGGTGAATGGGATATTGAATAGAGGATGAAGGGATAATGTTCCAGGCAAAGAAAAGCATAAGTTCAATGGCCAAGTTAATGGGCCTTTATTAAGAATTGAAGAATTAAAAGAAATCCAATAGAACAAATTTTTAAAGTCATATAGACCAGGTTAAGGAAATCAGATTTTATCCTAAAGATTTTGAAGAAATATTCTTAAAGGGCTAAGGAGTTCTATAAAGGATTTCATAAAATCAGTGTACTATTTAAAGAGGATAACTGAATGGAGAATGCAGAATGGAGAAAAGAGGCTGATAGTTCAGGGTGTGGGAGGCTGGCTTTGGGATGACCATTTAAGAAGCTATCTGTGGTTCAGGTATAAAAAGACTTGCAACTGGGAAGTTAGGTTTAAACTTGCTCAGTTTGAGGTATGGGTGAGATAGAAAAGTGGAGATGCTAAGTAGGCTTTGAACTTGAGGAGAGAAATCTGGACAAGGATAAGGTATACTCCACTGTCATGAGCTGATAGGTCATACTAAAGACATAAAATTAAGCCAGGTCATAGAGGGGGAAAAAATATAGGATGAGAAGAATGGGTAAAAACTAGAGAAATAGTATTCAGGTAGAGAAGAATGAGCCCCCAAGGATAAGAACAAATGGCTGGAGGAAAATGAAAAAAAAAAAAAAAAAAAAAAAAAAAAAAACAGGGAAGATTTTTAAGAAAGAAAGAAATGTCAATCCAAGTAGAATCAAGGGTCAGAGCAAGGTGAGGGTCAAATAAATCCATCAGAGAAAGAGGCCTGGGAATAGTTGCTTATTTCTTTGGTGAAAACAGCCTCAAGGACTATAGAAGGTACTAGCCAGGGAGCAGTATATTAAGGTGTACATGTGAGAGGAAGAAAGGGGAAGAGAGGGATTAGGTGTTTGGAAAGGGGGGAGCTGAAGAGAGGGTGGATTGTGTTTAATTTTAATATGAGACTTGATCTGGTTTACATATCTAGTGGTAAGATGAATCAGAGAAAGAGAGGTCAAAAGTGTGTTGGGCAGTGATGCAATCAAGAGGACAAATGTCCTAAGGAGGCAGAAGAGGAGATGGAATTGAAAGAATGGGTAAGTGGAGAAATTAGTTAAAACTATGATGAAAGGCAGCTCTTCCAATGAAACAAGGAGAAGGAAGAAAATAATAAGTCCTGATTTAAGGAAAATAATGGATGTTTTGAAATGCAAATTACAACAGAAATGAGATCCTACACACCTACACACCACAGCTCCTCTACTAGAATGGCCAAAATCCAGAATGCAGACAATGTGAAATACTAGTGATCATGTGGAACAAAAGAAACTCTTATTACTGAATATATTAGTAATATACATTAATGAATACAGTTCTGGTGGGAATGCAAAATGAACAGACTTTGGAAGACAGTTTGGTGGTTCCTTACAAAATGAAACATACTCTTAGCATACTATCTAGCAATAGTTCCTTGGTATTTACCAAAAGAGTTAAGAACTTATAACCACACATAAACCTCCACATAGATGCTTATAGCAGCTTCACTCATAATTGCCAAGAATCAGAAAAAACAAAGATGTTCTTCAGTAGGGGAATGGATGAATAAATTGTGTGCATCCAGACAATGGAATAATTCAGAACTAAGTAGAAGTGAACTATCAAACTATTAAAAGATATGGAGGAAACTTAAATGCATATTACTAAGTGAAGGAAGCCAATCTGAAAAGGCTATATACTGTATGATATCCCATATATTGTGTGATATTCTGAAAAAAGCAAAACTATAGAGGCAGTAAAAAAGATCAATGTCTCCAGGGACTGGGGAGTGGACAAGGATAGGCAAAGCATAGAGGATTTTTAGGACAATGCAAATACTCTATATGATACTGTAATGATAGATCAAAATCATCGTATATTTTTCCAAGCTCAGAAAAGGTACAACACCAAGAATGAACCCTAATGTAAACCATGGGCTTTGGGTGATTATGATATGTTGATGTATGTTCATCCATTGTAATAAACATACCACTCTACTGGAAGATGTTGGTCATGGGGGAGGCTAAATGTGTGTAGGAGCAGAGAATATATGGGAAATCTCTATATTTTCCCCTCAATTTTTCTGTGAACCTTAAACTGCTTTAAAAAATAAAGTCTTAATAAAAAAGTTGATTTTCAGTTCTGGCGTTAAAAGAGCTGAATGATAGTTGTCTTTCTCTGCTTGACTTATTTCGCTAAGCATGATACGCTCTAGTTCCATCCATGCTGTACCCCTGGGGATAAAAATATATGTTTATAAAAAATAAAAAAAAAAAAAATGAAGGAAAAAAAAAAAAAAAAAAAAAAAAAAAGAGCTGAATGAGGAGCGCCTGCGTGGCTCAGTGGGTTAAGGCCTCTGCTTTTGCCTCCGGTCATGATTCCAGGGTCCTGGGATCTAGCCCTGCATTGGGCTCTCTGCTCAGCAGGGAGCCTGCTTCCCTTCCTCTTTCTCTGTCTGCCTCTCTTCCTACTTGTGATCTCTGTCAAATAAATAAATAAAATCTTAAAAAAAAAAAAGAGCTGAAAGAATTCTTCTCTGACTTGTTAGTACTTTTATGAATTAGGGAGTAAATTCACTGACCAAGAGTGAAGGAGTGAAATAGGAGCATCAAAAGGTTGAGAAAAAATAGAAAGCCACTGTGGACTAGTCACAGTAAAAACCAATAGAGCAAGGCAACTAGAAAAGCAATGCAATGTTTTTGGACAGAATTGAGGGCTCAGGAAAAAATAAAACAGTGAAAATTAATTATTAGTGGTAATAATCTGTCCCTGCATCTGTCAGTAGACAGATGACAAATATTTACCCAGTGTCCACTATGAGTGAAGCATATTTCCAGGCACTGGGGAGTCAGCAGTATTCAAGACATACAGAAGTCCATCCAGAGATCATATTATAATGGAGGAAAGGTAATTTCAGATTCTAACACAAAGAGGTAATTCAATAGAGAAAGGCATCGTCAAGGAGATGCCTTTTTAAATTGAGATATGCAGTATGCAGCCACGATAATATCTCAGGGAAGAGTGTTCCACATTTACAGGGTACAAAGATACCAAAGGGTAGCAGGTACGAAGACTCTGAGATGGAAATTAGTTTGGTATGTTCAGTGGAGAAGAATTAGACCAATGCGGCAAAGCGCGGTGAAACAGGTTGGAATGAGATGAACTCTGAGCAGTAGGCCAGAGTGTATTTGTTAGTGTCTGGGATACCCTGGGAATGATTTGGATTTTATTTGAAGTATATTGAAAGACATTGGAAGGTTGTAAGACATTTTTATATTGTTGTGAACTGATCCATGCCTCTATATGAACATACAAGCTACTGAGTGAAAGATCTGAAAGTAGACTATGTAGGAGTGAGAGTAGATTTGGGGAGACCAGTGGGAAGATTCAGTTCAGGGGAAAGAAGCCAGTGCCTGGGCACGTATGTTGTATCAGAGAGGATAGGTAGTGATGTGGAGCAAATGCCACTGAAAATCTCAGTAACTTTCAATGAAGAAGCTTCATTTGTGACTTTTGACAACAAAACTCCTTTTCTGGCTCACTCTAAGTATCTGTCTTGGGTCTATAGCCGCTCTGCTTCATGTCATCTATACTTCTTGACACAGCCTTTACCTTGATCATTGTTGACGTGGGAAAGAAAAAAGACAATACAGTAAATCCTGCATTACCTCTTAGGGACTCTGTCCAGAAGAAATGTATGTCATTTTAGCGACATTTTAGTTTTTTTCTGTTTACACACATCATATCAACAAGCCTGGCATTGGTGAAATGAAGGCATTTAATCCTATTCCAGGCAGAGCCATTAAGTAGTTGTGAATAATAATACAGTGTATGGAAAATAGAGCAATTAAAGTGAGGATTATAATGTAAGTAAAGCCAATGCAGATGAGTTTTGAATTAGATTTAGGTTGTGAAGGTAGAAGAGGAAACAAGAATAATCTCTAGCTTGGGGCGCTTGGGTGGCACAGTAGGTTAAGGATCTGCCTTTAGCTCAGGTCATGATCCCAGGGCCCAGGAATGGAGCACCAGGTCGGACTTCCTGCTCATCATGGAGTCTGCTTCTCCCTCTGTCTCTCTCCCCACTCCACCCTCATCTGTGCTCTCTCTTTCTGTCTCCCAAATAAATAAAATATTTAAGGAAAAAAACACAACTCCAAGATTTACAGCTTGAGAAATTGGGTGGAGGATATAGAATGGGACTTTCCCAGCATTGATCAGCAGTCAATAGACTCATCTAGGTTTGGTTGTGTAAAAACAGTCTGAAAAAAAATGAGTCTGAGTGATGGGCAATTATAGTAACCTGGATAGAGAGTCAACTGGAACCAAGGAAGGAGATAAAGGATAAGAAGAAAAGAGGAGAAGTAATGGACTGAGGGTCTTAATAGTGTTCAAGGACAGGTGGGAAATAAGTACCTGAGCAAACTAGAAGGATATAAATTTTTTTCTATGAATTTTTGGGGTAGATGAGTGTGGGATAACGGCAATGCCAATAGGTGATCATGAGCTGATCACTGAGATAGAGTAAAAAGGTCATTTGGAGGCAATGGTATATTTGATGAGCTCTCCATGTGGAAGATAAAATCGCAAAGGATAATTTCATAGGTAGAACTGTAGTAGATTCGGCAACTAGATGTGCTCTGCTAAAATACCGATTGAATTATGGGGATTAAAGATGGAATCAAATGATAACAACAAGGATAAGAAAAAGGCTTTACAGCTATAGTGCATGGCTAGTAGCAGATAGTACACGGTGTGTAAAGATTGACTTCCTGACCCAGAGTGTTCCAGAGCTTGAAAAGATCAGTGTCTGACTCAGAAAGCTACTAGTAAAGGTGCATATTCTGGGGACAAGCAGGTTTTCCTTGATACTGCAGTGACGAGAATGAGGATGTAGGGAATTCTGTTAATTAGGACATGAAAGGTCCAGAAGAATAATTAGGAATGGAAGAGAGGGGAGTGTTTCAGAATCATGGGAGAGGAGCCACAGGTTAGGATGAGGATAAAAGCTATTGATCACTTGCCTGAAGAATCATGGGCCTGGTGCGTTGGTGTTGATTGTCCTTGGTAGCATTTCTGAGCACTCAGATCTCACTGGATCCAGCTGCCAGTTGGAGGGAGGCCAGGCATCTGGCTGTGTCAGAGCCTGTAGAGGTGGGGAATGGCAGGATGGGGGACAGGAGATCCATCCCATGCCATTTCTTTTCTTCACTGTGTTTGTCCAGGAGATACACCCTGCACAACAGAGCCTCGGCCCCTTTAGGCTGGTTGCCTTAGGGTCAGTGCACCAGAGGTGGTGCCTTTCCTTAGCCCCAATGACTGCCTTCAGATAAAGCTTACCCAGATTTATTGTTCTATCCTTTTATTTCAGAATGGATATTCTTAGATGACGTTTGGAGAATACTTCATTTTTCCCCGTTATTTTGATTAAGGAAAGCTTACACTTTCCAAGTGCAAAATGGCAAAGGAATAATTGCCATCTGGCTCTTTGGATGAAAACCTGACAGAATCCAGAACTCTGAGTCAGTTCTCCCTGGCCCCTAGCCGGTGAAACCAGGGCTACCAACCATAGCTAAGAGGCCTCACGCTGAGTCTGTGCCCACAGTACATTGGCTTCAAAACTTCTAATCTGAACCTTAATTAAAACCATTTTTCCTAAGCAAATACCAGACTGGTTGCCTGAGGAGATCTACAAAGTTGTGTTTTATATGTCACTACACATATCTATAGATACATACACATTAAGATTTACAAAAGAATTGTTACATAACTGTTACAAGTTTGTCTTATTAACCTAAGAAAATAGTTACTGCAAGAATAGAGGGAAAAGTACTTACAAACCTAAATACCTGCTTAATCTACTGCTTGTGCTTAGATTAAGTCTTTTCTTTAAAGAGGTGGATGAGGATCTGTTCTTAAATAAGCCTAAAAGGATCTGAGTGTGTGCCAGGAGATGGAATGGAAACACAGTCTTCATTAGGAACTTCCTTGTCATAGGAATGAGGTATATATGTATATATATGGTATGTGTGTATATATATGGTATATATAGAGTTAGCATACAGGGTTAGATGTGCCTGTTGGCCATCTGTATGTCTTCTTCAGAAAAATATCTATTCTTGACTTCTGCCCATTTTTATTTGTATTTGGGTCATTCAGTGATCTAAGTTCTTTACATATTTTGGATACTAACCCTTTATCAGATATGTCATTTGCAAGTATCTTCTCCCATTCAGTAGTTTGTCTTTAGTTTTGTTAATTATACCTTTTGTTAATTATACCTTTGCAGCACAGAAGCTTTTTATTCTGATGTCATCTCAGAAGTTTATGTTTGCTTTTGTTTCCCTTGCTGCAGGAGACATATTTAGAAAAATGTTGCCATGACCAATGTCAGAGAAATTACTGCCTGCATTTTCTTCTAGGATTTTTATGGTTTCAGACCTCACATTTGGGTCCTTAATCCATTTCGAATTTATTTTTGTGTGTAGTGTAAGAAATTGATCCAGTGTCATTCTTTTGCATGTAGCTGTCCAGTTTGCCCAACACTATTTGTTGAAGAGAATCTATTTTCCACTAAGTATTCTTCCCTTTTTGGGCAAAGAGTAATTGACCATATAATTGTGGGTTTACTTCTGGGCTCTCTATTCTATTCCATTGACCTATGTCTGTTTTTGTGCCAAGAGCATACTGTTTTGAATACTACAACTTTGTTGGATAGGGTGTGTGGTGCCAGGAGGGTCCATGCCATTGGGAGGGGACTTGTAGCTGCCAGTGACAGAGGCAGGTAAATTTGAAGGAGGTGGATCCACAAAAGCATGCAGGGGTGGGACATGCGGTGTTAGAAAAGCTTGTGCAGGTCCTCTGCAGGAAGGGACACCGAGTCAGGGCCTGGCTGGAGGGGGTGTGTCCGTAAGAGAACTGGCATGTGAGATGTGCTATTAGCAATTAAGTAGAGTGTATGAGTGTTAGTTTGGTTCCTGCAGGTGTCCACATGGTTATGCTGGGGGCAGGGAAGGGAAATGGTGCCCATCAAGTCCTTTGTTCCTGCAGAGTCTCCTGACAAACCTGCTTTTCTAGCAGATGCTATGAGATTAGTAAAAAAATAATAAAAAAAAAAAATCTCCCTCCCACACCTCCCCAGGCATTTTCCAAAGTGCTTCTTCTGTGCTTGTCTCTACAAGGTTTTTTGTTGTGCTGCCTTTTTACAAGTGGGAATTCAGTTTCTTCCACCCTCTTGGCTCTCCCATGAGCCTACTGATTTTTTAAAGTTCTAGGTTTTACTCCACTGATTGTTAGACCTTGTGAAATTTAGATCTTCTGGCTTTTAAAGCCAAAAGGTATAGGGATCCATCTTCCCCTTGCAGGCATCCTGGTGTGAGAGTCTGTTTCTCTCCCCTATACACCCGTAGCATTCCTCCCTTCCATGGATGGCACATAGTTCATTTAGCTCCTGAACACTTATCTGACCTTCCTACATTTTTTGATGTGGCCTCTTCTCTACATTTAGCTATGTAGAGTCTGCTCTTCCACTCTTCAGCTTGTTTTCTGGGTTATTTAGTCTGATACGGCTTACAGTTGTACCATGAGAGGAGGTGAGCTTAGGGTTCTTCTACTCCACCACCTTTCCTGGAAGTCTGACAGTAATGAATTTTGAGCTTGAGAAGTTTGTGGAAGTTTCCAGAACTGTGTGGAATGGAAAACTATAGAAAAAAATGAAAGGACCAGTAATTTCCAAGCCCTGTAGACAGGCTCCATTCTTAAAAAAGGCTGGTGGATTTTTTTTTTTTTTCTCTCTTAGGGTACAGAAATGACCTCATAATTCAGTTAGAAAAGTGGAGAAAAACTTGATCCTGAGTTATTCTCTTGTTTCCTACTGTAATAACAAAGCTTGAAAAAATTGGATTATTTGAAAGAACAAAATAACTATTTTCTGGTTGAAAGCCAATAAAGAAATAGTAAACTACTGGGTATGATTCCTAAAATAGAAGCAACAAATAACCCAGGTAACAGATAAAATATCCAAATTTTTAGAAGAGGGAAGAATTATTTAATTAGGATATTCTTGACAACTGAGCACCTTATTTTAATCCATTTCCCTACTTAGGATATTTCTATTATAGCTACAACCATTTGTGCTTTCTTGTCTATTCTCTGTGTCCTACTAAAGTTTCTAGAACATAGCAGGTACATACTAAATTCAGAAAAAATTTTTTTCTGAATAAATAGTTTTAAAAAACTTTTGGACAGAGAATTATTTGAGACTTGTGTTTTTTGACAGCAAATTGAAATTCAAGGATTAGTTGAATTAGACATAGAACTCACATAAAAATTATTGGTAATTCAAATATTAGTTGGTTAAGTTTATAAAAGTTCAAAGATTTTATCAATAATAATTAAAATGACATTTTCAACTCCCTATTTGCATTTCCTTTTTCTTCATCTATTCTATTCATCATTTGATGGGGGATAAGTTTGCTTATGTACTTATTTAAAAATTCTAGAAGGCAGAGTCTATAGTTATCCTTTAATGGCCCTATGGTTGTCCTTCATGAATGTTTAAATTATTATACTTAAAACATGATATCATATCATAAAGTATTGAAAGATGTTGCTGTGTATATCAAGTTCTGAAAAAGATTAATGCTTCCATATACAAATGGTTTCATTGTTTCAATGCTTTTTTCTTTCAACTGCTAGTTAAAATTGGAAATTCAAAATTAGGTTGATGAAGGGATAAGATTTGTAATGAAGAAAAGGTAAGACTTCTGTCCTCTAACTTTTCTCTGTCTCCTTTTGAGACATTCATTCTTTCATTATGCAGGGATGTTATGATCAACTACTCATCATCAGTCTTTAATTGTCTCCTGACTACACTCTAAGTGACCTTCTATAATGAGTTTCCCTTTTAAGGATCATTTCCTCCTCACACTTGAAAATATCATAGTGTTTTAATTATTATTTTCCTATTCTATGTTATCTGGTAATTATCAAAATTTACCTTCTTAACTGACATTTTTTAAAAAGTTATTTTTTCTCATATTGCATTTTTTTTTTCTTAATAACAAAATTGTTTTGGAAAGAACTTATATGAGAATGACGGAACTGACTGACGTCTCCAAAACCTATTCTGACATCCTCAAAACTAATTGTCATTTAAAGAGACCTGACAAGCTACAGCCCTGTGGGCTGGCACAAACCTGGTCCAGATTCACTCTCAAAGAGGCCTGTGCAACAAAAGCAACCTCAGCTGGCCATGAGTTATTCAGTGAAATAGAACTAAGAACCATGGACTCAAATATCCCCCATCTCTGCACAACTAAAACCTCAGTAAGTGAGTAGACATATGGTTCAGCAACTCTCTTAGAAGATAAAAGAGTCCTCCTTTTCACAGATGCTTGAACTACTTTTGTCAAGGGAATTAGTGTCTTCTTCAGACCCCTCATTATTATCCATTATTACATGTAATGCCCCTCCATGCTTTGTGCTCACTCTCTCTCTCTCTCAAATAAATAAATAAAATCTTTAAAAAAATTAACTAAATTTTAAAATATAAAAAATAAATTTAAAAAAAAAGTACTCAAAGCTTCAGATAATACTTGTCAAGTTCAGCTCTTAAATATGAATTAAATATCTGGTGATATGTGGAATAATTGAATGACTTGGAGTTAGTGTAGAGTATTAGTCACAATCTCAGGGTCCTGGGGTGGAGAAGTACAGAGTCATCTTACAATTTATTCTTTGTGTTTGCCTTCTTATCTAAATCATAATGGGAAGCACTGGGCTCCTTTCCTAGGATTCAGCTTAATTTGTCACAAATTTCTTTTTTTCCATCTGGCCCTTTTTATTACTTTATCTTCTTTATTTAGGGAAAAAAAAAACCCTCTTGTAACTGTAGTCCTAGGGACTTAAACTTTCATCTCTGCTTTGGGACCAGTTTGCTTTAACTGGAGAGAGTAAATTTAATGAGTTCCTCTGAGATTGAGGAGTGGAGACAATTCTAATTGGAACACTATGAATTGTAACTTTCATGAGGAAAGTTTCCATTTGTATGTGGATCATACAAGAATGTCTTCTTTAACTCGGTGTGAGACAACCATATTTATCTGCGTAGATTTTGATTTAAAAGGAAAAACCAAGAGTACACTTGACCTTTGAACAACACTGGTTTGAACTGCGTGGAACCACTTATACATGGGATTTTTTGTTTGTTTGTTTTTTCTATATGTAGAGTATGGTACTCTAAATATATTTTCTCTTCCTCATAATTTTAATAACATTTTCTTTTCTCTACCTTATTGTAAGAATACAGTGTACAATACATATAACATACAGAATATGTGTTAATTGATTATGTATGCTATTGTAAGGTTTCTTATCAACAGTAGGCTACTAGTAGTTAAATTTGGGGGAATCAGAAGTTAAACATGAATTTCCAACTCTGTAGAGGTTGGTGCCTGTAGCCCCCACATTCTTTAAGAGTTAATTGCGTGTATCTTTTGGTGGCTAATTGTGGTAAAGAACATACTATGTTTTAAGTAGTTTATCCTTGCTTTCTTAGCTTTAGTTGTGTTTTATATTTTAGTCAGTCAGGCAAGTAGTGTATATTGAATCTCACCATGCCCTGAGTCTACCCTCAAGGATCTCATAGCCCAGCCCCACAATGAACTCCCATTTCTTCTAAAAGAGTAGCTATATGACAAAGTCATATAGTTTTTCCTTTGAGATTAAAAGTACTTAAAGCTTCAGGGGCACCTGTATGGCTCAGTTGGTGAAGGGACTGACTTTGGCTCAGATCATGTTCTCCAAGTCCTGGGATGGAGATCTATGTAGGACTCCATGCTGAGTGGAGAGTCTGCTTGTTCCTCTACCTCTGCCCTCCCGTAGCTTGTTCTCTCTCTCTCTCTCTCTCTCAAATAAATAAATAAAATCTTTTAAAAAAATAAAGTTTTAAAAATTAAAAAAATTAAAAATAAAATAAAAATTTTAAAAAGGACTCAAAGCTTCAGATATTTGTGAATTTCAGCTCTTGAAAGTGAATTAAATATCTGGTGATGTGTGGTATTTAGAAAAAAATGAATTATTTGGAACTAGTGTAGAATATTACTTATAAAAAATTTAGTCTTGCCTTTTGTGTTTGCAAATGAGGAGATTGAGGGTAGAAATTTGAAAAAGCCTACCTGAATTATACAGCTTTTTCCTAGGAAATCTAGATGTGTAACTCAGCCCTAGATTTTTGTCCTCCAACCCAGTATCCATTAGTTGAGTGCAGTCATGATATGCATTACTCGATTTCAGGAATTTGTTTAAAAATTATATTTTTTCCTTTTTTCAATATAGTTAGTATGAAAGTACCTCAGTACCTGAGGAAACCAGAAAAGTATAATCATTCTGGGGGACCCTATGCCCATTAGAATTATACAGCCAATATTTGCTTGTGAAAATCAAAGAGTTTATCATTATGATATTAATTAGGGTTTGCATTTGTACAAGAGAATCTCATCAGATAATTTTGTGAACACCTGTTTTAAAATTTTGATTTTTTTATGTGTTGTGACAGATACTAAAATAGTTTTAACTATGATCATTTTAAATGCATTATCTTTTCGATATATTCTTTCAGCTGTTGTATTATAACCTCTCCTCTCAAAATAAATATTGATTTTATTAAAGTATGATTTTGGCAGAATTTTTTAGGCTTCTGTGTATTACAGCTTTGGATGGGACTGACAGAAGAGAAATATACATGAAGTTCATATTTTGGGGTGAGATAAGTGTGATACCGCCTTAAACTTACAGGCAATTATTTCTCAGCAATGGCCCTTTTTCTTTAGGTTGTGTGACAAATTACTACATAAATCTTATAGACAAATATTTCAAGGTATAAAATTCCTATTGAATTTAACAGTTTGGAGTAGTACTACATAGTAGGAGGGAAAAAAGAGTTAAATTGACTGTAATAATCTGGTTCATTCAGATATTGTTCCTTTGGCATCATTGTAATAATCGCAGCGTGAAGAATTAGAGTTTTTTTAAGATAAAAATTATGAACAAAGTATTGAAGTGAGATGGAGAACAAAGAATCTATTTGCAATTTACAAAGTATTAAAAGACTTAGCTTTAAGTTTCAGTTATATTTGTAAAGTATGTTATCATGTCACATAATTTTTCTCAAGAAGTATCAATTTCATCATATTAAAAATGGGACACTTATCTTTCAAGGCTATTGTTAGAGCTTATGAAAAAATACATAAAAAATTTGAAAGAAGTAAAAGTTTCTCAATAAAAGATGTACTCTTATGGCTGCCAGTTTTATAGATTAAAGTCCTGGAACATTTTTTTGGCAGATTTGTTTTGCAAAAGACCCCAGCCCCGTATAGGGGTCTCTGCTCAGCAGGGAGGCTGCTTCCTCCTCTCTCTCTCTCTCTCTGCCTGCCTCTCTGTCTACTTGCGATCTCTGTCTGTCAAATAAATAAATAAAATCTTAAAAAAAAAAAAAAGTTGAGGTACTTCACTTGGAAAGTTTTAGTTTTAATAAAGTAAAATTTCTGTTTTGAATCTAAATTTTGACCAAATCAGTGATAGAAAGGGCTCTCTGAAAGAATTAAAGAGAAAAGCACAGTAAAATGAAAATGTTTTACTAAAAATTTTTATTTCATTTTGGCCATACAGTTTGCAAAGATCTTTAATACATAGTTATTTATTTATTCGTTATCATACCTCTGTAACTTTGGCATGTTAATCCCTTTTTAATGATTGGGTATGATTTTCCTGAAAAAGAGCTAATATAGATTATAGTTTGAAGAAAATTAAAGAAAAACAACAAAAACTCCTTGACATCTGAAAACAAATCTGTTCCTTAAGCAAAAAAAAGGAAGTTATTGAGGGCAAATGTACTGGGAGTCCACATGGAAACACTTTAGGAAAGGAATAACTTATTAGCTTTTCCAAAGAATAAGCTAACACAAGTTGCATGGTTATGTTTTATCTATGTTCATAGAGATAAAATCCACAATTTTT
Organism: Mustela putorius furo; assembly: GCF_011764305.1. Classification (NCBI taxonomy): domain Eukaryota; kingdom Metazoa; phylum Chordata; class Mammalia; order Carnivora; family Mustelidae; genus Mustela; species Mustela putorius. The sequence continues at coordinate 852,161 of NW_025421443.1, forward strand.
TAAAAACCAGTTTGCAGTTCTCACTTCCAGGATGATTCAGTCAGATAACAAAATTCCTTGAGTGAGTCATGGAATTAGGACTAAGCCCCAGGAGATTACATCCCAGGAAATGTATTGAGATGATAGAAAGTATTTGTTCCCTTTGTAAATAACAGCTACTTACCTAGATATAGTTAATCAATTTCTTATGAAATGAAAAAAATATAATAAAATATACACGAAAAACTGTAGAGAATTTTACAATAAACATAGGGAAGTATTTTGATTAATTTAAAATATAGATATTTCTGATATTGATGAATTTGAATTTAGTCAGCCATTAAAAAATGACTCTAAAGTACTTCTATATTTTATTAAAATCTCTTCACTCAAAAACTTTACTAGAATTTTATTTGCATATTTCTGGTGTTTCTGCTCTGTGTATGCCACGATGGTTGGACCAATGGGAAGTCTGAGACATGGATCACTGATAATGTTTCATGCCATTACTACAGACATGAGGGAGAGATACACTTATACTTCAGTGAGCAGGTTGAAAGGCTTTTCTGGTTCCATAGAAATGTAAATCCAATCTATTTAAAATAAGAATTACATATTGCATATAGTTCTTAGTGCAAGTCTTCCATGAGTTGCCTTCTTTTGTCCATTTGATGAACAGTCACCCCTCTCTTGATCCCACCTCCAGTATCTTGGTCCTCTCCAAGAACATGCTATCTGTGGTTGTCTTATTCTTGAGTAACTATAACAAGTAACATCGTTTTCATTTTTTCATCTCTTCTAATGCATCCTCCTTTCTTTATAATCTATTGAGTAAGAAGTCACTTGTACCTCAGCATCAGGTAAAATTTTATTATAAATGACATAAGCTCTTCTAAGGCATTTGTTGTCATTTGTAATCAAAATATAATAAGATGTTGATTGTTCTTCAGAACTATTTTAAATGTGACATAGACATGTATCTACAATTCATTTAATCTAAAAACCATGATCATTTTGGGGTGCCTGTTAATGTTTAACCCAAATAAATTTTTTCTTGAGCTTATTCAGGATCATAAACTCTCTATTTTTCTCATCATACAGTATAAATTTCAGTTGTTTCTTTAAACTGTGTACAATGTTACTAATTACACATTATAAAATTAACCTTCTTTTATAAATCACACTTTTACTCCATTACCACGAGGAATAAATTTGTTGAAAACCTCCCAAATATTGTCTTCATTTATTTTCTTTGCTAACCTTATTTTTTTTTCTTTTGCTGCTTTCATTTTATTTTGTCCTTTTACCAGTGGCCTTTTATTTTCTTTTTATTTCCTTCCACTCTCTTTGATAGTTTTTATCCCAACTTCTCTGTATGCTTCAAATGGCATATGGAATATTTCGTGATTGTGTTGCCTCATTTTTTCAGAAGTGTTAACAATGTACAACCCATGACACTCTGACAGTTTATGATTTTACACAAAGGAAGATGCTAACAGACCAATTCAGACACATTTGACAGTAATGTTCCATTTAGTTTGAGTCTATTAAAAAAAAAAAAAGTTGTCACTTTTCTGAGGAATACACTGCCTGGGAATTAAATCAAGCACTTCCCCTTAGGAAGAAGTGAGAGGAGGAAGGGAAGAGAGAAAAGGCAGAAATCCTCTAATATATAAATTAGAGATCCCTTTTGGAGTTAAAATACTTATAAAATACATCTTGTCATTTGTCCATAATAACTAAGAAAAATCTTATAATTATATCTATGTAATTAGAACACACACCATTGATGAATGAAGCTAAGTAAGTTAAAAGTAATTAGGGTGTTGAGGCAAAATAGTTCTTAACATGATTCTATTGCATTGTCTACAGACAATGAAGCTTTTTGTGATAATTTAGAGAATAACTACACAATTAGGAAATAAAAACCTTTTCACAAGCCCACGCTGAAAGCTGAAAAATAATAAAACACTAGATTTCTAAGCAAACATATCTAAAATCAATTTTTAAATTTTTTCAGAGTGAGCTCATATCAACCTCAATTTGTGCACATAGATTTATGCTATCCCTACTTTAAAGATCTGTGCTGAGAATGAATATAAATACATCTTGTTATTTAACTCCTTATATATGAAATAAAAAATACGTAAATTTTTTAAATATAAAAATTACTCATATCTCTAAATGTTAGAAAACTGTTCTTTTTTAAAGTATAGTTTCTACAATCAGAAAATGGAGACAATATCACTACCAGTGATGACAGGTACATCATAATTACATTATCATTTAAATATATATATCCATTTATATATGTTCTTAGAAACATCTTTCATATGTGTGTCTTTATGTTCATGTTAGCATTTTTATGTAACCAAATTATGTAACCAATTTTATGTAACCAAATTCTGGTTTATTCCATGACCATATGTGTATAGTTTTAATTTGGTCTAACTATGCCTTTCTTCTTTAATATTGTGGTGGGAAGTTTAGGCTCTTTGCATTTCCAAATATACTTTTTTTAAAAAGATTTTATTTATTTATTTAAAACAGAGAGAGAGTATAGTTAGAGCGGCAGACAGAGGGAGGGGGAGAAGCAGACTCTCCGCCAAGGAGGGAGCCTGATGTGGGGCTCGGTCCCAGTGGAAGGCAGCTGCTCAACTGGCTGAGCTACCTAGGCACCCCTCCAAATATACTTTTAATTGAATTCCTCCATCTCACAATATACTATACCTCACTCACACATACTACCACCACCACCAAGAAGTAAAAACTCCCAGGATTTTAATTTGGAAGGTTTTTAGGTAAATTATCAATTCATGGGGAGTTGACATCTTAAAAAACTTTGCCAAATCCAAGATGATGTATCCAAGTGATGAATCACTCCAATTATTTAGTTAATCATTAGTTTCTCCCAACAGTGTTTCTTACATTTTTACTAGAGTGGCCTTATGCCTATTTTTTAAGATTTATTCCTAAATATTTGATACTTTCATATGATTTTTAAAAGCTATTTTTTTTAAAAATTAAGATTTTATTTACCTATTTGAGAGTGAGAGAGACCATGCATATATGCAGGGGAGAAGCAGAGGAGGAGGGAGAAGCTGGAGAGAGAAAATCTACAGTTTCTTGACAGTGCCCCACTTAGTCTGGATCCCAGAACCCCGATATCATGACCTGAGCCAGTTGGATGCTTAACTGACTGAGCCACCCAGCCACCTTTATTTTATAGTTTTTATTTCAAGTTTGTTGTTTGTAAATAGAGTTGATTATATATTGATATTTATCAGTCACAATTTTGACAAATTAATTTATCAATTGTTACAGGTTTTAAATTTTTTTGGATTTTTTTGTACACATTTAATGCCACTTAAAATAATATTAGCTTTCATTCTTCTTTTACAGTCTTTATATCTTTTCTTTCTTCTTCATGACTCATTTCACTTGATAGGCCCAATGGATAGTGTCAATTTATATACAGGTAGTGATGCTTGAGATTAGTGTTGTGTTTCCAATCTCAGGGGGAAGTATTCACTATTTCACCAAGATATATGTTTGCTAAATTTTTATTGTGAATACCCTTTGTCAAGTAAAAAAAAGTTCCCTTCTATTTAAAGCTACTGAAAATTTCCATTATAAGTAGGTTGTTGAGTTTTATCAAATGATTTTTTTACCTGTTTGAGATAGTAATATGACTTATCTCTTTTATTCTGTTAATGTGAATTATATTGGTTGATTGTGAATATTAAGCCAACATTGCATTTCTAGAATAAATCCCAGTGGATCATGATATAATGTCTTTTAAAATATTTATAGATTCATTGTGCTGTTTTCATTAAGGATTTTTTCCATTTATACTCATGAGAGACATAGGTCTGTCTAATATATTCATTTCTTATAATGTCCTTGCCTGGTTTTGATATCAGGTTCACGCCAGTGTCATATGAACTTTCTCTAATTTCTAAAATATTTGTGTAAAAATGATACCATTTCTCATTTTAATGTTTAGAAAGTTCATCAGTGAATCCAGATGGGCTTGGATTTTTCAAAAATTTTTTTTTAATAAAAATATATTTTTATCCCCAGGGGTACAGGTCTGTGAATCACTAGGTTTACACACTTCACAGCACTCACCAAAGCACATACCCTCCCCAATGTCCATAATCCCACCCCCTTCTCCCAAAGCCCCTCCCCCCAGCAACCCTCAGTTTGTTTTGTGAGATTAAGAGTCACTTATGGTTTGTCTTCCTCCCAATCCCATCTTGTTTCATTTATTCTTCTCCTACCCACTTAAGCCCCCATGTTGCATCACCACTTCCTCATATCAGGGAGATCATATGATAGTTGTCTTTCTCCGCTTGACTTATTTCGCTAAGCATGATACCCTCTAGTTCCATCCATGTTGTCGCAAATGGCAAGATTTCATTTCTTTTGATGGCTGCATAGTATTCCATTGTGTATATATACCACATCTTCTTGATCCATTCATCAGTTGATGGACATCTAGGTTATTTCCATAGTTTGGCTATTGTGGACATTGCTGCTATAAACATTCGGTGCATGTGCCCCTTTGGATCACTACATTTGTATCTTTAGGGTAAATACCCAACAGTGTAATTGCTGGGTCATAGGGCAGTTCTATTTTCAACATTTTGAGGAATCTCCATGCTGTTTTCCAGAGTGGTTGCACCAGCTTGCATTCCCACCAACAGTGTAGGAGGGTTCCCCTTTCTCCGCATCCTCGCCAGCATCTGTCATTTCCTGACTTGTTGATTTTAGCCATTCTGACTGGTGTGAGGTGATATCTCACTGTGGTTTTGATTTGTATTTCCCTGATGCCGAGTGATATGGAGTACTTTTTCATGTGTCTGTTGGCCATCTGGATGTCTTCTTTGCAGAAATGTCTGTTCATGTCCCCTGCCCATTTCTTGATTGGATTATTTGTTCTTTGGGTGTTGAGTTTGCTAAGTTCTTTATAGATTCTGGACACTAGTCCTTTATCTGATATGTCATTTGCAAATATCTTCTCCCATTCTGTCAGTTGTCTTTTGGTTTTGTTAACTGTTTCCTTTGCTGTGCAAAAGCTTTTGATCTTGCTGAAATCCCAATAGTTCATTTTTGCCCTTGCTTCCCTTGCCTTTGGCGTTGTTCCTAGGAAGATGTTGCTGCAGCTGAGGTCGAAGAGGTTGCTGCCTGTGTTCTCAAGGATTTTGATGGATTCCTTTCGCACATTGAGGTCCTTCATCCATTTTGAGTCTATTTTTGTGTGTGGTGTAAGGAAATGGTCCAATTTCATTTTTCTGCATGTGGCTGTCCAATTTTCCCAGCACCATTTATTGAAGAGGCTGTCTTTTTTCCATTGGACATTCTTTCCTGCTTTGTCAAAGATTAGTTGACTGTAGAGTTGAGGGTCTATTTCTGGGCTCTCTATTCTGTTCCATTGATCTATGTGTCTGTTTTTGTGCCAGTACCATGCTGTCTTAATGATGACAGCTTTGTAATAGAGCTTGAAGTCCGGAATTGTGATGCCACCAACGTTGGCTTTCTTTTTCAATATCCCTTTGGCTATTCGAGGTCTTTTCTGGTTCCATATAAATTTTAGCATTATTTGTTCCATTTCTTTGAAAAAGATGGATGGTATTTTGATAGGAATTGCATTAAATGTGTAGATTCCTTTAGGTAGCATAGACATTTTCACAATATTTATTCTTCCAATCCAGGAGCATGGAACATTTTTCCATTTCTTTGTGTCTTCCTCAATTTCTTTCATGAGTACTTTATAGTTTTCTGAGTATAGATTCTGTGCCTCTTTGGTTAGGTTTATTCCTAGGTATCTTATGGTTTTGGGTGCAATTGTAAATGGGATTAACTCCTTAATTTCCCTTTCTTCTGTCTTGCTGTTGGTGTAGAGAAATGCAACTGATTTCTGTGCATTGATTTTATATCCTGACACTTTACTGAATTCCTGTATAAGTTCTAGCAGTTTTGGAGTGGAGTCTTTTGGGTTTTCCACATATAGTAACATATCATCTGCGAAGAGTGATAATTTGACTTCTTCTTTGCCGATTTGGATGTCTTTAATTTCCTTTTGTTGTCTGATTGCTGAGTCTAGGACCTCTAGTACTATGTTGAATAGCAGTGGTGATAATGGACATCCCTGCCATGTTCCTGAACTTAGCGGGAAAGCTTTCAGTTTTTCTCCATTGAGAATGATATTTGCGGTGGGTTTTTCATAGATGGCTTTGATGATATTGAGGTATGTGCCCTCTATCCCTACACTTTGAAGAGTTTTGATCAGGAAGGGATGCTGTATTTTGTCAAATGCTTTTTCAGCATCTATTGAGAGTATCATATGGTTCATGTTCTTTCTTTTATTGATGTGTTGTATTACATTGATTGATTTGTGGATGTTGAACCAACCTTGCAGCCCTGGAATAAATCCCACTTGGTCGTGGTGAATAATCCTTTTAATGTACTGTTGAATCCTATTGGCTAGTATTTTGTTGAGTATTTTCGCATCTGTGTTCATCAAGAATATAGGTCTATAGCTCTCTTTTTTGATGGGATCCTTGTCTGGTTTTGGGATCAAGGTGATGCTGGCCTCATAAAATGAGTTTGGAAGTTTTCCTTCCATTTCTATTTTTTGGAACAGTTTCAGGAGAAGAGGAATTAGTTCTTCTTAAAATGTTTGGTAGAATTTCGCCGGGAAGCCATCTGGCCCTGGGCTTTTGTTTGTTTGGAGATTTTTAATGACTGTTTCAATCTCCTTACTGGTTATGGGTCTGTTCAGGCTTTCTATTTCTTCCTGGTTCAGTTGTGGTAGTTTATATGTTTCTAGGAATGCATCCCTTTCTTCCAGATTGTCAAATTTGTTGGCGTAGATTTGCTCATAGTATATTCTTATAATTGTTTGTATTTCTTTGGTGTTAGTTGTGATCTCTCCTCTTTCATTCATGATTTTATTTATGTGGGTCCTTTCTCTTTTCTTTTTGATAAGTCGGGCCAGGGGTTTATCAATTTTATTAATTCTTTCAAAGAACCAGATCCTACTTCGTTGATTTGTTCTATTGTTTTTTTGGTTTCTATTTCATTGATTTCTGCTCTGATCTTTATGATTTCTCTTCTCCTGCTGGGCTTAGGGTTTCTTTTTTATTCTTTCTCCAGCTCCTTTAGGTGTAGGGTTAGGTTGTGTACCTGAGACCTTTCTTGTTTCTTAAGAAAGGCTTGTACCGCTATATATTTTCCTCTCAGGACTGCCTTTGTTGTGTCCCACAGATTTTGAACCGTTGTATTTTCATTATCATTTGTTTCCATGATTTTTTTCAATTCTTCTTTAATTTCTCATTTGACCCATTCATTCTTTAGAAGGATGCTGTTTAGTCTCCATGTATTTGGGTTCTTTTCAAACTTCCTTTTGTGGTTGAGTTCTAGCTTTAGAGCATTGTGGTCTGAAAATATGCAGGGAATGATCCCAATCTTTTGATACCAGTTGAGTCCTGATTTAGGACCGAGGATGTGATCTATTCTGGAGAATGTTCCATGTGCACTAGAGAAGAATGTGTATGCTTTGGGATGAAATGTTCTGAATATATCTGTGATGTCCATCTGGTCCAGTGTGTCATTTAAGGCCTTTATTTCCTTGCTGATCTTTTGCTTGGATGATCTGTCCATTTCAGTGAGGGGAGTATTAAAGTCCCCTACTATTATTGTATTATTGTTGATGTGTTTCTTTGATTTTGTTATTAATTGGTTTATATAGTTGGCTGCTCCCACGTTGGGGGCATAGATATTTAAAATTGTTAAATCTTCTTGTTCGACAGACCCTTTGAGTATGATATAGTGTCCTTCCTCATCTCTTATTATAGTCTTTGGCTTAAAATCTAATTGATCTGATATAAGGATTGCCACTCCTGCTTTCTTCTGATGTCCATTAGCATGGTAAATTCTTTTCCACCCCCTCACTTTAAATCTGGAGGTGTCTTTGGGCTTAAAATGAGTTTCTTGGAGGCAACATATAGATGGGTTTTGTTTTTTTATCCATTCTGATACCCTGTGTCTTTTTACAGGGGCATTTAGGACATTCACATTCAGGGTAACTATTGAGAGATATGAATTTAGTGCCATTGTATTGCCTGTAAGGTGACTATTACTGTATATGGTCTCTGTTCCTTTCTGCTCTACCACTTGTAGGCTCTCTCTTTGCTTAGAGGACCCCTTTCAAGATTTCCTGTAGAGCTGGTTTGGTGTTTGCAAATTCTTTCAGTTTTTGTTTGTCCTGGAAGCTTTTAATCTCTCCTTCTATTTTCAATGATAGCCTAGCTGGATATAGTATTCTTGGCTGCATGTTTTTCTCGTTTAGTGCTCTGAAAATATCATGCCAGCTCTTTCTGGCCTGCCAGGTCTCTGTGGATAAGTCAGCTGCCAATCTAATATTTTTACCATTGTATGTTACAGACTTCTTTTCCCGGGCTGCTTTCAGGATTATCTCTTTGTCACTGAGACATGTAAATTTTACTATTAGGTGACGGGGTGTGGGCCTATTCTTATTGATTTTGAGGGGCGTTCTCTGAACCTCCTGAATTTTGATGCTTGTTCCCTTTGCCATATTGGGGAAATTCTCCCCAATAATTCTCTCCAGTATACCTTCTGCTCCCCTCTCTCTTTCTTCTTCTTCTGGAATCCCAATTATTCTAATGTTGTTTCGTCTTATGGTGTCACTTATCTCTTGAATTCTCCCCTCATGGTCCAGTAGCTGTTTGTCCCTCTTTTGCTCAGCTTATTTATTCTCTGCCATTTGGTCTTCTATATCACTAATTCTTTCTTCTGCCTCATTTATCCTAGCAGTGAGAGCCTCCATTTTTGATTGCACCTCATTAATAGCTTTTTTTATTTCAACTTGGTTGGATTTTAGTTCTTTTATTTCTCCAGAAAGGGCTTTTATATCTCTCGAGAGGTTTTCTCTCATATCTTCCATGCCTTTTTCGAGCCCGGCTAGAACCTTGAGAATTGTCATTCTGAACTCTAGATCTGACATATTACCGATGTCTGTATTGATTAGGTCCCTAGCCTTCAGTACTGCCTCTTGTTCTTTTTTTTTGTGTTGAATTTTTCCGTCTTGTCATTTTGTCCAGATAAGAGTATACGAAGGAGCAAGTAAAATACTAAATTGGTGGCAACAATCCCAGGAAAATATGCTTTAACCAAATTAGAAGAGATCCCAAATCGTGAGGGGGGAGAAAGGGGATAAAAAGAGGTTCAAAAAGGAAGAAAGAAAAAAAAAAGACAAAAAAAGAAAGAAAAGAAAAGAATTAAAAAAAAAGAAAACAAGTAAAGAAAAATATAAAAAAGAAAATATATATATATATTAGATAAACTAGTTAAAAACGTTAAAAAAGAAAAAGGTAAAAGTTAAAAAAAAATTTTACCAGAACGTGAGAAAAAAAACAAAAAATGAAAAAGAAAAAAATTAAATTAACTGCTAGACTAAAAAAAATCACAGGGAAAAAGCCATGAGTTCCGTGCTTTGCTTTTCCTCCTCTGGAATTCTGCTGTTCTCCTTGGTATTGAAACCGCACTCCTTGGTAGGTGAACTTGGTCTCGGCTGGATTTCTTGTTGATCTTCTGGGGGAGGGGCCTGTTGTAGTGATTCTCAAGTGTCTTTGCCCCAGGCGGAATTGCACCGCCCTTACCCGGGGCCGGGGTGAGTAATCTGCTCGGGTTTGCTTTCAGGAGCTTTTGTTCCCTGAGCGCTTTCCGTAGAGTTCCGGAGGACGGGAATACAAATGGCAGCCTCCTGGTCTCTGGCCCGGAGGAGCCTCGAGCCCAGGGCCCCACTCCTCAGTGCGCCCTCAGAGAACAGCGCCCAGTTACTCCCGTCTGCCTGACCTCCTGCCGTGCTCCAAGCTCACCGAGCCTGCGACCGTTCAAGGTAACACGGAGCTGCGAGCTTACTGTCAGCTCTGTCTCTGTAGCCGGCTTTCCCGTTCCAATACCCGCAAGCTCTGCGTCACTCAGACACCCCCGATCCTTCTGTGACCCTGCGGGACCTGAGGCCACGCTGACTCCACGTGGGCTTCGCCCCTGTTTAGCCTCTGGATCGATAATGTCCCTCAGTGCAACTTAAAAGTCCTGATTTTGTGTGCCGTTGCTCCGCCGCTTGCCGGGAGCCGGCCCCTCCCCCCGGAGTCTATCTTCCCGTCGCTTCGGATTCACTTCTCCGCCGGTCCTACCTTTCAGAAAGTGGTTGTATTTCTGTTTCCAGAATTGCTGTTCTTCTTCTCTTCGATCTGCCGATGGATTTTCAGGTGTTTGCAATCTTTAGATAAGGTATCTAGCTGATCTCCGGCTAGCTGAAATAGTCTCAGCCTGCTACTTCTCCGCCATCTTGACTCGAACGACCGGATTTTTCAAAATTTTTTAATCATAATGCCTACAAGTTCAGTCCATGTTGTTGTAAATAGAAAAAAATTCCTCCTTTCTCACGGCTATATAATAATCTATTGTGTATGCTAAGTGAAGGAAGTCAGACCACGAAGGACACATATGGGTTGATATCACTCACCCATCACTAAAAACACCAAACTAATAGAAACAGAGATTAGATTGGGATTGCTAGGACCTGGGGGGGGGGAGGAGGAATTAGGGAAGTGGGGAGATTTTGATCAAAAGGTATGAACTTCCAGTTATATGATTAATAACTTCTAGGGCATGGTGATTACAGCTGATATTGTATTATGTATTTGAAAGTTGCTGAGAGAGTAGATCTTAAACATTCTCACTACAAAAAGAAAAAGTGATGAAGGTGTTCGCTAATGAGACGGTGATAGTAATTTCTCATTATGGGAAGTATATAAAATCAACATATTTTACACATAAACTTACAGAATGCTATGTGTTAATTATACCTTAATAAATTTGGGAAAAGCACTTAAAAAGATGAAATGTGGGGCGCCTGGGTGGCTCAGTGGGTTAAGCCACTGCCTTCGGCTCAACATGATCTTAGGGTCCTGGAATGCAGTCCCACATCAGGTTCTCTGCTCCATGGGGAGCCTGCTTCCTCCTCTCTCTCTCTCTGCCTGCCTCTCTGCCTACTTGTGATCTCTCTCTGTCAAATAAATAAAGTCTTAAAAAAAAAAGATGAAATGTGCTTCCATTTGTTCAATAAATATTTAATGTAAAGTTAAGGAGAGAAAAAATTTTTAAACAGATCTACAGGACTATGATAATAAGTGTTTTCTTACTAATTCTGTTAAGTTTCTTTTAAAGAATTAATCTTTATCATTTAAATTTTGTTATTTCGTTTCTAAATGTCTCATTTGTTGTATAATCTTTAATTCATTATTTTCTGCTTTTTTGTAACAGATTATTTTTAATTTTATTTTTTCCTTATTATTTTTTTTGTTTGTTTTATTATTTTTATCTTATTAGATTTTGTGTTATACATTCTTGGGTGATTTTTTGTTGTTGTTACCCTAGAGTTATCAGTATGGAATACTGACTTACTATATTCACTTTGATTAGGACTTTTATCAATCCAGAATAACATGAAACCAATAATTTACTACCTTTCCAGCCATGTCTTTTATTGCTCCATCTTACGAACACCACATTCCAACCATACCAAACCAGAGTTGGAATTCCCAATTACCACCTCTGTGTATCATGCCTGTGCCTCTTCTTTCTGCCTGTTTAACTGCTGCTGAAAGATCCCATATCATTGAGATACATCCTCTATCCTTCTCATAGTACAAAGTGCATTAATTCATTTCAACATTTATTCACTTTGCAGGTATTTGGGGGGACAAATCATGTGATAAGTACTATGCTAATGTTTTCTGACCCCAAGATATCAAGATACATCCTATCCCTCAATGATCTTACAGATTATTACATTTTTATTTTAAATCACAATGATGTTTTTCCTTCCTTTTCTTACACATGATGTCAAAGGTACTGTGATATTCATCATTTAATCCCTAGCCCCTATCTCAGAATAGATGTTTAATATTGCAGGTTTGAATAAATAAGTGAATATCTTTATTTCCATTGGGTAATAAGCCCAAATCTTTATCACTTTATTATTTATATACCACTTAAAATATTTATTGGGTGTCTGCTATGTGCCAGATACTCTACTATGTTCTGGGGACACTATAGGGAACAGAAAAAGTCCCTGTTTTCATGGAGATTATATCCCAATGAGGAGATAGTCAATTAATATATTTTAGAATTAATAGTCACTTAATGAATTTAGAATAGTAGTTTATGGTAGAAAAGCAATGCATGGTAAAAAAAAAATAATATTGATTTGGGAAACAGGGCAAGGAGTGCTGGTATACTGATTTAAGATGGGTTGGTTGATTAAGAAAAAATCTCCAAGAAAATTGTATTTGAGCAAAGGCCTGACTCTATTAATTCTTTTTTTTTAATTTAATTTTATTTTTTCTGTGTTCCAAGATTCATTGTTTATGCACCACACCCAGTGCTCCATGCAATACGTGCCTTCCTTAATATCCACCACCAGGTTCACCTAACCCACCGCCCCCACTCCCCTCCCCTCCAAAACCCTCAGTTTGTTTCTCAGAGTCCACAGTCTCTCCTGGTTCCTCAATTCTTGAGTGTCCTCAAGCCCCTCAGGAAAAGTGTTAAAACACTTTCCTTATGTAACTGTTATACTTTAATTACTTCTAAAAAAAAGCTTAAGTACCCTAAACTGTCACTAGAATTTCTTGTCCTCTGACAAAACCCTACTTTATCTCTCAGTATTTTATTTTATGAGATCTCAATCTATTCATATAGTTTTATTAATTATTTTCCAAAAGGATGTTTTAAAATTTGCACCTGTACAAATTCATTTATTTCAATTCTTATATAGTCTTCCCAGCCCCAGACCTCTTGAAACAGTGTAAATCTTCCTCCATCCTTCACATTTGAGCTATAAAAACTTCCTCTTTCTATTTGGAGTTTCCAAGCCATTTAAACTTCCTCAGTTTGCCACAGTTTTGAAATTCTTATAGGGTTTATTGTCCAATTCAATCACTTCCACAAATACCACACTTCCTTTTCACAACAAATTGTTTTATAGTTTCACTCTGACTTAGACTGTTTAGGTGTATAACAAAATACCATAGACTTGGTGGCTCATAAACAACAGAATTATATTTCTCACAGTTCAGGAGGCTGGAAAGTCCAAAATTTCTTATCTGGAGAGTGCATAGCTCATAGAGGACCGTCTTCTTGCTGTGTCCTCACAAGGTGAAAGGGCAAGGAAGCTCTCTGGATCTCTTTTATAAGAACACTAATCCCATTCACAAGTCCTAATCTCACAGACTGATCACCTCTTCCCAAAGGCCTCACACCAAACCCTCACATCTGGAATTAGGATTTCAATATGAGACTTTTGTGGGGACACAGATGTTCAGTTCCTAGGAGACCATATCTTACTAGTCAGAGTCTATTTCTAGCTTTTTCAGGCCTGGGGTCATATTATACACATTTTCCCATTCCACATCCAGTGACGCATATAGTGGATATATCAGTAAACATTAAAAAAAAGTAATAAGACCAATCTGTATGTATTCCAGATTAAATAAAATGTCATTTCATCTGGAGGGTAAATACCAGGTGCACTATGAGACCAACCTAATTTGCATATTAAATTCTACTATATGCCTTGAATACATAGGATCAGAGATATATATATATATAAAATGGTATTTTTCTCTTTAGTAACTATACATGTAGATATAGTATTGATTTTTTATATCTGATTCTTTAAATAATCTCACACCTTTCTTTTATTTTTTAAGATTTTATTTATTTATTTGACAGACAGAGATCACAAGTAGGAAGAGAGGCAGGCAGAGAGAGAGGAAGGGAAACAGACTCCCTGCTGAGCAGAGAGCCCGATGCGGGACTCGATCCCAGGACCCTGAGATCATGACCTGAGCCGAAGGCAGCGGCTTAACCCACTGAGCCACCCAGGCGCCCCAATCTCACACCTTTCATACTGTTTCATTGATTTTATTTTTATGTATTTATTTTCTTATTTATTTATTTATTTATTTATTTATTTCAGGATGGGGGAGCAAAAGGGGAGGGAGAGGAACAGAGTCTGTGCTGAGTTCAGAGCCAGAGGCAGGACTTGATTTCATGACCCTGAAGATCATGACCAAGCCAAAACTCAGTGGGACTGAACCAAATGAGCCACTCAACTTCTCATTTTTCTACTATTTTATTTACTTATTTTGTATTATGTTAGTCACCATACAGTACATCATTAGTTTTTGATGTAGTGTTCCATGATTCATTATTTGTATATAACACCCAGTGCTCCACGTAATATGTGCCCTCCTTAATACCCATCACTGGCGAACACATCCCCTCACCCCCGTCCCTCCAAAACCCTCGGTTTGTTTCCTGGAGTCCGTAGTCTCTCATGGTCCATTTCCCCCTTTGGTTTCCCCCCATTAATTTTTCCCTTCCTTCCTAATATTCTCTGTGCTATTCCTTATGTTCCACAAATAAATGAAACCCTATGATAATTGACTTTATCTGCTTGACTTATTTCATTCAGCATAATCTCCTCCAGTTCCATCCACGTTGATGCAAAAGTTGGGTATTTATCCTTTCTGATGGCTGAGTAACATTCCATTGTATATATGGACCATATCCTATCATAAAGTTAAAAATAGAGCTACCTATGACCCAGCAATTGCAGTACTGGGTATTTAAACCCCAAAGATACAGATGAAGTGAAAAGAAGGGCCACATGCACCCAGGTGTTCATAGTAGCAATGTCTACAATAGCCAAACTATGGGAAGAGGTGAGATGCCCTTCAGGATAAAGAAGATATGGTCAATATATACTATTTTAAACATAGTAGACAGTATACTATTTTTTACATTTCAAGTAAAGGCCTAATTTGAATTTACAGTCAATAATAGTAAGGCATATCGGAATTTTTAAAATGTTAAACAGGTAAATCTGTAGGCTAATAATCACTCAAATCACCTTTGAATAATAAATCATTTTTCAGCGTATACCTATTTTTGTTGCTTTGCTTAGAGGTTTTTGTTTTCTTGTTTTATAGAAGAAATCTTAAACCATATGAGATGTGACAGTCCCTGAGGCTTTACATATTAAAACTCAAGATGATTTTGTAGCATTTGCAGTAAAAACTGTGGGCTCTGTGCATAAGAACATAAAATTTTAAAACCTATTCTCACAACTGCAATGAAGGAATTTCTAGTATGCCATCATTGGTGACTCACAAGTTTTGTTTTATAACTCTAGAGTATCACTTATTCATTTGAAAAGCCTTGTCTCAGGAGACTTATCTGTCTGAAAACTAAATTGCTGTACAGAGAAAACGAATTTCCCTTTGACTGGCAGGTGTTTTAATGAATGTGTAGCTTTAAAATTTATATTTGTAGTCTTAAAGTGGCTGAATCTAAAAGCTGAGCACTAAAAATCTCTCTACAAAAATTACTGAAAAGAAGCCTGGCTGCATGTATACATTTCACTTAGGGCATATAAATTAAAAAATAAAAAAACTATTAAAGAAAATAAAGACTACTATGCACTATGATTTTCTTATTAAATAAGATTTATAGAGTGTCTGTAAATCCAGTTCATGCTAGAGAATATATAAGGTCCAAAGACCTTACCTAGTATTTGGCCATTTAGTGGAGAGAGATTTAGATATTTTAAGAGTTTAGATCTTTAAAAAAAAAATTAGCTAATTGCTGATTGTGGAAATCCATATTGAAAATGATAGCCTCTCTTTTGCTTACTTATATGTAACATGGGTAGAACAATGTTTATTTTGTAATGTTGAGTTAGAAAGTGTTCATAAAATGATTTAACATAGTACTTTGTCCCAGTGGATGCTCAATAGTTAGGTGTTAAACAAAGGAAATTTCTCACTGATTTATTTATTTCCCTTTTAGGTTAAAAAAGCAGCTGACAGTTTATCCTAAGAAATAAAAGAAAAACAGAAAAGATCCAGTGTTTTCTTTTTTATGCCCAAAGGGAAACACTTAAAAAAATTTTTGGTTCTCTCCCTTAAAATTGGAGAGATTTTCAGTCTGCTTCTTGAGCATATAATTCCTTTCCACAGCTGTTTGATCTTGGCTGTCACTGCTACTGAGGTTAATGTCATTAGGGCAGAAGCTAGAAGATTTAAAAAAAAAAAAAGGAGGCTTTCACTTTTATTTGAGGGATTACTGATTGATATAGAAGCCAAATTTCCTAACAAACAAACAAAATATTTCAGTGATTACAAACAAATAACATATTGCTAAATAAAAGGTTAATATGGTGAAAATATTTTAAAAACCCATAAAATTTGAAAGAGAATTTGGTAAACTTTCATATTCTATTCATGAAAAACTATCTTTGTTTAAAAGGCACTAGAAGTATTCTTTCTTAACATGATAGGCTATAACCACATATACTCACACACACACACGCACGCACACACACACGCACTCACAGACTCATGTACAATCACATTAAAGTCATTACCCTAGTAAGTGCTTGTTGACACCAGTATTATTTATTGTTGACTATAGAATTAAATAAATCTGAAAGTAGTATGCATGAAGAAAGGAGAAAGAGGGGAGAATAGATATTATTTAGGGGCACCTGGATAGCTGAGTTAGCTAAATGTCAGATTCATGATTTCTGCTCAGGCCATGATTTGAGGGTCCTAGAATGGAGATCTGCATGGGGCTCCACACTCAGTGAGGAGTCTGTTTGAGGTTTCTCTCTCTGCCTCTCCCCTGGCTCTTGCTCTCTGTCTTTTTCTCTCTCTAAAATAAATAAATAAATAAATCTTTAAGAAAAATAAATTATTATTATTTGAAATAAGGGACGCCTGGGTGGCTCAGTTGGTTAAGCGGCTGCCTTCGGCTCAGGTCATGATCCCAGCGTCCTGGGATCGAGTCCCACATCGGGCTCCTTGCTTGGTGGGGAGCCTGCTTCTCCCTCTGCCTCTGCCTGCCACTCTGTCTGCCTGTGCTTTCTCTCGCTTCTCTCTCTATGACAAATAAATAAGTAAAATCTTTAAAAAAAAAAAAATAAAATGATGTGTACTTTGAAACACCCAGGATAGATAGATAGATAGATAGATAGATGTGTATATATATATGGAAAAAGTTTAGTAAAGTAACTGGTTAACAATTAAGTATAAAAATTAATAACTTTAGTGTGTACTATTTAGAAAATAAAATAGAAGAAAAGATGATACTTTTAGTAAGTGGAAAAAAAACACATACCTAGAAAAACTTAAGAAAAAAGATCTGAACTCAAAAAAATAATTGTGTGAAATTCCACTAAAATCCAAGGGAAAAAAGCTATGAAAAATTGTTAAGATACATCAAAATATTATTTCCCTAAGAAAGAACTGATAAATTCAATTTAACTTCAAAACAAAATCCAAAATAACCATTTTATTAAATAGTAAAATGAGTCTAAAGTTCCCATAGAAAAATAATCATGTGGTATTGTTCTGAAAAAGAATATGGTGAGTTAGAAGTGGCCCTGCCAAATATTAAAACGTGCTGTCGCCAGTGTTCTAATGTAAAAATTGACAGAAAAAAGAAACATTATGGAAGGCCCCAAATATGCCAATATGCCTGAAATTTTGTATGTGGCATTTTAAAACAAAAAAGGAGAAGACAAAATATTTATTAAATGTAGTCACTATGGTTACCTATTTGTGAGAAATTGAATGTGATACTTTCTTCTTTTTTCTCACAAGTTTCAGATGGTTCAAAATTTTGATGGACAAAATGAAAATAAAATGTTAGTAAAACTCTGAATTCATGAATGAATTAAATAATATTGCAGAGCACCTGGGTGGCTCATTGGTTAAGTGTCTGCCTTCTAGTCAGGTCATGATCCTGGAGTACCAGGATGGAGCCCCTCATTGGGCTCCCAGTTCAGCAGGGAGTCTGCTTCTTCCCCATCCCCTCTCCCCCATCATGCTCTCTCTCTCTCAAATAAATAAAATCTTTAAAAATTACATACATACATACATAAATACATAAATTAAAATTTAAAAATTAGGGACGCCTGGGTGGCTCAGTTGGTTAAGCAGCTGCCTTTGGCTCGGGTCATGATCCCAGCGTCCTGGGATCGAGTCCCACATCGGGCTCCTTGCTCAGCAGGGAGCCTGCTTCTCCCTCTGCCTCTGCCTGCCATTCTTTCTGCCTGTGCTCTCTCTCTTCCCCTCTCTCTCTCTCTCTGATAAATAAATAAAATCTTTAAAAAAAATTTAAAAATTAATATTGGGAAAGGAAAGGGCTTATTCATAAATATAATAGGTAAATAAACTATGAAAGAAAAAAAAAACATCTGGATGGGAAACATCTTCAATTAGATTTATTTTGATCCACTCTGACAATTTCTTTCTTTTAATTGGTGCCTTTAGACCAATGACATTTCAAGTGATTATTTATACATTTTGATTAATATCTACCATATTCATTACTATTTTCTATTTGCTTTCTTATTCCTTGTTCCATTTTTGTCTTCCACTTTTTTTTTTGTCTTTTGTAGTTTTTAATTGAGTATTTTACAGGATTCCATTTTTCTCTCTTAGTATATAAGCTCATCTGAGATATATATATATATCTGTATATAATGTAATCCATTGTTGGTACTCTATTTTGAACAAATTGTTATGTTATATCAATTAAGATTAAGGAAAGTAAAAAGTTTTGTTTATTTTATCTTTTCTTATTCCTCCATGATGTTTTTCTTTTCTTTATGTAGATGTAAACTTTTCATCTGTATCACTTTTCCTTTTTAAAAACATCTTACAATATAAATCTACCTGTGGCAACAAATTCTTCAATTTTTGTTTGAGAAAGTCTTTATTTCTCCTTTATTTTTGAAGGACAATCCCACAGCATGAAGAATTCTAAGTTGATGTTTTTTTTCTTTCAGTTGTAAATATTTCATTTCACTCTCTTCTTGCTTACATGGTTTCAGAAGTAAAGTTAGGTGTAGTTCTTGTTTTTGTTCCTGTATGGTATGTGGTGTTTTTTTTCCCACAGATTTCTTTTAAGATTTTGTCTTTAGCTTTGATTTTTTTATAATTTGAAAATGATAAGCCTAGGGGTAGTTTGTAATTTTGTTTTGTTTTGTTTTGTTTTGTCATTTGTCCTGTTCTGGTGTTCTCTAATCTTCTTGGATCTGTGGGTTTTCTCTCTGACATTAATTTGGGGAAAGTCTCAGTCATTGTTGTTTCCTATATATCTTTTATTCCTTTCTCTTTTTCTTCGCCTTCTGTTATTTCCATTATACCTGTTATACCTCTTAAAGTTGTTCTACAATCCCTGGATATTCTGTTCAGTTTTTTCAGTCATTGTTCTGTTTGCCTTTTTGTTTTAGAAGATGATATTAATATATCCTCAAGCTCAGAGATTCTTTTCTGAAGTGTGCCCGGTCTACTAATAAGCCCATCAAAGGCGTTCTTCATTTCTGTTATTTTTTTTTTATCACTAGGGCTTCTTTTTTATTCTTTCATAGAATTTCCACCTCTTTGTTTGCATCGTCCATATGCTATTGTACACTATATACTTCAACCTTAGCATATGAATCCTTAGCATATGAATCATATTTGCTTTAAATTCCCTGCCTGATTAACTCTTACATCTCTGCCATGGCTGGTTCTGATGTTCACTCTCTCTTCAAATTGTGTTTTTTTTTTGTCTTTTGCTATGTCTTGTAATTTTTTTTTCCTGGTAGAAGGATATAATGTTTTGGGTAAAGGAATTATTGTAAATAGGCTGTTTATAATGTGATGATGAGGTATGGCAAGGAGAGGAGGTGTTCAATAGTCTTATGATTAGGTCTGGTCTTAATTGAGTTTCTGCCTCTGGAGTGTGACTCCTCTTTGGTAGGATAAGATGGTTAGAGTAGGCTGGAGTTGGGTATTTCCCTTCTCCCAGGTTAGTTGGGCTCTGGTAATACCCTAGCCCTGGAGCTTTTAACTCTCAGACTTCACTAAGGCTCCAGCAATTTGACAATTATTTTTAAGATTTCCTATCTAGGCACTGATTTCTAAGAGGTTTGCACTTCTGAGTGCCTGCCCTGGTAAGCCTCAATTCCCTATATTCACCTGTTTGTCTCTGTTTTGGGGACTTCAGTTTGCCCTATGTCCTTTCTTCCTGTGGGATAAGAAGAGTTGTTGATTTTTTTAGTCTGTTCATCTTGGTACTTGTTGTTAGGATAGAGTGGTAACTTCCAAACTCCTTGCATTCAGAACTGGAAACCAGAAGTCTTAAATCAGATTTAAGTAAAGTAAACTTAGAAAATGTTTAGACTATATGTAATTAACAAAGCTTTAATAAACACAATATAAAAATTGTTTTACAGTTGCTTAAGTACCTGCCTTCGGTTCAGATCATGATTCCAGAATCCTGGGATCGAGCCCCACATCAGGCTCTCTGTTCAGCAGGGGGTGTGCTTCTTCCTCTCCCTCTGCCCCTATTCATGCTCTCCTCTCTCTCTCTTTCTCTCTCTGTCTAGCTCTTTCTCTCAAATAAATAAATAAAATCTTTAAAAATAAATAAATAAAAGAAAATTGAAAAAAACACCTCCGTATATGAAGTTATTAATTTTTTAAGTAATCGAGAGAAAGTAAGCTAAAGTATGAATAATATATATTTCATAAGTAAATGTCAAAATATTATCCAATGCTTCTGAAGATGTGTGAAAACTATCATAAGCTACTCTACAGATATTCAAGATTCTATTTGTAGGAATTATCCTTCCCCTTCCAAAAATACATTACTAGTAATATACAAACAAAGATGTTCATTTCAACATTGTTTTTAATAGGAAGAATTAGAAATAATGTGAAAGTATATCTTTTGTGGAATGGTGTATTAAATTGGGATACAATGAACTAATATCAACCATTGGAAGTAAATGAAAATATGGCTTTTTTATATAATTAAGTTGGATAAAATCAAATTATAAGGCAATGTATATATATATATGTGTATATATATATGTATATATATATGTGTATATATATATGTATATATATATATATGTGTATATATATATATGTACATATATATATATATATATATACAAACTGCATACAAATGTTACAAAACATACAGTTAAAATCTTCACAGTGGTTCTCTCCGGAAGATGATTATACTTCTACTTCTGTGTTGTTTGCTTTTTATCATGAGCATATCTCTTTTTCCTAAATAAAATAGTATGTTATAATAAAAGGCCTTCCATAGAGCATAGTAACGGGTGACTAAAGAAGTACACATGTTTCATTCTTATTGTGCGTTCTAGAAGATTAAGTGGTTTTTGTAGAGAGGATAATCCCATTTTGTTTTTCTTACTAGGGAAAGGTGAGCATGGGAAACCTTACCCCCTCACTGAAGAGGACCATGATGACTCAGCTTACAGGGAAAATGGTTTCAATATTTTTGTCAGCAACAATATTGCTCTAGAGCGGTCCCTGCCAGATATTCGCCACGCTAAGTGAGTATCAGCAAGCCCCATATGCAGTATGGCTTTCTTTTGTTTTTTGTTTTTTAATTATATTTCATGTGTATCACAGTGAGATACATAACTGTAAATTTTGCCATAATAATTTTACAAAATTACATTTGTATTACATAATCTTCAATATTTAAATTTAAATTGAAGTTATTTTTTAAAGCTAGAAGAGAGTAAGTACCCACTTTCTAAAAATTCACATTTTCATTGAGTTGCCTGTATTATCTCCATTTAAAATACAGTGTTTTAAGATATTATCCATATTTTTACCTTTTATCAAGTAGGTGGTAAAGCAAACATTTTTTATGTGATCAGCATTGTCAGAACTGTCCACATTTGTGCCACTTCATTTTCACTCCAGCCATATTCAGTACCATTGTTGCTACGTCTTGCATAAAAATGCCTACAATAAATGCATCTGTAATCCAAAGGTTATGGCTGGCTGCTCAATTTCAGGTCACTTTATGAACTGTTTGTAGCTTATCAATTAACAGTGAGTTCAGTTTTTACTAACCCATAACTAAACATTATGGTGCAAAAGGAAGTAAGAATGATATCATATATAGTTTCCTGAAATCCCACACCTACCTACTCCTATCATTGCTTACTGTCCTTTTTTTCTAGTCTGTTTGGTTTTCTTGTTACCATATACAATGCCAAAAGCATGCCAAGAACAAACGATGTGATCACAATTTGGAGTTTGTGAAATTGCCTTACATATTTGATAAAGCTATCCAACTATATTAATATGTTTACCCCTGCCTTCACCTCAGTCTCCCTTTGGAAGCACTGGTGTGAGAGAAAGAAAATCAGAGAAAATAAAACAAGGGCAGGGCTTCTGGGTGCCTCAACTGGTTGAAGTTCTGACTCTGGATTTCAATTCAGGTCATAATCTTGGGGTCCTGGGATCTAGCCCCCGTGTTGTGCTCTGTACTCAGCAGGGCGTCTACTTGAGATTCTCTCTCTCCCTCTCCCTCTGCTCGTCCCCCCCTGCTCTCTCTCTCTAATAAATAAATAAATCTTTTTTTAAAAAGGGCAACAATGAAAATAGAGGTAGGACTCTAAATCAAACCAGTAATGTACAATAAAACTCTTAATTTTGTGCAAAAATAATTAACCCTTTCCCAAAAAAATCAGTAAAGTATGGTTTGGGGGATCAGTTTTTAGTTGCCATATTGTGTTTTTATAAATTTACTTTAAAATATAAAAGAATTACTGGTTTCTTTCTCATGGTTTATATGAATTTGCTTTTCCCAATATAGTTAAGCAGAGGATTAATGTGAAGAACAAATCAATTTTTCCCTAAACTGAATGCTTTATATATTGGTCTAGGCCTTCTAGCTAGCCAAATTATTCCCAGGTTACCTGAAATTATCTACAGTAATTCCCACTGACCGAGAACATTTCTAGTTATGAGAAATTTTAATACCTAATTGCACACCATCAAAGATGCATTAAATTGCATTGTTGGCATAATAAATGTGCTCAGAGAATAATTTCCATCCACCTCCTCCCCCACCCCCACACTTCCAATCTTTTAATGTGTATTCAAGTGGAAAGAATTGCGGATGGAAACAGTGCAGAAAATCACTGAAGTCAAAAGAAGGCTGATATTCCCATTCTTCTCAGAGTGTATTTTTAGCATAACTACCACCTTTTGAGAAAAGATAGCCTTAGGCAAAAATGGAAAAGAAAATGGAAAAATGGAGAGGAAAATATTTTGAAACTTTTATTAGAGTTATTGAGTTTACAGTATCAGAGGGCATTATTCAAAATCTTAGGGGAGATAAAAATATGGTCACCAACCATATTTTACTTATTTACTGAGGCTGGATACCTAGTGGGACACTCACCTAGTAAAATGACACCAAAATAGAAAAAAAAAAAAAACTTTAAGATTTTATATATTTATTTGAGAAAGAGCGCAAGCTAGGGGAGGAGCAGAAGGAGAGGGAGAAGCAAACTCCCAGCTAAGCAGGGAGCCCAACGCAGAGTTCTATCCCAGGACCCCAGGATCATGACCTGAGCCATAGGCAGATGCCTAACAGAGCAAGCCACCCTTAGAACGTTAGAGATGGATGACTGCAAAGAATTAAGTTAGGACTACTAGGAGTGAGAGTTTACCCTGGTTAGTCTAGTATCTGACCCTCAGAGATGCAGGAAGAAAGATCCAAGGCAGGCCTCATTTTGTCAAGGTTCCACCTGTAGGAAATGGAGAGCCTAAAACAAAGAAATCTTCCAGGGATCTCGCTGTTTAAAGTCTAATGCAATTGACCTCATTTGTACTTCTCAAAATGCAGGCACAGGTAATCACAAAAGCATGTAGCTCTGTGTAAATGGTTCTTGAAATTATGAAAGCAAATGGACAAAACCTCCAGCCAGTAATATGCATTTAACTAGGCTGCAGGTAATTGACCAGAGCTTGTTTATATTGGCAGAATCTGTGGAAGAGAATACAAAATTTGTGTGACTTTTGCAATCAAACTAACAGTTCTAAGAAACTTTGCATCTGCAGTCAGCCAATTCAAATTACAGGCTCAAAGTGCCAGAAAAGAAGAATTTATTTTTCTTTGCTCTGGGATTTTGTAGTGGAAAATATTAGGGAATCATATCTTACAATTTTGCTTAACTCAGTCTTTGTTCCAAAACACAGATTTGTAGTACTTACTCCACTGTTCTATAGATCACTCTCTCTGTATACACAAGTGCTCTCTCTACTCATTCATATTCTTCATTCAATAAATTAAAAATAAATAAATCATGGTTCTAGCCATTTAACATGCTTAGTGTACGTACATTCTAGCTCACTGTGAAGAGTTTTTAAAACATGAGTTATTTCAGAAATCCCAATCCAGAACACATTCTTCTTTTACTTCTCCTGATCCTTTCTTGTCCACTAGCATAAAAATGAACTGCTTTCCTTTGGCTGTATTACTTGATTGAGTCAGTGATAGATTCTCATTAAGTGGGGAGCCATATATACAGGAAAGTTGCCAGGAATGGCCAGCAATCCCTGTATGGATGCATAAAAGATTACTCCTGAAAGAGAGGAGAAGGCAAAGGGGTCAACACTCAGAGAGGAAGACCCTTTGCTCTTCTTTGCTCCTGCTTTTATTGGTCCTTCATGATAATCACAAATCCTTATCACTGTTTCTCAAGCACTGATGTGTGCCAAAGGGTCTTGCTGAAACTGAGCGGCTTTGTTTACCAGAAAGATAAACTATGCTAATCTGTGTGCTCTAGGAGTTCTGCTGAACCTTGACAGTGGTGGGGTGGGGGATGGGGCCAATGCATACATCTTAGATCACAGGGTGGCTGTTTGGACTCAGAAAGCTTCAAGAAGGCAACTCCCTGCAGCATTCCAACAGCAGTGTGCTTTCTCACAGGCTGGGCATTCCAAAGGCCCATGCCCTTCTCTGAAACCTTCTTTGGTCCACAGCAGCCTCCGTTTTTACATAGTAGCAAGCCAGGTATTATGGCTGAGTTCATGCTCTACATTAACCCCAACAGAAAGTCAGTTGGCATGTATCTAATGATCCTTATTCATATCCTAATAATAAATTCTAAGGTTCTCATTTATGTTTTTAAATTTCTTAGATTTGTTTTACATTACAAATGTTCTTACATGTGTTCTTACACTACGTTTTTAAATTTCTTACATAATTTTAGCATCTCCCTATCTTGTGAATTACATTTTAGTGGGGTTTTTTGTTTTTTTTGTTTGTTGTTTGTTTGTTTCCCATCTATGCTTTGGTATTGTCAAATTCTCTACCCCTTCTTCCAGATCCACATCCCTTCCCTTTTGGTTGACTTTTGTACTTTTTGAGGACCTATCTGTGCATTTTAAATACTCCCTTCTTGAGTTGCTGCTTAATTATGTCTATAGTCATAGTACTGGGGCTCAACCTGAGGTATGTCCTTAAAACACATTATTTTTGATAATGCAATGCTGAGATAAGAATTTTGCAGTGAGTTTCTGCATGAACAAATATTCAGTCAGTAGCTATCTTTTGGCCTGGCTTCATTTTACTACATTTCAACTTCCCCTCACCTGTATATTGATTGTGCATTTTCTTTGTATTCTGTCACTCCTCTGGGATTCCACATCTTTGTATGCTGTAGAACACTTATTTTGACTTTCAGTTGAAGATGGGAAATATGAAGCTTATATTTAGAATACAAAATACATATAAAATGGGGAAGTAGAAAACCATGGAAGGATGAATGGCTTGCACAGAAAAGAGACTGATAAGCTTATGTATAGATATATTGTTAGCAAGATAAGACTGGAGAGTATTTGAGCAAGAATTACTCCCTAGACATAAATAAACTTATAACTAGTTATCAGAAATACTCCCCCAAATGTGGTATATTGAATGTGTGCAAGACGAAATTACATCTAGAAAGAGAAGAAATTCATGAGACTAGGATGCATAAGTACATGTGTAATAGGAGAGTTGAGGTAGGCTTTGCAGAGGATTCAGATAAATGCATCCTGACTTAGGGTTCATTTTTTGCTGCTAGAAAAGAAGACATGTTTATACAGATACAAAGTCATGTACATACGTACTCCTCAAAAGGCATGGATAAGGTGGCTGAGTAGCTGGGATATTTTTGTATTAAGAAAGTACTACTCTGAATCATGGCTTTTCCTTTTAATTTAACTTTTCCTTTATATTTCACTTATATCCCCTAGATAGCTGCATGACTTTGACAATAAATAAGATATTGAACATTGAGAAAAAAATTCTGTGATATCTCAACTCTTAGGAAAATCTACAAGAATTTTTACAACCTCTTGATTATATGAGCCCTTTCAGTAGTGATGCAGGTATATCACAACCCTGCTCTCTGTACAATTTCGTAACCAAATGAAAGATTGTCCTAGAAATGGTTGGGAATTAAAATATTATTTTTATTATTGGTAGGATTCTATCACTGGCCACGATGTAGTTATGAGCTGAGTGTGAACTCTAGAATGAGGCACATTCAGCCTTCAAGTCATAGGCATGGCTGAACATGCAAGGACAGTTGTAAAACATTAGGCATGGAGGGCAGAGTTAGACATCTGATCTCTGCAGGTAAGCAAGTTTCAAAGCGGAAAAATGAAGGAGGGGCTAAGCCAAGCATGATAAGCTCAGTAACACAAATTTATCAGATGTGTGTCTTCCTTTCTCCTGAAAAGCAGTAGTAATCTAATGGCTGTCCCTCTACATGAGAACATCTATCAAGAGGAGAGGAGTCTCCTCCCTAGATAAATAGTGCCTAATATCATCTTTGTATATGACGAGAAAACACAATTTCTCAACATTACAAACTTTTGAGTAACTTTTAAAATTTTTTTTTTATTTTTAGTGCCATATAGTCTAAGCATTCCTGCCTTCTGGAAATTATGTTGAATAATAATTCTAAAAAGGTTTACTTTCATGACTTGCACTGTGGTGCTGAACAAGTCAATGTGTCATTTTTAATTTCTATTTACCCACTTTGTCAAATGTAGATGCTAACTTTCCTTATGTATCTCACCACGTATTAAGATGATTAAAATTAAAACCAGGTTTATCAAATCAGTTGCAGCATCCCATATTCAGTTATTTCTTTTCTTTCTGATGATAAGCCTCCTGCTTTGCTTCCTTCTTCTCTAGTTATATCATGAAGATAAAAAAATACATGGAGATCAAGTGAACTATAATTCTAAAATTTAAATCATAAAAACAATTGAATTTTGTAAGTCAGTTGTGAGTTTATTTGAGGAAAAATACTTATATGTGTCTAATTTTTTAAACTATGATTTAATGAATGTGCTTAGAATATTTTAACTTTATATGAATTAGAAAAATGTTATTTAACTGTTTTGACTCTAGTCTCTTGAATGCTAGAAATCATTCACAGAAATGTTTGAGTTTAATCATCCAAAAGTGTTCAAGGATAATTTTTTTTGTATTTCTCAATTTCAAAAGTTACATAAAAATGTGGGAGGCACTGGCATTCTTTCATGTTTTTATTATGATTCTTGTGAAGTTGATGAAGTGTCTTCTTTCAACAAATTTACAAATGAATTCTGAAATAAATTAAGCTAAAATGACTATTCATCCACTCTAATCAGGTATGAATACTTCACAGAGGGAGATGGGAGCTGTATCATTTGAATCAAATGTAATTCCAGCCTAGGGTATGTCTAAATATGGCTGAAAAAAGGAAAAAGGAAAAGAAAACAAAAAGCCTAAGTCACAAGCATCAAATTGGGGGAGGAATGATCAGGAATAGGAGATAGAAAATAATCTTTCACAACTATAATTCAAATGAGTATCTTTCAGTATTTTTTTGTGAGCCAGTTTTTGCAAACTAGTGTAAACTTCAGTATATTTGTGTATTTCTAGGGATCATTGTTTTAAAAACCATGATAAAATAATAAAAACAAAAATTTACACACACATCTCATTTATTGACTAAAGCCTGAAAGATATGGAAGAGTTTTCATCACACTAATAAAAACATGAGTTCCATTGAAATGAAAATCCTCCTAAAATAGGTAACAGTTCAAGAGCTGTCAGACATTTAGCTTTTGAAGTAAATGACATCATGAAGCAGATTCTTTGAAAGTTAAAATGAGGATGAGCACAAGGGCACTGGGGTCTAAAAGACTGGTAATTTGAAAGTTATACAGTGCACCTACAAAATAAAAAATAAAACCAAAAGAACCTTCTAAAAAATTACAGCTGCTTAGAAATCATATCTAATGAATTTTGAAGTATATTTTTGTAACCTTATAACATGATAAGCATCAAATACATAAAACTGAAAGCTGAAGTCTGAAAAAAGGATTCATAACTTTAATTCCTTAATGAGAAGAAAATGGGAATTTGAAATAGTGATACATATTATTCTGTAATACTAATGCAACAAAGCAATCCTAAATTTGTTCCTTCTTCGTTTTACTCCTACTCACATTTTATTGAAATGAGGGAAGTGATTAATATTTTAGCCTATTTATTAAAAAAGTGAGAAAGTCTGACATTTTTAAAAAGATTTATTTATTTATTTGAGAGAGAGAGAGAGAGCAAGCACATAAGTTGGGGAAGGGGCAGAGGGAGAGAATACCCAAGCATTCTCTCACTGAGCCTATAGCCTGACATGGGGTCATGACCCCATGAGATCAAGACCTGATCTGAAACCATGAGATCAAGACCTGATCTGAAACCAAGAGTTAGACGCTTTAACAGATTGAGCCACCCAAATGCCCTGAAAATATGCCAGTTTTAAAAACTAATATATTTATTGGTGGAAAACTGGGTGCATTTCCCCATAAGATCATGGGGTAAAAGGAATGTCAACTTTCATGACTCTATTCAAAACTGTACTTTATATTCTAGCTCAGGCAATTAGGCAACAAAAATAAGTAAAAGACATCTAAATTGGAAAGAAAGAATATGGTCTCTATTGACAGATGACACAATATTCTCTATGGAAAATCCTGAGAAATGCACACACATATACACACACACAAACAACCCTCCCCCCTCCAAAAAAGCACAAACAAAACAAAACAAAATAAAAACCTTATTAGAGCTAATAATCAAGTTCAGTATGGTGGCAAGGTACAAGAGAATTATACAGAAATCACTTTACTTTTATACACTTGCAGTAAATAATTTGAAAATGAAGTAAAGAAAACAATTCCATTCACCATTAAATCCGAATGAATAAAGTGCTTAGGAATAAATTGAACAAAAGTGACAACAAACTTCATACTTTGAAAACTACAAACATTTTTGTAACAAATTCCAGAAATGGAAAAAACAACTCGTGTTTATAGATCAGATTTAACATTAAGATGGCAAAACACTCCATACTGATTAAAAAAATAAATCCCTATCAGGATCCCAGCTGACTTCCTTGAAGAAACTGATGAGTTGATTCAAATATGAATTGCAAGGGACCAGAATAGCCAAAACAATCCTGAAGAACAGCAATCAGATAAGATGACACTTCCTGATTTCAAATTATTTTAAAGCAACAGTAATCAAGATAGTGTGGTATTGGTATATGAATAAATATTTGAATCAATAGGATATAATTGAGAGTCCAGAAATAATTCCAGGCATTCATGATTAATTGATTTTTTGACAAGATTGTCAAGACCTATCAATGTGGAAAAATTATATTTTTAAATAATTGGTACTCAGAAAACTAGAGAACCACGTGTAAAAGAATGATGTTAAACCCCTACCTCAGATAACATAAAAATCAGCACAAAGTGTATCCAAGTCCTCAGTATAAGGGCTAAAAGAAGAAAATTTTTAAATAAATCTTTATGATATTTGATTTGACAAAGATTTCTTAGGTATAATATCAAAATATAAACAACATGAGGATAAAAAGATAAATTTCGCTTCAGCAAAATGAAAAATTCTTCTGCTTCAAAGTATACCATCAGGAAGGCAAAATGACAAACCACACAATTAGAGAAAATATTTGCCAATTATATACCTGATATAGGACTTGTATCTAAAATACATAAAGAGTTCTTATAATTCAATAGTAAAAAGACAAATAATCCACTTAAAATATGAGCAGATCATCTGAATACTCAAATTCATGAAAGGATGCTCAACATTTAGTCATTAGAAATAAAAGTCAAAACCAAAATGAGATGCTACTTCACATCTGGTATGATGACTAGAGCCTAAAATTTAAATAATAAATGTCATCAAGGATGTAGAGAAATTGGAATACTTATGCACTGTTGGTGGGAATGCAGAATGGCATCAATGCTTTGGAAAGTAGTTTGGCAGTTTCTCAAACAATTAAATACAGAATTACATATGACCCAGAAATTCCTTGTCTGTGTACACACTCAAGAATTGAAAGCTTATATTGCCACAAAAATTGTATATGAATGTTTATAGCAACCTTATTCATGGAAAAAAAATGTTCACTGATGGATGAATGTGTAAACAAACTGTGGTATATCCATACAATGAAAGATTATTCAGTCATAAAAAGGAATAAAATAATTATAAATGCTACATCTTGGATTAACTTTGAAGACATTATGCTAAATGAAAACAAGACCCCAAATTTCACGTACTATATACGATTCTCTTCATGTGAATGTACAGAATAGGAATATCTGTAGAAACCAAAATAAATGGTAGTTACTTTAAGGCTATGAGGAGATAAGAGAAAGAGTCTGAGATTTCTTTCTGAACTGATAATTATATTCTAAAATTGTTTATTCTGATGGTTGTACAGGCTGTGAAGACACTAAAAACTATTGAATTATGCACCCTAAATGATACAATAAATTCTCTGTATGGTATGTAAATTATATCTCATAAACCTATTTAAAAGAATAAAACATTCTCCATTCTCTCCAAGTCAAATAATTCTATTTCACTTCTTTATTATTACCAAATGAAGTGATGAATTCCTCTGGTAGACCTTATTATCTGAGTCAATGTAATATGTACTAATCTCTAGGGTTTTGTAACTAGTGTGTAGTGGTAAGTGCCTGTTGGTTTTGAAATGTTTGGTTTTTTCCCTGCAGAAGTGGATAATTTAGCTATTAATATTTTTTATATTTTATAATTCTGGAATAAATTTAATCATATATGATAAAAGCTTTGGTACCTCCACATTTGTAAAATGACTTCTTTACCTATTTTTCCCTCTATTAACCCCAACTTCTACATAGATACTGATTTCCTCATTTCCTGTTCAATTCTTCAGCAGTTCTAATTTGACTAAAGACACTACAGTGCCATCAATTTTCTTCTTGCTAAAGTCACTAATTATTTCCACATTGACAAAATCCAATATATTTAAAAATCTTTGTCTTAAGAAACTTTCCAGCAGCACTTGACCTTGTCCCTTCTCTCATTTTTAAGCCCTTGTCTCTTGTTTCAAGGAATGGAAATACACTTGCTTTTTATCCCCAGGCTTTTCCAGTCCCTTATGAACAGTTCCTCTTTATCTGATGGCGAGATATTAAAGCTCACTGATGCTCAGTACTGACCCCCAGTTTCTGCATTTTATTTACTCTCTCCTTGCTGATCTCATCTACCAAGGCTTATTAATTCCGTACCCCAAATGTAGTGCCAAACGGGTCTCAAATGCATGCACTTCACTTAATCACAACTATATCCATTATCGTTTCTTTTCTTTTTTTCTTCTTCTTTTTTTTTTTAAATTTGACAGAGAGAGAGATCACAAAGAGGTAGAGAGGCAGAGAGAGAGGGGGAAGCAGGCTCCCCACTGAGCAGAAAGCCTGATGTGGTGCTTGATTCCAGGACCCCGAGACCTCCACGGGAGCCTAAGGCAGAGGCTTAACCCACTGAGCCACCCAGGCGCCCCCGCCCCCTGCCCCCTGTTATCATTTCTTTCTTTCTTTTTTTTTTTTTAAAGATTTTATTTATTTATTTGACAGACAGAGATCACAAGTAGGCAGAGAGGCAGGTAGAGGGAGAGGGAGAAACTGGATTCCCGCTGAGCGGAGAACCTGTTGTGGGGCTCGATCCCACGACCCTAAGACCATGACCTGAGCTGAAGGCAGAGGCTTTAACCCACTGAGACACCCAGGCACCCCCGCTATCATTTCTTAATTAGAATCCTAGAATAACTTCATCATTGGACCTCATACACTCCCTCTTGCCCTGTGCAATACATTCCTCAGCGTGAGCCTAGTGAGCTCTAAGAATTAAGGCAGATCATCATATCCCCCATCTAAAATACTTCAAAGACTTCTGTTGCATGAAAAATAATTGATGAGAACACGATGCCTGCCTCCATATTCTGATCCTGCCTATCTCTTGCCTTCTCTTTTGCTCTTCCCTCTGTGTTCACTGTGTTTCTGCCACAACGCCACAATGAACACACAGCGGCAGAAACACAAAAAACTCTTTTGTTCCTCAGTACAGATGTAATGTATCACATTACATTAAAGTGATAATCCTATTACCACATGAAATATTAACTTACAAAATAGTTCCTATGTTATAGGTGACCAAAAACATGCATGCACACATACGTATGTGGTAACTATCTCCCACCCCCACCAAAAAACACACTTACATATACTTGGCATTCCAAACTAATTTTTCAGGCCTGTCAAAAGCAAAATAAATTGTCAGTTATCACTGCTTTATCAAACCCAACTGACATGGCAAGATTAGAAGAGAAAAACAGTGACTAAGAGCAGCCATTGAAAATTGGATAGGCTGACATTAAAACAATTACTATGTAAATTGGTGCCTGGAAATGACTTACATAGATATGCTCTATAGTATGCTTGTCACTAGCCAGATGCCAACTTGACATTTTATTCTGCGGCTTTTGAGAATGGGACTGAAAGAACTTTAGCTGAACCAAAATGGTTTCACAAGAAAATCACATGACAAAAAAGCTAAAGGAATATAAAGAAACTTCCTCTTCTTTTTGAGCATGAGTGGTTCCCTTGAGAAGTTAAAAAATATATATATATATAAATATGGTTGACTAACTATAGCATATTTAGGTATTCTGATAATCTTGCTTAGGAATCCTTTTAAAACAAACCTTCTGGAATTAAACTATTGAAACAGTCATCTATCAGTAAAGCAATTTTATAAATGGCTTTTGATAGACTGAGGCAATAAATCACTTACTTATTAGGGTTCTGGTCATCGTGCACTTATAAATGTTATCAAAACATGGTATAAAATATATTTTTATTTGATATATATATTATATATATTTATATATATAAAATCCCTGTATTAATGAAGTCAAACAGATTGTAGTATTTTGAATTGGTTCCCCTTCCACATACATCCTAATGAACTGTCTGGATCTGAATTGGTACCATTTCAGGAAATTACCATGATTATTAAACAATGGCACAAAGTCATGGAGAATGTGGGCCCCAAAGGAAGCTCAAAATATAACTCTGTCAGCTTTTTGAAGTCATTACTGTGCAATAACATTTTAATACATCTAACATTAAATGAAAAAATGTTCCAAGTTTCCTTTCACATGGGGTATATATATTCTCATTTTAATCTGAAATATGTTAATATAATTAAAGAATCTTTAAAAGCGTTCAACCAGGGGTGCCTGGATGGCTCAGTGGGTTAAAGCCTCTGCCTTCGGCTCAGGTCATGATCCCAGGGTTCTGGGATCGAGCCCCACATCAGGCTCTCTGCTCAGTGGGGAGCCTGCTTCCTCCTCTCTCTCTCTGCCTGCCTTTCTGCCTACTTGTGATCTCTGACTGTCAAATAAATAAATAAAATATTAAAAAAAAATTAAAAAAAAAAGCATTCAACCATTCCATTCTTAAGCTTATTTCATCTTAAATAAGCGAGTAATATGTTACTTGAGTAATATTAATGCCTCTGTTACTCGAACAAATCTATCAACAAATATTAAGAATATATACAAGTGAAATTATATGTTTCTTTCTTTTCTGATATTACTCTAAATGGAAGAAGACATAAATTCATGAGTGAAATTATATGTTTCTTTCTTTTCTGATATTGGAAGGAGACATAAATTCACTTAATTTTGAGTCCTCTCAACATAGTACTTTTAAATACTAAGATTAAATTTCACCTTTTGAAAGAGTGGCTTTAAATGAATATACATATTGGAGTTTTAACAGTTCTCTCTCAGTAATTGATTGAAGAGGATTAAAAATTTAATAGGGTATAGGAGATTTAAATAAAATTATCAATAAATTGGCTTAATTTTTATTTATTTACATTTATTGAACACTACAGTCAATAATTATATAATAAACTTTTTCTTAAAATTTCACATGAAATATTTACCCCAATACACCATATGTTAGGATATAAAAAAACTCTCAATAAATTTTAATGGATTGAGTTAATACTGAATATATCATATGATCAAACATGAATTAAATTAGAAATCAACAAAAATAATATAGGTAGAAAAGATGCAAATATTTAAATACTAAATAATATTTTTACTAAACTAGAAATATTATTAAAAATTTCAAATTCAGTTATATAGAAAATATATCCCAAGACTTGTTTAAGTGTTATACATGTAAAAAAGTCTTTATGGGAAAATTTATAGCTTTAAATGTTTAAAATAAGTATGAAAAAAATTTCATATTAAGTATTTAGGTAAAATAAGTATAAAAAGGAAATAAGTAAATGACTGTCAAAAAGAGAAAAAAAATGAATTCAAAATTTAGTACTTTGAATGGATCAATAAAATTTCTAAATCCTCAGCATTTCTAAAGAAAAACAACAAAGAGAAACCACCAATTGCCATTATCAATTATAAAAGATTGGAAATCATTAAATTTCCATTAAATATTTAAATATTAAAGAAGGGACATTATAAGTATAATCACGCCACACATTTGATATTTAGACAAAATGTAAAATTTTCTCAAAAATCCAACTGACACTGTCACAAAATGAAGCAGAAAATCCGGATATCCCTAGAGCTGTAAAATATTTTACATTTGTAATTAAAGCCTGCTGACAGTATTCTGGTTTCTGGGTAAGTGGTAATAAGCAGATGTGATTTTCATCCCGTTAAACTTGTCTCTAAAACCTAGACAGACGTATGGCTCCACTGACTGACAATATTAAAGAAAATAGCAAGAGGTGGAGGAAAGGACATGAGAATTCAAAATAGCACTAAAACAATACTACTTCTGTGTTCCTGAAAACATGTGTGATTGGTAAAAGCAAAAATACATTTTCTAATGCAGTTTACAATACACATAGATATGAAGACAACTGCAGCATAGAAGAGAAAGTATAATGGGCCCTACATAATAAGAAGTAATACATAATAATAATAATAATATTTCTGTATTAGGTGTTTAAAGTGGTAGGGTATTAGAAGTATTATAAATACACTGAAAAATATGTCTTTTGTAATCCCTAAAGTAAATACGAAAATATTATGCAAAGATATCATCAAAATCACAGTGGATACATTGAAATGGAATACTAAAAAATGCATAAACAACCCAGAGAATGCAGAAAAGGTGAAATATTAAGGGGAAAAAAATAACCAAATAAACAGAAAACGCCTAGCAATAGGAGAGTACATATCTTCTGAACTATGCATAAAACATTCATCATAATAGACTGTATCCTGGGTCATAAAACACAGATACCACAAATTTTAAATACTGAAATCTTAAAAAATACAGTCTTTGACCATAATGTAATTTAATTAAAAATTAATAACAGAAAGATAGGCATGCACCACAATTTGTAAATCAAAAACATGTTTTTAAGTAATCAGTGTGTACAAAGGAAGTTTCAAGGGAAATTTGAAAATATTGTGAAACAAACACAAATAAAAATAAATGTTAAATTTTTTGAATATCTAAAACAATTCTTAGAATAAAAATCATTCTACTCCTCTATAATTCAGTGCTTGTAAAGAGGAAAAAAAAGAGTCCTCAAATCAATAATTCATGATTTTACCTTAAGAAACCAGAACAAGAGGAGCAAAACAAATTAAAGGGAAAATTTCTTTCTGTAATTGTGGAATTATCTCTATTTCCTTGATGTTTTATTAACTCTGCTTCATATATTTGGATGGTCTTTTATTAGGTACATATATTTCGTGTTGTTATGTCCTCTAGGAGAACTGATCTCTATCATGTAATGACTTTTATAGCATGGTAACATTTTTTTTTTTTTGCTTTGAAATCTATTTTGTTGACTGACTATAAAGCTATTTTAGCTTTCTTTTTCTTAGTATTACTATGCCCTATCTTCTGTACATTTTTTAAAACTTATTGCATCTTTATATTAAAAATGCATTTGTTTGAGACAGCAGGCAGAACTCTGAAAATCTCTCCCTTTTATGTGCATATTTAGACCATTTATATTCAATGTGATTATCCATATGGTTGGTTCAACTATACCATTTTACTATTGCTTTTCTATTCTTACTATTTAATCTTATTCTCCTATTCTTCTGTCGGTAGCTTCTTTCAGTTTAACTATATATTTAATTATTCCATTTAATCTTTTTGGAGGGTAGAGTAGATATAACTCCTTAACTGTATTATTTTAGTGGTTGCCTTAGGGTTGATGCAATATAATATTAACTTATTATGGTCTACCTTTAAGTAATATTATATGTTTTGATTTATAGTATAAGAACCTTAGAAAAGCATGCATCCATTTCTCTCCTTCAGGCCTTTATACTACTCTTGCTATACATTTTGCTTCAATTTCTATTATAAATCTCAAAATGCATTGCTGTCATTTTTGCTATGTGAATCAATTTTCTTATTAGATTTCAAAAATAAAATAGTCATTTTGTTGTTTACCCACATAATTACATTTTCTGTTACTTTTTCTTTTTTTGTCTAGCTACAAATTTCCATTTGTATAATTTTTCTAAAGGACTTCATGTAACATTATTTTTTGTGCAGGTTTTCTGATGAATGAGTTCATTCAATGTTTATAAAAATGTTTCCATTTCACCTTCATTTTTGAGGTACATTTCATTGACTAAAGGAAAACTGTTTTTTTCTTTAATTTTTTTTTGTTTTTTCTGTACTTAAAAGATGTTGCTCCACTTCCTCACTATCTTGTATTATTTTTAAGAAGAAGTTTGCTACCATTCTGGTCTATGTTCCTCCAGATTTCTGTATCTTTTTTTTTTTTTTTGCTCTTTTTAATATTGTCTCTTTATCATTGATTATAACAATTTAATTATGCCTACTTATTTTATTCTCCTAATGGTGTAATGTTAGAGATCCAGATACTCCAAAGTCCAGTGGTCCAAGCCCTTTGAGGGCAGGATTCAAAAGATAATTTATCTAATTTTTGTTGTTGTAGACATTTATTCATATATATTATTAAAAGGTTTATTTCCAAAAATATTTATGGAGAATAGATCAAACATTTCACAAAAATGTTTGAGGTAATAAAGTAACTGGCTACCCTACTTAAAGATATTACAATATATACATAATTTAAATTGATTGGATTAATATAGAGATGTTTTAAAAGCCAAAAATAGAATGACAGTCACATTTCTAGAAGATAATGTAAGCAGAAACGAAGAATATTGGGTTCTAATTCTTTGTTTTGTGTTATCTAGCTGTATGAGTTATAAATACTTTTCAAAAATTATAAACTCTTTAGTTAGGAATAGTGCCTCAGCATTGTACCATTTCTTCACCCAGTACACTGTTTTCCCAATTTGACTATAAAATAATTTATGTTTAACTTTCTAAATCTCTAAGCATTTTAATTCCCAATTAAATAAAGAACTAAACTTGGTGAATTCTGAAATGTGGTTGCAGCTATGTTTCTATTGATGTGATACCTTATATATTATAACTTCTTTTGTCTATGAAGAAATTAAAGAGACTTAGTGAAATCTAATCTAAATGGAGTCATATAAGGTAGTTTCTATTTTTCCTTTCTTTTTTAATTGAAAGAAGACAGAAGACTAAAATAGCTGTGTTCATTAGTGTTATTTGACAAATATTTCTGACCTTATAGGTCAAATAGAATTGGACCTTGTAGGATTGCACTTCCTGGGCTCGTGAGCTGTGTGACTAATTCTGACCAATGAGTTGTAAGCAGAAAACAGTATGTCATTTTAGAAACAGACCATTTATTTACCAGCTTGAGACCCATCAGTGCTCTCATTTACCTCTGGCAGAGTGATTAACAATGGTAAAAATGTTGGCTGGTCCCACTGACTGCAGTGAGCAGAGACATTCCTGCCAAACAGAAGTGAACAAATAAAGCAGCAAGAAAGAATAATCATTGTTTTGAGCCATTGACATTTGGGGTTGTTTATGACCACAACATAACTTTCTGACTAATGTATTTAATATAAGCAGATAGAAAAACAAACAAAC
The DNA here is from genome assembly GCF_011764305.1 of Mustela putorius furo. Taxonomy (NCBI): domain Eukaryota; kingdom Metazoa; phylum Chordata; class Mammalia; order Carnivora; family Mustelidae; genus Mustela; species Mustela putorius. The sequence continues at coordinate 890,545 of NW_025421443.1, forward strand.
AAACAAAAACACAAAAAATAAAGCTATACATTAGATTAACTAATGGAATGACCTATGGATTGATTTATGCAAAAATCTTCACTCAAACATTTTATTCAAATCTTGCAACACAGAATTTGAATTTTTAAAATGTGTGTTTTGATAGTGTATCCAAAACTAAATATTTAGCCTTGGGCAGTAGGAGGGAATACAATGTGACAATGTTGGGGTTCTGGAGCAAACAGCCAAGAAAGAATTCTTGAAACATCTTCGGTGCAAAAAGGTGGTTCTGATAAAGCATCAGGACAGGATCCATGGGCAGAAAGAGCTACACTGGGATCCTGAGGAGTGCAAGTACGGAGGGGGAGGGGATGAAGGATACTATAAATCTCTAAGGAATTTGGAAGCAAGGTTTCCTGGACTTTGAGGGGCTAACTGTTTTTAGGAAAAGGTCTGTTTACTACTGTCTAGTAAAACCTCAGTCATAAGACCTTTCAGATGTATAGCAGGAGGCCATATGCTTGGAGGATGATTGCTAACATGAATCTTGGGGGAGGGTGGAGTTAAAGATAAAGGAAGCTTCCAAGAATATTTATATATTAAAGGAGACTTACAGATCCTGGAGGTTGGGCTAATGTTAAGCTAAGATTGACCTTTGACATTAACAAAGTATTGATATCACAGTAGTTGAGTTCATAGAGGAAGGTCACTCTGCCTGTCTCAAGGACTTGTCCATGGGCTGTAAATAAGGAAACTTATTTTTTTTCTTTGCTTTTGTTCTCCACATCAGAATGTTTAGGTGATGGTGAGGAGAATGTGAAGGTCTTAAGAACCTCAAATGCAAGTTCAGCTAAATGCCCACAGCAAAAATTTTGACATGTATTGCATAAATAATAAAATAACTTTTAAATATGTATTATATATTTAATATAACATATTAAATATATATGTGATATCGATATCGATATCAATATCGATATCTATATCTATATCACTAGCAAGCCTGGTACTTATTTTATAAATCTGAATTAAAATTTATTGTTTGGCCTGTTGCTATTATTGAAATAATAACTTTTTTTGGTGAAACCAATAAAATTATAAGACAAATTAATGTAATTAATTATAAGACAAATTAATGTAAGTATGTAATTAATTATAAAACAAATTAATGTAAGTATGAAAGGAATGACATTATATTTCAAATAAACAATGCTGTAAACTAAAAATAATTTTTAAATCTCTAGGTTTAACAGATATCAATAAGGAATATTAGAAAATATGTGTTTTGTTCTGAAAAAACACAGAAGATTATGATAAATTTTCCATTTGTTTTCACCAATAGGAATAGTTTAGCAAAATATTTATAGATTATATTTTGTTAGCTTTTTAAAATATCTTCATGATTTGTCATTTCTCTCAAGTAACTTTTTAGAGAATTTAAACTATTTTTTCTCTGGTGCATTTAAATTTTGAAGAGTGTTTTTGCCATTCATTTAGATAAATTGTTACTTAACAAAAAGATGTTATGTAACATCTCTTACTTAACTTAAATGGCTCATCTCTAAGACATTCTTAAACTCCAAGTTAATTTTATGCAAATGCCTATTTTAAATAGTACAGCAATATGAAATGCAATAATTACAGGCATTTTCATCCATATTCCTATAAGTTTAATGTAACAAATGTTTTAATTGGTCCCTATTTACTCTTTGTGAATTTGCTACCCATCAGGAACCATAATCATATAAATTGTTTGACTTTTTTTTTTTTAACTTATTTCTTTAACACATTTCCATATTACCATATTGTCTTCATATTTAACATATTTCTATTCTCCACCTAACTTGAGAATAAGCCTAAAATACACAGGTTGCAGATTCTTAATAAAGCCCTGGATAGGCTTCAGTATTTCTAGTAATACTGAGAAGGAGTCATCGGGAGCCCAACTCCTAGAATCCAGTGGCTGAGGCTGGGAATGAACTCACTTTTCTCTGGAGCGCATTAAGTACTAGAATGACTATATATAATTCAATCAGATTAAACCCTGTCACAAAGTGGCTGGTTTTCCTTCAAGTAAAAAAATCAGATCAGCATCCTCATTATCTTTTGCCGAAACTATTACAATATCTAATCTTTCTGTCTCATGTCTGCTGTCTCCATTGTCTGCCCTGGTACCAGAGGAATATGGAAACATGATCCTGTTTTCCTCATCACTAACAACATGTGAAATATTTCACATTGACTTCAGGCGAACATCCAAATTCCTTAGCATCACTTTAAAGATGCTCCCTGATCTATTCTTAACAGACAGACTCATCTATAAAAATTTCCCTAATTCTTTCAGACAAAGTTAGTCATACTTCCTTTGGGCTCTGATTATTGCGTGCCATCTTTTATGTCACTTGTCTCATTTGAGTCAAATCATTTTATATATCTGCCTACTGGTCTGTAAAACCTTAAGGGAAGAAACCATAATGTATTCATCTTCATATCCTAAGTGTCTCACTCGTGCAGTCCCTGTCTCCCCTAATTTCCTCCCTCCTTCCATAAAGGACTTGACAGGTAAAATAATAACAATTAAAAAGCAATAAGAGCAATAACAATAATGGCAATATTTATCAAACCCTTGCTATGATCAGATATGCTGCTGTACTAAGTTCCATGCATGGATTATGTAACTTAATTCTCATGGACACATTATGAAGGTTGTTTATTTTTAATTTAATTATTTAATTTATTCTAATTTATTTATATATTTTTGCCCCTGCATTGCCCCACTTATTGAGAGAATTGGTTTTACAGAAGTTGAATAGCCTGCCCATTGTCACTCAGGTGTAAGTGGCAAAGCCCTCATGTGAACCTAGATAGTCTGATGTATAAAGTATGATTTTTCAATACTTAAGAAATGATTATCAGCACAAGATAGAGAGTTTCATGTTTGTCTAATCAAAAAAAAATTATACACATTCATGTAAAGAAGGACATTTTACCACTAACAGTCTGCTGATTAGGATAAGGCTATTTTTATAGGTACACTGTGTCAAGTCTTGATAGCTGTATTTCATAGGCACAGAGAAGGCTCTGAGCAGAGCATCAGAAATTAAGAAGTTGAAAGAAATAAAACCTCTCTTACAAATTAATAGCTTATATGGCTTATATGAAAATATGGATTGTATGAAAAATGGCTTGTGTGAAAATATTTTATAAAACTTATTTTAAAATATTTCCAGGTGTTAACAAAATGAAAGCTTTAATAATGCAATAAAATAATACTTCTTAAGTAATTCTGACTATCATTTTATATTGAAGAGACTGTTTTTGACAAGTACAGCATAACTTATATGCCTGTCTCAAAACAGATTCCCTTAGAAACAGACCTGAGACAAAAATTTGACTGTAGTAATGTTGAGGAGGAATCACAGAAAGTACCTGGGGAGTCTGGATAAGGAAGTAAGATAGGAAAGGAAAAAAAAGCCAATAAAAGATAAACTGTAAAAACCTTGTCTCTGTGGGCAACTGAGGCTCCATCTTGCTGGGAAACTCAGGTACATAATATAGAAAACACCTCAGAGTTACCTCACCAGAGGGCTGTTTATTCTACAACTTCCCTCCTTCGTTGGTTGAAACGTGCTCCGGGCATTCATTTCCACCAAAACTTCTCATCTGCTTTTGTTCAGAGATGAGAGGAAGCACTTGGTTGGCAATCTAAAAGTATTTATAAAGGATCCTCTTGGCATGTACTGGGCTGGTGAATGCTAAGGAACTCTTGGTGGCCCACTGGTCCCATCTGCTATCACCTGTCACTCACATGTATGTCCCTTCAGTAAAGCAGAACTGTTCTTGAACCAAAAACATATACATGCACATAGATACAGAAATGCATACATACGTAGACAAATAGATGTGTATACCGTATATGTAATTGTCATGTTCAGCAGGATATTTGACACTTCAACCTCAACGTGGTCAGAATTCAACGCATGTTCACCCTCAAGCCTTTTACCCTTGAGAGGTGCCCTTCATGTAAGTCTGTATTTCATAAGATCAATTGCCCCTGTCCAAAACATGGGAGTCCTCCTGAAACTACTTCTCCCAGACAGTTACCAAGTCATATCAGCTGTATTCCTAAATATATGTTGAGGACCACCTTCAGCTCTCCCTTGAATTTCTGCGGCACTTTCCAAATTTAAGTTTAAAATTGTAACTCTCTATTCTGTAACCCCTATTATATTGTAAATGTGTTGAAGTCAGGGATTAGGTTTTGCTGAATGTTTCTTCTCCATTTTGGATTCTGGCTTATATCAAACCTCAGTAGATCATTGTAACATAAGGGAATGAATGAGTAGAAGAGATCTTTTCACATCTTATGTGTGATAAAAGTTTGAGCTCACAAAGATAGAAATTAATGAATACACTTTTATGAAGGAAAGCCTTATTTACATAGGATCAGTCTTGCATTTTTTTGTGTCTTCCTATTTTCTGAATAGATTAGTACAGAGCTGTTAAACATCATTATTGATTGCTTCTAGGGTATTGCTCTGAATAAAATGCTTATTTAATTAATAAGCAAGTGATATGTGCAATGTCTCATCTTAATGTTTGAAAAATAATTTGGCTTTTTGGGAATATCAGTTGCATTCCCAGTGGCGCTCTTAGGTATGATGATTTGCACAAATAGGTACAATTATCCTGAATAGTGATGTAGTGAAACACAATTATCTGGGCCTTTGGCATTGTTGAGAAGAATGGATGGCTCTGCATGATTATAATGAGGTGTACTTAATTACTTGGGCACTCTTTTCCAGACTTGTGCATTATAAGTGAAATCATCCGTCTCACAATATTTCCTTAGAAATCACTCACAGATCTGTTTCATATGCTTTATATTTTTTAACCATTCTGTGTTATCTTAAAGTGAATTTAGGAATTTTTCCTAGCATTTAATGCCCATTTCATGCTATGACTTAGATGTTATTTTCAATTCTTTTCATCATATTTAGCAACATCAAAATCTACTTGTTTTATAGGTATTATTACAAATAATAAATTCTGAGATTAAATAATCAAAACAAATGGACAAAATAAAACAGGAAATATTTATATTTATAGATTTATATATAGATTCAACTTATTTATCTAAAATATTTAATTTTGTTTTCTAAGATAATTTGATTGGCCCAGGCACCTCATGTTTTCCCAAGTTGTAAGGCAACTTTTGTTGTAGATCCACAGTAATATTTAATATATCCTATTGAGATCATAGTAAAATGAAGTATTGAAATGACTGAGAGAAATATTTTAAGTAATGTTTTAAATATTCTGGTGCATTTCTCTACATATTGGTATACAATATGCACACTTCACATCATGTTTCCTCATCTAGCCTATATTGTAACCAGTATCATGACAAAGCTAAAGCATTAGATGCTTCTGCATTTATGAAACTGTCTAATTCTAGATTGCTACTCTGTTTTTTGTTTTCAAGTTATTTATATCAGGAAAATCATTGAATTTGACAATTGATTGAAATTTTACTCTATTTTAGTTTTAAGTAGTTCAGAGACTTCACAAACTTAAGTGCACTCATCGTCCTCAATAAAGCTTGGTCAACTTGCTGAACTAGGAAGTAAATGAGATCTGAGACCAGGTTCCTTCCCTTGTGTGGCTTGAGAACTAATTAAATAAAGAATAAGTATGCAGGGGCGCCTGGGTGGCTCAGTGGGTTAAGCCTCTAACTTTGGCTCAGGTCATGATCCCAGGGGCCTGGCATCGAGTCCCGCATGGGGCTCTCTGCTCAGCAGGGAGCCTGCTTCTCCTCATCTCTCTCTCTGTCTGTCTCTCTGCCTATTTGTGATCTCTCTCTCTGTCAAATAAATAAATAAAATCTTTAAAAAAAAAAGGATAAGTATGCAAAAATAACAATTACACATAGTAAATTGTTTTTAACTGTGCCAAAAGTTAAAGCCTATGTTCTTTTTGGTATCTTAGATTTTTTTTTCATAATGAATAAAGCAACATGGAATTCCTAGTTATAATTTCCACTAGAAATGTGATAATGTCTGTGTTTGAATCTTAGTGTAACCTTATTATGTGGTTGTATCAGTATATGCTTGTTTAAGATGAACTCTTCATTCATTTCATTGTAAAAACGTGTTTTCCCCCGTAGAGCTCAAATATTGTCCAGCCATTGAAACACACCGCAACCCAAACTGATTAACTAAGCATAATTATTATAGTTGGATTTCCAGAACTTCCCAGGAAACCCATTTAAACCTTAACCATGTGCTAAGTGGGAACAATTTTAACTCATAAAATTTGTTCTTCCCACTATGAGGTAACATTAGGAAAAGTTTACATCAACAAGAACATGTTTCAGTGCTCTTCTTACCTAGTATCTGAGTCCTTCATACAAAAAGGATAATTATTTTATTAAGAGCACATGTAAAAGAGATCATTAATGAATTCCATGAATGAACTGAGTGATTATTATGGTGTACAAGCACTGGTTGGTAAAGTAGTAGACAAAGTCTACTTTTCACAGATGTTTGATAACAGTGAATAAATAGCAGTATAAGATATGCTATAGTTTTGCATTTGACACTGCTTTTTTCTTCTTCTATCATCTCTAGTTGTAAGCACAAGATGTACCTGGAAAGGCTGCCAAATACCAGCATCATTATCCCATTTCATAATGAAGGTTGGACTTCACTCCTGCGTACCATCCACAGTATAATTAACCGAACCCCAGAGACTCTGATAGCAGAAATCATTCTGGTAGATGACTTCAGTGATAGAGGTAAGATACAATTAATAATATTTTATCTGATACTGTTATTACCTACATAATCATTAAACGCTTAAAAAAAAGTCATAAGATTATTGTGATGTTTCTTTCTGATTCTATCTGAAAGGTAATTATGAAGTTTTGACTATGCTGTGATTTCATAAAATGTTGGCCAAATGCAAAAGAAACTGAATGAGAAGGTATTGGTGGTGTTTGGGAAACTATAAGAAACTTGCATTACATTTCTGTTGTAAATTAGACAGGTGTTGGCAAAATGCCTCAAATTCTATTTTCAGCTTCAGGACAAACACTGCAAAATATGTTATTGTAAGTACATATGAATGGGGAAATATTCCAATGGATTTATAAAATCTGCTCCTGTTTCTGAAAGGCATATGCTTTATTATTTACCAGTATGACACATTCTCTAGGCTACATGTGTGTTACTTCATAAATACTAGAAATGGTAAGTAATACAAATATTTTTACTTAGCAATTCTGGCTATTTTATCATATTTGAACAATAACTAACTTCACTCCTGCGTAGTGCAATGTATCAGAAAATTTGATAATTTGACATAAATTTTAATGTTTCTACCATTCTGAAAAACATGGTATGGTTTATAAAAGGCAGGGGAATAAATTTATAGAAAGTTTCCTGAGATTAGGACTTCACTCACCATCTCTGGCCTGAATGTGAGAATTGTTAATTCTGCAGGAAAGGTAGTTTCTCTTTTGGGACAGATGTGAATGGACAGGAGGAAACCTTTCCTAATGATGTTAATCTACTTGGGAATACAGTGTTCTATGTTATATTTCATTGCATGAAGGAGCTCTGCTAACCTGTACTGTGTATCTGTAAAAAATAATGGCAGTTAAAGAGTTTAATTGCATATTATCTTTATGCATCTTGAAATCAAATGGGTTAATTGAAGCTTTGGAAATTTCATACACAACAAAAATGTCAGCTTCTTCATAGTCTCCAAAGATAGTGTCAAAGAAAAACTGTTGTGTGTGTTAATCTTAAGGTTTCTTTAATAGAGTTCCAGTCTTTAATGATATACTTCAAATAATTATTCACAGTTTACCTAATATTAATTTGTCTTGAAGTTTATATGACAAAATGAGGTTGTCTAACATCATTCCATTAAAATAATAAATTACCAGCTTGATAATTTAGGTTGATTTCAAAGCAGTTTTTGCCTGGCATTGCTTAGGTAGATATGCACTCAGTACTACTCAGTAGTGCAAACTGGTATCTAAAACTGAAATTTATTACTTAAAAATTTATTTAAATAGCACATAGATGTCTTTTTTATTCTAATCAAGGCTAATATTTCAAAGTAGTCATTATACCTCAGGCTAAAAATAAGCATTTTAATGCATTAAAGCTAAAACTTTAAACTTGGCTTTTAAATGAAAGAATGAGAAGGGGGAATAAAGATCTGGGCCTGAATATCACCGAAAAAAAAGGTCTTTTGTGGTTGACTGGTACCAAGGGATATAAGATAGTGTTTTTGTGGAGCATCTTCTACATAATTAACTTGGTCTTGGTAAACTGTTCATTACAGCAGAATTTTGACCAGGAGATAATATAGTAGGAAGCACTCGGTAGCAGAAAATTGTTGTTTTATAGAGCATTTTTTGCTGAATATTTCTCAGAGACATTTTTCACTTGAACATCTTTAAAGGGGGAGAAAGTAGTGGCATCTACATTTGTCTTGACTTCAAATCACTGTCATCTTTTGCACAGTAGCTACTTTGATGGACTATCTTTCTGCATAGAATGTTACCCAGGAAGTAAATGACAGAAGACTGTCAATGTGATTAGTGTAAGAGAATTAGGACAACTGAAAAAGGATTATTTGGGATAGTAATGGTGATTTTGACTTTTCTATTAGAAATTTTTAAGGATAACAATGATTTTTAAAGTTTTGGTAAGTCATTAATTTAGAGATTCTATTCCTATGAACTATCAAGTTGAATATATTATTTTAAGAACATTAAACTTTCAAAAGGTTAAAAGTTTTTGAATATTGCTTTTCATTATGTTAACCTATTGATATGTGTAAAAGTAAACTTTGGAAGAAATAAGTTATAAAAATACTTCTATAATCTTTTAGAATATGTCATAATTCTAAAGTTGCAAGGAATAGGAAAGATTGTTCTTCCAGATTTCTGTTTCAGATTTCTAAAATCTCATCTGATGGACTATGAGGGGTTTTGTGGACCTAAGAAGCATCAGTTCTACTTTCTGAATTATGGGAAATTCAGAACATTAACATGATGAATACAAGTTAGAATGCCAACACCAACTACTAACTGTATGACATCAGGTTAATGAATTCTGTGTCTCGATCTTTTTTTTTTTTTTTTAATCAAAATGGAGATAAGTCCTTAGTTATCTAAGTAACTCCTCAAAGAGAGGTCAGGATGGAAATCTGCCTTGGATTGCTGAGTGAATGGTGCACTGCAAAGGAGAGTATTTGCTCTCAGCTATTGATTTCTACTCATCGAATATTCCCCTACTACTATAATATAAATGGCCTCCATACTTCTTTGTGGGGATCCTCTCAATTTAATCAAATACATTCCACAAGAATTTCTATCTTATATCTATTTATCTCTTTTATCATCTACCTATCATCTGTCCTCTCCAGAACCAACAGAAGTCAGAGGGCATGTGAAGACCAATTGTGGTGATTCATAACATATTAGAAAAATTAAGACCTCTTTGACATTTAAAAAATCAAATTTTACCAATAAGCAAGTAAACTACTACAGATGTGGAAGAAAAATTACATTCTAGAGGTTCATCAAAAGGAGAATAAAAATAACGTGTTACCTCCTTATATCACATAGGGGCCTTACATGAGTGTTTATCAAAATTCTTTTCAAATTTCTTTCCTCTATTATAAGAGAAGGAACATATCTTAGAACATCTCTTATTTACAGAGACTCTAAGAGAAGTTTTGTTACTCCTTTTTATTCTGATATTATCTCTGCACATGCTGTTAAAATTATTATACTTTAAAGTATATTTATACATTTTTTGGACAACCCAGAAATTGTAAGCCTGCAACATGTAGGGTCTTTTTCACCAATTCTCTAAAAATTAAACTAAGTAGGTCAGACAAAATTTAAAGTATAGGAGGATAGTTTTGTCTTGCTTTTGTTTGCTTCCTTTGGGAAATTATTTCTGAAATGTTACACTTTATTTTCAGAAATATATTCCAATTTTAGGTGTGGTCAATATTCAACTAAACACCTTTGCATTAGAGCTTTTCTGAATATTCTGCAATGTCCTTTTGCCAAAGGCAATAAAATTTTGACAAGACTAAATTAAATATTACTAACTTATATTTTATGTCCTCTAGGTCAATAGAATAGCTACATATGCAAAGAAAGAAAAAAGAAAAAAAAAAAAAAGAAGAGCCAACACGTTAGCTGTTTTAATAGCATCAGTTTAATATCACTTGGAATTCAGAGTTCCCCAAAAATGTAAGCCCTCTAGTAATTGGCAAATTGTGTAGTAGTTGTTTTCATAGCAATAGAGAAAAAAGTGCTAAAGTATTTCATAATTATAGAATAATTTTGAATATTACAAAGTGATTTTTAAAAATCTGCTTGAGTAGGGTTGGCCCAGTTATAAAGAAAAAGCAAAATGAAACAAAACAAAGCAAAAAACAAAAACCCCACAGGTGCATGCCCTCTCCAGCAGTTTCTCAGTTTAGATACTCTTCCTAAAGCAAGCTTGATAAACAGAATGCTGTTTTAGCCTCCCATCAGAAGCCCTCTGTCTAAAGAAACATGAAGATACAAGCCTGCAGGTAAGTTTTCAACAACAACACTATGTTTTTGCTACCTGAAGCTTACCAAAGTTAGTGAATGTGATTTTTTTTTTTCCAGTAAGTTCTCAGAAATACATTTAACAACTTAACTTGAGGCCTATAACAAGGCTTCATGATGACTTTAAAGCAGGACTAATCCTGGGCTTATCTCCAAATTCCAGGCAACCTTAACAGCATCCACATGGAAAATGTTGAAATGTGTGAAATAAGCTGGGGCTTAACCTCTGAGATAGGGCATATTTGAACCTGACAATTCTCTAAACTTTGTGTGCTTAGATGAATCCAAGTTCACATTAGGATAGTCACAGGAGAGTTGCTGACATCCTTCCCTTAATGCAAGTATGACCTTAGGACAGTTGCAAACAGATGCAAAACAGGTGCACACACACTCAAAGCAGGTGCACACACTCTCTCTTGCTCCTGCTTGTTCCAAAGTACCTGGTCAGGAAGGGTAAGAGTTGAGTATTTCAGTTTCAAAAAGGCCTGTTACGATCCATGTACAAGTTAGAGGGAAAATCAAAGACTAGAAACTATCCTCCCAACCTAGCAAAGCCAACAACGTCAAAGAAATCCAGGGTACTTTTCTGCAGATAGTTTAAATCCTTTTGTCCCAGTGTGTGGCCCCAGGACCAGAAACATCAGCATCACATTGAAGCTTATTAGAAATGCAGAATCTCAGGCCCCATCCAGATGTATCAGAATCGTTATGTCAACATGATCCATGTGTACTTTTTAATGCAAATCAAAGCTTCAGAGAAACTTTCATGTATTTCAAAATTAGGGTTCAAGTCATATGAGTAGTATGAATGTGTAAATAGTATAATTTTTTAAATTTCCTGTTTTTTGTGTATATTATTATAAATAAATTTTTCTATCTGTTTTTATTGTTTAGTGTGCAATTGATAGTGGGTTTATAAATCATTAAGAAAAGTTTGGGATGGAAGTCCGATAGCATTATTTCCACATTATTTTAGATATCAGTTTTCCATTTATCATAACATTTCTTTGATAGATTTTGGCATTTTCCACAAATTTGTAGGCATTTGCTCTGCTTTCTGATGAATTCATTTTATAGCATTTTATGTTTAATTTCAAGTTATTACCATTATTTCCTCTCTTGCCAATTTTCCTTCTTTTCCTAACATTTTATAGATCTATTTTTCTTTGGAATCATTCAATAATTCCCATGCCAACTTCAGGAAGTAGAAAAGAAATATATATACATATATATGTAACATAATATATAAATATTTATATAGAAAAATATATATGATCAACCAATAGCAAAGCAATTGCTGTAAAGATCCACATCACCATAAAAATCTCTAATTCTTTGCATGGTTGAAACTGTTTATGTGTCTTTAAAATGGTGTGAATATTTTAAATCACTTCACAAATGGTAATGATGAGTCTTGAATTTGGTTCTATTTTACTCAAGTAGTCTCCAGGTGTGCATTAAGGAAAGTTTCTCTAAGCAGACAAATCAGTTAGCACACGTTTTACAACTATTCGAAGTTGGAAGATATAAGTGTGAAAAGGTCATAAAATAGAGAATGATAGTGCATTTCTATTTTATATGATAAAATACTAACACTAAAGTGCATATAAAGATTCTGAGATGACAGTCAACAAAAATGTTTTAGGGCTAGTTTTCCATCAGATATTCCACTAGACTATGAGACATGCAATTTTTATATCTCAGATTTATTGAGAATGAGTCACTGTGATGAATCTTGGAATTGTTTAGATTTGATATTCATATTTTAAATTGTAAGGATAATTGTACTTTAAAAGAAAAATACAATATTAAATACTACTAAGGAGCAGGAACTAAGAAATGTTGTAAAATACAACTGTATATTTTTCTGTTTAGAAATTTAGCATCACCTGCTAATGAACTAAAAGATAGCCGTTCTGATTGCTGATGATAAATTTAAATATCATGTTGCATTATGGTGAAGTGTATAATTTTAATAAGGCAGTTCCGTTTTACCAGTGAGTTTAACGTTTGTGGTTGAAAGGGAGTCAAAACAGAGTGGCACCGTATCCTAGGGTCATAAATACGAATGTCAAAGAGCAATGTGTTCTCAAGGTCAGAGGAAGATGAGCTTCTAACCTACAAGCGTAAATTTGGTAAGTTACAAAATCCAAAATTAACTCATAAAAAAATCTTTTTGTGTTCATAAAATATGAGTGTTATCCATTAGTAGCAGAATATGCTTTGATAGAATCTATGTCAGAAGGCAAAACGCTTTTGGGGTTTCTATCTCTCTACTTTTAAATTAAAAATCCAATCTCACATGATGTCCTCGTCTATGTAAACAGTTTACCTGACAAAGCTAATGAGAAGTACATATTCTTGTTGAGCTTCACTTTTGCCTAAATGTTTAAAGTAGCATTTTGTGGTGTCCTTTTTCTTCTGTATAGCAAATGTGAATAAACTCTCCAGTTTTCAGGAACGTTACTGAGAGCTATACACACATTTACAGTCCTCACAATTACTACTAGAATCTGTTATTTGTTCTTGTAGAAGCCTATTTTAAGTAGGTGCGTATTTTGCAGACTAAAATAAAGGACCTTGACATACTCTAAAGGCATATCTTATTCTTTTTTTTTTAATTTTTAATTTTTAATTTTTTATAAACCTATATTTTTATCCCCAGGGGTACAGGTCCGTGAATCACCAGGTTTACACATTTCAGGCATATTTTATTCTTAATGAATTATTGTCTGAATTAGCCTTTATAACACTGGCCCTGGTAGGTTCAGAGCACTGCAAAAGATTCTTAGGGGGTCTCTATTCTTCTGTCCTCCAAGGAAAGTCATGATATCTCTAAATTTGATTAAATTAATTTCAGTTTCAGCAGGATTTATATTTAATTTACAAAGGTATGTTTGTGGAAACTTCCATTCAAATAGATACTTTATGTGGTTAGTTTTAACAAAAACTATTTTTTAAAATGTTCCACTATAGAATGTGAGAATATATTTTGTGAGAATGTAGTCATCAGAATGAAACAGTTTTAGGCTAATTTTGAAGACAAAAATAAGTGTTTTGGAAAACATACAGTAGAAAGAAGAGGTATAACCGAAGGTTCATTGTCTGGTGGTACTATATGATAGAGATCACATATAATATTAGAAAAAATTTCACACCTGAATTTTGTTATTGTGTCTTTCCTTTTGCTGTTAAAAATATTTTGTGTACTTAAATGAATGGGCTAAACAAATTAAAACTATGGCCATACCATACCATACCTCTGTTGTGAGATGTCTTTTAAAATACCCCTATAGAGTAGTCAGTAAGTTGAGGGGAAGGGGAGGGACAATTAGTACTTATATTTGCTCGATGAGTCTCAAGGTTTTTTAAGAATTTTTTTAAAAGGTGATAAGGCTCAGCAACTTGTCATTTTCTAACTAGCATTTTGTTCTCTTGCAGTTTTGTTCTCTTCTTAAATATTATTTTGAAGCGTATGAAATTGTCAGGTTTTTGTAGGACATTGAGTTTATTAATGTAGAACATTAATGTAGGTCATTAATTTTACATATTTCATCCTTAATAACTAAGCATCTTAAAACTTATCTATCCCCGATTGAACGATTATGTAGGGCTCATGTTTAAAATCAGTGCTTTTGATGGTAGAGGATCGCAACTCCCATCACCAGGTTCTGGATAAGCCGATCTGCTTTTTCTGGAGGAAAACTCCACATGGTTGAATTAATCTGGGGTTGGCATAGAAAGAGATGCTTCTCTTCAAAGCAAAACTGTTACAGCTCGCCGATGTCACAAAGGCATGACTTCCTCAAGAAAAATAAATTGTGCAATTCATTTTATGGCAGATTAAATCCCATTTATTTTCCTTGCAGACAGCTGTTTTGAGTAGGATGTCAGTTGTATGAAACCATTTTATGGATGTTGGGCTTCAGATCTTGGGCAGACATAACTTTCTCTGATGAAATAAATGGTTATGTTTTATGATTATTCCTCTTGTCAGCAAATGTCAGTTGGTGAGTTTTAATAATACAGTGTTCAGTATTTCAAGCAGCTCTTTTTGATGTCTAAATATCCATCTGCTCTTAATTTTTTAAAAAAATCACTGCATTGACACAATGCAAAAAAAGCACAAATATTTCCTCCTGTCAACCTTAAAAATAAAATAACCAGTTACTTTTCTAACAAAATGAGTTATTTGGGAATAGCGAGAAAATTACAATTCAGGACAAGACAACTATGGTAAACCATAGGCAACTCTGAAGAGACAAAAGGAAGGTCAGTCTTTATTAGGTTTTAGGAGGAAACTGAGGTGGGTTGTTTTAAACAAAAGTTCATTGGAGAGAAACAAGAGTTTGGGTTCGTAGTGTTTTCTCATTGGCTATATGTGTGGTTATTGGGTTGTTGCTGGGACATTTAGAGATATTCTTTCTTTTTCTTAAAAGCAGGAAATGAAATTGCTATGTGAAAACTGTCCGCCCTTGTCAAGATAATTCTTACCTTTTTTCTTCCTGCTGGTTATGCAGCCTCAACCAATGGCATGCCAGTGACAGTGCCCCCTTCGAGCATTTCCGACTCCATTCTAAATGAGATTTCCTGTACTCCTTTTCACACTCCTTTATCTTAAATTACAACATTTACTTAGAAAATTATTAGTCTCTAAACAGTCACGGTCTTTGATAGGCTGACAGATTTTAAACATTGAATCCATGAGTGTTTATGAAACATGTTTTAATAAAACTTTAATAAAAACTAAATGTTTTAGGGCACCTGTGTGGCTCAGTCATTAAGCATCTGCTTTCAGTTCTGGTTATGGTCCCAGGGTCCTGGGATCAAGACCTGCATGAGGCTCCCTGCTCCGCGGGAAGCCTGCTTCTCCCTCTCCCACTACCCCCCTGCTTGTGTTCCCTCTCTCACTGCCTCTGTCTCTGTCAAATCAATAAAATCTTTAACAAAATTCTTAAAAATTTAAAAAAATAAATGCTTTATATCAACTGAGGAACAGTTCCATATTAGAGTGATAGGGTCATCGAAATAAAGGAATTTGTAAGTGACAGAGTATCATTGTAACATTTTATATGTGAATGAATGAAGACTCAGAAGGGTGACCTCCTGGGTCACACACTAGGGCTATTTTATATGCTTAAATAAATGCCAGACAAAACTAAAATGTATAGATTTTGTGCTTAGCTATATAGGTTTCCTCACTGTAGTTTTCTCAAACATCTAATTCTGAGAAACTGGAACCATTCTGATAACTATATTTAATTTAATAAAACTGTACTACAATTATGTAGACACACTAGATAATTGAATTTAATTTATTACCCTATTTTTTGCCTTAGGATCAGGATCATAATAGAAACTATCATTTCACTGTGTACACACAAGAATTGGAATGGAGAATTCATGAGAATAATTCTGAATGACTTGAACATACAAATTCCAATATCCATAATGGCCTTCTAGGACTACAGGGGGCCAATCAGAGCCTCCCTCCTAGAGAAAATAGTTTTTCTAACATTCTGAAAGACTCACAACATAGTCAAATGGTCATAAAACATAAATATGCTTCATTTAGCCTGATGTAAAGTAGAACTAATTGAGGTTAGTGAGTGGGGTTTAGGCTGGCCTCCCATAGGTCATCTGAATGATGTATCACTCCAGAGTTCAGTAGTCTACAAAAGTCGCTTCACTGTGTAGAAGCCAAGACACTTGCAAGACTACTAAGCGCTACACTCGTGCAAAATGTTTCCAAAAGTTGCGAGTCTTTTTAGTACAGACAGAAGCTAGGGTGAAGGAAGACACGACTGGACAGATATCTGCCATTAGATTACAACAGTTGGATAAGCATCACTTCTTTTTCCTTTTTTTTTTCCCTGCATTGTCCTCGAAAACCTGGTAAAGAACTCTATATGGAATATATATATGTTTCTTGAAAAACTAATGGCTGCCTCACAGAATAGAAAACCTTAACCCCAATGCTTATCAAAGGCAGTGGAAAAAAAAAAAAAGCTGAATTTTCTATCTTGAATAAATTCTAGCTCTGTAACTTATTTTTTTTTTTATTTTTTATAAACATATATTTTTATCCCCAGGGGTACAGGTCTGTGAATCACCAGGTTTACACACTTCACAGCTCTGTAACTTATTTTGACTTCTAAATATGTTTCTGCAGGATTATGAAGGCCATTTCCAACTTAGTGGGGATATATTTGGGCTTTGAAATCAAAGTTAAGCAACAGATTTTTTTTTTTTTTTCAGATTGGTTACCCCCCTCTAGTTTTGCCAGGTTGAAACACTGCTTCTTAGAAAATAAACTGAAGACTCTATGAAGAAAAGGAAGTATTTATTTATTTTACACTATTATGTTTGAAATTTATAAACTCACGGGACAGGTAGAAATATAGTGAGTAGTTAACAGTGTAGGTGTTAAGAGAGTTTTGAATTCAAGTCCTAGCTCTGCTACTTATAGCCTTTGGAAACTTAGAAAGGATTAGATATGAGAGGAGATTATACAGAAACAACAAAATAATAATTTCACTATTTTTTTTTTTTTACTCAAAATCTCTCTAAACTGGAAAGGATAGGAAAAATAAGTCACCCAATATAGAGAAGAGATAGCAGGATTATCCATGACTGTTTTGAATAAATTCAGGCTTGAAGATCTAAACCATTGCTACATGCTCAAAGAAATTGCAACATTTATCTTTCAACCATGAATAATCTTCATGAAGTGATGATGAAGGAAATAACTTCCCAAGACTTGAGTCAGACAAAAAAATGTCTGTATGCACAAAAAGACAAATTTTCGTTTCCAAAATTGAGTGTACTTGTTTTTGATTTTTAGAAAAATTTTAAAGTAATTATAGCTATATGTTTTAAGTAATAACAGATGCCTTAACTACTGTGAGTCAGCACAGGTTTAACTATTTATTTAACTATTAATCAAACATCATCCCAGTGGGAGGCATGACTTCCAAGTTCAGTTTCTCTTAGACCCAGAACTTCCTTATCCTACAGGAGTGACCTTACTTTAATATCCCTCGAAACCCAATGTGTCACACGGGTCCTTGGTTCCCAGGTAGAGGGCATGTAGCTTTCTCGGCTTTTTCTCAGATGCTGTAAACATCTGAGATTACTGCAGATTGCTTGACACAAAGCAGCCTGCATGTGCACCTTAATCACATTTCTCTATGAAAAGTGAGGCATGCATGGTTAGAGGTGCCTCCACTGAAATGGAAATCAAGCTGAGTCCAAAAGATGTCCTAGAAGATGACTCTCAGTGGTATGGTGAGCTTCTGGGAATCCCTGACATACTGTTTTTGCTAGCTAGCCTTGTGTGTTGTCCCTTATTTAAGATCCCTACGCATCAGTATGAAGCCCTAAAGAAAGCAAAATGGCATGGCAGTCCTGATGAATTACCCAAGACCCTAGATGGAGTGTTTATTTTCTAAAACCACATAGGCTCCTCACTGCAAAAAGATTTATGAATCAAAAGAGGTCATATTGATGAGCAGAGTCAGAGATGTATAATCCCCAAGATCCAAGTCTATATTTAAATATCTGCAGCTTTTAAGCGGTGGGCAATAAGCTGAAATGGCAATACTGAAAGCTATAAGCTCCTAAATGATGTATATATTCTAAAGTGAATTCATCTTTTTTATGGTAGTGCTTTCTTACAGCTGGCCTATGGTACCAATAAATTACGTCCACTTGATGACTACCTTGATTTTAGCCGTATGATATCTAGTAAACTACATTTTCATCTACAGTGACATGACAGATTTTTGAAGTATCCTATATGCTGTATAGTAAATCAGAATTTTAAAGGAGCTTCTTCTAACTCTTTTAATTTGTAGGGTACAGATGGCTTGCTCCTCCTAAAAGAATAGCACTGTCACTAAGTTATAATAAGCCCACATTTACTAGTGATCAGGGAACTGATGATCAATTTCTAAAATTGAATCACCAAGCACAGGGGACTCATGTGGTAGACTTCACTTAGGACAGGGGACTTAGTAAATGTCTGCACTTGACTGAATGCCCTACTTCAGAACTGCTTGTGATCGTGCTGTTCTTAGAAGAAACTGGGATATTACCAGTAGGTAGAATTTGTAAGAGAATAGCAGTAGACACCCAATTAAAGTGCAACTCCATTCATAAGACTGTCATCCAAAAGAAGGCAAATCTGGTGTGTGAAAGAATGCACCTAAAGTCCGGGTGTCAAAGACTGATTCTCTTGCAGGCCAGAGGTATTTACTTCAAGTCCTGTATAGAAACTTGCATTCAATTTCTTTGGCCCATAGCCTAATTTTCTTCCCCACTCTCTCCTATAATCAAACAGAGCTAACATACTCTGTGGTTTAATGTATTGACACCAGATGATCAACCACTGCCAAACACATTTCAAGTTTTAGAACTGATGGCCTCTTGGGATATCTAGAATTTGTCTGTACCTACTTCAGAATTTAAAATCGTCACCCACTCTGCTAATTTTAGGGAAAACTGTCTTCGCAAAATAAGTAATACGTTATGTTAAACTTAGAGCCTTTGACACTGTAGGTCAAGAGTGTTTCTGATGATTAAGTATGGTGAAGTCACTTTTCTAGCAAGAGACATCCTAAGGCGTCACTAGTAACACAGCAAATAATCTTTTCAAATTCTTTAAATTGCTTCCCATTTTAAGATCAGGGAAAATCTACAAAGTTACTGAAGTCCAGTGCTCACAGTGAAAAAAAAAAAATTGCCACAACAGCTCACATTAGTGCTGGCCTTCATACCTTGTAGGACTGAGAAAATGCTTATGGGTTACGGTTAGTGCTATACTTGGTCAAAATTGAACCCAGGGTAAGCTTTTGCCAAGACATTGCATGATGAATAATATCAGCATGTTCCCCATTTCGGTGTCTGAAAATGTAGTTAACTATTTTAACAACAGTGAGTCAAAAGGGGCAGGACCTGGGGCAGGGTGTTTGAGGAAGGAACGCTGGGTCGTGTTTCATTTTGATAACCAACCAGACATATCAGCAAGGGGCTCCCCCTTTTTTAATTCTGTAGTGAGTAGTGGTGGTTAAATAGGTTATTTGGGCATCATCCTAGGTTTGAATTGTGGCTTTACCTTTACTGGCTTTGTAACCATGAACAAGTTTGTTATCTCACTTGTCATATACTCATTGGGAAATTGGGTTTCCACATGGAAAGCAATTAGAACTGGAGTGGGTGCAAAGTAAGCGCTCAACTAGTTTTGTCCATTAATGTTTTTGCTATAAAAGGGTAGAATTGAAGTAGATGACCTCTAATTCTATCTCTGACAAATTTGAGTACAGAATTAGTATCTATGTGTTTTAGATTATTAGAAATTATTAAATAGGTAACTGCTTCTTTCCTTTAAAATTGTTACTCACCCTCCCTCCCTCTCTCTCTCTGTTCTCTTCTTTCTTTCTTTCTTTCTTTCTTTCTTTCTTTCTTTCTTTTCATTTCAAGTATAGAATTTAGTGATTTATCCCTTACATATAATCATATAACACCCATTGCTCATCACAGCAAGGACCTTCCTTAATACCCACCACCCACTTAGCCTACCTGCCCACCTCCCTCCATCAATCCTCATAAAACTGTTACCTTTGAATAGATATAACACAGTGGTGGAAAGATCCTCTAAATTTTTACAAAGAACAAACATACATAGGCCTTTGGTGTCTCTATGATTTTTTTTTAAATTAATTAATTAATTTATTTATTTTTATAGACATTTATTTTTATCCCCCATAGATGATTCTGAAGCTGTATAATTACTATTAAAAATTGTATTTTGATAAGTATAATAAGTCAATCAGAGAAAGACAATTATCATATGATCTCACTAATCTGTGGAATTTAAGGAACAAAACAGAAGATCGTAGAAGAGAGGAAAAAATAAAACAGGATGAAACCAGAACAGGAGACAAAACAGGAGACTGTTAATCATAGGAAACAAACAGAGGATTCCTGGAGGGGAGGATGGTGGAGGGATGGGGGTAACTGGCTGATGGATATTGGGGAGGGCACAGGATGTAATGGGTATTATACAACACTGATGAATCACAGTCCTGTACCACTGAAAACCACTAATACATTATGTGTTAATTAATTGAATTTAAATTAAAACTATTTTAAAAAATTATAATTATGAAGGGCCTCTGTTCAAAGTACCTCCCTTTTGTGAAGGCCTAAAAAAATCCCCACCCTTAACATGTCAAGTGAAGTGCACTCTTCTTCAAGAGGCCCTTTATTAATTAGCTCTCCAGCTCATCTTTCTCTGTAGTCCATCTCGTAATTTTTGTCACGACAAAGCCACACTGACACACAGCATATATTTATTACCACTGTGATTTTTAAAAGCCTGTTTTCTTGGGGCGCCTGGGTGGCTCAGTGGGTTAAAGCATCTGCCTTCAGCTCAGGTCATGATCCCAGGGTCCTGGGATGGAGCACCACATCGGGCTCTCTGCTCAGCAGGGAGCCTGCTTCCCTTCCCCTCTCTACCTGCCTCTCTGCCTACTTGGGATCTCTATCAAATAAATAAATAATCTTAAAAAAAAAAAAAAAAAGCCTGTTTTCTCTACCTGAAATGCATCTCTGTGATACTTCCTTTCCTTCTGAGCCCTTTATTCTATCTTTTAAGACTAGTATAACGCCATAGCCTGATTTCCTTCAAAACCTGCCATGTCAGGTTATATGGTTATATGGGAGGCTGTTTGAAAAGTTTACTTTAAAATAAACAAACAAAACAACAATAAAAACCTGTGACTCGGTTTCCCCAACAATAAAATGGGGGTAATAGTACCCATCTCATACGGGGGTTGTAAGTATTAAAGTGTATTTGTGTAAAGTGCTTAGACAATACTTGGCACATAGAAGTCTTTAACAGTTGTTGGCAACTACCTTTGGAGTGATTCCTCTTTATGATCATAATAGTCTGAGTCAATATCATTGCAGTTTCCACGTTATTTGGATATGAGTTTATATCTTTGCCTATTACCAGCTAATGAGCTCGTTGAAGATGAGGATTATCTTTTTTTTTTTTTTTTGAGTCTGGATCATACCCTAAAATTATTGGTGGTTGAGTCGGTTTTTATGTTCACTCATTTATTCATCCATGGAAATAGAAATCATTCAGTTCTTTGAAATCAGATGTATTAAAATAAGTTCACCAGTTAGGTGAGTTTATTTCTTCAATTCCTTTAATTAGTTGAAGTGATTGAGAGAGTCTGCAGAATAGAAAAGTTTGCTACATCACAATACTGACTTATTATCAGAGGTATTGGGGTTTCCAGGAACAAACTCCATCTTTGCAATAATGAATTCCAAATATCACAAACTCATAAGCCCATTTACATAGTTCTCCCATTTGAGAGAGCTTGTAAGTAATTTAAGGTGTGGTATTAATTATTTTGAATATTTATTTGATCTTTCCAAGATGAGATAATTTCAAGAAAGCAGAATATAGTAGATTTAATAAAATCAGGGTCAGAACTTGTCACAGGTCCATGTCAGAGGAGCCTCATGTTAAACACAAAATAAGTTCTACTTATTACAATTGAAAAGGTTTTGATTTCTAGGAATTTTGAATTCTAAGAGCATGAATCTGTTTCTATTTGATGAAGATAGCACTTCTTCCTTCAACACTGAGTTTCAGTGGCAGCATAGCATGGGATGAAGAAAATAACATGTGTTGGATATATTTGGTCTGATGTTATATATACAAAGATTCAGAATTTTAAATAAAAAATGTACAGAAGAATATGTCCCTACCTGATTATCCCTAATCAGATAAACTAAAAAGATACAATAATATACTCAATTAATGAATAGAATGAAATAAATCCATAGATATATTTGTGTAATTATGTATCCTATGTAATATATATTTTATATATTATGAATAAGTATAAATTATATAGTTCATATATATGTGAAAATGAAACATAGAGAACTTTTTCTTTTAGAACAGCTTTTATTCTAATTCATGTAGCATGTTTAGGCCTATTTCCCCACATTAGACTAGAAGATCCTTGGGGGTAAACATAGTTGCCTGTTTTGTCACTGCTGGGTCCCTCCTGCCTAGGATATAGAATAGCAAAGGCTTAATTAATATTTGTTAAATAAATTAATAAATCATGAATTTAAGAACGTCCCCATCCATTTCTGAAATCAGATGCCAGAACTCTTAGTGCAGTTGCCCTGCATCTTAATCCCAATCCTTGTCCTTTTCTTCTTAAAATTCCTTCTTAGGCATAAACTTGTGATTTCATCTCCAAACAAAGTATGGGAAAGCTTAAAAAAAATCATAATGTATGTAGTGCATTCCTCCAAGTTTTAACTTTTAAGTAAGGACAAAAGTTCATTGCGTCCTATTAATTTGGTAACCCTGACAAAAATCAGAGACATTTTAAGAGCTTAAAAAGCTAGGCTGACCCACCTTCAGACACCGGGTATAATTGAAGACAATTTCCGCTTCCATTAGGAGCTTTGTTATGTAAGGCCCTGTCAAAAACTGAGATAAGCCTTATATCACTGCAGAAAAAGCTGCAATTCATCTGCATTCATTTCAGCTTGAAACCTGCTAGTGGCGAATATGAAATAATTTGACAGCATGTGCTTTGGTGATTGTTATGATTTATGGGAGATTTTCTGATTTTTTTTCCCTTTCTGGTTACTAAAGGTTATATTCCATAACCATATTACTTAAGGTCGTATAGAAATTACTTGTATATAGTTTTCTAGTAAGTGTCTTTGTATGGATCTGGCTGACAAGTTAAGCACAGTATATTAATTAAATTTGAATTTCAGACAAAAATTTCAAATCTAACTTTTATCCTACTATATTGTTTGCTAAGTCTGGTAGATTTATCTATGGATACAAACTACAAAAGCTATTATAACTCTTTAAATTCATTAAATTAAGAGTGTGAATAATATATTTGTAATTGCCCTATTGACAGATTTTGACATATTTTTAGGTTGTCTCTTTTATAAAGACATATAATACTCCTCTGCTTTTCGTAGGTTTAAAATAAAAAAATTAACACCTTGGCAGCTTCAGATGTGAACTGTTTGATTACTATGTGTAGATGAATTGAAGAGACAAGTTCTCAATATACACCCAATACATGAAGACTTCTGTGAGGTTTTCATTAAGGAATTAGAATTAGTTTCTGAGATTTAAGCTTTAAAATTAACACCCTACAGTTCCTAGCAGAGAGGAGCAAAGCTTAATAGGATGCCCATACATGTGAGACCTGACTGTACAGATAACAGTGCTTTTTTTTTCTTTTGATACCTTTCATTTTAAGAGAGAAAACAAAGGAGGAGATGGAAGTTCTATTCCTGTGGGCATCTAGTATTTTGATACCCATGGTATTTGTTTCTGTGTGTTGACTAATAACTAGGCTGGTTATTTTCTTCCCATTCTGGCCTTCCTGTGAGGATGAAAAAAAAGATATTTATGAAGATGTGACTATTTTCATTTCTAGGTGCTCACCAACATTAATGATTAACTTGAACCTTTTGCTGAGGTCTGGTGACAGCTGAGTTTCAGAGGTCATACAGCTCAGTCATTCATTAGACCTTGGTAAATTTATCAAATAATGAATTTCCCTGAATTTCCACTAAATGGACAAGTTTTCTTGAGTTGATAACTGATAAAGGTGTAAGCTTCTCATTTGTATTTCTGCATACGATCTATGTTGAAAAAACTGTTTTAAACTGTGTTTTAAAATGCTCCTATGTGTTGTTAATGTAACTTAATTAATTTCATTCAGCTCTATTTTTAAAAAAATACCCCAATGTTCTGACTTACATGCAAGAAATTAGGGTAGGGATTGTGCTAAATCTTTTATTTTAATGGACATATTAATACAGATAGATTTCTTATTTTTTACTTCTGCAAATAAAGTCTCCTTGAATTAATATTTTGTTAAACCATATAAATCATAATGCATACATGTTTTCTTCCAAACAAACTTAACCCTGTGAGACATAAATATGTATATTTCTCATTAGTATGCCTCAGAAAGTTCATGTAAATTTACAAAACTCCAAATTTTTAACCCTTTTTGTCAACATCCTTAATCTTCTACAAGATGATAAAGGTTCTGTTTTATTTTTTTCAGTATTAGCTGAGGACTTAAAATGATAGTAAAAATAGGTCTAAGAAGTCATCTTGTCTTTCATTATGAAACTTTGAAAAAAAATACCAGCAAAATAGTGTCTAGTGATATCATGGGTATGATATTATCAGGAAATTGGTTTTGTGACACACCAGTAAGTATTAAATACCTTATGTCACCTCCAAGCACTACTTCCCTTCTATCTAAACAGGTATGGAAGTAATTTTATAATGATGATCACAGAGCTGTTACACAAGACTGCAGAGGCATAGTGCAAGTGCTGAGACTCTGGAAAATACTTTTCTGGTCACCCCTAACAAAAAGAGCCACCTGAGTTACATGCTATATACTCTGATATGAAGTTATAATACTGAAGTTATGTCTCTCTTTTTTTTAAAGGTTTTATTTATTTATTTGAGTGAGTGAGAGAGAGAGAGAACATGAAGTGGGTGGGGCAGAGGGAGGGAGAGAGAGAGGAGCAGACTTCCCGCTGAGCAAAGGCCCAAGGTGGGACTTGATCCCAGGACCCCAGGATCATGACCTAAAGGCAGATGTTTAACCTACTGAGTCACCCAGGTGCCCCTGAAGTTATGTTTCTTAAATAATTCCTTACTGCATGTGAAAAAACATCAGGCAGTTCCAGAGCTCAAGTACCATTCTTAGGAATAGACACTAATGGTTGAAATCAGCAAAGTAGGGATGAGAAAAGACTCTGATTCAGGCTCTATTTCATTGTCCTCAAAAAGAAATGTAAGAATGTTAAAAGCTGCCAAAGTCTGGGGCGCCTGGGTGGCTCAGTGGGTTAAGCCGCTGCCTTCGGCTCAGGTCATGATCTCGGGGTACTGGGATCGAGTCCCGCATCGGGCTCTCTGCTCAGCAGGGAGCCTGCTTCCCTTCCTCTCTCTCTGCCTGCCTCTCTGCCTACTTGTGATCTCTCTCTGTCAAATAAATAAATAAATAAAATCTTTTAAAAAAAAAAAAAAGCTGCCAAAGTCTGGACAAAAAGATCACCAATGTTATGCATTGGCATAACATTAATGTTAATTAATTAAATAATAACCAATTGTATATTTATATACAATTTATATGAAAAAATATTATATAAGAATAAATAAGTAATTATTAAGATACCAGTGACTTGATGGGATTCAAATTTACACCCTTTGAAATAAATTATAAAAGTTTTTTTGGGGGTGTAATTGTTGATTTTTCTTATTTTATATTCAAATGAATAAAAACTCTCATAATATATAGTTGATACTCTATAAGATTTTCTTTTATTACAGGGAGGCAGGCATGCTGGTTCTAAGCACCCAGAGGGAATCCTACAGAACCAGCTAAGAAAATCCTTGGCTTCACGCAGGATAGAAATCAAGTGCAAACTGAGAGGAAGTAAGAACAGAATTTAGTGAAGATTATAGATTGGAGATTCAGAAAGGAAAGGATAGTCTGATCTTTACTTGGGGATCTGGAGTTTTTATTGAGAATGGTGGTCTGGTGTATGTGTCTTCTCAGGCATCCAAGAACTGGTCACACAAGGACAAGGGCTCAGATGTCCTTTCTAAATCACTTGTGCCCTAAAATCAGGGGTTTTGGTGTCAAGGTGTTTGGAGTCTGTGCTCTCTGAGAACATTCATGAATACCTCACCTGGTTACTCCTTAGATGTTATCTATTTGCTGGAAGACTCCGAAGAAAGTGTTAACTCCTTGACCTTTATAATGAGGGCTTACATTATCTGTTCTCTAAGGTGTGTGTATGGCATGGGTGCAGGTCCTAGTAAGAACATAAGCAGGAAAAGCTTCAAAGAAAATAAACAGCTTTTTTTTATTTTTAATGGAGTCCTTTCAGTTTCCCTGTCTCAATAGGATCCTAGTGTTTGGCAATAACATAAATTATGAATTTTATAACATACAAAGTGAAGAAAGTATGTTACATACACAATGATTTATGAGGTCTATATATTATCAGCCAGAAGTTTTTAAAAATGTATCTCTGAGAGAGTGTGCATTAAAACTAGATGAAATTGATGTTTATGTTTTATTTAGATGAATATAATTATAAGATATTATTTTATTAAGTATTTTATATTCTCTTTTTGATAGTTTTATCTAAATACTTTCAATGTTCAACACCAGAATGGGTCAGAATAAGATGGATGTTTCTCTGGTGGAATTTTTTACTTTTAGTGTATATATTCTATTTTTTTAAGTGCACAGAGATGTACACTTAAGTTCAGTAGGAAAAAAGAACATCCACACTCTCTAATATGCATCAATTAACATTATCTATTTTAATGGGATTTCACAACAAAGAAAGCTATTTCCTTAAAGCTTAAAAATGTAATTTGAATCTGTAAATTATATTCCAGGTAATTTACAATGAAAGAGAAGTAAGTGACAGTCTAAATATGGTCACATTCCAATTTTTTGTTGCTTCACAATGAAGATATTTAGAGCATCTCATCCTAAAGTAGTTTTGGTTTCTTTGTTGATTTTCAACTTATCAAATTGTTTATTTCCTTTTCCTTTTTGCAGTGGAACATTAATGTGAATAATTTTGTTTTGTGTGAAAATAAATTTTATTTTTTATAACAGTTAAATCAAAGAAATAACCTAATAAATCTGAAAGTTAATAGTTAGTACTTCTGTCATAAGTTGAACTAAAGCTTTTATTTCCCTGCCTGTTGCTAGGCAAGCTTTACAAATTCATACAGTTTGCTGAAGGCACTCTAACTGTAAATAATAATGTAAAAGGAAGTTGAATAAACTTCTAAAAATTCCCATGAAGATTTTTCTTTATTTTTAACATTTGCCATTTTCTCTAAGAATTTTGGACAAAAAAGCTGAGATGGGCAGTTTGAATAAAATACAATTGTTTCTTTTCCTTCAATTTATGTCATTTTTTGGTCTTTTCTAATGAAAGATTTATTGATAATATAATTCACAAACCATAAAACTGACTTATTAATTAAACAATTCAGTGGTCTTGACAATATTCACAGAGTTCTTCAGCCATCATCACCATTCAACTTAAAAATATTTCATCAACCCAAAAAAGCTTTGTACCTGTTAGTAGATTCCATCTTTCTCCCTCTCCACCCAGCTCCTGGTAACCCCTATATAATAGTGTACCTTCTGTCTCTTCTAATATACCCTCTATCTCTTTGTATTTGTCTATTCTGGACATTTTTTTACAAATAGAACTATATAATACATAGTTTTCATGACGAGATATTTTCTTTTATCATAATGGTTTGAGTTTCATCCATGTTGTAGCATGTATAAATACATCATTCCTTTTTATGAGTTAATATTCTTTAGTTAAAAAAAAAAAATTCTGTTGTATGACCAAGTCACGTCATGTTTATTGATTCATCAGTGACAGGCATCTGGGTTTTTTTCACTTTCTGGCTATTATCAGTAATACAACTATTAACATTCATGTTCAATCTTTACAAAGTAACATATGTTTTTATCAATCCTGAGTGTATACCTGAGAGTCAAATTGTTAGGCCAAGTGTATGTGTCATGTTTTGAGGAACCGCTACTGCTTTGCAAGTAGCTGCATCATTTTTTTTACAATATATTGATAATTTAGGAGGATTCCCATTTCTCCACAGCTTTGCCTACACTTGGTATCATCTGCCTTTTTCAGATATTTAGTCACTCTGCCAAGTATGAAATAGTATCCAATTGAGGTTTTGATTTGCACTTCCCTAGTGAATAATAATGATGAATATCTTTTCACATGCTTATTGGCCTTTTATTTGTCCTTGGAGAAATATATACTCCATTTTTTAGTTTGATCTTTTGCCTATTGAGATGTAATGAATCTTAATATTTCTGGATACAAGTGCTGTATCAAATATGTAATTTAGAAGTATATTGGGCCATGCATAGATAGCCTTTTCACTTTCTTGATGTGTCCTTTGAAATGCTAATTTGAAATTCTAATTTTGGTGGAGTCTGATTTCTTTTTATTTATTTATTTTTTTGTCTCTTGTGCTTTTGGTGTCATATCTTGAAAAATATTGCCTAACAGGTTATGGGAAATTACTCTTGTGTTTCCTTTTGTGTTTCATTTATTTAGGTTTCTTTAATTTCTTAAACAATGATTTATAGTTTTCAGTCTTGACAAGTCTTGAACTTTTGTTAAATTTGTTTCTAAGTTTTTTTTATTTATTTGGTGCTATTATAATGGAATTTTTTTCTTAAATTCATTTTTAGATTGCTTATAGCTTGTAAATAGAAATGCAATTGCTTTTGTATGTTGACATTGTATCTTCAATCTTTCTGAAATTTATTAGGCATATATATTCAAAATATATAAAGAACTTATACAACTCAACAGCAAAGCAAACAAACAAAAACACCAGTCTAATTAAAAAATGGACAGAGGAATGGAATAGACATTTTTCCAGAGAAGATATATAGGTAGCCAACAAACACATAGAAAGATGCTCAACATCATTAATCATTGGGGGAAATGCAAATCAAAACCACAATGAGATATCATGCATGTTAGAAAAGCTATTATCAAAAATAGTACAAATAATAAGCAAGGATATGGAGAAAAGGGAGCACTTGTGCACTGTTGTAGAAATGTAAATTGGTGCAACCACAATGGAAAATAATATTGAGGTTCAACAAAAAGTTAAAAATAGAATTACCATATGATCCACTAATTCCATTTCTAGATATTTATCTGAAAAAAAATTAAAATGTTAATTCAAAGAGATCTATGTACCCCTATATTTATTGCAACATTATTTACAATACCCAAGATATGGAGACAACTTAAATGTCTATCAGTAGATGAATGGATAGAATTTCACTTGGCCATAAAAAAGAATGAAATCTTGCCATTTGCAATGACAGGCAAGGATCTCAAAGGCATCATGCTAAGTGAAATAAATCAGAAACAGAAAGACAAATATATGATCTCTCTTATATGTGGAATCTAATATATATATTTAGATTCATAGGTAATGTATAACTAAGCTCATGGACCCAGAGAAGAGATTTGTGATTGCCAGAGAAGAAAAGTAAGGAGTGGGAGAAATGGGTGAAAAAAATGAAATTGGTTTTTAGTTCTAATTTTTGTGTGGATTTCATAGGATTTTTTAATATACAAGCATATGTCATCTACAATTAGAGATTATTTTACTTCTTTCCAATCTGAACTGTAATGTAATGTAATACTTCCTTTCCGTGCCTGATGATTCTGGCTAGGATCTCCAATACAATTTTTATTTTTTTAAGATTTTATTTATGTATTTGACAGAGATCACAAGTAGGCAGAGAGGCAGGTCGAGAGAAAGGGGGAAAGCAGGCTCCCCGCCGAGCAGAGAGCCCAATGCGGGGCTCGATCCCAGGACCCTGGGATCATGACCTGAGCCGAAGGCAGAGGCTTAACCCCCTGAGCCAACCAGGTGCCCCCCAATACAATTTTTAATAGGAAGGCAAGAGCAGACATTCTGTCTTGTCCTTATCTAAGATGGAAAACGTGCAATTTTTCCTGCTTAACTGTTATATTAATTGTGGGGTTTTTATAGATGCCCTTCATTGAGTTCAGGAACTTCCCTTCTTTTCTTATTTTTTTTTTTTGTCTTCCTCTGTCTGATTTATTTCACTTAGTATAATGCCCTCAAAGTCCATTAGTTATCTTTACAACATAATTAATATTAATTATGTTTAAAAGATAGATAACTTTTACATATAGGATAATGTCCAAACTCCATCTCTGGGCATAAAAATAAAACCCGATATAAACTGAACTCTAGCTAGTTTCCCACTCTTGCCCCAGAATTTTGTGTATTTCTTTTTTTTTTTTTTTTTTTTTCCCACCCCCTTCTCCCAAACCCCCTCCCCCCAGCAACCCTCAGTTTGTTTTGTGAGATTAAGAGTCACTTATGGTTTGTCTCCCTCCCAATCCCATCTTGTTTCATTTATTCTTCTTCTACCCACTTAAGCCTCCATGTTGCATCACCACTTCCTCATATCAGGGAGATCATATGATAGTTGTCTTTCTCTGCTTGACTTATTTCGCTAAGCATGATACGCTCTAGTTCCATCCATGTTGTTGCAAATGGCAAGATTTCATTTCTTTTGATGGCTGCATAGTATTCCATTGTGTATATATACCACATCTTCTTGATCCATTCATCTGTTGATGGACATCTAGGTTCTTTCCATAGTTTGGCTATTGTGGACATTGCTGCTATAAACATTCGGGTGCATGTGTCCCTTTGGATCACTACATTTGTATCTTTAGGGTAAATACCCAATAGTGCAATTGCTGGGTCATAGGGCAGTTCTATTTTCAAAAAGCAGCAGAGGAGGTAGTATCTCTTCAGAAGAAGAGATACTACCTCCTCTGCTGCTTTTTGAACAGTTTGTAAAGGTTTGGTATTAATTCTTCTTTAAATGTTTGATAGAATTCACCAGTAAAACTATCAGTACTTGATCTTTCTTCATGGATAGTTTTTCTAATTACTAATTCAATCTCTTGTTACACATCTTTACAGATTTTCTATTTCTTCATGGGTCGACTTTGATAGTTTGTGTCTTCCTAGGAATTTGTCCTTTAATCTAGGTTAACTAATTTTTTTGGAACACAGTAGTTCATTAGATTTCCTTATAATAGTTTTTGCTTTTACTACTGTCATTAATGATGTTTCTTCTTTCATTCCTGATTTTGGTAATATAAGTCTTTCTTTTCTCTTGGTCCACCTAGCTAAAAGTTTTTTAAATTTGTTGAACTTTGGGTGTGCTGGTTTTTCTCTGTTTTTCTATTATCTATTCATTAATTTCCACTCAGCACTATTATTTCCTTTCTTCTCACTGCCTTGGGTTTAATTTGTTTTTGTATTTTTTCTAGTTTCTTAAAATGGAAGATTAGATTATTGATTTGAAATCCTTTTTGTTTTATATAGGCATTTAGAGACATAAATTTCCTTTTCAGCAGTGTTTTTGCTGCATCTCAAAAGGTTTGTTATGTTGTGTTTTTCTTTTATTGATTTCAAATATTTTGACATTTTTCTTGTGACCTTTCACTTTACTCATTGGTTATTTAGGAGTGTGTTCTTTAATTTCAATATATTTTGAGTTTTCAAATTTTCCTTCTGTTACTAGGTTCCATTTTTAATTCCACTGTGATTGTAGAATAGACTATAAATGACTTCAGTCCTTCTAAATTTGCTGAGACAGTTTTATGACCTGTTACATGTCTACTATGGAAATTATTTCAGATAAAGTGTATTCTGCTGTTGTTGTGTGGAGAATTACTATTAGATATGGTTTGTAGTGCTGGTCCAGTCTTCTGTCTCCTTTATGATCTTCATTCTCGTTGTTCTATCCATTATTGAAGTGCAGTGTTAAAGTTTTCAGCAGAAGTTGAATTGTCAATTATTCTTTTAATTCTCTTGTTTTTAACTTCATGTATTTTAAGACTCTTTTCTTAGGGGCATAATTGTCATATTTTCCTGAAGGACTGACCTTTTTTATCACTGTAAAATGTACTTCTCTTGCTTCTATACCCATCTTTATCTTGTGATCTATTTTGTTTGATACTATCAGTTTTCTTTAGGTTATTATTTTTATGGTGTATCTTTTCCCATCCTTCTACTTTCAGATTTTTGTATCTTTGATATAAAAGTGAATCTCAAGTAAATCTCAAGTGAATCTCAAGTGAATCTCTTCAGACAGCAAGCTGTTAGATCATTTTTTAAAAAACCATTTTGCCAATCTCTTCCTTTTGATTGGATATTTAGTAAATTTACACTTTTTTAAAGATTTATTTGTCAAAGAGAGAGAGAGAGAAAGCACAATAGGGGGAGCAGCAGAGGGAAAAGCAGGCTTCCCACTGAGTAAGGAGCCCCATGTGGGACTGGATCCCAGGATCCTGGGATAATGACCTGAGCTGAAGGCAGCTGCTTAACCAACTGAGCCACCCAGGTGTCCCAGTAAATTTACATATAATGGAATTACTAATAAGGTAGAATTTATGTGTCATTTGTTGCTTTCAAAAATTTTTATATCTTTTTTGTTCCTCTATTTCTTCATTGCTATCATTTCTTGAATTATATTTATAATTTCTAATATACTAATATAATTATTTGTGTTATATATACATATATAATAAATATATATATTTTATATATTATATATATGTATGCATTTACATACTGTACACTACACACATATACACATATGTATTTTTTTCTTTAGTGGTTTTCCTGGAAACTACAGTTAACTTAAAAAATTCTCAGTCACATTCATACCAACTTAATGTCAATAGTCAATAGTAAATAAAAGTTTTGCTGCAATAAAGCTTTTTTCTCTCTACCTCTGCTTTGCACTATTATTTTCATATAAATTACATCTTTATATAAGTTTATCAGCACAATTTTATAAGTATAGCTTTATGCAGTGACCTTTAAGTTAGATTAAAATGTTATAAAAATATATTTATACTATTTTTTATATTTACCTGTGTGGTCATCTTTAATAGTATTTTTTTTTCTTCATGTGAATTTATGTACTTGTCTATTGTTTTTTACATTTCAGTCAGAGGTTTTTCGTCTATTATTTCCTGTATGGTAGATGTGCCAGCAATGAATTCTCTGATATTTTTGGTAATCTGGAATGAACTTAATTCCTCCTTCATTTTTGAAAAATAGATTTGCTGGTTACAAACTTCCTGATTGACTTTTTCTTTTAGCATTTGAATATGACATCCTTCTACCTTCTGAATTCCATGATCTTTGATGAGAGGTCACCTGTTAACCTTATTGAAGACACATTATATACAATGAGTCATTTTTCTCTTGCTGTGTTCAGGATTTTCTCTTTGTCTTTTAATAATATGACTATGTTGTGTCCAGGTGTAAATCTCTGAGTTTTTATTGTTTAGAGATATTTAAGCTTTTTGTACGTGTAGGTTTGATGTTTTTTTATCAAATTTGGGACATATTTCTTCAACTACTTTCAAAATATTCCAAGATCATGTCTTCCCTCTCCATGATTAAGTCTGTATTCCATCAGTTCGTGTAAACTAAAATGCTCTTCCCATTACTCTACCTTTCTCTTACCCTCTTGTCTCCATTCCTTTGCTCATGCTGTTTCTTTATATTCTAGCATTTCTCTCATCTTCTATTTGTTTTTCAAACTTTATCTTTACACAGACATCTGCCCTTTCCTCCCAAACACATTTTCTCTTTATACTCTACCTACAAATGGACTGGTTTTAAAGCACCTTCTATCCTGCAGTGTAGTTATTCAGTTACATGTTAAGTCAAGCCACAGTAGCCACCATTTTAATGTACTTTCTCTTCTGCTCCCAACAACTATCATTCTGTTAATGTTGCTTAAGAAATGGCTTAAGTGGGTACGAGAAGAATAAATGAAAGAAGATGGGATTGGGAGGGAGACAAACCATAAGTGACTCTTAATCTCACAAAACAAACAGAGGGTTGCTGGGGGGAGGGGGTTTGGGAGAAGGGGGTGGTATTATGGACATTGGGGAGGGTATGTGCTTTGATGAGTGCTGTGAAGTGTGTAAACCTGGTGATTCACAGACCTGTACCCCTGGGGATAAAAATATATGTTTATAAAAAATAAAAAATTATATTAAAAAAAAAAGAAATGAAATAATCTTTCTACCTTATGATCATAAAGTGGTATTAAAAACCTCAGTTTTATTTGCTCCAGAGCTCGTGGCTTCAGTCACTTGGTTCTCAGATAATTGAGTGCATTGGAAGAATTTTATGTAGATTAAATATTATGTTCATCAGGTGCCATTGCTATTTGTTCATTTCATTTAGAAAGACTACACTGTAATCAGTTTGAATAAAAAACACAATGTGCCTTAGATATTTAAATCAATTATTCTTTTTCAATTCTAAGTTGTTAGAGATCTTTTTCAATGCTTTTTATAAGTTAGCAATGTAAGTTATTATATATATAGATACATATATACACATATATATATACATACACACACACATATATATGTGTATATATACATATATATATGTATATATATATATACACACACACGGCATATATATATGCTATAGAAAGCTTTTTCGTGAAAGAATAAAAACATCTGTCAGGCAAGTTGTATGGAAAATATTAAATGAGAGTAATCTCTGTGAAGTATTTATTTCAACAGGCAATAGACATTACATATTCAAAAGGCAATCCTGTCAAATGGAATCAAGTTTATTTTACTGAGATTTGGTAGTAGCATTTTATCTGAGTCAGTCTGAACTACAATTGGCTGTATTAGTTAATACAGTCCCTATTTAAGTACTTTCTGAGATTCATATTCAGCTTATTAGAAGAAGTGCTTTTATCCTCGTAATAAGACCATTATGTTGACTAAAATAATAAATGAGGAAATCACTTACATCTCATGTAGAACATCTAATTAACTTTCCAAACACTGAATTTGGTGTTAGCTACCTGCTTTAGGGGACAAATTCAATTAAACCATACCTAAGTGATACACCACACAAAATAAATCATTATCTCTATTATTAGCGATTCAAAAATAAGTAACTAGAAAAATTATGCAACATATGTATATATTTTGCTTTATGTATAAATTTTTCTTTGCAAAACTTCTTTCATTGGTTATCCTAATCCCTAATGTCTTGAGGATAGCTTTTAATCATCAAAATTCAAAATTCAGAAATTCAGAATTCAAAATTCAGAAATGTATGATTATATTATACATTCATGATCCATGACCTACATTTTATTTTAAGTTCAAGTGAAATCCTTTAGGGTAGTATGGAATAAGATACTTGTGCCTAATTTATTGACATTGTAGTAATTGTTTAAATATCTCCTGAAACTATTACTAATAAAAATTAATAAGATAAAATGTTTAAAACTTTCTCAACAGGATATCCTAAACAGGATAAAATTAATTAACTGTATCCAAATCAAAATGTTTTAAAAATAACAACAGAGAAAAAAGAGAAAAGAAGGATATAATTAAAATAAGACTAGAAATAACTAAAATAGTAAAAAATTTTGTAATGATGTATCATCACAAATATAATTGCTTCTTTTTAAAAAACTAATCAATAGGCAGATTTGTCCAAGTTTATTACAAAAATAAAGACTATACATTTTTATTAAAAGGTTATAAATTAAATAGGAAATATAATGAGTAGAAACTACTAATAATTCTGTTTATATAGTAATCAAAATAAATGAATAGACATATATAACACAAAAGTTAATGCTGAAATCCAAATTCAGTCTGTTGGCTATTATAGCTTCCTGTTTCCATTTCATCATTTGAATTTAATTTAGTGACAGATTCACATTGTATGATGGATTACTTGGAAGTAACTAATGATACACTTTCTAACATATGTATTATGGTTGAATGCTGGAAACTGCTTATAGAAGCATTTTATCTGCTTTGATTTTATTTTTTCCTTACTAGTTAAATTTGCCTTAGCAAAATAAACAATATGTATGTTAACAAAAAGAAAATAACATCAAATACTTTGGGAGGAGACAATCTAATATCTTGAAAATTTAATTTATTTTTCAACTCTGTAATATCTCTGTTTCCAAATGTTTCTTTTAACATACTCTCAGTTTTTTCAGAGATTGTCTGTGAAATAGAGCAATTATAGACTCTTTGGCATTTAGTTACCAGAACAAAAACAGTATTATTTAAGGAAGAGAATAAGTATAACTAATAATGACTTAAAATATGTACTTGGTTTAAATGAGAAGCATAAAATAGAAATGTTAATTAGTGATATTAAATTAACACAGAGAAATGGGAAATGCACAAAGGTTTTATACTGAGGATCCTTGAAGCTTTGATTACTCACAGAGCATGTAAAACAGAAATGTTGGCATTCTTAAGCAAGTCAGAATGAAAAGATAAAATCCATACAATAAGGTAAAAGATTTTAACAGAAAAATGGTACAAAAGAGTGGGTAGTTGTCTTAAAACAAGTCAATATTATTTAAAATGTATAAACCCATTAACATATTATGGTGTTACACAAACTATAGACTGGGTGTCTAGGAACAATCATATTCTTCAAATTATTTTCATAAACTTGATGTCAATATTGCTATGGATGCCTAAGGGACTACTGGCATATAATGGGATGATATCTTCTCTTTAAACTACCCCTCATTTGTTAATTGTGTATTGTCAACCACATGGAAAATTTAGAAAGTCTTCTACTTAGTCATCAGATCGTGCACATTGTGTATTACTAGGTAGATGGACTATGCAATGACTTCAAGAATCTTATCCAACAAAGTCTCATAGGAACTGATACAAATTTGGTTGCCAATTGGAAATGCCTAGCTTCTGGGAGAAAAAAACTTGAGGAAGGTAAGAACAAGATAAGCACTTGTAAGGACTGGGCAACATTACCCCTCCTCCACATATCTATCCCAAGTTGTCAAAATTGCCACCTCTTCTACTTTCTTATTTCCATCTCTGGAACCCACACGTGGTTATTGTCAGGCCAAATTTGCAAAATAGAGAGACTCCAATAACTCTGCATAGCAGATTGGTAACATCGGTTTCATTTTTAGGGAACATCTTTGTTCATTAAAGATACATGGAATGATGAAGCATAGTGTCTTTTTATAAAACCCCATCTTTATCTTGAAAGTTTATAGGATGCATGATATGCAAAAATCTTTGTATTGCATACAAAAATATTTTGGGGTATAAGATTATTTATATGTGTAAATGTATACATATATATTATATATGTATACATTTTTCTACAAGATTTCTCTTGTAGAATCATCCTGTTATACACAATTAAATATCATGAGTGCCCAACTAGTTAGTTTTATTTAACTACTTTTATAAGATATTTGATTTTCACTTCTGGGAATTTCACTCCTGGGATTTCCTTAATTATTCAATTTATTAATACTAATTTATTCAGGCTTCCAGTGAGAACTCAAAAAGTTAGGGGAATTTCACATTATCTTTACCTTCAGTTCCCACTATAATTTTAATTCTGTTGCCCACACTGGAGGCATAAAAAATTTGATACATAGGTATACATTATTTTAGATTTTTATTATGAAACCTGTTTACTAAAGAAACTATACATTAAAAAAAAAAGAAACCATACATAAAAGTTCAGTGAAAAATTGTATCAGATTAAAGAGATGAAGATGTTTGGTTGTTCATGGTTAATATGATAAAAAAAATCTGTATACAGGTAATCTGAATTTAGAAATCTATAAGAATTTCTAAATTTTGGTGAGTTTCACTTTGCCACAACTTTATATTTGTCCTATAATTAGTTGACATTAGACTTTCATTTTCCATATTTTTCTTTTTGTTGAAACTGACTTTCAAACATTTTAATGAAAATGAATTATAACTATGAAAACTACTATTTCTATTCACATAGGATAAAGTGACATAAATACTGATTCTGATTTTTTTTAAAGGCAATATATGTGTAAAGTCACAGTAGGCATGCAATCTATTTTCTCCTTTTATCACTTGGGAAGGAAAAAAGTTTGAACCTGTTAAGTTTCAACTTAACTAAGCATGCTAATGGCAGCCTTTCTGACAAACACCCTGATGGTGATACTAATAGACAGTCCTTATATGTGAAATAATTTTAGCAGGGTCCATTTGGTCTGTTTGGGATGCTTATATAGTACCTGCCACACCAAAATTATACCCATTAATATCAAACACTTGATGTAGCTTCTTCCTCCCTGACCTGGATCCTCCTTCATTCAGACTAAGTTACCAAGAGTCCTCCCTTGGCATTTATTTCCTATTGTCAGAAAACTGGCTTTCTTCCACTCTACAGCCTGTGTAACTACAATTACTCTTTTCTTTTATCTAGCCCACAGCATCTCTATATGTTATTTGTCTTGATTTACTATTTCTGAGTTTATAATTTCTTTCATGACCAAAAATTTGGGACATAGCTATAGCTTGCCATAGCTTGTTTTTATTGTTATTATTATTTTTATTTTTATTAACATATAATGCATTATTTGCCCCAGGGCTACAGGTTTGTGAATCATCAGGCTAACACACTTCACAGCACTCATCATAGCACATACCCTCCCCAATGTCCATAGCCCAATCACCCTCTCCGCATCCCCCCTCTCCCCCAGCAACCCTCAGTTTGTTTTGTGAGATTAAGAGTCTCTTATGGTTAACTACAAACCAGGTGACAGTTTGCTGAAAATGGCATATGGTTCCCGTTCTGTGGCCAAAACTGGTGATGTACTTTCTCTTTTATTAAAATCAGTTCTCAGTAAAACTTGCCTTTGAATAACTTAAGATAACTTGGACAACAATCATAGTTCTGTTTCAACAATACTATAATTCCATCTTCTAGGAAATGTGAGATTTGCAGTAAGAATATACTGCCATGGCTCAAAGGAAAAAATAGAAAGTATTCATAAAAAGTACATGAATACCATTTTATTTTTATATAATTATCACTGTGTTCCAATTAAAAGAAAATTATAAACTTGAGCATTTTATTTAATGCAATGGTTAAATACGTAATCCAGTTCATTTTGTTTACTT
Organism: Mustela putorius furo; assembly: GCF_011764305.1. NCBI lineage: Eukaryota > Metazoa > Chordata > Mammalia > Carnivora > Mustelidae > Mustela > Mustela putorius. Next base: position 929,879 of record NW_025421443.1, read on the forward strand.
ACTTTCAGAATTAGTAATGGAAGATCCATCATTTCAAATTTGGAAGTGTTCTTTACTAATTGTAAAATAATATCGTTGCAGGATACATAAATGTCTTTTTGTGTTTGTGTGTTTATGTGAAAGAGATTCTATAGATGTGTGTGTGTGTGTGTGTGTGTGATCATTAAAACGGATCATATTTAATGGGTTTATGATAGTTAACATAAACTCTTTAGAAGTCTTTGTATTTATATATTGTCCCAGGCCATTGGGCGAGGTGTTTGATGCTATACCATATAAAGGTAGTTTTATATACAACAGAAATTTATTTCTCACAGTTCTGGATGCTGGAAGTCTGAGATCAGGTGCCAGCATGGCAACCTGAAGGTCCTCTTCCAGGATTCAGTGAGAGGTTTACAATGAGAGGTTACAACAAGAAGTTGTATCCTCACCTTGTTGATGCAATAAAGGCTTCTGGGTACTAATTTATCAGGGTACTAATCCCCTTCATGAAAGTAGTGCTCTCATGAACTAATCACCTCCCAAAGCTTCACTTCTGCAAACCATCACCTTGGGCATTTAAGTTGTCAACATATGAATTTTGGGAAGACACAGACTTTCAGACCATAGCACGTTCGAGCATACGAACTCTTTCTCATGTACTGCTATTAACTTTTCCACATTAGATTTCACATTAGATATAACCGAAATTAGTCCATCTCCTTGACGTCTACAAAAGGGTTAAGATAATAGAAGCATTACTGGAATTTGAGCATGATTTAGAGAGTAATACTTTGCCCTTCATTTGTAATGTGAAGGTGTATAATCTTTGAAACGCTGGGAGACACATGCCAATTTCTTACAAGTTCAAGGAACTTTTGAGTAATTATATGCATGTAACAGTTTAATTGATTCACCTCACATGGACTGTACATTTGTAGTTGAAATAAAAATGTGTTTAACTGTTTTAAATGTATTTCTTATTCTACCTTTTCTTTTCCAAGTAAGATTATGGGTATAATATAGGCTTTCTTTCACTTTACTTTTAGATTGTCTGTTCTTCTGTGGGTTCTTATTTTTCTCAACTCTATCAATTTCCTCTAACTGAATGCCACCCGTTAGCTAATTGTTTTTCCTATTCTTTTTCTAAAGAAGCATATACTTTGCAAATCTCTTTACCACATAGTCCTAATATGACAAAATAATTCCACATGAAAAACAGCTTCCAGGTGCTAACATTCCAATTTTTGTGGAAATTCATGAAAGCAATTAAATATTCTTAAATTATGATAATAGAACAGGAGCAAAAGGAGCTAGTGCTTATTAAAAGTAATTAGTCAATGTCTACTTAAGAACTGATCCTAACTGACTAGTGTTAAAATGAGTTGTCAAAATACCAAGATATCAGGGGTACTGATCTTTTATTAATAAAATGAATAAATATTTAAATGGCATTTATGAAAGAAATGACAGATGATGAATTGAGTGCTATCCTTTTCCACATTCCGTTCAGAGAACCCTCATCCAATGTGGGGGAAGCATTATTAGATTTGATCCATTAGAGGCTGGCACTGTCCTTTTCAAAATGAGATTAGCCTTTAGCAATCTGTTTATTACTTGAGTTATGTGTTGAGATGAAAGAAAGAAATAGACTGTAGTAAGGAAAAGATTCTGTATTCTTTACTGTAATAAGTAAATCATAAGAAAGTATATTGGTGTTTTCTATAATAATGACAACTGGAAACTGAACACCCAACAATAAGGGATTGGTTCAATAGAACATGGTCCATCAACTCAACAAATGTACTCAATCCCTACAAATAATTTTGTGGGAGTATATTCAATGGCATGGAAATATAGTTGTGTTAATTTGTATTTATGGGGTTGCTTTCATAATTTTTTTTTTATATTCTTAGATAATTTACCTTGCCATTGTCAACTTTTTTTCTTTTTTTCTTATGAACAAACTATTGAGCTATTTAGAAACACTAAATATTAGAAACATTACAGTGTTACACCTTCATATATATTCAAAAAGTAATACTAAAGTTAGCATAAGAAAATCCAACTTTTAAATTGGCTCACAATACTTTTAACAATATAAATATTGTTAAAAAATATATTTTGTTACCACAACTTTCTTTTTTTTAAGATTTTATTTATTTTTTTTGACAGAGAGGGAGAGAGTACAAGTAGGCAGAGCAAGGGGGTCGGGGGCGTCAGGCTCCCTGCCGAGCAGAGAGCCCAATGCGGGGCTCAATCCCAGGACCCTGAGATCACAACCCAAGCCGAAGGCAGTCACTCAACCAACTGAGCCACTCAGGCGCCCCTCCACCACATTTTTAATGACGTGAGCTTATAGTGTATCTGTTTAATGAGTAGCAGAGCATGTGAAACAGATATTGTTTTGCATGTGGAGTTAGGATGGTATAATTATTAATATCCTCATAAACTAAATCAATTTTATGAATAAAATATCTGTGCATGTTTACATGCATATGTATATTACATATATGTATATATGTATTTGTATTATTTTATGTATTTCTATATTATATATTCTTGATATATATTATTATTGTTATTTTATATATTATATATTATCATATTTTAACATATATGCTACATTGTATGTTATATATATTATATGTATATGTGTGCATATATAAAAAAACTGCAAGTATATATTATAAAATGCTAATAGTATTTACTTTGGCCAAGGGATTATGTGGATTTTTATTTCTGGCTAGCATCTATTTTCTGAAAATTTCTGTATTAATCTTCACAATTTTATGGAGAAAATAATGACACAGAGTAAGCAAGGAACAATTTAATTTGCATGAGTTGTGTTTTTAGTATAAGCTTAATCTTCATTAATTACTTCATTCTCAGGAATGTTATTTTCTGGGTGGCTCAGTTGGTTAAGCAACTGCCTTGGGCTCAGGTCATGATCCCAGCATACTGAGATTCAGTCCTGGCTTGGGCTCCCTGCTCAGTAGGGAGCCTCTTCTCCCTCTCCCTCTGATGCTCCCACTGCTTGTGTGCTCCTGCTCTCTGTCAAATAAATAAAATCTTTAAAAAAAAAAAAAAGAATGTTACTTTTTCCCCTTTATTTTATAAATTTCCAGGAGCCACTGAGTAGTATGTATTCATATTAGCAGCTCAGAGACAGAACCAATCATTCATAGACTGTCATAGTATATCCTAAAAATCTAATTTTAATAAATATATTTTTGTTAAAGTATTATTAGATATTATTTCTGGTCTATTTCTACTTCACATAGAAGAAACCCTAGGTATGTGTCTTTTTTATATGATTTTGTTTTCCTATTTTATTTTACTTTGTGGAAAAGTAAAACTTCTGGGCTGACTTTTTCTCATATATAGGTAAAATACTCTAGATTGGAATTGAGAAATCAAAACATGACACTTAAATGAAGACTAATATCATCCCACTTGCTTTAAATTTTTTTTCTTTGTGGGGGCACCTGGGTGGCTCAATGGGTTAAGCCTCTGCCTTCGGCTCGGGTCATGATCCCGGAGTCCTGGGATCGAGCCCCGCGTTGGGCTCTCTGCTCAGAGGGGAGCCTGCTTCCCTTCCTCTCTCTACCTGTCTCCCTGCCTACTTGTCATCTCTGTCTGTCAAATAAATAAATAAATAAATCTTAAAAAAAAAGAAACTTTTTTTCATTGTGAATATTTATAATGACAATTTTATTCACTTTGACTCAGAAAGTTTTCTTTTTTTCTGTGTATAAGTATTTAAAAGTCTTGCTTCTCTCACTTAAGCCTATACCATTTGTTGTCAGATCTATAACAATAAACCAGTTGGAAGATTTAGCCATTCCCTTTTTGTGCAAAATCATAAGGACTAAATAAACAGTATCATAAGAGGATTTTAAAAGTCCTAGGATGTGTGCTCTTTTTTTTTTTAAGATTTTAATTATTTATTTGATAGACAGAGATTACAAATCATCAGAGAGGCAGGCAGAGAGAGAGGAGGAAGCAGGTACCCTGCTGAGCAGAGAGCCCATGTGGGGCTTGATCCCAGGACGCTGGGATCATGACCTAAGCTGAAGGCAAAGGCTTCAACCCACTGAGCCACCTAGGTGCCCCTGGATGTGTGCTCTTTTGAAACAACAACAACAAAAAATATCAATTTTACTGATTAGAATTTTCAATCAATTATCACCTAGGTAATTTAATTTTTTTCTTTGAGTTTAACAAATATATATATATATATATATATATATTTTGGTGTTTTTTTGAGTATGTGTAGAATTAGTAAGTGCAAGGTAAAGTCAAAGTCCAGCTAAGTTTCTTTGGCACTTACATATTATTTACATTATAAGATTATTATTAACCTCTCAGGAGAATGAATTCAAGTCAATTTTAATTTTACAAAATTGATTTGCCACCATGATTTTATCAATATGGACAAAGATCTCCTACGAAATTGTCAAAACATATATTGATAAAATGACTACATTTTATCAATTAATTTATCAATTACATAATGATACATCCGGGACAAAAAATTGATATGGACAAGATACATGTGGTCTTGCCAGTGGGCAACACTGAACAATGACATATTTTAAAAACACACAATGTCAGACTATAAATACCACAAAAACTGTAGAAAAATTGAGAAGTAAAATACTGCAGGACACTTAGAACTCATAACACGTTTTTAGAGGCTTTGTCATATTTAGAAGGTACAGCCTGAGTGACAGGCTCCAAATGGAGGAGCAGCATAAACAAAGGCTCAGTGATGAAGAGATGGAAGCGTGAGGGGAGGTTACTGTTGGAAGGAAGGCTAGAGAAGAAAGATCCAAGAGAAACCAGCAGGAGAGGTTAGGACAATGAGTGCTTCGAAAGGAGTGGCCTTGTGAAGTCAGGCCTTTAACAAGCATGTCTGTTAGACATGTCCACATGACTATCACCTCCTTGACTGTGTGTCTCCCTTTACTAAGAGTGACAGACATACATGGCACAGGAGAGCTATTCTTTTTGTGAAGTGAAACGTAAATGCAAACATGTCACTATGAATGATGAATGAGACAATCAGGGATGAAATTGTCTAGCAGAAATACAGAAAATAGAAAGAAAGCAAATCCAATATTTTGTGGTGTTAGAGATAGACATACAGGTGACTCTACTTGGGGTAATTTTCTTATCTTTTTGCCAAATTCAAGTTTTAATTTCTGCATCCCTTATTAACTTCCATATTCTTTCATTTGTATTGTTTCTGTCACATGAACAATGAATCACATCTGAAACATGAACCAATACACAGAACTGTGTGAAAATCATATAGAGCTTTATCCTGTTCTTAATTTTGGCTTCTGTATAATTTTACTGCTTATAATCTGCTATTAGTGGACTATACTGTCTATTAACTCTATTTTTTAAAGTTAATTTTCATTCCCAAAGAGGGAGAAATAAAGCTAAGTTCAATATTCCATATGGCACTCAGAATCTAATTAAGCTGTTGGCTTTGCTAAGACCACTTCCTTTTTTTTTTTTTAAGATTTTATTTATTTATGAGAGAGAGAGATCCTGCACAAGCAGGGGGAGGGGCAGAATGAGAGGCAGACTTGCAGCTGAGCAGAGAGCCCCACACAGGGCTCAATCCCAGGACCCTGAGTTCACAATCTGAGCCAAAGGCTGACGCTTAACCAACTGAGCCACCCAGGTACCTGTGTGATGGCCATTTCTATAGGCCAAACCACACTTGGTTTTAATCCCCCAAAGCATATTTCTCAAGATATAAAATTTCCCATCCACTACAAATGTTTTAAGTTGAAGAAAATAGCTTATTTCTCTTTCACGCTTTTTGCCCTTTTTGAAAATAATGTTAAGGTCAATTGTATCTCATTGTCTTTCTATAAATTTATGGCCTGCTTATTTAAGTATACACATACACTTTTAATTCACTTTGACACAGAAACTGTGCTTCTTGCCAATTGTCTCATTACATTTATGTCTGAATTCAACTATGCTGTGGATATGACACATAAACTTTAGAAACAGACCCACAGAAATGGAAATAATATGCAGCCAAAATTTTTATTTACTTGTAAAGATCAAATCCAGTGAAGAATCTTTTTAAGCCATTTAGTATTAGCAGTACAACTTCTCTAGCATCTGGGGAAAAGAGAGAGAGGAAAAAAAGGGAAGAGAGATTGGCTCTTCGTAACACAGAAAGAACCCCCTCCCCCAATCTTCCGACATCAAACTCTCTGTTCACTATACTTCAGTAGTTTAACAATAATGCTCCCTATGGTACCTTTATTTCACATGAAATTTTTTCATATGTGCCATTTCACTGCAGTCTATGAGTATGTAGGGAAGATAACATTTTTTTTTCTCTCTCTCTTCTGTTTGGGGAGCTGCTGGCTTGATTCTATGCTGCTGCTGGTTGTCCTATTTAGTGCAATGTACTTAACACTGTGATGTTGTCCCTGTGATTACTAAAATGATTTTCCCTTACATACTTGAAATTGAATCTGTGTTCAACTGGTAGATGCAGTGCTCTTTACAGAATGATTTATAAACCTGTCATTTAAAAAGATAGTATGGAAAATTTCTCAATGAGGTCACCGGTACTGTTACCTTTCTTTCAGTAACATCATTTCCACTATCAAAATACACTTAAAGCATAATTTAATATCCAAAGCAGTTAACTGCCACTGTTTGAAAATAAAGATTATAATTTTTAGAGAGAAATACTTCATTTTCCTAAATGTTACCAGGTTTCTTCAATAAGTCACTATTATTACATTGAAGAATAACATAGCACCAGAGATAAGAAAGATTTCAACCACACAGTTCTTTTTGAATTGCTATAAAAACATTTCTTGACTAACCTCATGGAAAAAAAAAATCACTTCCCCATAACACTCTAAGAATGCAAATGAACACAAAACCTTCCGCAAAGCAAAAGGAACATACTCTCTAATACTGAACTCTGCTGTTTGATTTGATGCGCTAATGGTCAAATGAACTTACTAGACTTTAGTTTTATAATTTTTATTTTGAAGAGTTTTGCATTGATTCATTCCATTTTAAAAATTATTTAAAGATGTTGACTAATAATTGTTGTTGGTACTCTTCTGAAATGTAGAAATCGAGGGGAAAGAGGAACACATTTAAAGTACATTATTTTTTTATTATGTAGAAAAATGAGTGACCTCAGATCAGCAGTTCTTAGAAAATATATCAGGTCATTACATTTCAAACCATAGCCCAATTTTCTAACATTTAACCTTGGACACTTGTGGCTTTTTTTTTTTAATTAACTTTCTAATATGCTATAAAGTATCTTCATTAGTCAATATCTTCAAATAATTTGTGAGAATGGGGTGCCTACATGGTTCATTTGGTTAAGTGTATACTATAAAAAAAGTATAATCACTGATTCTTCTCTTCTTTTTTGACTTATTTTGTGGCCGGTAATCTTCCTAAATGTCAACAATATGGAATTTAGAAATGAAGTGACATAGTCTTTCAACTAAAGAAGTGTACACTGTTAATGGAGAGGCACGATCCTAACCAAAACTCATGGACTCACTGACAGTTATTTTCTTAATCCATTATTTTTTGGGGAATTATTTTTTGAATTTTCAGTTTTTCAGCTTAACACACAGGAACACATTTCCAATATTCTAAAACAAGATTGCCAGATAAGATGCAAGATATTTGAATTTAACTGATGCCTTGAATTTTTATTTGCTAAGTCTGGCAACCCATCTCTAAAACTCCTGCCAATTACCTCTCCCAGTGATTACTACAACTGGTGCATAGATTCTTCCAGAGTCAAAGACCCAATGAGGAAAAGGAACAAGCCATTATGCTAGCTGGTGGATACTAAATGTCTAGTACTGAGAAATGCACAACTGAATGGGTAACTCATTCCTCTGCTTTAACCTAACTTGAATCTTACTCAGTTTTCATGTGCCCTTGCTAAGCAGTAATTTGTTTCAAAAGAAACGTTTCATTCCATCCTGTTACATTTTTAGTTTCTGATTTCGATCACAAGAGCCCAAAATGGCCAGGGCTTGAGTTGAGTATAAAATATTCTGAACATAAATCTTGGGTCCCCTCTTTAATTATAAAAACTGTGACCATCATGTAGCTATTCTTGCATCTACAGAAATATTCAGTGCTTTAATTAGACTTACTTTACTTAAGTGTTAAAGGAAGCAACAGGCCTGCAATTGCCCGGGCACTAATAGTACATAATACAGCCAATTGCAAACAGCAGTCTAATTTGTTGATTTGAAGTGAGGTGTAATTATATTGCTTCATTTGCTGAGCAAATCATATGAGAGTTTCTCTAAATCAGCCTGATTGTGTAATGAAGAGCTAATTACAAACAGCAGTGTTCTTGCAGTAAATTTACTGTAAGTGCTAATGCCAGGTTGGCTCCATTGTGACAATGGCTCATTAGTACATTAACAAAAGCAACTGTGGAAAAATGCCCAAAGCAGGGCGACTGGTCTCTCAGTTTCAGAAGGCTGCAATGATTACATCCTTCAACATGTAATTACTAAGAAAATGGTGTTTGATTTAGGTTTTGACAATTTTTTTTAAAAGAACTAAAAGACATTTTTAGAGCACCACAAAATGGTTTGGAAAGGCTTCTTGTCAGGCTTTGTGTGTGCTTCCTTATACCAGGTGTGCCCTGGAAACCTCATTTGATAAGAAGTTTTTTTAGATAGTAGGCTGTTCCTGACAGCTGAATTTTGATATTTCATCATCGAAATGGAATCTCTGCCTATAGAGACAGACATATTTCCTTCCCTTGCATTGAAGTGATGCAAGTAAGTGATGAAGCTCTTGCAAGGTAAACAAAACAATGGTCGGGCGCCTGGGTGGCTCAGTTGGTAGAGCAACTGCCTTCGGCTCAGGTCAAGGTCCTGGAGTCTCGGGATCGAGTCCCGCATGCGGCTCCCAGCTCCAGGGGGAGTCTGCTTCTCCCTCTGACCTTCTCACCTCTCATGTCCTCTCTCACTGTCTCTCTCTCAAATAAATAAATAAAATTAAAAAAAAAAAAGCTGTTTAAAACAAAATAATGGTCAATGGCTAGAGGCAGCTCCATGTTATCTTGCCTCTTTTTGGCTACAGAGTTTTTTCTTCTAATTAGGGTGGAAAACACCTAAGCCTTGTGTTTTAAAACAAGCCCCACCTCATACAGCTGGATTTTATAAAATTTGCTTATTCAGTTTATTGATAGGTTGGGTTGACCTTAAGATGGCCATCATGCCATTTTAACGGCCCCAGAACACCTTAACATTCAAAATACCCCAAACTTCTCATTCATCTTTTCTCTTTATTGATTTTATTGATAATCACAAAGTTTTCTTTTTCTGTTCTTATTCAAAAATTGAGTTTTAAGGTGCAGACTTTTCTAGAATTACTAACAATTCAAGATGTCACCTCATAATTTTTATTATAATATTAATGGAAAAAAACCCCTCCCAAAGATGTTGATTGTACTGGATCTACAACTAAGAACATATATTTATCCATTTTCAAAAAAAATCACATATATTTTCTAAACTGATACTATCAATGTTTTTAAGTTGCTATACCTTAACAACTAAATCCAATCTTACTGATCTCCAAACACTTAAATTCTCTTTCTTAATAAAGGGAATCATTAGAGAAATGCAGAGCTTGGGGTGCCTGAGTGGCTCAGTAGGTTAAATGACCAACTCTTGATTTCAGCTCAGGCCATGATCTTGGGGTTGTGAGACTGAGCCCTGCTTGGAGCTCTGCACTCAGCATGGAGTCTGCTTGAGATTCTTTCTCTTCCTCTCCCTTGGCCCCTCCACTGCCCCCAAAACACACAAGAACACACACACATGCACATGCCCTCTTTCTATAAATAAATTAATTAATTAACTTAAAAAATCTTTTAAAAATGCAAAGCTTAAATGAAGGCTGATTGGTATGGGTTCTTTAATGGAATACATATTTTTAAAGAACTAAAAGAGTAAATCAGAAACAAGAAAATGTGTATGCATACTAACTGCAGAATTTAAGTAAAACATGTATACAGATGATCTTGGTATGTATAAACCTAAATCATACTCATTTTCCCATTTAACCTGAGAGCTAAGGGGTTTAGTTGATTAGTGACATAAATATGGTCTTCAAGAGAAAAAATAAGAAAATTCATTAAATTATCAGATACCAATTCCTTATTTCTAAAGTCTTAAACATAAAACTGAATTTCTTTATTTAATTTGCAGCTCAGCAACTTTAGAAAACTTGATAGATGAAGAAACTGAGGCAGGAGGAAAAGTTAGAAGTCCAAATTCTTACACCTAATTAATGCCAATGCAGATCTGTGGTTCTTTATTTTCTGACCACTAGGCCAGTTCACTACTCTGACCTCAGTTTGTCATATAGTGTGGTCCCTACCCACTTTTATGTCATACATTATTGCTACAGTAAATATGAATAATTTTTTAACAGTATTTCTTTATTTTTCATATTCTTTAAACTGAAAAAAGTCTCTTCTTTTTTCAAGATTTTTTAAGAGATCCAAATATTAAATAGTTTTGTGTCTGTACATGTGTATAAGCATGCCAGTTTATATTTCTCACTCTCTCCTCCCAGTAGTTAGTTACAGAATCTTCTGATACGTATCATTATTTTTTCTGAAAATCACTTTAAATAAGTCAATCTTACTTCTGATTTGTGTGTTTAAATGTTTATCATTGTATGTCCATTACACTAAAATTTATGTTTTCAAGATCTTTCAGGGTCATCTGAAATGCATATAATTTGGTTCTACAGGTTTTTTTTTTTTTTGATTCTATACTTTTTAAGCCCTATTCTAGTCTTTACCATACTTTATCATTGCTGTATACTTGTGGTTCAAATTAGCCTTTTAATTTTCATTGTTATGATTACTTATCATATTATCCAATATGAACTTCATAAGATCAATACTCCAATTTAGGGTATGAGCAGGAAAACCAAGTCAATGACAGTAGACCAATGATTAATGCTTTGGTCCACATTGAAAACATTTTTTAAAAGATCATGGTAACGTAGTAAGCCAGACTAAGTGATAAAAAATTCATGAGGATGCAAAATTATTCAGGCATGTGACAGATTCTATGGCAACAGTGCCACAAACTTATATTAATGTCTACTATGTGCAAATGTAGCATTTCCTTCATGGGCATTACTGTCATTTCATGTATCAGTGCTTCACTGTTTTGATTTGTTTAGAATCTATTTGAATAACTCTTTGTAAGATATTGAACTTTATATTGGGGAAGAAGATCAATCACTGTATAATGAATTCACTTTTGGATTATGTCTACACAACAAAGCATAGAATGAATATTTGCTTTATTTGATGATTCAGACTCAAGGTCCATTGACTTTGTGGGCTGAATGATTATATTTGACTTTATTAAGAGTCTAAAGTAACCATATACATCATTAAAACACATTGCATTTTGTTCTACATAGAATTAGCCCCAATTAAGAGAAAATGAAATTGAATGCTTAGTCAAATTCTATACAACAGTTATACTACCCTATAATTTACAAGCACCAGGTAGCCTAGGAATATGATTGTTTTCTTCAAGATTGCTATGTGGGATGCCTGGGTGGCTCAGTGGGTTAAAGCCTCTGCCCTTGGCTCTGGTCGTGGTCTCCAAGTCCTGGGATGGAGCCCTGCATCAGGCTCTCTGCTCAGCGGGGAGCCTACTTCCCGTCCTCTCTCTGCCTGCCTCTCTGCCTACTTGTGATCTCTCTCTCTCTGTCAAATAAATAAATCTTTAAAAAAAAAAAAAGATTGCTACGTTGAATACAGAATCAAGTCTTCATTCTATGAGCAATAATTTGCCAATATACTATTTTGCTAAATGTTTTTAAATGGACCTCTGAAACTGTGGAAAATATATAGGATGGCAGTTTAGGAAATTCTACTTCTTGATAAATTGTAGCCAGTTTGTTTTCTTCCTTTGTCATAGCACTGGGGACTTAGGTAAAATACCACCTTGAGAATGTTTCTTGGCATTATTATTTTTATTGAACCGTGAACTTGAAAGTCTACCATAAAATATCATTATGTGTGAATAGTGGAAATGTATTCCATTAAAACAAAAACTATGTATTCTGAATCCATTTGAGTGCTGTCATTTGTCTTCTCTATGAATTCTCTCTCTGTAATAGAAGTGATAGTACAGTTAGTCTGTTATTCATATACCTCTACCTCTGCTTATATCTATACAGATAGAGATATAGCATATTGGCATAGTAGGAATATACAGAAAATGAAAATGACCTGTGTTTAGGACTGCGGTGACTCCCAACCAAAATTGGAATATAAGCAAAACTTTAAAATACATACAAATATGGGTGTATATGCAATTAGCAATATTTTATCCTATATACAAGTGTGATTTATACATATACAGTGCATAAAAATATCTACATTGCATATTCCAAATAAAAGTACTTCTACACGTGTGTGTGTAAACACACATATATTTGCCTTTCCTCTGCTTTTCTTACATTTTAACAGATTATATTCATATTGTTTAACCTGAAACCATAAAATATTTGAGGCAAATAGTAATCTTTTAGAAATTAAATTGATGGCATTAGTAGGTGAGGAAATCTTCCTCTGTATTGCATTAGTGGAAACCATGGGTGAAATGACATGATGGAAACTATTGTTTGGGTAACCTGATGACTGTTCCTGTCCCCTTGTTCACAGTTCCTACTTGGTTGTCTCAGCTCTATTAGAGTATTATTTTATTTAAAGTCCAATCTGAAAATTTCTGTAATCCAGAAGTTTATCTTTGTCAAGGAAAATATTCAAGGACCAAGGAAAATCTTCAAGGACCAAACATTGCATTTCTAAAAGCAAGCATCATAAAAAAGTTACTAAGCACTATACTCTGGTCCCTAATATTATTAGGTATCTTTAATTTAAAGGAGTTTTGAGTATTTTCAGTTCTAAAATATTTTATTAAGAGAAGGAATCTTTAAATCCTGTTGTCTCTAATTGAAAAGAAAAAATATTTGAAAGTAACATAAGTATCCTAAAATTCTTAGTAATTCTTTTGAAAAAGTAATATTTTTTAGTTGAAGACTAAGCCAACATTTGATGTAGCTAACTGACAATTTAAATCCCAAATAAGATACACCATTTAACAAGCAGGTATTATTGACAACTGTCAACAGTTACACAAGGCACAGTAATAGATTTTATAGGGTGCCCATTATCAATATATGCCTCAAAGAACTTAAAATAAATAGGAATAATTATTAACCTTGGTCATCAAAAGTCTAATTTCTTTTTCCAGACATGCTTGCATGCTACTGACATCAAATGATATTTGGATTTTATGCATTATTCATCTCTATCCTATTTCATCTAATATTACATATGAGTTGGTATTTGATGTTACTCTAATGAACTTACAATTGTAAGGGATACAATTCTGAATTTGGAGGGCTCTGATCTCCTTGAATATCAAAATTGAGAAAATTATCAGATTAGATATTCCTAATGAGGATAACTAAGTGAGGAAAAGTTATTGTAAATCACAAAGTTAAAAAAAATCAGCTGAGGGTGTGTTCTATATTTCCGTATACATTTTCCAGTATTATTTAAGAGTAAAAACAATGATTCATAATTTTTTAGAAAGGTATTGGTGAATATATTTACGGATACTTATTTTTTTAAGTCTTCCAAAAATACTTATTTCACAGTTTCTGGGGGTAAAAGTTCAGTAATGGTTAGCTGGATCCTCTGCTTAGAGTCTTAAAGGCTGTAATCATGATGTTGATTGAGGCCTTTTTTTTTTTTAAGATTTATTTATTTGTTTTAAAGATAGAAAAAGAGAGAGAGAGAGAGCGCTAGTGCTAGCATGTGTATGTGGAGCAGGGGAGGCAGAGGAAAAGGGAGAGAGAAAAAAAGAAGCAGACTTCCCACTGAACACAGAACCTTATATGGGGCTCCATCTCACCTTGAGACCATGGCCTGAACCAAAAACAACAGCAGGACCCTTAACTGACTGACCCACCTAGGAACCCCAAAGCTCTTTTTAAAATTTATCTATATGTTTTTGATATTCAGCAGTTTGACCTGCAGCCATCACCACCCACTATTTATTAATTCAGGATTCTGATTTTTACCTGGAAAGTAGGAAGCTCACATTTATTGAACATCTATTATGTGCTAAACACTGTGCCAGATTATTTTGATGAACATCTACCCTTTAAAAAGGTAGAAACCAAGATTTAGACTTGAAATTATGTGCAAGACCACACGACTCAGAAATGTGGGGAGGCAAAAATTTTCAAATTTTTTCTATTTTCACATATTAGGCTAATTATTCTAGGATACTCATCACCAAAACCGAAATGCAGTAACTTTCAAAATTAAAATAAAATTTTTCTTAGTTCATTAATTTTATAAATTTTTTAAAAATTTATTTTAATTCCAGTATCATTAGCATGCAGTTTTATATTAGTGTCTGGGGCACAATATAGTGATTCAGTAACCCCATACAATTAATTTTATATTGTAAGCATGAGTATCTTTTTACTTTTTTAAACATAATTTATTTTTATAAACATATAATATATTATTAGCCCCAGGGGTACAGGTCTGTGAATCGCCAGGTTTATATACTTCACAGCACTCACCATAGCACATACCCTCCCCAATGTTCATAACCCCACCACCCTCTCCCTCCCCGCTCCCCCCCACCCCCAACAACCATCAGTGTTTTGTGAGATTAAGAGTCTCTTAATCTCACAACAAACTGAGGGTTGCCGGGGGGAGGGGGTTTGGGAGAAGGGGGTGGGATTATGGACATTGGGGAGGGTATGTGATTTGGTGAGTGCTGTGAAGTGTGTAAACCTGGTGATTCACAGACCTGTACCCCTGGGGATAAAAATATATGTTTATAAAAAATAAAAAATTAAAAAAAAAAAAAAAAAAAAAAAAAAAAAAAGAGTCTCTTATGGTTTGTCTCCCTCCTGATCCCATCTTGTTTCATAACATGAAGCTCATTTTATTACCTTTCTCTTATAAAGCATAATTTATTTTTTCAATTGTGTTAAGGTATACATAACATGAAATTTACAATCTTAAGTGCTCACTTCAGTAATATTAAGTATATTGACATTGGTATGTAGCAGTCTCTGCCTGCCTCTCTGCCTACATGTGATCTCTCTCTCTGTCAAATAAATAAATAAAATCTTAAAAAAAAAAAAAAAGAAAGACATTTAACTTTACTTGTCTGGCCCCCTAAAGTGATTTTAAACAACAAAAACACATAATTGCATCTTATGTCCGAGTTTACTTTTGTATATATGAAAGCTCAAACATCATCAGTTAATTGTATTTTTTATTGGCTCTTTTATATCTTTTTTTTATTTTCTGGGTTGCTTTATGATGTTATGACACATTGATTTTCCCTCCTACCCTTTAAAATAACAAAGTCTATAGGAAATAAAATATCTTTATTGTAATATAACAGCACAGCAGCCATCCCATTTATTATGAAACTAAATAAATAAAAGAGTGCCTTTTATTTTAGGCAAAGCAAGCCACATATAAAGTGATCCTAGGGTTTGAAAGGTCACAGGTTGTATAAATTCACAAAACAATTCCTAAGTAAATGAATTATGCCATCCTAAAATTGAAGGAAAGCCTGTTTTAATTTTTTTTGTGAATTTAATTATTCATCTTTAATATGTGAATATGAATATGTTTAGTCAGCAAACATGAATGTGTATCTTCTGATGAAGGAGTTACATTAGACGCACAGGAATGTGATATAGTAAGGAATTGGTGAAGATTTATATAGGCACTACAGGGTATGCTCTTATTATGGAGAATGATATATGACTCTTTACTAAAGGGAAAAACATGATTAAATCAGCTGGTATTGTTGATGTCATAAACCACTAATGCAGAGTTGGAGTAGTTTATATATATCAGAGGAAACTGGTAATGCAATTACCACATTAGTATGCAGTTGGAATCTGGTTTGGGCCTTCAAAATAAACACCAAATGAGTCATTTATTTGCCCTTGGGTAATGATAATCATGACTGAATTTCCCCATCTAAAAAAAGGTTTTCAGTGAAATTGTTTTTTTGCATGTTCTGTATAAGAGCAAAGTTTTGAAAGTAGATGATAATGAGATGAGCTCATTTTCATGCCAAATCGTTTATAGAAATACTCAAGGTACATTTGTAGTAGACACTCAATAAATGTCAATTAAGTCAGTTTTGTAGTTCTGATCAAGTTTTATAAATTGCCTTAAAAGCCATATTATGTTTTCAAATTTCCTCAAAATTAACTTCAGGATGTTAATTTCACTAACAAATGAGAAAATGGTGGCAAAACATTATAAAATCTGTGTGGATGAAAATAGAAAATCAGCCGAACTACACTGTTCCATGATATTCCTAGGCTTTTTTTTTTTTTTTAATGTATTAGTTTGAGTATTTAAATCAATGAGGTGGCCAGCCTCCAAAATGGCCCACAATAATACCTGTCTCCTAGAATTTGTACCCTTGTGTGCTATTCGTCCACATTATACTGGATTGGACTGAGTATGCTCAGTAGGGTAAAGCTGAAGTTACAATATGTCACTTCAGACAAAAAAATTACAAAGATCAAGGATGGCTTCTATCACAAGTGCCTGTTTTCTCTCTCTTTCTTTCCCTTTCTTCTTCTCATTATTTGATCTGGGAGAACCCAGCTTTCATGTTGGGAGCAGCCCTATGTTGGTAAGAAATGAGGTCTCCAGCCAGCAGCCACATAAGTAAGCTTGGAAGTGAATTCTTCAACCCCCAGGCAAACTTCTGATGATTGCACCCCTAGATGACCTTTCCATTCCAACTTCATGAGAGACTCTGAGCCAGAACTACCTACTAAGCCACTCTAAGATTACTGATCTAGGAGATGATAAATGTTTATTGTTTTGAACTACTAACTTGGGGTAACTTCACATGCAACAATAGATACCTGATACAATTAATTACTGTGAAAATCAACCCCTATTCTCAGTGGATTCACATACAAAAAGTTTATTCCTCATTCATACAATCCATTGCCCATATATTCCTGGTGGGGCAGCTCTTGGGTAGTTGTGCCCCAAGTGGTGACTCCATCATTCAAGGCACTCCCATCTGGTGGCACCACCATTTTACGCTTTAAAGTCACCCAATGTCAACAGTGGAAGAGACAGAAGAAAGAGAACAGATAAAGGCATTTTGGTGGGTTAGGCTTGGAAATGGCAAGCATCTCTTCTGCCTACAATCCATAGAACTCAGGTGTAGGACTAGAACTAATTGCAGATTATCAATGGGTTTGGTGAATGTGTACCATTTTCTCTGTTGTCTCTATTACTAATAAATTGGGGCAAAGTTAGGAGCTACCAAGATAGTATCTAAGCCATCTGAAAGATCTCACACATAAATTTTTGGCAGTTCTACACAGCCATATTATATGAACTGTGTCACCTATTTCATGAAATTGTCTTTTGAATTAAGAAATATAGGGCACCTGAGTGGTTTAGTCATTTAAACATCTGCCTTCAGCTCAGGTCATGGTCTCAAGGTTCTGAGATTGAGCCCCATGTCAGACATCCTGTTCAGCGGGGGTTTTCTTCCCCTCCCTCTGCTCCTGCTTGTGCTCTTGCTCTCTCTCTCAAGTTAATAAAATCTTTCAAACGTTAATTAATTAATTAAGAAATATTTTCAGATAAGAAGTTTTTCTTTGTAAGAAGTTAAAGTAAATAGAATGTGAGCTAAACAGCAGAAACGTCATTTTGAGATTTTATTTATTTATTTGACAGACAGAGATCACAAGCAGGCAGAGAGGCAGGCAGAGAGAGGGGGGAAGCAGGCTCCCTGCTGAGCAGAGAGCCCAATGCAGAGCTTGATCCCAGAACCCTGGGATCATGACCTGAGCTGAAGGCAGAGGCTTTAACCCACTGAGACACCCAGGTGCCCTGAAACATGTCATTTTGACATTAAGGCGAGCTAATCTGAAAGCAACCAGACATGATAGCCAACACAAGTCACATGATATCATTTTAAAGTATCACTGGCTATTAAAAAAAAAAAAGCAAATACAGGCTCTGAAATGTGGTGCATTATAAAGAAGTCATTCAAATGATTCAGAATGTGGTACATTTTAAATTACTGTAAAAATTATCTAACATTAGGAAATGATACAGTAAAATCTAAGTATGTTTGCAGAATTCCAGACATTCACAGACTATTGTTGAGGAGCTTTACAGTGGTTTTCTACAGCATAGATACTAAAAATTTTAATAGTTAAACTTTTCTCTTTTTTTTTAAATGAAATCACATATGGGACACAATGTAAAATTAATAATAATAGTAACAGTACACCAATCTATGTCACACAAATTTAAATCTTCAGTATTAGGCAGAAAATTCTCCTTTGCTTGTGAAGTCCTTAATCAGCTGTCTTATAACCTTATGAAACATAATTTGGAAAATATTTAAGTTAACTTTCTTTTCCACAGCAAGTAACCGAAAACCCAACCTCAGTCTTAAGTGTGTTTTTTGTTTATATAACAAAATCAGAAGATAAAGTGGACCAATAATGTTGAGCTGATTCCTCTGAATTCTTCTGGCCTCTCCCTAATGCTGGCTGTCAAGGTCACCTTTCAAATCTTCTATCAGTAAAGAAATGTTGTCCAGAAGTTTCTCCATCCCCAAGCCATCTTCCACTTAGCTCTTATTAGCCAGGACGGAGTGATCAGGCTATGTCTATTCAGAGCAAAGCAGACAGACAAAGCAAAGAGCAAGGAAATTCTGATTGACTTAACAGAGTTTATCGGTTGGGACGGGGTTTACATCACCCCAAATACGTTTCTGTTATGCTAACAAAAAGGAAAAAAATCGCTACTGTATAGGCAGCCATGACTATCTACCCCAAGTAGGTACGCTCTCCCCTTCTACATGTGGCTGTACCTTTGACTGTAGCATCTTGATTTTGAATTGCATTCACACCCTGGCAACGAATAGTATAACATTTCCCCGGAGACAGTTGTAACTTAACATAAAAATTGGGTCTAGCAATGTGTAATACTTGAAAGCAATTATTCATAAGCATATGCCATGATGACAAAAATGTCCCTGTAGGTTTTCAGAAAAAATGAGGAGAGATTGCAGACAGAGCTGCTTCCAAGTCAACTGTACTTCTGCGTGGCAGCTTGAACTGAGATTAGGGACAGGAATTAGGGCTTTGACTCCAGCCAAAAATGAATGTGCTAGTAACTCCACCTGACATTAAATGGAGTAGTTTATCTTCTTTGCTTTCGTTTTTCTTGCTATCTGTGGAACTAGAATAACGTTTCTGTCCCTTATAGAGATTATATAGATTACGTGAAAAGGAAAAGTGCTCTGTGTTTCCAAAGTGCTCAATAAATTACATGCATTAACTGGCTGTTGGTTTGTTTGATGCATCAGAAAAAAATTCATTGGCGCTTTTTTAAAGATCTCCTTTCCATTTATCTTTATATCCTGAGCTTTCCTTGAATATCTAAGAATATAAAAGGTAGGTCTTTTTTTTTTCCCTATGTCTTGCACCAAAGATAGAGACTTTATCTCCATAAATTTCCAGAGCTATGAAGAAACTTTATGAACTTGTTTGTTTAGACACTAAATCACAGGAAAGTTCTGTATTTTCCAAAATATATTAGTTAATTTATGGAGTATTTTAAGGATTTGTTATTTCTGATTCCATTTTTTTTCTCAAAATTCATCTAAATATCTCTCTTCCCTGACCACGCTGCAACATATAGTGATATAACAGAAATACCTAAACTAGTAGTCATAATATACAGATTTAATGATGGCTTGGTCATTTACTAGCTTTTTAATTTTAGAAAATCACTTAAAAATCTCTGGACCTGAACTTTCTTTTTTAAAAACGTAAAGATGATGCTATCTTCCCTGCTTTGCATTCAGAATTGTCACAATCTAAAATGTGCCAAATTGTAAAATTTCCTAATCCTATATATTTCTAATTTATATGCATGTGTGTACATATATTTGATATAATTAAAAAATGATTTATACCTCTAGACCTAATATTGTATTCCATACAATAAAAACTTTGACCTGGGACATAAATATTTGCTAGAGATTGTTTTGATATAGAATGAGAGATACTTTGGTTTGGCTATTCTGTTGTATTTCACACTCAAGATTGATCTACAGGTTTACTCAAATGGAGGCAGCAGAGTAAACTCTTTGAAAAATGAGATAGCTTTATAAAAACTAGGAAACTACAGAAAACTCAATCCCATAACTAAAAATGAGAAAACATTGCCTGACTTCCTTAATTCCCATGCAGGTGTCATATCCAATTTAGGCACACTTACCTGGAAATCCATCTTCTCTGCCTGACATAAAAGAGTGACTAGCATAATTGCAGAAAGCAAGCATGGAATAAGAAACACACTTTCCCCCCTTGACATTCATATTCCAAAACACAACAGATTGTCTATGAATAATAAAGTAATAATTCAGGAGAATACATCAGAGGATATATTTTCTTTTACACTAGACATTTTTGAGTCTTAAGTCTCTAAAATGTTTTATACTGACAAGACATTGGCCCCACCTACCCTCAAGGTAAGGGAGAGACTGTAGGAAAACCCAAAGGAAATTTGATAAGCTTTTCTATTTATGCCATAGTCTACTCGTTTATATATTAAATACCCATTTACTCCTTTTATCCCATGGATGGAAAGCTCCTACTACCTTCCCAAAGAAGATGTGCCAAAGAAGTACCCAAGCACCACACCTAGCTCAAAGTTGAAGATCTTTGAGAAGCACACTATAGTCCCTCTGTTGAGTTTAGGTATTATTCCTCTTAATGTACAGTACTAAGAATTTTTAAAAAGACAAGTATCCCTCCCCTCTGAAACATCCAGTCTCACACACACAGACACACGATATGCAATGGTGGAAACAAGATAGGAAAACTGATTAAGTACGATACTCAATTAGGAAGGGGGATGATGTCTTTTAGTTAGTTGCTGATCTATAGAAACACTGAAATTCTACTGACTAGACATTGCAGAAAACCCGTACCCTGGACTGGTAAGAAAATTGGGATCAATCCCTGATTTTACTGCTTGAGATGCCATTTCTTCATGGGCCCTGCCTCCACTGCGAGTGAGTCTTCGTATTTTAGTATACCACTCGATCACATAGAAAATTGGTGTTGGAATTCTCAGTCCTGAGCTGGGTCGCAGGAGGTTAAAGACAGTCACAGTCTCTTTTGACCTGTTTATGCTTTCTTTGCAAAACAAATTTCTCAGAAACTCAGTAAACTACCGACTCATTTGATTTTAGACGTGTCCAATTGCCAGTAACCACATCCAAAGTGCTTTCCTAGAAGTTCTCAAATATTTATTTCTTCATTCTTTCACATCTTTCTCTCTCACTTACTGAAGCGCTCAGATTTCGGTAAGAAGTCATAATTTGATTTTACCCAGAGGCACTTTAATCAATGGAGAGTTTTGGACTTTTTTAAATTGTGTGCCACAGCCTTAACACTGACTTTTAGCTTAAAATATTTTAATCAGTGTGAAGTATTATTGGGCCTTTGTCCACTAAAGAATTTTAAAACCATCAACCTTAAAAATAAAACAACTACTTACTTTCCTAGCAAAATGAGTTTATTTGGGAGTGGCAGGAGACTTGATAATCAGGACAGGCAAACTAGTAAACCATAGATAAGTCTAAAGACACAATAGGAAGGTCTTTTATTAGGTCTTAGGAGGAAATTGAAGAGGGTTGCTTTTAACATGGATTCATTGGAGAACAGGAGTTTGAGACTGTTGTGGTTTCTCACGAGGGTGGGGGGCAAGTAGGTGCTTAATGCTTTGCAGCAGGACAGGGAGGGTTCTTCCTTCTTAAAAGCAGATGAAATTCCTATGTGAAAAGTGTCCTTGCTTATCAAAATAATTCTTATCTTCATTCTTTCTGATGGTTATGCAGACTGCAGGAGTGATGTGTACATCAGAGCTCCGTGTCCAGGCTTCCTGGCTTATTTTAAGTGATGTTTCCTCCATTTATTGTCATAAAACCTATCCCTTTTCCAGCTTTGCAGGGTCCCAAATTTCTGATCTATTTCCTTTCATTTAGGCTTGTTGATTATCCAGTTCTTTCTTATAATGCCTTGAAATGTGTTATTGGTAACAGCTTTTACATACTACGAAGGTTGTGTTTCCAGCCTCTTCCCCAAGAAATGAACATTCTACCTTAAAAATTATCACAGATGACTTGGACCAGATATTTTGCCATTGGATCACATAGCTTACCAACTTTTCAGAATCCCAAAGCAATTTATTCACAGACAGCGGTGGCCAAGTTGCTAAGGCAATGCAATATTGTTGAGAAATTTATTAGTTTATTTCTTCTATTTCTATATCTGCTTTCAGTACTAGTTAGACAATTAGTCCCTAATTCTCAGTAGCATATCATAGGAGAAATTTATTGCTCTTGCTGTCACATGGCCAACACAGCCCAGGAAGGGGTTCTACCACAAATAATCCTCAGAGATCTGGCCTGCTGAAAACCTTACCATTTCATGAGGCTATATGGTTTCTGGGTTAAATATTCTTGGCTTATTGTCCAACATGGATTAATTGCCCAAACCAAATCAAAAGGTGCTCTGTTAAAGAAAGTGGCCCTCATAGAATATTTTGTGAATCCTTGTGTCTTTGCCACACTCTCCTAAATCCTAAATCAGTTTATATGAAGCTCTGTAAATATATTAGGATTATGATTCCCTAAAAACTCAGAGAATTTTCATTTTAAGAGATGCTTAGATGTTTATATTAGAATCTCAGTTAACACAGCATTAAGATAAGGTAAGAAATGACCTTAAATAGAGTAGATCCCTCTAACAACAATGGCTTCAGTGTACTTAAAACCAGAAAAAGACAATTGGAGTTCTGAATTGTCGAAGAATAAATCTTCAAACCAATTCAAATGAAATCTAACTTTTCAAAGAAGTCTGGCTTACATCTAGACATTTGTGTGTCTCTTTGTCATATAAACAGTATAAAAATAGTTTAACAAGGTTTTCTTTTAATTAAATGTGTGCTTCAGGAGAGATAAAATGACACCATGATCATTATCATTCTTAATTTTTCACTCTTATATATTTAAGAATACATATTTGTAAATTAAAAAAATAGATTCATAATAATAAGTAAAATCAAGGACATTTTATATATGCTAAGCACAATTCAAATTTCTTTGTACTGATAATATTTATTGGTCTGAATGAGGGGAATTTTAATTCATGTTGGACCTAAATATGTAAAAAATGCATATGAGATTTAACTTTGAATGAACATTTTTCCCTCTGATGAATATTTTGATTAAGGTAATAAACCTTTAAAAGTAGAGATCATTATAGTAATGTAAATGTGGTCTAAAGAGCAGCTGATGCCACATGAGACATGAAACATTTAATTTAAAAATGAGTCTCCTCTCTCATTTAATTTCTTTTTATCATTGTCTTATTTCACTGAAATTAAAGACTTCTGTGAAAACAGGATAATTGTTTCCTGAAAATTCATAAGCTTCTGTTTTATATTCCCCCTTAAAGATCTCAATCCCTGGTTTATAAGCTTATGATTGTTTGCATCCACCAATTGTAATTTTATGAATAAAAATAGCCTTAATCTCACAAAACAAACTGAGGGTTGCTGGGGGGAGGGGGTTTGGGAGAAGGGGGTGGTATTATGGACATTGGGGAGGGTATGTGTTTTGGTGAGTGCTGTGAAGTGTGTAAACCTGGTGATTCACAGACCTGTACCCCTGGGGATAAAAATATATGTTTATAAAAAATAAAAAAAAATTATTAAAAACAAAAGTCAAAAAGAGAAATAAACAATGTTAAAATGTAAAAAAAAAAAAAAATAGCCTTAGGCAATCAATAAGAAAACATTGTGTAAATCTAACTTTTATCATAGCTGGCTTTCTATGTGAAGTATTAAACAAAGTGATAAACCTAGGAAATAGTGTTTAAAAACTTGGCCATTTCTAATTGTGTCTGATTCTCCTTCTGTTACATTTTTGTGAACCAATCCTCTTTCTAAATAAAAGTTATTTTTTCCTTAAGTAGTAATTCTCTTGTTTATTTCAAAAATCTACTTGACTATCTAATGAAAGCCACTTAGGGCTCTCATTCTCCAAGGAAAAATATGCACACAGATCAAGTATAAGATTTTAGTTTGTTGCTAGATGCCTGATTAAAAATCTTTTTTTTTCCCCTAAATATAAATAAATTTTCTTGATTCTCATTTATTATACTCCTTGGGATAGATGATTCTTCCTCTGTGGTCTGTTGTCTTTGTCTCATTCCTAATCGCTGTCACTCAGACAATATCCTTCAATCGTAGACATATTGTTCATGCAGAACTTCAAGGATTACCTAAACTTTCAAGATAGGATTGGTTTTATGTATTTCCTCTACACCCCCTCCCCCACCCCCATCCTCCCCTCCAGTTTCCAAGATATGGAACTGCTTTGACCACCTAGAGTGTGTCTCTAGATATATGCTGTCTCTGTGCTGTTAACATTGCACTGATTTGGGGCACCTGGGTGGCTCAGTGGGTTAAGCCTCTGCCTTCGGCTCAGGTCATGATCTCAAGGTCCTGGGATTGAGTCCCGCATCGGGCTCTCTGCTCAGCAGGGAGCCTGCTTCCCCTCTCTCTCTGCCTGCCTCTCTGCCTACTTGTGATCTCTCTGTCAGATAAATAAATATTGCATGTGAGGCAATATACGCAGTGCCTGGCACACAGGAAATAACTAAATGTTTATTTTAATAATTTTAATAATGAGTTATTAAATATTTATGATTATCTATTTATTTATTTTTAGAGAGAGAAAGCTAGCACACTCATGCATGAGTGGTGGGGGAGCCAGTAAAAGGGGGGAGGGGCAGAAGGTGAATGGAAAGGAAACTCTCATGCAGGCTCCATGCGCAGTACAGAGTCCCACATGAGGCTCAATCTCTCAACCCTGAGATCATGGCCTGAGCTGAAATCAAGAGTCAGATCCTTAACCGACTGAGCCACCCAAGTGTCCCAAGATTTATTTATTTTAAAGACATCACATATTTTATAATATCTTTTTTTATTTCATTTTTTAAAATTTATTTTCAGCATAACAGTATTCATTGTTTTTGCACCACACCCAGTGCTCCATGCAATCCGTGCCCTCTCTAATACCCACCACCTGGTTCCCCCAACCTCCCACCCCCTGCCCCTTCAAAACCCTCAGATTGTTTTTCAGAGTCCATAGTCTCTCATGGTTCACCTCCCCTTCCAATTTCCCCCAACTCCCTTCTCCTCTCTAACTCCCCATGTCTTTCTAACATTTAATAAATTTTGTGTCGTTTGAGGTTTGAGTTGCTTCCTTTTTATAATAATGTGATGGTTCGATTCATTTAAGCTGCTATGGTAATAAATTTCTGAAGTGACTCTTAAATTGAGGCTTTATGAAGTCAACAAAATAGAGTTCATCGTATAACTAAAATTACATCCAGAATTGAGAACTATATTTATTTTTATAGAGATGATTATGATGCACAGTACAAAGGACATAAAGGAAGTTTTGTGTCTATCTAGTTCCTTCTCATACTTCGAGCCTTAGCAGTGTGGCTAAGGGACAAATCTTTGTCCAGACCAACTATGACCTCAAACTGAGGTGTGTGTTTGTTGGATTAAGGTTGATTTGTTTATTTTTCTATGGCATATTTTTGTTGTCTCTGGACTTTTTGTTTGTTTGTTTATGTCATCACTAACTGCAGAAAAGTTCAAGAATATTTCTTTAAGAAAATTTATGGTGTGATTTTACTTGACTTTAGACATTTGTGAGACCAAGACAGGGGCAGTGCTCTTAAGAAGTTTAAATTTTGAGTGACAGAGAGATGTGGATTTTAATACATCTTGATTAAAACATAAACTTTAGAAATTGTACCATTTTTTATGCTTATTTATGAAAGTTTCTACTTGTCTATGATTATCTGTTCAGAAGTGGGCTGTCTGCTTTACTAGATAATAGGATTGAACTCGTGTAATTTTCTCTCTGTGTTGAGTTTTCACTGTCTGGCTCTTTGTGATGAGTGAGATATTTTTCTGAAAAGAAATAGCATGAACGTTATGATAGGAGGATCATTTAAGCCTATGCTGACCTCCTACTTTGGGTCAGAAGTGATAATGAATGATCCATAGCACATCTTGTGAACTCCATAAAGAAAGAAAAAAATGTGTTGAAAGCACTAACTCCCAGTCTTTACTGGTAGTCACTTCACAGTAGAGTATATTCTACACAAGCACCACATGGTAGTGTGCACAGCCTGATGTTAAAGGATAATGTGCTTTTTAAGTGATTTAGTATAATTATAACCACACACACAGGCAGTAATAAGTCACAAAGCAAATTTGGAAGAGATTGAACTAGCTGTACATTCTTTCTCATGGCATTTTCAATGAGCCTCCATATGATAGTGAATTTGAATGTCTCATGTATGCTAGATCCAAAATGGATCAGATTAGAAGGGGCAAAAAGTGAACGTTGCAACTAAGGTTTGTGAAATATTTTTATGTGGGAAGAAATAACTGATATTAGTGTATAATAAAGCCAATACAGAGAGCAATTATATAATATAATAATATTTTGTATGGAGTTATTTGTGATTAAAATACAATTATTCCTTAGTGTATATGAGTCCAGGCAATGTCATAATAAAGTTTTGTTGCTTTTCAAAATGTCAGGGTATCTCTAGACGTGTTGTTTACAGGATGGCTCTGGCACTGTTCAACAGTAAGTGAGTTATTTATCTCTTCTAAATTTGTTTCTTCATTTGTAAAATGGAAATAAACATAGTTCTTAGCACAGAAGTTTTTATGAAGATTAAAGGAAATTAAATAGATGATTAATATAAATTAGAATAGTACCTGGCACATGGATGTGCGATAATTGGTAATTACGAATGTTAGTTTCATATGGTTCTGTGTGCTAGACTATGCTGGATAATCACACAGATTAAATTAGAGTTTAGGGGTGCCTGGGTGGCTCAGTCGTTAAGCATCTGCCTTTGGCTCAGGTCATGACCACAGGGTCCTGGATGGATCCCCCTGGGATAGAGCAGGAAGCCTGCTTCTCCCTCTTCCACTGCCCCTACTTGTGTTCCTTCTCTTGTCGTCTCTCTCTCTGTCAAATAAATAAATAAAGGGCACCTGGGTGGCTCAGTGGGTTAAGCCACTGCCTTCGGCTCAGGTCATGATCTCAGGGTCCTGGGATCAAGTCCCGCATTGGGCTCTCTGCTTAGCAGGGGTCCTGCTTCCCTTCCTCTCTTTCTGCCTGCCTCTCTGCCTACTTGTGATCTCTGTCAAATAAATAAATAAAATCTTTAAAAATAAATAAATAAATAAAATCTTTAAGTAAAATAAAAATAAAATAAAATTATACTTTAGAAATATGTAAAAGTTTTGATAGCTAAGAGAAAAAACTAAGGTATAGAAAAATAAAATAATTAAAAGTAAATCTATAAATTTATATATATAATTATATAAGTAAACTTAAATATTTAAGGTCTCAAATTTTTTTTTAATTTTGAAAATTTATGTATGTTATATATAACCAGAAGATTTTTACACATCTCTTTATAAGGAATGTACCTTTAAAAATTTAGGGGGATGTTTTGGATTGTCTTGCTTGAGAGATTAGCAGTAAAATTCTGTTGAAATAACAATGAGGAACTAATTTCTGTTCTTAACATTTAATCTCTGAATAACAAGAGAGAACCATTATTGTCTCCTGTGGTTCCTGAATTTTCATCCCTAGACATGTATAAAATAATTGTCATTTTGATAAATTCATTCTTTGTTATTTCAAAGACAGAGATCATAGAGTGGAGAAACTGTTTTTAAGTCCTTTAGCTGTGAAAAAGTGTGTATTAAATCTGACTCAAAAAATTAGGTAACTGAGGGCTTATTGGTGGCTCAGTTGGTTAAGACTCTACCTTTGGCTCAGGTCTGGATCCTGAGGCTGGCTCCTCCTCAGTGGGGAGTCTGCTTCTTCCTCCGACCCTTCCCTCCTCTTGTGCTATCTCTCACTCATTGTGTCTCAAATAAATACATAAAATCTTTAAAAAAACAATTAGATAACTGAATGCATCCCTTCCATTGCTATCCACTCATTAGTCAGAACTGAGAACATATGTTATTAACTATTTAATATTGAGAATTATTATGTTTGCACACTATGCATTTGTGTGAACATTGCAATTTTTAAAAAATTTTTATTTATTTATTATTAGAGAGAATGAGAAAGAGCAATCACAGGGTTCGGGGAGGGACAGAGAGAGAGGGAGAGAGAGAATCCCAAGCATACTCCCCACTGAGCATGAACCCCACCACCCTGAGCTCATGACCTGAGCTGAAATCACGTCAGATGCTTAACAAACTGACCCACCTAAAAGCCCCACAATTCTCTAGTACTTCTAAAATAGCCCTTCCCCTGCAATAATAATAAACAAATAGGGTGATGACTTATTTCGTTACCAGCTATCCCTTCATTCTTTGCTACCTTTTGTGGAAATTTTGTCAAAAACTTGGCTATAGGAGCACCTGGGTGCCTCAGTCAGTTAAGCATCTGCCTTTGGCTCAGGTCATGATCCCAGGGTCCTGGGATCAAGTCCCACGTTTGGCTCCTTGCTCAGCAGGGACCTGCTTCTCCTTCTGCCTGCCGCTCCCCTGCTTGTGCTGTCTCTCTCTCTCAAATAAATAAATAAATACAATCTTAAAAAAAAAAAAAAGTTGGCTGTATTCTGTCTTAGTTTTCTCTCCTTCCCCCTCTTCACTACCACTGCACTTGCATCTGCTCTAGCCAAAGATATCAACGACCTTGCTTTGCTAAATCCTATGATAATTCCCATCCCAGTCTGCAATTGTGTTGACGTATCAACATCATTTGATTAATACATTTTCTTCCTCTGGTTACAAAAATGCCACATGCTCCTGATTTTTTTTTCTCCTTCTAGTTTGCTCTGACGCTTATCTGTATTTACTTCCTAGGGGATATAATCCACTCTGCTGGCTTTAAATGCTATCTAGATGACAGAGACTCCAAATACTTATTTTGAGCTCACATCTTCCCCCACCGTCCATACTCCTCAGTCCAATGACTTACTTATCAGCTCTGTTATCATCTTATTATCATCATAAACCTACCATTTCTCTACCTTTTCCACTACAGTATGGGTTCTATCATTCGCTCACCTGAAATATGCCATAGCATTTTATCTCTGAACCTCCACTCTTTCCTCCAATTCATTCTAGTAGTTGAAGTAGTCCTCTAAAATACAAGTTACATTTTATCTCTTCTCCACTAAAAACCCTATAATTACTCTTCTTTTCTCACAGAATAAAACCAAAGTGCTCAAGGTGGTCTACAAGGCCTTGTAGGATTTGTCCCCTACTCTCATTCACCCCCTGATGTCTTGCAATTCTCTTATAATTTGTCCCCCCTTTTCATTCACTCCCTGATCTCTTACAATTCTGCCTACTACTCCTGCCTTCCTGCCTTCTCAGCTTCCCTGGTCCCTTTCTTGTTCCTTGAACCTCTCAAGTGTATTCTTGATTTGTAAAACTGACTCTTCTGTCTATCTAGTGTGATTTTCTCACAGGTACCTTAATAATGAATGTCTACAGGATGTCTGGGTGGCTCAGTCAGTTAAGCATCTGCTTTCGGCTCAGGTCATGAACCCAGGGCCTGGGAATTGAGTCCCACATTGGGCTCCTTGTTCAGCAGGGAACCTGCTTCTCCCTCTTCCAGCTGCTCCCCTGCTTGTGCTGTCTCTCTCTCTCTGGAAAATAAATAAATAAAATCTTTAAAATAATAATGAATGTCTATACCTCCTCAAAAACCTATTTTAACCATCTGTTTAAATTTGAATCGTGAAGGACACCATAATCCTCTACTTTTTTTTTAGTAGCATTTATTACTGTCTTATATGTCACATATTTACTTGTCCATTGTGCTTCCCCTCCCCCATCACCTCTCCTAATATATAAACTCTGTAAGGGTAGATATCTAAGTCTGTTTTATTCACACATGTATAGTAAGTGCTTAAAGCAATGCAGAGCACATAGTAGCTAATCAATCAACATTTGTTAAATTAATAAATTAGGTACAGCAATGGACAGTTGGACAAGGTCATTCACTATCTCTTATAATGAAAAAAAGGAAAACAAAATTAAACTGAGCAGTGGTAGCAAGTGTCTTTATGAGACTTCTTAGTAAGAGTGAATGCTTTGGATTTCTAATTGTAACACTAATGCTTTATAACTGTTATTCAACTGTTTATTGATTTTGACTTGTGCAATTATTTTGAGTATTTCATGTATTATCAGGTTTTCTTTCATAACACCAATTTCTGATAATATAGAATGGGTGCTAGTTGATGGTTTTACATTTCCTGCATTTCAACTTTTCATTGACATAATATTCTGCAAATGGTCAAATTGTGGTGGATTAATATAAGTGAGTTTGTTTTTCTCTTAAAACTATAATCATGGGCCCTGGGTGGCTCAATTGTTTAAGTGTCTGCCTTTGTCTCAGGTCATCATCCCAGGGTCTTGGGATTGAGTCCAGCATCAGGCTCCCTGGTCAGTGGGGAGTCTGCTTTTCCCTCTCCCCACCCCCACCCCTGCTCATAGTCTCTCATTCATCCATTCTCTCTCTCAAATAAATACATAAATAAAATCTTTAAAAAAAAAAAAAAACCACACCTGTAATCAACCTGTAATCATTAGAGCAAGTCAGGGAGAGCTAACTATTGTATTTAATAAGCTCAAATCATAAAAATGACTCATATAGTAGGTATTTATTTCTCACTCACATAATAACCAAGACAGTTCTAGATCACTGGGGTGCAGGATATGAAGGTAGGAGGTTGTTCCACATGGTCATTGACGGGCCAAGCTGGTGCAGACGATCATATCTTCAGACCCCCCACGTGACCCTGACATCAATATCCAGCTGGAAGAATAAAAAAAGAGGCCCAAGAAAGCTTCTTATTTATCTCTATATCAGTATCTTGTACAGGATGGTTTTGTAACTTTATTAGATATGTGACAAAGCCTCTCTAAGATATACTTTCTTTCACTATTAAATGAGAGTAAAAATACCATAGTTGTTAAAATATTTTATGAATTAACAATGGCAAAACAGTAGCTCATAGTTAGCTGATAGTAGATTGTGTTAAAATGCTAAAATAGTCGCCCTCTGTGCTGCTTGGGCTAAGAATGTTCAACAGTATCACACCAGGACTATATTGGTAGTCACATAGGAAACTGGCTTTCTGCTTAGATCCAGTCTCTAAATAGTATTGATTGCTAGGAGAAAATATGAATTGAATTCATTAAACTCATTGAATTTAAAAACCTAACCCTTTTATCATGATTTAGAGGGAAAGTGAAACATGAAGAATATAGAAGCAGAAAACACAAAGGCACCTGAGCAAGAGAGACACTGAACAAAACTTCAGGTCCATGCAAATTAAAAAAAAAAAAGTTTATTCATGACAAGCTGACTGCCATTTACAAGGTACAGAAGGAAAGCATAGATTCTTTAACAACAAAGCCAGGGTAGAATCTCACCTTCTGTTGAAGATTGATCTAATTGCTGAATAAAGGCTGAATTTTTTTCTACAAATAATAACAAAGATCCAAATAATGGAAACAACTTTCCTATGCAAAAGAAAGAGAAGCAGGGGGCACCCAGATCCCAGAGGAGAAACATCAGAACTTAGGGGACAAAGGAAGAGAAAAATTAGACCAGCATAAAAATATTCCTTATTGGGTGCCTGGGTGGCTCAGTTGGTTTGGCGGCTGCCTTTAGGTGAGGTCATGATCCTGGAGTTCCTGGATTAAATCCTGAGTTGGGCTCCCTGCTCAGTGGGGGGTCTGCTTCTCCCTCTGCTACTGCCCCTGCTCATGCCCTCTCTCTCTCAAATAAATAAATAAAATCTTAAAAAAAAATTCCTTAGCCAGTTTCTAAGTAAGAATGACTTAGAATTTTTATATCTAAATATATTTATATCCCATTGTTTAAATAAACTATATATCAAAATATTATATTTTCTATATAACCTATCATATGTAATAATGTATAAATTATCCAAATTATAGCTTGTGTATTATTCTCATCCCATAGTTTGAGATAAATCATCTTCAACTTTATTTTGACTTTATAAAATACAAAGTTATAAAGATGAAGCAAAAGGAAGGAGGGAAGGAGGAAGAAAGAAAAAGTAATTCCTTACAAAAGGAAGGAAGGGAGGGAGGAAGAGAGATATTTTTGTATCAAACATATTGGTGATGCTCAACAATATTAAATAATTTATGAAGTTTTCATGTGCTTTAGAAAGCATAGGGGTTATAAGCCTATTTTAACAGAGATATTTGCTCAAGTTAAAGTCCCAGAATGAACTGGAACAGTACACTGTCACATTTATTGTTGAAGCCATGTTCAGACTTCTCTATCTTCCCATTTATTCTAAGACAGTACTGTTCATTTTACTTATATTAACACATCATGTCTATATTTAAAGTTAAAGAAAAGGATGTTACTTTAACAGATAAATCCCCTTGAGAAAAGGAAATATGCATGCTTTGTGAGAAAAATATATTTTGCTATCTACCAATAAATCCGTGTCCTTTTGAAAAGAGGAAAGTGAATGTTTTCATCAAGAAAAGAGAAAGAAAGAAAAAACAAATGTTGGTGAGGATGTAGAGAAAAAGGAACCCAAATGTACTGTTGGTGAGTATGGAAACTGTACAGCCACTGTGGAAAACACTGTGAAGATTCCTTCAAAACTGAGGACTAGAACTACCACATGATCCAGTAATTCCACTACTGGATATTTACCCAAATAATATGAAAACACTAATTCAAAAAGATACATGCACCCTTATGTTTATTGCTGCATTATTTACAATAGCTAAATTATGGAAGCAGCCCAAGTGTCCACAAATGGATGAATAGATAAAGAAGAAATGGTATGTGTGTGTACATATATATGTATATAAAAATAATACAAATGTATATTATGTATACATACATATATAAATGGTGTGTGTATACATACACACACACACACACAAAATGAAATATTCTTCAGCCATAAAAAAAGAATGAAATCTTGCCATTTGCGACAACGTAGATGAGTCTAGAGATATAATACTAAGTAAAATAAGTCTGTCAGAGAAAAGCAAATGATTTCATTCATATGTGGAATTGAAGAAACAAACAACCAAAAAACGAACAAAGAAAGAAGAGACAAACAGGAAAATCTCTTAACTATAGAGAACAAACTGATGGTTACCAGAGGAGAGATTAGTGAGGAGACATATGAAATAGGTAATGGGGACTAAGAGTACACTTATCTTGGTGAGCACAGAGTAATATACAGAATTTTTGAATCTCTGTATTGTACGCCTGAAACTAATATAACACAGTATGTTAACTATACTAGAATTAAAATTTAAAAAAAAGTAAAAGACAAAACCTATTTACCCTGCAATATCTATTTGTTGCCATAATTTGGTAAAGGCTTTAAGAAGTTGAAAAAGCCCTTCAGACAAATGTTTTATGGTAAATTACTTAAATATACATCGTTTGTGTTATGACGATGATTTCAGTTAGCCTAGATTATTGGAATTTATTAATATAATTACCTTTTGAAATATCAAAATATAAACTATTTTCTATTTTTTTTTAATTTAGTAATAATAATGTTCCTGAATAGCTTATGGGTAAAAATAAGAATTAAGAAATATGTATATTCAGTGGGTGGATCTTTTTTGGTAAAAATCAGTTAACTAAGTAGTGAAATTAACGTACATGAATGTATATGAAAATAAAAAAAGTAAAAAGCATAGGGGACTGATGACTATTTGCCTAATTTCTCCTTAAGTTGGGAGAGATTAAAGTAGAAATCAAATAAAATATAATGGGATTTACTATCATTATTTTTTTTTTTTTTTAAGATTTTATTTATTTGACAGACAGAGATCACAAGTAGGCAGAGAGGCAGGCAGAGAGAGAGAGAGGAGGAAGCAGGCTCCCTGCCGAGCAGAGAGCCTGATGTGGGACTCGATCCCAGGACCCTGAGATCATGACCTGAGCCGAAGGCAGCGGCCCAACCCACTGAGCCACCCAGGCGTCCCAAGATTTACTATCATTATTACAGATCCCCTAACAAAATAGCACCATCCTGCATATGCACTGCAATCAGTCTGCATATATGTCCCACCAAAACAAGGCTAAAAGCAGCCAAATCT
Source organism: Mustela putorius furo (assembly GCF_011764305.1). Lineage (NCBI taxonomy): Eukaryota > Metazoa > Chordata > Mammalia > Carnivora > Mustelidae > Mustela > Mustela putorius. The sequence goes on from NW_025421443.1 coordinate 964,284, forward strand.
CTTAGAGGATTATTTGTTCCATTGATCTTGGTAAATCTATATGTCATTCCAACTTTTTTCAAAATGCATTTGGATCATTTTTACCTCCCTTTATCCTCATAACATAGTTTCTTGTAACACAGCCTCCACAGAAACTACTCTCATTTTAGTTTGAAAAACTGAAATGGAGATAGAGAAAAGGTTCCAAAGACTCAGAATTCAGTATAATTCCCCCCCACCAACATACATTATCATTATTAAATGAAAACTGAAGTACATTTGTCACAGAATCAGTAGAAACAGAACACTGTGTCTCAGATGCAGTAATTTGACTCTGTGGACATATTCCAGACTTTTACTGTGACTGCATGTGGTCTTTATACCAGAATCATTTGCACAAATTCCTCTAGTCAGCTATGCTTAACTTAAAATTTTATATTGTGCCTGATGCTAACGTGTAGCTTTTTACCTTGACATCATTAAGATGGAGGAGGGGGGAGGGGGAAAGCAAGGAGAGGGGGAAGGAAGAGTGATAAAGAAGATGAAGGAGAAGGCGACAGAAAGAAAAGAAATCCTCTAATAGATCTGTAAAGTTGGAAAATAGTATAATCCACAGTAAGTTAGGAAAGTTAGGAGTAATATAAAACCTACTTGACCAGAACACTGTATTTTTTTAAGTATATGATTAGATAGTATTTTGTTCATGAATACTACAAATGAGTTAGATGCAGATTACACATTTGCTTGTCACATAAACCTGTACCATTCACTTCACTGCTTGAAACATTTTTTTTAAACAAGCAAGGTATTAGTGAAAAAACTGATAGATATGAAATTTTATTTTATAGATTTTCTAGCCACTTAATATGAATATGATTTGTTTGAGAAAAAATAATGACTGCTAATGGAAAGGGAGAAAAAATACTAAAGGAAGCTGATAATAAAATTATCTTTTTCAGAAGTTAGTCCTTAGAACTTGGCACTGAGAAAGGAATTTGTCTGATGGAGCTGACAAATCTATTGCAGGTCTTGAAGACAAAGAAGGCAGAGCAGGATAGGGATATGAGAAGGTGAAGGGTGCAAAGACAGAGAGATCGGGATTGATGGATTCCTAGATTAAAGTGAAATGACCTGTAGAAACTGACCTAGCCAAAAATGGCCTCATGAGGAATACAAATCCCAATGTCATTATAAAAGTTTCATTTCTAAGTTTTAGAAAAAAAAAGAAAATGTTGTCAGCTATAATCTGAATTCCAAAAATGATCATAAGCAAAAACCCAAGCAAGTAAATTAATCAGCTCATACTTTTTACATGTTACAATATGTGAATGTCAGCATTCATTAGTATCTTTAAGTTGTGACAATATGGACACTAGTATTTTTAGGATATTAGAATTATTTTTGTGAAATAAAACAGGGAGGAGTGTTAAAACTAGACCTGAGTTATTAAAATTCACCTCATTAATGTTAAACTACTCTAATACAATCTTATGCTCCTACCACAAAACAGATTTAATTAAATAGCTTTACAAAGAAGAACACAGAGCCATTTTGGTACCGTGAGAAACAAATATGTATATATATATACACACACACACATATATATGCACACATATATGTACATGCACATACACATATATACATATAAATACATATGAGTAGCTATTTATAACAGATATTATGGCATTTATCTTTTTTGCTTGTGATCTGAAATTTAGATTGCAAAATTGGTAAAGTAAGATTAAGTCCTGCCATTAAATGAATAGGAGTGCATTTTAATCACACTCTGCATGTTCCAATATTCCCCACATGCTGCGAGATATACTTTGAATAGAGTTACATAGTTTAGTTGTAACAACGATGAATTGGGCCATTTTTTATTTATTATGCATTTCAATCAGAAATTTCACTAAAAGTGACTGTAATGTAATGAAAAGTTTTCTAGAATTTTGAATTGAAGATGCTGATCACTTAATCAAATTAACTTATTCATCCAAATATTTTCTGCTATTGATAACATTGTATCCAATGATTATCTTTATTATATCACAAAATGGCTACTTAAATCTAATTAGGAAAATTTTATCAGTATATAAGTATAAATGTAAATATTATCTATGCATATTAATATAAATATGTGTGTAAACAAAGGGGTGCCTGGGTGGCTCATTTAGTTAAGTGTCTGCCTTTGGCTCATGTCATGATCTGAGAGTCCTGGGATCTGGGATTGAGCCACCCTTGTGGCTCCCTGCACAGCTGGGAATCTGCTCCTCCCCCCCCTTTACCCCACCCCATCTCTCTGTCTCAAATAAATAAATAAAAATCCTTAAAAAGTACATATATATGCATGTGTGAATAGTCATATGTGTATACATGACTAAATGATAGATGCAAGAAATCTAGGGATTTCCTGAACATAGAGACATCTTTTTTTTTTTTTAATTTTATTTATTTATCAGAGAGAGAGGGGAAGAGAGAGAGCATAGGCAGACAGAATGGCAGGCAGAGGCAGAGGGAGAAGCAGGCTCCCTGCTGAGCAAAGAGCCCGATGTGGGACTCGATCCCAGGACGCTGGGATCATGACCCGAGCTGAAGGCAGCTGCTTTACCAACTGAGCCACCCAGGTGTCCCTAGAGACATCTTTTTAATGGGCAATAAATGTCATTCTTTCTCTTCTCCTGCTTAGTTTAATAATACGGAGAACAATTTGCCTTCTTGCTTCAGCAAACACGTAAAGTAACACAAAGAAAAGAAAACAATCTTAGTATCAGGTGATGATAGTTGCTATCACAAAAGAAAAAAAATAGGTTGTTGATAACATGATCTTTCTGAAATAACTGAGTCAAGCACATAGTAAGAAAAAAGTTGAACAAGCGGTTTAATATATTGAATCCCACTCTTCAGTGTAATATCAAATCTCATTTCTGTGTCATCAGAACCCCTGGTTTTTATTTTTCACTTTTATATTTTGTCTTCCAAATTATCTGTTGTTCTGTTCACCTTTCCAGCATTAAGTATTTGTTAAAACACAGCTCTATATGTAAGATCCATCTTTAGAAGTATCCTTTATAAATGTAGATACTTTATATATAAATGTAAATACTTTACATTAAACATTAAATTACATTACATTAAATATAAATGTTTCTTTAAAAAATAATAACAATTAATTACTGAATTCTTGGATTACATAACTCCTCTTGTTCCCAGACATTTGCTAAAATTGTGTCAATTATTGTAATCGATCTCAACCTCTTCTATACCTCTAATTTATAAACCCCTGGATTCCTCTATTAGATCTTTGCACTAATCTCAAATTAATTTTCTTCTCAAAACTCTGGTGGTGCTCTGTTGCCTATAGACTACTGGATGACTGGCTTGGGTATCTGTGAGTATGATTCATCAATTAAGAAATAAGCAACAAAACAAACTGAGGGTTGCCGGGGGGAGGGGGTTTGGGAGAAGGGGGTGGGATTATGGACATTGGGGAGGGTATGTGCTTTGGTGAGTGCTGTGAAGTGTGTAAACCTGGTGATTCACAGACCTGTACCCCTGGGGATAAAAATATATGTTTATAAAAAATAAAAAAATTAAAAAAAAATTAAAAAAATAAAATTAAAAAAAAAAAAAAAAAAGAAAAGAAAAGAAATAAGCAACAGATAAACAGATTCCCTGAAGAGCAGATGGGAAAGAGCGAGCATGAGCTTAATTAAGATATACTGTCTTAAAGATGCTGTCAAAAATCCAGATAGAGTTTTCTGGCACTTGCAGTTCTGGAGTTAGGATCTGCGAGGCATTCAAAATTGATAATTATAATAGAAAATTGGGACCATCAAAAAATAAAGGGTAATTAAACTGTGAGACTGAATGAAATCATTATGACTCGATCCCATTCTATCATAATGCTAATGAGTCTGTTCACAAATAACACATAATTTCTTTGAGGGAAAGATTTTTCCAAGAACCTAGCACAGACTTCAAAACATGTATCATTCATAATTAGTATTTTTGTGTAATATATCATATTCATTATTTTATACGTCATATAAATAGTGGATTTATTTTAACCTAGAAAAGCATCTGAAGATACAGAGTTAATATCCTTTTTCATTATTCTTTAAAAGAAACTAGAAATGAGAGTAGTATGAGCTTTTGGAAAAACTGTCTGTAAAGGTGAATTATAGTTGCACCAAAGCTTTCATCCAGACTTGAGGATTACCCTTCCATCCTTTCATTACAGGTCTCCTTTTGGTTTGTGTGAGAAAGCCTTGAGCTCAACAACTACACACTTAACTGTTTATCTAGGATGGTCGGACTGTGATCCTGCCAATCTTTCTCCGTATCTACATTCTACTAATTTGCTGTGTATTTGGTTATTCAGGGAAGTGATAATCTCTTTCTGCTACTAGTAAGTCTATAATCATATGCATAATTTTAATTTGTCCATTCTCTTCAAGGTGAACGTTATGAAATAGAAGGCTATAGCATCTTTTAATACTGTACCCATATATAAAAAAGAACATTGTGATCACTAGATGCTTTAACGTAAGTCACCAAAGTCAAAGTCAAATAAATATGGGATAAAATAAATATTAAGAACCATCTAGTTTAAGCACAAATGAGATGTTTGAATTCCTCCTGAAACATAGTAAACAGTTGTACATCTTGGCTCTTTGATGTACCCCAAGGAGTCATTTGGGGGTGGGAAAGCAGACAAATGTCTAGACCCCACCTCAGCCACTGCAACTTCCATTTTTCAAAAGTTGTCTTCCTATGTTAGTTTTCACAAAGCAAACTGTTCTGAAAAGTAATTAAAAAGTAATTAATTTTCTGGAGAAAATAGTTGAAAATCAATGATCAAATGTAAAACTACCTTATCTTTGGACAGTTAATATTTTCCGGATATTCTTCCTTATAATGAACTGGAGTCTTTTATTTCTGGCTTTTACCCACAGATTTTACTCTACTCTAAAGGCTGCAAAGAACAATAGGTTTATTCTCTCCTTTCATGACAAGTTTGTTGTTGTTGTGTTATTGTTGTTTAAGTACTTGGAGAATTGTTATATTCACCCCAATAATCAGCTTTCAGGTAGTTTCCCCCAGGTTCCTCCTTTTTTCTTTGTACTTATTTGTCTTATGTGTGAGTGATGAGAAAGGGGTGCATTTTACTTGGTCTTTTTTGCAATCTAGTTGTCTTACTGTGCTATTTCACAGTTTTTTATATGAATTTTTTTCAGTACTTTATATATAATAAACTATACTAATCTTACTTGCACAGCCTTGTGACATTTTATATATTATATAAATATAAATATACTCATGGTACCACCACCCAAATCTATATAGAGAGCAACTCCATCAACCCAGATATTTTGTTTGTGACTTTCCAGTCAATACATACCATCTTGCCAATGAATAACCATTATTACAACTTCTGTCATCTATGCTGACATTTATAACAATGACATCACACAGTTTGTCTTCATTTGTCTCTGGTCTCTTTAGCTGAACATGTTTTTTAAGTTTTCTTGAGGGCATTAAAGCATGGTGTTTACAACTGAACAGAATTGAAAGGTAAGGGACATCTGGGTGACTCAGTCGGCTAAGTGTCTGCTTTTGGCTCAGGTCATTATCCCAGGGTCCTGGGATCAAGCCCCCCATCGAGCCCACATCAGGCTTCCTGCTATACAGGGACCTGCTTCTTCTTCTCCCTCTGCATGCCCCACCCCCTGCTTGTGTGCGCTCTCTCTCTCTCTCTCTCTCTCCAGTAAATAAAACCTTAAAAAAAAAAGAAGAAAAAGAAGAAGAATTTCAAGGTAAGTTCTGAACCATGAACAGTAGGTTAGTACCTTTTTCTTTCTTTTTTAAAGATTTTATTTATTTAAGTGACAGGCAGAGATCACAAGTAGGCACAGAGGCAGGCAGAGAAGGGGATGGGGAGGAAGCAGGCTCCCTGCTGGGCAGAAAACCCAATGCAGGGCTCAGTTCCAGGACCCTGGGATCATGACCTGAGCTGAAGGCAGAGGCTTTAACCCACTGAGCCACCCAGGTGCCCCAGATTAGTACTTTCTTTACTGAGTAGGAGTCATCATTCAAATCTTTGTAGTCATGTACTATAATGTGACACTGTGTAATTGTGAGACTTGATGGTCTAAGATAACAGTAAATGATAGGGACCAAACTAGAGAGGGAACTTTCCTCTTAACTCAAAATATATTCAAAGGCAATTCAAAAGGAAAAGAAAAAGAAAAACTAATAGACTGTGTTATGCTTCCCCAACAAAATGTATCTTCTTGCCTTTAGCCAAAGACCTGCCTTAGTTCCCTCATTCTTTTGTCATTTTTAGTAGTCATATCTTGCTTTTCTTACTATTGAAACTTGAAGTCTTAAATGAGTTAGATCTCTTGAGAGTAAGTAATAATCATACTGAATCACACGTATTCGCACCCTCATCTAAGTTTATTCAGGATTTCTCATTTCCAGGTTTTAGGATTCTGTGTCATTTTACAGTACCTCCTTCTACTGCCTATTGACCTTGGTCTAAACCCCAGGATTCTTAACTAAACGCCATGGGTTTGTTTTCCATCTGACAGACTCAAGAGCCATTAATTGTGACAGGTATGCAATGACAGCAAGGATGGGTATTGGATATTTTGCTTCCTTCCTCACCTCTTCCCACCAATCTCCTTTTAATGTCTTTCTGTTTTCAGTTTCCTGAGGTTTGTTCTCCAAATGACCATGACCTCTACTCTCCCTCAATTACTCATTCTTATGACCATACCATTATTATAGACCATGTCATTTTCGGTAACTGCAAACACTTTATGATCTCAATTTCAACCATTTAACTCCTACTTCCAGCTCACTCCCTGTTGTCCTCTGCTTCCATGGGACTTGGGCCCCACTAAAATCTAGAATTCATTGATCCTAGCACTTTTTTTTATTACCCCTAACCTCAATCATGTTCCCATACCCATATTTCCCTGTGTAACTTCTTTGGACTATGTTTGTGTTTTTCATGTACTCTCAACCACTATATCCTTCCCTCAATTAATAATATATTCACTTGACAAAACCCCAATACTTGTTAAATCTAACTTTTGCTTACTCTGCACCTCTGTCAGTGCAGCTAGAGTGGCTAAAGAAAAAAATCACAACATGTTGACAGGTCTCATTTTAAATTCATGATCACTAACCTCAAATGGGACATTAGAGTTGCCTAGCATTAGGTAATCATTCTGTCATCTTCTTTTACCACTACTTTATACCATCTCTTCTCTTTTCATAGTGTTTCACTTTCTCTATATTAACACTCAGGCTATAGCCTTGTTTATTACTTTACTGAGAAAATTAAGAGAAATAGGAAAAAATTATGCATGCTTTCACATCTACCTATCTACCTAAATCTGTACCCAAAAGTTCTACTTTCTCTGCTGTAACTATGAATAAATATCTATGCTCCAAACTGAAGTTAATCCCTTATCTTCTGCAAATCTGTCTTTATTATAATTTCCCTCCTATTAGAGTTCCCATTAATACAGTAACATAGTTTTATAATTTCCTTTAAAATTTTCCTTCAAAAACATTTTCTTGATCACTAGAGGAGGAATCCTCTAGTTCCCATTGATTATTTTGTCCCCCTCAAAGTAAAATTTCTCAAGTCTTCTTTTTTCACTTTTTCTGAACCCACTCTAATTAAACTTTTGTTGCAGTAGTACACAGAGACTGTTCTTAGCAAGGTCAACAATGACCTCCTCATTATTAAATTTAGTAGCCAATTCTCATCTTTGTCTTATTTAACCCACTAGCAGTATTTGGCACAAATTAGCCCATCATCTTAGGAACACATTTTTCAGTTGGCTTCAGACAGACTTACTGTATTTGTATTCCTGGCAATTCACTGGTTGTTTACTTCTCATTCTCCTTTGTTTGTTCTTTCTCTTCTCCCTGACCTTTCACTATCAGCATTCTCCAAGACTTGGTCATTGATTGTCTTCCATTTTCATGTCCATTGATTGTCTTTCAATTTTCCATTACTCCTTTATTAATCACACCGAGCTCATGGCTTCAAATACTATGCGTACTAATGACAAAAAAAAATTTTATATTCAACCCTGAACACTCTCTTGGACTTCAGAACTGTATTTCCAAATGACTACATCTCTATTTGGATTTCTAATATTCATCTCAAATTTAATATATCCAAACCCCAGAATCTTGTTTTCCCTTTTCCAAACCAAACAAAACCAATCCAAACAAAACAAACATAAAAATCAGGAAATAAAAACTTCTTCTTCTACAGACTTAGCTCAGTACATCAACTCCATGTGTCCAATGGTTAAATGCTGAGCTAAAAAAAATTAATTTCATCTGTAACTTTTCCATTTTTTAACAGGTTTTATTTTTCCAGAGCAGTTTTAAGGTCACACCAAAATTGAGAAGAAGGTGCAGAGAATTTCCGTAATATCCCTTGCTCCTACACACCCATCGCTTTCCCCCTCCTATCAAATCCTGCACCAGAGTGGTATATTTGTTACAACTGATAAACCTACATTAGTACATCATTATCACCGAGAGTCCATAGTTTACATTATGGTTCACTCTTGGTATTATATATTCTATGGGTTTTGCAAATGTATAATGACGTGTATCTGTCATTACAGTATCATACAGAATTGTTTCACTACCCTAAAAATCCTCTGTACTGTCCTGACCCATCCTGTCTTCCCTCCTCACTCCTGGCAATCACTGTTTATGTTATTGTCTCCATAGTTCCACTTTTCCAGAACTTCTGTATCATAGAGTTGGAAAATACAATATGTAGTATTTCCTGAAGAATATGCATTTAAGTAATTTCTAGGTGATATTCATTTCATGTAATTTTATAGCATGATAACTCATTTCATTCTAGTGTGGAATAATTGTCTATTGTCTAGGTGTACCATAGTTTAGTCATTCATCTACCAAAGGATATTTCAGTTGTTTCCAAGTTTTGGGAATTGTGAATAAAGCTGGTGTAAATATCCATGCACAAATTTTTGTGTATACATATTTTTAACTCCTTTGAGTAAATACCAAGGAGTGCAATTACTGGGATCGTAGGGTAAATTCATGTTTAGTTTCATAATAAACTGCTTCCCTAAGTGGCTATGCCATTTGCCTCTCCACCATCAATAAATGCAAGTTGTTGCTCCACATTCTTGTCAGCATTTAGTATTGTCAGTGTTTTGGATTTTGGCTCTTTTTTTTTTTTAAGATTTTATTTATTTGACAGAGAGATCACAAGTAGGCAGGGGTGGGAGCAGACTGCCTGCTGAGCAGAGATCCTGATGGGGGGCTCGGTTCCAAGACCCTGAGATCATGACCTGAGCCAAAGGCAGAGGCTTAACCCACTGAGCCACCAGGCACCCTAAGGATTTTGGCTCTTCTAATAACTGGTATATAGTTGTACCTCGTGATTTTAATTTATAACTTCACTGACAAAATGGTGAGCATCTTTTCGAATATTTATTTGTCACCTGTGTATCTCCTTTAGTGAGGTGTCTTTCTTACTTTTAAGTCCATCTTTGATTTTTAAGGAATTCTGTCAGCTTCGCTTTCAAAATACATCTGATGTTGGACCACTATTCCCCATGTTCACCACAATCTACCTGGACTAAGCCATGGTTCTCTTTCACATGGATTATCATTATAATAGTTTATTAGCTGACCTGACTCTCTATGGCCAAAGTGATCATTTCTTTTTAAGATTTTTTTTTTTTTTGAGAGAGAGAGCTCAAAAGGGAAGAGGGGCAGGGGAGAGAGTGAGAGAAATCAGACTACTTTCTTAGTAATCTAAGAAAGACTTAGTGGGGGGACCACTTAGTGGAGGGACCAATGTGGGGCTCAATCCCAGGACCCTAAGATCATAATCTGAGCCAAAGACAGATGTTTAACCAACTATGCCACCCAGGTGCCCAGAAAGTGATCATATTTAAATAAAAGAGTAAGCAATATTTCATATTTCACATATTTCACATATTTTATTTTTCATATAAGGATGTAAGTATCCTTATATGTTTTCTCATCTTCATAAAGTCATTAAAATTATTTAGAAGATTTTCTATTATTTGTATCTTTCAGATCAAATATTCATTTTTTTAATTTAAATTTTTATTTTTTATAAACATATATTTTTATCCCCAGGGGTACAGGTCTGTGAATCGCCAGGTTTACACACTTCACAGCACTCACCAAAGCACATACCCTCCCCAACGTCCATAACCCAACCCCCCTTCTCTCAACCCCCCTCCCCCCAGCAATCCTCAGTTTGTTTTGTGAGATTAAGAATCACTTATGGTTTGTCTCCCTCCCAATCCCATCTTGTTTCATTTATTCTTCTCCTACCCACTTAAGCCCCCATGTTGCATCACCACTTCTTCATATCAGGGAGAGCATATGATAGTTGTCTTTCTCCGCTTGACTTATTTCGCTAAGCATAATACGCTCTAGTTCCATCCATGTTGTCGCAAATGGCAAGATTTCATTTCTTTTGATGGCTGCATAGTATTCCATTATGTATATATACCACCTCTTCATTATCCATTCATCTGTTGATGGACATCTAGGTTCTTTCCATAGTTTGGCTAGTGTGGACATTGCTGCTATAAAAATTCGGGTGCACGTGCCCCTTTGGATCCACCACGTTTGTATCTTTAGGGTAAATACACAGTAGTGCAATTGCTGGGTCATAGGGCAGTTCTATTTTTAACATTTTGAGGAACCTTCATACTGTTTTCCAGAGTGGTTGCACCAGCTTGCATTCCCACGAACAGTGTAGGAGGGTTCCCCTTTCTCTGCATCCTCGCCAGTATCTGTCATTTCCTGACTTGTTTATTTTAGCCATTCTGACTGGTGTGAAGTGATATCTCATTGTGGTTTTGATTTGTACTTTCCTGATGCCGAGTGATATGGAGCACTTTTTCATGTATCTGTAGGCCATCTGGATGCCTTCTTTGCAGAAATGTCTGTTCATGTCCTCTGCCCATTTCTTGATTGGATTATTTGTTCTTTGGGTGTTGAGTTTGCTAAGTTCTTTATAGATTTTGGACACTAGTCCTTTATCTGATATGTCGTTTGCAAATATCTTCTCCCATTCTGTCAGTTGTCTTTTGGCTTTGTTAACTGTTTCCTTTGCTGTGCAAAAGCTTTTGATCTTGATGAAATCCCAATATTTCATTTTTTCCCTTGTTTCCCTTGCCTTTGGCGATGTTCCTAGGAAGATGTTGCTGCAGCTGAGGTCGAAGAGGTTGCTGCCTGTGTTCTCCTCAAGGATTTTGATGGATTCCTTTTGCACATTGAGGTCCTTCATCCATTTTGAGTCTATTTTTGTGTGTGGTGTAAGGAAATGGTCCAATTTCATTTTTCTGCATGTGGCTGTCCAATTGTCCCAGCACCATTTATTGAAGAGGCTGTCTTTTTTCCATTGGACATTCTTTCCTGCTTTGTCAAAGATTAGTTGACATAGAGTTGAGGGTCTATTTCTGGGCTCTCTATTCTGTTCCATTGACCTATGTGTCTGTTTTTATGCCACTACCATACTGTCTTGATGATGACAACTTTGTAATAGAGCTTGAAGTCTGGAATTGTGATGCCACCAACTTTGGCTTTCTTTTTCAATATTCCTTTGGCTATTCGAGGTCTCTTCTGGTTCCATATAAATTTTAGGATTGTTTGTTCCATTTCTTTGAAAAAAATGGATGGTATTTTGATAGGAATTGCAGTAAATGTGTAGATTGCTTTAGGTAGCATAGACATTTTCACAATATTTATTCTTCCAATCCAGGAGCATGGAACATTTTTCCATTTCTTTGTGTCTTCCTCAATTTCTTTCATGAGTACTTTATAGTTTTTCTGAGTATGGATTCTTAGCCTCTTTGGTTAGGCTTATTCCTAGGTATCTTATAGTTTTGGGTGCAATTATAAATGGGATGGACTCCTTAATTTCTCTTTCTTCTGTCCTGTGGCTGGTGTAGAGAAATGCAACTGATTTCTGTGCATTGATTTTATATCCTGACACTTTACTGAACTCCTTACAAGTTCTAGCAGTTTTGGAGTAGAGTCATTTGGGTTTTCCACATATACTAACATATCATCTGCAAAGAGTGATAGTTTGACTTCTTCTTTGCCGATTTGGATGCCTTTAATTTCCTTTTGTTGTCTGATTGCTGAGGCTAGGACTTCTAGTACTATGTTGAATAGCAGTGGTGATAATGGACATCCCTGCCGTGTTCCTGACCTTAGCGGAAAAGCTTTCAGTTTTTCTCCATTGAGAATGATATTTGCGGTGGGTTTTTCAGAGATGGCTTTGATAATATTGAGGTATGTGCCCTCTATCCCTACACTTTGAGGAGTTTTGATCAGGAAGGGATGCTGTACTTTGTCAAATGCTTTTTCAGCACCTATTGAGAGTATCATATGGTTCATGTTCTTTCTTTTATTAATGTGTTGTATCACATTGATTGATTTGTGGATGTTGAACCAACCTTGCAGCCCTGGAATAAATCCCACTTGGTCATGGTGAATAATCCTTTTAATGTACTGTTGAATCCTATTGGCTAGTATTTTGGTGAGAATTTTTGCATCTGTGTTCATCAAGGATATTGTTCTGTAGTTCTCTTTTTTGATGGGATCCTTGTCTGGTTTTGGGATCAAGGTGATGCTGGCCTCATCAAATGAGTTTGGAAGTTTTCCTTCCATTTCTATTTTTTGGAACAGTTTCAGGAGAATAGGAATTAGTTCTTTAAATGTTTGGTTGAATTCCGCTGGGAAGCCGTCTGGTCCTGGGCTTTTGTTTGTTCCGAGATTTTTGATGAACTTTTCAATCTCCTTACTGGTTATGGTCTGTTCAGGTTTTCTATTTCTTGCTGGTTCAGTTGTGGTAGTTTATATGTCTCTAGCAATGCATCCATTTCTTCCAGACTGTCAAATTTGTTGGCATAGAGTTGCTCATAGTATGTTCTTATAATTGTCTGTATTTCTTTGGTGTTAGTTGTGATCTCTCCTCTTTCATTCATGATTTTATTTATTTGGGTCCTTTCTCTTTTCTTTTTGATAAGTCTGGCCAGGGGTTTATCAATCTTATTAATTCTTTCAAAGAAACAGCTCCTAATTTCATTGATTTGTTCTATTGTTTTTTTGGTTTCTATTTTTCTTTATGATTTCTTTTCTTCTGCAGAGTTGAGGGTTTCTTTCTTGTTCTTTCTCCAGCTCCTTTAGGTATAGGGTTAGGTTGTGTATTAGAGACCTTTCTTGTTTCTTGAGAAAGGCTTTTAACACTATATATCTTCCTCTGAGGACTGCCTGTGCTGTGTCTCACAGATTTTGAACTGTTGTGTTTTCATTATCATTTGTTTCCATGAATTTTTTCAATTCTTCTTTAATTTCCTGGTTGACCCATTCATTCTTTAGAAGGATGCTTTTTAGTCTCCATGTATTTGTGTTCTTCCCAAATTTCCTCTTGTGATTGAGTTCTAGCTTCAGAGCATTGTGGTTCGAAAATATGCAGGGATGATCCCAATCTTTTGATACCTGTTGAGGCCTGATTTAAGACCAAGGATGTGATCTATTCTGGAGAATGTTCCATGTGCACTAGAGAAGAATGTGTATTCTGTTGCTTTGGGATGAAATGTTCTGAATATATCTGTGATGTCCATCTGGTGCAGTGTGTCATTTAAAGCCTTTATTTCCTTGTTGATCTTTTGCTTGGATGATCTGTCCATTTCAATGAGGGGAGTGTTAAAGTCCCCTACTATTATTGTATTATTGTTGATATGTTTCTTTGATTTTGTTATTAATTGGTTTATATAATTGGCTGCTCCCATTTTAGGGGCATAGATATTTAAAATTGTTAGATCTTATTGGACAGATCCTTTGAGTATGATATAGTGTCCTTCCTCATTTCTTATATAGTCTTTGGCTTAAAATCTAATTGATCTGATATAAGGATTGCCACTCCTGCTTTCTTCTGATGTCCATTAGCATGGTAAATTGTTTTCCACCCCCTCACTTTAAATCTGGAAGTGTCATCAGGCTTAAAATGAGTTTCTTGGAGGCAATATATAGATGGGTTTTGTTTTTTTATCCATTCTGATACCCTGTGTCTTTTGACAGGGGCATTTAGCCCATTGCATTCAGGGTAACTATTGAGAGATATGAATTTAGGGCCATTGTATTGCCTATAAGGTGCCTGTTACTGTATATTGTCTCTGTTCTTTTCTGATCTACCACTTGTAGGCTCTCTCTTTGCTTAGAGGACCCCTTTCAATATTTTGTAGAGCTGGTTTGGTGTTGCAAATTCTTTCAGTTTTTGTCCTGGAAGCTTTTAATCTCTCCTTCTATTTTCAATCATAGCCTAGCTGGATATAGTGTTCTTGGCTGCATGTTTTCCTCATTTAGTACTCTGAAAATATCATGCCAGCTCTTTATGGCCTGCCAGGTCTCTGTGGATAAGTCAGCTGCCAATCTAATCTTTTTACCATTGTATGTTACAGACTTCTTTTTCTGGGCTGCTTTCAGGATTTTCTCTTTGTCACTGAGACTTGTAAATTTTACTATTAGGTGACGGGGTGTGGGCCTATTCTTATTGATTTTGAGGGGCGATCTCTGAACCTCATGAATTTTGATGCTCATTCCCTTTGCCATATTGGGGAAATTCTCCCCAATAATTCTCTCCAGTATTCCTTCTGCTCCCCTCTCTCTTTCTTCTTCTTCTGGAATCCTAATTATTCTAATGTTGTTTCGTCTTATGGTGTCACTTATCTCTTGAATTCTCCCCTTGTTGTCCAGTAGCTGTTCGTCCCTCTTTTGCTCAGCTTCTTTATTCTCTGTCATTTGGTCTTCTATATCGCTAATTCTTTCTTCTGCCTCATTATCCTAGCAGTGAGAGCCTCCATTTTTGATTGCACCTCATTAATAGCTTTTTAAATTTCAACTTGGTTAGATTTTAGTGCTTTTATTTCTCCAGAAAAGGCTTTTATATCTCCCAAGAGGGTTTCTCTAATATCTTCCATGCCTTTTTCGAGCCCGGCTAGGAACCTTGAGAATTGTCATTCTGAACTCTAGATCTGACATATTACCAATGTCTGTATTGATTAGGTCCCTAGCCTTCAGTACTGCCTCTTGTTCTTTTTTTTGTGGTGAATTTTCCTGCCTTGTCATTTTGTCCAGATAAGAGTATATGAAGGAGCAAGTAAAATACTAAAAGGGTGGCAACAACCCCAGGAAATAATCTTTATCCAAATCAGAAAAGATTCCAAATCATGAGGAGGGAGAAAGGGGATACAAAGAGGTTCAAAAAGAAAGAAAGAAAAAAAAAGAAAAGAAAAGAATTTTAAAAAGAAAATGAATAAAGAAAAGTAAAAAGAAAAAAATATATATATTAGATAAACTAGTTAAAAAACGTTAAAAAAGAAAAGGGTAAAAGTTAAAAAAAATTTAGCAGAAGAAGAGAAAAAAATGAAATAGAAAAAAATTAAATTAACTGCAAGTCTAAAAAATCACAGGGAGAAAGCCATGATTTCAGTGCTTTGCTTTCTCCTCCTCTGGAATTCTGCTGTTCTCCTTGGTATTGAAACCGCACTCCCTTTTAGGTGAACTTGGTCTTGGCTGGATATCTTGTTGATCTTCTGGGGGAGGGGCCTGGTGTAGTGATTCTCAAGTTTGTTTTCTCAAGTTTCACCGCCCTTACCAGGGGCCGGGCTGAGTAATCCCCTCGGCTTTGCTTTCAGGAGCTTTTGTTCCCTGAGCGCTTCCCGTAGAGTTCCGGGGGATGGGAATACAAATGGCGGCCTCCTGGTGTCCAGCCCGGAGGAGCTGAGAGCCCAGGGCCCCACTCCTCAGTGCTCCCTCAGAGAACAGCGCCCAGTAACTCCCGTCTGCCTGACCTCCAGCTGGGCTCCAAGCTCACTGAGTCTGCAACAGGTTCAAGGTAACACCCAGCTGTGATCTTACTGTCGGCTCTGTCTCTGTAGCCGGCTTTCCCGTTCCAATACCCGCAAGCTCTGCGACACTCAGACACCCCCGATCCTTCTGTGACCCTACAGGACTTGAGGCCATGCTGACCCCACGTGGGCTTCCCCCCAGTTTAGCCTCTGGAGTGATGTCCCTCAGCGGAACAGACTTTTTTTTTTTTTTAATATGATTGTTTTTTTTTTAAGATAGTTTTTTTTTTTTAAAGGTTTTATTTATTTATTTGACAGAAAGGAATCACAAGTAGATGGAGAGGCAAGCAGAGAGAGAGAGAGAGAGAGGAGGAAGCAGGCTCCCTGCTGAGCAGAGAGCCCGATGTGGGACTCGATCCCAGGACCCTGAGATCATGACCTGAGCCGAAGGCAGCGGCTTAACCCACTGAGCCACCCAGGCGCCCCAGTGGAACAGACTTTTAAAGATTTATTTATTAAACAGACTTTTAAAAGTCCTGATTTTGTGCTCCGTTGCTCCGCGGCTTGCCGGGAGCCGGCCCCTCCCCCCTCGGTCTATCTTCCCGTCGCTTTGGATTCACTTCTCCGCCAGTCCTACATTTCAGAAAGTGGTTGTTTTCTGTTTCTAGAATTACTGTTCTTCTCTTCGATCTGCCTATGGATTTGCAGGTGTTTGCAATCTTTAGATTAGCTATCTAGCTGATCCCCTGCTAGCTGAAGTAGTCTCAGCCTGCTACTTCTCCGCCATCTTGACTCCTCCCCCCCCATCAAATATTCTAAGAACCATCCCTGTGTTCACTCAACACTGGCTACACCAGCCTCCTTGATGTTCCTTAAAATGCCAATTAAAATTCTCAGGGCATTTATACTTACTGTGTCTTCTCCCTTGAACTTCTTCTGTTATTCATTCAAAACCACTTCTCCCTCATCTATTTCAGGAATTTCATTAAATGTTACCATCTCAGTGAGGCCTCTCTTTTCACTTATTTAAAAATGTAACAGTCCCTTGGGACACCTGGGTGGCTCAGATGATTAAGCCTCTGACTTTGATTCAGGTCATGATCCCAGGGTCCTGGGATCAAGTCGTGCTTGCAGGCCCCTAGCTCAGTGGGGTGCTTGTTTCTCTCCCTGCCTGCTGTTCCCCCTGCCTGTGTGCTGTCTCTCTCTGAAAAATAAATAAACAAAATATTAAAAAAAAAAAAGTAACACTCCCCTCTTAACATTCAATATCTCCTTTCCTAACTTTGTTTTTCTCCATTTTACCTCTAACTATCAAATATACAATATATCAGGCATACTGTCTTTTTTGTTTTCTGTCAAATCCTTTAGGCTCAAGAAGAAATGGATTTTGCAGACAATTTTTATATACTTTATATTTAGCACCTAGAAAAATCAATGTTTAGACCCACCAACAATACTAGAGGTAGCCCTGCTTCCTATAAGCTCGTCAATAATCATGTTATCGAAAGCAGATTATTACCAAGACTGATTTTTTAAAGTACCAAATTGTTTAAGTTTACATTTCCCTTCATGTGAGTCTTGATGAGCATAATTTGTTTTGGAAGTCAGTTATATTTATTCTATATGAATGATCAAGTAACCATATTTTTTAAGAAAATACTGTTTTTGATCCCTTTCTTACTAATTTTTTTTAATGTTTAAAGATTTTATTTATTTATTTGAAAGACAGCGTGAACAGGGTTGAGGGGAGAGACAAAGGGAGAGGGAGAAGCAGACCCTTCAGTGAGCAGGGGCTCAGTCCCAGTGCCCTGAGAACATAACCTGAGCCAAAGGCAGATGCTTAACCAACTGAACCACCCAGGTGCGCCTTTTACTGATTTATGTGGTTTTGTATAAAAATATTTTTATTAGTTTTTGAATTATATTAATACATGAATTTTTACCTTTTTTAATTGAATTTGTCAGTATATTTAATAGTTTTGGGGTTTCAAGTCATATTTAGAGATGATGGCCCATTCTAAGATCTACAATTCTTTTCAAATTTTCTTCATTTTATGATTTATGTGTTGATAATTAAATATGTATTCCATCCTAATTTATTTTTACATAGGGTGTTATTTGGGGATTCAAATTTATTTTTGTATCAGATGACCACCCTCCTAGACCAAAATCTTTATTCATTTTATCCTCCACTTATTGGAAATACCACCTTTATGATAATCTGCATGTACACTGGTTAATTCCCAAACTGCAATATCATCTGGAATCAATTAAACATTATTTTAGTTAATGCAGCTTTAAGCTACATTGTAATATCCTGGACAGCTAGTACCCACTCATCATTTGTGTCCAAAATTGTCAGGGGGTATTTTAAGTAGTACATTTCTCTGAATAAGTTTAAGATCATCTTGTCATACTTTAACAACCCAAAAGTAAAAAGAATTAATGTTATTTCAGTTAAAGTGGTAGATTAAGAATTGATTGCCTTTCTTCCCTTACGGATAATTTTCTTCATATCCAATACTCAAAATAGAACCTTCTAAAACATCTGAGAGTATAGAAAGTGCTGATTCTGAGTCACTTGACCTGCTTTCTAATTCAGATCGACCATTTCCTCACTGTGCAGTCTTGAGTAATGTCCTTAACCTCTTTGAATCTTTTTTATCACCTATGACATAAGAGTAAAATTTTAATAATCTCATAACAGTTGCTGTGAGGGGTAAATTAGATGATGAACCTCAGTAATTTACCATAATGGCATATAATAAGCATCAGCTACCATTACTAATAATACTGTGTACTTTCATTTTGACAGATCAGAAATTAGAATGAGGACACAATAGGAAAATACTGCAAGTCATCTGTTTTGGTGTTCTATAAATCAAGGGAGTATTATAGAGTTGATCATTACTTGTGGATTCCATATTTGAGAATTCATCTACTGACTATAATTTATTTGCCACCCCCAAATTAATACTCACTGTGATTTCATATCACACGTCATATGAATATGCACAGATAGAGCGCTGTAGAATGTTTGAGTCACTCTACTCCCTCCTGACGTCCAACAAGGTGCCATTCTGCCTTCAGTCCTCATACTGTAAGCAAGTGTCTTTCCATGGTCTATCCAGTGCCACGTGATTTTGCATTTTTGTGCTTTTGGGTGGTGATTTCACTGTTTACATGGCCCGCATGCCTAGTGATGAAGTGTTAGCTAGTGTTTTTAAGTGTAAAAAGATAGTACTGTGCTTTACAGAGAAAACATGCGTGGTAGATGTACTTCTTTCAGTCAGGTGTTATGATGCCATGAGCTCAATGTTAGTAAATCAACAACGAATACATCCAGAAAAAGGAAAAGGAAAATCACTGAACACTATGAGGCTGGCCCTGGAAGTGCTAAATAAGCATCTCTACTGCAAGAAACAGCTATGTAAAAGTGGCAGAGTAGCTAACTTTGTACCTTCATGAGGGGACAATTAATAATTAAACAATTATAATGGTCAGAACTGTGAAGTTGAAAGTCGGGATCAGAAAAATATAAAACCTTCTCAGCAAATGTTTATTATAAAGAAATACTACATATAATAATTTGTAAGAAGCATATACTAAATATATTATGTTTTTAAGTGGAAACACACATTAAAAAAAGGTTATATATTGATCAGTTGTTGAAACTGTTGTAAAAGAAGAAAAAAAATGTGACCAGAGATTTGCAGGAATGTCGTATTTCCCCTAGGATCAAGAGTTCAGTATTGGCTAACTCAGTGTTCACAGTAAATTTATAAAACACAACCAACATGAATAACCAGAATGATCCATAGCTAAAATTTATAAATAGTTCTCAGTAAGTATTTAGACCATTCAAAGATTCCTTACTTTGTGTGACATGTAGTAATTCAGAATAAAAATGGAAAATACTCCATCTCATTATTTTATATCATACATTATTCATGTCACACCTCGGTAGGTACCTCAACTGCAATGGAAACCATAGCCAGAAAATCAGTCCATCCATTTAGCCTAGATACACTTCAAGACTTCTCAGTAAGTTAAGCACTATGCTTTTGTTAAGTTAAGCACTAACTTAACTTAACAAAAGTTAAGGTGTGGTTTCTGCCATTAAGAGCCAGCAAAATTGTTATTTCAACTAATGGTAGAAAATTTCAAAGGAACTTACCTATTTTTAATGAAAGAAAAAACCAATAACATAAAGCAAATACAGAAGCTGTCACAAAGAAGTCTTATTAACTATTGTTTCCTAATAGTGCACAACTGAGAACATTTTTTTTTAATTTATTTATTTGACACACAGAGAGAGAAAGATCACAAGAAGGCAGAGAGGCAGGCAGAGGGAGTGGGGAAGCAGGCTCCCTGCTGAGCAGAGAGCCCAATGCGGGGCTTGATCTCAGGACCCTGAGATCATGACCTGAGCCGGAAGCAGAGGCTTAACCCGCTGAGCCACTCAGGCACTCCCAGAACATTTGTTTTTTAACCACAGAAAGGGCCACCTTAGAGTTGTCTGGGTGGCTCAGTGGGTTAGTCTGCCATTGACTCGGGTCATAATCCCAGATCCTGGGATCAAGCTCTGTGTCAGGCTCCCTGCTCAATGGAGTTTGCTTCTCCCTCTGTCCATCCATCCCCCTGCTTATGCTCTCTCTCTTTCTCTGTTTCTCTCTCTCTCTCTCTCAAATAAATAAATAAAATTTTAAAAGTATAGAGCAACTTCTGCTTGAGATTAAGTTTTTATCCATTGCTGACTTCGAATTTCTGACTTACTTATTTTACTTTTAAAAAATAATATACGTTGGGGTGCCTGGGTGGCACAGTGGGTTAAAGCTCTGCCCTAGGCTCGGGTCATGGTCCCAGGGTCCTGGGATCGAGCCCCACTTTGGGCTCTCTGCTCAGCGGGGAGCCTACTTCCCTCTCTCTCTGCCTGCTTCTCTGTCTACTTATGATCTCTATCTGTCAAATAAATAAATAAAATCTTAAAATTTATATATATGTTACTTTTTTTTCTTATTGTAAAGTATTGCTATGTTCAAAGTTTTGGACATAATGAAAATTTGGACATAATGAAATATGAAAATTTGGGACATTTTGGACATGTCCAAATTTTGGACATAATGAAATATGAAAAGGGAAAAAATCACTATTAATGACTCATATATATTGATAAATTCATATTTATTAAGTGATACCATGCATTATTTGTCTTCTCTGTCTGGCTTTTTTCACTTAGCATAATGCCTTTAAGATCTAAGGTCCATCCATGTTAATACAAATGGAAATGGATTTCCTACTTTCTCATGGCTGAATAGTATTCCTATCTATCTATCTATCTATCTATCTATCTGTCATCTATCTCTCACATCTTCTTTATCCATGTATCCATTAATGGACACTTTGTTTCCATATCTTGGCTATTTTGAATAATGCTATAATTATCATAGGATAGGAGTGCCAAAATCTCTTTGAGATCCTGCTTTCATTTCTTTGGGATATATGCCCGGAAGTAGGATTGTTAAATCATATGGTAGTTCTATTCTCAAATTTTTGATGAAACTCCATACTGATTTCTTTTTTTAAGATTTTATTTATGTATTTTACAGAGAGTACAAGCTGGGGGAGCAGCAGTCAGAGGATGCAGGCTCTGCACTGAGCAGGGAGCCTGCCCCTGAGCTTGAAACTGGGACCTTGGGATCATGAACTGAGCCAAAGGCAGAAGCTTAACTAACTAAGCCACCCAGTAACCAACCCCCCCCCATACTGTTTTCTATAGTGGCTGAGCCAACTTCTTCCCACTAACAATGCATAGGAGTTTCCTTTTCTCCACACCCTCATCAACACTTGTTATTCCTAGTCTTTTTGGTGACAGCTATTCTAACCAGATATGAGGAGATATCCCATTGTGGTTTAGATTTGTATTTCCCTAATGATTAGTGATGTTGAACACCTTTCCATGTATGTCTTCTTTGGAAAAATGTTGATTTACTTCCTCTGCCCATATTTTTAATATATATGTTGAATATTAATCCCCTACCAAAT
The DNA here is from genome assembly GCF_011764305.1 of Mustela putorius furo. Classification (NCBI taxonomy): domain Eukaryota; kingdom Metazoa; phylum Chordata; class Mammalia; order Carnivora; family Mustelidae; genus Mustela; species Mustela putorius. Next base: position 986,228 of record NW_025421443.1, read on the forward strand.
ATTTGATTCATAAATATTTTCCCCCTTTCCATATGCTGCCTTTTCATTCTGTTGATGGTTTCCTTTGTTGTATATAAGATTTCTTAGTTTGGTAAACACTCAGTTGCCTATTTTTGTTGTTGCTGCCTTTGCTTCTGGTGTCAAATCCAAAGCAGTCATTGCCAAGACCTCCATTGTCAAGGGGCTTACCTTCTATGTTTTCTTTCTAAGTGTTTACAGTTTTAGGTTTTAAATATAAGTCTCTAGTCAATTTTGAGTAAATAGATCACTTTGGCAGATATGTGAAAAACAGATTTTAGAGAGACAAAACTAGTGAAAAGACAGGGTTGGACCAAGAAACAGTAAGAGACAATCACTGAATTAAGATATAGTAATAAAGATGGTAAGGAAGACAGAGATGTGAGAACTATTTCATATAAATTAAAGTCTTTAAGTCCAACACACTAAGTGCTTGGATGTAATTTGTGAAATTCTCAATGATTGATCGGTTAGGTTTATGACTTCTCAGCTCAAGCCATCTTTTATTCCTTAAGTGATCTAACAGTCTACATTCACTGAAAATGCAAGCTGAAGAAAACACCATTTGTTAGCCCAAATGTTGACACCAGTCTAAAAAGTACTCTATTTATTGTGCTACTTCACGATTCCCCTGTTTCCAACTTTGTTGCTACCAATAATTATCTAAGGTAAGACCGTGCCTGTGGCCCTGACACACTGTCTAGAAACTTGAAGAAGTGCAAATGACTTTTTGTAAATTGGTTGTTTTGTTGCTGGAAAGTCTGTTTTGAAACTGAGAAATCTATTTTACAGCATGCTGTTTGTAACTTTGCAAACCACATGTTGTAAAATACAGATATATTTATGTCTTAGACCTTGCTGTTTCTGGGGAAGAAGACTGAGAACAACACCTATGGTTGTAATATTGTTTGAAAAGTTGCTGTGCCATGGTATGAGTTGTATGTCCTAGAAGACAAACCATTATACAAAAATCCTGCTGGAAGGGTAGAGGAAAGAAATTACAAATATAATAAGATATTCCATGTAGTTTTTCAACTAGCTAAAGAAACTAGGCAGGAAAAACACTTCACAATCCTCCTTAACCCAGTCACATCTGCATATTGAATCTTTAAGAGCCTCCATGTTCTTAAAATCTGAACATATTTATTAGGAGAGCCTTCAAACAAGCAAACAAAATGAAGGAAGGGCGTCAACAGTCCAAGTCCCCAACCATCATCCTCAGTTCCAAGTGAGGATATACTTCGATGTCCTAGAGTCTGACCTCAGATAGATATGGTTGAGATGGAGCCATGGCTATAATTCTGCCATCAGGCTACTAATTCAGAGAGAAGTCAACAAGTCAATTCAGTCATAAAACATCACCCAAATAAGCAATATCCAAACCAAAGAAGCTTCAGCCTGTAACTAGGGCACAGTTCCATTATACAGATTTTTGTCCCTCTTAAGATACTAGAAGTCAGGATCCCTATGTTCATTGGTTCCTCCCTACTGAATTAGCAACAACCACAGCGAGAACTCGTTTTAATTGGTTCATTTATGCTTAAGGCTACCTATTAAAGAAAGCTTGGATGTCTAAATAGTTTAAATGATTTATCTTACATAGTAACTTTAAATTTAGCAACTATAGAATTAAAAAGGGAAAACTGCAGATGAGAACAAAATTTTATCATGTCACTTACTCAAAATAGAGTGTTCTAAACTTAAATACATTCATCATCTCATATTTCACACTTGTCGAGGAGATAAGTAAAATATGCTTGTAAGAAACCATTTACAGACACATACAGGCACAGATATGAGAACACACATGTGCGCGCACGCGCGCACACACACACACACACACACACACACACTTATTAACATAAGCCATCTTTGAAGGAAGAAAGATTAACTGAATAGATAAAACTAAAAAGCTGACTTGTTTTATTCTTCTATGGACCTTCTATCTAGAAATATTGCCTTATGAAATAAGTACCTTTTCTTTCTTAAAACTCTTGGGGGTTGAGAAAGTTCTTTAGCTCTACCTGCTTTCTTTCTCTCCACCTTTATAAAATGATGTTTGCTAAGAGCTAAATATAGCCCAGCTGATTATGCTTTCCTTAGTGAATTGTAAATTATTTGAAAGCATGGGTATATTTTCTTTCTTCTTCCTTTGTTATAGATAGAGAAGATGCTACTTTTTTTTTTGTTACTAACAGTATAAAAACATATATTAGGAAAAGAGATAAAGAAGACTAAATGCATGCTTACCATTGTTATTTTAATGGTCCTATATATTGTGCTGTCTTGAGTTCAGAAAGTCTTATTATAAATAATTTTATAGATTTTTTTCCTTCATAAAGACCATGGAAAGTATATACTGTGTAATGTGGGTCAGAGCCTACATTTCATGTGAAGTGCACATACTATTTTATTACTGGGGCTAGGGTTAAATAAATATTTCAAGGTTTTTATAAAGGAATGCATTTTGTTTATTGTATTTTAAAGATGAACTTAGATTTAGGAATAGGTTGTCTTCCAAAAGTTTAAATTGAAGTTATTTTGAAATTAGAACATAGTAACTTATAATGATACCATGAAGTGATACTTGCTTGCCATGTGTCAGGTGAACTCGACTTTGGGGTATAAAATAGAATGAGACAATATCTCTATCCTCAAGTTCAATGTAGAAGACATTAAGTAAGTCAGAATTGTAATGCAGTATAATAAAAACACAAAACAGCAGGAGTAATAATACACTAAAAATTAGCATTTTTACATACCAGAAATTTGCCCATACTTGTGTACATTTAGCATAGCATTAGCCTCTTAATTTTGTACAAAGTTACTAAGCACAAGAGGCACCACATTGAAGGTTACAGTTTTAAGGTATCAGAGTTAGGATTTGAGTCCAGATCTGTCTCCAAAACCAAGGCTCTAAATAACCATTTCAATTTCTTCTGAGCAACCTGAAAATATACTTTTAGAATGCTTCGGGAAGTCTGAGAAGGGACATTTTAAACTGCCTGGGAGGTCAGGAAATTTGTTCTACAGGAGGATATCTGAACTGACCCATTTGTGAAGGACTCATAGGAGGTAGTTAAATCAAATCGCCACCGTGGGATTATACTACAGGCAGATTTTGTAGCATATGTAAAAGCTTGGTTGTGAGAGCTCATGCCAAGTCTGAGAAAATGTCAGCAGTTGTTCTGATTTAACTGAAAACTTTATATGACAGAGTGGCTGCTGGAATATGAGGCTGGAAGTGGAGGAATGGGCTTTGTGGCCGTAGCTAGCTTTATCATGAAAACTAGGGGGCTTCCTCGTACAAAAATAGGAAAGCCATAAGGCTATGTGGTAGTCTTGTTCTTTCCAATGCAGGACAGCAACACTTGTGATTCTCCTCTGTTCTCTGAGTAAGGTATAAACATCAAACCTGGGGAGAAACCTTTTCTCTTTTCCAGGGGACTTAATGCTTTGAAACTGTGGACAATATATTGTGCAGATTATGATTTCTATAATTGGCTCCTGAGTGATCCGTATCTCTAGTGCACCTGCTATTATTTTCTCTATATTATCGTCTTGTCTCAAGTGGCATTTTTTAATTCGTTCATTCCACACTTGTTGAGTGCACACTGTGTATTGTTCCCTACAAAAAGTCCTGGGAACATAAAGGTGAGTGGGATCTATTCTTAAACGTGGAGGACCTTAACAGTTTTAAGAAAGAGAATGAGATGAAAATAGACCATGCTAACATAATGCCAAATGTGCTATAAATAGTGGTATGAAAATGACACTATATGACAAAGGTCAAATAGTGGTTTAAAGAGCAGGAAAATGTTTTCCAGAAGAGGCCACATTTGAGACATTATTTCACAGAAATGTTCTTTCTGCCCTGCCTCCCTGTGGTGTCCACACTTTCGCCCCCATAGAGTTATTGCTTTAAATATCAATCTCCCACTTACATAGTGCCCTGAAATGCTGAACTGAATCGAGCATCATTCTCCAGGGCTGTGTGGCTTCACAGTCTAAAAGGAGACTTATGCATGGATAAGTTTAAATCAACTCCTTAAGTAGCCACTGTATTTGGCATAAGTTGTAGGTCCAAATTTTACATTTACCCATAGTGAAAGGTGAAGAAGAATATGTATAAAAATTGGGCATTGGTGTACCTGGCTTAAAGCTAGCAGGAAAGAAGCACATTCATTATAACAAATATCTTTTAAAAGCATAATGTAAATGTAAATGATAGTTTTATGAAGTAAATGGAGATACTAATGCATTTATGGCCGGTGTCAAGAGTTCAGTGAAAATGGTCCTATATATTGTGCTGTCTTGAGTTCAGAAAGTCTTATTATAGGTAATTTTATAGATTTTTTCCTTCATAAAGACCATGGAAAGTATATACTGCTTAATGTGGGTCAGAGCCTACATTTCATGTGAAGTGCACATACTATTTTATTACTGGGGCTAGGGTTAAATAAATATTTCAAGGTTTTTATAAAGGAATACATTTTGTTTATTGTATTTTAAAGATGAACTTAGATTTAGGAATAGGTTGTCTTCCAAAAGTTTAAATTGAATTGAAGTTATTTTGAAATTAGAACATAGTAACTTATAATGATACTCTTATACATTATGATATTTTAAAGAAATAATACCCAATATCAAGTTGATTTTTTTTTTATTGTTAGAAAACATGGATGATAGAATGGTGTGCTCTAATCATTGCCTTATCACTCATGGGTCCAATCAGGTGCATAGTTATTTTTATCTAGGGACAATGAGGAGTAGGGTCATTGTTATAGATTCTCCAGTTCAGAAGAAATCCTTCATCTGGCATCTACAAAGGGCAGCTCTGGCAGTTCTGTGCAATGCTAGGAATGGCAAAGTCCGAAAATGTATACATTATATCCAGCAGCCCAGATCTTAAAGACAGCTCTGTGGTTTGTTCATGAGGACATTGAAATATTGCTTCTCATTTTACTGCATGCTTAGAGTTTTGTGTCCATCTTCTGGAATATCTCTAAGGGTTTCTTCAGAAATCGATCCAGCTTTCTTTAGACAGCAATCTGGCCTTCAATGTCTTCATTTTATTATCTTTAATAAATTTACACAATGTTCACTGTTTTGTCCAATTAGAGGTTATTCATGTTTCTGAACAAGGGCATTTCAATTGTTAAAATAAAAATAGGACAGAAGTCCGGGGACATCAGGATCCATGGATTCTCCTTATGCCTGTATTTTCTACCCAGGGAATGCTAAGAAAAGTTCAGGTACAATTGATGTTCCTCTTTAGCCTTCTTTCTATATAGAATTATTTTGAAACTTGACAGTCTAGAAGCCATCTGAGCTGACCATAATTCTGCTGGTGTTCGGGAGCAATCATGAAAGGATTTGACGAAAACCCATCCTGAAATTGCGTACCTTGTATCTGACAAGAAGTGGGAGGTTTTTCTGTCCCCTTGGATTACCTCATCTGGGGAAGAAATGATTAAAAATGAGAACATTTAGTCATAACTTTATTAATTTATTAATGCCAGGAAATCTGATATTGCCTAATAAATTCACCTTCCCTCTTAATGAGAAGCTACTCAGATAAAGATGTACTTTATCTTCTTTTCTTAAATATGTAGTTCTTATATCCTTAACCCTCTACCCTCAAATTGTTAACTTTTCTATTCATAGAGAAAATAGTCAGAGAACTACCCCAGTGTGATACCCACACTGTAGTATCACAACCTAGACTGCATTGGTATCCAGAGATTTGGCCTTCTGTCTTATAGGGATGGAAGAATGTTCTTGTCCTTATCTCCCAATTGTGCTCAGAATGATACTCCTTTTTGCCTTTTGGAAGAAAATCCCCCAAACCCTGTTTTCTACCATCAATATTTCTTCCTCTCTGCCAGGTCATTCCATCCCTCTACTAAACATGTCTTAATATCATCTTATTTAAAAAAACATTGAAGTAGCAGTAGAAATACCACTATGTTGAAAGCACAGAGTTCCCCTTCCCAGCAAAATTTCCTTAAAAAATGTTGTCAATACTAGCTAATTACAGGTTTTCACCTTTCATTAACCCTCTCCAAGCAAGTTTCCATTCACCCTACCTGGGATCTATATCTCGACAAAGTTCAGTGGCCAATTTTCCATCATCAACATACTTAAACTTTAACACCAGTTGACATAGTTGATTGTTTCTAAATGTCAGGAACATTTTTTTCTGTAGACTCCATCAAACTCCAATCTCTTAATTTTTCCTTCTACCACACAGGCTATTCTTTATTAGTCTCTTTTCTTTTCCTCTCTCCTATCAGACTTCTTTTTATTTATTTTTTATTTTATTTTTATTAACATATAATGTATTATTTGTTTCAGGGGTACAGGTCTGTGATTCATCAGTCTTACACAATTCACAGCACTCACCATAGCACATCCCCAGCTCCCCCATTCCTCCCACCCCACTCCTCTCCAGCAATCCTGTTTGTTTCCCGAGATTAAGAGTCTCCCATGGTTTGTCTCCTTCTATGGTTTCATCTTGTTTCATTTTTCCCTCCCTTTCCCTATGATCCACTGTCTCAATTCTCAAATTCCTCAAATCAGTGAAATCATATAATTGTCTTTTTCTGATTGACTTAATTTGCTCAGCATAAGACCCTCTAGTTCCAACCATGCCACTGCAAATGACAAGATCTCAGAGTTTTTTGATAAGTGCATGGTATTCCATTCTATGTATATACCACATCTTCTTTATCCATTCATCTGTTAATGATATCTAGGCTTTTTCCATTGTTTGGCTATTGTGGACATTGCTGCTATAAATGTTCGGGTGCACGTGCCCCTTCAGATCACTACATTTGTATCTTTAGGGTAAATACACAGTAGCACGATTGCTATGATAATAATAATAATAATTAATAATAATAATAATAATAATAATAGTAGGGTAGCTCTATTTTTAATTTTTTGAGGAACCTCCATGCTGTTTTCCAGAGTGGCTGCACCAGCTTGCATTCCCACCAACAGTGTAGGAGGGTTCCCCTTTTTCTCCTATCAGACTTCTAAATGTTGAAGTGACCAAGTATTTTGCCTTCTTAACAGAAGGTTACTTTTACTCTCTATTTTACTTTTACTCTCTATTTAAGCTTCCTTCTTGGGTAACCTCATCCCTAGTCATGGTTTTAGTAGTATGCATATACTGATGACTCTTGAACGAATGTCTTCAACCCAGAACACTCTCCCACATTCCAGGGCTATAGATCTGTCTAGTCAATATCTCTCCTTGAATGTCTAATAGTGAACCTAAACCCAATATTAAATTAATTTAACTTATTTCTTTCAACTGCTATCTTCTGAATCTACTCTTTCTGGCAAATCTTCCTCATTATTATTAAATGGAGTCACCACCCATCCAGTTGCTGAGATCAAATACTTAGGAGCAATTCTTGATCTCATTCCTTCCTTTTCAGCCTTTGTGGTCCATCAATAAGCCCCCATACACCTCACCATCTCCACTCATATAATCCTTGCACAACCACTTCCATATTTCATTGAACTGCTTTAAGAGCATCACAGTTTAATCCTTTACTCTATTTTGGCTCCCTCCATTTCATCTTCTACTTAGGATGCATATAGAAATCAAGTTATATGTCCTATGCATACATCGGATCATATCACTGCCTGCTAATAACTCCCGTGCTTCCTGTTGTCATCAGATTCAAGTGCAAATGACTGGCCATTACCTGTGAGTTCTTTGTCTTTCTCTCTAATTTCATTCTACCTCTCTTTGTCACTGGGACAGATACCTGCCATATTGGCCTCCTTTTGGTCTTTGGAACAAATGAAGCTCGTTCTTGCCTCAGAGATTTAAAACTTTCCTATCATTTTCCTGGAGCACTCTCCCCTGAGGTATCCTTAGGTACCCCTCGTATTTATGGTTCTAATCTCCATCCAAATGTTATCTTCTCAAAGAGGCTTTTCCTAGCCAAAATGGACTCCACCCATTCTCTTGCTCACTCATCTTATCTTTTACAAAGCACTTATATGAGTAACTGAAATTACTTCCTAATTTATTTGTGTGCTTATTGCCTGGCTTCCCTTATAATTATGTGCATTCTGGGTCTCAGGGATTCTTTACCATAGTTTTTTCCAGTGCCCAGACTTTGTATATAGTAAGGGAAAGATTTGTTACAGATTCTTGAGCAAGTCACTATTTTCTATAGACAACATTAAATCATCAAGCAAACATATTTTCTAGAAAGTTTCATCATGGTGATTTAGGCAGCATTTAATGTTCCATTTTATCCATTATTTAGATATTATCTTCTTAGGAAATGTGCACAGAGCTCTTTTTTTTTTTTTTTTAAAGATTTTATTTATTTATTTGACAGAGAGAAATCACAAGTAGATGGAGAGGCAGGCAGAGAGAGAGAGAGAAGCAGGCTCCCTGCTGAGCAGAGAGCCCGATGCGGGACTCGATCCCAGGACCCTGAGATCATGACCTGAGCCGAAGGCAGCGGCTTAACCCACTGAGCCACCCAGGCGCCCTGTGCACAGAGCTCTTACTCGGATATACGTGTAATAGACACAATCTGCTAATTCCATTTGTTTCTTGTACTTTAAACATCACGGAAAGGTGTAGTCAAGAATTTGACTAAGCTTCCTAGAACAGTCACTAGTCCTAAAGGTATATACACATAGTAAATTATTTATAATATTTCCTGGATCTTATAGCAGACTGCAAAGACCTATTTAATCTTTATAGGCAAGACACTTATAGTCCTGAAAGGACAGAAAATATTACAAAGTATAGGTATTAGACAGAGAATCTAGAAATCATTCAGAAGTGATATGGACTGGGGGTGCCTGGGTGACTCAGTGAGTTGAGGCCTCTGCCTTTGGCTCAAGTCATGATCCCAGAGTTCTGGGATCGAGCCCTACACTGGGCTCTCTGCTCCATGGGGAGCCTGCTTCCTCTTCTCTCTCTGCCTGCCTCTCTGACTACTTGTGATCTCTGCCTGTCAAATAAATAAATAAAATCTTTAAAAAAAAAAAAAGGGATATGGACTGGCTCAAGGAGCAGGGTAATGAAGAGGAAGAGTTTGGAGATATGACTTCATTAGTTCACAAAAGTACAAGGTGGATGAGGGTCTCCTCCAGCACTGTGTCAAGAGAAGTAGTCAAAGGGAGGATATGATGTCATAATGTATATCATGTATTATATATGTATGTAATGAAAAATATCATATATAATATTAATATAATTATTATATACATTGAAAGAAAAGTCATCAACAATCAACTTAAAAACATAAAAGCCTTTTGGATTGAGTGTACTCTAGAACCAAATTGGCATGATGAAGTCAAAACATAAGTGAGGTCCGGTGGGGTGAGGTCTGGAGCCAATGACCAAGAAAGAATTCTTGGGACATCTTTGGTGCAAAATGGTGGTTTATTAAAGCACAGGGACAGGACCCGTGAGCAGAAAGAGCTGCTGCCCTGGGGTTGTGAGGAGTGGTCCATTATATACTTGTAACTTGGGAGGGGATTAGGAATGGCAGAAGTCTCCAAGGAATTTTGGAAGCAAGGTTTCCAGGACCTTGAGGGACTAGCTATCATTGAGAAAAGGTTATTCATTACCAGTAATAAAACCTTTGAGTGAGACCCTTTAGGTGTATATCAGTGGGCCATATGCTTGGGAATGTTTGTAAACATGTATCTTGGAGGGTTTAGAGATAAAATTTCCAAAGGAATTGTTAAAGTACACTTACAGGATCCTGGCTGGGGGTAGAGGTTGGTCAGGCTACGATTGCCCTTTGCCCTTAGCAAATTGTTAAGATAGAGGCAGTTGAGTCCCTAGAGGAATGTCACCCTGCCCTTCTCAAGGGTTTGTCAGTGGGTAAGGAAATTTAATAATTTTTCTTCTGCCTCTGTTTCCCACATCACCCCATGAATACATAAATTCCTCATGTGATTACCCATGTGTCCATAAATGTAATTAGAAGTCTGTGCTATGGGAACTACACTAAAAAGACCATAACTAGGGGGTGGAGAATGGGAGGGGTGGAGGTTGAAATGTTTATCATTAGTAGGATGACAAACCTATACATATAGTTAAATAAGCAAAATATTTTTAAATGTGAAAGTAAAAAGGCAAAACCAAAAAATACAACAATAGAATATAATCAAATATAATCAAATACAATAAAATAAAAACCAGGTCAATTGATGATCTGAGTTGTCTTCGTCGTCTTCTTCTTCTTCTTCTTCTTCTTCTTCTTCTTCTTCTTCTTCTTCTCAGCTCTGCCCCTAACAAGCTATGTTTCCAGGGACATATTTCCATGTCCTCTCTGGTTGTGGCTGATCTGTACTCATAAGATTTAACAACTGAACTGTGTATTTTATAGGATTCCCTAACAAAATAGTTGATGTTCCATGTTACCAATGAGAATCTTTGGATGGATATCTTCTGCCAACAAAATACAATCATTCTCTCTACTTAGGATGCTGAGATAACACTGCTCATGGGTTTTGAAAAAAGGGGAGTAAGTACATTTCTTTAAACATGTGTTTAAATATAATTAGAGGCTTTATTTAAATAAGTTCTATAAGAAAAATGATTTATATTATATACAATGTAGCTATTGATGTGTAATAATTCCTATGGTTTGTACAAGTATCTTTCTTAGGACTTTATGTATGTAAATATTTAATCTACTGTCTTCACTAATAATCTCAAAATTTCTAGAAGGAAAAAATTAGTACGAAAGGCACTGACAGCTAAAGTTTCCTCAGAAGTTAGGTGACTATGAAATGTGAGATGTGCGTTATGGGGCCATTAGCACTATCAAACCACATATCACAACCTCCTATGAATGCTAATCTACCCAATGAAGGCATGTTTTTAATGTAAAATACTCTAGCAAGGAGACAGAGAATTTAAAAAGAAATGTATGGGAAATATTGGACTTTCCATTAAAGCAGTACTGTGCTTAAAATAGTGATTATTTTAACTCTAAATCATGCAACTGGCTCTCCTAAAGTCATTTAGTTTTAAAGCTGATTAGTTACCACTAATTAAATGAATTTAAAATTAAAATTCCACAGTTGTCTTAAAATAAGAAGAAAACATGCACATATAGCTTGGATCACCAGCTAGTGTTTACAGTCTACTTACTGCTTTATCTCTGTGCTTAACTACTTTTCACTACCTGAAATTTGTTAGGAGTTCTGCATAAGGTCATGATTAAAATTTTGAAAAGTTTTCAGCATTGAAAGAGGAAAGTTATGGAATGATACCACCAAGATTTAAGGACTGAACAAAATATTTTCCTTTTATTTCTTTTTCTGGCAAAGATCTTCAATGTTTTTCTCTTTCAAATCAAAAGTCCATGACAGCACCCTTAGGACAGAGGCTAATAAGTTCAGAGTATTAAGTGACAATAAGAAATATGACAATTTTCTGAATATTGAAATATGAAAATGGAATTGATATTTCCATTCCTGAAAACATGCCCCATTTGTAAAATGAATAAAGGTGTCCAACTTTAGGTTCTACTGGAAAGAAATAGAAAAAAAAAAAAAAGAAACAAACATACAAACAAAAAACCCAAAAAACACCTACCAAGGGCTTAATCTGCTTCATTTACTAATGTTGATTGTTTTACATGTTAAGAGCTTCCTAAACTGAGCTGTTGTGCTCTGTACCACACAAACTCGAGTCTGCCCCTTGCATAGCTATAATGTTCAAATGAAGAACAAGGCAAGTATACATTCTACTCAAATTCCAGTGGTATACATTTCATAAAGAACAAGTTACTGCAGAAAGTCAGAAAAGAGGAACATCAGGACAACAGCCTCCATGTTTGTTTGTTTGTTTGTTTGTTTTCTTCCTTTGCATGGGGTGATAATCTCCTACCTCCAGACTTATTCATGCTCCAGTAAACTGTTAGCAATGTACTTGAGCTAGTAGATATATCATTCAGTCCTGTATGATGAAGATGGTCTTTTTCCCCAAATTCAACCAAATCTTGGATGCAAGCTTCCTTCCCTGGGGTCCTTATCTCTCTGTTTCTGAAATTGTTCCAATTCAAAAAGTAGGTGTCACTCTAGATTCCTTTCCATAAGGTGTTAGATGTTTTGACAGAGGCCTTTATATATCTTGCTGGGCACTTGCCAAATCCTTTCTCTGAAACCTAACCCTATCCCTGCTACTTGTAATCCACTGGGGAGGATTCTACTATGTATGAGTTTATGTACTATTCATGAGTCTGATTAGTGACCAAGTGTTCAACACTGAATAGACTTGCCACTGCAAAACTAAGCCACATCAGCATTCCAACTTCTTCTTTTTTTTTTTTAAGATTTTATTCATTTATTTATTTGAAAGGGATAGAGAGAGTGAGCAAGAGAGAGAGCATGAGGGGGAGGGCAGGAGGGCAGAGGGAGAGGGAGAAGCAGACTCCCTTCTGAGCAGAGAGACTGATGCTGGATTCCAGGATTGGGACCCAAGCCAAAGGCAGACACTTAACCAACTCAGCCACCCAAGTGTCCCCACCATTCCAACTTCTGATCCCAACAATTGTCTAAGTCACACCAGAGCTTTAGATGCTGACTTTTTTTTTTTTTTAAGATTTCATTTATTTATTTGACAGAGATCACAAGTAGGCAGAGAGGCAGGCAGAGAGAGAGACGAAGGGAAGAAGGCTCCCCACTGAGCAGAGAGCCCAATGCGGGGCTCGATCCCAGGACCCTGAGTCCATGACCTGAGCTCTGACATGTGTCCCTGACATGGGACTTTCTATCAGCCTGGATACTCCAGAGAGTTCCTCCGGATGGTTCACACGGTTTCATATTCTGGCTGAGATTGCAGGTTTTCCCGTGTAGCTTTCCAGCCCCATTGCCAGCTCCCAGACTGCTTCACACCAAACCAAGTAGAGAAGGGAAGTCTTTTTCACTGGAGGCAACATTTTCCATGATTGTTTTCCTCTCGTAAGGAAAGATCATCTTTACGGCAAAAGTAAAATTCAAAATTCAAAATTTAGCTAAGATAAGTGAACTATCTGGTCAGATGTGGCATCTTACTAAATGTCCTTACCCCTGGACATCTGGTCTCTACTTTCCCCCTTGCATAGACGTTGCTTCTCCCTCTCTTCCCTTCTTGAGGTTCTCCTTAATACAATGAAGAGAAACTAGCACTATTCCCTGGCTTTCCTAGATTGTAAGAGAAAATCAGTGAGACATCACATATGAAGTACATTCAATACAAACATCTTGGCTTAACGTCAGAGTGAATACCTAGCTTACTGGCCAGGCATCATGGACCCTATTCCAAGATAAAGAGGAAAAACTAAACTGTAGGCCTAAAGAATTAGTACTGCTTACAGCTGCCTTGTGGGGGGCCCTGCCCCCACATTCAGATCACTATCCAACCTGTAGCCGCAGGATGCTCTCTACAAGGGTAAGAAATAAAGAACTCCTTCTCTCATATACCCAAAACTCAATCCAGTTTTCTTTTTTTTTTTTTCAATCTGAGGAATATTCTTTTAGTAAATAGCTAAATTGTGGTGTCGGTTTTAGTAGAGCTTTTGCTGTTTAGCCGATGTGCCACACAAATGATATCATCTGTGTAGGTGCATCCATACAACTGCTTACAGGAAATAATACGTAGCATCTAATAGATCTTGCCATCTCTAGATGGCAAGCTTCACTAGTACTGGACTCTGTACCACTGAAACTATGCATAAGACCTGGGGAACTGATATGCAAGAAATATTTTGGCTGACTGGCTGGATGAATTGGAAATGGATAGAAGTGTGAAGGGGGAAGGTGAAAAGAAAGCTGTGTAGTTTCTTTCAACCTTAAATAGTGTGGGTAGGATTTCAGGGGGCAGAAATTTAGAGTGAGGGCACTCCAAGCATGAAAGCACCTCAAACAAAGACAACCAGGAGGGTTTGGGAGCATAATGGGGCCTGTTTTGTGAAGAGTAAATAATCGTGTCTGTCACATTTATAGTATTGTATAAGGACTGGCTACACACTCCAATCTCATTAGGCTATGCTGTTATGTCATCTCAAGACATCTAACGCCTGATGTAGTTACAGTTTATTTTCCTTATGGTCTGTTTTGTACCTTCTACACAGGGAGATAAATAATGAGAGCTGTTTCAAAAACACAAGAGTTTAAAAGGATTATAAGTGCACTTATTGATTAAAATGGAGAAATAACTGTAAAATATATTTACTTTCTGCTTCTAGAGCAGGAGCAAGAAAAGAAAACAGAGGAGGGAGAAGCAAATGTCTTCGCTAAAACAAAGCTAAGACATTATATCCTAAAAAACATTTATTTTGAGATAATAAAATATGAATTAAGTCAATTTGTTTTTGAAAATGTATAAAAATTATATGACAGTTAAATTTTATAACACGATTCTATGAACTGCCACTAGTAATTTTAAAACAGCTGCTGTATCCGTGCCAAATTTTTAATTTCTGGAAAAGTCAGTACCTAGTGAATGAAATAGCACATTTTTATTTACTTTTCTTTTTTATAGTCTTATATCTCATGCTTTGTAGCTAGGCTAGAGTTGACAAGTGCAGCACACTATTAATTGAGGTGTATTGGATACAAACATTAGAAATAAAAATAAGGGCTCTGTGTAAAGTACTGGCCTTTGCTTTCCATTTTACACTTCTCTTACAGGTTAAAAAATACTCTTATTAAATTAAGCCTCTATTCATAAATGTCACTGGTCCATCAGTTGGTATATTTGAAGAAAAAAAAGCTTCTTTCCCTTAACAGAAGCTCAGATCAGACCATGCACTATTTTCAAAATGTTAACAAAGCCAGTAGGAAATATAAATAATCATTTAAGGTTATTTTCCTTTAAAAAATGTCCTGTAAGCTTTTAGAAAAGGAGTGTCTATTATCTTGTTTCTTTTCTTTTTCCCATCTCAGTTTGTTTATAAGCCTCCTTGGAAATGTTTTTAATCTTATGAAATTTGCATTTATATGTTACTTTGTTATTTAGCATTCCTTAGGAATGCTATAGCTGATTTTAGCTTAGTAATTTTCCTGGTGGGGCTGTTAACCCTTTGAGAGAATGTCCAGAATACAGCCTGACTACTTAAGTCGCCAGACATATTTCGTTAACCAATACAATGGACTCTTAAGGCACAAATATTTGAAATACACTGGATACACTATGCTGAACGGGAGCAATAAATAGTATTTCTAAGCTAAGGAGGAGAAAATTTCCCCAATATAAAAGGCAAAGGGAAGAGATAATTAAAGCCAGTAGATTTCAGGTTACACATGGACTGAACTGACTCCTACAAATTATTTTAAAACTATTAACATGACTGTATCCATTAGCTACTGCATAACAACCTCAACATTTGGTAGTTTAAATCACCATTTGTTTAGCACATGATTCTGCTAGTCAGTAATTTGGATAGAGCTCAGAGAGTGGTTCCTCTGGACTTGCCTGGGCTCCCTCATGCACCCGAGTCTCTCCCAAGAGACTGCTTCAACAGCTTAACTAGCTGTCAATTGGGGAACGTTGGCTCTCCCACATGGAGACTCTCATCTTCCAGCAGAGTGGTCCTGCTTGTCACATGGCCATGGCAAGGCTGAGGGAGAAACAGTGATGGAGAGAGGAGGATCATAGACAAGTATGCTTGGTATCTTGAGGCATTTGCTGGTACTGGCACATTGTTACTTCCCCAACATTTTTTGGCCAAAGCAAGTCATACAACTAGCCCACACTGAAGGGATGGAGAAATCAGTTTCACCTCTCTTTGTAACTTCAGTCTTTAAAATGTGAATTTAGAAGGAAGAGTTGAAGCCATCTTTGCAATGAGTTGTTCAAATTCACATTTTCAACAAATGCATGTCTTCTAGGTTTTCTAATACCAACTGAAGGCAAATTGTTGGAATCTACCTGTGACAATTCTGTGGAGTCATTTTTACAAACTGTCAATGAAATATCCACCCAACATTCTATTTGTTGTTATACTGCTAGGAATTCTGGATAACTTAAAATAAAGAGGCATCTGATGTGGTTATATTTTGTTTAAGACTATTAGAAATATATAGTTTGGGAAAATAATTTCAGTAATTGTTTTTCAAACATCTACTTTATGGCTGAGTATTATTACATAATCTTTTGTGTACAAATGGAAGGAAATTAAATTATCCTCCTCACAAGGGATTTATATTTATTTTGAAGGCATAAAATTATTTGTACATGCAATCATTAGTCAGCTAAAAAATAAATTATTTGATTTATTTATATACATTATATAAATGTATCATCCTATAATGGTCCTACATTTCATGATATAACTTCAGAACATCATAATACCCATTAAGTGTTAGAATATAAGGCAAACAAGAAGCACAAAAGGAATTAATTAGATAAACTTTTGAAGAAGCACTGTCAGGATAAATTCACCAAGGAGATAACTTGAATTGGGCCTTAACAGGTCTTAGTAGTCAAGCCAATTATCAAGTTGTACCTTTCTAAGCCCACTTTTCTACACACGGCTTTCAGATGTTAAGAGGTGGGAATTTATAAGCCCACATTTCCTTTGCAGTTAGGTTTCCTGTTAGACTCTGCCAGTATAAGCTACTAGAGGGAGATGAGACGCTTTCAGAAGGAAAAAGAGACATGCTCCCTCCTGTCTTTTGGTTCCTATTGGTATCAACCCACAAACACTACCAGGGGCAACAGTTTACTCCCATAGCAGCAGCTGAATCAAGTCTGCATTTTTTCCAGCACTTGCAGAATCAGATTCTCTGTCTCCTCCCTCAGAAACACCAGCATGGCTGGCGGATGGGTGCTCTGCAGAGGTGTGAGTCCCTTCTCTGAGTTCAGAGACAGAGAAGTCCAGCTCCTTCTCCCTGAATTCTGGTCCTGGGTCCACCGTGTGACTTTTGCAGTTGATAGCTTAGACCTCTTTAATACTTTCCATTAACTAGTTAACTCTATTTCTATGTAGTGACTTTTCTTATTGAATTGTCTGGACTCAAATAACTCCTAATGGCGTCAGTTTGTTGTCAATGGGAAACGAGCAGGCAATGGGCCTTTTTGGTAAAGATTAGTCTACCCATCACTTTAGGAAGTTCTTAAGAAATTACTCTCTATGAGACGTTAGCCTATGGATGGCAGGGAATTCATTGGTCAGCCTTTGCTCTACAGATCAACACCACTCATGTCTGACCCTCTCCTGACAAAAGATGGGGCTCACTTGGAGAAGGGATGGGCCAATAATACTGAAGGACAGGGAAATAAGGACAAGAGTGGTCCTGGAGAAGATTGAAGGAAATGATTACAAAATTGGGTTTATTTGAATGGAAGCTTTATGTTGAGAAGTGGTGAAGATATGCATGGATATCATTCAGACAGAATGATTCCCTAGACTAACAGTGCCACAGGGTTATCATAAAGCAATGTCTGAAATTTCAGTCATACGTGCACTTATTGCTGATCACAAACACATCACCATTCCTATTTTAAAGGACAACTAAATATAATTGGTAATTCTATAATGCTTGCTTAAATTTAAATTGCCTATCATACATCCTACTTCTCTAAAAAATAATTTTGTAACAAGAAAAACTAATTCAGTCTCTGATTTTAAAATTCACTAGAATGATGTGAATAGTAAATTGATGGCCATAAGCTACATGGGCACCTGCTGGAGGATAAGAAAAGGTGGGTTGACTACTTTTGCCAGACTTCTCAAGGCTTACCTTCAAGAAATATTGCACATTTACAAAATGCTAGAGACCTGTGTCTGTTTTTCAAAAAATGGCAGGTAATAATGAGGACAATTGAGAGTGTTCTTTTTACAGGAATGGGAAGCTGTGCCAGACCACAGAGAGACCCAGGTGTGACACAGAGCCAGACACATAACAAAAAGTACTAGCATGTATGAAACATTAGTAGGTGCCAGGAAATGGGCAAAGTAGTTTGTGTGAAATGTTTAATTCAATCATCCTAATGCTAAAAGACACATGGTATCACTGTCCCCGTGCCAGAGAAGAGGGTAAATTCTATGAGATTTAGTGGTATCTGGATTTAAAACAATTGAGACCTCAGAGCTCACCTTCAACTAGTATGCTTTAGTTAGGAAAGGCTTAATTAATATTTATGGAATAACTAATGGAATGAATACATGCAGAAAGAGAAGCCTTGTGCTCCCTTACGTAATGTGTGTTTTATATCATCTTCCATAGATACTGAACCTGCATCAGCATAATTCTACTGCAAAACAAAGACAAATCATGCTGACAGTAAGAACTTTCAAAATCAATTAAAGTACTGAAATGGGTTGAGATCAAACTATCAGTAATGCTAATACATTGCCTTAACTTTTGATAAATAGCACAAGACAAAGTATTGTGAACCATGTAGATTTTGAGAATCATGCTTTGATGCTTTTGGAAGAGCCTTACTACAGGTAAAAAGAAAAAATATATATATGCTGTTCCTTACAATTAATCATACTAAAGGAGTCTTCTATTTAATTGGAACAATATTTCACAATTCAAGTCAATCTAAAAATCCAAAGATGTCCATACATGAATTGTAACACTCACACATCTCTATCTGCCTGTGCCTGCACACACATACACACACACACACACACACACACGCTTACACACACAAACACAGAGTCAAAGAATGGTAGAGTTGTAAATGTCCATTAGGGCCATCTAGTCCAGCCCCCCTGGGATTCTGTATTTCGCCCAGCTAGTTTGTAGGTCAAGGTTGTTATTCATATGGTATGTACCAGTTTAGATATACCTATTGATGAAATACTAAAATTTTCCAGAGGCACCTGGAAATATTATAGCCACCACTTCTAGTCTCCTGAGGGTCTCTAATTCCATCTTGCAACCAGGTTTCTGTGGCTCCTACCCAATGACCCAGTGACATCTGGATCCAGCAACAAAAGAGTGAACTCATGCCACAGCAGGGGTCCTCGTGAATTCTGTTGTAAGCAGGTAGAGCAACAGTTTTAATGTCACCCCTGACTAAGGCCTGACTAGAGCCCAGATCTCCAGTCCCATATTCACAGTTCTTTCTTATTTGAACCCCTGCCTTTCTTAAATGTTAGCATTTTAATGCAATTCAAATAGAGTTCTTCATCTATGCTGCTAACACTAGCCTTAGATATTTAAAGACAACCTTTCTTCCTCCCATTGAGACTTAATTTCTTTCTACTTAGCCTATTTATGTTGTCGCATTTTCTGTTTTATTGTGCAAAGCTCATTGATGCCATCGCCATCCCAATATTCTTCTATTTCATGTTACTTTTCTTTTTAAATGTTTTAACCCCACCTTCTGTATTTCTCCAATTCTTTTAAGCAATTGCTCTTTCTTTTCTTTTTCCTTTATGACAAATCTTTCCTTAACAACCATATGATGATCTGCAAATTGTACCTTGTAGTTGCAGTTGAATGACTCACATGTCTAAGCCATTTTCCCTTTTCTGTACTATTTCAAATATTTATTGAAACTAAAGATTTAACAAATAGTGCTTCAAAAAGAATCAACTTGATATCTAAAGATAAAGTTGGGTCTTTAGAATTCAGAATCTAAGTATTGAATGTGATTTTTCTTATTGAATTAATTAAATTTATTGATTATTCAATAAACCCATGTTGTTTAAGGATAACAACCTGGGTTTAAACTACGAGGATCTACTTATACATGGATTCTTTTTTCCCAGTACACTATAGTATCACAAATGTATTTTTGTTATGATTTTCTTTTTTTTTTTTTTTTTTAAAGATTTTATTTATTTATTTGACAGACAGAGATCACAAGCAGGCAGAGAGGCAGGCAGAGAGAGAGAGAGAGAGGGAAGCAGGCTTCCTGCGGAGCAGGGAGCCCGATGCGGAGCTCGATCCCAGGACCCTGAGATCATGACCTGAGCCGAAGGCAGCAGCTCAAACCACTGAGCCACCCAGGCGCCCCTGATTTTCTTAATAACATCTTTTTTCTAGATTATGTTATTTTAAGGATACAGTATATAATACATATGACATTCAAAATATATGTTAATCAGCTGCTAATGTTATTGGTAAAGTTTCTAATTAATAGACTATTGGTAGTTAAATCTTCAAGAAGTCAAAAGTTAGTTATATACAAATTTTTTACTAGGTAGGATGATCTGCACCACTAACTCTTACATTGTTCAAGGGTCAACAGTATTTGTAAGAACTCACTATTTATTATAGGTCTTTAAGTGCATTCATGAAGTTTTCAAAAATGATGATAATTGCTTAAATTCCACTTGGTTCACTTAATTTGCCCATTATTCACTTACTTAGTCAAATAAACCTATTTTTCCTCTTCTGTCTCCCTGATCCAACAATGTAACAGTCATACCTCCAGGGAAATGGACAAATAGAGGTGAAGAAAATCAGGGTTGGTCCCTTTAACTGCTTGTTCATTTTTTAGTAGACTCAAAGTATTCAAAGGCATAGGTCATGAAGATACCTTGTCTCAATATCTGCATCTGACAATTATGTCTAATACTGGTTATTCAGATTCTGCCTCCAGAAACAACGTGTGGAATATTTTTTCCCACACCAGGCAATTCTCTGACACCACCTGGGCATACTACAACTCAATTCAGTTCTGATACCATCTACCCAGATCTGGTATCAGACCTGGTATCAGATCCCACAGATTAAGGGCTCGGTCCTGCAAGAAAGTTCCTCCACTTCAGAAGCCAGAAGTCCATGTTGTCTCCTGTGCTTCTTAAGAACTGCCTATAATCAGAGGTTTCCACGATCTCCTCCTTGGATTCAATTAATTTGCTAGGGTGGCTCACAGAATTCAGGGAAATACTAGTTACTGGACAACCATGTATGATAAAAGGATATAACTCAAGAACAACCTGATGGAAGAAATGCATAAGACACTATGAAGGAATTTTGCGGGACTTCCACATCCTCTCCAGGTGTGCCACTCTCCTAGATTCTCCACTTGTTCACCAACCTGGAGGTCCTCCAAACCCTGTCCTTTTGGATTTGAATGGAGGCTTTATTATTAGGTTTGTTAGATTAAATCATTGGCCATAGGCAATTGACTCAGCCTCCAGTCCCTCTTACTGCCCTAGAGATCAGGCTTGTGGGACTAAAAATCTCAAACTTCTACTCACCTGGTTTGTTCTGGCAAGTTTAAGGGTCCATCCCCACTTTTAGGTGCTTTCCAAAAGTTACCGTTAACATAACAAGAGACACCTTTATTGGTCTCATCACTGGAATTTGTTGATTCTCCATGCCAGAATCAACAAAGACCAAAATTTACATACATATTTTTTATATTTATAATTTATATATGTGTGTATACATACATATATATTTATATTTTTTATATTTTATATATTTACATAAATATGTATATTATATAAACACACATACATACATATATAAAATATGTTAAAATCACAATCACAGTTATAAACTAGGAATAAGAAAATTGTGTGAACATTTAGAAAAGATGAGGGATTATGCATATGATAATTCATAAGGTAATTGACCATTAAACTGTTGTTGACCATTAAACAACTATCATATGACATCTCTAGGCTATTGATATTATTACAAATTCATAGAGGTTTCAGAAAAGGGAGTCTAATGTATAGTAATAATAATCCATCCATATATATATATATATATTTTAAAGATTTATTTATTTGACAGACAGAGATCACAAGTAGACAGAGAGGCAGACAGAGAGAGAGGGGAAATCAGGCTCTCTACTGAGCAGAGAGCCCAATGTGGGGCTCGATTCCAGGACCCTGGGATCATGACCTGAGCTGAAGGCAGGTGCCCCAATAATCCTTATATTTTTTAAAAAGATTTATTATTTTTAAAGATTTTATTTATTTATTTGAGAGAGAGAGAGAGAGAGTGCACAAGCAAGGAGAGGAACAGCGGGAAGGGGACAAGCATCTTTGCACCAAGAGCAAAGCCCAATTCAGAGCTCTATCCCAGACCCCAAGGTTATGACCTGAGTGGAAACCAAGAGTTGGATATTCAACCCGCTGAACCACACAGGTGTCCCAATAGTCCTTACATTTATTGAGTTATTGTATTGTGCACAGGGGTGAGCCACATGGGTCTCCAAATATTTTGTATAGATTATTTAATGTGATTCTCATGTTAGCCTCATGGCGGTGGAAACTATTATTATCTCTACTTTCCAGATAAAAAATTAAGCCTTGAAGAGTTTTAATAATTTTTCCCCTTCCACTTTGAAAGTAATGGAGATATTTTGATTTATGAACCTGAACTCTTAATCAGTACACTATATATTTAATCCCCATTAAAACCTTGTGAAACACATAGTATTTTGCCATTTTATAAAAGAGGAAAATGAGGTTAGGTGGTGTTATGGATCAAATTGTGTCCTTCAAATAAAGAGATATTGAAGTCTGAACCACCCCCCTGTACCTCTGAATGTGATTTCACTGGAAATAGGTCATTGCAGATATAACTAGTTAAAATGTGATCATAATGGAGGAGGGTGCCCCCTATTCCATTATGACTAGTGTCCTTATATGAAAAGGGAAATTTGGACATTGACAGAGGAAAGATGGCCATGGGATGACAGACGCAGAGGTTAAATCAGTGCTGTCCCAAACAAGGTACACCTGGGGCTACCAGAAGCTAAAAGAGGCTAGGAAGAATCCTCTGCCAATGTCTTTAGAGGATTGATTTTGGATTTCTAGCTCTCACAACTGTGGGACAATATACTTGTGTTGTTTTAGGCCACCCACTTCACAGTACTTTGTTTTATGGCCCTAAAAAACTAATACAGGTGGTAGTTAGGTCATGACTTTGCTAAAGGTCATGGCTTAGTAAGTGGCAAGTACCAAATTAGTGATAAATAAACACAACTCGAATTATTTTGCCCTCTCCAAACAAATGGACTGATGCATTTTCTAAGCACCCAGTAACTCTCTGCCATGCTCCGCTGTGGCCTTTCGGCACATCCAGCCATATCTGTGCCATCTGCTATCACTTACCTACAGAGTCTCATGCCATGTTGTCTACCTGAGGACATGACTGCACTGTTTCTCCTCTCTTCTTCTTGTTTGCCCTTTACTTGCTCTCTCAGCTTATAAAGATGCAGTTATTTTTCTCATATTTTAAAAACAACAAACTTCTTTTGACTCCATTTTTCATGCCACCCACAGCAACATCTCTCTGTATCTGAAGCAAAACTGCTCAAATGAGTTATATATTATTATATATTATATATAATATATGTTATATGTTATATATATGTTATATATTATAATCACTAACTTGGAGTCTTCTTCTTAAAACCACTTCTAGTATTGGTACTACCACTGTCTCTTAAAACTACTGGTATCTCACCACACCACGAAAACTGCTCCATCGAGACCACAATTACGCCCACGTTAGTCAAGCCAATGATCACTTCTCATTGCTCACCTAACTTCACCGGTTTTCACAGCCATGACACACATGTTTGAAACATTTCTCCTCCAAGATATACTTTCTTTGTAGGATTTCCAGCAGATCTCAGTTCTCCTTCATTGTCATTAGCTGTTCCCTGGTCTCCTTGATTCCTACTCTTGTCTTCTGCCTCTTCCTGTTGAAGTGCCTCAGGACTCAAACATTGCTTTTATTCTCTTCGCCATCTAAAATACTCCCTTCCTGACCATATCCAGTTTCATACGACGTATGCTGATGACTTCCACATTGATAACTCTATTCTGAGCTTCTCTCCAAAGTATACATTCACACATCAACTGCTTCTACCACTTTCCTTAGAGTCTTTTCTAAACATAGAAACCAGAGCAATCCTTTTATGTCAGTCAGATCAGGCCACTGCTCTGCACAGAGCCCTTCAGTGGCTTTCCATTTGATTCAGAGTGAAAGCCAGAATCTTGGAAATGGCCTATAAATTCCTCCATTCTCTGAATGTGTCTACCATTATGCCCTCCATCCTCCATTGATTCTGTTCCTACAAACTGGCTTGCCTGCTTTTCCTTGAATGAGTCTCTCATACTCCCAATTTAGAGTTCTTTCTGCCCTTTCCTCAGATATTTTCTTGGCTAACTCTCACTCATCCCTCACATCTTTGCTCGGACCCCACTGACCCAGTAAGGCCTTCACTGCCCACCCTATTAATACTACCAGCTGCTTCATCAGCCATGCCCCCAAACCCTGATTTCCTTTTTCATGCTTGCTTTTAATCATAACAGTTTAGTGTACTACATCATTTAATTGTTTACTAAGTTCTCCATCCCCCTCAATCTTTCTGTGCAAAAATATAAGGTACAAACTTCATCACAAGATAAAGAAGTATTAGGGGTATAATATTCAACACGATAATTAGAGTTACTACTACTGTGGGATATATGAGAAAGTTGTTAAGAGTTCTCTTTACAAGGAGAATTTTTAAAATTTTTTTCTATTTCTTTTAATTGTATCTGTATGAAATGATTCATGTTAATTACAATTATTGCAGTAATTCTTTCACAATATTCATAACCTTTATACTGTATACCTAATCTCATACAGTGATATATCAGTTAAATCTCAATAGAACTGGAAAAATTTTAAATAATAAAACAAAATGTAATCTTTTACATTACATTAGACTGTCTTACCCCTTGATATATCTTAGTCTATGCTCTAACACATACAAAAGGCACTGAAAACATTTGTTGAATGAAGAAATTATGCTCAGTGATAAATGCATTACTAGACATTAGTTCTGAAATGAAGATGCTCTTTTTCCTTTACTAAAAGAGTAAATAATCTTGTAAGAAATATTGGCATTTTCATTAGTTTGTACTTGCCTAATTTTTAAAATGTCACTCTATGAAAATAATTATCAGAAAAAGAATATGCCAATTGTGGATATTTTCATTAATAGTTGTTTTATATTGCTCCCTTGATCCTGTGAAATGAATGAAATTTCCTCCCGTAGGTCATTTGTCTGTCATTAAATGAAAAACAAAAAAGTAGCTATTCTGTTTTGCACACCATCTCTTACTGCATTTCATAGCACAATCAATACGGATTTACATTAATGCACTACTGATTGCCTCTATCAAATGAACCTCCAAAAGTTTCCTCTGAATAAATTGAAAAAAATGGTAATATATGTTCAGCAAATCTCAAACCGTAATTGGATAGCTGTGCCCCCAACTGGTAAAAAATTGTATGAGGTGCTGAGTGTAATCTTATTTATTGATTTCCTCCATTCTAGAGTTGGTGAAGGGCAAAAAGAGGAACGGTTAAATCAAAATGTTGAAATGTTGTGATTTATTAATAGAAAAAATGTGTCACATCTTTCTGCACACCTACAAAATTGCTTATTTGTCCTTAATGTATTTTCAGTCAGTATTTTTATTTGGGAAACCAAAATTACTACCAGACCACTTTTCAATTATGTTTTTCTTCTTCCTATGGAAGAAGTTTCAGTTATTTTATATGTTCTGGCTCATGGTAAATTATTTAAGATACAATCAGATAATTGGAAGTATCTCATGATTCCCTCCAATCTGTATTCTCACAGGTTTTAATTTCTCAGGTAGAGTAATTCACTCAGAGGCTGCCTTGGCAGCAAAAATCTCTCAGATTTTAGTTGACAAGTGCAGTATTGGACATCCAAAAAGGCAATCAGGCAGGTATTTTTCCAGAGGGTTACAAAGTATGGTGTGTAAAGTTTGCTATTTTTGTGTACATTTTCAAGTTACATTTATATATGCTCCTTAGTAACTTGGTGCATGGGAATTTGCTTGAATTTTGTTTAACCCTGGACTTAGAATTTTCGGATTCTGTATAAGCTTGAACACTATCAGGCATTAGTAAAAAATCAAAATTGAGATGGCTTTTGACAATGAAATAACATCATGTTTCTAGCAAAGGATTCCTTGAGATCAATTTTAGTTTATGGCCTCTTGTAACAGCAGCTCTTGTAACAGCAGTAATTATATGACATGTGGTTGAATTGAGGGTTAACTATAATATATACATATGGGTTGCATATGTATATGATCAACAGCCTAAGGCTTGAGGTCTATATTAGAACTATCTTAACTTCTATACTGCTTCTAAAATAACACAATGGAAAGAGTTTCTCCATTAACCTATGAGGAAACTGGTCATCATCATGGGACCAACCAGTATAATGTATGTCCTGTGTGCCTCTCATGGAGAACTGAACAATTCACCATGAATCTGGCAACTTGAAGATAAAACCTGGGAAGGTATTTGAGATGTTCACCCAAGCAGAAAATGTGTTCTTAGGCTTTCCCATTAGGATAGAAAGAAACAGAAAAGTATCACTGTGCAATTTGATTAGCGAGGTAAAATATTTGTTCCAAGTGGTAAAATGCCTGAATTGTGTACTATTCAGGAATAGAGCTGTTTAATTCTTTTTAAATATGTAAAGAAAATATAAATATAGCTTGAGAGATTTAAAGGAATGTATGATTAAAATGGAAGAGGCAGAGAGAGAGAGAGCCCCCCTAAGGATATTATAAAAAGTAGGGTGAAGTAGGAGGCTGACATAGAGACTGCCTATCCATGGGAGTTAAAAGAGAAAATAAACTCTAGAGAAGTATAGGAAAGAAAATTCTAGGGAATAGTTTCTATGTGGCTGTATTTGATTATTCGCCTTATGTTAGAATAGAAATTCACTCATAAACAAAACAACATAGCAAGATAGTGAAAGACTAACCTGGCTGCTTAGTGCCTACTCTCCCTTGTCAACCCTCCCCCTCTTTTTCTAGAATGAGCAGCAGATCTCAGAGATGACCAGATCCACATTTTGATTCGTTATTCATTTAATAGCAAAACAAGAGATTTAGCCAAATAATAAATTCTATTTATCTTATTAATTTTAAGTTGAATTATTAAATTTATTAAAGTTTACATTAACTTAAATTTTCTATAAATGGAGTCTCTCTAAAAACCAAAAGCATATGAAGGGAAGAATACATTTGACTTTTTTTACCAGCATAAGCAAATCAGGGGTAACTTTTCCCCCTGAAAATTTCCTATTCCAGAAACAGACTATCCAGTAGGAAAAAGGAAGAAATACATGATCTTAGTGGAAACAGCCTTCCACACTATTTTCTTTGAATTATTGTGGCTTTATATATTAGCCCAGAAGGTAATGACCTGCAGGTCAGTGTTGCCTGTTGTGTGCCGCTATGGTCTTTGCTGCAGAGCAGTCCCACCTGTGGAGTCCACTAGACAAGAGGCAGATGCCCTTAAAGCCAGATTTCCTCCCTTCTACATGTATTTACTTGAATGACCCACTTTAACAAAATACATCTAAAACTCTGAGAGTTCACCTATGAGGTGTTTGTATGCTTCTTATAAGTAATAGATGATTTCATTATTGATATCAAGCTCTGTAGTTTGATAAAATTATTTGACTTGCAAATATTAGTTTACTAACTATTGTGTGATGTTGTAAAGAGAGACACCGAAGCCAACCTTTAAAGGCTACATGCTGTATGATTCCGGCTATACGACATTCTGGGTGAAGTAGACTATGGCGACAGTGTAAAGTCAGGGGGTAGGGAGGAAGAAAGGATGAATGGGCATAGCGTGGGAGATTTTTAGGGCAATGGAACTCTTCCGCATGACACTGTCATCGTGAATACGTGTCATTACACATTTTCCCAAGCCCATAGGATGTACAAGACTGAGAATGGATCTTAACTACTCTTCTAGGGGATGTTGGTATTGGGAAAGGCAGTGATTGTGTGGTGCCACCAATTTTATGGTGAACCTAAAACTGCTCTCAAAAATGAAGTCATAAAAAAGAGCAGAGAGGGGTACTTTCAGCAAGGTGCTCTTCCTCTCCACTGCCTGTTGGGCCTTCCTAACCAGAGTGCTGTTCATTTCTTTATTTAATCCCCACTCGTGACCCCATTTAGTGGCCTCTTTAACAAATGTAAATTCTGACTTCATTTAGACTTAAAACTATTGCTCTTTTAAAAGCTGTTCTTATCTTATTGAACCCTTGGTCAAATCCTTTAACATCCAAAATCAATTAAGCTTATTTAAGTAACTATGATGTGAAATACAATGTGCTAGGGATTACCCAGCTAAACAAAGATGAGCGAAATAGAAACCTTGTCCTACAGTTGCTGGTGGTTTTGTAGGGGTTATCAATTAGAAGCTTCTGTGTAATAAATCATTACTCCTGTGTCTGAGGTATGATGCGGGACATGTAGGCAGTCTGCCGGATTGGCTGACTGCATCTCATGTTTTAGGGAAGTGGCTAGCTGTAGTCTAGGTTGGCCTTGACTCAGTTGTCTAGGTTTTCCTCCACATGATTTTTGTCCTCCAGCAAGCTAGCCTAGGAAGGAGTGATGGGAGAGGATTTAAGTATATAGTATCTCTCAGGCTTGGATTCAGAATGGACACTTTGTTATTTTTACCACATTCTGTTGGTCGGTGAAAGCTACAAGTTCAGGCTGGATTCAGGGATGGGGAAATAGGCTCCATCTCTTGATGGGAGAAGTTGCAATGTCACACAACAAAGGACAAAGATATAAGGAGAGTATTCCTCAAGTTCTTGAGTGCACTGAATCTACTACCAAGAGAATAAGCAAGAAAAATGATTATACTTCAAACTAAGAAAAATACTATAAATTACGCACACTAGACCTTTGACTTTCAAGGTTCAAAATTTTCATTTTTGATCATTTGGTTGTCCGTGGTACATGCAGCAGTTTTGAGATTTTGCTGGGACATAGTTATTTACTTGACAATATCTTTATTGCTTTTTTCACCACTTAAATGTAAGCTCCATGGGAGTGTTGTCTTATTCATGACTGTATTCTAAGTGTCTGCAAAGTACACAGCACAAAGTAAGTGCACAGTAAACTTATTGACTGCACTAATTCTTGTATTAAAGATCTTATTCATATAAAAGGTCTGAAGAGATCATTTACACATTTATTTATAGTATCTATTACAAAGTTTTCTCCTTGGTAAAATTGGGATAATATCAGTATTCTCTCACAGGATACTTGTGGGGATTAAATTAATTAATGTATAAAAACATCTAAAATAGGGGCACCTGGGTGGCTCACTGGGTTAAAGCCTCTGCCTTCAACTCAGGTCATGATCCCAGGGTCCTGGGATGGAGCCCCGCATCGGGTTCTCTGCTTAGCAGGGAGCCTGCTTTCTCCTCTCTCTCTCTGCCCGCCTCTCTGCCTACTTGTGATTTCTGTCTGTCAAATAAATAAATAAAATCTTAAAAAAAAAAAAAGAAAGAATGAAAACATCTAAAATAGAGGGAGATTGGCAAATTATAAATATCACATATATACGTATATCTCTACATGTATATTGTGCGTAAAAATACTTGGATAGTATTTAACTTAAAAAATATTATGTGTGAGATTACTTATAAATATTGTTTTAAATTTGAGGGGGTTATAACATTCTCAGAGCACTCTCAACTATATATTCTACAAACAAATATGGAGGGTTCAGAAGACACTGAGATCAGAGGAATGGTTGAGGAGAGGCTTTATGAGATCGATTTTATCTTCATCTTCCTTGAAGGAAAGTATAATTTCGTGAATGGCATGGTATTTTCAGGAAAAGGCAACATCATGAAGAAAGTCAGGAGAGGGTGAAAGAATTGGCCATAAAAGATGAGTATGTAGTCTGACTTAGGAATATACTGGGACGATAATGGGAAGCAAGCCTGGGCGGGTACATAAAGTCCATCTTAAAGAGGCCTTGTACTGGCCTTTGCAATTCAGTGGATGAACAACCATTCACAAACTTTTCAACAACAATGATTTGCTTTCTAGCTCCAATAGCATCTTCCTAAAAAGCTGCATACTTCTCAGCAACTCGAGTAATAGCATTAGTTACCATTAGTTACCCTGGCTGCCTGTACCCTAATTAAAGGATTCCATTAAGTAGTCTCAGCTCATCTTGGCCTCTGACCCAGGCCAGGTACAATGGGATAGAAATTAGAGCCAAAAAAGATCTGATGAGAGCAGCCCTCCCTACTTGTAAATGTGCCTTGGCAGACAGCAAAATGGTCCCAAAGACTCGTGTCTGCCAAAACCAGGGTCTTATGGTGAACTTAAGTTCTTTACACTGCAAATCAAACAGAATTCCATGGAAGTTGCACAGGACTGATGAAAACCTAGCTATGTTCCCATCTAGTCCTAGATGCATCCCATGACTGAAACATTGCACAAAGTGGGACTCCTCTGGGAGAAAGAGCCCTGCCACTGCAGTGCCAGTGGAGCTTTCTTCTTTGCTGATAGAGGTGGGTAGACTATGAATAGTGAGCGCTACCTTGTTTGACCAGGTGTCTGACAAAAGATCCCTGGTACTGGCCACAGAGAGCAGTGTCACTTCAGGAAAGAATTTGTGCCAGAGCCTGGAATTTGGCTTTGTATCTGTTGATACAACATATATTGTGTTGACGCAATACATATATTTGTTGACTAGTTGTGTCACATGATTCATGTACTTGGTCCTCATGTATCAGCTTCGTAATAAATAAACCACCCATAAGATCTTGGACAAGAAAAGGGACATTACTTACAGGAGAAAAAACCTATTATGAAGAGGTTGAGATTTAGTGATTCTTGTGACTAGTGATAATACAGATGCATACATGATAGAAGAAATATAAATACAAACATACGGTTTTTCAGTCCCTAGCTCAGATATGAAAAAATAAAATCTTCTAATTGTTGCAAAACTGAGGTTGGCTTTTACCCTCAAGTTCCCTTGTGCTATGTCACCATTTCCAGTCTACAGTTGCAACACGATAACGTCAGTGGGAACGGCTCTAATTAAAGATGCTTATCCTCTCCCTGGACCTCACCCAGAAAATGATGCATGATATCTCCCTACCCTCAAATCTCTAGACTTAGAAGATTGTAATATATGTCTCATCCTTACATCCAGCTCAACCTGTAAGGTAGGGAACCAAGAAAGACCAGTGACTGAAGCTTCTCTCTTCCCATCACCTCCATCACCATCTCATTTTTAGGTGAGATTTTTATGTGAGAAGATGTAGTAGTAGGCTCTGTCTGACTACGTCTATGTAGTAACTCTTTATGTTTCATACCTATCCCTAGAATCTTAAATTTAAAATTTTGTTAAATATTTGCTATCTTTTTTTTCCTTTTTTCTGAATCTGATCTGAAAGCTATCCTCTGGAAAATGTAACCTTTTAATAAATCGCAGTGTTCATTCTCACTAATAATAAAAATGTAAATGAAAACAAAAACAGAAAGAAAAAAAAGCAATAATTTAAGCTCCTTCAATGAAAAATCCATTTGGCAGCAGTATCTAGGACAATTATTGTTGAAAAGTAATCGAAGTCTGGGAGAAGAATTAGGAGGAAAATGTCAGGCTTAATTCAAGTTTTTGAGGGTCTTGAGTATGATGCGTGCAGTGAAAGAGAAGGGAAGGAGGAGAAGTGAGAAATATTTAATATTTGAAGAAAATGGCAGGGGGCAAAAAAGAATTGAGATGACCACAATCTACCATGTCCGTTTGGAAGATGAGGAGGGGCGACATTAGTGAAAGTGGAAAGTGAAGAGAAAGTGTTTTGAGGCTAAAAGGCTAGATGAAAATGAATAGATTGGGATAAAGAGATATAAAGAATTTATGAGACAGTGGCATCTCTAACTGGACATAACTGAGAAGTAACAAGGAATATGAATGTAGAGATTAGAAGAGCAAAGATACGTATTCTATATTATATATATTTATAGAAAAAAAAACATTTAACCTTGCGTATGAAGGTGGTCTCTGAGAAAGATACAAATGAAAACTATCCTTTTTTTTTTTCTTAGAAGATATTATTTATTTATTTCTGACAGAGAGAAAAGAGGGCACGCCTGTATGTGCACGTGCGCACAGGAGAGCAAGAGTGGGAAAAGAGGTGGGGGAAAGGCAGGGTCCCTGCTCAGCTCTCTGGAGATGACTAAGAGGCTCTATCCCAAGATCCTGGGATCATGACCTGAGCTGAAGGCTGACTGAGTCACCCAGGAGCCCCCAAATGAAAACTACTGGAAAATAATATATTCATTTAAAGCATAGAAAAAAAGAACAGATGTCTTGCTTTGTAACACACTACTCTTTCATTTTGCTTAGCTTAATAACTAAATATGGTTGATTTGTGATACAGTGCATGGAAAACGTGAGAGAGCCATGCAAAGACTCGAAATATTCCTAATACTTTGTATATAAAGTTCACAAATATTGGCCATTCAATGATAAAAATAAAGTGACTAGATTCTTAGGAAAATGCCGTCTATTTGATTGTGAACAGTTTTCCCAAGATAAATAGCACCTGTTTGGAATTATAATAAATGTACAAGTATAACAGAAAATATATTTAGGGAATGATTAATAATGTGCTATAGACTGAAAGCAGTGGTTAGGAAACATTGACGGTGCTGTTGATTATTATTTAATGATTTTTCCTAGGTTGCTGAATAATTGGCATTGACGAGAAGGTGACTCAGAATTGATTTTATATTGCTTGGAATGGGTTGTTGAAACATCAGTAGCAATAATACCCATTATATGCACCATAGAAAGAATAAGTATTTCTAGTTAGGCTTTCCCTAAAGAGTTATTAGTGACTATGTGTTATCTCTTCATAAAAATAGCAGGAATTATTGTCTTGGTTTATACAGAAGAAAACTGGAACAAAAAAATTTTTAAAGACATTTTAGTTAGTAACAGAATTATAAATAAACTCAGTATAAACTTGTTTTGAAGGAAAAGTATAATTATGCCTTACAACTTGGTCATATAAAAATTACACACACACACACACATATATATATATAGTTTTAAAAGTTATGTTTATTAATGACTTTATATTTAAAATTAATTGGTGTTATTTTTAAAAAGATCTGCATTTTTAATATGCAAATGTATAATTAGGAAAGAAATATTATGGAACTGATTTTATTTTATCAGTATTTTTACTTATTAGGACAAATAGAGCATGCCAAATGTTTGTCTCCATAGCAATAAAATAATGTGCATCACATTGCAAATAGAAAAACCAGCATTTTTGTTCTGTTTAAGAAAATGAAGATAATATCAGGTTTTTATATTGTCCCTAGTCCCCTGACTTATCTCTTTTTTGGAGGGGGAGCAGAGGGCAACATATAGTCTTAGTTCACTTTATTTGCTAACTGGTATTTTTGTACCATCTAGAAAAATGTTTTTCAAATTGTGATCAATCAATTTTGTGATCCAGGATCAGTAATTTTTATAAATGTAGAAATAGAATGAAATAGAATAAAAAACACACCAGAGTGCATCTAACATGTTAGTAAGTATTGTCTTATAAAATGTATTGTATATATCTTTTGCACATACGTGTGTATGTGTGTGGAATCACAATGTAACATGTTTTTTCTTTTAAACAACAAAGTGTGATAATTACTGATCTGTTCAGAGATTTATATTGTGAAATGTTTCTCCATTGCAAATTAGTATTTATTAAATAATCAAATACTTATTAAGAACCTGCTATGTCTGTGAAAATTAACCACCGTTAACAGAACATAAACTTCTGCTATAGGTGAGTTGACATTTGGGTAATATATGCACCAAAACAAGAGAACTGGAAAAATGGTGTCATTGTTTTTGAACACTGGCATTTGGTTCCTTTATATCTTTAAGCCATATACTACTGTTATAATTTATTTTCATGTCAGAATCATTTCCAGTGTTTTTATATAGGAAAAGTTTTGCTTTTAAGCTCTAAAGGAGTGCAGTTAAAGTCATGCTGTAGCTCCTCTGCTTTGCAGCAAGCAAAGGGATTATTCCCATCAGAGGAACATGGAAAACCCTCTATGGGTCACTCACCAGTGCCTCTCTCCTATATTCACCATGATTGAGGTTTACTTCAACTTATTTTAAGACATTTTTTAAAGCACTTTAGGGTTCATGGCGAAACAGAGAGGAAGGTACAGAGTCCCCTAATCCCTGACCCACACAAAAGCGTAGCCTCTTCGTTATCAATATCCTCTACCAAAATGTCACATTTATCACAATTGATGAACCTACTTTGACATATCATGCACCCCAAAACTAAGTTTTACCTTAAGGTTCTTGCTCGACTCTGTATTCTGTAGATTTAGACAAATACATAATGACATGTATAAATTCTTATGATATCATACAGAGTACTTCCACTGCCCTAAAAATTCTCTGTGCTCTGTCTACTCATTCTTCTCCCTGAACCTCACATAAACACATGGAACCACTGGTTTTTTGCTGTCTCCGTAATTTTATCTTTTCCAGAATGTCATGTAGTTGGAATCATACAGTACGTAGCCTCTCGAGATTGGCTTCTGCATCACTCTTTACAACAAGTGTCTTTGATAAAATAATCAGTAAGCCAATATTTGCAAGTCAAATAATTTTATCGAGCTATTTTTATATTGGCTTCTTTCACCTAATAATATGTATTTAAGGATCTCCCATGGCTTTTCATGGCTTGAGAGCTCACTTGTTTTTACTGCAGAATAATATTCTATTATTAGGATATGCCACTGTTGATAGATTCTATGAATATTCACATACTGCATATTTTGTAGGTGAATGGATAATATCCACTGGAAGATATCTGTGTTTGCTTCCAAGTTTTGGCAGTTATGAATAAAGCTGCTACCAACACCCATATACAGGTTTTATTGTTGTTAAAAGTTTTCAACTCCTTTGAGTAAATAGAAAGAAGTGCGATTGCTAGATTGCAAGAGAATGTTTAGTTTTCTAAGATACTGCTGTATTGTCTTCCAAAGTGTCTTGTGCCATCTTGTATTTCTATCAGCAATTAATGAGAATGCCTGTTGTTCCACAACCTTGTCAGCATCTGTTGTCGGTGTTCAAGACTTAGGCAATTCTAACAAGTATGTATGGTATCTCACTGTTGTTTTAATGTCCATTTCCCTGATTACATATGATGGGGAGCATCTTTTCATATGATTATTTGCCACCTTTATATCTTTGGCAAGGTGTCGGTTCATTTCTTTAAACCATTTTTTAATCAAGTGTTTTTTTTGTTCCTTATTGTTGAGTTTGAAGAGTTCTTTATTTTAGATCATAATATTTTTTATTTTAATGAATTTTAATTTTTTTTAAAAGTTTTATTTATTTATTAGAGAGCATGAGCGTTGGGGAGGTGGGACAAAAGGAGATGGAGAAGCCCAGTCTCCGCTGAACAGGAAGCCCAACACAAGGCTCCATCCCAGGACCCTGAGATCATGATCTTAGCAAATATCAGATGCTCAACCAACCAACTGAGCCACCCAGGCACCCCTTGGATCATAGTCTTTTATCAGATACATCTTCTGCAAAGAATTTTTTCTCCAGCCTGTGGCTTATCTTCTCATTCTCTTGATAAAGCCTTTCATAGAGCAGAAGGTCTTAATTTTAATGACATCTAGCTGAACAATTATTTCTTTCATGTGTTGTATCCTTAATGTTGTATCTAAAAAGTTATCACCATACCCAAGGTCAGCTAGATTTTCTCCTATGCTGTATCCTAAAAGTTTTATAACATTAAAATTTACATTTAGGTCTGTGATCCATTTTGAATTAATTTTTATTAATGATGTAAGTTCTGTGTCTAGATTCCTTTTTATTTATTTATTTTTTTGCATATGGATGTACAGTTGTTTCAACACTTTTGTTGAGAAAACGATCTTTATCATATTGTCTGAACTCTTTTGTTAAAGAAGTTTGGTTATATTTATGGAGGTTTATTTCTTGGCTCTCTATCTTGTTCTATTAATCTATTTTTCTATTATTTTTCTAATACCAAACTGTCTCAATAACTATAGCTTTATAAGTTTTGAAGTCAGGTAACGTCAGACCTCCAGCTTTGTTCTTCTCTTTGGGTTAAAATATGTCAGTTTGCACTCTTATCTGTTGCCTCTCCATAGAAACTTTTGAATACATTTGTGAATATCTGCAAAATAACTAGCTGGATTTTTTTATTGGAATTTCATTGACTATATAGATCAATTGGGAAGAACTGACATCTTGACACCTCTGAGTCTTCCTACGCAAAAACACAGAATATCAATCCATTTATTTATTTCTTCTTTGATTTTATTCATTA
Organism: Mustela putorius furo; assembly: GCF_011764305.1. NCBI lineage: Eukaryota > Metazoa > Chordata > Mammalia > Carnivora > Mustelidae > Mustela > Mustela putorius. The sequence continues at coordinate 1,022,394 of NW_025421443.1, forward strand.
GAGTCTTTGCAAATTTTCTCATATAGATGTATGCATATTTTGTTAGTCATATAACTAATTATGTTGTTTTGAGGATGCTAATATAAATGGTATTGTGTTTTTAATTTCGAATTCTATTTGTTCATGGCTGGCATATAGAAAACTGATTAACTTTTGTATATTGACATTGATTCTGCGGTATCGATGTAACTGCTTATTAGTTCCAGGTTTTTCTGTTATTAGTTCCAGGAGATTTTCTACAGAAATAACATATCATCATGAACATGCCAGTCTTTATTTCTTCCTTCCTAATCTATATATTTTTATTTCACTTTCTTGTCCTATTTCATTATCTATAACTTCCAGTATCCTGTTCAAAAGGGAGAGTGAGAAGGGTCATCCCTGCTTTATACCTCATCTTAGTGGGAAAGCGTCAAGTTTCTCACCATCAAGTATTATGCTAGCTGTAAGCTTTTTTATGGATATTAATTATCAAGTTGAGGAAGTCCCCCCATCCTTTCTCCTAGTTTACTGAGTTTTATCATGGATGGTTGTTAGATTTTGTCAAATGCTTTTCCTGCATCTATTGATATAATCATGGCATTTTTCTTTTTTGTTTGTCGACATTAATTGATTGCTAAAAGTTGAAAATCAATAAGCATTGTATACCGAGGATAAATCCCACTTGGTTGTGGAGTGTAATTCTTTTTATACACTGTTTGATTTGATTTGATAGTATTTTGTTGAGGATTTTTGCATCTATATTCATGAATGATAATGGTCTGTAGTTCTCTTTTCTTATAATATGTTGTCTAATTTTGGTATTAAGCAACACTGGCCTCATAGAATAAGTTAGGAAGTATTCCTTCCCTGTGTCTTTTGAAAAAAAAAATTGTAAATAATCATGATTTCTTCCTTAAATATTTGGTGGAATTCACCATTGAATCCATCTGGACCTGGTGCTTTCTATTTTTTGAAGGACTTTAAATATAAATAGACAATTCAGATTGTCTATCTCTTTTAGTATGCGTTTTGGCAAATATGTTTTTTAAGGAAATGGTCCATTTCATCTAGATTATTGAATGTGTGCACATAGAGTTCCTCATAATATTTCTTTATTTTTTTAATGTCTATAGGAACTGTAATTATGTCTCCTCTTTTTTTTCTAATATGAATAATTAGTGTCTTCTCTCTTCTTTATTCATTTGACTAGAAGAAAATAGATTTTATTGATCTTTTCAAATAACCAGGTATTTATTGGAATGATTTTTATCAATTGATTTCCTATTTGCAATTTCAAAAATTTCTACTTATTCTTGTCACTTCTTCTGTTTCCTTTGGATTTAATTTGCTCTTCTTTTTATCAGTTTCATAAAAGGAAACTTGGATGACTTAAATCAATCTTTTTCTTTCTTAAAATATGCATTCAATGCTATGAATTTTTTTCTGAGTGCTACTTTTGCTGCACACCACGAATTTTGATAAGTTGTGTTTTAATTTTTATGTAAAGTATCTTTTAAATAACACTACATCAAAATAAATAAATAAATAAATATATAAATAAATAAATAAAAATAACACTATACCACTTCATGGGTAGTGTGAGTATCTTATAAAAACAAAATAATCTTAGTTGCTCCCTCTTGTCATATATGTGTGTGTGTGTATATATGTGTATATATTGTTATATATATATATGTTATATGTTATAATATATAAAACATACATAAGCATACACAATCAAATGCATTGTTGCTATTATTATTTTGAACAAACCATTATATGGTAGGTCAGTTAAAAGTAAGAAAAAAGTTTTAATTTTACCTTCATTTATTCTTTCTTTGATATTCTTTCTTATGTAGATCCAACTTTCTGACCTATATTATTTTCCTTCTCTCTAAAGAATTTAACATTTCTTGAAATGGAGGTGTACTGACAACAAATTTCCTCAATTTTTGTTTGAGAAATTCTTTATTCCTTCCTCACTTTTGAATAATAATTTCACAGAGTACAGAATTCTGTGTTGGTGGGTTTTTTCCTCTCTTAACACTTTAAATTTTCCTCTCCACTCTCTTTTTACATGCATGTTTTCTAAGGAAAAGCTGGATATAATTCTTATCTTTGTTTCTCCAAAGGCAAGGTTTTAATGTCTTCCTGCAGTTTTTTTATCTTTGCTTTTCTATAATTTGAAAATTATATGCCTAGGTGAATAGGAAGAGGAAGCATTTATCTTGTTTGGTGGTCCCTAAACTTTCCTGATCTGTTGTTTGGTGTCTAACATTAATTTGGGGGAAATTCTCAGTCATTAATCTTCTAAATATTTCTTGTTTCTTTCTTTCTGTCTTCTTTTTCTGATATTACCATTAGACATATATTACACCTTTTGCAGTTGTCCCAAACTTCTTGAATATCTGTTTTGGTTTTTGTTTGCTTGTTTGTTTTTCAGTCTTTGTTTCCTTTGCCTTTCAGTTTTGGAGGTTTTTTAATATATCCTCAAGCTCAGAGATTCTTTTTTCAGCTGTGTCCAGTATGCTAATAAACTCATCAAAGGCATTATTTATTTCTGTTACAGAGTTTTTAATCTCTAACATTTTCTGTTGGCTTCTTATTGGTATTGTCATCCCTCTGCTTACATTGCCCATCTGTTTCTGTATGCTGTTTACTTTATCCATTAGAACCCATGGCATACTAATCATAGTTGCTTTAAATTCTTGATCTCAGAATTCCAACATCCTGGCCATATTTGGCACTGATGCTTGCTTGCTCTCTGTCTCTTCAAAGTGCATATGTGTGTATGTTTTGTTTTGTCTTTTGTCTTCTAGAATGCCTTAGTGGTTTTTTGTTTTGTTGTGTTTTGTTTTGTTTTGTTTTGTTGATAGCTGGAGATGATACACTAGATAAGAGGAATTGCTATAAACAGGCCCTTAGTAATGTGGTGGTGAAATGTGGGGAAAGAAGTGTTCTAAAGCCCTTCCATTAGACCTCAATCTTTTTGTTAGCCTGTATCTCTGGACTGTGAACTTGATGATAGTTTTTTTTTTTTTTTCCCTCCCCCCTTACAAGGGACATAATGGCTAGAATAGGCTGGAGTTAGGTAGTTCCCTTCCTCTAGGTCAGTTAGGCCCTGGTAATACCCGACCAGGTGAAATGCTGGTTAACTTAATTTCCCCTGATGGCAAGACCTGTTAGGAAGAACAGAAGGCTGTGGTGTGTATCAAAATAGTTTATTTTCCCCTCCTCCTGCCAGAAACCCAAGGAGATTTTTCTCATTATTCGGGGAATCTATTAGAGCTCCTGGAGAGAAATTGCACAATATTGTGCAGGTTCACCTAAGAATGGGCCCAGCTAGTTTTTAGGTCTCAGGGTTGTCCGTACTGAGCTGACAGCAGTTCAGGTTTTCATACTTTGGCTGTGGTTCCCCCAGGAGTTTCCATTCATGAGTCTCTGCTCTAGTAAGCAACAACTCCCTGTATTTACCTTTCTGTCTCTCCTTTGTTGGGGGAAGTGGGAGGTGTGTGCAACACTTTGCCCTGTGTCCTTCTCCTCTTATGGATTCAAGATACACTAATCATTTTTCAGTCTGTTTAGCTTTTTTTTTTTTTTTTTAAAGATTTTATTTACTTATTTGACAGAGAGACAGATTACAAGTATGCAGAGAGGCAGGCAGAGAGAGAGAGAGAGAGAGAGAGAGAGAGAGAGGAGGAAGCAGGCTCCCCGCCGAGCAGAGAGCGGGATGCGGGGCTCGATCCCATGACTCTGGGATCATGATCTGAGCCGAAGGCAGAGGCTTTAAACCATTGAGCCACCCAGGTGCCCCCTGTTTAGCTTTTATACTTGCTATTAAGACTAAGTGTCAATTACATGCAAAACCAGGAACTGTAGGTTTTATTTCAGTTGTAAACAAATGTTTTGCAGCAATTATTAAATGCCAGGGACATTTTATCTCCTCAGGGCAAAATGATGAAGATATGTTGTATGTTCTGGTTATTTCAGTCTAGTAGAAGACACTGGAATATTTTAATTTTTTTCTGTGTATTTTCATGTTTGTTTATAAAGAATAAAGAGAAAGCTCTCAGCAACAGGGGAAATGGCTTATCCATAGACTGCTTTGTTCCATCTGTGTGGGTTACTATACGTGGAGACGATTGATATTGTAAGAGAAGAAACAAGGAAACTAAGGGTGGTGGGGTGCAAAAGCCAAGGAACAATTGTTAGGTTCTCTCCTTGGCTTTCAGCTAATTTGTAAAGCTTCCTAGAGAGTTGGGACATGAGGAAACTACTGGGCAAGATATGCGTGAGTATAAATAAGAAATGGAAAAGTTACATTTGTGTCACTTACCATCTTATTTCCTTTAAAGGCACTTCCAATTTTGTCTTGAGGAAAAAAGGCCATAGTATTAGGAATATTCATAAATGTCAGTCTTGCTAGACTGTCATTCTGCAGAGGACTATTGCCTGCAATTTCAGCCTAGATCACTCTTATGATGACCTTGTAGACAAGCCTACATTTGTTTCATTGTCTGCTAGACTGATTTTATATTCAAAACAGCTTATGTATTCTACCCATATTTTCTCTGTCACGCACAATCTTTCCTTTAATAGTAGCCTTCTGCTTTCTTGTTGAGGACCTGCTGAGATGCTCTTATGCATAAAAAAACAGATGCCCCAAGTTTTCCTCTCAAAATCATTTGCACAAAATTTAGCAAAGTAGACAAACTTTCATAGAATGAATTCAAGATGCTCAGAGATATACAGAATACCCCAATAGAATAAGAAAAACTCATTTCAAGCTTTAAAGCAAGATGTTAAGGTATTTTTTCTTAAGATTGACAAGCTATATAAATCATCTATTCCTACAAATAATTAAAATCATAAAATTTGTATAATACTATCTATATACTTCTAATTCAATGCAATCCTCGTATGCATACATATGAGCCGGCAAAGTCTAGTTGCATACCTGAGAAGCTGAGTCTAGAGTAATTTTCAAATAAAAGGTTAGGACTTGATAGATGACTCAAATAAAATAGAAAAATAAAATCAAATAAAAACTTGAGGATAAATAGAAAAGATTCCAGTAGAAGATAAAAATTAAGGGGCCCCTGGGTGGCTCAGTGGGTTAAAGCCTCTGCCTGAGGCTCAGGTCATGATCCCAGGGGCCTGGGATCAAGCCCTGCATCAGGCTCTCTGCTCAGCAGGGGGTCTGCTTCCCCCCCCCCACCGCCCCGCACCGCCTGCTTCTTTGCCTACTTGTGATCTTTCTCTGTCAAATAAATAAATAAAATCTTTAAAAAAAAAAAAAAGAAGATAAAAATTAAGATCTTCACTAGTGCTGTTTTTTTTTTTTCAATTTGGTGACAAATATCTGTAAGGTCACAGTTACCTGGAATGTGTTCATGTCTCAGCCCTACATTATTGTAATATCCTTATCTTAAGGTTCAGGAGAATTAGTTATTACCATGGAATTATTTTAATTTTTTAAAAAGATTAGTATGTATTTATTTGAGAGAGAGACAGAGAGAGACAGAGGAGGTGGGCAGAGGGGAAGGACAGAAGGAGAGGGAGAGAGAGTCTCAAGCAAACTCCACACTGAGCACAGAGTCCAACCTAGGGCTCGATCTCACATATCTGAAATCATGACCTGAGCTGAAACCAAGAGTTGAATGCTTAACTGACCATACCATCCAGGCACCCCATCATAGAATTATTTTTAAAATATAAATGAGAACAAAGAGAACAAGGCTTCCATGTGGAGGCATTTCCCCTTGTTTAGTCCTGAATTTTAATCTTAAAAATAAAATTTTAAATAAGGATGGAAACTATTATTGTATCCTCAAAATTATCATGAAAATGCATATTTGGAACCAAGACTACAGAGGGAGCCAGAGAATGAAACCATGAAAGGTCTCAGTGTAGCTACCTCACTAACATATCGCAGGAACTATCACATCAACTCATTTTATCTTGTCACAGATGAGAAAAGAAAAGTTTCATGGAAACAAAGATCACTGCCTGACCTAAGTATTGCTGCAAAACAAGCCCGCTCAAAACTTATTTTATTATGTTCATAGATTCTGTGGATTGGGGATTCAGACAGAACTTAGTAAGAATGGCTTTTGTCTGTTATATGATATCTGGGGCCAATGAGGAATGGAATGATGGTGGCCGGGGGTACCTAGATTGCTGGGGCCTGAATTCCTTTGCAGACATTTTGACTCATCCATCTGTAGGTAGTTACTGGCTGTTGGCTAGAGTACATAAACATGGCTTATCCCTGGGACCTAGCTTCACGCCTCGGCAAGCTCAGGGTAGTCAAACATCTTACCTGGAAGCTCAAATATCCAAAGGCAAGTATCCCAAAAATACCAGAAAGAAGCTGCATGGCCTTTATTTTATAAGCCCTCCAAGGTCAAATGGCCTCTCTTCATAATACTCTTTCACCTGGAGCAGTGACAACCAGGCCTGGATTTAAGGAAAGGGGACATAAACACCACCATTTGATGAGAGGGATGTCCAAGAATTTGTAGACACTTTGAAACCACCATAGGGGGGTAAGCACTTCTTAACTGAGGTGTCAGGAAACTGTGTCTTACGTTCTGTGACAGCAGTCCTTGCACAGGTGGGTACTAGCTCTCTGCATCAGGAAGAAAAAGCAGCATTCTGCTCCACAAGGTTGTAAGTTTAGGACACAGTCTAGAAAGAATGGCATTTCTGAATATTCCCAATGCCTTATCCGTCCCATCCCTCCACTTAAGAAAATAAAACTAAAAATGCTTGTGAAGAGCTTGAAAAGAAGATGTGCAATGATGTAAGTGTAACTTTTCCATTTCACATTTATACCAAGCATATCGTATCATCCCCAGTAGTTTTCTCATATCTCAACTCTCTAGGAGGCTTTCTATCTTTCTCCAGTTAAGAATTTTAATGCCAGTGTTCCAGAGACCTAGAAATTTATCCAGAGAAAAATATCATTCAATTTCCCCATGTTGATAGTACTGTTTCCAAACAACTGAAATTACTATTTATCTCTATAATATATGTGTGTGTGTATGTATGGGTGTATATAACATATACATATATATAATATATATTATATATATAATATAACATAATATATATAACTATAAATAATGTATATAATATGTATATTAATTCATATATATTTACACATGCAAAGATACATGGGAACAAAAAAATTGACAAATACTTAAACAAAGAATGTAAATAACATTTAAGTGTAAATAACATTTAAGGAAAACATAGACTAGAGAATTTCAGAGAAGGAGGGGTAGTTACTTTATTCTTGTGTGTATATAAATAAATATGTATGTGTATATAAACAAGTATGTGTATATGGAAAGACAGAAACGTGTGTGTATAAACATTCATGGTCTTAACTATGTGTGTATATGTGCATGGGTATACACACACAGAACAACAAATATGACTATCCAAAATAAAAATTTATCCGTGCATATTTTATATTTATTCAGGAGTTATTTTATGACTGGTAAGCCCTTTATTAGTTTGTGCATATTTGCTTTTAGTAAAATTCCTAGCATTATATCTCTAAATGTATAGTATGGGGTTAAACTGAATGAATATCTACTTCAATACAGTCACACCTATATATTCTTTCTTGCTACTCAACCAGGAATAGGTATTCCAGAGAATTAAAACCATTGGCCATTTTATTGTTAACACTGATTTTGGAGGCACATTTGGCTATACTGTACTTCTATTAAATAATATAGCAATTACCAGTTTTGCAAGATGCTTGCTATTCATTTACATATATTTTACCATGCAGCATATTACATACAAAATCATTAGATACTGAAGGAAAGGAGTAAAAACGTGGCTAAGCAATCTGGTATTGCTCCCAACATATGCAACCAGTGAAGCAGATGGAATTGTGTTCTTGGGATGTTTAAGGACTTTTAGAGTGCTTCGTATCAGCAGCATCTGGAGACCAATTACCGAACACTCTCCACAGGGGTCTTGCCTCAGGGTTTTTCAATGGATGAATAATAGATAAACTCCGTGCCTTCCCACTGAGAACAGCTGAAGCAGCATCAGAAAGAAAGAGTCTATTTGAGTTGAACTAAAAATGAAATAATTTGAAATTTGAACTAAAGTCTTTTGTGTTTACATATGTAGTTGGTTGTAAGGTTGCAAGGCAGGGGCCTAATGAATGGGAGGGTAGACACTGGAAGCTCCTGGCTTTTCCTGAGTTGGGCAGAAAGAGAATGTGAATGCGGAACTAACCTCTCAATTCACACACGCAAATGGCTAATGTAAGGACTTGCAATATTCATGGAAGAAATTTGCTGACTTTAAGGCTCTAAAATATCTTTGAGTATCTTATAGATGGTCCATTTCAAACTCTTTATTACATATTAGGTTCTGGAGGCCTGAGGAGCTTCATGACTTGCCCTTGAACAACCACTAAGGTGTTAGTAGTGGGGCCTCCATTTGGATGTTGGTTCTCCACGTCACTGCTATCATCACACACATTTGTATAATAATTACAAAAAATAAGTGCAACACTGTGTACATGGGGGATTGCCCCTTCTAGATTATAATGAGATATTCAAATACATTTTCTCACTTAAATTTAATAACAATACTCCATGATAGAACATAGTGATTGTCCTTTCCTGTAAGAAAACTGAAGTTTAGAGAAGCAGACCTGAGACTCCTTACCAGGCCTGGGAAGTTCCATGTCTTTGGTGAAATGCGTGAAATTTGTCTTGTGCATATTTCCGGAGAGGAAATGCAGATTGTACAGCAAAGTTAGTAAGATGCCTGAAGCATCTTAAAACTTCAATAGCATACTAAAAACTTCAATAGCTCATTCGTTCGTTTATTCATTCATAAATATTTGTGAAGCAAATACTTACCCCATGTACAAGACATTAAGGTAGGAGACAGGGATATAGCAATGAGCAAGATAGGAATTATCCTTAGCCCCATGTGGTTTGAAAGTTTATGTTGTCAAAAAACTTCCTTGTGAAGTTTTAACTAAGTGACTGCTGCTGCATTTTCGTTGTGAATAAAACAGAAAAAAATGTTAACCTTGGCATGGACAAAGTCTAACTCAGAGTAGTTTAGTGCAAATAATCAAATTATTATTATTCAATAAGAAGTATCATTTAATCATAATTAGTTAAATGATTAAAAGCCTGGTTGCCTTCAATTTAGACTATGCAAATAAAAGTTATGAATTATCTATGGTCTGCCCTTCCATTTATTCTTGGCTTTTTTTTGGTAATTTATTTAATAAGTTAAAAACAGGAGAGAGGAGAGGCAAATGGGGTGTAGACAATAAAAATCATTACATTATGGATAACCAGTTTTAGTTCCTTAAAAAATCACTTAGAATAAGTACGACACTAAAGCCCAGGACTAAAATGGCCTGTCTAGTATCACATATCCAAATCTTATCTTAATTAATACACAATTGTCAAAAATTAGATACATTGCTTTTTATAAAATATCATTCCAAAGGGAGTTAAAAGGGGCGCTTGGGTGGTTCAGTCAGGTAAGGGACTCCCTTGGGCTCAGGTCGTGATCCCAGGCTCCTGGGATCGAGCCCCGCATCAGGTTCCCTCCTCAGAGGGGAGCCTGCTTCTCCCTCTGCCTGCCGCTCCCCCTGTATGTGTGCATGCTCTCTCTCTCTCTCTCTCTGGCAAATAAATAAATAAATAAATAAAATCTTAAAAAAGAAATAAAGGGAGTTAAAATTTTTGAGATGATTTTCAATCTGAAAAAAGGAACCAAGTCTTCCTAAAGAAGATCCTGGAGCAAATTTGATATCACACCCAAACGTTAAAATCCTCAATTATACTCATCTCCAAAAAGATGGACATAGGATAAAGAGAATCATTTCGGTTTCCCTTAAGTGCCTCTGTGCAGTGGGAGCAGATACACTGACGGCAAGAAGTGGACAGAGGAAAGGTCTGCTGTTACCTGCCAGGAGAGCATCTGATGTTAGCTTCTTTATTATGGAAATTTTTAAAATATAAAAGTAGAAAGATTCCCCACATATCCATCACTCAGTTTCAACAATTATTAGTTCATCATCTCATCTATATATTCTTACCTACTTCTCCCCCCGTATTATTTTTAAACATATCCTAGACAGTATATAATTTTCTCCATAAATATTTCAGTGTGTATCACTAAAGAAAAAGACTTAAAATCTCATCACACTCAAACACTTTAACAATAATTCCTGAGGGAGAGTTTCAGGAAAATAAAATTAGCATCTTACAAAAAAATAAAACACGAATTTTAATCATAGTGAGCATTTCCAGTGTGAAAAATAAATGTGTAGAACTCACTTTTAAGGACAAGTTCTTAAAAACTGGGAATTGCAACTGACAACCTTCGCAACGTAGAAAAGACCAGCAATTTCAACGTGAAACAAACACACACACACACAGCAGTTTGCCATGAAATATCTACTTTCTGACTATCATTTGTGTGGCACTGAGATGATTATTTGCCTACTGTTAGCTGTATAGTGAGTCTACACCCCTGGGTATAGATATGGCAGACTTGCCTGATAGGTTAGCATATACCTGTTACTAAGAACTTGGGCAACAAAGGTTTCTGAGTCTAGAAGTGGAACTCTGGAGGCAGCCCAGAAAAGAGGAACACCTGGCTGCGCTCAAGATGGTGACATTTTATAAGAAAGTTGATCACTAGACTTGTGAGCAGTTGGTCCAAAGAAGATCTTTGCAAATAAGGAGATAAAAGGCTGAAGCTGAGAATTTGGAAATGAGGCTTGCCTTATAAACGATTTTAGTTTTCTTTTGATATCTCATACTACAAAGACTTAAAAAAATGCATTCCTATTTCAGCTGTCTTAAAATTATTAAGAGAATTGGTCTATGTCAATACTGGCACTAATATCAGAAGAGGTACAGAGGCAATATGGTGATGTCCCTCAAAAAGAATGCATATGCCATTATCAAAAGGTGGATATATACTAGAGCAAGGGTTTAGTGTTAGAACATTCTTACTCAAATCTGCGGAAGCAGGATTTATTTTATTATTTATCTTATTATATTTTGATTTTTATTTCTCTTCACAAACATTCATTAAATGCTTGCAGTATGTCAGGCACTGCTATGCTCTAGGAATAGAACAATGGGAAAACACAGACAAAGTCTATTCAATCATGAAGTTAAACTTTAGCTGTTTCTTTATACAACCTATTCCATCGTGGTTAGGTTAATAACAAATTTCTTTTTTTTCCCCTTAACCAACAAGACTTTTTATCAAATGAATTTTACATGGAAATATATTGATATAATATTGACATTTATAAGTACTATGTCTAAGTGCATTTTCTATTATCAATTTAGAATGGCAATCAATAATATCAATAAGATATTATTGGAGAAAAAAAAATGAAAGCAGAAATTAGGGATGCTGAGGCTTCTATCAGCCCCCCCAAATAATTTCACATTTTATTTTGGCTGGAGCTACTCAGAGAGAGATCTGAATTCTGATACATGCAACAGTCTTAAATGTTAATTCTATATTTAAAAAATGATGACAATTTCTGAAGGAATTTTTAAGTTAATTTCTCAACACACTTGAAAGAGTATTAGGAAGAAATTCTCATTCCAAATTTTAAAAAATCTTATCAATGCTCACAGTGTAATGTAATAGTTCAGTGTTCAGTCTTTGGGGCCTGAAACTTTGTTTTTCCTGATCTGACTTGTATTAACTGTGTAGCCTTGGGAAATTTACTCGGTTGGTCTGTGGTTGGTGTCTCTATCTGCAAAATGAAGCTAATAATACCAGAGTTGTTAGAATGATTACATTAAATAATTGATGAAATACTTATGTACATACTTGGGTCATATTAAGTATTCCACATAAGATATTTGGGTTCTAATCATATTTCATAAAATAGAAGTCACGAGAGAGGGGAAGCAGTGCTATTCCAATGGCTGTAATCCTATTCAGTTTAATTCGCCAAATCTTATCGTTTGCCGACTGTGCAAGGTAGTGGTGATACAAAATGAAAACACTAAGGAAGTCCATGTTTTGGGGAATATTTCAGTTTAAAAATGTGGGAAGTGAGAGACATTCCAGGTAAAGGAAAGACTTGTGTGAAGGTATTACTTGAACCCAGAGACTGCCCAGAAGAACATGGCGTAGATTTCAGTGAGACTCCGATGAAGAATGAGGGCACTTGCCAGGTATGAAAGAAAGCACGATGCTTTAGAGGTAAGCAGGGTCAGATCATTCAAGCCTTATAGCCATGTTAAGGATTTGGAATTTTTATTTTATGGGACATTGGAAATCATTGAGATTTCATAGACAATTGAATGATTTGACAGCAGCATGCTGGTTTGTTTTTAAGGGGGAAAAATTGGAAGCCAGTTAGTCAACTAGGCTGTGACAGTAATTAAGGAAAGACATAAAAATATTATGGCCTAGACAGTAGCAGTGGGGCAGGAGAAAATTAGCAGATTTTAGTCATGTTTTGGAGGTAGAATTAATGGGACTTGGTGATTGGTCGGGACAAGTGAAGAATAGAAAGGAATCAAAGATTCTTGGGTTTTTGACTAAGATACTGAGCAAATAATTATACCTTTTCTGAAATTATGGATTGTTAGTGAAACTAACAATAGTTTGAAAAGAAATTTTTCCTTTGTGTGTGTGTATGTGTATAGTATCAATGAAAGAAAAACTTCAATTTCAAGTAGTTCAATAAGCTGGTGACCAGTACAAAGAATTGGAGTTGGTATGATGATTTAAGGTTAGTTAACATAAGGTTGTTGTTAGGTGGAACAACAAATTGATGAGATCAAATTAAAAATGGATGAGATCAAGTTGCAAGTCTATATGGAGCAAAGAGATGACCTATACAGGACTCTGAGACAAACCAACATTCAAGAAGTATTATAATGCAGAAGAAGCTGGCCAAAAACATTGGAAAGGAATTGCAATAGGAATAGGAGAAAATTTAAAAGTGATAATCCACAGAAGCCAAGAGAAAACTGTTTTCAGAAGAGTGGTCAGCTAAGGGCAACCTGCTTGCAGGACCTAAATCCTTGGACACTGAAATGTGTCTGCTGGCTCTAATGACCTAGATGCAGTTTCAATGAAGTAGTGAAAGCAGAAGCCACATTGTGATGGGTTGAATTCCAAATAGAAAGTGATGAAAAGGAGGAAATGGTGCTTTTGCGATGTTTTCTGTAAAAAGGGGAAATGTGACATAACTGGAGGGGAATAGAGGGTCAACGGTGTTTTTAATGTCTTGCTTCACAGAAGAGGGAGGTGGAAGGGCTTGAAATGCTATTGGGAAGGATCTAGCAGGAAAGTCAAAGTGGAAAACACAGAAGAGAGTGGAAGATAAGGAAGGCGGCGAGACTCCAGACGAAGCAAGAGAATAGGTGTCCAGAACATGGGGAAATAGATCGGCTTCAAGTAGTAGGAGGAATCACAGATGCAGATCTCATAAAAAGCCAGATACAGACATGAAAAGCTTATTGTGAGGAAATGTTTGGGCTTTATTTTTTCAGTATAGGAGAAGATAAGGTCAGCTGCTGAGAAGGAGGGTACACAGAGAATAATTGGATAAATGGATTCAATGTTAAAAAAGAATGCCCTACATTTGAAGTTGTAGCCACGGAGAATAAAAAATTGCTGAGGAGAGTAACCCTTAAAAACAAGATAATGTAGCCTGAGTTAATGTGCTATTTGTCTCCAGTGTTTTAAAATTTGGTATATATCTTAACACATTTGAAGCTGGGCATTGTTTCCATTATTACTTAATTATTTACTTAAATTTGTTAGGAACACTTTTTTTTTTAAGTGAAATGTTTTCAGAATCCCTGACAAAGCCTGCTTCACAACCACATAAAAAACTTGTCTCATGGAGATGTCGAGTATAGACATTTTCTCTAAAAGTGCCTCTCTAGATCTAGTATAATTTTCACATCTATATTGCCTCTTCATTTGCCGGTGACCTATTATTTTTCAATATATTGTTTTCATGTTGTCAAATATCGTGCGTTTTTGTTTTGAAATATAATGATTTTAAACATGAATTTTAAGAACTGTGTTCAGCTGTTAGGCTGTTAGGCTGAAGTTAGATACCTTATTATTATGCCTTTAATTTCATATTTACTGATAAGAGGTAATAAACATCAAAACACTTTATATAATATTTAAGAGAATGTCTAATATATTATTTGGGGAATATCAAATAAACCCATCGCTAAAGATTATTTGATCTCTTAATTTTGTTAGGGTTTGATAATTTCCAAAGATATCAAGATTTCTTAATAAGGTCTTCATTTATTAAAACTTGGATACACCAGTAAGAAATATTTTTTGTTTCCTGCTAACTAAGAGGAAAACAATAATCTTGAGTTTCCATGAGTTGCTGTCACTAACAGAAGGAACATCTTAAAAACTTTAAAAAGATACTGGTTTGAAAGCTTGGCTAAGGAAGATTACTAAAAGATATTGGTTTCTGTGTCAGGGAAAGATTGTGTCTACAAAGAGAAAAAGTACTTTTACTTAGAAAGACAATTACATTGTATGACCGAGTTTTTGTCTGCAAAGTTTACAGATTCTTTTCCTGAACTGATAACTCTGTGTGACCGATATTTCTAGCAATTCCTTGATACTAGCCTTAAGTGAGAAAAATACGATATATGTGATATATGGCTAGAGATTATTAACAACCTTAAATGACCTAAAAGAAAACTTTCTGAAATAGGTCCAATACCCCTTTTCAAAGGGGGCTTATCAGCAAGTGTAGCTGAAGAGACAGTGGTTCTGTGGTGCATTTTGATAAGCAATACCCCTTGTTTAGAAAGCTTCACGAAACTGTTGCCAGGAATACAATGTTAGATTAATTTCAGACTCTGTGTTAAGGCTTGTAATAGCTTTTTAGTCAATGAGTCCTCAATTAAAATGCAGTGTCTCAGAGCAAAGCCTTGTTGTCACCACCCCTCCTCCCTCTAGCCGTTTCAATCCTCTTGACAAATACTGTCTCCTTAAGGTTCAGTTTACTGTCTACATGATGTGAAATCTCTCCTTTCTTTTAACATTCTTCCCAGTTAGAATTTAGTTCTCTCTGTATTTCTTCTTATCCTGTAAATATTCCTAGCATAGCTCTTTAAGAAGGAAATTGTTTAAATTACCTTTATCCCACAGAATCAAGCACTATCCCTTGTACAGAGCAATACAATAGTTGTATATGTAGAAAAAGGGGGTGGTGGAAATAAAATTTATTGACCCCCTTATTTTTTTCTGGCACGATACAAAGCTTTTGAAATATAATGCCATTTATTTATGTATTTATTTATTTTAAAGATTTGATTGATTTGTCAGAAAGAGAGAACAAGCAGAGGGAACAGCAGGCAGAGGGAGAAGCAGGCTCCCTGCTGAGCAAGAAGCCTGATGTGGGGCTCATTCCCAGGACCCTGGGATCATGACCTGAGCCGAAGCGAAGGCAGACCCTTAACCGACTGAGCCACCCAGGCATCCCCAAATATAATGCCATTTAAAGTTATAGGCTAATTACCCAGGAGACATTTTCAGTCTTGCTATCTGGGAGTTAAAACTGAGTTTTAAATAAACTAAACAGAATGGTTCAGATTATGCTTAATTGGGTCAAGACAAATTTGGGTTTGTCTTCCAAACTCTAAATGACATTTTCTTTTGACAAAATGATATTGAGATAATTAACCGACTCTCTTCTCAGTACACTTTCCTTGCACTTCCATCCAACATCATGTATGGAGGGACCTGCTGCAGAGAGACTACCGCATGAAGGCATAATATCCAGATGATTCTTAAGAAAATTCAGCAAAAGGGAAGGAAAGCAATTGAAAGTTGAGGCATAACAGGGTTTTATACAACAGACTGAGCATGTTTACATACCGAAGAGTAAAAACTGGAGAACAAGGAAAGGTTAAAATGTAGGCAAAGATGAGATAGACAATAATAAGGCAAACCTATGAAGAAGCAGGAAGAAAAAAGACCCAAAGAAGGGTTGCAAGAACCATTGCAAGAAGGATGGTTGCTTGGGGGAAGCTTTGTTACAGATGAAAGCATGTTACTCCAACTGTACACTCTTTATCATTAAAGAGAGGAAACATAATCAACATAAAAACTAGTTTTACTGGGGCGCCTGGGTGGCTCAGTGGGTTAAAGCCTCTGCCTTCGGCTCAGATCAGATCTCAGGTCTTGGGATCGAGCCCCGCAACAGGCTCTCTGCTTGGCAGGCAACCTGCTTCCCCCTCTCTTTCTCTGCTTGCCTCTCTGCCTAATTGTGATCTCTTTCAAATAAATAAATAAAATCTTTTGGAAAAAAAAAAACTAGTTTTACTATTAACTGGTTAACAATCAACCTTTCAGTTCAATAAATGGACTGTCCACCTACGTGAAGCCATCAGACTCTCTCATGCCCCCTCTCTGCTCCACCACATCTCTTGGTCCTCGTTACCCATGACCCTTCACCCCTAAATCCTCTAATGGCCATAGTCTCCTGGGTGGTTTAACTGCAACTCTCTACACTATTTAGTTCTACCATCAAGCAGAAAAGTGAAGCTTCAGATGGTGAAAGTGGAAGTGGAATGGTAGGAAAATGCCTTTAATACTTTGTTTTCCAAATATTAATGTATAGACAATCACTTAAGGAACTTGTTAAAATGAAGATTCTTATTCAGTGGGTCTGAAGTGGGACCTATGAGTCTATTTTTCTAATAAGCATTCATATGATATCATGGTCTGTAACCACATTTTGAGTAGCAAGACTCTGGAGTTTCAATCTAAGGAAAAAAAAAAACTTAAGGTTCTGTTTCTGATTCAAAGTATTATGCTTTCTCTTTAAGTTGGTCTTATGGAGGTGACTATACCTCTGGGAACCTAAAAAATTTCTAATAATTCTATAAAACATAATTGGATTATAATGTGTGTTTATCTTTGTGGTTATAACAACTAAGAAATTTTTGAATCAGCATATAATTTCTTTGAAGCTTGATCTCTCCTATTATGTATAATTTTATCTCTAATAGGAAAATTTGGTAGAAATGTACAAAGCAAAAGTTTGAAAGATACTCTGTACTCCCAGTTCCCTCTTAAGCAATTATTATAATGCTCAATTCCAGAATGCACATTTAAGCATTAGTCTAGAAAATTTTATATACAGTCCATAGCATTTGTTACAGGAATATAATACTTCACCAAATAAATTATTTTCCGAGAAGTTAGCTAAAAAGTATATTTCTATCTTTTGCATTTCTAGATGTAAGTTCTATTTTCCTTTTGAACTTTATTATTAAATTTCTATTGTACAGATCTTCTTCAACTTATGACGAGGTTACATTTTGGTAACCCCCTCATAAATTGAAAATATCCCAGGTCAAAATGCATTTAATATACCTAACCCACTAAACATCATAACTTAGCCTTACCTACCTTAAATATGCTCAGAACACTTACATTATTCTTGACTTGGGCAAAACATCTAACACAAAGCCTTTTTTTCATAAAGCATTAAATAGCTCATGTAACTGAATACTATACTAGAAGTGGAAAACCAAACAGTTGTATGGACACAGAATGGTTCTAAGCGTATCAGTTATTCACTCTCATGATCATGTGGCTGACTAGGAGCTTTGACTCACTGCTGTTGCCCAACCTCAGAAGAGTATCACTTTGCGTATCAGGAAAAAATCAAAATCCAAAATTTTGAAACACTGTTTCTACTAATTGTACATCATTTTTGTACCTTCGTAAAGTCAAAATTTGTAAGTCAACCCATCAAAAGTCGGGGACCATATGTACCTGATCATACAGAAAATATTTTCAATAATATATCTAACAAAAAAATGGTAAGTGTAGAAGCAAGACTGTCTAAGTCATAATAAAGACTGACCACATTCTAGAATTCACTTTCATAATTAATTCATGATGAATAGTTTTTTTAAGACTATCCACCTCAAAATTTTCAGTACAGAAAGAACAGCTTTTGATGAAAAAAAATCCATTTATAAGTAAATCATCATGCTAAGAACTGTGATGCCTATTTTGATGCAAATTTTTCTAATATTTATGCTTGGCATCTAAAATGACACGAAAAGAACATTTAAGGTATAATGCACATTTGCAAGGCTTTTTATAAAAATCTGAAACCTTCTTATTCTGGCATAAATAAAACTGGATGAGGCAATGAAAAGTGGAGCTAGTTAGAATTTCACTTCTTCCCTCAATCTCATCAGCAGGACCCATTAGGGAGCTAAACACCTACCTCATCCCCTTACCTTTGGACTTTCCACGAGATCGTAACAAGTAGTCTATCTGTTAAAAAAAAAAAAAAAAGATTAAATAGAATCCAGACTTTCATAATGCAATATCCAAAATGTCCAAGACGTAACTGAAAATCATTCATCATATCAAGGAGCCAGAAGGTAACAACTTGAATGAGTAAAGACCATCAATGAATGCTAACATCAAGACAAATCACAAGTTGAATAACCTGACAAAGACTTTAAAGCAGACTCCATAAAAATGTTTCAGCTAGTAGTAAAGCAATCTTACAAAACAAATGAAAAGTAGAAAACCTCAGCAAAGAAATAGAAGTTATAAAAAAGAATCAAATGGAAATTAAAGACCTGGAAAAAGATGTAACAATGAAACTTCAAAACTCACAGGATGGGCTCAATAGTAGAGTGGAGATGTCAGGGAATAGAATCAGTGAGCTTGAAGACAATTAATTCAATTTCAACAGCAGAGAGAAAATACACTAAAACAGTGGAGAGATGAAACACAGGGACTCAAGGAACTGTGGGATAATGGCAAAAAAAGTTAAGGTTCATATCATCAGAGTCCCAGAAATAGAAGAAAGAGAGAGCAGAACAAAAAATAATACAGTAAAAGAAATAAGGGTTGAAAATTTCACAAATTTGTCAAACAACGCAAACCTGTAGATCTAAAAAGTTAAATAAAACCCAAATATGATAAACCCAAAGAAACCAATGCCAAAACACACCATTATTAAACTTTGACAACTAAGGGCAAAGTCCTGAAAGCCGCAGGTGAGAAAGACATAGGCCTTACAAGAGAACACCAGTTCAGGTTTTTTTTCTGAAACCATGGGGGGCAGAAGGAAATAACACAACATTTTTAAGATACTAAAAGAAAATAACTGTCAACCAAAAATTCTATATCTAGTGATCAATCCCATTTACAATAGCACCAAAAACAATAAAATTCTCAAGAACAAATTTAATCAAAGAAGTGAAAGGTCTGCCCACTGAAAATTGTTAACACATGGATTAAAGAAATTCAAGACACATAAATGGAAAGATATCTCATGCTTTTGGATTGGAATAATTAATATTTTTAAATGTCCTTACTACCTGAAGCTGTCAACAAATTCAGTACAATCCCTATCAAAATTCTAATGCCATTTTTCACAAAAATTTTAAAAAATCCTAAACTTTTTTGGGAACTACAAAAGACACTGAAGAGCCAAAACAATCTTGATCATGAAGAACAAGTCTGGAGTCACTATGTATTGACACAAATGTATTTGGTCTCGGCATATAGATCTTCTTTTTTTGTTTTAAGATTTTATTTATTTATTTGAGAGAGAGAGAGAGAGAGAGAAAGGATGAGCTAGGGGAGAGGCAGAAGGAGAGGCAAAGGCAGACTCCCCACTGAGCAGGAAGCCTGATGGAAGACTCCATCCCAAGATCTTGGGATCATGACCTGAGCAAAGTAGGCACTTAACTTACTGAACTATTAGGTGCCCCTCAGTATATAGATTTTTTGGCCATAGGCTATATAAGTAAGCATGATTAAGATGTGGTAAATAATATTTTAACTTACCTTACTTTTTCAAGTCAAACTATTATCTCAAAACAAATATGACTACTATAGTTTACTTGAGAAAGCTATTTTTTACCATATTATCTCAATACAATGGCATATCTAGACAAATATCTAATTGTAGTTTTAAAAGAAACACCAGTTATTAAAGAATTAACATCTTAAAACACGGTAAACAATATAAGATATAAAAATACCTTAATTTTCAAATGGTTAACAATGTATATATTTTTAATAAAAATAGTTATACTAGTTAAGATATATTTCATGGGACTAATAAACAAACACATGTGTTATATATCTAAGTCAGCTGCACAATATAAGGTAATGGACATCTTATAAACAGATCACAGACATGTACCTTCCATCTATTTACACTGCTGACTTGATAAAACTATTTCTATTATAAATTATAACTTTTATATATATATATATATATATCTCATCTATTGTGGGCCACTCTGTTAAACTCAGATAATTTAAAAGTCCTCATAACTCCAACTTTGCTGTTACTATTTCATTCAGACATGCTTTTCAAAAACTCAATATTATTTATAGTTGCCTTACAGAATCAGGAGCTACTTGGATATGAAACAAACAGGTGATTTACTCCAGTGCTGAGACAGTTTTTATGCACCATCTCTTTACTATTTGAATTATGTCCAAGTTTGGTTTATTCCAACATCAAATCATAATTAAATGAACATTGAGGAAACTTAGTCATTTCTTTTTTTCTTTATGTTAAGTTAGCCAGCATGTAGTACGTCATAAATTTTTGATGTAGTGCTCAATAATTCTTCAGTTGTGTGTAACACCTAGTGCTCATCACGACACGTGCCCTCCTTAATATCAGTCACCGGGTCAACCCATCCCCCCAGTTTAGTCATCTCTTAAATCACAACATTAAAACCATGGATGAGAACACTTCAGCTTATCTAATTGACTCTTCACTCAAGAGATGACAAAAAGATTGGAAGTAGCCTTTAATAAGCCGAGCTTGGGGCGAGACACATTCTTTACCCTGAAGCACTATTAATGGGTCAAGCTGTGTATATTAAAGAAAGGGAACTTCTGGGATTTTTAACTGGATGACTTCCAGAAATCAAGTTAACTTAATGGGAGAAAAACTAGTTTTATTAAAGACATAAACAATAGTGAGCACTAATATAGTATTCCAGAAGAACCCAACATGTGTTGGCATCAGTTACATGTTAGTGTCATACGTTACAAACTGAAACTTGGGCGGAGGTTAAGCCCCTTGCCCCAGGCGCCAGCAGGGTTCCTGTCACCTTCACGGGCACCATGATCTTTCTACTCTCTTAGTCCATACATACCCAAGATTAATATTCTCCGGGGAACAGATTCAGTGGAAAAAGCATGTAAATATTTATGAAGTAACAGCAAGTTAAATGTTACAGAAAGTCTAGATAACATTTAAATGCCTAAAATTTCCACCTACACAGATGGAATGAAGACCCAAAAAATGTTGCCTGGATCCCCAAAATCAAAGACTACAATTAAACGTGGGAGGAGGTAAAATGCTCCTGAATCACACTGCCATAACGTGGTGTTTAAATAACTTGTGTGTGAAGAGTTAATCCAGAGCTGATGAAACTGTCCTGGGATTGCCTATTTATTAAAATTCTTATTTACTTACTAGATTAATCACAGGAAAAATTAATTGCCATTAGCCTTAAAGTAAAATCTATGGAAGCAAAATATCTTATTAAATATTTAACAGGGACATAGTACACATATTGCTTCATTTAAATAATCTAATTATAGCAAGCTAATCTACTTAGCTTATCATAAAACTTAAAACTATTTGAATTCAGCCCATCCTGACTTAGGTTCCTGTTTTATTCCTTTCAATAGTTTTCAATAATATTAACAATATAGGACCAGAGCTCTTAAGAGCTGATGAAAGATTAAAAAAAAAAAAAAAACCTTTCTAGGATGCTGTAAAATATAGCAATCAGAAAAAAATTGAAAGAAGGAATATAGATAGCATGGCTCTGCAGCAAACCCCACCACACTGGAGTCAAATAAGCAATGGAAGAATAATGGTGGGGGGTGGGGGCTGAGGCAGGGTGCAGATAGATGTGATGAAGCCCTAAGGTTTTATTCTAGAGTACCCAGATTTGACTGTGGCACTCTACTTTTTCTACCTTTATACTTTATATAAATGACTGAATTTCCCAAGTAATGAGATGTTCCACAAAGAACAGAAGATATATCTATAGAGAGTATAGCATGCTTATGTAAGACCATGGAATAGCCCAGTTGGGCATTATTAACAGGTAAACAGTCCTTAAGTCCATGCCAGAACAAGTCAAAATTTCTTATCAGGGTTGTAAGCTCAGGATTACACACTACTCTATGCATATGCTCTAACTACATACATTAGTTTTGTGTGAGACTACTTGTGCTTTTGATTGGCACATCATGTAATTTTTAATATGTGAAATTAATACAGATACTTAAATAAAAGACAATGCACATGACCGAGGAATTCTCTGAAGTCCCCACATATCTCAGAAATGAATTCAATAATCTATATACAAGCACACTCTATCCATACCTTTAACAACAAGAGAAAATGGTATTCTGAAGAGAAAAACATCAGCTTTAAGAGGCAGTTTTAATTAAATGCCAGAGGAAACAAAGATTGCATCAGAATGGGCAAGTAATGCCCAACAAAAATTCTATTGTTAAATAGGAAACAGGTTTAAGGACATTCTAGTCTAAGCACAGATACAAATCTTTCAAAATCTTATCTATTTTATTCTGCTTGATGTGTAAATACTACCGACCTGAGGTCTTAAATTTGGGCTGTACAAACTCAAAAGGAAAAATAAAGGAGCACAGTAAAAGTTATCTTAAATGAAAGAAACACAGAAAGTTATAATTAGGATGAAGTCAGAAAAGCAAAAATATTACAATGGAAAAACTTGCTCATTACTTGTTGGTACTGGTCCTGGGAGATGGGTACCATGTACATTAATTTTCAAGTGGATTAATTTGTCTTGTAGTAACATATCCTATTCATCATTGTTAAACTAATCCAGAATTCTACATGGTTAAATCTTAACAGTGCGTTCCCTTGGAATAGCTGCACACACTTCCTACCTGTGAAGTGCTCATTCTCAATAATATAGTTTACAGAAGGTAGTTTGAGGTCAAAGGTACCCATTGTATCCTTATCCTTACACAGAAACTGGGCATTAGGGGTCCTATCTCCCTTGATGAATGGTTCTGAAGTCCTTAAGAAAGATTTTGCTAGATCATAAAGCAGACTTGAGGCATATTTAGTTTTTTAAATGATTTGCCTACATTTTAAAGAGATAGAGAAGGGATTTTATGAATGTTCTAAAGTAAATGCTATAACAAAAGAAAGTGGAGGGAAGTCTCTTCCCTTATTTTCAGCAGGGAGAATTACCCTCTTATTTTACACCTGTATTTGCCCTCACAGTCTCCAGTGCACAGCACTTGGTTTACAACTTTACACCCACAATTCAAATTACACCTTCTAAAGTAATATTTTTAGCTTCATCTGTGCCTTGTGCCTTGTAAGTGTGTATATTCACACAGACAACGCAGAGACTAGCCATATGACCCTGATACCCATGTAAGTTTAATAATTCAATTTATAGTTCTTTATTTTCATTTTCTTACTTTCTCCCCCCCCCCCTTTTTTTTTGAACTCATCTTGTTAAATGAGAACTGGCATAAATTATCATCTGAGGACTGTGCTGGGAATGAGGGTTCTGGGAAAGATAAAAAAGATGAATTATTTTTTCCAAAAATGATTATAGCGTCATTTTCAAACTATGCATTCTGGGTTAATTCAATAACTTATTTCCCATATCTCAAATTTATGAGTAATTTGAAAAATAATTCCATTAACATGAAATTTTGGTTAGAACAGACAATTCCTAACAGAATACTCCAATGCTTTCAGTTAATTCACAATAATGTCGATGTAATTATTGGGGTTTTCAATACCCAGGCAGAGCAACCATCCAGGTTTCAACACTTCATGGATTTGCTCATTTGCTTTATATGGAGGAATGACTTGATCTGCCCCTTGGAATTAAAATCGTTCCATCCAAAACCCACCTCTGCCTAGGCCAGGATTGTTTTTAAAAATGCCATTAAACAGAACATTTGGCAAGATGAATATATGACTGTAGACATTACTCAGAAATAAAGATATTGTCAGAGATTTCAGTATTGATGCAGAAAGCCAATTCATTTTTTCCTACCTATCAAAGCTATAATCTTTATTATAATTATTCTGCATTAAAAATTCTCCTGGATATAAAGTTATTTTTATCAGATAATGAAATTATTCCCAGAGCAGGCCATAGAATCTAAAATTCTCTGCTGCCTGGTCAACTTTAGTTTCCATTTTTTTTTAAATTTATTTTTATTTATTCCTTTGACAGAGACAGATCAGAAGTAGGCAAAGAGGAAGGCAAAGAGAGGAGGAAGCAGGCTCCCTGCCAAGCAGAGAGCCCGATACAGGACTCGATCCCAGGACCCTGAGATCATGACCTGAGCCAAAGGCAGAGGCTTTAACCCACTGAGCCACCCAGGCGCCCCTAGTTTCCATTTATTATCTAGAATCTTCTCTGATCCAGAATTAGAGTCCCTATTCATACTCTCTATTTTTCAACATATTTGAACTATAAGAAAAAAGCGTTGGGCCTGGCCTTCCAGAGCTTCCATTCTAACATTGACAACCTCGTAGAGAACAAGGTAAGTGCAATATTATCTGCAAGGCAAGGCAAAGCTAGGTGAGCACCCAAGTTAAGGTTCAGATGAAAGTCTGAGACAGACGGTGGAGGGACTTGGTAATACAGTGAAAGTTCAGCACAGGGAGACAAATTCAGGGCTGTGCTCTAAAAATCACTTCATCAGCAAGTCTTGTTAATTCTTCATCCAAAAAAACTCCAAATGCTCCCTCTGTTCTCCCCACCACTATCGCCATGCCAAGTCACATCTCCACCCTGGATGACTCTGACAGATTCCTGGCCAACCACTGCTTCCCCTTTTGCTCTTCCATAATCCGTTCTCCACTCAGCAGCCAGAATCCTTCCCCAGGAAGTAAATCTTTCTATGCATGTCTCTGCTGAAAACAATCCAATAACTTCCCATTGCACTTAAAACCTAAGCCCTCTTCCTGGCCCCCAAGTCACTGCATTATCCAGCCCCTCATTCTGCTCTAACTTCATCTTCCTCACCATTACTCAAGAGCCTTCTGGTTCCTCACACATGCCAAGCTTTGTCATTCTCTAAGCCTTTGCACAAGCTGTCTGCTTTTCAAGGAGCACTTCCTGCAGAGCATAGCTGGATTCTATTCTTTGAGATTGCCGCTTAACTGTGGTCCCCTGAGAGGCCTTCTCAACTCACTTCTCAACTCACCTGCCTAGAAGAGTCACTGTCTCTTGTGATCTACTATTTTAGCTCTCTTCATGGCTAGTGTATTTTTTAGTTTGGTGGTTAAATGATAAGACCTGTGGGTAAAATGCAAGCTCCACAAAAGCAACGTTATGGTCTGTCTTGTTCCATACTGTTTCTCCAGCATCAGTAAAATACTCACTATATAGTATATGCTCAATAAACATTTGCTGAATGAGTGAACAAATGAATAGGATTTTTTGAAGAGTTGCTTGTTTTTGTTTGTTTGTTTTTTTTTAAAATATAGATAGAGAAGCAATTGTATAATTACTGATGTAGTCCTGGGAAAAAGTAATA
The DNA here is from genome assembly GCF_011764305.1 of Mustela putorius furo. NCBI lineage: Eukaryota > Metazoa > Chordata > Mammalia > Carnivora > Mustelidae > Mustela > Mustela putorius. The sequence continues at coordinate 1,048,011 of NW_025421443.1, forward strand.
AAAATTAAGCAAAAATTAGAGTAGGGACACCCAGGTGGCTCACTCAATTAAGCATCTGCCTTCTGCTCAGGTCATGATTTCAAGGTCCTGGGATCGAGTCTCATGTCAGGCTCCCTGCTCCGTGGGGAGCCTCCTTCTCCCTCTGCCTGCTTCTCGCCCTGCTTGTGCTCTCTCTTTCTCTCTGTCTCTCTGAAAAATAAATAAAATCTTTAAAAAAAGTAAATTAAAAAAAAAGAATTAGACATATAAAGGAAAGGATACATGTGAGGTGTTTGTTTATTTTGTAAGAAGAATAGTACATGGAAAACATTTTTATGTGAAGTTGAAGGCCTTGCTTTATTTGGATATATCTTAAATAGAACGGTATAGAATCCACATCACACTGCAGAATCTAGGAAATGATGAAACAGTATTGGATTCAGTCAATGGTTGATCACTGGTAGACTCAGAGGTTATATTTTCAGCAGACTGAGGAATAATCAGAACTGAGACATAACCCAAACACCCAAATATGACCTGGTCTAGAGTCTTTACTTACATATTTTAAAAATGATCCCTGACCACAAACATGATTTCTACCGATGAAAATATTTAAGAAAAAATAAAATGGAAGCAATAAGTATAGAAAAATCCTTTATGAAAAAGCGTGGTGAGGAAATGGCAGATTTACAGCAATATTTCTTTTTAAATATTGTTTGCATCAGAGAGATTACTTTTAAACAATTATAAGATGTAGATATGCAAAATTGTAATTGTCTTATTTCCCTATATTTAAACCAAACTTAGTTTATGCACTCTCATTTCTACTGATGGAGAACAGCTAATCTTGCCAATCCAAAATAACCCAATTATTTCTGTTTTTAAAATAGTCAACTTGAAAGGCCTGGGTGGCTCAGATGGTTATGTGTCTGCTTTAGGTTCAGGTCATGATCCGGTAGTCCTGGGACTGAGCCATGCACCGAGGCTCCCCACTCAGCAGGAGCCTGTTTCTCTCCCTCCCTGCCTCTCTTCTTGCTTGTGCTCTGTCTCTATCTCTTTCTCTCAATGAATAAATAAAATCTTAAAAAATAAAATAAAATAAAAGTCAACCTGGGTTTTAATTTATTAAAATTTTCCCATCTCCCCAAAGGTTATTCATTCTGGTTTTGCTGCTGGGTGTGGCGATTTCTAGTGCTCAACCTCTACCAGCCCTATTGGCTCATGGAGCAAAGCTGTGCTCCCCTCTCAAGTCTTCTGCGTTGTATCTCTCAATAACCTGCGGTCCTAAGAGGCACTTAGTTGTTGTTTTTTTTTTTTTTCCAAAATCTAGACCTCTTTTTGGTTACTTATGGTGTCTTATTGCAGGTTGCCTAGAAACGGACTCTGGGACTGATTTACATTCAGCTTTTTGGGGGATGGCCTTAGGACCAACACCCCTGTGGTAGTAAAGGGAGTAGGATTTAACACTGGGTAATGACTACAGCAGAGGGCTCAGAGGAGCTCTGAACTAGGAGGCAAGACAGACAGGCCTTTAGAACCAGCACCTCCATTGGCTAATCACTGGAATCAAGTTGGGTCCAGTGCAATTTTGGAGAGTAGTGAGTGAGAAGTCATCCACCACCACCACTGCCACTGCTGGAGAAGTGAGTACTTTACTTCCACAAGGCAATTCAGCATCCAATACAGTTGGTCTCATTGTGTCAGAGCTGTGCCTCCTCCACACACTACACTCAGAGGCTAGGTGTTCTTGGCTCTCAGATTTATCATTAACATGGATTTTTATCTACAGATACATGTGTATGTATGAGTGTGTGTGTGTGTGTGTGTGTGTGTAAGTCTTGTCCACTAACACTGCAAAATATATCCAGATAAATTTAATGTTTGCTTCAATCACTCCTATGTACTCCCCAGTACTTTTGTGCCTTTTTCTGGCATAGCTTTTTACTAGAATTTTAACCTGGTAAATATGGAAACCCTATACATATAGTTATAGAAATGCTATTTAGTGGTTAGGCAGCCTTGAAGTTACCTGATGTATTTGTTAAAACCGCACATACCTGAATCCCAAACTAGACCCGCTGAACAGAATTTCCAGGGACATTCCAAGAAGTATATAAGTATTTATAACAGCTCCTCATTTAAGCTAAGTGTAACAGTCACCTAAAAAATCCTTTGGGTTTCAACTTTCATGATTTCTCACATATTGGAAATTATTGCCAAGGTCCCTTTTTATATGATGCTTTCCTCCAAACATTTTGGAAAGATTTTTGTTTTCTTAGTAGATTTTCTATTCCTTCTTCTCATTTAAAAGATAACAGAAATTACACAAGGAAAATAGCACAAGGTAGCAGTAAGGTAGTCCTGCAAATAATTAAAAATAGAATTGGTGTGTAGTCAAGCTATTCCGTTTCTCATGCTATTTCTAAAGCAATTGAAAGCACAGTCTCAAAGATCGTGTTCATAGTGGTGTTATTCACAATAGCCAAGAGGTGGAAGCAGCCCAAGTATCCATTGATGTAAAAATGGATAAGCAAAATGTGCTGTATACAGACAATGTAATATTATTTAGCATTAAAAAAGAAGGACATTCTGAAACATGTTACAACATAAATGAACCTTGAGGGTATTTTGCTAAGTAAATAAGCCAGCCAAAAAAACAAAAGTCTATATGATTCCATTAACACGAGGTATCTAGAATAGTTAAATCATAGACACAGAAAGTAGAATGATGATCATCAGGGGCGGAGGGGAGGGGAAATGGGGGCTTCTTGTTTAATATAGAATCTCAGTTTTGCAAGACGAAGGAGTTCTGGAAATTGGTTGCAAAACAATGCAAATAAATATACATGTGTAACATTTCAGAACTGCACACTTAACAGTAGTTAAGAGGGCACATTGTATTTTAAGTGTATTTTACTGAAATTAACATTTAAAAGAAAATTACATTAGAAGTGTACAATCCACATCTTATTTGGGGACTGAAATCCACTTCAGATGTCTATACAGTTGCTGATAGGGGATAGAAGGAGTTTAATCTGTGCTTTTAAATTAGAGACATCAAAAGAGCAATAAAGGAACAAACATTTCTTCAGTATTAAGATTTTGGCTGATACTTTGACTTCTTAAGAATCACTAGTCATCTGTTAATAGAATCATACAGAGCCTGTGCTTACAGAAACATGGAGGTTATATGCTCTTTATTTAAACTTTTAAAAACTGGGAAAATAACTATAAAATGACTTCCTAGGGTTCATATTTATTCTCTATCAATGGCTTTCACGGCCGATAGGTGCTTTTACTAACCAGCTCAACCTGGAGTTTAAAAAGAAAAATCCTCCACCTTTTTTGGTTCATAGAATATATCCTTTCTGTGCTTCTTAATTCTCGGGGCAGTGTTTCAGAAATGTCTGAAAATTAACAAACCAAAGTGACAATGTTGAAGGAAAAGTTCTTGGATAAATCATTTATCCTTGAATGAGGTGCATGGGTCTGATTTTAATAAATTATTAAGCACCTTTTGTTTTTAAGGAAAGTAGCATATATTGTATATTGGGACTTATTCTTTTCTAACCTGTATTATATCTCTTTTCATATATAATGCAAGCTTTTCTTCATCTTATTAAATTCTCAAGAATGCTGAGGATGATGATGCTAGGATTATGTGCTATTTCTATGGGGTCTAAAGCTCTTTCCCTTTCTCTTTGTGTGTATGGGTGCATGTGTGTCTGTCTCCCTCCAATTACAATAATTCAGTTTATCCTTAGGACATCCTTTTGATTCTTCAGTCTCAGATTTTCATGTCAGATGTTTATCCATGAAATATTTTTTTTTAATTGAGAACTCATTATAACTTCTAATAGGTAAAATTTCAAAGTAATTACTTTGAACTAGACAACTTCTGAAGTCTTTTGAAAGAGACTTAAATACCCATATATAGACAAATAAATGCAATTACTTTTCAAGAGAATAATATGATGGATTAAGTAATTAAGGTGCATTCATTCTGGTATGTTAATAGGGTTTCAAAATGTTATTGCATTATTACAGAAGTGAGTTTGAGTGTTGCAAAATAAAACAAAACCACATGGTCTCCATTCTGTAAACTATTTTCCCGTCTGCAAACTGATGATTCTACTAGTGAAATGCCATTGAAAAGCATTTACAATGTGGAGAAGAACCTATAATCTCAACTAAATCAGTAACTAAAACCTGACACTGATTATGGTGAAATATAAATACATTGTCAGGACCCGTCACAACTTCAGTGTCATGTTTTCAGTTTTGTACTTTAGAACACAAACACATTTCTCCAACTCCTCCACACAAAAAAAGTAAGAAAAAAAAGATAATGGCTACTTTTCTGGTAGCAGTGATAAATAAGTATGACTGATATAGGCCCTAGCAAAAGCAAGAAAGCAACAGAGCTCGCATTAAAGTCCTACATAACTACTTCCCCTAATTGATAACTGGTATTGATGAATCTCTTATCCATTTTGTTTTAAAGATTTTTATTTATGTATTGTTGAAAGATTTTTATTTATGTATTTGAGAGAGAGAGATCACAAGTAGGCAGAGAGGCAGGCAGAGAGAGGAAGTAGGCTCCCCGCTGAGCAGAGAGCCCAATGTGGGACTCGATCCTAGAACCCTGAATCATGAGCCGAAGGCAGAGGCTTAACACATGAGCCACCCAGGCACCCCCAATCTCTTATCCATTAATGTGAAAAGTTTATTACTAGATAATGCTTGGATCATCTCAGAAGATAATGGATTAGCCACTCATGAATAATTTTATTTCTCTTCTTTCTCTTTCTTTCCACCCCAACTGCCTCGGTCTCTCTTTTTTGTTTATAGTTGTTATCCGTAGTTACCTATGAATTCCATTGTCTCTTCCATTTGTAAAGATATTTGGGGTCTCTGTCTTTTAATTGGAATAGTGTAGCTATATTTAATTTTATAAGAAATACTGGGGAATAAACTGAATTAAATTGATTTGGGTTTCTTGTCAATTCTAAATACTCAGATATCTCTACTGTTATTTGCCTCTGTTTAGGTTTTTTATTTTTTCAGTTGGTCAAGTGAATTTTGTATTTCAGATGGTTCAGTTCTTAATGACCTTTCAAAGAAACTAATGAATCTATTAACTTAAAAAAAGGCACATCTAGAAAATAGAAATAATTCTAATAGTCCTTCTAAATGATGATGTTATCACAAGAACATCAAGGGTAAGACTTATCCTTGAACCAAACACTTCAATGAGGAGATTAGCAAATAATTATAGTACGAACTCACAAAGACTTAAATTATAACCCTTTGAAGGAATATTTCATTTTTAAAGTGACTCATTATTAATAGTAATGTTTTATATATGAATGGAGTATTATAAATCGAAAACAATGTCAAGAACATTACCCCATTTAAACTGTACAACAACAATGTGGCAGGCTTTATTATTCTCATTTTTAGATGATAAACCCAATATTATAAGAAGTTAATGTCAGCATGTCAATGCCAGAGCTATGACCTAAAGAAAATCTCTTATTATGTCATCTACTGATCTTCCCAGGGCCATTCCGCATTCTTAGCTGCACTGTATCTTATATTTCCAAAATAATCATAAGGAACCGAGAATATCTTTTTTAATGATTTTATTTTTATTTATTTATTTGACAGCGAGAGACACAATGAGAGAGGGAACACAAGCAGGGGGAGTGGGAGAGGGAGAAGCAGGCTTCCCGCCTAGCAGGGAACCCGATTGGGATCATGACCTGAGCCGAAGGCAGATGCTTAATGACTGATGACTGAGCCACCCAGGTGCCCCGAGAAAACTTTTTTCTTTTTCTTTTTATACATTATTCTCCCTGAATGATTGTTCATAGAAATTACTCTGAATACTACTGAATTTTTAATTAATGCTTACATCTATTTAATATTAAATAAAGTGATTTTTTCTGTGTGAACATTATACTATCTAAGACCCAGGTTTTGTTGTTGTTGTTGTCATTGTTACTAAGACTTCATGTTTTGGAGCAATTTTAGGTTCACATCAGAATCGAGGAGCAGGTACAGAGATTTCTCATATACCCCTTACCCTCACAGATGCATTCCCATCATCAACAATCCCCCATCACAATGGAACATTTGTTACAATTGATGAACTTTCATTGACACATCATAATCACCCAAAGTTCACAGTTGACATTAAGATTCACTCTTGGGAGAGGAGTCAAGATGGCGGAGAAGTAGCAGCCTGAGACTACTTCAGCTAGCCAGAGATCAGCTAGATAGCTTATCTAAAGATTGCAAACACCTGAAAATCCATCAGAGATCGAAGAGAAGAAGAACAGCAATTCTGGAAACAGAAAAACAACCACTTTCTGAAAGGACAAAATGACAAGACGGAAAAATTCAACACAAAAAAAAGAACAAGAGGCAGTACCGAAGGCTAGGGACCTAATCAATACAGACATTGGTAATATGTCAGATCTAGAGTTCAGAATGACAATTCTCAAGGTTCTAGCCGGGCTCGAAAAAGGCATGGAAGATATGAGAGAAACCCTCTCGAGAGATATAAAAGCCCTTTCTGGAGAAATAAAAGAACTAAAATCTAACCAAGTTGAAATCAAAAAAGCTATTAATGAGGTGCAATCAAAAATGCAGGCTCTCACTGCTAGGATAAATGAGGCAGAAGAAAGAATTAGTGATATAGAAGACCAAATGACAGAGAATAAAGAAGCTGAGCAAAAGAGGGACAAACAGCTACTGGACCACGAGGGGAGAATTCGAGAGATAAGTGACACCATAAGACGAAACAACATTAGAATAATTGGGATTCCAGAAGAAGAAGAAAGAGAGATGGGAGCAGAAGGTATACTAGAGAGAATTATTGGGGAGAATTTCCCCAATATGGCAAAGGGAACGAGCATCAAAATTCAGGAGGTTCAGAGAACGCCCCTCAAAATCAATAAGAATAGGCCCACACCCCGTCACCTAATAGTAAAATTTACAAGTCTCAGTGACAAAGAGAAAATCCTGAAAGCAGCCCGGGAAAAGAAGTCTGTAACATACAATGGTAAAAATATTAGATTGGCAGCTGACTTATCCACAGAGACCTGGCAGGCCAGAAAGAGCTGGCATGATATTTTCAGAGCACTAAATGAGAAAAACATGCAGCCCAGAATACTATATCCAGCTAGGCTATCATTGAAAATAGAAGGAGAGATTAAAAGCTTCCAGGACAAACAAGAACTGAAAGAATTTGCAAACACCAAACCAGCTCTACAGGAAATCTTGAAAGGGGTCCTCTAAGCAAAGAGAGAGCTTACAAGTGGTAGATCAGAAAGGAAAAGAGACCATATACAGTAACAGTCACCTTACAGGCAAAACAATGGCACTAAATTCATATCTCTCAATAGTTACCCTGAATGTTAATGGGCTAAATGCCCCTGTCAAAAGACACAGGGTATCAGAATGGATAAAAAAACAAAACCCATCTATATGTTGCCTCCAAGAAACTCATTTTAAGGCCGAAGACACCTCCAGATTTAAAGTGAGGGGGTGGAAAAGAATTTACCATGCTAATGGACATCAGAAGAAAGCAGGAGTGGCAATCCTTATATCAGATCAATTAGATTTTAAGACAAAGACTATAATAAGAGATGAGGAAGGACACTATATCATACTCAAAGGTTCTGTCCAACAAGAAGATTTAACAATTTTAAATATCTATGCCCCCAACGTGGGAGCAGCCAACTATATAAACCAATTAATAACAAAATCAAAGAAACACATCAACAATAATACAATAATAGTAGGGGACTTTAACACTCCCCTCACTGAAATGGACAGATCATCCAAGCAAAAGATCAGCAAGGAAATAAAGGCCTTAAATGACACACTGGACCAGATGGACATCACAGATATATTCAGAACATTTCATCCCAAAGCAACAGAATACACATTCTTCTCTAGTGCACATGGAACATTCTCCAGAATAGATCACATCCTTGGTCCTAAATCAGGACTCAACCGGTATCAAAAGATTGGGATCATTCCCTGCATATTTTCAGACCACAATGCTCTAAAGCTAGAACTCAACCACAAAAGGAAGTTTGAAAAGAACCAAAATACATGGAGACTAAACAGCATCCTTCTAAAGAATGAATGGGTCAACCGGGAAATTAAAGAAGAATTGAAAAAAATCATGGAAACAAATGATAATGAAAATACAACGGTTCAAAATCTGTGGGACACAACAAAGGCAGTCCTGAGAGGAAAATATATAGCGGTACAAGCCTTTCTCAAGAAACAAGAAAGGTCTCAGGTACACAATCTAACCCTACACCTAAAGGAGCTGGAGAAAGAACAAGAAAGAAACCCTAAGCCTAGCAGGAGAAGAGAAATCATAAAGATCAGAGCAGAAATCAATGAAATAGAAACCAAAAAAACAATAGAACAAATCAACGAAAGTAGGAGCTGGTTCTTTGAAAGAATTAATAAAATTGATAAACCCCTGGCCCGACTTATCAAAAAGAAAAGAGAAAGGACCCAAATAAATAAAATCATGAATGAAAGAGGAGAGATCACAACTAACACCAAAGAAATACAAACTATTATAAGAACATACTATGAGCAACTCTACGCCAATAAATTTGACAATCTGGAAAAAATGGATGCATTCCTAGAAAGATATAAACTACCACAACTGAACCAGGAAGACATAGAAAGCCTGAACAGACCCATAACCAGTAAGGAGATTGAAACAGTCATTAAAAATCTCCAAACAAACAAAAGCCCAGGGCCAGACAGCTTCCCAGGGGAATTCTACCAAACATTTAAAGAAGAACTAATTCCTATTCTCCTAAAACTGTTCCAAAAAATAGAAATGGAAGGAAAACTTCCAAACTCATTTTATGAGGCCAGCATCACCTTGATCCCAAAACCAGACAAGGATCCCACCAAAAAAGAGAGCTATAGACCAATATCCTTGATGAACACAGATGCGAAAATACTCACCAAAATACTAGCCAATAGGATTCAACAGTACATTAAAAAGATTATTCACCACGACCAAGTGGGATTTATTCCAGGGCTGCAAGGTTGGTTCAACATCCGCAAATCAGTCAATGTGATACAACACATCAATAAAAGTAAGAACAAGAACCATATGATACTCTCAATAGATGCTGAAAAAGCATTTGACAAAGTACAGCATCCCTTCCTGATCAAAACTCTTCAAAGTGTAGGGATAGAGGGAACATACCTCAATATCATCAAAGCCATCTCTGAAAAACCCACCGCAAATATCATTCTCAATGGAGAAAAACTGAAAGCTTTTCCGCTAAGGTCAGGAACACAGCAGGGATGTCCATTATCACCACTGCTATTCAACATAGTACTAGAGGTCCTAGCCTCAGCAATCAGACAACAAAAGGAAATTAAAGGCATCCAAATCGGCAAAGAAGAAGTCAAATTATCACTCTTCGCAGATGATATGATACTATATGTGGAAAACCCAGAAGACTCCACTCCAAAACTGCTAGAACTTATACAGGAATTCAGTAAAGTGTCAGGATATAAAATCAATGCACAGAAATCAGTTGCATTTCTCTACGCCAACAGTAAGACAGAAGAAAGAGAAATTAAGGAGTCCATCCCATTGATAATTGTACCCAAAACTATAAGATACCTAGGAATAAACCTAAACAAAGAGACACAGAATCTATACTCAGAAAACTATAAAGTACTCATGAAAGAAATTGAGGAAGACACAAAAAAATGGAAAAATGTTCCATGCTCCTCGATTGGAAGAATAAATATTGTGAAAATGTCTATGCTACCTAAAGCAATCTACACATTTAATGCAATTCCTATCAAAGTACCATCCTTCTTTTTCAAAGAAATGGAACAAATAATGCTAAAATTTATATGGAACCAGAAAAGACCTCGAATAGCTAAAGGGATATTGAAAAAAAAAGCCAACGTTGCTGGCATCACAATCCCGGACTTCAAGCTCTATTACAAAGCTGTCATCATCAAGACAGCATGGTACTGGCACAAAAACAGACCCATAGATCAATGGAACAGAATAGAGAGCCCAGAAATAGACTCTCAACTCTATGGTCAACTAATCTTCGACAAAGCAGGAAAGAATGTCCAATGGAAAAAAGACAGCCTCTTCAATAAATGGTGCTGGGAAAATTGGACAGCCACATGCAGAAAAATGAAATTGGACCATTTCCTTACACCACACACGAAAATAGACTCAAAATGGATGAAGGACCTCAATGTGCGAAAGGAATCCATCAAAATCCTTGAGGAGAACACAGGCAGCAATCTCTTCGACCTCAGCTGCAGCAACATATTCCTAGGAACAACACCAAAGGCAAGGGAAGCAAGGGCAAAAATGAACTATTGGGATTTGATCAAGATCAAAATCTTTTGCACAGTAAAGGAAACAGTTAACAAAATCAAAAGACAACTGACAGAATGGGAGAAGATATTTGCAAACAACATATCAGATAAAGGACTAGTGTCCAGAATCTATAAAGAACTTAGCAAACTCAACACCCAAAGAACAAATAATCCAATCAAGAAATGGGCAGAGGACATGAACAGACATTTCTGCAAAGAAGACATCCAGATGGCCAACAGACACATGAAAAAGTGCTCCATATCACTCGGCATCAGGGAAATACAAATCAAAACCACAATGCGATATCACCTCACACCAGTCAGAATGGCTAAAATCAACAAGTCAGGAAATGACAGATGCTGGTGAGGATGCGGAGAAAGGGGAACCCTCCTACACTGTTGGTGGGAATGCAAGCTGGTGCAACCTCTCTGGAAAACAGCATGGAGGTTCCTCAAAATGTTGAAAGTAGAACTGCCCTATGACCCAGCAACTGCACTATTGGGTATTTACCCTAAAGATACAAACGTAGTGATCCAAAGGGGCACGTGTACTCGAATGTTTATAGCAGCAATGTCCACAATAGCCAAACTATGGAAAGAACCTAGATGTCCATCAACAGATGAATGGATCAAGAAGATGTGGTATATATACACAATGGAATACTATGCAGCCATCAAAAGAAATGAAATCTTGCCATTTGCGACAACATGGATGGAACTAGAGCGTATCATGCTTAGCGAAATAAGTCAGGCGGAGAAAGACAACTATCATATGATCTCCCTGATATGAGGAAGTGGTGTTGCAACATGGGGGCTTAAGTGGGTAGGAGAAGAATAAATGAAACAAGATGGGATTGGGAGGGAGACAAACCATAAGTGACTCTTAATCTCACAAAACAAACTGAGGGTTGCTGGGGGGAGGGGGTTTGGGAGAAGGGGGTGGTATTATGGACATTGGGGAGGGTATGTGCTTTGGTGAGTGCTGTGAAGTGTGTAAACCTGGTGATTCACAGACCTGTTCCCCTGGCGATAAAAATATATGTTTATAAAAAATAAAAAATTATATTAAAAAAAAAAAAAAGATTCACTCTTGGTGGTGTGGCGCCTAGGTGGCTTAGTCAGTTAAGTGTCTGCCTCCTGCTCAGGTCATGATCCCAGAGTCTTGGGTTGCAACCTATCAGGGTCTCTACTTGGCGGGAAGCCTTCTTCTCCCTCTCCCTTGGCCTGCCACTCCCTCTGCTTGTGTTCGATCTCTGTCCGTCAAATAAATTTTTAAAAATGTTAAAAAAAAAAAAAGATTCACTCTTCATGTGCATTTTGTGTATTCAAACAATGTATAATAAATAATATGTATTCATCATGAGGCACCTGGGTGGCTCAGTTGGTTGCGTGTTTGATTCTTGGTTTCAGCTAAGGTTGTGATCTCAGGGTCATGAGATTGAGCTCCACACTCAGCAGGAAATCTGCTTGATGCTCTCTCCCTCTGCCTCTCTCTCAAATAAATAAATATCCAAAAAAAATAGTATATAACCGTCATTATGGTATCACAGAGAGTATTTTTAACTACCGTAAATGTCCTTTGTGCTGTTTCTTCATCCCTCTTCCGTTCCACACCCCAGAAACCCTGGCAACCACTAATTCTTTTTATTGTTTCCCCAGTTTTCCTTTTCCAGGATGTCATATAGTTGGAATCATACAATATATAACCTTTTAACATTTTCAGATTAGCTTCCTCTACTTAGTCATATGTGTTTAAATTTCCTTTTTTTTTTAAACATGGTTTGAAAGCTCATTTTTCTTTTTAGTGCTGTATAATATTCCACGATCTAGATGTACTACTGTTTATCCCTTCATCTACTGAAGAACATGAGCTTGCTTTTAAGTTTTAGCAATTATGAATAAAGCTGCTATACACGTTCATGTGCAGGTTTTTGTTTAAACTTGGGTTTTCAACTCATTTCAGTAAATGCCAGTATGCTAGATCATACACAAAGAATACATGTAATTTTGTAAAAAACTGCCTGTCTTCTGTAGTGATGCCTACACTATTACACTACTACAGAAGTAGTGATTGTACCATTTTCATTCCCACCAGCAATGAATGAGAACCCTTGTTGCTCAACAACCCTGTCAGCGATTGTTCTCAATATTCCAGATTTGGGGGCATTCTAATACGTATGTGGTAGTATCTCACCGCTTAATTTCCATTTCCTTGATGATATATGATATGGAACATCTTTCATAGGCTTATTTGTCATCTATATATCTTCTTTAGTGAGATGTCTGTTAAAACCTTTGGCCAATTTTCTTTTTTTTTTCTGAGTTTTTCACTTGTTCATTCCCTTTTTACTTTTTAAAATTTTTTTAAAGATTTTATTTATTTCATAGAGAGAGTGTATGCATGCACACAAGCATGAGCGAGTAGGAGAGGGAGAGAGAAGCGACTCCTTGCTGAGCAGAGAGCCCGATGAGGGGTTCCATCCCAGGACTCTGGGATCCTGACCTGAGCCTAAGGCAGACGCTTAACCAACTGAGCTACCTAGGTGCTCCCCATCCCCTTTTTGAAAACTCTCTTAACCATATGTTTTGAACCAAAATCTTTCAACTGGATTAAAAATATTTGAATATGTATAAAGAGTTCTTGCCATTTCTTATTTTCTTCTTTGAATAATGTGGACATGCAATCAGAAATTCATACTGATTTCAAAATTAAACTTGTTTCTTAGGAAAGAGCAGTGTTTTGATGAATAAAATGTTCAGTATTCTAATCTAAAAATTCAACTAAATTATCTTATACTTTGTTATGTTTTAGGTCCAGTTACTATTTCCTTTATTGTGAAATAGTCAAACTTACTGTTGAAGAGAAATATTTTACAGATGCAGTATTTACTTATATTTACAAAAACACAAACACACACCAAAGGAGCAAAATGCTGATTTCAAAGATGTCACTTCAAGTGGGAATTGCATCAAGAACTTTTAGCTGAGAGTGATTTTTTTTTTCCCAAACAGGAGTAGAAAATTAAAAGTTTGTGGTAGTTTAGAAAAAAAAAAAACAGAGATGTTTCCTTCATTTGCAAAAATATAATTTTTCTCAGAATTCATGGAATTCCAAGATAGATATTTGCTAAAAATACAGAAATATAGATTATAATATCTGGGATAAAATTTTATAACCATGGCATATACTAGAGCCAAAATAGATTCAACATTTTACTAATCAGCCATTAAAATGGGAATACTAAGCTTTGAGAGATCTTCAGTTTTGTTTTGTGGTGGCATCACCACTCTCTTCTAAGACAGTCTCCAAATAGCCTTTCAGTAATTGAGTGATAGAGAAATTCTTCTAATTAATGGTTGGTATGAAACATTTTACCATAAACAGAACTTTGGCATCTCTAACACATTGTAAACAGCTGTTACAATTTGGCATAATTTTTAGTACCTCATCATAAAAAAAAAAAAATCTGTAACTCTAGTCTTTAAATTGTAACCAGCATATTCCTACTGCTTTTCCTGCCTTGGCCTGCCAATTACAAAGCAGGAGTAACAAGGAAGTAAACCCTTTGGAGAGGCCAATTCTCAGAACCATTAGTTTTCTTTAATATTCCAGTTTCATTCCAGGAATGGGCAGGACAAGAAGTAAGACATTTCATGTCACTTTAGGATAATATCATGTAATTCTAGGATAATAAAGAATTCATAAGTGATCCGATAGTGGAAAGTTCATTTACATTCTCTCCAGAGAGTTTTATCTCTTCAGATGTGACCTTGTATAATTAAATATATTTCAAATATCAAGAGAAACGGTGGCTAAGCAGACAATGGAATTCTTCATTTTATGTTGGACTGAAATAAAGTGAAATTAAATTATATGAAGCAGGCAGTAGTAATAGAAGATAAAAGGTTCCACTAAGATTCTTTCTATCTGATCTTATTCATTAGCATTTTATAGGAGGACAATTATATCATGTGCTATGTAACTTGATTTTAAAACTGGCATTTCATTTCATTAATACCTCCCCAAAAGGACTCAAATGAAGTATCCCAGAGACTCATTTGTAAATGTTACTTTAATTCAGATAATTCATATATGCAACTGGATCCAACATAGGGAACGCTTCATTTGAAAATAAAACACACTTTTCAGGAGAAAAAAAAATCAATTCTCTGGGCCACAATTAAAATTTTGATTAAATATAAAAAGAAACGATTAAAACCATATCTAATTTATTTCTAAAAGGAAACATATTTAAGGAAACACTAAGGGGATTACATCTGAATTAATTTTCATAATAAAAGTAATTATTAAAAGGCAGAAATGTAATTTTGTTAGATCACTTTAAAATTGCATGCTCTTAATTTGTTATCATTTTTAGAAGTTTATCTTTTTCTTCCATTCTTTGGTTACCAGAGATAAAAAGTGTGTTTTACTTTAATCAATTTAATTTTGAGAATGAGAGCGTTAATTCAGAGTTGGTTCATTACCAAATCATTTGTCATTTGCAAGGTATTTTCTTAATTCATTACACATTTAACCTTTCTTATTATGACATATAATACATGCACAGAACAGTATAGAAGTTTTATTCTATGTTCAGCTGCATAATTTATTGCAAACCAGATGTTCATGGGGCGACTATCTAGGTCAAGGAATTAAATGTAATGGCATCTTGAATCCCTCTGTTGACTGCTCCTGTCTCCCCACTTCAAAGGGTAACTACTGTCATGAAGTTTATGAGAGTAAATTCTTGCCTTTATTTATAACTTTATCACCTGAGCGTATCTTGTCTCTTTCTGAATTTATATGATTTTTGTTCAACCTTGTGTTTGTGAGATCTATGATGTACTTTCTTTCATTCACTTTCATTGTTGTGAAGTGTTCCGTTACGAATATATCCCGGTGTATTCACACACTCTCCTGTTCAGCAGCACCCTTAGACCTGAGCAGGAATGGTGCCTGCTCTGGCTCTGTGTTTTCAGTGGCAATACTCTGGTTCCCCTCAAGCTACGTGAAGTCTGTAGGACCAAAGTAAGATGAAAGAATATATTTTTAACACTTTATTTGGTAGGCAGAATTCCAAGATAGTCCCCAGTACTTCCTGTATCCCCTGGTGTGATGTCTGGCATAATCCTTGGGACAGTGAATATGATTCCTAATAACTGCCATAGTTAACCATACAGGGAGACTAGATGATGTGGGAAAATCCAGCCTATTCAAATGTAAAAAGACACAAAAACTATGAGATTGATTCTGAAAGCACCGCTTAGAAAAAAAGCTGAGGGTATGGTTGAACAAAGTTTTGCTGAAACTTGAGGAAAATCAAAAGATCAGAGTATTCGGCTCTACATCCTGCTCTTTCAAGAGATTAAGGGTGTATTTCACAGATTTAGAGACAGAAACTGGAGGGCATCTTAGGAAGCTTATGGGCCTTACTCCTCAGATAGGTTAGCAGAAGCCACAGACAGAGAAGGAATTATCTTTAAAATATTGGTAGATACGACGTTGCTTAATGGAATGAAAACCAGTGCAATATAGGTTGAGGTTCACAACATTCTGGAGAGGACTGTATCAGCTTAAACACTAACAGACTTGGAATGAAAAGGATAGAGAAAATACTAGCAAAAAGCAGGCTGGCTAATTGAACTGTTCAGCTCCAAACATGTGCTACCTTTCATGAATATGGAAGAATGACTAAGAGGATAGAATCAAGAACCAAAAAGTGTAGCCAACAACCAGATGGTAGAGCTGAGAGCCCAGAGAATTAACCCCAGGCCTTGAAACTTCATCAAGGAGCTATGGTTAGAGTTCACCAGGCTGCATGTTAAAACTGCTTTGGGTCAATAATTTTTTTTTTTAACATTTACCTTTTATTTCCCCCTTTTTAACTATTCCAGTCCCACCATTGTGTTTTGAGAATATTGGGGGAGCGTAAGTTCTTTAGTTTTATAGATCCAAAGATGGAAAGCAGTTATTTCCTAGGAGTTTTAGATAATACAACAAATTCTATGCAAGAGTCTCACCCACACCAGGTTGAGGTAATTTAGATAATGACATTATAGACTTTTAAGCTAATGAGATTTTCGTGTTCACCTGATACTACAATGGATGAAAATTTGGGGATTCTTGGGAGGTAGTGAATAAGTTTTGCATTTGGAAGGTACATTCATCTTTGGGAGCCAGAGGGCAAGCTGTGGTAATCGGAATTCTAAGATGCTTCCATTATTTTCCTCCCCCTTGACATCCATGCCCTGCAGAACCCTGAGACTATGAATATGGATTTTACTGCTGAAACTAGTTTGTGTTACATCACATAGTTGACCTTAAGATAGAAAGATTATCCAGGAAGGACTGACCTGATTACATAAACCCTCTTAAACCAGAGAATTTTTCTTTGGAGGGGCTCAGGGAAAAAAAAAAAAAAAATCAGAGATTTGAAATATAAGAAAGATTTGAAATACCATGCTGGCTTGAAAATGGGGTGGGCCATCTGGTAAGGAATGTGGTGACCTCTAGGGGCTGCGAACAGCCCTCGCTGACACTCACAAGAAATGCAAGGCCTCAGTCCAATAACTGCAAGGAAGTGAATTTTACCAACAACCAGTGAGTTTTCAAAACCCTGATCCTGAGATAAGAAGCACAATCCCAGACAATATCTTGATTTTAAGACAGTAACATTCAGACTAACATTCAGAATACAGCCACATCATTCCATACTTCTGACCTACAGAATGATGAGCTAACTGCATTATTTTAAATCATGAATTTTGTGATAATTTGTTCAACAACAATGGAAAAAGTAACACGGTTTATTATCTTCAGTTTAAGCTTTTAAAATGTTTAGCTTTTAACTTTTTAGACATGAAGTAAATATTGCCTCCATATTTTTGCCCCAGACCACACAAATGTAACGGGTATGCTGTCGCTCTCATCCCGCAAGAACGACACGGAGACACGCGTGGAGGCAAGCTTCTTTAATGGCTTCTTTTAATCTTCCTCCCCTTTACAAGTACGTTCAAGCATATATACACCGGCAGCTTAGCCCGCCTAGCCAATCACCGCACTGTGCATGCAGCTTCCTCCTGAGCGCCTGTCTAACTATATATGGTCACATTGCTCCCATGCAGTGATCACCGCATCTCTCACTCAAGCCTCTGACCAATCACACTCCGTTCCTCAATTGCTTGTAATAGCCTGGCTCAGCACTTTCTATTATGGCCCTCGACAGTATGCAAGTTGTTTTCAATTGGGGGTAATTATGAATAATGCTGTTGGCAACAACCCTGTGCCTGTCTCTTGATTCATATGTACATGTATGTTTGTTATATATATATATATCTGAGACTGGAATTCCTGGGTCTTAAAATAGTAGATAGGAATATAATGTCAAAAATCGTTTTAAAAAGTGTTTAAACCAATTGACATGCCCATGTTAACGGTTCTATTGTTCTCCATATTTTCCAGTATGTTTTTATTTTCGCCATCCTAACAGGTGTGTAGTTCTATGGCATTGTGGTTTTAATTTACATTTCCATGATTAGTAATGAGCTGTTTTGCATGTTCTTTGGCCCTCTGCATATTCCCTTTTGTGAAGTCTCTTCACTCTAGTGCTTGTTGTTTTCGTTTTTTTTTTTTTTTTTTTTTGATGATTCCACAAGTGTTTAATCATGAAAAGGTCATTTATTTGACTTTATGTAACATAACAATTCTAATTCTACCAAAGAATGCTAGAAACTTTGTATTTCTTCGAGTACTAGGATTGGATTTCTTTTTTTTTAAATTTTTAAATTTTTTTATAAACATAGAATGTATTATTAGCCCCAGGGGTACAGGTCAGTGAATCGCCAGGTTTACACACTTCACAGTAGTGCTCATCGTTTTACTGCGTTGTCTTTTTCTTACTGATTTTGGATTCAAGTCTTTTGTAAGTTTCTAAGTATTGCATTATTCTCTCATATTCTGTATTAGTAGTTTCAAGCTGCCATAACAAAATGCCATAGACTGAGTGGCTAAAATAGCAAAAATTGATTTCTCACAGTCCAAAGCCTGGAAAGCTCATGATTAAGCTTTAGCAGGGTTCAGTTTCTGGAAAGCTCTCTTTCTGGCTTGCAGATGGCCACTTTCTAACTGTGTCCACACATAGCAGAGTGGGGCAACCAGGTTTCTGGTGCTCTTTGTATCAAGACACTAATCGTGTCATGAGATCCCTATCTTCATGACCTCGTATACACCTAATTACCTCCCAAAGGCCCCATCACCAAATACAATCACATTAGGTATTAGGAAGTTAGGACTTCAACATAGGAAGCCTGGGAGGATGCAGTTCAGTCTATAGGGTACCCCATTTCTTCTCTTTGCCTCTCTTAATGGGATCTCTAACTTGTCTTCTATATTTCCAAAAAAAAAATTACAAGATTTAATATACATTACAGAACAGTGTGCAAAAAAATATATACTATTCCATGATTTACCATAAAAAGAACTCTCAGGTAAACATCACCCAAGTCAAGACATAAGACATTGTCAACATCTTGGAAGGCCACTCATGACTGCTTCAAATCATTGATCCTTACTCTTCCCAAAAGCAGCCTGACTTCTATGGCCATTACACATCCTTAATTTCTTTACAGTTTTACCACTTAAGCACACATGCCTATAATCTGTAATTCAGTTTTGCCTTTCTTTAAGCTTTATATTTTTGAAATTACACAGTAAATATTCTATTTTGTATAGATATTTTTGATTAGTATAGGTTTGTGAGATTTAGCTTTGTTTTTGTGAGTAGCTATATTTCATTCATTCTTTCCCTGCATAGCATTCCACTGTGCAAATATACCATAATGTATTTGTTCTTCCTTTTGTTGACAGATATTTATATATTTCCAAGTCTGAGAATGGTATACATAGTGCCATTTTGAATATACTTGAAGAGATCTCTTGGGACACATATGAATGTATTTTTGATGTGCACCTTCCTTTGCAGGAATTCATTATATATTCTGGATATGAGGCTTTGTTTATTATAAATGGCACAACTTATATATGGTGCAAATATCTTCTCCCATCTTTGTACTATTAATAGTATATTTTAGTTAAAAAGAAGTTCTGCATTTCAGTGTGGTTAAATAACTATTTTTGCCTCTATGGCAAATATTTCATTTGTCCCATTTAATAATCTTTCCCTATGTTGATGTCAGGAAAATAATTTCCTATGTTATGCTTTATAAGCTTTCTGGTTTTGCCTTTCACATTTGGATCCCCAATCTACCTGTAATTGACATTTGAGTAGGATATGAGGTAGGAAGCAAGAGTCATTTTTTAAAATATAGATATATAATTTATCCTGACCCATTACCTAAAAGGTTTCACACACACACACACACACACACACACACACACACGCACATGCTACTTTCTCGGTAAATAAATCAAAAGAACCTATTTCTAATTTTTTCTATTTCATTGTTACGTTTTCCTTTCTTTGTGCAACTAGCACACTATTTTAATTATTATAACTTTATAATAAACATTGCTCTTTGGCAGGACAAATCTTCCCATCTTTTAATTTTCATTTTTAAAGAGAATTTTAGCTATAAATGGATCATTTGCATTTCCATACAAATATTTTAGGATCAGGCTCCTTGAAACCTATTTAAGGAGACTTGACATTGTTATAATATTAAGTCTCCTAATGAGTAAATACAGTATTTATCTATGTTCATAGCTTCTTTTTGTTTTTTTAAGTTTAGGTATAGGGGTGTCTGGGTGGCTCAGCTGGTTAAGCATCCAACTCTTGATTTTGGCTCAGGTCGTGATCCCAGGGTCCTAGGATGGAGGCTCACATCAGGTTCCCTGCTGGGCAGGAAGCCAGTTTCTCCCTCTCCCACTACCCATGTTGTGTTTCCTCTCTCACTGCATCACTCTCTGTTAAATAAATAAAATCTTAAACAAAAAAAAGTATAGGTATAGAATTCTTACACTACTTTCCTATATTTGATGCTATTATAAATGACGTGGTTTTAAATTTCTTTTAAATTTCTTGATTATTTGTCTCTGAAATATAAACAGACAACTAACTCTTATGTATTGAGCTTATATCCATCATATTATTTCTAATGATTATAACAATTTGTGGATCATTTGCGATTTTCCGGTTATATAATAATGCCATCTATTAATAAAGAAAACAGTGTTTTAGTTGTTTCATTTAAGTTCTTGTACTTCTTTTTTTTTTTAATTTATCATACTACCTAGAAGCCCTAGTACAATGGTGAACCGAAGCATTATCTTGATGGTCTTGTTTGTTGTGTGTGATTTAGTGATAATTCTCTACATGTCTGAAAGCAGCTGCTTAATAAGTTACTATTTTTAATAGCAAGCTGTAATTTGATCTTAAATAGCGAATGTCCATTTGTACTTTTTTACTTAAAAACTATTAATTGTGCCACAACCTTTGAGTTGTAAGAAATATCTTATTTATTTATTTACTTTTTTTCCAAGGACAAGCCTGATAAACTCACCAATATTATCAGGTTGAATATCACTCATTATTTGGGCTGTTTTCTCCCTCCTCACTATGATTTCATGAGTTAAAAATTTTTAATAGGGGTGCCTGGGTGGCTCAGTGGGTTAAGCCTCTGCCTTTGGCTCAGGTCATGATCTCCGGGTCCTGGGATCAAGCCCCACATCAGGCTCTCTGCTCAGCAGGGAGTTGGCTTCCCCCTCTCTCTCTGTCTGCCTCTCTGCCTACTTGTGATCTCTGTCTGTCAAATAAATAAAATCTTAAAAAAAAAAAAAAGAATTTTTAATAGCCCCATATTACAATTGAAGCCATGAGGAAAAGGAGCTTCAGATAGTTTTAAGAGTATCTTCAAGGTCATAGCTACATGCAGTGAGACTGGGGTCAGACCCTAGCAGTTAACTCCAGGAGTCTCTCTTGTTACCATTTCAATTTTTTTAAATCGTCCACTTCGTATCTAGGTATAGCTTCTGTATATTCACTTAAGAATACTATGCAAAGCTGTTAGCAAGGGTTGCTTTAATTTGTATGGGATCTCTCCTTTTGGCTTTCACAGTAAGTTTCTAACTAACCTCCATTCCATCGTGAGATGAGATGGGAGCTGTGGCCAGTGTGAAAGTTCAGCAGAATTTTAATGTAACAGTTTTTTTCAGAATCCTATTATTAGACCCTTTTCTCTTTATTTACCCACCTTTATCCTGTTCCAGAAAATTAGTTTTGTCCTAACCTCTCACTTCTTTCTAATCTCTATCCTCCCACTCAACCAGAGTCTCCACCCCCCACTGCCTTATCCATATGCACTAGCTATGATTTTCATAAGCTGGCCTGACAAGAAAAGATATTTGGCTTCATTTTCCAGAACAATGTTACCAGAAACCAGAATTGGTGCTGTATGTTGACAATGATGGCTCCTAGATGGGTAGAGTCACTAGAGGGAGATTTCATTATTTTAGTTTAGCTTTTTTCACGAGAGTTTTGATGAATGTCTAACCTCTCTTTTTGCTACTGTGTAATTACATACAAAATAACCACAAATCTGGATTACAGCATTATAAGAGCGACATGAAAGGTAAATTAGGTAATTTTAAAGTAATTTCTTTGTATATGAGGTAAAGGGAAGAATCATAATAAGATTTCAACAAGGATACTTATGCATCTAAAGTAGATTTTGCTGGTGACACATTTTATTTAGAAATCTGATTCTGTAAAGAGCCTTTTCCTTCATCTGATGGAACGGCTGATTGTGGGCAATGACTCTAGGTTACAAGGAAGAGGGGGATATGTTGACTGCCAACAGCACATGGACTGAGCTGCTTAAAATTCTTATAAATTACATTTACATAATTGACCTGGAAAAGCTTGAAAGACAGCTAGCTGACCATAAAAGATACGTAGAAGATATGAGAAGATTGTAGACTATTGCTTTGCAAAGTGAATGAAAACACCCCCATGGTGATTCTGAACAACATACACGATGTGCTCTTGTCAGAGAACTACACTGCTTCCCTTATACTGGCTTTTGTGTTGCTTTTGTCTTCTTGCCTTTAAGGGTTCATTGCAATACTTTGGTCTTGGCATATGTGATCAATACACTTATATGTTTCATTTACAATGTTATGAGTCTATGGCAAACCAAAGCAGATTTGACTGCCCCTCTCCTATTTCAGTGATAACTTTACAGTGTGTTTGAACACACTGTTCACTGTTTGAACACACACAGTTTCAAGCTTTTCGAATAAGGTGGAGACATTATACTTTCATTACATTCCACAAATTAGATGTGTTAGCCCATTTGGTGGCATGATTGATCTTTCTGTCATCAACAGTTCAGCTTGTAACTCAATGGTCATAGATTTTCAGCTAATAAAAAAAAAGAACTAATTCAAACTTCTAGTTAGTAATAAAAATTTATAATTTTCAATGTTAATTTAAACTAAATGTACATATATTATTAAATAATTTACAGATAGTACCTAATTCTGAAAGTACAGAATCAGTCAGCTACAATACTCAGTGGTTTGGTCCTTCTTTACTAGAAATCCTTTAATTTCACAGTTCAAAAAGAACAAAAACACTATCTGATCTTTGACTCCTAGACCAACACTTTTGGAAAATTGAATTTGAACTTACTATAATTTCTGGGATTCAACTTTTTGTTGCTGGTATGAGAATGTGGGGAAGTATAAAATGTGATACAATATAACAGTATATCGGGCTAGGTAGAAAGAAAAAGTAATCATTTCATACTGTTTTATTTTAAGAATTTGTTAAACAATCAAGGCATGTTTTGGAAGCTGAAATGTTTCTAGAATTGAAAATATTTTTGAAATTAAAGTCATTCCACTTTCAAACAGCAATTTTTTGCTTCACAAATTTACTGTGTTCTTTGTAAGGATTTCTTGAAATCCTATTATGTTTCATGCACTGCACTAGGCACTTTCACATACATTATATAATAACATTTAATCATCACAAGAACTCTGAGGTCTGAATTTTTTTTATTCTTAATTTGAAGATAAGGAAACTGCCTTAGATATTTTTTGTTTATATGTCCATCATTTCTAGCAAACAGTAAAGGCAGGATTTGAACCCATGTCTTAAATTCTAAGTCCAAGGGCCTTTTGACAATATTACATTTGGATATTAATGTAGATAACTAGTAGTCATTCACAAGCATTTCTTAAGTGCCTACTGTGTGCCAAACACTGAGTAAAAAAAAAAATAAATGAAATGACAGGGCTCCTGGGTGGCTCAGTGGGTTAAAGCCTCTGCCTTCGGCTCAAGTCAAGAATCCAGGGTCCTGGGATCAAGCTCCACATCGGGCTCTCTGCTCAGCGGGGAGCCTGCTTCCTCCTCTCTCTCAATGCCTGCCTCTCTGCCTACTTGTGATCTTTGTCTGTCAGATAAATAAATAAAATCTGAAAAAAAAATGATAAAATTATATCTACCTGGAAATAATCAACAATCTAAAAAAAGAGCATTTTTAAATTGAATGATTTTAAATATATCTGGCCATATAGTACACTGGTTTAATTTAGGTGTTTTTTTTTAAATTTTATTTAATTTTGGTTTTTTTCAGTGTTCCAAAATTCATTGTTAAGTATTTTTAATAAACTTCTCTGTGTTAATTGGTTGATAAATATAAAGATATTTTCTGTACTATTTCAGGGAAATAGTATGAAACTGCTAAATAAGACCTATTGATGATATCACTGTTTTTCTTTCTATTCTATGTGATGCATACTAGTCAGTTTTTAACTGTGTGTTTGTGTGTAATATCATAGACTATTTTGACAGCATTTTTTCTTGTAGAATATACCCTGCAATAAGTAAGTAATTAGCTTTCTAAAATATACACCTATATCACAAGAGATACAAGTATTTTTCTTTCTTTCTTTCTTTCTTTCTTTCTTTCTTTCTTTCTTTCTCTCTTTCCTTTTATTGGTGGTGGTGGGGGAGGTTGTCCTGTGTGTACTGTGTGAAGAAGAAAGGGTAGCATAAATGCAGATCTCTAATTCATTTTATAACCTGTGTTACTGGGTTAGAGAAGCTAAAAGGAGCTCTGGATCCCACTTAAAATTCTTCCATAAGCATAAAGCTAACTGAAAATTCTAAGCAGACAGCCTCTATGACTATCTCCCATCCCTGTCCTAATTGATATTCCAGAATTAAAAACAACCCTCCAGGCAAAGGCACCCAGTCCAAGATATACCTCCACCCAAAATTAATCTTCAAAGACTCAGACCTCGAGAGGTCACCCACATACAAAATTCTGTTCTTTTTTTTTTTTTTTTTTTAGCAAAATATTCAATATAGGTACCTAAGGAAAAAGGTATCTGCTTACCCTCTCCGGGCCTAAAGCATTTTGATTCTATCTGTAGCATTCAGATGTAACCTTACTTTTATTAATATTAATTGGTATAATTAATCAATTCTTAGCTTTTAATAAGACAAATTAGAGTTTTATATCCTGTTCTACCACTGGCATTCTTTGATGAGTTACTTTACCTCTCTAAATCACAGTGTTTTTGTAAATATAATATTTATAATAACATTAGACTATTAGTGTCCCCTCATAGAGATGTCAAAAGATTTAATAATATTTAAGGCACCCTTAAATTATTTTGATTATAAAGCCTCAATAGCTTCTTGCTGATAATGATCTTTTACTGATATTCATATATTCATAATGTACATAATACTTTTCTTCTTTAAAGGTAAATTATATCATGAAAGTATAAGAATGAAAAAATTTAATAGCTTTGCTATGTGAATAGAAATAATATTGACAATTTTATAAAAATACTTTTCATTGTCCAGGTATATTTGGATTTTTAAAGAAAAATAAGATGTTAGACAACTTACTGAAGAATTATTTTGAATGTGAACAATGTTCATAGAAGAGCTAGGCATCTGTAATTATACTTCCTATGTAGTATAAACAAGATTCACCTGAATATGAGTTTTATAATGACAAAAACTAAAACGTCATCACAGTTTTTGATGCAGAAAGCTCTTCGTTTATCCGCATCAAAGACGTGAACTGGTTTGGATTTACATGACACCAAAATCCATCAAGAGAGTTAAAATACTGGGAGAGCCCAAGGATGTTATAAGACCTTGATAGGTTTTTAGAGAGTGCATTATATTTCAGTGAGAGTTCTAAATGTTTCTCAGGAAAACTACTTATTGCAGTTGTCTGTGGCTAATGCCTTCTTCAGATCAGTGTGGAGCTATGGCATGTAGCAAAAAGTGGGTCATGCAAGAGTAAATGAAAAGGCTTAAAGCAATCTGCCTAGGCTGTCTCAAAAAAGCTGAAAGAGTGCTGTATGGAATTAAAAACTAGAATTTTTTTCAAGCTTTCATTAGCAAGGTTAGGGCTTAAAGAACCATGTGACTCCTTTCTGAGCTGGCTAGAAGACCACAAGGTATTACAGAAAACTTTTGTTCTTGCAACTACTGAAACAACAGTCACTTCAAAACTTCTGAAGAGTCACCATCTCTAAGGACGAGTAACCAGATGATTTAAATTACGTTTTCTTCAAGATATATTTATTTATTTATTTGAGAGACAAAGGGAGAGACTGTGGCAACGTGAACAGGGGAAGGGACAGAGGAAGAAGGAGAGAGAGAATCCACAAGCACACTCCCCTCTGAGCACAGATCACAAGTGGAGCTGGATCTCAGGACCCTGAGATCATGACCTGAGCCAAAACCAATTGTCCAATGCTCAACTGACTCAGCCACCCAGGTGTCCCTTAAATTGTATTCTTATTTTTAATTCACTAAAAAGACCAAGCGAATAGGGAATTGGCTATTTGAAAACTGGAGCATAATTGTTACTTCAGTTTGAGAAATGGTATTTAATTTTTCTCATGAAAATCTGTGACTGTCCACTTCTTTCTTGGTCAACATGACAGAATTCCTTAACATTATCACACAAATGGTTTTAGAGATCTCTACAATATAGATATTTTTCCAGAAATTTAAGGATCATTCTACCTATTGGAACATTCTATCTAGTCTGTACCTAAACATCTCTATAATCATTAGGTAACCTGTTCATTTGTTCCCTTCCCAGAGGTCATCCTTAATGAATGTGGACAACTAACACAGTTCAAGAGAATGTTACTAAGAGTGATCATCTCAATTTAAGTCTATTCAGTTATTACAGGATATTTCCCTGAGATATCAGTTGCTTGGTTTTGTTTTTCATTTGCTTTTGATTTTGTACTGTTTCTCTTCTATGTCATTTTTTTTCTATCTCATTTTTTTTTAATGTTACCATCATGATTAGGTACTTAACTGAGAACCAAGAATAAGAACAATTGGGTTAGAATTCAGTCCAAATAGGATCAAACAAACAAACAAACAAAAACAATGGATTCCTGGATAACCACTGAGGAGTAATGACTTGAAGCAGAACCAGCTACCTCCTTTGTCCTGGCCAGCACAAAATGAAAATGAAGGCTCCCTATTCAAAGAGCAGGAAAAAAAGATGCCTTTCAAATACTCTTTAAAACTAAAACACAAAACTTTTGTTCTTGTTTCCATAGTCTCTTTTTTCCAACTGTGATGCTGATTTTTTAAATTTGCTATTTATATCCCTCAGGTGTGGGGATACTTTCTAAGCAAGTACAGATCCTCACAGGTCCTGGGGCCCTGACCCACACCTTAGTGCTTACCGTGGGGAGTTGTCATGGAAGGGAGGGAAAAAAATGAAACAAGATGGGATCGGGGAAAGACAAACTATAAGAGACTCTTGATCTCAGGAAACAAACTGAGGGTTCTGGTGGGGGGGGAGGGTAAAGAGGGTGAGATTTCGGGGGAGGGATAGCATGGCTGGGTTATGGACATTAGGGAGGGTATGTGCTATGGTGAGTGCTGAACTGTGTAAGACTGATGATTCACAGACCTGTACCCCTAAAACAAATAATATATTATATGTTAATTTTAAAAATAAAAAAATAATAAATAAATAAGAAGAAAGAACTAGGATTTCGAAGGACAAATTCTATGAATCTGATATGAAAAGAAAATGCAATGTGGTGAGGGGGGATAAAAGAGTAACACTTTTGAAATAATTAAAGAACAATAAGATGCAAAAAGAATTCCTAGATTTTGACTAATCAACAAGTTACAATTTAGTATACTAGTGATAGATTATATTTTTTAGTAGGTTTCTGTTGCTGTTTCCATATAGGATTTAAGATTATTAATAAACAGTATATACTGGAGAGTTCTAAAAAAGAAAACTATAATAAAAACAGTCTGAATATATTGAAGGTATTGTGTATTAATGAATAATGGTATTCAGATCATAAAAATCTTATGGAACCAAGATAATAGAAGACTTTGACAAATACCCCAAAGTGATCATACACAAGCAATAAGGTGTCAGCACATGTTATATAGATTATTTTATAGACTGCCTCAGCAAAACAGTTGGTTAGGAAACACTGTATGAACTAGTTTGAAGCTGGGGAGGTTAAAGTCAAGGAAAAAGAAGACCTGTAAGAGGTACCAATTATTGAGACTCATCATCAGAAAGATAGTAATGGAGATGAAGAGAGAAGAATAAACATGAAAGACATAGACATTCAGGAAAGTGATTAAAATTTCATCACTGCTACATTTAGACACCAGAGAGGAAGAATGATATAAAGTAAATTGCAAGACCTCAAACCATGGTGAGCAGAGGATGCCACTTCCAAGAGAGAACAGTATGAAGCAAGGAGTGAAAGGTTGGAATATGTTGTTTAAGTAATTTTGAAATGACAGTGCAATAATTTAAGGAATTGGTTTTTAATGCTCTCTGTTTAGGCTCAAGATTCATAATATAAACTTAAAAAAATAAAACTCTAAATAGATGAGAATGAGGTCCAGGTTCAGGACTCAAAAGTATAGATGGAAGTATATTTTACTTCTGAGAATAGAAGTCAAAATTGTTACTCCACAAGCTTTCTGAACTATGAGGTTTTGGTGGGAACCGTGTTAAGGATACATAAATTATATTAAGAGTCATGGAGGTCAAAAACACCTGAAGGTATCATTATATGAACAGGAACCAATTTAAGCCATCTCAGAACTACAGGTGCAATTCGAGGAAGAACTCATTGTAGAAGGAAAGGGCTCAAAAGAGAAGGAAAATATAACCTGAACAATGGGATACAGAGATCTTTATATTCGCTAGAAGTCTGTAATAAGAGTCAGAAAGATAATCTTCCATGGATATTGATGGAGATTCCCAGACTAGGAAAAAGGTACATAAATGACTTTTTGTTTTTCCTTTCAAGGGTATTTTTTATCATTTCATATCATTTCAGTGTATCTCCATTAGCTTCACCAACACCATCCATTAGTATATGTGATTATTATTAGCATTACCATTAACATTGTTAGCACTCAGAAGACATGCAGTTACCATCATCATCATCAGTAAGTCTAGTATATAGACCTGCTACTAAATATATATCAACTATTGCCATGTAATAGAGCAAGACTGAGCTGAATGAATTTTTTTATATTTCAACAGGTTTTTTTTTTCTTTTCAGTGTAATTCTTCCTGCCAATCTGGACAATATGCTTCCCTTGAAAGGAAAATAAATATCCGCTTCAGTATTTTCATCTATATATCAATTTAGGAGAAAAGGAAGTCCATATAGCTGAGGAGGTACTGAACTGGGAATCAAAAAACCGTGATAATAGCGCCCATTCAACCAAATAGCACAAACTTTTCAAATAATTTCAATTGTCAGAAAGTTAAGGAAGTTAGAAACTGACAATTTGTAAAGTACTTTCCAATTTTGAAACTATATAAACTTAGCTGAATTAGCTTACCACAGTCAGGACCATATAAATTACATGGTATGACTGGAATAATATTAGTAACTAAGCCATATTGTTCCAACCATGTTCCAGACACTGTTTAATGTGTGGATACATATTATCTAATTCTCATGATATCCCTATGAGTTACGTATCACTGTCCCCACTGTAGAAATTAACAATGTTGCATGTAGGACTGTTAGGTAACTTGTCAAATGTCATACAACTAGTTATGGCAAAGCTGTGATTTAAATCCACAGCCAAACTAGCACCATTCCAGAACAGTAATACTGTGCTAGTATTTGAGAAAGATAATGAAGAACAAAATCTCCTAAACCAGAAAGCATCTCCACAAAAGTCAAAGCAAAATAAACAGTTTTGTTATTGAATTACCATTAAACCAGAATGTGATATGTATCACAGGCAAGGCTCAAAAAAGATTCAAAGACAAAAACAACAACAACAACAAAAACTCAGCCTTTTATGTAGTCAAACAGATTCAGCCCATCATATACATCTCACGATAAACAATAACTGGTTTTCAAGAGGACTTGACAACACTGTAACATAATTCATTCTAAATTTACCTGGTAACTGAGGTGACCATTAGTGTTAGCGCTTTGACTTTATGCAAAGGATAAATCAATTTTTGATAGCTTTCTTACAAGAGGTAGTTTTGGCCTGAGGCACCCATCAGTTTTAAACTCCTACTCTCTTAATAGAAACTGGGAAATAGGAGGCCTGTCTTCCTTGGTAATTACATATCAAAGGTTTAGCTCCCAGGTGATTGACAAAGACAGTCCTGGGTCTGAAATCTGATAGGAAGATCATTTAGCTTAAAAGATTGAGATACAATTGCAAAGAGACTAAGAAGAAATTTATAAGTTTTTTTTTAAGTAAATGCTCTAAGTAGGGGCACCTATGTGCCTCCCTCCTTAAGCGGCTCCCTTTGGTTCAGGTCATGATTCCAGGGTCTTGGGATCAACCCCACATTGGGCTCCCTGCTCAGTGGGAAGCCTGTTTCTCCCTCTCCCACTATCCCTGCCTGTGTTCCCTCTCTCGCTGTGTCTCTCTGTCAAATAAACAAATAAAATCCTTTAAAAAAAATAAATAAATGCTCTAAGAAAAGGAAGGTTATCAGATAGAGGCCAGGCCTGGGAGAGTCTCCTCTCTTATCTTCAACAGGGAGAATAAAATCTCTTATATTTCATTTGTATTTGCCTTTAAACTGCTATCTATATTGCCAGTACCAGAAACAGAGAAGTTATACAGGAATATGCTACCTGCTCCATCATCCTGTCAGAAAGATGTTCAGGAAGATGTTGAAGATAAAGGTAGTGCATGGGCTGGATAATCCTGTTACTTTGCATTTGTTATGCATAGTCCAAAGTTCTGGTGTGTGTAACTTTATTGAATGCTCACTGTAAGGACCTATTTAGCAAGAGGCTTTCATTAAAGTTAAACTGTCCCTGCTCCCCTTCCCCCAGGGGATTCACTTAAAAACAAGTCCTGGAAACCAGCTCCAGGTAACAAAGCCCAGATACAAGGGTGGGTCAGGCCAGGTGGAGAAATCAGATCAGTGGGAGGATGCATACTGTCTCCCTGGTTACCAAGGAGTATGGGCCCCTCCCTTTTGGAACCTTTTGGGCGCCAATCCCAACCAAGGTGATAGGCTGGGTCAAATGCCTACTAGGGTAAATTGTAACTAGTTGGTCACCTAGCATCACTGTGGAGTTTCCTGTGTGTGTTACAATCTCATTGGTCACCTGTGTGTGGCCAGGCTCGACCACATGGCCTTTGCCCTTAAAAGCTAGACTGTGAAACAGAGAAGGGTCGCCCTCTCTTGTAAGAGGTGCGTCCCCGAATGTTCGGTTAGATTCTTGATGCTTGGCACAAAATAAAGCTTTGCTTGACCTTCTCTTTATATCAGTCTCACTTCTTTAATCACGGACCCATTTTTGGGGCATAACACTCACAATACTGTGAAAAGGGTAAAAAGGGTCCTTTTGGTGTTTTTTATTTCCCATTATCATAAGAAAATAGACTCAGAGAGGTAAAGTCATGCCCAAAAAAAAAGTGGAGCCAGAAGTTCAACTTGGGAGAGGATTTTCTTAGGGCCAGTGAACTGTTGTATGGTTGCTATCTCCTCTGGCTCTGGCAGCTGCAGGAAGTTGTGGTGGTACAGGGCTTGCAATGAATAGATAGATTTAGATCCAATGCCATGTCTCCTTGCCTCTTGTTCCTTCTGGCCTCTTGGTTTTCATAATCACAGAACTCAATTTTAATACAATGTACTGTACTGTCTTCATATTTTGCTTTTATGCACATTTGGCTTCTGGTTTTTATATCTCTGATTTGGGTTTTAGCCTTCAAGTATTTTCTTTGTCTTCTTTGACTCCCCAGATCCAAAATTCCCTCCCATTATAAATATAACTATTTATACCCTCTGATATAGTTCTCATTCAAATTCACATATTGACTTGAACAAGGAGGGCTATGTTTTGGGGAAGAACAGTTGAATGGATGAGTAGGAAAACTTTTTAAGGAGCAATTAACATTTTTTCCTTCTCTCTCCCTATTATATATATATATAGTCTTCCTCTTCTTCTAAAGAAAAGAGGACTAACAGAAAATACAAATATTTTTCCCAGAAGATTCTTTTGTTATTTTTAAAAATGTGCTGGTATTTTTAATAAAATGGGAATACTTTTGCTTTTCTGACATGACTTGATCTTAATGACTCTTCAAACATTTTAGCTCTACCATATGCATAGTATGGAGGTGAGGCATAACTATGGAATTGTATGTGTGAAGAAATAAAATCCCAATCAAATATACATAGAGGCTTGTGAAATCTAACTAGCCATCTGTTTCATACAACTCAAGGGAGTCTAGATATTTTTGCATTTCTGAGATTTTGATTTATGCTTAGTGAATCATGAATTATACTTGTGCAAAAGTACTCCAGATTTTTCCCAACATTTATATCAGTAAATGTATAGTCACAGAGGGAGACTAGAGATTTATGCATGCCTGTATGTTTTGCTATTAAGATGCATATGATATATACTTGATGAACTTAACATTTCCATACTTTACTCTTCCAATGCATAATTTTTAAAATTCTTGCATATTGGTAATGTGATTTATAATAATTTTAGTTCTATGAAATAAGTGTTAAATGGGCAATGCAGCCATTATGAACTGGTCAATTGGAGGAGTAACTAAGGCACAACTAGGTAATATGACATTGCTGCAGCAATTTGGAATGCCCAAAGCTAGCAAATTGCCTGATGTTCGCTGGTGTGTAATTTATTTCACTATTCATAAGAGCTGTGAAGGAAAGAGGGAAAGATATGTGGGTGAGAGGGAGTAAGTGAACCCCAGTGTTATTAACTTTGTGCCAGAAGATAGAAATTCAAATAGCCCAACTTTTCCTCTCCCAAGTTCACCTTCCATTTGGAAATAACTTATCTTCCTAATTAACCACTACATTTCTATTATATGCCAGCTCAAAAACCTTATATGGATTTCTTGAAGCCTCTGCAATGAGATCCTAAACAAGCCTGGGATGGAAAGCATTTAAACACTTTGTCCTTCTTATTCTAGAGCATAAAGCATTGCTTTTTCATTCACTACGGTCATTTA
Source organism: Mustela putorius furo (assembly GCF_011764305.1). Lineage (NCBI taxonomy): Eukaryota > Metazoa > Chordata > Mammalia > Carnivora > Mustelidae > Mustela > Mustela putorius. The sequence goes on from NW_025421443.1 coordinate 1,080,896, forward strand.
TCTTTGTGTTCATTCCCTTAGTTTAAATACCTGGAAAGTAAAGACTTCTTAGATCCTAACATGTGACCAGCAATGGGAGGCCTTTGACAAAAGAAAGCAATGAATCAAAGTATATATTGGCTTATATTGACTCTGACAGGTTCATAAGTAAGGCTCTGTCCCTAAATTGTTTACAGCTCAGGCGTATACCTGTAGACCATATATTGAGTAGCAGAGGAACCACTTTTTTCATAATAAACTAAACAAAATAAGTTAAGATCTTTATCATAGTTATTTAAAATAAGCTTATTATAAGGACAATAATGAAGAAATAATATTACTTATAATTTATTACGTACATAAAATGTGTGAAGTAAGGCATTATTTAAATATGTGTTTTATTTTATTTTATTTTGGAGAGAGAAAGAGAGCACCCTCTCAGGGGAGAGGGGCAGAGAAAAAATCTTAAGCAGGCTCCCTACTCGGTGTGGAGCCCAACATGAAGCTTGACCTCATGACCCTGACATCATGACCTGAACCAAAATCAAGGGTCAGACATTTAACCGACTGAGCCACCCACCCACCCCTTAAATATGTTTTAAGTATATGTGTATATATAAATACATATGTACACACAAACACATAAAAACACATATACACACTTTTATATAGTATAAATTTGAAAGGTAAGGGTAGGGTCTGCATTTTATGGATGATGGAACAGAGTCTTGAAGAAATTGAATAACTTACTGCCCTATTTCCATTCAGGACAGGGGGAGTTTTTAATGTGATCAAATTAGTAAGATTACAGACCATTAACAGAGCTGTGTTTTACTAGAAGACACATTTATTCACTTAATTATTATACAACTTGTTGTTTGTGATCTGACAATGTCCTAGCAACTATGCCAGTTTGAGGGATTTGATCTTAAAAAAAACAAGAGTTCTTCTTCCTAAAAATTACCAGGGTTCCATGATTGGTTCTTCTTCTTGCCTTCAGATTCCACTAGTAAATAAACCTGGACAAGGACATATAGGAGCAGATCTCAGCCAGATTTATTTATTTTCCATTTCTTTCACTGATATCACTACTTTGCCAAGTGCCACAGATCTCTTTTGCAAAACTGAGTCCCTTAGATTCAAGTTTGTTAAAAGTAGTAGGCTTCATTTAGGACAGAAGACCTTACAGACATTTTAACTCAAGTTTCTTTTAGAAGTTTTGTTTTGTTTTGTTTTTAATTGTGTTAAAAAAACACATAACATAAAACTCACCATCTTCACCATTTTTAAATGCACAATTCAATGGGATCAAGTACATTCACATTGTTGTACAACCAACACATTTGTCTCTAGAATTCTTTTCATCTTTCAAAACTGAAACTATACTTACTAAACAATAACTCCCCACTTCCTCCTCACCTCAGCTCCTGGCAACCAACATTTTATTTCCTGTCTTTATGAGTTTGGCTAATCTAGGTATCAAGGTATCATCTAATTTTTTTTTAATTTTTAATTTTTTATTAACATAAACATATAATATATTTTTATCCCCAGGGTTACAGGTCTGTGAATCACCAGGTTTACACATTTCACAGCACTCACCATAGCACATACCCTCCCCAATGTGCATAACCACAGCCCCCTCTCCCAAACCCTCCCCCAGCAACCCTCAGTTATTTTTGTTAGATTAAGAGTCACTGATGCTTTGTCTCCCTCCCAGTTGCATCTTGTTTCATTTATTCTTCTCCAACCCCTTTAACCCCCCATGTTGCATCTCCACTTCCTCATATCAAGGAGATCATATGATGGTTGTCTTTCTCTGATTGATGTATTTCGCTAAGCATGATACCCTCTAGTTCCATCCATGTCGTTGCAAATGGCAAGATTTCATTTCCTTTGATGGCTGGATAGTATTCCATTGTGTATATATACCACATCTTCTTGATCCATTCATCTGTTGATGGACATCTAGGTTCTTTCCACAGTTTGGCTATTGTAGACATTGCTGCTATAAACATTCGGGTGCACGTGCCCCTTTGGATCACTACGTTTGTATCTTTTGGGTAAATACCCAGTAGTGCAATTGCTGGGTCATCGGGTACTTCTATTTTCAACATTTTGAAGAACCTCCAAGCTGTTTTTCCAGAGTGGTTGCACCAGCTTGCATTACCACCAACAGTGCAGGAGGGTTCCCCTTTCTCCACAACCTCGCCAGCATCTGTCATTTCCTGACTTGTTAATTTTAGCCATTCTGACTGGTGTGAGGTGATATTTCATTGTGATTTTGATTTGTATTTCCCTGATAACAAGTGATATGGAGCATTTTTTCATGTGTCTGTTGGCCATCTGGATGTGTTCTTTGCAGAAATGACTGTTCATGTCTTCTGCCCATTTCTTGATTGGATTATTTGTTCTTTGGGTGTTGAGTTTGCTAAGTTCTTTGTAGATTTTGGACACTAGCCCTTTATCTGATATGTCCTTTGCAAATATCTTCTCCCATTCTATCAGTTGTCTTTAGGTTTTGTTAACTGTTTACTTTGCTGTGTAAAAGCTTTTGATCTTGATCAAATCCCAATAGTTCATTTTTGCCCTTGCTTCCCTTGCCTTTGGCGATGTTCCTAGGAAGACGTTCCTGCGACTGAGGTAGAAGAGGTTGCTGCCTGTGTTCTCCTCAAGTATTTTGATGGATTCCTTTCTCACATTGAGGTCCTTCATCCATTTTGAGTCTATTTTCGTGTGTGGTGTAAGGAAATGGTCCAATTTCATTTTTCTGCATGTGGCTGTCCAATTTTCCCAACACCATTTATTGAAGAGGCTGTCTTTTTTCCATTAGACATTCTTTCCTGCTTTGTCAAAGATTAGTTGACCATAGAGTTGAGGGTCTATTTCTGGGCTCTCTATTCTGTTCCATTGATCTATGTATCCGTTTTTATGCCAGTACCATACTGTCTTGATGATGACAGCTTTGTAATAGAGCTTGAAGTCCGGAATTGTGATGCCACCAACGTTGGCTTTCTTTTTCAATATCCCTTTGGCTATTCGAGGTCTCTTCTGTTTCCATATAAATTTTAGGATTGTTTGTTCCATTTCTTTGAAAAAAATGGATGGTATTTTGATAGGAATTGCATTAAATGTGTAGATTGCTTTAGGTAGCATAGACATTTTCACAATATTTATTCTTCCAATCCAGGAGCATGGAACATTTTTCCATTTCTTTGTGTCTTCCTCAATTTCTTTCATGCGTACTTTATAGTTTTCTGAGTATGGATTCTTAGCCTCTTTGGTTAGGCTTATTCCTAGGTATCTTATAGTTTTGGGTGCAATTATAAATGGGATGGACTCCTTAATTTCTCTTTCTTCTGTCTTGTTGAAGGTGTAGAGAAATGCAACTGATTTCTGTGCATTGATTTTATATCCTGACACTATACTGAACTCCTTACAAGTTCTAGAAGTTTTGGAGTGGAGTCTTTTGGGTTTTCCACATATAGTAACATATCATCTGCAAAGAGTGATAGTTTGACTTCTTCTTTGCCGATTTGGATGCCTTTAATTTCCTTTTGTTGTCTGATTGCTGAGGCTAGGACTTCTAGTACTATGATGAATAGCAGTGGTGATAATGGACATCCCTGCCGTGTTCCTGACCTTAGCGGAAAAGCTTTCAGTTTTTCTCCATTGAGAATGATATTTGCGGTGGGTTTTTCAGAGATGGCTTTGATAATATTGAGGTATGTGCCCTCTATCCCTACACTTTGAGGAGTTTTGATCAGGAAGGGATGCTGTACTTTGTCAAATGCTTTTTCAGCACCTATTGAGAGTATCATATGGTTCATGTTCTTTCTTTTATTAATGTGTTGTATCACATTGATTGATTTGTGGATGTTGAACCAACCTTGCAGCCCTGGAATAAATCCCACTTGGTCATGGTGAATAATCCTTTTAATGTACTGTTGAATCCTATTGGCTAGTATTTTGGTGAGAATTTTTGCATCTGTGTTCATCAAGGATATTGTTCTGTAGTTCTCTTTTTTGATGGGATCCTTGTCTGGTTTTGGGATCAAGGTGATGCTGGCCTCATCAAATGAGTTTGGAAGTTTTTCTTCCATTTCTATTTTTTGGAACAGTTTCAGGAGAATAGGAATTAGTTCTTTAAATGTTTGGTTGAATTCCGCTGGGAAGCCGTCTGGTCCTGGGCTTTTGTTTGTTTGGAGATTTTTGATGACTGTTTCAATCTCCTTACTGGTTATGGGTCTGTTCAGGTTTTCTATTTCTTCCTGGTAGTTTATATGTTTCTAGGAATGCATCCATTTCTTCCAGATCATCAACTTTGTTGGCATAGAGTTGCTCATAGTATGTTCTTATAATTGTCTGTATTTCTTTGGTGTTAGTTGTGATCTCTCCTCTTTCATTCATGATTTTATTTATTTGGGTCCTTTCTCTTTTCTTTTTGATAAGTCTGGCCAGGGGTTTATCAATCTTATTAATTCTTTCAAAGAACCAGCTCCTAGTTTTGTTGATTTGTTCTATTGTTTTTTTGGTTTCTATTTGATTGATTTCTGCTCTGATCTTTATGATTTCTTTTCTTCTGCAGAGTTGAGGGTTTCTTTCTTGTTCTTTCTCCAGCTCCTTTAGGTATAGGGTTAGGTTGTGTATTAGAGACCTTTCTTGTTTCTTGAGAAAGGCTTTTAACACTATATATCTTCCTCTGAGGACTGCCTGTGCTGTGTCTCACAGATTTTGAACTGTTGTGTTTTCATTATCATTTGTTTCCATGAATTTTTTCAATTCTTCTTTAATTTCCTGGTTGACCCATTCATTCTTTAGAAGGATGCTTTTTAGTCTCCATGTATTTGTGTTCTTCCCAAATTTCCTCTTGTGATTGAGTTCTAGCTTCAGAGCATTGTGGTTCGAAAATATGCAGGGATGATCCCAATCTTTTGATACCGGTTGAGGCTTGATTTAGGACCAAGGATGTGATCTATTCTGGAGAATGTTCCATGTGCACTAGAGAAGAATGTGTATTCTGTTGCTTTGGGATGAAATGTTCTGCATATATCTGTGATGTTCATCTGGTGCAGTGTGTCATTTAAAGCATTTATTTTCTTGTTGATCTTTTGCTTGGATGATCTGTCCATTTCAGTGAGGGGAGTGTTAAAGTACCCTACTATTATTGTATGATTGTTGATATGTTTCTTTGATTTTGTTATTATTTGGTTTATATAATTGGCTGCTCCCACGTTGGGGGCATAGATATTTAAAATTGTTAGATATTATTGGACAGATCCTTTGAGTATGATATAGTGTCCTTCCTCATCTCATATTATAGCCTTTGGCTTAAAGTCTAACTAATCTGATATAAGGATTGCCACTCCTGCTTTCTTCTGATGTCCATTAGCATGGTAAATTCTTTTCCACCCCCTCACTTTAAATCTGGAGGTGTCTTCGGGCTTAAAATGAGTTTCTTGTAGGCAACATATAGATGGGTTTTGTTTTTTTATCCATTCAAATACCCTGTGTCTTTTGATTGGGGCATTTAGCCCATTAACATTCAGGGTAACTATTGAGAGATATGAATTTAGTGCCATTGTATTGCCTGTAAGGTGAATGTTACTGCATATTGTCTCTGTTCCTTTCTGATCTACCACTTGTAGGCTTTCTCTTTGCTTAGAGGACCACTTTCAATATTTCCTGGAAAGCTGGTTTGATGTTTGCAAATTCTTTCAGTTCTTGTTTGTCTTGGAAGCTTTTAATCTCTCCTTCTATTTTCAATGATAGCCTAGCTGGATATAGTATTCTTGGCTGCATGTTTTTCTTGTTTAGTGCTCTGAATATATCATGCCAGCTCTTTCTGGCCTGCCAGGTCTCTGTGGATAAATCTGCTGCCAATCTAATCTTTTTACCATTGTATGTTACAGACTTCTTTTCCTGTGTTGCTTTCAGGATTTTCTCTTTGTCACTAAGACTTGTAAATTTTACTATTAGGTGACGGGGTGTGGGCCTATTCTTATTGATTTTGAGGGGGGTTCTCTGTACCTCCTGGATTTTCATGCTTGTTCCCTTTGCCATATTGGGAAAATTCTCTTCAATATACCTTCTGCTCCCCTCTCTCTTTCTTCTTCTTCTGGAATCCCACTTATTCTAATATTGTTTCATCTTATGGTGTCACTTATCTCTTGAATTCTCCCCTCGTGGTCCAGTAGCTGTTTGTCCCTCTTTGCTCAGCTTCTTTATTCTCTGTCATTTGGTCTTCTATATTGCTAATTCTTTCTTCTGCCTCATTTATCCTCGCAGTGAGAGCCTCCATTTTTTATTGCACCTCCTTAATAGCTTTTTTGATTTCAACTTGACTAGATTTTAGTTCTTTTATTTCTCCAGAAAGGGCTTTTATATCTCCCGATAGAGTTTCTCTAATACCTTCCATGCCTTTTTCAAGCCCAACTAGAACCTTGAGAATCGTCATTCTGAAGTCTAGATCTGACATATTACCAATGTCTGTATTGATTAGGTCCCTAGCCTTCAGTACTGCCTCTTGTTCTTTTTTTTTTTTTTTTTTTTTTTTTTTTTTGTGGTGAATTTTCCTGCCTTGTCATTTTGTCCAGATAAGAGTATATGAAGGAGCAAGTAAAATACTAAAAGGGTGGCAAAGACCCCAGGAAAATATGCTTTAACCAAATCAGAAGAGATCCCAAATTGTGGGGGGGGGGAGAAAGGTGGTAAAAAGAGGTTCAGGGGGAAAAAAAAAGAAACAATTAAAAAAAGAAAATGAATAAAGAAAAAATATAAAAAAGAAAATATATATATATATATATATATATTAGATAAACTAGTTAAAAAATGTTAAAAAAGAAAAGGGTAAAAGTTAAAAAAAAGTCTAGCAGAAGAAGAAAAAAAATTGAAAAAAAATTAAATTAACTGCAATACTAAAGAATCATGGGGAGAAAGCTATGAATTCCGTGCTTTGCTTTCTCCTCCTCTGGAATTCCACTGCTCTCCTAGGTATTGAACCTGCACTCCTTGGTAGGTGAATTGGTCCTGGCTGGATTTCTTATTGATCTTCTGGGGGAGGGCCTTGTTGTAGGGATTCTCAAGTGTCTTTACCCCAGGCGGAATTGCACCATCTTTACCAGGGACCTGGCTGAGTAATAATCTTGGGTTTGCTTTCAGGAGCTTTTGTTCCCTGAGCACTTTCCGTAGAGTTCCAGAGGACGGGAATGAAAATGGCGGCCTCCCAGTCTCTGGCCTGGAAGAGCTGAGAGCTTGGGGCCCCACTCCTCAGTGCGCCCTCAGACAATAGCACCCAATTACTCCCGTCTCCCTGGCCTCCGGCCCACGCTCCGAGCTCACCAAGCCTGCGACCTATTCAAGAAAACCCCAAGCTGAGAGCTCACTCCTCGGCTCTGTCTCTGTAGCTGGTTTCCCCGTTCTAATACCTGCAAGCTCTGTGACACTCAGACAACCCCGATCCTTCTGTGACCCTGCGGGACCTGAGGCCACGCTGACCCTGCGTTGGCTTCACCCCGGTTTAGCCTCTGGAGCGATGTCCCTCAGCAGAACAGACTTATAAAAGTCCTGATTTTGTGCTCCGTTGCTCTGCTCCTTGCCGGGAGCCGGCCCCACCCCCGGGGTCTATCTTCCCGGCACTTTGGATTCACTTCTCTGCCAGTCCTACCTTTCAGAAAGTGGTTGATTTTCTGTTTCTAGGATTTCTGTTCTTCTCTTCGATCTCCCATTGGATTTGTAGGTGTTTGCAATCTTTAGATAAGCTCTCCAACTGATCTCCTGCTACCTGAAGTAGTCTCAGCCTGCCACTTCTCTGCCATCTTGACTCCCTCCCCTGCTCATCTCATTTTTTTTTTTTTTATAGCAAAACCATCCACTAGTGAACATTGGTGGTTTATTTGGCTCTTGCCAACTTTGTTAACATGTTTTCCATTTGGATTCAGTTGCCTCACATGGGTAGGAGGTATGAGTAACATTTGGGATGCAGGTTTTGACAGTGGGCCCTGGCCATAATGCCTTTACAATAGCACCAGAACTCAAACTCTGACTCCATACCTATATTGATAGAACTAAAATTCAGATTCAGACCCATCAAGCACTGATTCCTGAGCCAGTATTTTCTTCATTATGCCACAGTAAAGATGCCTCCCCTCAGTATACTTATCCATTATGTGCAGATTTTTCTTAAACAAATACAGCTTGCTCTTCAAAGGACTGGTCCTTATTGCTGTTCTCTATAGGTCACAGGTACCTCCCAAAGAATAAATATCTGGGGGAAGGGAGTACGTTTTAGTTATAAATTCAATCAGAAGGAATACATATATTTACATGTACATATGTGTATATATATATGTGCATTGGTCATTGATTTCTTTTTTTATGATTGTGACACCATGTAAAAACTTTATGAGTAAGCTCAGCTATCTCTATATCATTTTTTATTTCATCCTGAAGACACTCTCACTTATACTTCCCCTGTCCTTTTCTCTCAGTCTAATGGTGTGATCTGATCTCTAGATGACATTTTTTATTAAGCTTAGCTGTAAAAATTTCAGGTGCTAATGGCTGTGACCCTGTAGATTTTTCTCTCCTTCACAATGCCAATAGAAAAATAACTTTTCATTCAGAGAATCTATATTTCTGCTCTGCCTCTTAGTGTTTAAGCCAACTCCCCACTGTGCTAAGTCAACCTTCCCAGAAGCTAATCTGTCATTCTCAAGTGGCCTTGCTTCTGAAATTGGTTTGATGCTATAGCACTAAAGAGGTCCTCTGTAGTACAGGTTACACAGGTTTAACAGCCACTTGGGGTGGGGCTTGTCCTATTGCCTTGGAAACAATGACTTTGTATGTCTGCCCTAGAGAATAGAGGGAAAAATGGCTAGTGCATTAATCTATTGAGGATGTGAGGATCCAAAATAAAACTAATCCTATAGAATTATGAGGAACTTTCATAAGCTAATTTTGTGTGTGTGTGTGTGAATTTGGTTTTGAACGTGTCAACATCAGTGAAGGGGCAAAGGAATTATGCCTCTCCTTTCACTGCTTTCCTGCAGAAATATTTTGTTTTTATTTTCATGAAGCTCTTTGATTTCAGCAATAAATTTTATAAAACATGAACATATCTGCAAGTACAAGAACTTCAAGACTTGAGGTGACAAGTGACTATGGGGGAGGTCACTGAACATTTACATAATTAAAGGTAGCTACGGGGGAGGGGGAGAATCTCTTGTTTATTTAAGAGAATGAAAGGCAGGACAAAGACAGGAAATTAACAAGATTTTCATATAAATGTGCATTGTCAATGTTATCAAATGGTCTTAAGCTAAAAACCCTGGTACATAGTATGTGGCTTAATTTCAGTTATATAAACATTGGAGTAATCTAAAGTTTAAATACATTTTAGTTACACTTGAGACTCCATTATCCAGGAAAACACAATTTGAGTCTCTCTAAATATGAGCAAAAATCAAAATCCACTGACTGCCCTCCTACTTAACAATATCTCATACTAAGTTCATACTGCCCAGCTAACACAGCAGAACGATTTTTTAAAACAACATGATATATATTATTCAGAGTCCTGTTTATATTGTTTCAGTTTGCCAAGTGTTTCCAGGAACTTAGTATTAAAGAATGGTGCATCTGTGAACGATAAAGAAATCTGAAGTTCTCTGCATCTTCTTGGGTATATGTTTTTTCTAATAAATGTAAAGGATAATAAGGATTTATATAGGCTGTTTTTTGGTAAAGTTTTATCATATAAAATTTTAATGTTATATCCTTTCAAGTCATTTCAATTCTGTCTCAGTAGATATTGGATGAGGATGAGGTAGATGTTTTGCTTTATTTGTTATGTTGATGTGTTTTATTGTTAAAGCCAAGTTTATTGGAGTGTGATTCCCTCTTTCAAGGCGTGTAGTTCTATTAATTTTGACAAATGCTCACTGTCACATAACTGTCACCAAAATCAAGATCTAGAATATTTTCTTAGAAAGTTTCTTCGTGCCTCTCTGAAGTCAATTCCTTCCCCAAATCCCCAGTCCATGGCAATAACAAATACTCTAATTTTTGTACTCTTATTAAGTGGGTGATGTAGGCAGTAGATTGCAGGACTAGTAAGTAGCATATTTACATGATTTTGATATCCCAGATTTTTCTAGAACCTTACCACATTGTGCTGTAATGCAGTTTGAACTTTTTAGCCTGAGTCTCTCCAGGAGACATTTCTATTGCCTAACATTTCTTGCGACCTAATTTCCCTTGTTACCTTAGGTTTCCCACTTACACTTCCTTTGTTTATTGTCCTTATGTAACATAAGATGAGTTATAAAATGGCATCTAAAATTTAAAAGTATTTAAATCTATTATTCTAAACTCTAAAAGTTTACGAAGATGTATAGGTTACTTTTTCATTGACCACTATAATGAAGAATGACAAAATTTTACTTGTTTTTTCTGTCTCTTCACAGCCAAAATGTTCCTTTTATAGTATTGCATACAGGCCAGTTTTGAGTAATCAATTTTTTAAGCAACACTATTTGTGCTTTTTTTTAAGTACAGAAGTATTGCAGGTAGGCTAGTAAAGAAGAAATAAATCCCACTGGGTAAATGCTAAAAGTGAAGGTGCTCTATCTTGCTCTCTTACCTTTCACCATGGACGATACTGATTTTAAGGGTTTGGTGGCATTCTGCCATGCTTTCTCACTATAGATAACCTTTTTAAACATAACATAAACAGAAAGGAAAAAAGATCTATAAATTGCTCTTAACCCAACAATTTATTAGAAGTATTCTTGTGTGTCAGTAACATAGACTTACCACATTCTCTAACTACTGGATAATATCCTTCAGTAAAGATTTGCCATAATTAATATTCAAGTAGTGATGATGATGTTACAAATGTTTTTCCATCACACACACACACACACACACACACACACACACACACATTTGTATAGTCATGTGAATATTCCTTATAATAAAGATTCCAAGAGATAAAATTACTGCTACAAATATATGCACATTTGAAACTATTTTTTAAAGACTTTATTTATTTGAGACAGAAGGGGAGAGCGTGAGAGTGAGAGTGAGAGAGAGAGAGAGAGATCACTAACAGGATGGATGGGATAGAGAGAGAAGCAGACTCCCAGGTAGGCAGGGAGCCTGATGCAGCACTCAATTCCAGGACCCTGGGACCATGACCTGAGCCAAAGGCAGATGCCTAACTGACTGTGCATTTGAAATTTTGGTAGATATTGTCCATTTGACTTCAAACAAAGAAATACTAATCATGCTCCCATTGATATTGTTGAGAGTTCTCACTTCTTCACAACAAAGAATGTCATCAATTCTTTTAATTATAGCCAATCAGATGAGGACAAAATATATCACCGTTGCTTAAAGTTATAGCTTTTTATCATCAATAAGGTTGAGCATCTGTTAGAAGATTGTTGGGAGTTTGTATTTCCTCTTCTGAATTGTAAATCTTTTCATCATTGGTTGGTTGAATTGTAAATCTTTTCATCATTAATTTGAAGGGCCCTTTTGCATTTTAAGAAAGTTAGTTCTTCGCTATACCTAAGTTACAAATATTTCCTCTGAGTCTACCTTCATATTTTTAACTCTGCTTAAGCATCAAAGAGTTAATCACTCATGTTTTTCTCAAGAACAGTGTTTCTCAATTCATGCTACAGGTTAAGTTCGTGGAGCAGCCTTTATAAAAAGACTGCAGTCTGGACCTTCCCCCCACACACACACACACACACACACACACACACACACACACGCACATGCACACACAGATTCAGGTTCAATTGACTGGGGTGACATTGGAGCATAGTCCCCCAGGTGATGCTAGGGTACAGACAGGGTGGAGAAGAGCTGTTTACTGTGCATGAAAATCACTTGGGGATTTTGTTAATGCACAGATTCTAGGATGAAGTCTGAGACTCGATATTTCTAATAAGCTCCCAGGGGATGTGCATATGCTTTTGGTCTATAGTCCACACTTTGAGTAGCAAGAATTTATGGTGTCTGGTTTTTGTTCTTGTTCAAGTAGACTTTCTCTACTTAATATTGTAAAATTTTCCTTTCTCCTATATGTTCTTCTAACACTTTTTATAACTCTTATGGAGATCATAAGTCTATTTCAGTTTTCTTTTAAATAATATGCTGTAGAGATCTCACTGACCTTTTATCAATATCAAAGTGAATTCATCTCTTTTATTACATAGATGTAAACATTTTGATACTGTTTCAAAGTAACATGGTTTTACTATTTTTTAAATGTCTTCAGAAATTCATATATTGATAAAAGCAGAATCCTTCATTGTTTAAATAAAATAAAGAGGTTAAATTTTCAAATTTATTTTGTTTCAAAGAAGGAATTTATATCCCAAAATTAACTACAACTTTAAGATCAACAAATTTTCTTTTTTGTCCATTTGGGTCTTTATACTTGAAATGCATTTATTTTTAACCTAAATATGACTAAAATTTAAATACAAATTCAAGAAAAAATAACCATAAAGAATGTGATCATTATGTTTATGTTTCCATTTTTGTCAGTGTTTGTGATGACTTCAAAGGATATAGTGACAACCTTACTGTCTAACAGTAACTCAGTAGCAGGAATGATATTTTTTGGAAGAGTGTGGTGCTAACAGGAACAAATTTCTGCTGAACTCAGGGTATAAGCTCCTTCTTCCAACCCTGATCTCATGTAAAAAGGAAAGCTACAGAGATAAAGATTTTCAAATAGCTATACTAGGATGTTAATGGTATTGATAGCTACAAGGTGAACAAAGGAGCTGTTTTGTGCATACTTTAGGATAGTGAACTCATGCAGGAATGTAAAGGGAAATTCAAATATGTGAATGCATGAGTTTAAATAACCTAAACTGATAAGTCAGAAGTATAAGTAGAAGTAAAAACTGAAATAAAGAAATCTTATAACATATATTAAATTATCTCACTATGTAAATATTTTTTCTAAAGAGATAAATGACTACTGAATAAATGAGTTGTGCACCAGGATGAATTTTACTAATTTAGCCTAGCCATTTTTCATTATGACATTCCAGTAGAAAATATTTCCATTGAATAATCTAGCCCTTGGGAACTCAATAGACACATGCTTTTTTTCTTGCCCAGTTAAGTCATAGTTCATTCAATGAAATTGGTCACCAATGCCCAGTTATATCTTTCATACATTTTTAACAAATGGTAATTTCTTGAACTAGAGATTCAAAAAATCTCTTCCCATATCTGAAATTATGTTTTTCCAAATTTCTTTAGCTAAATAATTAAGTTCTACAAGCCAAAATTCTTGTTGTTAAAAGAACAATAGCTTTGGAGTTGACAAAGCAGCTGTATTTTTTTGTTTCTGTTATGCTAGAAATATTGTTTAAATAGTCAAGAAAAAGAGAAGTGTATACTGAAGATTTTCTATTATACAATATCTATGCCAGTAGACACTGATGTTTCTATTACTATGAATAATGAAGCTCAAATTTTATGATGTTTTGTTTGTTTAAGGACAGATACTGAATGACGAGATAAGTTTCAGGATCAAAACATGTCCACCTTCTCTGTGTATTAGCTCATGCATGGGTTGCAATTCTAAATGTATCAAGCACTACTTTCTTTAAAACTTCTTTGTTGGGATTAGCTCTATTACAAAGCTGTCATCATCAAGACAGCATGGTACTGGCACAAAAACAGACACATAGATCAATGGAACAGAATAGAGATCCCAGAAATAGACTCTCAACTCTATGGTCAACTAATCTTCGACAAAGCAGGAAAGAATGTCCAATGGAAAAAAGACAGCCTCTTCAATAAATGGTGCTGGGACAATTGGACAGCCACATGCAGAAAAATGAAATTGGACCATTTCCTTACACCACACACGAAAATAGACTCAAAATGGATGAAGGACCTCAATGTGCGAAAGGAATCCATCAAAATCCTTGAGGAGAACACAGGCAGCAACCTCTTTGACCTCAGCCGCAGCAACATCTTCCTAAGAACAACGCCAAAGGCAAGGGAAGCAAGGGCAAAAATGAACTATTGGGATTTCATCAAGATCAAAAGCTTTTGCACAGCAAAGGAAACAGTTCACAAAATCAAAAGACAACTGACAGAATGGGAGAAGATATTTGCAAACGACATATCAGATAAAGGACTAGTGTCCAGAATCTATAAAGAACTTAGCAAACTCAACACCCAAAGAACAAATAATCCAATCAAGAAATGGGCAGAGGACATGAGCAGACATTTCTGCAAAGAACACATCCAGATGGCCAACAGACACATGAAAAAGTGCTCCATATCACTCGGCATCAGGGAAATACAAATCAAAACCACAATGCGATATCACCTCACACCAGTCAGAATGGCTAAAATCAACAAGTCAGGAAATGACAGATGCTGGCGAGGATGCGGAGAAGGGGGAACCCTCCTACACTGTTGGTGGGAATGCAAGCTGGTGCAACCTCTCTGGAAAACAGCATGGAGGTTCCTCAAAATGTTGAAAATAGAACTGCCCTATGACCCAGCAATTGCACTATTGGGCATTTACCCTAAAGATACAAACGTAGTGATCCAAAGGGGCACGTGTACTCGAATGTTTATAGCAGCAATGTCCACAATAGCCAAACTATGGAAAGAACCTAGATGTCCATCAACAGATGAATGGATCAAGAAGATGTGGTATATATACACAATGGAGTACTATGCAGCCATCAAAAGAAATGAAATCTTGCCATTTGCGACAACATGGATGGAACGAGAGCGTATCATGCTTAGCGAAATAAGTCAAGCGGAGAAAGACAACTATCATATGATCTCCCTGATATGAGGAAGTGGTGATGCAACATGGGGGCTTAAGTGGGTACGAGAAGAATAAATGAAAGAAGATGGGATTGGGAGGGAGACAAACCATAAGTGACTCTTAATCTCACAAAACAAACTGAGGGTTGCTGGGGGGAGGGGGTTTGGGAGAAGGGGGTGGTATTATGGACATTGGGGAGGGTATGTGTTTTGGTGAGTGCTGTGAAGTGTGTAAACCTGGTGATTCACGGACCTGTACCCCTGGGGATAAAAATATATGTTTATAACAAATTAAAAATTATATTAAAAAAAATATTGTTTTCCCAAACTCACAGAAAAAAAAAAAAACTTCTTTGTTAGGATTAATCTTAAAAGTCAATTTTTAAAAGGGTAAACACAACAAAACAACAAAATAAAACTGTATTGCTTTTCACAAACATGGTAAAGAAAATACCACTGTAACTTTCAGATGCCCTTAAATCATTTAAAAAATTGTCTTCCTTGAAGTTTTATTATCTTTGGTTCAATTAAATATATAACACTGGCAAAATACGTGGGGCAAGTATATTTTGCACGTCCATGTATGGTTTGTCACCAGAGTAGTCTTCAAATAGTGGACCACCATCACCTGCATTCAGTATTTGTTCTCTGATCCTTTTATATTGTTAACCACCATTATGTATTTGTGTATGTATCAGGTTAAATCATATGAAATTGTCCATATTTGGTGTTGTGACCTATAAGAGTAGTTTTGTATGGTCCAAACTAGTATTTTTGTTTTGGCACTTGACCGTTGGCCATGGGTATATGTTTAGATTTTTAGATGGGCTTGAGTAACTTCACTTGGAACAGAGCCATTGCTTTCTGGACCTTTCCAGGCAAAGCCCATCATGGGACTCCTTAAATATGGTGAATTATTTCCAGCACCCTAGTTAGGAGCACATATCTCTTTCTTCCTCAGTTTAGCTGCCAATTGTACAGTAAAGTGTCTTGGCATCCCAAAATATGTAGATTCTTCATTTGTTAATTCAACTCTATATTTTCTTAGGGAGGGACTCTGCCTCCTTTAAATGAGGATTAAATTTGCCTTAACATCTGAACTCATATTATTAATATCATGTTCATACATTTCCTAATTGTCTCCTGAGCTACAAAAATCCAATGATTATTATTTATTACTAACACAAGTTAAATACTTATATTAACAATATTTTCCTGATTATATAATTATAATGTAATATTAAATAGAATATCCTTAGAATGAAAGTCTTTGTAGCACACTACTCAAATAGTCTTGGAAAATTTGCTTTTGCCCTTGGTTTATAACTCAGAGGATGAGCTTGAATTTAGCATCTCACTTTTGTCTGGCCCTTGTTCCTCTCACCACTGCCTCCAACAAGCATATTCTCAAGTTCAGCACTTCCCAATTCAAATTCTCAGCTCTGTATTCTAATAAACCCTTGGATCATTCTAAAACTGTAAACTATTTAGGATAAGTTGACCTCATTGCTGCCTTTTTCATTGAAGCACAGCATAGATTTCTTCTAATCCTTATGAACTATTTTGGCAAATTGGAATAATAAATTGTGGATTATGCGTACTCTTTTCTTTCCTAAGCAGACATTAGTTTCTAAAAGAATCCTATAGGGAACTAGAAACATTGGCAATACAAATCATAAAACTTTTTTTCCTTCTCAGATTAAAATCCTTTTCTGAGTCTTATTTAATTTATTTTAATTGAAGTGTAACATATACAGAAGGGTGGCCAGAATCATAAAAGCCAACTCATTCATTCATCTAAATGAATTGTCGTGAGGTAATTAGCACCCAAGAAAAGAGACAGAACATTAACAACTCCCCAAAAACCCTCCCCCAAAGAGAGAATTACTTTCATTTATAATACCATAGGCCAAATTTCCCATTACTATGCTTTATGTAATTGAAATCACACTGTGTATGTTCTTTTGTTACATCTTTCACTAAGCATTGTTTGTAAGAATCATCCATGTCATTGAGAGCAGCTGTAATGCCTTAATTCTCATTGCTCTAGAGTGATCCATTGTATGAATATTCCACGATTTGTCCAATTTGTTCTGCTTTTGATAGAAATTTGGGCTGTTTCCAGTTCTCAGCTATTATGAATACTGCTAGTATGACCACCCTGTAATTTCTTCTGGTGCACAACCACATGCATTTCTGGAATTGCTAAATTATAGGATATACATGTTTCAAATTTAGTAGGTAATGGTTGCCAAATAGTTGTTCTACATGCTTGTAACAATTTACATGGACACCAGCAATGTTTGATAATTCCACATGCTCCTGGCCCTCACCAGCATTTGGTATTGCCAGTCTTATTCAGCTTAGTTATTTGTTCAGATGTAAAAATAAAATATAATCTTCACATTCCTATTTATTTTAATTATTACTAATAAGTTTGAGTTACTGTTTCACATTTGTATTAGTCATAAGCAAAAACTAATAATTTTTTTATTTCTATAAACTTAAAAAGAAGCTTTTAAATATGAAATATTATAAACTCTCTAAAATTGATTCAGGTGATCTGATACTCTAATCGTAGAAGTCTAGGACAGGTAATGTAAAATCTCCTTATACCCGTACATCTGGAATCTTGCTATTTGTGAACAGTAAGAATTTTTTAGTTTTTTACAATGTGCCATACATGGCTAAGAATTTTGTAGATATTAAGTAACTTAATTCTCATGGCATCCCATGAGTCAAGCACTATTATAATATCAATTCTACAAATGAAGAAACTGAGGCACAGAAAGATTAAGTAACTTACCCTTGGTCACACACTAAGTGACATAGTGAGGATCACCATATTATGAGCCCACCCCAGTTTTTATTAAAATACCAGAACAATACTAGAATAATAAATAATGATATGTTTTTTAGAATAGTAACTATAAATACAGCAAGTTTGAAATAATTTTAGTAAGTGAAAAATTGAAGATTTACACTATAGTTATTCTCTAAATGTAAAAAATGTTTTTTTTTCTGTTGCTGAAACAACATGTAACCCAAGTTGATTATGATTTTAATGAAAGACTGAAATAAAAAAATATGGTTTCAAAGAATTTTTAACTCTACAACTGAGTAGTTCTCTCCACATTAGTGTAATGAGAATATTGAACCTATGAAATAGCATAAAAATATGGAAAATGTTAATGATCTTGAGTTGCACATATTTTGTGTTATGAACGACATTTCTAGATGCTAAATGTTAACTTTATTATGCACGATGTATGATGTGGGTGAGTTAATGTTGCTACAGAACTTTCAGTGTCTAGATTGCCTTGCTTTTTTGTATTTAAATTTGCAAACTCAACATTATGTTAGTATACCTTCTGGCACATAATTAAGTTTCATCCCATGATTTTAAACTTAAATGTGCTTTAATATGAAAGATTTTGGTTTTTTCATCTTCATTCTACTACTTGTTCCTGCTGGTTATAATAATAATACAGTATAATAGGATACTTTACCACTCCCTATTAGGAGTGCAAAATATCCTTAGAAAACCTTTAAATATTTTTATGAATTCACTGTTATTCTCCAAGGTAGGATTTTTTTCTTTCTTAGGGGTTATGTAATTTACACTACTGACAATCAGTCTCCAGCAGAGGGGAAATCTGTATGCCATGACACATCCATATTAAAGACATACCTGTACCCCTGGGGATAAAAATATATGTTTATAAAAAATAAAAAATTAAAAAAAAAAAAAAAGACATAGCGGTCTTATGTTAAATTAGGAAAGTTCTCTTTCCATAAGCCAACCACACTTGGCTTCTGTTAGACCCCTAAGATTGCTGAGTTCAACAAATAAATATACAAGATACCCAGTTAATTTTGAATTTCAGATAATACCCTTTAAATGTAAGTAAACTCCAAATATTGCATGAAACATACTTATACAAAAAATATATATATATATTTATTTGAAGCTCATTTGTGACTGGCCATTCTGTATCTTTATTTGGCAATCCTGTACTCCAGAAGAGCTCAGGAGAAAAGCATCAACAAATGAAGTCAACTTCTCTCCTGGAATGTTTTCCGTATTGTACTCACAGCAATAGATAAACACTTCCTTTTAGGATTAGTAATACCTGAAAGATTCAGGAGGTCAGAGAGCCACCTTGCTGGTAACTATATAAAGGATGATCTAAGAAGAAAATCTGAACAATAAAGAGAAAATACACCTTTCTTGGACCTGAGAACACACAGAAATCTGTAAGTTCTATGGAACACTGTAGTGTATTTCCTTAATAGTAGCCATTGGGTAAGACTATTAAGAAGTAGAATGTCACATTTCTGTTTCTATTTTAGAACTTTAATGCAGTCAATGACTGTTTTGAGCATGCTTTTCCCAAACTGTTCTCTATATAACATAAATGTTCAAAAATATAGTAACAAACGCTCCTTGAAAAAATATTCAAATTTAAAAAGAGCATGTAAACCTTTGATTATATTTTCCCTGATATGCATAATCAGGGGAAGTCTATCTAGTGGTGATAAGTAAAAATTGCATGAGTTCAAATCCTGATTCAAGTAATGTGAAACTTCAGGCAAGTATTTGATCAGTATATGTCTCAGATCCTTCATATGTTAAGTGAAAATAATTATATTAGCTTTGTCATAAGGGAAAAGTATAAATATTTTAAAAGGAAGCCTAGAAGACCTTGAGTTTGACAAATATATCTCAGACATGACAAGAAGAACTAACCAAGAAAGAAAGAAAGATGATGTTTTATCAAAATTAAAAAATGCTTATTTATTAGGAAGTACCATTAAGAAAACAGGTATGTAGGGGCACCTGGGTGGCTCAGTGGATTAAACCTCTGCCTTCGGCTCAGGTCATGATCCCAGGGTCTTGGGATCGAGCCTTGCATCGGGCTCTCTGCTCAGCAGGGAGCCTGCTTTCCCCTCTCTCTCTGTCTGCCTCTCTACCTGCTTGTGATCTCTGTCTGTCAAATAAATAAATAAAATATTAAAAAAAAATAAAAGAAAACAGGTATGTAAAGTACAGGCTGGGAAAAAATGTTTGCACTACCTATATCTGACTAAAGACTTTTATTCTGAATAAAAGGATTCCTTCAACTCAAGAATAGAAAAGATAAAAGATTAAATTTAGCAGGTTTAAAAAAAGAAATTAAACATATATCTACCCTGTGACTCTGAAAATCTACTTCTAGATATTTAGCAAAAGAAAGAAAAACAGATTTCCAAGGTTTAAAAAAAAAGATAGAGAAACTTGTATTAGAATGTTTTTAACAGCAGTTTGAATAATAAAAGTTCCAAACTAGAAAAATAAAACAAATGTCCATCAATAGAAAAATGGATAAAGAAATCATGGTATGCTTGCATACTGCAATAGTAATACACCATAGGAAAGAAAGAGGCCACTGAAATACAAAATAAAAAAGAAGTATCTTACAGACATTCTACTAAGCAAGACTCACTCATGTGAAGTTCTGCAATAGACAAGAACTAAACTGTGATGAAAGAAACCCAAATAGTTTTTGTCTTCTTAGAGCAAGTGTGAGGAATGACTAGAAAAGGAAACTTCTAGAGTAAAGAAAATCTTCCATACTTTAAAAGTGGTTTAAATAGTGATATCTATTTGTTGAAACCATCAACC
Organism: Mustela putorius furo; assembly: GCF_011764305.1. Classification (NCBI taxonomy): domain Eukaryota; kingdom Metazoa; phylum Chordata; class Mammalia; order Carnivora; family Mustelidae; genus Mustela; species Mustela putorius. The sequence goes on from NW_025421443.1 coordinate 1,101,369, forward strand.
TCTATGTAAATTATACTTCAAGGTAAAAATCAGTAGAAAATAAGGGTTATGATGTTATATCTCAATGGTCAAAATTATAATGTGATCAAAACTATTACTCATGTTTGTGTTCCCTATAGTATGGTTTAGAACCAGAAAGGGAGTTGGAAGTGTCCTAATCCCACCTTCTTGTACCATTTGTCTGTTCGGTGCTTTTGGCATGGAGTAATCTCCAATGAATTGCTTGAGATTCTAGAGCTAAACCGATTACATCAAAGTCCCAGAGATTATAATAAATGATGATAATGAAGGTGATGATTAAGTTAAAGCAGTTTGAGGATACAGATAATGATTAAGCTACACAATTCCATGGAGATGTTTCATGTTTTCATGTTTATATGGTTGAAAGTGCTAAATTTACAAATGATGAATAGGCAGATATATTTTGTTGCTCTACCAAAGCCCAACATTTTTCCAAAGTTGCCATGCTGAAATATTGTCATTCTTCTTATGAGGACATTGCAATCTGGAATGTAATTTCTGTAATATTACCATCAGGTTTCATAGGATATGTTTGGCTATGAACTGTGTTTTTTTTTAAACTTTCCAGTCTTTGATTAAAAATAGTAATGATAGGGGTGCCTGGGTGACTCAGTGGGTTAAAGCCTCTGCCTTCTGGTCAGGTCATGATCCCAGAGTCCAGGGATCGAGCCCCGCATCAGAGTCTCTGCTCAGCAGGAAGCCTGCTTCCTCCCTCCCTCTGCCTGCCTCTCTGCCTACTTGTGATCTTTGTCTATCAAATAAACAAATAAAAAAAATAGTAATGATAAACTTTTTTGTATTTTCTAGGAAGTTAAGTCTATTCTCATCATTGAATCTAGTGATTCCCATTCATTAAAAATGCTTTGAGATATCCTAACATTAGGATAAAAAAGTGGTTAAAAATCATTGTTATAAGTTATCTAATTTTTAAAAGTCTACCCAGACTTAATCATGCTGAATTTTTAATGAAATGGCAGGAGTTTCTTTCCTTTTTTTTTTTAACCTACTCCTAAAATGAGTCCATATAAGATGACATGTGGTTGATACCAGTTTATTACTCAAAAATATTTTGCTTGGGGCGCCTGGGTGGCTCAGTGGGTTAAGCCTTTGCCTTTGGCTCAGGATCCTGGGATCAAGCCCAGCATCGGCTCTCTGCTCAGCAGGGAGCCCACATCCCTCTCTCTCTCTGACTTCCTCCCTTCCTGCTTGTGATCTCTCTCTCTCTCTCTCTCTCTGTCGAATAAATAAATAAAATCTTAAAAAAAAATTTTTGCTTCACATAAACTTTCATATTCAAATATGGTAAAATATAAGATTATGAATTCCAGACTCATTCAGAATCAGCAAATCCATATTTTATAATTTGCAGTTAATATTAAACTTGCATCCTGATATCAGCAGAACTTCGTGTTTATTGGGATATGGGATGCAGAGTTGTAATCATCAAAATTTTAAATTCTGTTCGAGGGTATGTGCTTTGGTGAGTGCTGTGAAGTGTGTAAACCTGGTGATTCACAGACCTGTACCCCTGGGGATAAAAATATATGTTTATAAAAAATAAAAAATTAAAAAGGAAAAAAAAATTTTTTAATTCTGTTCAGTAGGTCTGTGACATCCTTAATTGATAATTCTGATACTGAAATTCTTAGTTTAAAAGAACCAAAGTTATGACTGGTAAGATTTTCAGGAGTTTAGAGGTTGCAAGTTGGATAAGATAACCAGAACAATTGAAATTTAAATCTATATTTATCTGCTCCATGTATATTGAATTCATAAAATCTTTTTAGACATCCCTTGATAATTGGAATCTGAGTTAATTTTCTATTGTTTTCTCTGTTAGTGTTTGTTTTTGCCTTTCCTCCATTAAAATTATTTGGAAGAAAAGAAAATACTGAAAATTTCACTTTTTTTCTTTTCTTTAAAACTTACTTTATTTTTTTTTTGCAAATATAAGTCATTTTGCCTTATCTTTGCTGATTTCCACTTTTTGATTGAATAAATGAATCAATCAATATTTCTTTATACTTCATCAGTGGGAGAAAATTTATATTACTTTATATACTATAAAATAAGAAAAACTATAATTTACAACATGAGGTGAGACAAGAATCATGTTCAGGTTTGATCTGTTGATGTTTCATGATAATAAAATATCTTATTTACGATTTTAGATTCAAATGTTTCAACATGGGTGAGCTAGACAAGAACTTTACTAAATGCATATGTATCTTAGCAAGATTTTCAATAGATATGATTGTACATATGATCAAATGAGAATAAAAAGACTAGTAAAGATAAAATAAGAAAATTTTAAATCTTTATGAAACAATGCTGCCAAAATGTTTCACATGTAAATAATTGAGACTGATGCGCTACCTACTGCGCTACCTACTGCGCTAACGAGGCACCTCACATGTAAATAATTGAAATTAGCACAGATGTGCTGCCTGCTATGTTCCTCACTCTCTCCTAAGCCCTTGCCTCTTTTATTTTCACATCAATTTTATGAAGTAAATACTTTTATTACCTCATCAGGAATTAATACTATTATTACCTCCAATTTACAGATGAGAGCATTTGAGCACATAGGTGAAAAATGTGCCCAAGTTTACAGAGCTTATGAGTGAAAGAAGCCAGATCTGAATCTAGGTAACCTGATTCCTAACTCTGGTGTCCTCATACCTACCCTCTGTGTTCTAACTGGATTCATGTTTCTTATCTATTGAGGCATACCTGTTAAAGACTTCTACCATCACTTGTTAAGTTGTTCAAGCAACATCTCTTATGCAACGCCTACCGTGTTCTTCTGATCATTTAATGATTATATTAGTAAGAAATCATTCCAATAGGATCACCCTCATTCTCCTAGCCAATTTGGACCATGTCACCAGGCAGCCTGGCCATCAAGTTCAGTCAGAAAAAAATTTCTTGAAAAGAAATGCTATTAACTGTTCTTTCCACCAATATGTCAATGCATTGGTTTTCAAAACTTGCCACGTTTTAGAATCACCTGGGAGACCTTGTAAAATTCCAATGTCCTGGCTGCACACTATAGCAATTAAGTCAAAATCTCCTGGGGTGAGATCCAGGCATCACTATTTTTTTACAGCTCCTCAGGAAATTCAGTGTATGGCAAACTTGAAGAACCAATGTGTTAAAAGTATTTTTTTTTTTTTTTAACTAGCGAACTGTCTGAAATAGTCTCAAGAGCCCAATTACCAACATGAATGGTAATGAGAAATATAAGTGTTAAATTATCTGAATTGGTAAAATTTCCTAGCACTGAGGTCAAGAAAACTCTAATTCAAATCTTGACTCTACTACTTCATGGCTTGGTGACTTTGGGAAAGTCACTTTTTATGAATCTTGGTAGCTTTATCAGTAGCCCGAGTGAGATAAATATTACCTCTTCGAATCTTTGTTAAGAATTAAACCGAGGGGCGCCTGGGTGGCTTAGAGGGTTAAGCCGCTGCCTTCGGCTCAGGTCATGATCTCAGGGTTCTGGGATCGAGTCCCACATCGGGCTCCCTGCTCAGCAGTGAGCCTGCTTCCCCCTCTCACTCTTTGCCTGCCCCTCTGCCTACTTGTGATCTCTGTCTGTCAGATAAATAAATAAAATCTTTAAAAAAAAAAAAAAGAATTAAACCGGAAAACTAATGCAAAGCCAAAATTTCTGCCTTCCCACGCCTATAGCTATGTCACTTGTTGCCATTAAGTATTGTGCTCAAGTTTCCATTAGCTTGATCCCCCCAACAAAATATCCCTGACCTCTCTCTAAGTTTTAAGGGCACCCTTTCATGCATGTGTGATAAGAGTTCCTTTATGAATTTCCCTTCCTCTCTCCTCCTTTTGCCTCTGAGTAGCAGCCCCTACTGCCAGTTACCATACCATCACTCATTTGATAAGTGCTTTCCTCTGCTGGCAATCAGTGCTATCAGCCTCAATTTGGCCTCCAGCTCAAATCTGAGACAAGCTTTCCTTCTTAATTCATAATAAAGCCACAGAAAACAGGCTACAACAGTCAACGAGAACTTATTGAAGGTTCCCAAATGACAGACCGAATTACAACTGCTATTAAATGTTATTAAGTTCAGAGCTCACAGGCTCCATCCCTGCCCTAACGTTCCTCCAGTCCTCCTTTCTGTCTAGCTCTGCATTAGCCTCCCTGTGCAAGGGTCAGTCCACCCTATATCCCTAGGATGAATTGTTCAATGTGGAGTTGTAAGTGTTGTTTCCCAAAACGTCAGAACACATTTATCAAGGGTCTGGGCATTTGGTCTTGGTCTAAAATAGCCTATAAGGAGCTACACTAGGTTCTATCCAGTCTCTCTCTGTCCCAGTCTCTCCTCTGATGTAGGGAATAGATCTTGCCTGCGAGTCATTCTTGCTGCTTCCACAAACAATGCTTGGTGATTTGCAATCACTGAGCATTCACTGCCTCTATCTCAGTGCCATCTTGATTTCTCTTCGACGTCAACCACAAACATATTTTGATAGACTGTATTTGGAGTAAATCATAGAATTTGCTGCCACCACCACTGTCTATATAAAATAGAAACAGAAACAAAGAGAATTAAAAAGAAAATTGGAAAAAAGCACACAAATCTGATGCTGCCCTCGTTTCTCTAGCTGTTCATGAGGCTACAGTTGATCTTTGTAACTTTATTCCTCCACTATCCATTTTATGTTCCCACTGCCCACAGCCGGCCCTTCAATGGATTGGGGCTTATATATTTGCGAGGTGACCCAAACCTTTATTTCTAAGGGGCCTTAGCTCTCTGGGATTCTGCCTGAATTAGGTTGCTCATGTCTTCAGTACTTTAACTACTAGTTATGACAGCACCCCAATGGACTTTTTGGTTTCCAGACATGTTCTTCCTTACTCCACTGTGTAGCAGAAACATATTTTTCCCTTGATAGCTGGGATCAATTACTCTAACCAACAGTACTCTCTGTTATTGCCTACTGCTGCCATGATATAAGGAGCCCAAAAGGATCAACTGGTAAATCTCAACTTCTATGTCAATGAAACGATTGTATCTCAAATGGAAGCATTCTCTTATTGTGTTCTAAAGTGTTTTTTGTTTTGTTTTGTTTTTGTTTTTATTTTGTTTTTGGTTTTATTTTTTCATCTAGCAAAGCCTCAAACCATGAAGATGGGAAGCTAATATTTGTGATTAATTGGTAAAAATTTGGTAATAATTGGTAATAACTGGTAACTAATTTGTGACATTTGGGTGATAGTGATAGCAAGCATTTTCATAGTACTACAGATATTATTATGTGTTGGGTATTCTCCAAAGTGATTAACATCTATTGATTTATGCAATCCATAGCACTATTCTTATCCCCTTTTACAGATTAAAAACTAAGACAAAGGATAAGTAATTTGTAGGATCACCTAGCTATAGGTGGTCAAACTGAGATTCAAACTCAGACAATTTTGTGCCAGATTCCATGCAAAGCATGGAATTAACTACCATTCTATAATAATTAGTAATAGTGTGATGCGCTAATCTTACTTTAACCCACTTTGTCTCTTTGTCTCCTGTATACTCATCATTAGAGAAAAGGCATCATATATCTGTTCATGGTTCAGAACATAGCCTGTATGACAGCACTGCAGATTAGAAAGCTGGTGTTTTGCAGCCCATACATGATTGTGTTTGTAAAGACTTACTTATTTTTATTTGAGTGTGAGAGAGAAGGAGGGGGAGAAAGAGAGAAAGCACACAAGTTGGGGGGGTGGCAAATAGAGCAGGAAAGAGAGAGTCTCAAGGAGACTCCTCTGTGAGCACAGAACCCGATGTGGGGCTTGATGTCATTCCTCTGAGATCATGACCTGAGCTGAAACCAAGAACTGGATGCTTAACTGACTGAGCCATCAAGGCAACCCAAGACTATGGTTTGTTTGTTTGTTTGTTTGTTTGTTTTAAGAGATTTTATTTATTTATTTGACAGAGAGAGATCACAAGTAGGCAGAGAGAGAGGCGGAAGCAGGCTTCCCGTCAAGCAGAGAACCTGATGTGGGGCTTGATCCCAGGACCCTGAGATCATGACCTGAGCCAAAAGGCAAAGGTTTTAACCCACTGAGCCACCCAGGCACCTGCCAAGACTATGTTTTTAATAGGCCATTCTACACTCCCTCAAACCACCCATCTTGATAATTGGCTGGTTTCGTTTAAGACTAGTGAGTTATGTGTTCAAAAGCACTTTGACTTGTTTTTTATTTTTGGCAAAATAAAGTTCCTATATAGATTTCATAAAAGTGAGTAGAATGTTATGAGAGAAGCACCGAAGTAGCATGTTAGGCTGTAAAAGCAAACCCACACCCAAAATAAGTGTCTATCAGTGAGGACAAATTATTGTTCCTTTCATAATCCACAAAGTTGAGTATTTTGGGCCTGCATGATTAAGACAGGAGCCTGTCCTCCTGTCAGAGAATGGAATTCTATTTGGGGTTAACAAGCCCTCTATTTATGGTAGACTGTGCACTCAATAGTGCAGTGTTCGGGATGGCAGTCACCAAGAATATACTAACATGATGAAGAGAGAAGTTTATATTACTAAGTCTTTTTTTAATTTAATTTAATTTTATTTTATTTCTTTTCAGTATTCCAGCATTCGTTGTTTATGATCACACCCAGTGATACTGATTTGGATATACTGTCCGCATCTTTATATTATAAAAATGCATACTTTTTGTCCCACTTTCTTCTCATCAAATTCACTTGCAAATCAAAGTCTTAATATGTATAACTAACTGGAGAAACCTAAACTAAATCTGAGTCTGAAAGTACCAGTCTGAAAGTACCAGTTTTTATGTCTCCATTCTCTATTATATATATATATATATTTTTTTTTTTTAAGATTTTTTTTATTTATTTGACAGAGAGAGACACAGCAAGAGAGGGAACACCAGCAGGGGGAGTGGGAGAGGGAGAAGCAGGCTTCCTGCTGAGCAGGGAGCCCAGTGCAGGGCTCCATCCCAGGACCCTGGGATTATGCCTGAGCCGAAGGCAGATGCTTAACAACTGAGCCACCCAGGCGTCCCCCTCTATAGCATTCAAAGGCATTTTAGAATTATGTTAGAATGGGTTATGCGTGGTGGGTGAGCCAACCCACAACTCTGCTGGATCACACAGGGCCTTATTTATTAACTTGAAGTGACTGACTTCAATCTTCTGGGTAATGACACTTGCAGATTATATTTGCTTCATAGAAGGATCATTCTAGAGTTTAGTTGGACACTGATTTTTATGCTACAAGACTGCATATTGGGATAATTATTGGTATTGTTACAATTGCCCAGGAAGTGATAAAAAGGATCCAAATTAAGGGAGTGGCAACAGACCAGGAAGAGGGAGTAGCCACCAAAAATGATTACTGAATTCATAAAATTTCTTAACTTACCAAATGTTGAGGGCAATGGAGAAATAACTTTAAAATGACCTTTCTAAAATAAAAATATAAACAATTAATGCCACAGTCTAGAATATTAAAATCAAACTCTTTAGGGTAATAAATAAATCACTGTGAAAAATATAGGATGGCTTGGTCTACCATAAAACTTTTCTACTCTTCTTTTTTTTTAAATATTTTATTTATTTATTTGACAGAGAGATCACAAGTAGGGAGAGAGGCAGGCAGAGAGAGAGAGGCGGAAGCAGGCTCCCCGCTGAGCAGAGAGGCCGATGTGGCCTGAGATCATGACCTGAGCCAAAGGCAAAGATTTAACCTTCTGAGCCACCCAGGCACTCCAAACTCTTGTACTCTTAATTGTCATTTGTGTTCAAGTGTTAGAAGGTAAATATTTTTTTTAAAAACTTGAATTTTTAAATTTAAGTGCAATTTATGCTTCCTACATTTTGAGGAATGATGCAATTAACATACCCCTCAAAATATTTTGGTTATTTATTAAGTTTTTAAAGTTTCATTTTACTATTATTTGTCTTAGTATCTGTATTTAAATATGACAGTGTTCAATGCATTTTATGCACCAGAAAAGCAGTACTGAAGTTTTTAAAATACCTCTTTCAAATAGACATTAATTTTGATTTCAAAGCATCTCCATGTGTTAAGTAAATGATCACTGTAACAAACCTACATTCTTCATGCTTTTTGACAAAAATATAATCCTAAATTTATGATTTAGAGTTGTAGGTACTATGCCATTGACAGATGAGGATAACAGAATAATATCTATGGAGATATTTATGAAGAAGAAACATCCCTCCAAATATGGTCCCTTGATTTAATTTACTATAATCCTTCAACCATCTGATGCCTTAAAAATTGAAAACATCTACACTTTTAAAATGATCAAAGAGATGAAAAAAAGCCTGTACAGATACACTTGATTTCAGATTTCCTTAATATTTGTAAATACATTTGTCTCATAATTATAATCCTGTTCTTAATATTATAATCTATTTGTTATTCTCTAATGATATTAAAATTCCCTTGTGCTTAACTCTGCTTCATTAAGTTTTATTTTCTATTATTAGACCAAATTGTGTATCAACCTCCTATATTTTAAAGGATTTATTAACATTTTTATTTTTTAGGAAAAGTTCATGGTTCTCTGTTTCCTATATTTCCCATTTCCCTATTGGGTACTGTTGGTAATCCATACAGGGAAGTAATACTAAAATAGGGAATTACTCTCATAGTCTCAAAGAAAGCATAGTTATTATTATATTGCTGCATGGTTGATTTTGACCTACAGGTAGTCCAGTTATGTTGAGAAGGGGAAATGTAGAGATAGCAATAGCTTAAAACACATATCCTTCCAGTTCATCTTTAAAGTCTAGTGGGGGAAGATTATTCTATGTGACTGTTTGAAAAGGAAGAAATACAAATCACTGAGCCCTAAATGAACTTATCTTCTAAACTTTTACTCAATTTTACCCGTACTTCTTCCAGAAGGATATTAAAGCAGATTATAAAGAAATTTAAAATAAGCAAGTTAGTAAAATTAGAAGTCAAATGGAAGAAGAAAGAGAAGCAGAGTGTGGACCAAGTTGAAATGTGTACTCTAATTGCCATCTTCATCCGTGTCACCAGTAAGTCCTAAATTTGACAACATGTACAACAAACCTATAAAGGGAAACCGGGTCCATTCCATTGTTCTCATTAACCAAAAGACAGAAAGAACCAATTGTGTAGAATAAGTATTTTTTTTTGTTTTGTTTTAAATCAGATAGGAGTTTCTTTGTTGTCTTTTCTTAAGCCCAATACAGAACCACAGAATTGAGAACATCCCTGACAAACTTTTTTAAGTAGATGAAACAAGTGTCAAAGTGGTGTTTTATTTCTCATCCTCAAATAGGGAGAGGAACTATACAAAAGAGAATTGCATAAAATAATATAAAAAGGGGTTGGGAGGAAGGTCCTAGGATGACACTGAAATTATTTATAATTTCTGTTCCCATTATAATCAAATACATGGAGGAAAGTACATGATCATCTGTTAAGTTATCATCTTAAACAGCAACTTGGCAATATAATGAGAAAGTGTCATTAGTGCATTTCTTCCTTTCTCTCCCTTTTTGGCTGATTCTACTGGAAAGCCATTCTGCTCTCTTTATATGCCCCAGCCATGATAACATGCTGGGTTTGAATCTTGATCCTTATCGTAAGGTGTCTCCCCCGCCACCAACAACGTATATTTTATTGATATCACAGTTTTGGGGGGGGTAGGAGTTTTCTCCCTGGCCTCAGATGCTCTAAACTTTTACACATTAAGAGGTGGCAAAGTGCTATTGCCTGTAGTTCTAAATTATTCTGATCTCTTGACATTAGCCGTTGTGCTATTCTGTCCCTGCCAATTCCTTCTTCTTTTTTTAAAAATAACTTTATTTAGGTATAATTGATATGCAAGAAACTTCACACATTTAAAGTATACAATTTGATGGATCTTGACATATATATTCACCTGTGAAACCATTACCACAATCAAGATAATCAACATAACATAATACAAAAAAAAAAAAAAATAACGTATCCATTATCTCCCAAAATTTCCTCCTACCCCTTTGAAGTTTGTGTGTGTATAGTAAAAACACTTCACATGAGATCTGTCTTCTTAACAAATTCTCAAGTGCACAATGTACTATTAACAAAATGTACAATGTTATACCGCAGATCTTACTCATCTTACATAGCTGAAACTTTGTATCTATTGAATAGTAATTCCTCATTTTCCCTCCTTCAACCTCTGGAAACCACAATTCTACTCTCTATTTCTGAGTTTGAGTACCTTAGCTACCTTATTTAATGGAATCATACAGTATTTGTCCTTCCATGGCTGGCTTATTTCAGTTAGCATAATATCCTAATGTCATAGCCCATGGTTGAATTTCCAGTGTCTTTAATTTGGGTAATATTCCATTTTATGTACATACCACAGTTTTCTTTATCCATTGCTCTGTTGATGAATGCTTAGGTTGTTTTCATATTTCAGTTATTGTGAATAATGTTGTAGTAAACACGGGAATGCAGATACCTTTCATATACCTGCTGGTCATTTGTATGTATTCTTCAGAGAAATGTCTATTTAAGTTCTTTGCCTAGTTTTTAATTGGGTTGTTTTTTGTTTTGTTGTTGCTATTGAATTGTATGAGTTACTTATATATTTTGGAAGTTAACCCCTTATCAGATACATAGTTTGCAAATATGTTCTCTCAATCCATAGGGTGCTTTCTTATTCTGTTGATTGTTTCCTTTGCTGTGCTGAAGCTTTTTAGTCTGATACAGTCCCACTTGTCTATTTTTGTTTTTATTGCTTGTGCTTTGGTGTCATATTCAAGAAATCATTACCAAGACCAATGTCAAGATTTTTCCATGTCTTATAGGAGTTTTATAGTTTCGGGTATTACTTCTAAGTCTTTAGTTCATTTCAAGTTGATTTCTGTGTATGGCATAAGTTAAGGGTCCAATTTCATAGTTTTGCAAGTAGATATCCAATGTTCACATCACCATTTGTTGAAGTTAACTATCCTTTTGCCATTGTGTATTCTTGTCACCCTGTTGAAGATCAGTTGACTGTGAATGTGTGGGCTTATTTTGGGGCTCTGTGTTCTTTTCCATTGGTCTAAATGTCCTTATGTCAGTACCACACTGTTCTAATTAATTTAGCTTGTAACATATTTTTTCTTAGGAAGTATTAGGCCTCCGGGTTTGTTCTTCTTTCTCAAGGTTGCTTTGGCTATTCAGGGTTTGTGTGTTTCCACATGAATTTTCAGATTGTCTTTTCGATTTCTATAAAAATACATCATGACATTTTGGTGGAGATTATAGTGAATCTGTAGGTTGCTTTTAATAGAATGGATATTTTAACAATTTTGAGTCTTCCAGTTCATAAATACAGGATTCTCTGTATTTCTTCTTTATTTCCTTTCATCGATGTTTTGTTGTTTTAACTATACAAGTCTTTCACCTCCTTGGTTAGGTTTATTCCTAAATATTTTATCTTTTTGATGCTACAAAAGGGGATTGTTTTCTAAATTTCCTTATTGTATAGAAATAGAACTAATTTTTATATGCTGATTTTATATTCTGTAATTTTATTGAATTTATTTATTCTAATTTTTTTGGTGGAGTCTTTAGGATTTTCTACTTATAAGATGATGTCATCTGAAAAAAGAGAGATAATTTTACTTCTTTGCTGAGTCAAGTGCCTTTTATTTCTTTTTCTTGCCTAATTGCTCCAACTAGGTTTTCCAGTAATATGTTGAATAAAAATGGCAAGAATGGTCACCTTTGCCTTATTTCTGATCTTAGAAGATCTTTGAGTTTCATCCTTATTCATGTTAGCTGTGGGCTTTCCACATATGGTAGTTTTATTCCATTTGGGCTTCTGTAAGAAAATACTACAGACTAGGTGGCTTATAACAAACTAAAATTTATTTTTCACAGTTCTGCAGACTGGGAACTCCAAGATCATGTTATTAGCAGATTCAGTGTAGTGGCTGGTGAGGGTCCACTTCCTGGTTCTAAAAATAGTAGCTTCTTCCTGTGTGTCTTCACATATTTGAAAGGAACTAGAGAGCTTCATGCCCAACCTGGGACTTGAACTTGTGACCCTGAGATTGAGAGTCCTGTGCACTATTGACTAAGCCAGCCAAGCAACCCTCTGAAACTTCTTTTAAAAGGGCTAACCTCACTCATGAGGGTTCCACTTTCATGACTTAAGTACCTCTCAAAGGCCCGATCTCCTAAAACCATTAACTAGGGCATTAGGTTTTCAACATATAATATTGGGGGGGATACAAACATTCAGACTATAGCAGTGGCCTTTATTATGTTGAGGTAAGTTTTTCTGTAGTTATGTTTGTTGAGGGTTTTTATCATAAAAATGTGATATATTTTGTTAAGTGCTTCTTCTTCATCTATTGAGATGTTCTTATGATCTTTATCATTCATTCTATTAATAGAGTGTATCATATTACTTAATTCATCCTTACATCCCAGGGAGCTCCTCTTCATCCATTAATATTTTTTTCCTCAGGAGTCCTAATTTCTTTCTAATTAGTCTAGTTTTCTTCGAACACCATACTCTAAGAGAGGTCTGCAAATATCTGAATTCCACTTGTAGATGGGGCTTAAGTTTTGTCTCACTGAGCTGATGGGCCCCATGAGGTAAAAGGACTAGACTTATGTACGTCAACTTATATCCCCTAACAGTTAAGTCCTAAAATAGTCTATGATGGAATACGGGTTTATCCAGAGCATGTAGAGTTCCTCTAAGAAAGAAAAAAATCTTGCGTAATTTCACAAATCAGCAAACTTATCTCTGGCTTCAATCAGCAAACATAAATTTTTCTACAGGTGTAGACAGAAATGACTGTTGTCATCATAAGTACTTTTTTAAAAAAGATTTTTATTTATTTATTAGAGAAAGAATATGTGCACAAGCAGGGAAGGGGCAGAGAAGAGGAAGAAACAGACCCCCTGCTGCAGGGACCCCAATGCAGGGGTCTATCACAGGACCCTGGGATCACGACCTGAGCTGAAGGCAGACACTTAACCAATTGAGCCACCCAGACGTCATTTATTATTTATTAGAATAAATACTTCTTTAAAGGCATTATATTCTGTATGGGCTGCTTCTTACTTTGGCCCTCCTCCCCAGTATGGTGCCAGAACCGCAGTTGAAATTGTTAGTTGAAGAGTTGCATGGACCAGATAGCTCATTGTAAAATTACTAAGCAGTTCCTTTGTTGATATAGGCAACTAAAATATGAATTCAGAAATCCTTAATTCATACTCTGAATCCTCATACTCAAGTCCTTGATGGTTACGGGTTAGAGAAAAAACAATATGACTCCCAATGTTTTTGATTTTTTAGTGTAGGAATTAATGTGTCTTCTCTGGTTAATTCTCCATAAACCAAAAATTTTGAAAAGGATTTCCTGTGTGATAATTCAGACTTGGGGGGTTGGGGGTAGAGGTGAAGAGGAGGGGTGCTAATGCTTCTTCTTTTTATCTAACCTGTGGAAAAATAACTTCATGATGACTTTCCTTGCAAAGAAGCCTTGGAAGTTGATTTGCACAGAGAGCTCAGGCTCTCTCTCCTGTTTCAGGCATTATCTTAACAGTTCCAAGGCCTGACACAGCACGGTGGGTTGCTGTCTGTGCCTTCAGTGACTTGGAGGGCAAGTCAGCCTAATTCTTGAGATCAGTGAGAAAAGCCTTTATCCCTTAACCTAAGCTATGTCTTTCAAACTTTTTTTTTTTATTAACAGAGATATTTATCCTTCCATCTACCTTATTTCACATCTCAGTTGGCACAGAACTCAGGAGGAGAGAAATTATTCATTGAGCCATCAAAGCCAACTTTAGAAAGAGGTTACTTAAAATGTGTGATGATGATGTTGAGAAGGATGAGAAAAACATCGATGCTTTGGCATTGATGGCTATATCTCCCTGTCCTACTTGTAGGCATTTGCTCCTGTTGGGATTAACAGCATTCCTTCCTAGGAACCGCATTCCAGCTACCTCTTTACCTCATCCTAACCCCAGTTCCTTAAAAGGAATAACACTAGACGAAAAGTTAAATGCCAAAAAGGGGAAAAGCAATCAGTAGTGAGCATGTTAGATCTGGACTGCTTCTGAGACATTCTAGTGCATAAATCCAGCAGCAACGCTCCCAAGGAAATAACAGTGTTGGAGTTTTAGATATGATGACACTTGGCACATAGATGGATACCTAGGGGTGGGGTCACATCAAAGGTTAAAGGCTGGGCTGATGAAGAAGAACCCATCAAAAAGTTTGAAAAGAAATGGACAGTTAGGGGGAAAATGTAGTACCCCAGAAACCAAGATATGAATAATGTGTTACTAGGGGGAATGAAAGACCAGTGGCATTTTATTACATTTTATTACACCCAGAATTCCAGTCTACACAAGACTGATAACTTGTAGCTCAGTGGTGATCTTTACCAGATGTCCATGAACTAAGTGTTTAGGAAATATGGACAACTGTGTGAGTCAATGGGAGCTAAGAAAGTAAATGTTGGACAAGCTTCATGTTCAAGAAACTGGATAAGAAAGTGTGGGGTGGGGGCTTGAGGACTGCAGGCAGAAGAGCTCAAGTTGCCCACTATGAAAGTGTTTTTGTAGGTGTCAGAGTTCTGAACATGTTTATCTGCGGAGAGTAGAGACAGAGTAAAGTGGAAGAAGGACAGAAGTCAAAGGAATGCAAGAGAGTTAGCATCAATGGGGCTAGATCCCGAGGAAAAAGAAAACGATTTGATTTATAACACAAGTGGAAACTGTTACAGCTGAATCTGGACAGAGACTTTTTCAAGATGTAATTTAGTTAAAATGAGGTAGTAGGGTGGGTCCTAATTCAATATGACTGGTGTCTCTAGAAGAAGAGGAGATTAAAACACAGACAGGCACAGAGGGAAGGTTGAGGGAGGACACAGGCAGAGGAACGCCAATTACAAGCCAAGGAGAGAAGCCACAGAAGAAATCAACCCTGTTTGCACCTTGATCTCAGACTTCTAGCCTTTTAGCCTCTTGAACTGTGAGAAAATAAATGTCTGTTGATTAAGCCATGTAGTCTGTGGTACTATGTTATGATAGACCTAGCAAACTAGTACATTGACCTTCAGCGAGAATAGAAAAACCTCGTTATTCCAAAATAAAAAAAGACAAGTATAGATGCCAGAATGTTTCACTAGGGTATTAGTGCATTAATTAGTATTTTTATCTTTTTGTGTGGCCAAACCTGCTAAGTGAACTGACAAGTGGATCCTGGAGGAAAGGCCAATAGGAAGACAGCCTATATATACCCGAGTGTGAAAACACAGAGAGCTGTCAGTGTGGATGATGATCTGGCAGTCCAATTACAAGGTTTCCGAACGGAAACATGCTGTGATCCGAGGCTGTCTAGATGTTCCCGATGTCCATACCCCTTAAAAGAAAGCAGGGATGCTATTAAGCAGATCAGAAGGAATAAGCCAGGAAGAGCAAAATCTTCTTTGTATTTAAATCTCTTGGGCTTAAAAGGTTTGCCTTCAGTTAAGATAACTCAGCATAATTGGGGAGAAAGGTAAAACCATTATTATTGTTGGACCGAAGACAAAAAAGCACATCCTTTCTTTATCCTTAATACATTATGAAAGCCAACTTTAAATAATTCAGAACAATATGGAAAAATTATGTGGCAGTTCTCTATGGTTTCTAATAAAATATTGTCATTTCTAGTTCTTCAGAGCAGTGTTCCAGGTATTTCATTCAGCCCACAGACAGTGTTTTCTCAGCCCTACATTTGCAATCCCTGGTTTGTTCTTTGTCTTTCTCGGCTTTCCCCTGTTCACCCTGCAGATGTCCTTCCCGAACCTCCTCCAATCTGCTCTTCTCTCACAATGTTACAGTTTCTATGGATCCTCATCCTGTTCTACGAAATACATATGGCCACATCTTAGGGTTGGCAGGCACCCATACCTCCCTGGATGAAAATGGCGATGACTCCACCCTGCCAAGGACACCTCAGGTCCCTTCCTGCTGTCAAATTTGTCACCACTGCTCTCTGCATAGTCATCTCCCTGCCAGTCTGTGCTCTCTGTACAACCTCTGGTAGAGACCTGCTCACGGAGTAGCCTCCCTGCCCTTTAGTCTCCACATTCCCTCCAAACTGATGTTTCCGCAAAGTAATAGTAATAATTATTAATGATAATGATGACGATGGTAATCACAATGTCAAGCATGTTGCGCAACCAGAAGCTGTGCTAAGAGCATTACATGGATTACTGTGTTTATAACTGAAACACCATGAGGAAAGAACTCTTACTAATCCCACTTCACACATGAACACAAAATCAGGATCGTTACATAATTTACCCAAGGGCACACAGCAAGTAAGTTGATGTGGCTGGTACTCAGGTCTGATGCCAAACCCTGCAAGCTGAACTTCTGCTTTACTGCCTCCCACTTACCCCTGAAAAATGTCACTGGTTTTCTATGTACACAGGTCTAAAAGACCCTTTATATGTGACTCCTAAAACCTTTCCAGTCTCCTCTTAACTTCTCCTGCCTCTGTATAAGTTCCAACTGTGTCAAACCAAATGCTACTTTTCCAAGTTATCTCTTCAGTTTCTGGGTTTCTGCTGTCTTGTACATGCTGCTGTTTCAGTTTTTCCCACTATTCTGTTTGATACCTTAAATGTTACCATCCTTTATTAATAGGCATGAATTTATATTACCAAACACCTTGCTAAAGTCAAGGTGTTGTACATTTTGCTTTTCCCTTGATTATGAAATCCTAGGTTTCCAAAATAATCTTCCTAATTGGGTTTCTTGCTAACTCTAGTTAAAGAGTATAACAGGTCTTAACACATAAGTCCCTTTGACTTAACTAAATATCCTAGAATTACTGGTGTTGAACCCTGATGTTTTCTTTTTGCCCTGTAATATCATTATATGGAATAGAGTATAATTACTGTTAAAATTACTCAAAGTAC
Organism: Mustela putorius furo; assembly: GCF_011764305.1. Classification (NCBI taxonomy): domain Eukaryota; kingdom Metazoa; phylum Chordata; class Mammalia; order Carnivora; family Mustelidae; genus Mustela; species Mustela putorius. Next base: position 1,118,363 of record NW_025421443.1, read on the forward strand.
TTACCCAAATACATTATTTGTCAAGTTTGATTCCCCTTTTAAAAAATGGTTCCATTTAGATCCAATTCACTAAGCATCAATAAAAAATAAAAACAATTATAAATTGAATTTCCATGCAAATGTGGCCTTTTCCCTATTCTGCATGAATGCACATTCATCAAACTACTATGGCTTGTTGTTGACATTGTGGAATAGCCAAAAAATAACCATGTTCTAATTGTTTTGCTAGTTGCCACGGTCAAGATTCATTTTTCCCCAAGAAAGTTTATAAAGGTCATTAGAGCTTAATGAAAGTTTGGATTCTCTACTTATCAAAAAACTGTAGAGTAACTAGTTCTTGTAAACATTCAATTAGGCCTTTGTAGAAACAGATTCATGTTTCTATCCACTACAGAGAGAATTGCTAAGCTTCTCTCTTCTAAAGGGCTTGAAGCAATTGTGGCATTTAGGAGAATTATTCCAGTAATTTATTATAATAAACAATTAAGTGGTATGTTAATATGCAAGAAACATTAGCTAATCTTCCCACTATACTTGGTCTTAATCCATTCCTCTTCAAATGATTGAGTCTTCAGTAAAGGGGCATGTGGAACCCTTGCAGAAAGTTCAGGACAGTAACTCTTAAATGAATAACCCACAGTCCTCCAGAGTGCCAGGGCACTATGTCCACATGCATCATCTTTTCAAGAATATAAAATCTTTTATTCAGTGCATGACTTAGCACTATTGAAACAACCTCAATTTCAGTACCTCTGCCAATAATGCTTAATTTGGGTAAACCAACATGATTAGTTTAATGATATTAATATTCCAATTAACTTTTCTGGAATTGTTTAAGTGACCAGAATAATAGACATAGCTCTCATTCACTTCAACACAGGTTTCTCATACTTTCCCACCACTAACGCCACCCCTTCTACACACTGTGCAGAATTCCACATTCCTAGCCAGCATTAGCTCTAGAAAAATACTTCCCTTTCCAAACATCGTAATTGTTCCCTCTTTCAATTTGAATCAGATTTTGTGTGCCGGTGATATCAAATTGTAACTGAAATAGGTTGGTCAAGAAACATGTTTGTAGGAGTCTGAGAACATATGAAGCCATTGCTAGGGGAGAAGTACAAAGACAACTAATGCATCAATCTTGTAATGTTGACGTTAATTTTAAATCAATTTGTAAATGTAGTCCGAGCTTTGAAGGCTGCAGAGTTGACTGGCAGAGAATCTGTGATTGGACAAATGTCACAAGAAAGTTTATGCTAGGAAAGAAGGAAGGGGGGAGGGTAGGGAAGACGGAGGAAGAGGAAAGAAAGGGTAGAGAGGAAGAACGAAGTGGGGAGGGAGGGAAGGAGGAAGGAAGGGAGTTTATGCAATAGTGTGATTATAGAACGAGAAGTCTTTCTTTTGCTCTGTGTCTCTCTGTCTCTTTTTCTTTCCCTCTGCTTTAAAAATAAAAGCATTAGAGTCAGATATTAGATATCCAGCACTTTCTCTTTATTAGGAAACTTACAATAGACAAAAGGAAGATCAAACAGAATATGCAAAAATGAGATTAGGAAGAATTAAGAATTATGGCTATAAAAGAATAAAAAAGCTAACAAACAAATAACAACACAACTTAAAAGCTTTTAACAAAAAGAAAAAAAAATGCTTAAAATCCACAGCCCCAGATTTCATTCTTGGGCTTATATCCAGCAGATAGAAGTAATTGCTAAGCATCAGGTAGAAATAGGAGCTAAATCATCTACCTCCCTCGCATTTCACCTAAAGTATAGAGAACTATTTATGTCATATTTCTGTTTCTACTATTTTGTATTTCTGTTTTCCAAAAGTTAATGTATATTCTTGAAGATTGTGCACATGCGCAAATACACACACACACGACCGCAATTATATAGAAAGGCTCCTGTACTCTCCAATTATTTGTAGCAATGAGAGGACAGGATATTTGGAGCAGGAATCCATTACCGCTGTATATAGCCAGACACCCCTTATAACAAGTGCAGACTCAGAAATGGGAAGGAATAAGTCATCAGTGGATTCCTAGCTTTGCCAATACAACTCTTCATTCATGACCTGTCTATTACATGTGTAGAATAAACACTTGTTAATTAACTACAGAAATATTTTTGAAATTGTAATTTAATTCATCATAACCTTTATTCTTTTTGGTTTCAAGTGTTTATCCATTTTAATGAAATTTCCTTCTTGCCACCAGTGTTGTAATAGTAATAATACCTCATTTTTATTGCTCAATTATAAGTCAAGTATTTCATAGTCATAGTGAAAAGTCCAACTATCATTTAGAAAATTGAGAGGTGCATATATTCTATGTAGATAATTCACAGCCACCCCCAATAATCCTTTCTCGTTATGTGATACAACCCTAAGTGTACAAATACGGAAACCAGATCGGAGACCATGCTTCGTCACTTGACTAGAGAGATATACAGATATTTGAAAATAAGTCTATCTGATGCCAACCAATGAGTTTTCCACAAATTCTTGCTGCCTCCCTGGTGCTAGGAGAGGGTCCCCTCCTGCTATGAAATCGGAGTCTGTTTTAAAATATAAGAAAATTATCAGTTTATTATTCCTTTTTCTAATATTTTGGTTGTAGCATTGCCACTATTTCCAAATTTTGATTTGATTTGTTATTTTAAATCTATAGTTTTCTGAAACAAATGGCTAGATTTTCTGGAAATGTGTTTCTCTGTTACAACTTTTTAAGGAGTAACATGTCTTGCCACTCAACCTCTTAAAGACAATATTTGACTTTGATTTTTTCTATAAATAATGACTCAGCATTTTTTGGTTTTGCTGATTAAAGACTTATGATTTCTTAGATGTGTGCTGTTGACTATATTGTTTAGTTTGTTGCAGTTATGAGAATTTGTTTTAAGGCTGTGCAGTGTTGGTTGGAGTCTTCACAAAAGTTACTGGCATTCGTGGTCTCCACTTTCAACATTGCACTGTAAGTTTTATTTCATCATTTTATCTTTTTTCTTTAATTTTTTAAAAAAGATTTTATTTATTTGTCAGAGAAAGAGTGAGTGAGCACATGCAGGGAGAACAGCAGGCAGGAGGAGGAGGACTCAGTCCCAAGACCCTAGGATCATGACCCAAGCTGAAGGCAGATGCTTAACCAACTGAGCCACCTAGGATTCCCTGTTTCATCATTTTAAAGAGGGGGTTTTCTTTTCTAATAAATACTTAGACTCACAGAATGCTGACATGAAGGGTGGACATTGGAAATGAATTCTGTAGTGCCAGGAGCATGTTGCCTTAGTTAAATTAAGCAAGGCATTCCTGGAGCAGAGGACTGGGTGTTCTTTTATAGGCTGACCTACTTTCTAATATGGTTCTTAACTACCCATGTGGTTCTTTAGCCAGTATATGCCACTATCAATTACATAATAGCTTAAATCTAAGAAAACATAAAGGTTTCTTGGTCTGTAAATTCTGTGAAATAATACTTGTCTGTTTTGATTAATGTTCAATTAATCTATGGTATACAACTAGACTTCTTGGTTTAAAATGCTAAGCCTGAATACACAAACACACACATACACAGAGAGAGAATTAGGAAGGACACCTTCCCATACTTACAGCTTCATTCTACTTAAGGCTAATTTTTTTACTTAGGTATTTAAGTAAGTGTTTTTGTTTTAGAAGGTTTTTGTTTTTTTTTGTTTTTGTTTTTGTTTTTAATACAGAAGATCTGAATAGACATTTTCCTGGGGAAAACATATAGATGGCAAACAGACACATGAAACATCACTTGTCATCAAGGAAATGAAAATTAAAACTACAGTGAGATATCACCTCACACTAGTCAGAATGGCTAGTCTCAAAAAGACAATAAATAACAAGTGTTGGTGAGGAAATGGAGAAAAGGGAGCACTCGTGCACTATTGATGGGAATATAAATTGGTGCCTCCACTGGAAAACAATAGAGGTTTCTCAAAAAATTACAAATAGAAATAGCATATGATCCAGTAATTCTACAGCTACATATTTACCCAAAGAATATGAAAACACGAATGTAAAAAGATAAATGCACCTCTGTGTTTACTGCAGCATTATTCACAATAGCCAAGATATGGAAGTAACCTAAGTGTACATCAGTAGAGGAATGGAAGGGCACCTGGAGAACTCAGTCCATTGCATGTCTGCCTTCAGCTCGGGTCATGATCTCTTGGTTCTGGATGGAGCCCTGGATCTGGCTCTCCACTTAGCAGCAAGCCTGCTTCTCCCTCTCCCACTGTGATCTTTCTTGCTTTTGCTGTCTCTCAAATAAATAAATAAAATCTTTTTAAAAATGGATGAATAAATATGGGGATTAAGAGATACAAACTTCCCATTATAACATAAGTAAGTCACAGGAATGAAAAGTATAGCATAAGGAATATAGTCAATAATATTATAAAAACTTTGTATGGTAACGGATGGTAACTATAATTATCATGATGAACATTGTGTAATGTATAGAATCAATAGGTTTAGTCACTGGGTTGTGCACCTGAAATTGTATGTCAACTATACTTCAAGGTTGTTTTTTTTTTAATATTTTATTTTATTTATTTGACAGAGTGAGACACAGCGAGAGAGGGGACACAAGCAGGGAAAGTGGGAGAGGGAGAAGCAGGCTTCCTGAGGAGCAGGGAGCCTGAAGCAGAGCTCTATCCTAGGACCCTGGGATCATGACCTGGGCCAAAGGCAGATGCTTAACAGCTGAGCACCCCAGGTGCCCCTATACTTCAGTTTTTTTAAAAAGAGGAGTGATAAGTTATTTTATTAATTTTACCCCCTTTCATAATGATAGCACTATGGTCTTATGGTCTTACATCCAGCTTAAAAAAATACCTGATACCTTTCAGATAAACATTTGTGAGACTAAAATTACAATATGCTGTCATGCAATTGCAATTTTATATACTTTAGGTAATTTATAGCCATATTTTTTCCTGGCTTATCTCTTGGCTTTATGGATTACCTACTCCTGAAGTCAGTTTGCCATAAATATTTCAGAAACTGAAGAGAAACAAACTACCTAAATTACATAAAAACTAAAATCGGACATTGTACAGAAATTTCTCTACTGCCATCCAATATTATACTTTCACTCACCTTTATCTTATCATTTAAAATCTAGTTTAACAGCTAGCTTATAAGTACTGGACGACAGAGTATGGGTCTTCTGTTTACCTTAGTCATCTACCTAGTGTTTTGGAGAAACTTTCAACTTTCTTTCAACAGAACATTTTCTTTAGCATCAGTTTATTGCTATTTCTTCTACCACCTCCTGACAAGTTGAATAAACTTTGTCCTTTTTGTTTCCATTGCTAAGGCTGAAGAGCGATGTTTATGAAAGATTCTCAAGTTACCTGCTGAGTGTTCTTTCTTCAAGATTTATGCATTTGACTCTGAATCTCCCTTTACAAAGTTTTATTCTGTATCATTTGTGTTGACCTCCATGACATTTTCTAGTACCCTAAGACGGTTAGAGCCTTGTATTATGCTTTCAGGTAAAGGGCTTCCCTGGTTACAGTGTACTTTCGATTGATCGATCAGTTCCTACCACAAAAGGAAAAGTTCACATGTGACTCATTGAATTTGATCAGTATATAGAGTTGGTCTATGTAATTCATATCCACCACAATCTCCTTTTCAAAGCAAACCCCTCTCCTTAGAACAAACGTTCTTTATCCTTGTTTCCTTTAAATGTTTAAGATAATTAAAACAAATGCTTCTGCTCACTTGGTTTGTCCAATTATTCATACCCTAGATGTTAAGGGAAGCTCAGTGTCAATTTGATGTTCTCGCAATAACTGGTAATATACATGAAGCACTGAGTAGACTACTCGATACATTCTAGCCTCCAGAAATGGTTTCTCTTATAAATATTACTACAAAGAAAAAACTTAATGAGAAAACTGTTATCCCAAGAGATTTTAAGGAAAAGCTTAGGAAGACCACCAACAGAATAATGAGGGAAGAAAAGGGTTTTTTGCATAAAAATTGAAAGTGGTTGGTTGTCAGTATGGGTTTTGCAGGTCAGAAGTTCCCACTATTGGGATATAAGGTAAAGGGTGGGATTTGACAGCCTGCCTTGAACAAAGTAGAGAACAGTCTGTACCACAGTGTCTTAGTCACCGGAGTTGGCTCTGTCAATCAGTCCCTACCTCTGGTCTCTGTCTGGAGAAGAAAACAGGACCAGAGCGAAGAGGCCACCACAGTGAGGAGGCCTTACTTCCCTTTCCAAAAGACCTTTCCACACACCTGGGTCACCTTGAAGAATTTCTGAATGAGTTTTTTAATATCTCCATCCAAGAAAATCTAGAACTCCTGCCATAGTAAAAAAAGATACAGGGTGGGTTTTACCATCAGAAAAGTCAAAAAGTAAGATTCTGAGAATAAATTAAGAGATCAGAAAATCTAGTGACAAGGACTCAAAATCCAAAATATATGAAACCACTCATCTATTACTTTGTTCCCTTCATATGTTCCTTCTTCCATGTCCCAAATAGCAATATTACACTATTTTTTCTATTTTATTACACTAATTTACACTAATTTTTTATATTACACTATTTTTACACTTATATTACACTATTTTTTCCTATTTTTGGAAAATTATCAACATAATATTACTGTAAGATATATAAACATTTCCTCTAAACAGTTCCCCAGAGATCTCATTCCTTTTAACTGTTTGGTTTTGTAATAGCTAATGCCTTTCTCTCTTCTTCCACTGTGTGCTGCTTTGGATCATTGTTTTTTGATCTTTTAACTTTATCTTGTGGCAATTTCTCCTAGTGGCTGTTTACAGCCTCCAAGGATGTTTCATTAAATGGCACTTGTTGCTTCCTGTGTGATCCAAGCCAAAGCAAGCTGTCTCTGCCGTCATGCTAGTTCCAACTCACAGGAAAACCCTGTGAAAGAAAGGCACAGGCACCTGATAACCACCACCACCCCACCACCCCGCAACCCATGATTTCGAATTCTCCCAGATCACTGAAAAAGATGAGGGTCAGAAACTCTCATACAAGATCAATACATGCAAGTCCCCTCTGCCCAGAAAGGAATAGTTATAACCACAAGCACTGAAACACAAGCCTAGCATGTCACAAACAATATGCTACTTTCTTAGAACCTGGGGAAAAGAGAAAGCAGAACAAAGAGAAAGGTAACAATCATAAGAACACCTTGCAATTTTATGGCATTTTATGCTTCCCAAAGTACCCTCATATAGAATATCCCTTTGAACACAAATTTCCAGAAGAAATGGTGACTGAAACAGACAAACAATACAAGTGTTGGAAATTTTCTGTCCTTATATGGTACTATGCATAGTAAAAATTCTTATCCGATGCCATAGAATGACGTATTTTCCCTTTTATAAGGAAAAGGGGATAATTTCTCACAAAAGCTAAATGTAGCTTTATTGCTAGTGCCTGTTAATTTATGAAAATAAAAATTTCCATGCTGTTACTAAATTATCAGCTTTTGAAATAATTGGGTCTTGTCACATTTTATTTCTGATTTGCCAGGCTGATTTAGGCATGGAATCTTTCAATTTAATAATGTAAGGAAAACACATGTTCTTCAGCCTAATCTTCTTGTCTTCAAATCTGCTTATGATATAGTATTAAAATGACCCTACATGCTTAACTACTTTGCTCATTGCTAATTGCTGAATAAACAGATTTCCAAAGAAGAAGGATGTCTGCAGATGTTGCCTAAACCCATTCCCTCAACTTTTGCAAAAGCAATGGGAAGTTTGGTGGTATTTATACAAGAAATATACCCATGTGATTTATTCATTTATTCTGAAGAAGAGCTAATTTATTGACCAATTCAATAGTTTTTCTCTGACACTCAATGGCTTCACAAAACCCTCCAAGAATTAAATTTTCAGCTAAAAGTGTCAAGAAAATCATATGATATACCAGTCTATTTGTAAGTTACCACTTAGCCAGTATATACATTGGGGAAATCCCTGCATTTCTCTGTATGGATAGAGCTATTACATTAATCATAAAAAAATTAAATGTACATGAGCCTATTTTCTTAATTAAGGCAAATGATGAGTGAGGTTTTGAAACAATGTGACTAATATTGTCTCCTTGAATAATAGGGAAATGACACAGACCCACATTAACATTCTTCAGAAGACTGCTGATGAGTTGATTTACATCCAACTTCAGATAATCAGCTGACTTGAGTGGTAAAAATCTGATTTTGTAAAAACTAACAACTAGCATTTTCCCAGAGACATTGATTAGAAAATAGAATTTTCCTTGGTGCAGAATATTTTAACATCAGCAAATTATGTGCTATGCAGTAGAGACAGAATTCTATGTTTGTCCACTGACATCAAGAAGTTTTGCTGATATTTCCCAGTTAGAGGCAGCTAACTTTTTGAGTGCTAACTTCACCCTAGGTTATTTTACATAAGGTATCATCAATATATATTCAAAATTTGTTCAACTTGACAAGCATTCTCCTCCTCCCGACCCCACCCCGCCATTTCTGGTGATAACGGTAGACTAAATTTTCAGAAAAAACTCTGCTGGTATATAATACATAAACTACTGAAAAAATATGCATATACATTTTTTTAATTATACATAGCTGATCAAGTAAAGTAAGACTTTCACATAGCAAGACTTGTTCTGGAAGCAGAGTTTGCCTCAACAACATTTGCCAGTTTTCAAGGTCTGGTCTGGACTCTAGAAGACTAGAAAGCAATGTTCCTCAGAGGTAGTCCTTTGCTTCAGGACTCTCCCTTTCTCCTGGAGGTTACATGCTAACAGCATTCCTTAGTCATTAAACAATAAAAAAATGATACCACATCATTTCAAATATTCCTAAACAATTTAAGAGCATGCTTAATTTGGGAATTGCAACCTTAAGACATCATGGAACAGCCAGGAGCAATTGTCCAAACCTAGAGCCCCAGCAGAGCACAGGTTTGGAAAGACTTCTTCACAATTTCAGGACCCTCAGCTGGCAACAATTTCACTGAGGAACGAAGGAAGGAGGAGAGAAGGGAAGGGAAAAAGGAAAGAAGGGAAGAACTACTCCTGGAAAAGTAGAGTTTATTATTTCTACTCTGATGGTGGGAGAAGTAGAATAAAGTCAACAATCTCCTCTGAGAGTTCCTAACCCAAATCCACAGACATATATGACTGGAAAAGCCCTACGTCAAGTAAATTAAGTTGAAAATGGTCTCAGATTGATAGGACAAGAGGAACCTGGCAGAGGTAATTGTACTTTGAATGAGTGCAAGTTAAACAAATGCCTCAAAGATATCTGCCAGATATATTTCCTAGGAACTTAACTTCACAATACAAAATTATTCAACACATACAGAAAATAAGCTACCTTGAGCAAAATCAATAGAAGCAACAAAGTGCCAGTCAGGCCCATGAAGACCCTAACTATTAGAATTCTCAGATTCAGCACGTAAAACTAATGTTTGATATGTTTAAAGAAATAAAATCAGGAATTGAGACCCTAAAGAAGTAATTTAAAAATGCATCAGAATTGACAAGATATATTTGAAAAAGAAACAAGACAATTTCTTTTAAAAAAATAAAAAATGAAATGAAATTAAAATTCTAGTTCATATGCAAATAGCAGAATAGAGTGGAAGAAGTTATCCAGAATGGAAGCCAGAGAAAGAGACAAAAGCCCAGAGAAATTCAAAGAACTTTCCATTTTGTTTGCTCATTCTTGTTTTTTTTTTTTATGTCTTTATTTCTGAAATGAGATTTCTGAATGCGTATTTCTTCCCAGAGTATTATATTGCCACCTCTTTTCCACATCTACCTTGTTCCCAATGATGTCACTTAAGAATCTTTAGAATTCTAATTTATGTCATTCTTCCATATCATCTATCATTTTAATTCCTTCAAGTTTGCTTTGAAACTTTAGATGCGATTTTAATGTTTTTAAGATACAGTTCTTTTTATAAAACCTTTATTGTCCACAAGAGAAATTATTCTTCCTATATGCTTTCTTTTAACAATTTTAATTAATTTTAGTAGCTTGAATAAACTTCCCTTATTTATTAAGTTAACAGATATTTGTTGAAAATCTGAAACTAGGATATAGAAGAAATCAAGGCATTGCCTATATAAAATATAGACAGAGCTAATTGAGAACATAGACAAATAAGTAATTGCAATAAAATATGAAGAACAGAATAGAAGATGAAGGCTCAATGGAAGCATCACTAAGAAATAGTAGCACGTTTAGGGCACTAGAAAAGACTAGAAAAGAAAAAGGAAGCAGAATGAGGTCCTGGTGCTAACCAAGTAGAGATTAGCAAACACATTTCCAAGAAAATTGAAGGGTTTGAGTAAAGTTATATATGAGAGTAAAGTTACATATCTTACAAGGTAAAGTACTAAGACAGAGGATAGAATTATAAAAATATGAGATTAGAGATAAAGCTGGACAGTTGACAGGGGACAGATCTCCTCTGGGAGTCGCATTACATTGGTTGGAATAGGCAATGAGAAGCCTTTAAGGACTTTAAACAGGGCAGTGGCATAATCTGCTTTGTATTTTTAAAGAGATTTCTCAAGTTGTTATGTTGAGAACCAGACAAAGGTGGGGAAAGATTAGATACACAGAAACTGATTAGGAAGTAAGTGATTATAAGAAAGTGGTAGCTGCATTTGCAAAGAAAGGGATAGATTTAAGGAATAGTAAGAAATTAAACTTGCGATTCAATGATCTATTTGTCAAGAATGACTGCCGGGTTTCAGATTTTTAGTAATAAGTTGATGTGGAGCTATTTGTTAAAATAGGGAACGTTGAGGTAGAGCTGATTGGAGAGAAGAAATAATGAATTCAGTCTGGAACAAGTGGAGATTGAAGAGCAGAAAAACATCCAAGTCAGGTCTGTAGTTGGATTTATGTTTCTGATGCTCAGAGGTATACTGGAGCTGTAAATAGAGGTTTGGGAATTTTATCATTGAGATGTTAATCGAGTCATGAAAGTGAATGAGATCGTCTGAGTTCATGGAATAAAATGAGAAGATTGTTGATTGAATTCTGAAAACACCAGCATTTAATGGTTAGGTAAGAAGGAAGATGCTGCAAAGCAGCCTGAGCAGTACTGATTTAAAAGCAGACTCTAATTGAGAGGATGGGCTAACATGAAAATACTGTTTTCAGTACGGCTGGGAAGTCAGCAAGATAAGTACTTAAAAGCATCTATTGAATTGTCCAATATGGATGTAATTGATGAACTAGACAAAAGACAGTTCTGATGAAATCTGGTAGAGGGGAGGTGGGTTAAGTCTCTGTTCTCTTACTTTTGGTCTGTTTTATTTTCCAGATAAACTTAAACTCTTCATTGCCTGTCTCTTCAGCTAGACTTTAACCTCCTTGAGCAAATGAAACATGTCTTCTTATTCTTTATATCCTGTGTCACCTGTTAAACACAAGAATTAATAAATGCCTCATTTTCCTTATCTTTAAAGGAAAGAGAATACCATCTTTCTTTTTTATTTTACTGGATGTTTTAGATCATAACTTACATGACACAGTTGTAAATTGTAAACCCCACAGAAGTGATAGTTGTTGCTATTATTTCTAGATCCCAACAACTCAAGAGTAAAATAGAAGAGATGTCATGAGACACTTTATGATTTATGGCCAAATGAATATTTACCAACAATAGTTGCTGTGGGAGTTCAGAAAAAGAAATAGGGCATTTCAGGCTGAAATCACTATATGGTATTTTGAAGAATTGCTAGGAAGACATTCAGGGTAGTAGGGGAACGAGATATGAACAAAATTTAGGATCTGGGTGCCGGAAATGGTGAATAAACAAAACAGATTAGTGCAAGAGAGCCTTCAACTTTTAAATTCATTCTAAATTCTTGGCTTAGACAAGAAAAATGCATTTTTTCATTGAAATGATTGTTTTGAAAGAGTACTTATATGGTATTTGCTGTTCCATAGAATTTTTATCATTCTAATGACAGAGAGTACTTGAATATAAAAGCTAATTTGCCTATTGTATAAATAGACTTCCATTTTTTGAGAGTAGAGCCAAAGTTGGCTTAAAAACATCTCTGAACACGATAAAAAAAATAAAAATAGAAATGTCTCTTAATTCCTTGCTCCAAACTAGATCTCCTAATTTGGAAAACAGACCTCAAAACATTTTGTATAGAGCTTAAAAAATTAGTTTACAATGCAGAGAAATTTATTGATTTTGATAAGCTACAGGTTATTTCTTACAAGCGTAAAATTATTATAATATCCACAGACTTAAAAGTTAGTAAAACAAAAGAATGTGAAGAATGTATCTGTGCTCATATGTGAAAATATCTGTGTTCTAAGAAAATTATGTGGAAAAGCCCTGTTGTCATATGAAAGAACACTAACAGATACGAAGGAACCCTCCGACTTCTGGACCTTGCTCTGAGCAGTACAGATGCTAGATAGGAAATGAAAGTTAAAAGACCCTTGCTCAGATCCTCGCTTTGAAATTTCTAGGAGAATAATAGACTAGATCACTATTACTGAAAGCCACCTTCTATTCCTCATCTGTTAGATGATCTCCTTGTCTCTGGTTTCATTCTCTTCCTTCCCTTCCTTTACAATATTGCCAGAGGGATCTTTGTTCAACATAGATCTGATCATGTCACTCCTTGTCATATCACATAATGTGATGGCTCACCTTCCCTTCAGAATATAATCAGAATTCCTGAGACTCTTAAGCAAGGCTTTCCTCAGTCTGTCTCCCATGAACCCTTCTAATTTAACCTCTCATTACAAGCCAAAACATACCCTACGTTCAATCATAAAAATTGCTTGCATTTCTAGGTTGCCTGTACTTCCCCTTCAGCACCTACCGTGCCTGCTTTAGCTAACAATTTCCTATCTTTTAGGCCTAGCTAAGCAGTGCTTCCTCCGAGAAGCTTTTTGTGAAACATCACCACTCACTACCCACACTAGTGGGTAGTGAGTACACATGCATGTACATGCACCTGTGTTGCATGTACACACACACGCTATTGTGTACCTAATCACCCCAAACCCATGACAACTTGTGACATTTATCTTATGAAATTATAATTATCCAATTCTCTGTTTCCTTGTAGGTCATGGGCAATTTGGTGTTGTTTCCATTTCTACACATAGTAGGTTCTTTAAATATATTTCCTGAATATTTAAGTGAAAAACAGACCAATAAGTTCATAAAGATAAGTTTGATATTAGTGAACTTTGGCAAATAAAGAAACCTAGCATAATGAAAATACTTATGGGAGGAGGAATAATTTTTAAAGTCCCCTGCTGCTCTTTATGTCTAAATGTAAAGTATTTGTCCCCACTTCCCCCCAAAAGAAGTTCATCTATACTCTATTCTAGTTCTCACAAAGTGTCTCATACTATAGCCCACCCTTTCAATTATTTAAATTTTAAAAACAAAATTTTGTATGGTGAAGACATGTTAAAAAGACTTCATAATCATGGCTAGTTATGAATGCCTAAGGGTGGTCACCTAATAGACAATAAAAGCTGTATGACTGTCTTCATGTTAGATGTCGGGTCACTGTAGAAAACAATACAGCAAGTGATTATAATGTGTAAGTTATGAATAAATGCTGCCAAAAATAACTGAAAAAGGTTACTCTCCAAATATATGGGAATGTAATTTCCAGTGATGCCATCACACATGGATCTTACAAGTACTGTATCTCAAACAACTGAAATAGGTTTGAGATGACCAGATCTGGAAAATATCAGGAGTAACTTAGAAGGAGGTCTAATCATAATAAAGACAGTGATATATGTGTGACTTTTAAAATTTTTTATTGAAATGTAGATGTGGAAAAGCATTATATATATATATATATATATATAAGCATTATATCTAAGCAAATATGTTATTTTACGTGCATGATTTGAAATACATTATTTAGGGTGCCCAGCTGACTCAGTCAGTAGAGCATACGACTCTTAATCTCAGGGTTGTGAGTTCGAGCCCCATATTGGGTGTAGAGATTAATTAAAAATAAAAAATCTGGGGCACCTGGGTGGAACGGTCGATTCAGTGTCTTGACTCTTGGTTTCAGCTTAGGTCATGATATCAGGGTTGTGAGATTGAGCCCCATGTCACGATCCATGCTCAGCACAGAGTCTCTTTGGGACTGTCTCTCCTCCTCCCTCTACCCCTCCCCACGTGCGCACTCGCTCTCTCTCTCTCTCTCTTAAATAAATGTTTAAAAAATATTTAAAAATAAAAAAACATAAAAATCTTTTTTAAAATATAAATAAATAATACATTAGTCATAACTAAATTAATTAAATACTATATGTGAACATTGGCTATTTAATCTAATTTGCAAAATTTATACATTCTATCTGACCTACATTAAGAAAAATCTTTATGTTACCTTTAGGAAAATAGGGAGATCACCTTATGTTTGTCTTCTATTTAGGCATACAATGTGTAAGAGTAAAATTCTGCTTGAGAAGAAAATGGTTCATTTCGCTCTAGTCATCAAGGCTAGACTAACCAACACTATTTAATTCTTAGTCTCAGAAAGTGGTTACACCTTAGAAATAGATAGTTACACTTGCTTGTATATGTAAAATTTACCAATTCTTAAAAACTAAAGAATTTGATGCTTCTAGTTTAATTTTTCTAAATTTGAGAAAGTTTTATTGGTATATGGTCACTTCATAGAGAAAGACAAATTGGCCATTGATAGAGTTCCCAATACCGCTTAGAAAACTCACAACAAGCTTACAATAATCCTATTTTTTAGAGGAAAAGAGGCATGTCTGTAGACCAGGATGCTGAAGGTCAGAGAGGTTAAATAACGGAGCTAGCCACCAATGGAGCTAATGTCAGAGTTCGTGTTTTTATCTCCCAGAAAAAGCAATGCTGGATATCACTGGAAAAGCAGCTATTTATTCATGAGTCTAAACTCAGCAGCCTTAAACATTAAATGTATGACACTTTTGATTCTGGTTGTTTGCAACACAGAAAATTTTCCTACATCTTCTGCTATTTTTTCAAATAATTTGCAGATCGCTTTAAATGAATGTCTTAGTGCAACATTATGTTTCCTGTTCTGTTTTATTAACTCTGAATGACTTTCTGTATGCCAGTGTTTTTTTTCTCTCTCTCTCTAATTGTACTGTCTCTTTTGGAAAATTTACTACTTCTGAGAATATGCATAATGGACCAGTTTTTTAACCTGTGTAACTCTAGACAAAATGTCTACCGCCTAATAGAGCAATCAAATCTGCCCTTCTAAGCCAAACAGCAGTGGAGAAAGGGGACACAGGGGCCCATGGCACCTGTCTTTCCTGTTACTTATTAATGCATCTTTGCACAAAACAGATATTTTGTTTAAAACCTGTCTCAACTCTTGCTGCTTATTCTTCCCTACCTCAAATCACTCACCTCCATTTTGTGACATAACAGTTGGTTTATGGGGAAAATATTACGACCCAGTTGTCCATGCGCTGCTTTTTAATAAGGCAATAAAGCATCATTATTGGCTGACTTCCCATCCAAAGCTTCTGAACCAACTTTGGTGAAACGACAACGGGTGAAACATTAGCAGATGGACTGTGGATGGACAGGCAAATCTAGGGGGACCCTTGTGAGAAGGAATCTCACTCTTCTTTCCCCCTCTTTATTATCATTTCCTTGCCCATGGTATATCAATTGGCATTTGGGGAAAAAAAAAAAAGGCATTATCTCAGATTCACCCAGCTCACCCCTTTTGAAATCAAGTGTAGTTACCTCTTCATAGTTTGGGGTCAGTGTTCAGCCCACCAGGAGTTCCTTTTGAAGTCTTTGTCCCAAAATAAATCTCCCCCTCAATTTAACAAATACAAAGCTCTAAATGAACTCTGTTCAGACCGAACATAGTATAATTTACTTTTCAATTTCACACCCAAAGATTCTGTAATGGGGGAACGTAGGCGGTTAAGTTTTCAGTCATACCAAATGGGTTTTTAATATTTAAAATCCATCTGTTTACTTACAAAGAGTAAATGCCTGGAAATGAGGCTTCTGAAATGCAAATGAAGAGCTACAAGACTTATTTCTGCTTGGGAAAACTCAACACTTTTCTGACAAAAGGGAGTAATAATAGCTCCTGTAGAATCCAATAATATTATAAATGATGTTTGATCCAATAGTGCATGATATGTGTATGGGGAAATCTGTGGTCTCTAGTTTGTTATGACTGCATCATGAATTGCTTCATGAATTTGAGGAAAGAGAGGAGATTCAAATTAGCACAGTATTTTGAAAACAGTCAGCTATGACAATTCTAGGATGCCCTGGCTTTTAAAAACAGCTCAGACTTAAGAAACTAAACATGTCTTCAGAAAAGGTAGTTCCACTCATGGAGTATCAAGTTGGGCCAGAGGGAGACCTCTTTTATAAAAAGTTTATTGCAGAATTTAACCTTATTCTTGGTTTTTTGTTTAACTTTGGGAAATTAAAGTTTACTTTCAAGAAGCTATTCTTCTCAGTCCATGATTTCATAAAGGATCACTTATAATAACAGAACTTTCTGTAAATTATTATTAATAGAAGATAAAAATTGCTAGAACTGTAAATAAAATGTTATAATGGAATTTTTAACCAATCTGGTATGCTTTCATTAGAAGTTTCTAGCATTAAAACTCAGTCACACATGTTCCCATTGGTAGGTTTTCTCAAAATCCCTTAAGTATTGTTATCTCACAGATTTTGAATTATAATATTGTTCTACCTACCTAATAGATCAAGACCATCAAAATCTAACCTCCTTGCTTTTAATGCTTTTCTTCTACTTCTTGAAAAATGAACATGCTATTTAGAGTAATGGCATTTACCATTGTTTAAAAATCTCCCAATACCTGATGACAAAGTTGATAAAATTTTATTTCTCATTCATATAAAGTCTCAAACAAGTCATCCTAATGGGTAGAAGCTCACTGTACAGTGGCAAGTGTCTTGCTTATTGAGATTGATGTTCTTTCCACCCTGTGTCACCATCACCTTCATCATGTACCATTTCTTAATCCTTTGACCTGGCAAGAGAAAAGAACTTCACTCTTATTTCATTGTTGAATAGTAGTGACTTGGCCCCACATAGGTGTAGGTGCAAGAGGGCAGGGAAATGTAACCTCTTGCCTGGCAACCAATTCCTTGGCTACGGACAAGGAAGAGCAAAAACCTGTGGTGGCCAATTAGTTTTCTGTGACACGCAGGCAAGGAGAAAACTGCTTCTTCAAGCATGGTCCATGTCTGCATTACAATCCTCTGAAGGCTTGCCTACCTTCATATTTCTGGATGCTACACTTCATCCACTAAATATGAATTCAGAAAGAAGGACCAAAGATTCTGGATTTTAATAAACGCCTCTGTTACTCTTAGGAGTACTGAATTTGAGAACCATTTAGAAGAAGTAGCACATTGAAATATTCTAATTTCCATCTCACAGACTGAAAAATAACTTGAGATAATGTCAGAGCCTCTATTCAATAACTCTTCATATTTAAGTTGTTATTTCAAACGTGAGTCCAGGACTCAAAAATCAAGAGGGCTTGTTTCCAGCTGTCAAAAGAATTATATCACAGATAGGGAGGGATGTAAGACATATATAGATAATTAAAATATATGTCTTTCTCAAGTGGGTACTTTACAAAAGGTGCAAATATTACCAATATTACTAGAGATCATATATACATATAATCTATCTGTATATATATATATGTATGTATGTGTATATATATGTATATAGCCTGGAGGAGAATGTTTTAAGGACAAAGAGTACTTGAGGTTGTTCATGTTTATTTGATAGATGAAGTTAGGAAGAAGGGCAATTCAGATGGAGGAAAACATGGAAAATCTCACAGATAGATAAGAGAATCTTAAGTTATCCAGTTTGACTGGACTTTGTCTATTGCTGGGCAGGGGCAGGAAGACATATCTCCTGGAAGATATTTTGGGAACAAATAATCAAGGGAATTAACAACCAACCATGTTAAGGAATTAGATTTTGTTCTAAAGACACTGGAGAACAATGGAAATTTTGTGAACAAGAGAGAGACAGGATCAGAATTGGCCAAGCAGGGCCTTCTTCCTTCCTTGCTTCATTTCTGACTTTGCTACCAACTGATTCTCTTGTCCCTATGACTTTACTTTTACTCTCTAGAATGAAGTCCTAGGCAATCCCAATTACATGCCACTGAAGCCTTTTTTTTTTTTTTTTCAGTTCAGGAAAATTATTCAGGTTCATAACATCATCTCTAGCTCCCTGTTGGCAGAGAAGATCTCAATTTTTGTTATTTCTTTCTCCCCCCACCCTTGTGCATGGAATATCTTTTACACTCACTCTCTTCAACTTGTTTGTCCTCTGTAGCTTTCACTTCAGTTGTTCCCCACCATTCAGCTGCATGGAAGCCTTCCTGCGGGACCATGGAGATGACCCACAGGCCAATGGAAACCTGAGTCTTAAAGTCAGTCCCCTGTCCCCCCATCTCCACCCCACTCTTCCTTCTCAGTTGAAACCCATAACCCTCATTTCCTGCTTATTAAGAGGGTCTTTGGGGGCAATACAAGCTTTTTCATTTCTCTGTTTAATCTTCTATCAAATTAGAGCAATGGCACCTATCCATAGCACACTAGTAGAAATGTTCTAGCAGTGAAAAGAAATTAATATATTTCCAAAACTCTCCTATTCCATCACCTCCTTTCTTCCTGCAAACCAAAGCCAGGGTGCTTAATTTTTTTTTAATGCTGATAATAAGACATTTAAATATATTTTCTGGGAATGTCCTGTACTTTGTGCTGTTTTGCTGTAAACCTAAAGCTGCTCTAAAAATGCTATATAAGAAGAATTACATTCATATACATATAAATAATATATAAAAATTGTATCTTTTATTTCCTCACACCAATTTTGACCTATTCTGAAGCTGATGAAACATTCAAGGAGAGTTGTTTGCTATTGAGTTTGACATTTAGATATTTCTCTATGATTAATAAAATGAACATGTATGGCTAATTTCCTATGCATTTCCTCCCATAAAATAAATGAATGACAAATTGCCTCAGAAGCATATTTCATTTTTATGGCCAGCTTTTTTATCTTAGGAATTGAAATATGAGCATCTTGAGTCTAATTCAATTCTAATTAAAATAATACTCATTAAGTGTTTGCCTCTGGGTTATGTGATAAATGGTATTAAATTAGAAAAAAGACAACCCCCCCACCCACAGGGTGTTTATATTCTAAAAAGAGGAGTAAGAGAAAATGTTTTTTCTTTTCTCTTTGATCTTGTTGACCTGTTGGCTGTCTCTATCATCTTCATTTAGATCTTTTACAAACATCTCAAACATAACATACAATAGAATTTTATGCTTTTATTCCTCCCTAATCTTGTCATCTTCTTACATTATTTTCTACATTTATCAACTCCATCATCCTCAACACAACCTGTTCTTTATTAGTAAATGTGTTATTTTGTCCTATGTGGAAATTTGTTAGCTCTTAGGCCAACAGTTTCCTTAACTGGGTATGTTCTATGTACCTACCAACTGACTATGTAGAATATACGATAGATCATTAGAATCTTCAGTAATGCTGCCTAAATTTCCCCAATGATAGGTATGGAAAGAGAAAATTATCTCTTCACTGTCCGCTCTTTTGATGATCAAAATTAACTATATGTATTATAATGTACCTGAATGATAATAAATGATGGTGGACATTAACATATTTTATATCAAAAAGCAGACACACTGATTACTCAGTAACAATTCCTTATTTTATTCCAACACCCTTGAGATGGATGTTATTACAAAAGCTGGAGGAATATAATTTAAGATTACACAAATATTCACTCTGTTGTGGCACCTAAGGGTATTGGTGGAATGTGTCATTTTTCTACATGAAAAATACTCTGTTTAATATTGAAAATCAGGTATTTTAACTTATATCAATACCAATTTCTATATCTATATCCAGGTTTATTTTAATACTTCTATATTTATACATTCATTATCTTTATCACTTTTACAGTAATGCTTTCATAAGGATTGGGAAACTCAACATGGTAATCATTTTCCTTTAGCAGCAAACTATAGTTTTTCAAGTATAAAGTTTTAAATCATAGTTATATTTTTGAATTATTAAATAAATATTTATTATCTACATAAGTTTCAGAATTTTATAGAGGTCAATTTATTTTCCACTGCCCTACTCTATTTACTGTGTCTTCTTACATATTAAAGAATAATTTTTGCTTGATAAAGGATCTCAAAACATCTCAAAACAACATTATTTTTAAGACCTCATATGTTATGTTATAATAGTATCCAAATTTTAAAAATTAGATATAAAACCAGTTCAGTTATAGTCTAAATCACTGCATGGCTATATAGTTCATCATCTGGGGAAATATCCTTTTTGGACTATTTGTGGGTTGAGGATAAAAAAATATTACAAAGAGAGTGTTTTTAAAATTTGGTAGAATAGTGTCATTTTCATACCTTTTTTTAAAAATTTTGTTTATTTGACAGAGACAGAGATCACAAGTAGGCAGAGAGGCAGGCAGAGAGAGAGAGGAAGAAGCAGGCTCCCTGCTAAGCAGAGAGCCCGATGTGGGGTTTGATCCCAGGACCCTGGGATCATGACCTGAGTTGAAGGCAGAGGCTTTAACCCACTGAGCCACCCAGGCGCCCCCATCATTTTCATACCTTTTAAATGAGAATTATAAAAGGCTTGAATTACTATGAGCTATGCCTACCTACTTCTTCTATCTGCAGTCTTTGGGTACCCCAGCTTCACACCATGGATTTATGCTCAGGCAAGTGAACAGGAATCACTGGACCAATTTAGTGACATGAAAGACAGCATTAAAAAAATTATCTGCACACTGCTCACCTATACATCCCTTTAATCCAGGCCAACAGAGGGAAAACATTCTGACATTGCTAATGAGAGAAATCTTATGTATTGTTATAGAGCATGTATTTAGTTTAACTAATAGAATAAAGGAAGGGAAGGTGATAGCAAAATTTACAAAAGTCTTTAGTGATGAATAATTTGAATAGAAAATTATTTTTAGAAAAGATCTGGAAGATTCCATCAGAATGCCACCATATATATATATGTATATGTATATATACATATACTCTGTGTGTGTAGATTTGGGGGAAAGCAAGTGACCATATGTAGAACATATCTTCACTCAATCTTCTGTAGAATTTTTTATTCAGTCCTGTATGAGGAGACATATAGATGTTTATCAGTATATCAGGGATTTTAACGCTGGAATGGCTCTTTAATAAAACTGAACTATTTTAATTTGGCAGAAATTTATAATTTGTAAAATTATCTTCTTTTGACCTTATGTAAAAACTCCAAAAGTTATCTGGTTAAGTAAATCCGATCATTTAGCAGTATAAGTGAGAATATTAGTTACCCAAATATTGCCAGACATAATCGATGTCCTCAAGAGTTGCCCCATTAGCATACATTCTCAATGGTTGGAGTCACAAAACTAATGAATTCACTGCCCAGGGGCATCAATTGGGCATGACACTGCCTTAGTTCTCTGTACACCTCTGTCCATTTGTCTTTACTGTGACGTGATTACTTTTCATTCTTTTCCACAAATTACATTATATCAAATTACTACAGTGACGCCTGTGATATGATACTCTCACTAATTAAAATCCTTGTTATCTCTATACTTGGGTTAATATAAATAGTTGTTCTTTTTGTTTCTTCCTAACCGCTGGGGAACTACATTAGGAAACTCTTCAGGCTCAGCATTCTTTGTGCCATTAAATATTAGTTATTTGTGCTTTACAGATGTAGAAAAGAGCCTACATTATTTTGCTTTGGGGAAAACCATGTAGCAATTACAGTAAATGCTAGAGTTCGAGTTTTCTAAGAAAAGAAATTCTAGTCAGGTAGGATTTCATAGTCTAAATAGACTAGTGACTGGCATTCCATATCCACAGAGACATTACAATGAGAAAAGGTCCACAAGCAGTCAAGTTTAATTTGTTGTCCATGTAGCATTGAGACAGGACTTTAAAAACTTCCAGCATAGATTCAGAAAACACTAGCAATATCAATTAATTTGCTTCAGTGCAGGAACATTAATGAAGTTGCACAGAATGCATCAGATTATTCTTTATTGTCTATGTCCCCTTCCTCCACAAAACTTAAAAAATAACACTACGAAAAGAGAGCCCAGGTTTTGAATGCTCCTGTCTTTTTTTTTTTTTTTTTTTAAGGTAGGATATTTAGGTCAGATTTCAATTGCGAATGTTGAAGAAAATTTTGCTGCTTCAGATATTCTCTCCCCATTGCATTTTCTTCCATTGTCAAATAATTGGATCTGTCATGACATCATCACCTTTGGTATTTAGGAACATAAGGCAAATGCCCAGGCTTAATTGCATGAAAAAATGATCTCTGGCTACACAACATGTAATTTAAATAACAACAGTGACCCAAAAAAATGAAAAGTTTCTTTTTTTGTAAACAGATCATCTCCCTTGGCTAAGTGGCAGTATCTGAAAACACAGCAAAGCCCTAAAATGTATGGTCCAAACATATTGAAGAAAGTCATTTTTTTTCCTCGAAAAATCAACGAAGAGAACCCAACTTTTTTCCTTGGGAATTTGAAACAAGTGACCTCTCTACACCTCTTGTAATTATTTCTTGCTTCCCAAATACCTCATATATGACAGCAAACTATAATGAGGAGCTGTGAGATAACTGCCAATAGAAATGTGCCACGGATTGCCTCAGTGCATGCCAGGCTCTTGATCATGTCCATAAATAGCCAGAAGACCAGTCTGCAGAGCCCAATGCCAGTTTGGCCTTTCTAGTTGTAAGAGCAACAGAAGTGAATAATTAAGAAAGCAACACTCTCCCTCCTGCACCTTTCAGCATTTATTTGTTCTGTAAATACTTCTAAATTTATAGCTTCAGTTTTATGGTGGATTTCAATGGTTTTAAATAATATAATCTGGGTACCTGGGTGGCTCAGTGGGTTAAAGCCTCTGCCTTTGGCTCAGGTCGTGATCCCAGGGTCCTGGAATTGAGCCCCGCATCGCGCTCTCTGCTCAGCGGGGAGCCTGCTTCCCTTCCTCTCTCTCTCCCTTCCTTTCTCCCTGCCGGCCTCTCCGCCTACCTGTGATTTCTGTCTGTCAAACAAATAAACAAAATCTTTAAAAAAAAAAATAAATGAATAATATAATCTGATACCTACAGTCCATTTAAAAAGTAAACATATACTAAATTATTTTATAACCTGTCAGAAATTTTACAGGATCTCTTCATCTCCTTGTACCTATGTTTTAATTCCAGTATCCTTATAAAAAATTTTTTTGCTTATAAGTTTTATTGCTTGTCCCATTATCTGCAATGAAAATATATTCACCAGTAATTAACATCATTCACTTTATCAGTATTTCAAATTTTTCCTTTTTTTTTTCTTTTTGATATACCATAATTTTTTTTCTATTCCAGGACAATGTACCTTTGAAGATTGAGAAGGAATAAGGAGCTTGCCTTTCTTTTGTGAAGTAAGAGAAGGGCATTTGTAAATAGGAAGCAACATACCAACAGTAGTATGATCCCTAAGTAGATGGAATTTACAAAATAAGTACATACTGAGTTTGAAGATCTAGAAATTTTCTTTCAAACTATCTATGTGCCTGTTTAACCTTGTGTACACCAAGTGTATGCACATACCAGCTTTAGAAAGCCAGTTATTTAGCCTCATTGAATCTATAATTTTATGTATGTTACCAGACCACATAAATATATTCTTCTCCATTGTAAATATTTGTAGATTTTTGTAATTAATAAA
The DNA here is from genome assembly GCF_011764305.1 of Mustela putorius furo. Classification (NCBI taxonomy): domain Eukaryota; kingdom Metazoa; phylum Chordata; class Mammalia; order Carnivora; family Mustelidae; genus Mustela; species Mustela putorius. The sequence continues at coordinate 1,142,249 of NW_025421443.1, forward strand.
ATACAAAATCTTTGGAAACACTATTTTGTAATCATGCATAACTTAAAAAACGTAAAACTATGACATAAGGGGATCATTACAAAGGGACATCGATATGAAAAATAAAGTTAGAAAAAATGGTTTGGTTGGTTTAACTTGATAAAGAAATTTGAGGGCACAGCTGAGTTAGGAATAAATCCCTTCTTACTTTGTGGACCTGGGTGACTCAGTTAAGCATCTGACTCTTGAATTCAGCTCAGGTTTTGATCTCAGGGTCCTGGGATGGAGCTCCACTTTGAGTCCTACATTGAGCCTCGTGTCATGGTCTGCACTCAGCAGGGAGTCTGACTGAGAATTCTCCCTCTGCTCCCCCTCTGTAAAATAAATAAATATATCTTTTAAAAAATAAAACCAAATAAATAAAATGTTCCTTGCTTCATATTCCATCATTAACAAACAAGTTATTCTTATTAATCTACATATTAATCCAATTAGATGTTGGCTCTTAAACATTTTTGAAGACATGGTAATAGCTTCTTGAGAAAGGAAAAAAAAATCCTTCCGATTTTCATTATTTCTCTCATCTAAAATTTGCTATAACTCTATCATCTGGTAGGTAAATGTTGTACCCACAGGAGGACCATTAACTTAGCTAGTCTCAGAAGTGCTAATATGCTACATTTGATCCATGACATCACTAAGCTAGAAAATGTTACTTCCCACATTAGTCACATAGCTTATAATATAATGTGTTCACCCTCATGCAGCTTAACAGATGATTAAACTGTGTAATGTGTCTCTAAAAAGAGATCACTGTTTTTTTTTTCTTTTTCTGAAAGAATTTTCCATTAAAATAATGTGTTGATACAAGGCAAATTTTGAAAACAAAACAGTCAACAGGAAAAAAGACACATCTGATAAGGGACTGTGATCCAAAACTACAAAAAACTTTTAAACTCAACAATAGGAAAACCACCTAAATTAAAAATGGGTCAGTGCCCTTAACAAACACCTCACCGAAGAAGATACACAGACAGCAAACAAGCAGATGAAAAGATGCCGTGTATCATGTGACATCAGGGAAATACAATTGAGATGTCAGTATACACGTATTAGAAGAGCTAATATCTGGTTCACTGACAACACCAAATGCTGACAAGAGTGTAGACCAACAGGAATTCTTTTTTTTTAGGAATTCTTATTTATTGATGGTGGCAATGTGAAATGGTACAGCTACTTTGTAAGATAGTTTGGTTGTTTTTTGGAAAACTAAACAAACTCCTACCAAACAATCCAGCAATCCTACTCTTTGGTATTTACTCAAAGAATTGAAAACTTATGTTGACACAAAAGCCTACACATGGATGTTTACAGCAACTTTATTCATAAGTGCCAAACTTCAAGCAGCCAAGATGTTCTCCAGTAGGTGAACAGATAAACTGTGGTAGATTGAGACCATGGACTATTATTTAACACTTAAAAGAAATGAGCTAACAAGCCATGAAAAAACATGAAAGAATCTTAAATTCATATTACTAAATGAAAGAACCCAATCTGAAAAAGCTATATAGTGTATGATTCCAACTACGACATCCTAGAAGAAGCAAAACTCTGGAGACAATGAAAAGATCAGTGATTGCCAGAGGTGGGAAGAGAGGTGAGTAGGTAAAGCATAAAGAATTTTTAGGGCAGTTAAAATACTCTGTATAGTATAACAATTATTATAATATTATAATAACTATAATTATTATACTCTGTTAGTATAATAATGACTGCACATCAATATATACTTATCAAAATCCATAGAATGTATAACACAAAAGTGAACCCTAATGTAAACTTTGGACTTTGGGTGACTATGGTGGGTCAATGTGGGTTCATCACTTGCAAGAAATGTAGCACTTCAGTGGGGGATGTAGATAGTGGAGGAGGTTATACATGTTCAGGGGCATAGGGTATGCAGAAAATCTGTCTATTTTCCTCTTAATTATGTTGTTAGTCTAAAACTACTCTAAAAAATAGGCCCTAATTTTTTTTAAAAGGTCAGCAAGTGAACTTCTAATTTCTTGCCCTGTTATAATGACATAGCAGAGGTTTTTGTGGTTTGTTTTTTTTTTTTTTTGTTTCTCCCAGGATTTTATTTAAATCCAAGTTGATTAACATATATTGTAAGGAGTAGAATTTAGTGATTCATCATCACTTATATGTAACAGCCAGTGCTCATCACAACACATGCCCTCTTTAGTGCCCATCACCCCGTTACCCCTGCCTCCCATCTGCCTCCCCCCTGCAACCCTCAGTTTGTTCTCTATAGTTAACGATCTCTTACAGTCTGCTTGTCTTCCTCTCTTGTTTTTATCTTATTTTTCTTTCCCTTATCCTATGTTCATTGTTTTGTTTCTTAAGTTCCACATATGAGTGAAATCATATGGTATTTTTCTTCCTCTAGCAGTGTTTTTGATTGTTTGTTGTTTTAATTTGACCAGTGTTTTCAGTTTAAAATGATATATGATAGGAAACAGTAAATTGGTCATAATTTTTATACTGAAATGCAAAGGGTTGGTAGCCATGATAGAATAACTAGTACTAGATTTGTCTCCCTGGTATTTAAAAACAAAAACTAGAGAACTGCCCAAAATATATGTAATGGATGTTTTCAACAATTGGGAAAACGGGCAACATAGAGCTGTGATCCTTGAGAAAGGGGAAAAATGAGGCAAGTTCTACTACTGTCTTTGCCTTCTACACATTTGCCAAGAAGCACGTTTAGAACCATGGTAAAGGAAAGGGAGACCCAAACACAGCACAGAACACTTGCTAAATTGAAGAAATAGGTCACAGTTAGAGGAAATCAAGGTGACTAATATCTGAGGAGTAGAATACTAGAGAGGAGGAAAACTGAACTGTGCATAGAAAGGTTCCAAAATCTGTGAGTATTTTGCCAAATACTAAACTGATACACATGTAGTAAAGCTACATAATTCTAGGTGAGGAGCAACTACTAGAGACAGTAGGCTGAACAATTGCCAAGACTACAGAGGAATGAGAGAATTGGGGTTTGTCCAACTGAAGTGGAGGACCTTCATTAAAAATGCAGGCGTTCGACGTGGATGGAACTAGAGGGTATCGTGCTGAGCAAAATAAGTCAATCAGAGAAAGACAATTATCATATGATCGCTCTGACAGGAGGAATTTGAGAGGCAGGGTGGGAGGGTTAGGACATAGGGAAGGAAAAAATGAAACAAGATGGGATCCGGAGGGAGACAAACCATAAGAGACTCTTACTCTCACAAAACAAACTGAGGGTTGCTGTGGGGTGAAGTGGTAGGGATAGGGTGGCTGAGTGATGGACTCTGGGGAGGGTATGGGCTATGGTGCATGTTGTGAATTGTGTTAGCCTGATGATTCACAGACCTGTACGCCTGGGGCTAATAATACATTATATGTTAATAAAAATAATTTTTAAAAATGCAGGTGTTCAATAGAGATCCTAGAAGTGTCAAACTCCAGAGTAAAGGCTACTCTAAGACCGACCTAACGAAGCTTTAAAGTCAGCATTAAGGGGCATCTGGGTGGCTCAGTCGGTTAAGAATCCAGCTTTTGATTTTGGCTTGGGTTGTGATCTCAGGTTTGTGGGATCAAACCCTAGGCAGCTCTCTCTTCCTCTGTCTCTCTCCCCTGTCTGTCTTTAAAAAAACAAAAGAACAAACAAACAAAAATCAAGCAAACAAATAAACAGCATTGAGAAGGTTGGGATGATACTCCAGTAAATTAAATATTTGCCAAAACAAAAATTGCTACTCTGTAAAGGAAGACAACACAAGTCCAGACATTGACAACATAAAATACAAAATATCTAGCATCCATTTAAAAAAGCTTTACAAATGTAAAAATGTAAGAAAATGTGATCCATAACCAGGGGGCGAAATTAGTAAATAGGATTAAAACCAGAAATGATTGAAAGATGGAACTGACACAAAAGAACTTTAAGCTTTTAAAAATATGCTAAAGGATTTAAAGAAAACATGATGAAGATAGAAATAATATATGTATTTTAAAAGTCAAATTGAAAGCCTAGCACTGAAGCTTTAAATATGTGAAATGAAACATTCACAAGATAGATTTAATACTAGATTAGACAGTGCAGCTTGAAAGGTCAGTGTACTTGAGAACATAGCAATAAAAGCTATCTAATCTGAAACTCAGAGGAAAAAAACCTGAAAGAACAGGATTAAGTTCAGTGACTACGGAGACAATATCAAGCAGTCAAATGTTTATCATGGAGTCTCCCAAAAATGGGGTTAGGACTTATAAGAGAAATATTTAAATAAATAATTATTGATTTTACAAAATTTAATGAGTACTATTATACCACTTGGCTACTTGTAGCAAAGATATTCCGAATACAAAAAACACGAAGAAAATTACATTAAGGTACTTAATATCTGAATTGATGATAAAGAGTTTTTTTTTTTTTTTTTTTTTTTTTTTTTTTTTTTAAAGATTTTATTTATTTATTTGACAGAGAGAAATTACAAATACACTGAGAGGCAGGCAGAGAGAGAGAGAGAGAGAGAAGGAAGCAGGCTCCCTGCTGAGCAGAGAGCCCGACGCGGGACTGGATCCCAGGACCCTGAGATCATGACCTGAGCCGAAGGCAGCGGCTTAACCCACTGAGCCACCCAGGCGCCCCAGATGATAAAGAGTTTTTAATCAGCCTCAGGGCTGGGTATATGGTAAATATGATGGAATATTTTGCCTCAGAAACAAGGCAATCTTAAAGACGTTAGAATGAAATCTCCAACATAAAGGTGGGGGAAAGCATAACTTAGACTTTTATATCCAGTTGAAAATATGTTTCAAACATAAACGCAGAGTGAAAATATTATCAGACCAAAAAAGAGCATTACTAACATACTTTCACAAGAAGTGTTCATAGAAATTCCTTAGGATGGGAGAAAAAGACACCATGTAGAAACTCAGATCTACAGAAATGAAAACCAAGAATAATAAATATGTGCATAAGTATATTCTCATTTTTAATATCTGCAGAAGAACTGAATGTTAAAAATACTAACACCAATGTATAGAGATTAGAGCACACATAGCAGTAGAATGTATAGCAATGGCACAAAGAAAGGGGAGGGAAAGTGGAAATATATGTGGTATGTGGTAAGGGGTTTATATACATATGGTGTTGCTTGGTGAGTGTTCTATTTGCATTTGAAAAGAAAATACGTTGTGCTTTTGTGTGGTGTAATGTTCTAAATGACAGGTTCACATTGGCTGTTAGTGTTATTCAAATCTTCCATATTTTCATCAACTTTTTCCCCCTATTTTTGTATTATTCATCAACAGAAAAAGACTGCATCTTTGGTTATAATTGTGGATTTGCCTGCTTTTTCTTTTGCTTCTGCCACATTTTTTCTTCATGCAAATCAAAACTCCATTATGTGCATACACATATAGAGTTGTGACATCTTAATGAATTGATCTTTTATCATTATAAGATATCCATCTTTATCTCTGCTAATAGTTTTTGTTCTAAGGTCCACCATATCTGATATTAATATAGTCACTCTGGCTTTCTTAGGATTTGTTTGCATGTTCTATCTTTTTGCATCTTTTACTTTTAACCCATCTTTGTCTTCCATTTATAGTGCATTTCTTGGAGACAACATATGGTGTCTTCCTTTTTGTGTCCAATCAGATAATCTCACTTTTTAATTGGAATGTTTGAATAACTTACACTTAATATAAATTTCATTCTGATTGGATTTAAATCTATCCTCCCAATACCTCTTCTGTTTGATCCATCTTTTCTTTATTCCTTTGCTTCATTTGAATTAACTGAATATTTTCATATTCTGTTTTCTCTCAGGGCTTATGAATTCTTCCATTTTGTTTACTTTTATAATGGTTATTTTAGAGTTTCTATATGTATCTTTAGTTTCTTGTATCAGTTTGCATATAATGTGAGGTCCTTGCAACAGTAGATTTTCACTTTTCCCTCCCCTTCCTTTGTGTTATTGTTATTATACATGCTACTGTTTCCCGCTGATTTCACAAAACCAGCTTTATCCTTGATCTCAAAGGTAGGCAAAACATTATAAAAAAAGTAAACAACACATCAATTTCCCTTATGAATACTGACACAGACATCCATAACAACATATTATCAAATTGAATCCCCTGATATATTAAAAAGGGATACATCATGACCATGATAGGGTTTATCTAAAGAATAGATAGTTAAATTACTATTCAACAATCAACCAGTGTAATTTAGCATGCTAATTTTAAAGAAATGAAAAACCCATTAGTTGCCCTTATTAAGCACAAAGGAGGCGCTTGAAAAATTCAACCACCAATTAATGATTAAAAATTAAAAAGTCTTGGAATAAAAAGGAAATTACTGTAACTGTTAAAGGAAATCTATTGAAACCTACAGTTAACATACTTATTGTTGAGAGACATAACAGTTTTCTAAGAGTAGAAAAAGATCAGGAATGTCTACTCTGTACACCTCTATTCAACATTGTAATGTTATAAGGAATGCGATGATATAAAGAAAAGAAAAAAAATACTATACTTGCTTGAAAAAAATGAAACTGTCTTTATTTGTAGACAATATGATAATATTCAAATAAAATCCTAAGGGAAACTAGCTATTTAACCCACTAGAACAGAAAAATTTATCAATGTGAATTTGAAGAGATACATCATGTTAATGAGCAACAAAAATATTCAATAACATTAAAATACCCGTTCTTTCTCAATTTATCTATAGTTCAAATGCAATCCAAATTAAGATTCTAACATCCTTTTTTTAGAAATCAACAAGCTGATTTTGAATTTTATATGTAAATCTCAAGTGTCTAGAACAGGCACTTGAATAGGCACAAAATTTTGAAAGAGAAGAAAAAAGATGTACTCTATCTCAATTAATACTTTTTATAAAGTACAGTAATTAAGATCTTATAATACTGTTATAGGGATAAACAGGTAGATAAATGAAACAGAATAAAGAGTCCAAAAATAAGCTCAGATACATAATAGACTCTTACCAAATGTATCCAAATAATTCAATGGAGAAAGCATTGTCTTTCAACAAATAATTCTTGTAAAAAATATTATTTGTATAAAAGAGAGTGAATCTAAGCTTAATTTCACATAATGCAGAAAATATTAGCACAAAAAATACTGTGGGAACAAATTTAAAAGCATAAGCTATAACTTTTTTGAAGGGAAATACAGGATAAAATATTCATGAATTTAGGAAAGATAAAAATATTCTAGACAGAAAATAAAAATCATGCAGACTTCCAAGATAGTACATAAAAGAAAAAAAATTGTTTCATAAAAAATTAATGAATTGGGCATCAAAATTTAAAAACTTCAGGTAAAAAATACAAAAAAGAAAGCTATAAACCAATATCTCTCATAAACAAAGATGTAAAAATCTTCATCAGTCACCATGGACAAGTGGAATTTATTCCAAAAATGCAAGGATGGTTCAATATTAAAAAATTATTCAATGCAACCTATGATATAACAGTCTTAAGAAAAAAATTATACAAATTTATGCAGAAAAATCATTTGATAAAATCCAACAACAATGTAAAATTAAAAACAAAAAACAAAAAAACACCTTTCAGTAAAAGAGTAATTAGAAGAGAATGTTCACATCTAGATGTCTACAAAGAAAACCTACACCTAACACATATTTAAAAGTGAAAAACAATGTCTTCTTACTACTCAACTTAATAATAGTGGGCCTTTTGGGAGAATTAAGAGAAGAAAAAAGGAATAAAAGCATATAGATTTGAAAAGAAAAGCAGGGTCTCCCTATTTGTAGATAACATGATTTTCCAGGTTAAAAAAAAAAAAATCTCAGGAAATCAAAAAAATTTCCCAAAGTAATGATTGAATTTGGCAAGGTTGCTGGTCACTAGATACAAAGTCAACATAAGCCAAAAAATTAATCATATTTCTTTATAATAACAATGAACTATAAGAAATAGAAATTTAAAACACCATACCATCTGCAATGACTCTACCAAAAAGAAAAACAAGTATAAATACTGTACAAAATCAGGATGTTGAAAACTAAAATATGTTGATAAAAGAAATGAAAGTCCTAAATAGACATCTTATGTTCATGTCTGCATGGTAAATATGTCAGTTCTCTCCAAATTGATTTATAGTTTTAAGGTAATTTCTAGAAAAATGTCAACAAGATACACTCTAGATATAGACAGCTAATTTCAAAATTAATATGGAAAGACAAAGGAATTAGAATAGCTAAAATTAATTCTGACAAAGAATATAGTTGGAGAAATCATGCTACCTAATTTTATGACAGCTACAGTAATCAAAACAGGTATGGTATTGGTTTAGGGATAGAAACATAGAATAATGGAACAAAATAAAGTCCATAAATAGATCCACACAAGTAGGGACAAATGATTTTTGGGAAAGATGCAAAAGCAATTTAATGGAAAAAATAATAGTTTCAATAAATGATGTTGGAATAATTGGACATTCCTATGCACCTACATTGCACACACCCAAAACCTTAGATCCTTGACCTAAATCCTACACCTTAAACAAAATTTAACTCAAAATAAATCATAGATGCAAATATAGCATGTAAAATACTAACATTTTAGAAGAAAATGTAGGATAGAATCTTTATGACCCACTGTTAAGTGAAGAGTTTTTAGACATGATACCAAAATCACAGTCCATAAAAGAAAATGGTGTCTTACTTAATACATTTTTTTAAAGAAATACTCTAAGGAATAGAGTAAGTGACTAAAAATAAGCAACTGACTGGAATATTTGCAAATCTCATATCCAATAAAGAATTTGTACCCAGAATATGTAAAGAATTTTTTCAACTAAATTGTGAGAAAGCAAACAATCCAACTAGAGAATGGGCAAGGGTCTTAAATAGAAATTTCATCAAAGAGGATATATGGATTGCAAATCATTCAGAAACATGAAAAAGTACTCAACATTCCTAGACATTAGGAAAATGAGTATTTCCTTGTGGTAATGAAAATAAGCTCAGTATTTTAATAATTTTATGCCAATGCCAACTTCTTGATTTTGATTATTGTACTCGGGTTATAAAAGATGCTATCATTGATGGAAGCTGGATGAAGAGTACACTGGAGTTTTCTGTACTATTTAGCAACTTGTATGTGGATCTAAAATAATTTCAAAATAATTTTTTAAAGTAAACTTACATATGCCTCATGATCAAAGAATTCTACCTGAGAAATGAAAATGTATGTCCACAAAAAGACTTACACATTAATGTTCACAGAAGCTCTATATTTAATAGCTAAAACTTTGAAACAAGTTGAACAAACAAGTTGATTCAAACAAATTTGAATGTTCATAAACTTTTAATTGGATAAACGAATTATTATATACCCGTACAATGGACTACTAAATAGCAATAAAAAGAATGAAGTACAGGTATATGCTGCAATATGAAGGAATCTTAAAAACATTATGTCAAACAAAAGAAGTCAAACACAAAATTGACTTCTGAATTAAAAATGAATGATTCTTTACATATGAAATTCTGCAATAGGCAAAGCTAATTTATAGTGACTGAAACAGATCAGTTTGCCTTTGTAGTTGGGGGTGTTAAGGATTTCCTGAAAAGGGCAGGTTTAGAGTGTCTATCTCCACAGCTATTAAGGAATCACCACAAGAGCAGAGGACAGTTTGACCCACTCCCCACTGAAATCCAAGCACTTAACACATGCTTTGCACAGTTACGCATTAAATAAATATAAAAGAAAAATAAGTGAACAGTCATTTCCTTTCAGACCCAAAAGAAGATAATTTTCTCTGCTTTTCTGCAAAGTCTTCTAATTGTAGGTCTTGGTACTCCCCATCTCTTCTAGGACCTCAATTTCATAGAAAAGTCCCTTCTGCACAACTATTTTTTTATTTCCCCTTTTTTGGGGATTTCTTCACTAAACTATACTGCAGTATAGAGCACTCTGGGGTGATGTAAGTATTCTATATCTTGGTAAGACTGGCAGTTATACTAATACATACAATTGTCAAAATTGATCAATCTAGTCACTTGTGATCTGTATTTCATAGTATATACATTATATCTCAGTTTTTAAAAGTTTGAAAGATCTAATCTTCCAAAGAAACTATCTTAACAGAAGAAAGCACATACTGGCAGAAAATATTTGTAACATGTATATATGTCTAAGTTCTTGTATTCACATATAAATATTTCTTACAATCACTAAGAAAAAAATAATTCACTAATTCACTAAAGTAATGGACGAAAGATTTGATCAGATGTTTTACAAAAGAAGACACACCAATGACCAAAAAGCATATGAAAATATGCCTCCCGTCATTAGTGACTGAATAAATGAAATTAAAATCACAGTGAGATGTCACTAATCCATTTGAATGGCTAAATTTAGAAAGATGTTGGGGGGAGTTGTGGAAGTTTGTATAAAAATCCATAAAGGAGTGTTGGAGATACAAACTTCCCGTTTGAGAATGAATTTGTCGTGGGGATAAAATGTACAGTGTAGGGAATACAGTCAATGGTATTGTAACAGTGATGTATGGTGACAGATGGTAGTTACACTTGTGGGGAGCATAATGTGACACACAGAGTTGTCCAATCACCACGTTGTCCTCCTGAAACGAATTTAACCTTGTCTGTCAACTATACTTCAATTTAAAAAAAAAAGAAAGAAAGAAAGAAAAAGAGACAGAGAGAGAGAGTGAGAGACTAACAATAGCCAGTTTTGGCAAGGATGTAGAGCAGCTGGATCTCTCAGACATTGTCCATGGAAAAATAAAATTTTGCAACCACTTTGGGAAAAAGCTTGGCAATTTTTTGAAGTTAAGTATATAATTATTGTGTGATACAGCAACTAAACTTATACATATTTGCTCAAGAGATATGAAACTTGTGGACACAAATACTTATATACAAAGGTTTATTATCATTTAGTTCATAATAATTCCAAAATGGAACAATCCAAATGCCCATCAATACATGAAAAAATAAACAGGTCATGGTATATTCATACAATGGAATACTACTCATAAAAATAAAAAATAAATAAAAATAAATAAAATAATTAAATAAATAATAAATAATAAATAAATTAAATAAATTAACAAAATAATAAAAAAATAAAAAATAAAAAAGAACAGACTGCTAATCCATGGGACAATGTGATGACTATCAAAAATACTACACCATTATGTTGAGCAAAAAATCATACATATTGTTTCATCACATTTATATGAAATTCTAAATAGACAGACTTAATATATAGTGTCAGAAAGTAGATCAGCGGTTGTTAGGGGTGATGAGTGTTGAATCAAGGACCAAGAGTATTGATTGCAAAAAGCACAGGGGATCTTTACAGACTGATAAAAGTGTTTTATAACCTTCACTTTATATAAGTTTACATTTAAAATGAGTAACATGGAGTGCCTGGGTGGCTCAGTTGGTTAAGTGTCCAACTTGATTTCAGCTTAGGTCATGATCTCAGCTTGCGAGATCAAGCCCAGCATGGGACTCCACACTGAATGTGGAGACTGCTTAAGAATCTTTCCCTCCCTCTCCCTCTGCCTCTCTCTCCTCTCTGTCTCCCTCTCTAAAAAAAAGTAAAAAATAAAGACAAATAAGTGAAAATAAATCTTAAAAAATAAATAAAATGAGTAACAAGTGAGATATTACCTCACACCTGTCAGAATGGCTAAAATTAACAGCATAAGAAACAACAGGGGTTGGTGAGAACGCAGAGAAAAGGGAACTTTTTGCACTGTTGGTGGGAATGCAAACTGGTACAGCCACTCTGGAGAACAGTATGGAGTCTCCTCAAAAAGTTAAAAATAGAACTACCCCATGTTCCAGCAATTGCTCGACTTATCCAAAGGATACAAAAATATAGATTCAAAGGGGCACATGCACCCCAATGTTTATAGCAGTATTATCAACAATAGCCAAACTATTGAGAGAGCCCAAATGTCCATTGACTGATGAATGGATAAAGAAGGTGTTGTGTATAACAGAATGTTACTCAGCCATCAAAAAGAATGAAATCTTTTCATTTGCAATGACATGGATGGAGCTAGAGTGTATTATGCTAAGTGATATCAGTTTAGAGAAAAAAAAATACCATATGATCCCACTCATATGTGGAATTTAAGAAAGAAAACAGATGAACATATGGTGAGGGACAAAAGAAAAAAAAGGGGGGGAGGGAAAGAAGCCATAAGAGAGTCTTAATAATAGAGAACAAACAGGGTTAATGGAGGAAGGTTGGGGGGATGGGCTCGTTGGGTGATGGGCATTAAGGAGGGTACTTGTTGTGATGAGCACTGAGTGATTTATGTAGGTGATGAACCACTGAGTTGTTTTTGTAATTTTTTAAGATTTTATTTATTTATTTGACAGACAGAGATCACAAGTAGGCAGAGAGGCAGGCAGAGAGAGAGGAAGGAAGCAGGCTTCCTGCTGAGCAGAGATCCCAATTCGGGGCTCAATCCCAGGACCCTGAGATCATGATCTGAGCCGAAGGCAGAGGCTTTAACCCACTGAGCCACCCAGGTACCCCGAACCACTGAGCTCTACACCAGAAACCAATATTGCACTGTATGTTAACTAAAATTTGAATTAAAAATAAAATATAATGAGTAATACTTAGTTATATAAATTATAATAAAGTTGACTTAAAATTACACACATATATAGTACGCACATATGTAAATACATATATCATGGGTTCTTGTTAAAAAAATGTAAACAGGGATGCCTGGGTGGCTCAGTTGGTTAAGCAGCTGCCTTCAGCTCAGGTCATGATCCCAGCGTCCTGGGATCGAGTCCCACATTGGGCTCCTTGCTGGGCAGGGAGCCTGCTTCTCCCTCTGCCTCTGCCTGCCATTCTGTCTGCCTGTGCTCGCTCTCTCTCCCTCTCTCTCTCTCTGACAAATAAATAAAATCTTAAAAAAAAAAAAGTAAACAAAATTTGTTGACTTTTATAAGTCAGTATTGCATATTAAACCAGCAAACAGTAGCAGCACATCACATTTAAAACCATGCCTTCCCAGAGGTGGGCTATCATACTAAGCATGTTGACAGAGTGCATTTGCCTAAACATGTAATTTTCCCCTATTAAAACCAATCCTTCTCTTTTGGGAAATAATTACCATTGTTAAGGGCTTTGAAAAATTAACCAATAATCAATAAAAAGACAACTTTAAAAATATCAGGAGTGGGGGTGCCTAGATGACTCAGTCAGGTAAGCATCCGCCTTCTGCTCAGGTCATGATCTCAGGATCCTGGGATTGATCCCCCTTTGGGTTCCCTGCTCAGCGGGTGCCTGCTTCTCCTTCTCCCTCTACCACTCCCCCCCATTCATGTTCTCTCTCTCTCTCTTTCTGTCTCTCTCTGTCTCTCTTCCTATCTCTCTCTATCTCAAATAAGTAAATAAAATCCTTTTTAAAAATACCAGGAGGGAAATTTCACTTCAGGAACAAAAAAGAACTCTTAATTAAATCATAATATTAAAAAAAAAAAAACACAAAACCTGATGGCTTTTATGATTTTGTTTTGCTTTGCACAAGTCAGTCATATTGGACATTTTTTTCTTTGTCATTTTACTGTGAAAGCATATTTTTAAACATTTATCTGACTTCTATATATCAATGCTTGATTCTACACTGAACATGTTAATCTTGGTGGCATTACACATCATTCACTTCTCGAATTAGCATGCACTATAATGATTTAGATTGCCTGTTAGAACACACAAGGACCATGAATAAAGGCAGGATTTGACTATTTTACACCAACTAGTTTTTCTCTATTCTACAGTCACAGAAAGTATCTCATACTTTCTTATAAAATCTTATAAATACATGCCATTTTTTGAAGGAATAAGGAGATTTTATGGATGGTCAGGATAAGTGCTTCATTAGTACTATAAATAAAAGCAAAATTCTTTCCCTGCTGAGTAGTGAATTAGTAATATCATGCTATGTCAAGGAAGATGACCATAATATGATTTTTATCATTCTTCATGCTGCTGTGGGATGAAAGGTGTATAAACTAGAGAAGAGAAGATTAATGGGAGATGAGATAAATCCTTTCAAAATTCTAAGGGCTATAAGAAAAGGAGCAGACCATCTTTAAGTTGCTTAAATAAATACATCTATGTATGTATATTAAGAATATGTAGAAATATAACAAAATGAACTTGAAAAAAGTTGTGGACATATCAAAGAGGGATATTTAGGCTTCATATTTAAATATTAAATATTAATTAGAGTTGCCCAAAAAGGAGATAGACTTGGGTAGGCTAATGGAACAAACTCTAACCTCAGAAACATTTAAACAGAAGATGATGGGTGGACATTTGCCAAAGATGCATAAAGACAAATTATATTCTGTGTAAACTGTTGATTCCTAGGGCCTCTGAATCTCAAAAAGTTTCTTTATTGCATGGTAATATCTAGATTTTAAATGTAGAGATAAAACTTTAAAAAATGATTATATACCAGCTGCATATACTTTAACCTTTGAAAAGAAAAACAATTTTCCTAACATATAGTTCTTGGTCATTTCCTGGTCAAGATTTTTCTCATCTTCTCCATACCCTAACTTCACGGCTTCTTTTTTTTTTTTTTTAATATAATTTTTTATTTTTTATAAACATATATTTTTATCCCCAGGTGTACAGGTCTGTGAATCACCAGGTTTACTCATCTGTAGGATTTGTAAGTCTTTAAAAGCTTCAGTACCCTTGTGACTGAATAGTTGTAGTTGCTGAGATCTTTTAAAGTTAAAATAGCATTTTCACTGTAGACCTCATGCCTTAATCTTCACCAGTGATTTCTGAGAAGCAAGCAGGCTTTGCTCTTTTGGAAGGGCTCCCAGTGTGACCGCAGAGCAGTCGCACTTTCATCTCTTTGTTTCCAAATAATTCTCTTTAGGAAGCTCAGTGACAGCAAGCACATCAAACACTTTATAACTGTGAAAGGACAACTACTGGAATTAAAAAACAAAACAAAACAAAACAATAAGGAGTATTAAGGATGAATTTGAGAAAATTAGACAAAAGCATTTTATAAACAAAATGGACTATATCAAAGTCACTGACAGTAGCCTCCGTATCTGAGGGTTCCGCTTCAGCAGTTGCCTTTCCAGTTTCCATACAAGGTCAACTGGAATGTAGATTTGTAAAGTGTCCTATTAAGGTACAGGAAAATTATGGCCAGTTCATGCCTTTAAGGAGGTTTTTGATTCTTGTATCTCCTGAAACATGTTGTCTCCCAAAAATTCCCACATCAATACTCCTAAACCTTTATTGAATACCTGCCCAGGACAATAATCATTATGGGTAAATAACAAAGAAGAAAAAGACACTACCTTGGAGAAGAATCAGACTAATGAGGAAGATGGGGAGACATACGGGTAAATAGATGCATTTTTAACGGAATGAAGTAGAAGCCATAACAAATGATGGCAAAGTGCTGCAAGAAATCAGAACAGTTTAGAGGGAATAATTTGAGCATCATATTAAGGACTTCTAGGAGGTCTCCAGATAGAAAAGAAGGCAGGACTTTCCTGCCAGAGGAAATAAGATGTACAAAGACACAGGGCTTGAAAGGAGAGAACAGTTCAGGTTAAGGCACGAGATTGAGTATGGGAAGAAAATAAGTGTGAAGGAGAGAGAGGATTCGGGTGATGAGAACAGGAAAGGCCAGGTTGTAAAGGGCTTTGTGAAACATAATAGAAGTTTGAACGTATAAAGTGTCCTAGGAAAGATAGGAACTCGCCGTAAGTTTTTAAAGTAAGAATGCTAATTTAGGAGATGTCAGAAAAATAATAAGAGTACAGAGGGTAAACGGTGAGGAGCACGTGATGCAGAAAATAGAGGCCATTTCAGTAGTTGGGAATGATGACAGATCACCAGGGTCAGAACTAATTGGCAATATTGTTGATTGGAGAGGAGACTCCAATTTCAGATTGGAGAGGAGACTTCAATTATAGAACCCTTTGGAAGAATTGGTAATTATCAGGCATTAGAAGAGGAAGTTAGTGTGGACAACACCATGATGCTGCTGCTGTCTATTCCTCTGAAAAGTGTCAGTGGGGGAGGAAATTTAAGTAGAACTCAAGTTTGCATACATGGAGTTTGTGAAAGCAGTGGTGAAGATATCTAGTAGTCATTGGGAATACATGGGTGTGTAGCTAAAGAGAGAATTCCTGGCTAGAGATTTGAACTTGAGAAACACCATCCTATAAATGACATTGGAACCCTTAGACCTTTAGTTTCTTTATCAGTCAATAGAAGAGGAAATGATACTGAATTTACAGTGTTTCGGGGAAAAAGAGATTGTGTGTGAGCATGTGTGCATGTCTGTGTATTTGTATAAGGATGCAGAGAATATAATTAACACGGATTTTTTTAAAAATTGCATTTCTATAACATAAATTAAGTCTGGAAGTAAGAAGTATGAGGATGGTATTAGAGCACAACAAATCCAGGGCACTGGGCATCAATTTAACATTAAAGGCAAGAAGAAGGGTTGGCATCAGTTAAGTCAAAGAGGAGGTTTTCCCAGAAGTCCTCCTGCAGACTTATCCTTGAATCACATTAGGTGAAGCTGGGTCTATCAACATTCCTACCTGCAAAAGAGCTTTGTTAAAAGAGACAGAGAGACCAAGAAACAGAGATGGTGTGGGGGGGAGGGGAGGGTAATGCTGAAATGGGTGACTGGGATTAAGGAGTGCATTTTCTGTGATGAGCACTGGGGAATGTATGGAATTGCTGAATCCACTAAATTCGACACCTGAAACTAATATTGCACTGTTTGTTAACTATACTGAAATTAAAATTGTAAAAGGTTTTACCTCATTTTTTTAGCTATGAGAAATCACTTGCAATGCTCTTGGGGGCAACAAGAAGAGACTTTCATTTTATACAGAAGGCTTCTGACACAAAAAATTCCTAAAATTTAAGTTTTCTTTTTCAGTTTTTCCCTTAGTTAAGGATACACTTATAATAAAGTGATAGTTGCTACTAAGGCCTAATCAAATGCAAAAGGGAGTTTTTAATCTGTTTCAGTGACTTTCATTTTTAAGCTTCAGAATATTTTGTTTAGTTTAAACAGTACAAGGAAGCTCAATATGTACAATGAAAAAGAATAGAGTTTCTCTAGAGGAAGAAATGGAGGTCCCAGGGCCCTGAACCCCAGGTACCAACTTGCTTCCCACCATCCAACACTGTTCTCCTCCTCCAGTCACGGAAGATGCTCCAGTGCCACATTTAGTGCTACCTGAAGCTTAGCCTTTGTGCTGTTGAACAAGCATTCATTCACCTTCCACCTGCGCCAAGTAACATGCTAGACACTGAGGTCAACTTAAAATATAGATGAGGCCCCTATGTACACAAGGCTTACTTCCCAGGATAAGCAACAGACATGGATACGGGGGAAAGACAAGTAAAATGAAAAATAAATGAAATAATTTCAAGTTGCATCACAGGAGGGCCAGCTTTGGATGCACTGGTTATGGGAGACCATTATAAAGCAGAAACTTAGAGAACGAGAAGATACTAAACATGTGACGAGTATAAGATAAAGAAGGTTTGACACAAGAAGAGCAAGTGAAAGCACAGGAAGCAGGGGTGATTAGATAGATTTGAAAGACAGGTAAGGGCCAGGTCCCACCAGGCCTTGAAAATCATCCAAAAAGGTCATGGAAAGTACCTGGGAGGGAATTTTGAAGGGAAGCCTAAGACATGATCTAATTTCTATTTTAATAAGATCACAGAAATGTAGGGGGGGGAAGGCAAAGCCTATGATTAATATTTTGACAAAATATGTTTTTAGAATTCATAATCATTTTGCCATGCTTGAGGTTGGGAGCATAATGTTTTTAGAACAATTAAACATAGTGCGGAAAATGACATGGTGAAGCCCCGCTCAGAGATAAGCTTCATCCTGGCCTCATTCTACCTTCCTCTGCTGTTTTACTTTTCATGGTAACATCTTTCTTTTACTAGAAAACTAGGACCCACCTGAGATATATTTATCCCTGCAGCATTTATCAGAGTGTATTCTCAACTAAGCTGGACTCTCTCTAAAGGAATTTTGTTCTGACTGCAAAGAATATATGATTTCTCCCCCTGGTATTTTTCTCTGAATAGGTTTGAATTGGACAGAAACCTAGATGAACTCTCCACTGAAACTTTCTCCCTTACCAGAAATCTCCTTCTCCCGTTCCCCTCTGCCATATTCGTGTTTAAAGGAGTGATTACAGAGGCTCGAGGCTCTCAATAAAGTCTTCTGTAGAAAGCAAATCTCTTATAAATTCTAATATATTCATGTTTATCTACTTGAAGATGCTGAGGCTCCAACCACATAGCTAGAAATCTTGAACCAAGCCTATGGTCCATCAGAGCGATTCAAATAGTCACCAATCAATTCATTTATATTTTGTTCCTTTTCCTGTGTTTTGGCTAATAATTTTTACATAAAAAAATTCAGTACGGAAGAAGGATAGGAATTTTTAATAATTGAGTCCTTGCAGAAAATTGCATTTTCTCACACTGATATAAATATGTTGTATTGTGCAGTTCAATGCATGTACACATTTTCAAATGTTAGAAATGAAAACTTGATGATAACATTCAGAAAAGTTTGCATGATATGACTTTCTAGGAAATGCAGAGCCAATTTTATTGACAGGCACATAAAATTCTTATTGTTAAAGCAGCAAACCCCTGCTAACCAGATAGCTATTATTCTCAAAAGATGAGGGAAGTACTGCCAGCTTTGTAAACCTAATAAGGTGGGTGATGTGGATCAATTTGTACCGTCCTTGACTTTCTGCTTCTATTAGTATTCTGAAAGATCATTAGCCACCTCTGGGATATGTTTGATTAATGGGTTTGGTTAAACAAAAAAGGTGAGGTCAACCGTGAACAGAAATTAAAAAAAAAAAAAGAAAAGAAAAGAAAGAAAGAAAGAAAAGGTGTATTCCAGAGGGAATGTATGCTTTCCAAATTGCAAATGAGAAGCTCATTCCTTAGGCATGCTCTAATCAATGCAACAGTGTGTTCTTACTGAGATGACCGCGGAAGAGCCTTTCAGACACCCTGTTTAGATTTCTTTCAGCCACAGGGTACATATCTGAGGTGAAGATATTAGCACACTTGCTGAGCCAGTGTTTATTTAGGCAAAGCAAAGACCCCCAACGGCATGCTGTTAATAAACCCAGGGGCGGGCAACAATAAGCATCACCTTGGCTACTCACAGTCACAAAAATTCTTCACTGTCACTAGAGAAGGTAAAACACAATCTTTTTCTTTTTATGATAATGTGCCTTTTAGTGTTTTGTTCTTTGATTAAAGACTAACCTCCCTTGCTACTTTCAAGAATGTATTTTAACCTCTCTTCTATAATAGTTGTCCCCTCGATGCTTTCATGAAGAAAAGGCTGGGGCAAAACACCAAGAAAAAGGTTTTGCTTTCCTTGCCAAAATAAGGCTGTAGTATTTTTTAACTTCTGGCCTGCTTACTCGCCTAAATTTATCACCCTGCACAAATTAAGCTGATTTTATAAACTGAAGATGCTCTTTCTGTCTATTAAGTTCTCCTCAGAGTGAAAGCAATGAGCTTCATTCTATTTATGATGCTGCTCTTTACAATTAGTTTTATGATGTATGGCAAGAATGTGTACACTATAAATCCAGTCTGTAATGCTTACATGTCTAGTGATGGTTATGAATCCCTTGAGTAAGACTGAAAATACAATATCTAACAAGTCAGTCTGACTTACACTCTTCATTGCAAAACTATTTAACCCCTTATGTTCACATTTATTTTTATAGGCCTTTGAGCTAGACCCCAAGATCTAAAATAACCTGTTTTCCAAAAGTAAGACAATTATTCCGAGTTTAGCAAAATCAGACTATTCCTGATCCGTTAATATAACCATACAAATACCACTGGCTGACATTTGAATCTCTTGCCTTCATTACTTTAAATAAATAAATACTTTAAAATACTTAAAAAAACTATTTTTAAGGAGTTTATGCATTAGAAATAGCTTAGATAGGAAAGGCTTGAATTTGTAGCTGAACATGGATCAAATTTTAAATGTAAGAAGAGCTCTCTGCTACCATCCTCTGCCCACAATAGGTAACATTTACTTTTGGCCCTTCATAAAGATTTGAAAATTTGGACAGAAGCCTCGTGAGACAGAGCACAACAGATCTCATTGAATTACAGGCAGGCGAAAAAAAATGTTCCTTACTTAACCCATCACTCAATCGTCTTTGTTTTAACCAAGTGCAAGTTGTTGCTCTTTACTAATCACCCTCTTTTTACTGGCTCCTGACCCTTCCTCAGAATGTTGCTGATATTTGACATAAAACTTGAACCATTTGTCCAATAGGTACATATTCATTTCATGATTCTTTGCTCAGAGCAGCCCTCAAGTCATGGTGCCCAGCTCCTCGAAGAAACCCAAACAGATGTTTTTGGAGTCCAGTTCTTGGACAAGCAGGTAGCGCATCTCTCGATGGTCTGGATCCTCACAAGTTCCTTTTCATAGAACAACACACAGATTTTCAGAGAATGTGCCAGCCTGACATAAAATCCATTTTTTCCCCGATAGAAGAACTGTTCTCCTCTCCAAGAGTCTAGTATTTCAATGAAGAGACCTCTGAATATTTATTCCAAAGTAAAGAGTAACCTAGGTCTCCAGGTCTCAAAGATCTTGGATTTTATTTATTTATTTGAGAGAGAGAGCATAAGCTCCAAAGGGGCAGGGGCAGAGGGAGAGGGAGAAGCAGGCCCAGTGCTGAGCAGGGAGTCCCATGCAGGGCTCCAGGTGGGTCTGGATCCCAGCCCCCGGATATCATGGTCTGGGCCAAAGGAAGACGTTTAACCAGACTGAGCCACTCAGGCACCCTAAAGCTCTTGGCTTTTTTTTTTTTTAATTTTTATAAACATATATTTTTATCCCCAGGGGTACAGGTCTGTGAATTGCCAGGTGGGTACAAGCTCTTGGCTTTTTAATGGAGGGGAAAATAAAATGTTCCTTATTTTTTTAGTGAGCCTACTGTAAAAACTGAAACACGGTTAGCTTCTGGATTGGGTTCTTTAGAATTGGTAGGTAGGTTGGCAGATAGGTGTGCATGTGTGTGTGCACGTTTGCACTTGTGTGTATGTTTGTAATTACATGGCAGACAGCAGCTTCGGTCTATGTTGTATGTGTGTATGGATTCTGTACTTGATGAAAAGACAGAAAAAATCGTGTATACCTTTAAAAATAAGGTTGTTTGTAATAACAGCATCTCAAGAATGAAAGAAATCAGCTAATGAGACTACTACAGAGTGAACCTTAAAATCAGGGTGACTGTATTATTCATCCACGATTTCCCACAGACAGTATCTGGAGACCCAGAACATAATAGATACTCAACACACACACACACACACACACACATACACACACATACACAGCCTAAATTGAAATAAAATCTCTAAGGTGGATGTGACCTTCAGGAGATCAACCAAATACTAAGACAGCATCTTTTAACAACAAACAAGCAATCAAGCAAATACAAAATAACAAAAATTAATTATTTCATCTTCACATAGCTGCTCCTTTACAGCTATTATAAAGTTGGGATGAATCAGTTTTCCCATATGCACCTCTAGGATAAATTATTCATCCTTCCATCTGGAACCAGGTCTTGCATCTGCCCCTCCTTCTCCAAAGATCTACAGTTAAGACATATATGCAGAGGATAGAGCCAGGCAAATGGCTAAATAAAATAATAAATGGATGGGGCACCTGGGTGATTCAGTTGGCTAAGCATCTGCCTTCGGCTAAGGGGTCAGTTCTCCCTCTCCTTCTGCCCCTACTACCCACTGTGTTCTCTCTCACTTGCTCTCTCTCAAATAAATAAATAAATCTTTTTTTTTTTTTATTTATTTGACAGACAGAGATCACAAGTGGGCAGAGGGCAGGCAGAGAGAGAGGGGGGAAGCAGGCTACCCTGCTGAGCAGAGAGTCGACTGGGGCTCGATCCCAGGACTGTGAGATCATGACCTGAGCTGAAGGCAGAGGCTTAACTCACTGAGCCACCCAGGTGCCTGTAAATAAATAAATCTTTTTAAAAAAATAAATGGTTAAACAGAATGGTAAAAGAATACATAGAAATTCCTCATTGTTATAAGGCTTCTGCATCATCCCTTTACATGTTCTCTCAGTGAGTTAGGCCATCTTTCTATATTCCTGTCACACTGGTGGGGTTGGAAGGAGTTACTCACACAAGGAGATGTTGATCCCGACAGGCCTTGTGGCAGAAAATGTGGAGCTTAGGACAGTTGGTGTCCAGGACTGGTCACTTGGAGATGACAGTAGCCTTCATTAATGCTGAGTACCTGGGAAATCTTATCATTTTCTGCTGTGATATGATAGGTAAAGGATTGGGAATGGCATATATTTGATAGTAAGGGAAAGCAAGTCTTAACAACAACAAAAAGCCAAAGGAATCAAGGCAAAATTTGCCTCCATAAAAAGTATCTATGCTCTCTTCACTCATGTCCCACTGCCTCGTAACAAGGCCTAGTGACTTCTCTGGAGCACTAATGTTTTCTTTGATAATACATTTACTAGAGAAGAAAGACACAAATAAAAGTAGGAACACACCCGTAGATACACAGAACAAATTGACAGTTGCCAGAGGGGTAAGAGGGCAAAATGGGTAAAAGGGAGTGGGAGATACAGGCTTCTCATTATAGAATGAATAAGTCACAGAAATAAAACACATGGCATAGGGAATATAGTCAATGGTACTGCAACAGCATTGTATGGTGACAGATGGTAGCTACACTTGTGGTGAGCATAATATAACATATAGACATGTGGAATCACTATTTTGTACACTTGAAACTAATGTAACATTGTGTATCCACTATACTTCAATTAAAAAAAAAAAAAGAGGAAACTCTGAATTTTCTGTCAAACAGTTAAAATTGTGGTGAGTGAGCACCCTCCCCAACATCTGGATGTCATTTAACACAGTTAGATATAAGATTCTTTTTTTGCCTTTACACATTCTGTTTTTTTTTATATTCTCCATTTAAGAGAAGCCCCATTCAATCAGTGTTACTTAATAACATTGAAATCACTGATTGATTCATTTATAAGTGGCTTAGCAAGTCTTTCTCTCTCTCCATGCTGTAAATAAGATTCTAGAAAAAGCAAAGCTGGGAGAAAAACCATTTTTAAAAGATATTAGAAATTACAAAGGGATTTAGAGATAGACATGAATTGGGCCCAACTCATTCCCCTTCAATAATCCAATTAGTTGGAAAAGATTCCTGTGTGTCCTGCAGCCTCTAATCTTATGGGCAGCACAGCTCTCCACTTACGAACTGTGTATGGAAACACACGTGTTCCTGGGGAATACTGTCTTGGAAAGCCTTCCCTATTCATCCCAATTATCTACTTGCACTAATAAATGTCTTTTCATTTCCATGAATCCAATCATTCTTTCTAAAGTTGCAAACATGGAGGGTTCTTCCCCAATAGTAAGAATTGTGGTTAGTATTGATTTCCTCTTTCTTAGCCACATTTTCAGATCAATAAACTAATATTACATTTTTGCAGTATACCTTCACAGCTTTGTCAAGAATCACTGATCTGGAATTTTGTCATATGCTTTTTAAAAATGTAAGTTTCAGAGGTGCCTGGGTGGCTCACTTGTTGAGAGTTGAAACTGACTCTTGCATTCAGCTCAGGCCATGACCTCGGGGGTCATGGGATAGAGCCCTGTGTCGGGGTCTGCACTCAGGGCAGAGTCTGCTTATCCCTCTCCCTCTTCTCTTCCCCCCACTTGTACTCTCTCTCTCAGTTAAATAAATAAAACCTTTTTAAAAAATGTAAGTTTCAGGCCTAAGTATGATGCAACAGTATAATACCTCAGAAAACTTAAACTAGTTTTTTGTATGTTATTGAGGCATGACCTTCTTGAGGTTGCTTTGGGTATTTTCTGTCAGCTTTGTTTCATAAGTATCTGGTTGTTTGATCCCTGAAGTGAAGTTCTGAGATTTAATGACTATCAGGTAACATACCCATATCCTGAAATGTATAAAGCTGTATGAGCTTCACCTTTCGTTTTCATCAGTACTATGAAATGCATATGTCAAAGGAAATTTTTTCCTCAATGTCTATGTCATTGAAAGAACAAAGAAACTTTCCTTCTGTATGTAGGCAATTATTACTGCTTTCCAAGACACTGAATTGTCGTTGCAAACATTTCACATGCCTCTTCAAAGTTACCTTTTCCTTCCATAATGACATGCCATTACTGTGGGTCTGTGTTTCCCCCCAAAGGCACTAAAATATCCTTCATGTTTTTAGTCTATATTTACTGAAAAAAGGTTAGCAGGACTACTCAAGGTTCAAACCTTGCTAAAATTACCTAACATGATAGAATTAGGTATATGCAACAAAGAATTTTTAAAAACACAGCGGAGGTGGGGGCAGATATCCCAGTTATAAAAAGGGTTTGGTCACTTCTTTTTTTTTAATCATGTGCAATGATTCATTAACATGATCTTTGTTGTTTCCACTTAAGATGTATGGAAATTTATTTAAACACTTGGAGATACCTATAGTATGTTTTTTAAATGGTGGAAAGTATATGAAGGAAGAATAGACTCTGGAACTCCCAAAGCCATGTCTTCAGCATGCATCTACCTAGACCTCACTTTGCTGACTTTATTCAATCAGGATTCAACTGGATTTATCTAATCTTCATTGGGCAGTGGCTATTTGCAAGATACTGTTATTAAGAACTGAATAAAAGATGATATTTTTAAGAGCTTACTTTTGAGATTATAACCATCCAGGAAAATTAATAAGTATGCAGTCAAAACTTAAAAAAAAATTAGAATGTAATTAATGTAACAAATAACACTCAAAGTGCTGAGGAGCTTCTAGGAGGGAAGGATTACAGTTAGTTAGAGATATAAATGTGCAAATAAATAAAAAGAAATTAAAATTTGATGGATGCAATGAATAAGGTACAAAATGTTGTGTGTTTAAAATAACTAATAGTGGTCATAAAGGTGGTATACTTTTGCTCATAACCATACTATTATTGGCAAGTCAAATATTCTAACCTAATTCTGATTGCCAAATCTGGGATCTTAACCATGTTTCCCTTCCTCTTTCTGTATGTATTTTCTTATTTAATTCAAATAGTAATGCTGTGAGTTAGATTTCCTTGTCCCTATTTCATAGATGAGGAAAGTGAGCCACAAAGAGGTGGAGTAACTTGTTCATAAGGATACCCCCTGCGACCTCTGGATTCCATTTACAACCTATCAGATATCTAGGATCCACTAATTTATCTAATTAGGGATGTTTCTAAAGTGCTTGAAACCTGCTTTAAGTGGGAACAAGATTTACACTGAAACTTCATTTACAGTGTTAATTTGGTAAAATTCTTCCAACCCTGATCCACCATGTCACAGATTTCAGTCTTATTGAAACTTAATGAGAGTTCTCTATAAACACATGAAGATAACTGCTTGTATAGCATGATAATGTTCTCTGAATTTTCTAACATAGTTATTAATTTTTCTGGAGAATATTCTCAACTTCATTGGAGGAGAGAATAGGGAGAGAAAGATGCAAACTTCAGGCTGTCTTATCTTCACAGCTCTGTGGAGCCAGGGAATGAATGGCCCAATATTATTTAACGTAAAATCCTCTCTCCCAATTGTTGCTGAATACCTTTCTGTGTCCACAAATGTCCACTGGTTATCTATTTTACAGAGTTCCAACATGTTTCACTATGCAGAGGCTCAAAAGAAATAAAAGGGAGAAGGAGTACGCAAATACATAATGTTTCAGATATGACAAGAAATACAAATATAAGCATTTATGTATTATAAAACAAAAAACAGTTTTTGTCTTATAAAACATAAAAATTTTCTTGAAATCCAAATTATGTTACAAAAAATATTGAAAGATTTCATTGGGAGAACAAGAGCCAATTGGCCTTTATAAGTTAGGGATTGTGTAAGCATGGATAGAGGGTTGAAGTTGGGAGAGCATTTGACATGTAGGGGTAGAATGAGTGATCCAATTTGGATGAAGAATGAAGAAATAAAAGATAAAATGTGAGAAGGTAAATTTTTGTGTAACTATAGCTAACTATAAATGTAAGATTGAAGACATTTTATGTAACTCAATAGGTAATCAGGAGTGATTCAAAGTGTTAAAGTGGATAGTCAAATGTTCAGTTTAGATTTTCTAGCATGCATATGTGGAAAAGATCAGAGTAAGGAAAAGTCACTATGAAGAGATCAGTATGAAACTGTATTTCAGACAAGAAATAATGAAGGTCATAGCTAGTGTGATGAGAATAAAATGGAAGGAGGAAAGAGAGGCAGGAAGGGTAGTAGGAAGAAACCAGTTTTGTTTTGAGGAGTAAATAGTAGTTAACTTCCTCACAACGAATGTTTTATTCTGCTTAATAAAGAAAGGGAAGTTATTCAGAAGATAATGGAATCTTAAAGTGTGGAAGAATGTGAATATTAACAAAAGGAAAGAAGGATAGACAGTAAAATATTTAAATCAGCAAATAAAACTGAAGGGGGGAGAAAATACAGCAATGAAAAGTAAGAACCAAATATAGAATGTGATAAAATTATGTCACTATACTAAATATAAATGGTATGATTATTTCCATTAAGAAAGAAGACACACGGGGCGCCTGGGTGGCTCAGTGAGGTAAGCCTCTGCCTTCGGCTCAGGTCATGATCTCAGGATCCTGGGATCGAGCCCCGCATCGGGCTCTCTGCTCAGCGGGGAGCCTGCTTCCTCCTCTCTCTCTGCCTGCCTCTCTGCCTACTTGTGATCTCTCTCTGTCCAATAAATAAATAAAATCTTTTAAAAAAAAAAAAGAAAGAAGACACACAGATGGCCAACAGACGCATGAAAAAATGTTCAACATCTCTTATCATCAGGGAAATGCAAATCAAAACTACAATGAAATATCACCTCACAACTGTCAGAATGGCTAAAATCAAAACCACAAGAACAACAAGTATGGATGAGGATGTGAAGAAAAAGGAACCCTCATACACTGTTGTATGGGAATGCAAACTTGTGCAGTCACTGTGGAAAACAGTATGGAGATTCCTCAAAAATTAGAAATAGAAAAAAAAATTAAAAATAGAACTGTCCTACAATCACACTACTGGGTATTTGTCCAAAGAATACAAAACACTAATTTGAAAAGATATAGTCACTCCTATGTCTATTGCAGCATTATTTATAATAGCTGAATTATGGAAGAAACCCAAGTGTCCATCTATAATTGAAGAGTTAAAGAAGATGATAGATAGATGGAAGTCTATCCATAAAAAAGAAATAAAATCTTGCCATTTGCAACAACCTGGATGGAGCTAAAAGGAATAATGCTAAGTGAAATAAATCACCCAGAGAAAACCTAATACCGTATGATTTCAGTCATATGTGGAATTGGAGAAACAAAACAAACAAACAAATTGGGGGGGGGGGTCAGACCAAGACATAGACTTAACTGTGGAGAATAAAGCGATGGTTACCAGAGGGGAGGTGGTAGTGCACTTGTCATCATGAGCACCAGGTTATGTATGGAATTGTGGAATCACTGTATTGTACCTAAAACTAATATAAAATTGTATGTAAATACACTGAAATTACAAGAAAAAACTTGGAGACTATCAGATTGAGTTAAAACTTAAGACCTATGTTCTGTTTATAAAAAAAAATTTGCAAAGATTTTATAAGGTTAAATACAAAAAGTCAGGAAAGCAAGAAAATATGGCAAATGGCTATAGGTAGCGAATTTTGCTTGGTCCTTCAAAATTCTCATAAAAACTCTAAAAAGAAGTTTTTTAGCCATAAGCTGGAAAAGTCATATAAAACAAGAAAAAATGTTTGCAAGCTGGAAACAGATTCACCAGTGGCAAAAGAATCTGTGGATGCCAGAAAGTAAATCCTAAACTAGCAATTGGGAAAGCCAAGGAGCACCCTGATATGTCCTGCAGAATCCTTTAAAATCTCAAAAACTAGAGACTTATAACACCTTTGGAGATGGTGATAAAAGAGATAGGGCTGAAATAAAGGATATTTGAAAGTGATGCCCCTAAATCTCCTGCATTCTATGCTACTGAACTACTGCTCCCAACTCTGATTGTAAGCTGGCCATCTTTTTTCTAAAGAAGGTACCATAGAACATTTCTGGAATGGTGGACACTAGGCAGAGTTTAACATAAGAAAATGTATCAAAAACAGAAATACTAGAAAAATGTACCTCTACTGAATGCTGAGCACTTCAGTTTTCTTGCTTCCTGGGCTCCCAGAACACTGATAGGATATTTCCCTGCAGACAAAAGAAGGAAGAATCATCTCTGGAAATATAACACATCCACATCTAACACTGATAACAGGTCCCTAAAAGCGAAGCTTATAGTGGAGAAGTTCTTGTCCACTCACTCAGAGAGTCCATTAATCCTCCTTTAAATATTAGCAGACAGGGGCACCTGGGTGGCTCAGTGGGTTAAGCCTCTGCCTTCAGGATCCTGGGATCAAGCCCCACATCGGGCTCTCTGCTCAGCGGGGAGCCTGCTTTCTCCTCTCTCTCTGCCTGCTTGTGATCTCTCTCTCTCTCTGTGAAACAAATAAATAAAATTAAAAAAATATTTAAATATTAGCAGACAACTATGAACTGCAGAAATCCATAGAACATCCCTAACATGAAAGAGATCAAAACAAATAGTAAAATAATACTTTTAAAAGTAGAGGACTAGGGCACCTGGGTGGCCTCTGCCTTCGGCTCAGGTCATGATCCCGGGGTCCTGGGATCGAGTCCCGCATCGGGCTCTCTCCTCCGCGGGGAGCCTGCTTCCTCCTCTCTCTCTCTGCCTTTCTGCCTACTTGTGATCTCTCTCTGTCAAATAAATTAATTAATTAATTTAAAAAAATAAAATAGAGGACTAATTAGAAGTAAATTTCAAAACATAAAAGTAAAAACTATCTCTAACATCTTCAAGTAAGAAGTAAGATAAGATATTGCATAAATAAGGAATAGGATGCCACAAAAAATAAATGCCTGTGGGGGAACAAAAGTTATATTAGAAATTGAAAAAATGATAGTCAAAATAGCAAACTCAATGGAAGGTTTGGTTAAAAAAGGATAAAATGTCTCATGAAACTAGAGCAAGAATAAAAAATAACATAAGAAATGGGGACAAAAGATAATCACAAGAATAGTCCTGTTTTCTAAAAATCCCAGTTATCAGGCACTCAAGAAAGAAAAAATGGAGAAAAAAATCATGATTACCATAATTCAAAAGAATTTCCCACAACTGAAGTTTCCAGATTTAAGAAGCCCATCAAGTGCCCAACACAATGGATGGAAATAGATACACTCCAAGGTACAACATTTTAAATTTTCAAAGACAAAGAACAAAAAAGGACACTTTCATTGAAGAAAGCTTTCATTGAGGAAAACAACTGGATCACACACAAAGGACTAGGAGATCCTCTCAAATTTCTCAAGAACAGCATTAGAAGCTACAAGATCATTAAAGAATGATGTCTCCCACTTAAAATTGTATGACAATTATCTGTCAGCCTTAAGGATGAGATAAAGACATTTTCAGATTTGCAAATTCTCACCTATTTCCCCTTTCACACATACTTTTGCAGAAAGCTACAGGATGATGTGTTTCTCCTAAACTAGAAAGAAAAAAAGGGAGCATGAACTATCTGAACAGGAGAGTCAGCTGGGGATAAAGTCAAAAGAAATTCTCAGGATGAGAGTGAAAGGAAGTGCCCAAATGACAGTTGTGTGAAAGGAAACCAGCTCTTGTGGCACACATCAGCGGACTCTAGAAGCAGTTTCTTCAAAATCAATTTGAGGAGATGTAAATAATTGACAATGATTTTATAGGTTGAAAAATAAAATGTACATGGAAAGCTATGTGAAAAAAATAAGTTCATAACAACAACAACAAAATGTTTTAGAAGAGAAAATCCTAGTTTACTACAAGACTTAATGTATAACATCATGATAATGATGTAAACACTAAGAACTCTAACTAAAATTATGCTGTAATTTAATTATAAAAGATGATGGAATGCGAAATGTGTGGGATGAGAGGAGAGACAAGAAGGGTAAAAGTTAAATCCTTATCCTTCATGGTTGGAAATCAATGTGTGAAACTGAAAAATCAACAAGTAATATTGAAAGCAAGTTATATTGAGTTATGGAGATAAATATCCAAAGAATCAACTGAAAGGGCTCCAAAAGAATGCATTAGGGAGAAAACAGTGGAGAAGCTCTGAATTGATGCTTTAAAAAAAACAAAACAAATATTTTAAGTTATTCATTCCTTAAGCTACATGTGAATATAGTTTAACTACATCTATATGATTTTAATAAAAATAAAAACTTAGAAGAAATATGGAAGAAGATAATACAGGAAAGATGGAGAGAAGGAAGAAGAGAGTGGAAAAGAGGTAGGAGGAAAGTAGGAATGTCCATGTTTTTATCAAATTATGTGAATTTTATGGTAAAGATATCAAACAAGATGTAGAATAACATAATTACTAAAAAGAACAAATTTAAGGTCGTTTTTTGTAATCTGTGCAATCAATGTGATTTCATTCAGCTCTTTTATTCTTTTTCTGTGGAAAAAAAAAACAAATTAATTTTCCAAATCTCTTGCAATAAATCTAATTCTTGGCTGGTACTCTGCTGTGGCCAGAATGAAAAAGACAGTATGTCTTCCAGGATTATCCATTCAGATAAAGCCATGTTATTGTTCTAACATTATATATGAGCTGGATGTGAGTCTGAAAGGCAATTTTTTTTAATTTCAGATTGGGCCTCGGTCCAGTTTAGGGCAGTCTTTAATTTCGCCAATCCTCCAGATAATTCTTACTTACCATTATTTCTAAAATCTTATTCATAAGTTATTTTACTCATCAATTATATTTTTCACCTCTCTATCCATTGTAAAATTACATCCATTTAAAATTAATCTTGGACTCTATAGAGTTGAGGTTGAAGTTTTCAAAATTTCCCAGTTGATGGAGGTGGAGGGATACTTTATAATTACAGGAATTAGCCAATACAATCTAAAATGTGATCCCCATCTTAAGAATTTGCACATATCAGTATGTTAACCAGTACACCTTCGTTTACAAGAACATAAACGCTTTCAGCTTAAGCATAAATAGATATATACACAGACAGATAATATATACATACATAGGCAGATGATGATATATAGATGATTGATAGATAGATTCATTTAGTTTTTTCTTAGACCTGAAAAGTGAGATTCACAATCAAATGTAGAGAAGCTTTATACAATTGGTATAAGGAAAGACACTTTCTTTTTTCACCTGAATCACATAATTTCTCATTTCTGCCTCTCGGGTGCAACTGCTTTATTTATTTATTTTTCTCGGAATAGATCAGCTTTCTTTTTCCTTCTGTCCACCCAGTGAAAGATGATGTATTGTTCTTGAGCAACCTGCATACACATCTGCATAGGATAATTACTTCTGGGAATCCCAATTTCAAGCTCTGAAATGAGAGCATCTGACCCAATTGGGGTCTGAAGTCCAGAGTACAATCTTGGCTCCAGAAGTCTATTCCTGAACAGAGAAGGGGCTTTTCTCAGGGCAGGAAGGCATACATCAAGGACCCCTGATGATATCTACTATACTGCAAATAAATGCAATTAGGTCACACAACAATATTTTTAGTATATTCTACTCATCATTGACATTATTGGTGTGCACACACCATCTTATTTTTCTTGTTAACATTTATTATTTTGCAGTGCTCTTTGAAATAAAGAAAAATGTACTCACATGCTGCTACATACATAATAGGGGCAACTAAAAGAACTTGTCTCTGCACTCTTGTAATTCAGTGCCTTTCTTAGATCTTTCATCCTTTTCTTTCACTACTTGACCTTTTAACTACTTTCTTGTGATTTCATGGTTTGGTTTATTATAATCAAATTAACATCAGGAATCATTTATATGTATTTTTCTGCTCAACTTTTCAAATTGAAAAGAACAACGAAGTTTATAATAGGGAAGAAACACAAAACTACGATTTTTGCCATAACATTATTCATTCTAATTATTAATTCGATTCTGATTTATTCTGGTGCATGGTGGGGTTGTTTCCCAATTAAACGCTTCCTGGCACACTCCTCCATTTTTATTTTGCTTCTTACAAATCTCCCTTTATGGATTTCATCCTTTCATTCATTCAAAATATTTATTTAAGTATCCAATATGTGTGGGACACTATTTTGTGAACCAGTAAAAGAGACAAAGTCCTACATGTCATTGAATTCATATTCTAGTGATGAGGAAGAATGACAATAAACAAGTAAACCAACAAATCAAATACGTGATAAAAATGAGAATAAGTTCTTTTTTTATTGGACAGAAAGAAGTGAAACTGTCTTTATTCACAGATAACATAATTACATATGAGGAAAATCCCAAAGATTCTACAAAAGACCTGCTAGAATTAATAAATTGAGCAAGATCTCAGGATATAAGGTCAATATATAGAAATTAATATTTTTTCCATTGCATCAATTTCTTTTTAATACAAATAATAAAAAGATTTTACTATCCATTACTTGCAGTTCTATGCTGAGATTCAAATTGCATAACATTTTACAGAGTGATGGAGGGTCACTTCCAAATAATCAGATCTGAATGGCAAAAATGGACCAGTCATGTTGAGATAAAAAAAAAAGAGCATTTCATGCAGTAGACTGTTAATAGAGAACTTGCATGTGGCTAGAACCTAAAGAAGTTTTCTGTAACTGGTGTGTGGTAGAAAGGCATAGAGGTAAGGTGGAAGACGTAGGCAGGGGTCTGACTTCTGTATGCCAGAGTGAGGATCCAGATTTTACTCTGATGAAGGAGAGGCCATTGGAGTATTTTAAGCAATGGAGTGACAAGGTTGAACTTACGTGCTTGAAATACTGACTTCCTTTGTAAGTACGTATAAAATGGAGTAAATGGTAAAGCAAATATGGGGGTGGGGTTATTTGGTTGTTGTCACTATGTGTGTGTGCTCTAATCAGGCACAAACTTGGTGAAAGATCTCTGGAATCGTATAGGTGATTATCCAGTCTCATCTGAATTTGTGCTGATGTGTTATACATGTCAGCACTTTCTAAGATAAAGATCTAAAGTTCTTATTTTCTACATGAATTTTAATGTTGCTGTCAACTGTATATTTATTCATTCACAAACAATTGTGCAGTCTCTGCTGTGGGCCAGAATCCATACTAATTATACTGCACAGACAACATAGTGAGCAAGACCCAGAACCTGTCTTCAGACAGTGTACCATTTAATGAAATTTTTGTAAATGCCTTTACCTCCTTGGGGAAATAACGGAGAATCATTACATTTAGATGTTTCCTCTAAGTATATGCAAACCATCTATTCTGTTAGAGAAGACATAGCAAAACCTTGACTCCTTTTCCTGAACCTTTCTTGAACCCAGCCAATGCCTCTCCATGAGTAAACTGATGGTCTCTCTGATGGCCGCTGGCCAGGCAAGAGCTGTATACCTCTGAGTATATATAGGGCCAGGATCTGCGAACACCTTTATTCAGTGTTTCACAGTTTAGATTGTTCTTTGTTGTAGGTAGTGCTTCCAAAATCAGGCTTTTGGAAACTTTCCAACCTTTATTTTTGAGAAACAAAAATGCCATAGCCAAGTAAATTTCCCAAGCAGAATATATAAACCTTTCTTGGAAATTTTTAGGAAACATTAAAGGGTTTTATAAATTCGTTTAAAAACTTACTTTGTTTAATCCAGTTTTTTTATATCACTAATGTACGTAGAAATATCAACAGAGATTTATTCTGCCAACTTGATATATGTCACAAAGATTCTTACACACATGATGAGAACTGTGGCCCTTTTGATCTACACAATCCCTCCTCAGCCCACACAAAGACACACACCCACCCCCAAAGTCACTGCTTCATGTACAGCAACACTGTTAATAGAGCTCTGTGTACAAGAAAGTGTGTATTTTGTTTTGTTCTCTTTTGACTTGTAGTGAGCCACAGGAAGCAATAACTCATTTACTTTCCTGTAAGAGTCAAATTTGAAGGATTGATGAAGATTTCTAAAAGAGTAAAGTTACCATTTATGAGCAAGCATTGTTCACCATCAAAAAATAGACACAATTTCATCAGTTTTGTGACTCTAAAAACACTCTCTAGTGTAAGCATCTGAATTTAATTTAGCTATGAGATTATGAAGTTATTAATTATTAATACTCTTTTAAAAATAAAAGTATTAAAATAAGATGCATTTGAGACTCTATCCTCTATGTGCAACCATCTTTTATTAACTTTTTACCTAATTAAAGGTTCTCATTACATTTTTTGTGATTAAAAAGTAGAAAATATAAAATTCACTAATTATCAGTATCAAATGAGAGGCATTTTACCATTTAAGTCTCTGTTGCTTATACACCATCAATGCTGTGATGTTTTATCATATCAGTTAAAAGATTATTTTTATTCCCCACAGGGATGGATATAAGTGAAGCATGAGTATTGGGGACTTTGATGCTAATGTAAAATACTTCCTAGGAAATAAAACCCCAGTGCACCTGGGAAATAAAATTTTAGCTCAGCCTATATTTATTATGACATTCTATGGCTTATGTTTTATGGATTCAGGGTGAGAAAATCATTAAAAGATATACTTGTCATATTAGGGGATCTTTTAAAATTACTTCCCTCAGAGATAGTTATTAGCAATATGTTTAAAAACCTCTTCCCCTGACCATCTTATCATTACATAACACATGATATTCTGTAGTTTAAACTAGAGAATTCCGTTTTTGAAAACGTTACTATTGTCGGGACAGACTCCTGAGTCATAACCTCTTCAGTCCCTGAAATTTTCTGCCAAATAGGAGGTTGTTTTTCTTCTCTTTTTTTTGATTGCAAACATCCTCACTTCTTCTCAATCCAGTTTACTTACTGTCAGTCGTCTGCAGGTTTTCAGCACATCTAAAAAGGAGAGAGTCTGACAGTTAAATAGCTAAAAAGACTCTAACAAAATAAAATAAAAAGTCAAAGCCTGGGCCCCGAGGCCAAAGAAACAAACCCAACTAAGGCTGGAGTTTTCCAGTGAAAATATCTGTCAAAAGAAAAATTCAGAGAGCTTTACTTGATATGAATATTTTATTCAGCAAGAAACTAACTGTTTGGCAAACAGGGAGACTTCGAGCCTAAGTTGGTATGAATTTCAGGCTGGCTTATAAAGTGAAGATGAGCAAGTTGTCTAATCTTTACAATGATTGGTGTTTAGAGTAAGGGTTTCCAGATGGAGGGGTTGGTTAAAAGTGATTATCTTGCAGCATTTTAGGAAGATAACTTAAGTTTTATTTATGACTGTCAGAGACACAAGAAATACTCTAAGTTTTGTTCATGTTCATGAAACAAGCTAGATTTAGTTTTGCTTACATGGCTTAAATGGTTTTGTTGCTTGGGGGATTTTGAAGCCTGGTCTCCATTTTATTTTAACATATCTGAGAAATCTAAAATTCAAAATCAAGGTCATATCGTGTAAAGACATAAATATGCATTTTATCTTTCCATAATAGATCATCTCTAGAGTACTTTTCCTACTTAGAGATCATAATTATATCCATCAGTCGCTCTGGGGCAGTATCATCAAACTGATAAGACACCTGCGTCTCTGCCAATCACACCACCACAGAAACTGGGAAAAAACTCGGCTTCACAACAGCTCTGCCTCTGAGCCTGTGAGACAGCCATTATCTCCATGGCAATCTGTATTTAAGACAGCCATCCAATCTTCATCTTTTTTATTCGGTTTTTATTATATTTCCGTATAACTATATTGGAAAGTAGTTGCTTTAATCACTTTGCCTTTATTCTTTAAGATAGGTTTCCTCTAATTATAAAGAAGCAAGTTATTCCTGTGGAAATAAATGTCTTTATATATATATTTGTAATATATTAAATACATGAATACAAAATTGATATTTGAATAGAGCTATTATGTGAAAAAAACACTGACCAACAGAAACAAAATTATTTAGAAAACTAAAAGGTACACCAGATTGCAATTACATATAGATGCAATACATAGAAAATCTACATGCAAAATATAATTGATGTTTGCATAGCATCATTATATAGATGAAACATCAACCAAGAGAAAGTATAAAATTCTTCAGGCATCTGACAAATACTGATTACCATAAAATAAGTCAAGCAGAGAGAGTCAGAGTTTTTGACTTTTAGAACGTGTAGTGATTTGCTGGTGTTTCGAAGATACATGAAAAGACAAAATTTTCCATTTTATTGGTATCAGCAATACACTTTTTCTAAAGATTGACGTCATTGTTTATATTACTTTCTTTTCTTCTCTGAATGATAAAACTTCTAATATTCTGCTAAGAACAAACTGTATCTATCCAATCATTTCAATCTTCAAAGTAAAAATTCAGGAAAATTCTTCTTCTTAAACTCACGTGTGGATAATAATGTTTTATGAGACACAACAAGTATGCTTTGCTTTCAAGTTTCCTTACTTGGTCTCCAGTGCAATCAGGTTTTGTTATTGGGTCATACAATAATAAAGAGTGTGCCTGAATACAGAAAATATAGCTAATTCGAGAAGGAAATACATTTTTCAGAAAAATACAGAAAAGTTCTGAAAATTTGTACCATGATGATAAAGCCAGATGTATCTCAATGCATAATGGATTTCAACCATAAATCTAAATAAATGTTTGGAAGGTTTTAAGTATACAGAAACATTGGGCATTCATATGAAGGAATTGCATGGCCATTAACACTCATGTACATGTACATATTTTAAGAGTATTTAATGATAAACATATTATATCGGTGCACTGCAAAATGGTATGTACATGTACATGCTATGGGTTCCCAGCGTTAGTAACATGAGGCACACCCTGTAAGCAAACTGAGAAAATAAAACATGACCGAAAGGGAGTGTACTAAATAATAGGAATGGTTTTCTCTGGCTTTCGGGTGATTATTTTTTTCTTTTTTGTGTTTCTATAATTTCCAAAGTTTCTACAGTGGTTTTAATTCTTTCATATCATCCAAAATTTAATAAGCATTACTTTTTAAAGCAAAAGAAAAATAATACAAACAATATTATACAAACAATAGCCTTAATACCATCTCCATACTGTTATTTAAGTTATAACCATTATCCTACATTTGTATTTTTTTCAGTGTATTTTTTTCTATTATCGATTTTCTATTACCAACCTTAGAATTGTCTTTTAATTACCTGCTTAGTACTGCACTGAATATTTATCCTATACTTTAATGGAGCATTTCCTGGTTTTGTTTTGGTTTTAGGTTTGTTTGTTTGTTTGTGCTAAGTAAAGAATGAGTGAATGAAGAGTGGAAGGCATGAGTCGTTCTGTGCAGAGTTTTCTTCATTCAGTTTTGTCCTCTATTTTAAGATCAAGACACACAAAACATATCCCAAGTTGTCAAAAGCTGTTCTAAAAACCCAAGAAGACATTATTTTTGTATAGTAGAGTCACAGCCACCTTAAGGAAAAGAGTCCTCCTGTGGTACTTCTATAGTGAAATAGAAGAGTATCTTTTTTCCTCAGTGCTGCAAAGATGACACGTGTTTTATTTCCAGGAAGTTTTGGTTTGCAGAATGTTGTGGGGAAAAAGTTGTGCATAAATGTATTTACCTAACTTCCTTAATTAGTTCAATGAATAGCTGTCAACGTGGCTGAATGGCTGTGTGAAGCAACCGAAATTTCTCAAAGGGCAATTGCCACCATAACAGGAATGACAGCGGCATTCTTACAGGAACATTATCCTGAGCAAGAGGCCCCACTGACAGCTGCATGAACAAATAACTTGCAGCAATAATGTCCTACCATCGCTATAACCTCTCACCTTTGCCAGCTATTGCTTTGTTAATTTGCTAGTCTTTTTTTTTTTAATTGTGTTCTGTGGATGGTGAAGGTGACTTAGATACACATTGGCATACGGATGAGTGTTAATACAGCATCCTACAGTCAAATGGTCGATCATAGATGTTATTTTCATTCTACAAACAGAGTAACAGCATAGACCTGACTTTAGTTTATATAAACAAAGGATATTCCAAAAATCTGTTGTTGAACTGACGATCATCCGCTGGCCCCAAAATATGAAGTTCTGTGTCTCTAGCAGTCGTGCCACATTGTCCTGGAATTCCAAAACAGGTAGCTTGATTCAAGCAGTGGTCTCCATCAGTGTACATATAAGGCTGTTATTCCTTGGCATTTCACAGGAAATGGAAATGTTTGACTTTCCAGCCCAGGGTTTCCAGCCCAGAGTAGTCATCAATTAGAAACTTCATCTTATCCAGACTTGCAGGCTCAGTCAATCCTGCTGCTGGTTCCAAGGAGCTGGTGGGAGTCACCCAGCAGCCTGGTGTTTACTCCTCATGCTGGTACTTCCACTATACACTTTTGTGGCTATTCTGGAGAAAGAATTTTGAAATTCTGCTTGTGACCTTTTTTTTTTCATTCCACTAGTCCCAGCAGTGATTATCTGATTTGTTTCCTCATACTGAATTCCTACTTGGATGGTATCAGTTTTGCGCGCTTTTTTTTCTTTTTTTTTTAAATTTTATTTACTTATTGACAGACAGAGATCACAAGTAGGCAGAGAGGCAGGCAGAGAAAGAGGGGGAAGCAGGCTCCCTGCTGAGCAGAGGGCCTGATGTGGGGCTCGATCCTGGGCTGGATAACAGGATCCTGGGATCATGACCTGAGCCGAAGGCAGAGGCTTTAACCCACTGAGCCACCCAGGCCCTCCCTCAGTTTTGCTTTCTGTCATTATCATGGGTTTCATAACATGCCCCAGGTCAATAGCCTGCCCTTCTGGGCCCTTTCCTACAGTCCCCTGTTGTCATGGTCCACCTTCCAGCTGGGAGACCAACTGAATCCTTGCTTGATTGTTCTTTCTGACTTCCAGGGCCAGCCTACTCAAGCTCCTGAGCATCATATTATTCTCATTGAAAAGCTAGCATTACTGTCTTTTTTTCCTAGGGTCCTCGTCTTTTTCTTGGCCAAGGCAAGCAGCTTCACCACTGCTCCATGTGTGTGAAACCATTCAATTCCAGTTCTCTCCTCAGGCAAACTAGTTCCTAAACCTGACAGCTTATCTAACTTAACTCTCCCCAATATGACTACCAACTGCATTCCAGATTCACGCCCAGCTCTTTCCAAAGGGACTTTTCCTATCCAAAATAAACCCATGACTGTTCTCTGTATTTGGGATATGATTGTAAAAACTTTATTCACTTTATGCCTCTGATCTGGAATATTTTCCCTCCAGACAATGGGAATCGTCTTCAAGACCTAAAAGCAGAGATGACAGGCTGCCTACAGTTGAAATACATCTTGTAGCCACACAATAGTCAATATTTAAAAATTGAAATTTTTATGTAAAAATTCAGATTTCTACCTTCACTTGAAAACCCGAAATGTCTGGTTTCACTGTTCCTCATGGCAAAAACTGAGTGCCCATGGCACCCTTTCAGTGGGGCAGAGAATGTGCTCCTGGGTCTAACCCAGTTTTCATTTCTCCCTCTGTCTTAGACCAGGCCACTACAGGCATTCCAACATTTCCTCTCTGACCTAAGAATTAAGTTCTAATAACAAAGACTAAAACATCCATTCTGTGGGGGCGAAGTCTCAACATTTTCCGTAATAATTCTTTAATCTACACAAAATCAATTGCAAGTTTGTCTACCTTTAATAGAATGGAGAATATTAGGAGAAGGAAAGGAAAAATGAAGAGGAGGGAATTGGAGGGGGAGATGAACCATGAGAGATTATGGTCACTGGGAAACAAACTGAGGGTTTCAGAGTGGAGGGAGGTCGGGAGATGGGTTAGCCCAGTGATGGGTGTTAAGGAGGGCGCATATTGCATGGAGCACTGGGTGTTACAGGCAGACAATGACTCTTGGAACACTACCTCAAAAACTAACGATGTACTGTATGTTGACTAATATAACATAATCAAAAATTAACTCATTAATTAAAAAAAATAAATTTTCAGCCAACTAGGAAAAAAAACAAGTTTGTTTACCTTTAAATATCTTTATTACTATAATTTTTTTTTTATAAACATATATTTTTATCCCCAGGGGTACAGGTCTGTGAATCACCAGGTTTACACACTTCACAGCACTCACCAAAGCACATACCCTCCCCAATGTCCATAATCCCACCCCCTTCTCCCAAACCCCCTCCCCCCGGCAACCCTCAGTTTGTTTTGTGAGATTAAGAGTCACTTATGGTTTGTCTCCCTCCCAATCCCATCTTG
Source organism: Mustela putorius furo (assembly GCF_011764305.1). NCBI lineage: Eukaryota > Metazoa > Chordata > Mammalia > Carnivora > Mustelidae > Mustela > Mustela putorius. Next base: position 1,182,766 of record NW_025421443.1, read on the forward strand.
TTTCATTGATTCTTCTTCTACCCACTTAAGCCTCCATGTTGCATCACCACTTCCTCATATCAGGGAGATCATATGATAGTTGTCTTTCTCTGCTTGACTTATTTCGCTAAGCATGATACGCTCTAGTTCCATCCATGTTGTTTGCAAAATGGCAAGATTTCATTTCTTTTGATGGCTGCATAGTATTCCATTGTGTATATATACCACATCTTCTTGATCCATTCATCTGTTGATGGACATCTAGGTTCTTTCCATAGTTTGGCTATTGTGGACATTGCTGCTATAAACATTCGGGTGCATGTGTCCCTTTGGATCACTACATTTGTATCTTTAGGGTAAATACCCAATATTGCAATTGCTGGGTCATAGGGCAGTTCTATTTTCAACATTTTGAGGAACCTCCATGCTGTTTTCCAGAGTGGCTGCACCAGCTTGCATTCCCACCAACAGTGTAGGAGGGTTCCCCTTTCTCCGCATCCTCGCCAGCATCTGTCATTTCCTGACTTGTTGATTTTAGCCATTCTGACTGGTGTGAGGTGATATCTCATTGTGGTTTTGATTTGTATTTCCCTGATGCCGAGTGATATGGAGCACTTTTTCATGTGTCTGTTCGCCATCTGGATGTCTTCTGAAACTGTTCCAAAAAATAGAAATGGAAGGAAAACTTCCCAACTCATTTTATGAGGCCAGCATCACCTTGATCCCAAAACCAGACAAGGATCCCACCAAAAAAGAGAGCTATAGACCGATATCCTTGATGAACACAGATGCGAAAATACTCAACAAAATACTAGCCAATAGGATTCAACAGTACATTAAAAAGATTATTCACCACGACCAAGTGGGATTTATTCCAGGGCTGCAAGGTTGGTTCAACATCCGCAAATCAGTCAATGTGATACAACACATCAATAAAAGAAAGAACAAGAACCATATGATACTCTCAATAGATGCTGAAAAAGCATTTGAAAAAGTACAACATCCCTTCCTGATCAAAACTCTTCAAAGTGTAGGGATAGAGGGCACATACCTCAATATCATCAAAGCCATCTATGAAAAACCCACCGCAAAATATCATTCTCAATGGAGAAAAACTGAAAGCTTTTCCGCTAAGGTCAGGAACACGGCAGGGATGTCCATTATCACCACTGCTATTCAACATCGTACTAGAGGTCCTAGCCTCAGCAATCAGACAACAAAAGGAAATTAAAGGCATCCAAATCGGCAAAGAAGAAGTCAAATTATCACTCTTCGCAGATGATATGATACTATATGTGGAAAACCCAAAAGACTCCACTCCAAAACTGCTAGAACTTATACAGGAATTCAGTAAAGTGTCAGGATATAAAATCAATGCACAGAAATCAGTTGCATTTCTCTACACCAACAGCAAGACAGAAGAAAGAGATATTAAGGAGTCAATCCCATTTACAATTGCATCCAAAAACATAAGATACCTAGGAATAAACCTAACCAAAGAGACACAGAATCTATACTCAGAAAACTATAAAGTACTCATGAAAGAAATTGAGGAAGACACAAAGAAATGGAAAAATGTTCCATGCTCCTGGATTGGAAGAATAAATATTGTGAAAATGTCTATGCTACCTAAAGCAATCTACACATTTAATGCAATTCCTATCAAAGTACCATCCATCTTTTTCAAAGAAATGGAACAAATAATTCTAAAATTTATATGGAACCAGAAAAGACCTCGAATAGCCAAAGGGATATTGAAAAAGAAAGCCAACGTTGGTGGCATCACAATTCCGGACTTTAAGCTCTATTACAAAGCTGTCATCATCAAGACAACATGGTACTGGCACAAAAACAGACACATAGATCAATGGAACAGAATAGAGAGCCCAGAAATAGACCCTCAAATCTATGGTCAACTAATCTTCGACAAAGCAGGAAAGAATGTCCAATGGAAAAAAGACAGCCTTTTCAATAAATGGTGCTGGGAAAATTGGACAGCCACATGCAGAAAAATGAAATTGGACCATTTCCTTACACCACACACAAAAATAGACTCAAAATGGATGAAGGACCTCAATGTACGAAAGGAATCCATCAAAATCCTTGAGGAGAACACGGGCAGCAACCTCTTCGACCTCTGCCGCAGCAATATCTTCCTAGGAACAACGCAAAAGGCAAGGGAAGCAAGGGAAAAAATGAACTACTGGGATTTCATCAAGATCAAAAGCTTTTGCACAGCAAAGGAAACAGTTAACAAAATCAAAAGACAACTGACAGAATGGGAGAAGATATTTGCAAACGACATATCAGATAAAGGACTAGTGTCCAGAATCTATAAAGAACTTAGCAAACTCAACACCCAAAGAACAAATAATCCAATCAAGAAATGGGCAGAAGACATGAACGGACATTTCTACTATAATTTTTTTTAAAGATTTTATTTATTTATCAGAGAGAGAGAGGGGGAGAGAGCAAGCACAGGCAGACAGAATGGCAGGCAGAGGCAGAGGGAGAAGCAGGCTCCCTGCTGAGCAAGGAGCCCGATGTGGGACTCAATCCCAGGACGCCGGGATCATGACCTGAGCCGAAGGCAGCTGCTTAAGCAACTGAGCCACCCAGGCGTCCCTTTATTACTATAATTTAACCAATGTTTCTTGAATCCTGATTTGTAGCAAGCATTAGATAAGGGAATGTGGATAAAGAGAAGAGTTCATAATATAATGAGTATGATAGAAATCTAAATAAGTAATTATAATGCACTGCAGTAACAGAGATACTTGCAAAAGGCACTTAAAGTAAACCTCTAGCCATTAGATGTGCCACTAACTTCTCCACATGTGTTATAGCTAACTTCTCCATAGACATTATTAATAAATGCCCAACAGATTTGATGGCCTATATAAACTTGGTTTTTATAAGAGTATTATAAATATCTACATTATTATTTTAAGATGTAAATTCCTAGAACTTATCATTGAACTTTTGCATGAATTGTAAAATATCTCTATCAGTTATCATGAAGAACCAAGAAACAAATACCACACTTTAGGATATAATTGAAAGTTTTTTTTATTTCTAACCTATTATTTATCTAGCTATCTCAAAGAAGTATTTTGGAAGTTTGGGTTAAATGTTCTACTTGATAGATGTTATATAAATCTGTTGTTACAACTACCAGAATTTCAGAATATTTTTCAAAAACAGGGAGACCTAGTTATTTAAGATTTACTCCAAGTAAAAATTATGTGAACTGTCTCAGTTTAAATTTCTGGAACTTAAAAATAATGCTAGGAATTATTACTATAATTTAAACATATTAATTAAAGACAAATCTGAACTTTAGTTTTGGATTTTTATTTCAATAAGGCAAGATCTACCTCCCCCTGACTTTTACCCACTAATGTTCTTACCTTTCACCACACCTTTAAAAATGTGAAATATTTGAAAAGCACTACCACATCTTCCTCACCAACCCACTTATTCAATAATTTTCTGCGAGAATGTCCTTTAATTAGTCGCGTGATTTGAATACTTCATTTTTATGCTGCCTTCCTCCATGAAAGTCCTTCTACTTTATAAACATCCTCTGTGACATATAACACTCAGAATTAATGATTAGATATGATAGATATGCTATATGATTAGATGATAATTTTGTATATATGAGAAACTTGTAATTTTAACAGCAGCTTTAGTGTTAAAACCATTAATTTTTATGAGATTTACTCAGAATTCAAACCTTTTCATGATATGAAAGTCCTGAGGACTAATGAGTCCTAGAATCATAAACTCATCACTTGATCATTTAATCCAACACAGAGCTTTATATTATGCTACCAAATAATCAAATTCACTTTTTCAGAAATCGCCTTATTGTTGGAAGTGACTGATAATTATCATAAGACTGATATCAAGGAGGAAAATCTAAATAATGTCAGATCAATGTTCATTTCGTTGATAACTGTTTGCCATTTTATCCAGTGAATAATTGAAACTTATTTAAACTTGTGATAGACTGAATAATGGCCCTCCTCAAAGATGTTTATGTCCTAATGCCTAGAAGCTATGAATGTTGCCTTACATGGCAAAAGGGATTTTTCAGATGTGATACAGTTAAGGATCCTGAGATGAGGAGATTACCCCAGGTTACTTGGGTAGGCCCAGTGTGATCAGTTTTCATAAGGGTCAGAGTCAGTGAAAACAATGTGACAACAGAAACAGGGGTCAGAGTAATGCAAGAAATTCAGATAGCCTCTAGAAGCTGAAAAAGGCAAGGAAATATATTCTGCCTTCTAGTCTCCAGGAGGAACACAGCCCCGACAACCCACTTTGGAGTTCTGACTTCCAGAACTGTAAAAAATAAATGTGTGTTGCTTTAAGCCACTACATTTGTAGTAATTTGTTACAGCAGCAATAGGAAACTAATTTACTTTTTAGGCCAAATTCTCTTGGTTAAAAAAAAAAAAGTGTTCATCTAATACATGTTCTCGAGGGCAGAATAAAATACAATTTTTATGTATTCTGAAAGATATTTATTAAAGAACATAAAACTTTTTTCATCTTTCAATAGTTCCTTAAAAATTTTGACCTTTTCCAACCCTGGTATGCCTTATATGTATTATATGGTAAGAAGTTTGCTTGTTGGGCGCCTGGGTGGCTCAGTGGGTTAATTCGCTGCCTTCGGCTCAGGTCATGATCTCAGGGTCCTGGGATCAGGTCCCGCATCGGGCTCTCTGCTCAGCAGGGAGCCTGCTTCCTCCTCTCTCTGCCTGCCTCTCTGCCTACTTGTGATCTCTCTCTGTCAAATAAATAAATAAAATCTTAAAAAAAAAAAAAAGAAGAAGAAGAAGTTTGCTTGCTGAGCATGATTTTCTTCAGATTTGTCAAAGGTTTTGAACAAGTAAAATATATTTCCAAAAATATGATATTTGGTTCATAAGACCAAAAAACTGAATGTACAGTCAGTCTGAAATGTTCTTAAGAAGACTCATTCTCCCCATTAACTGTTAATTCATTAATTAAATATTAACATTAATTATTAATTATTCAGAAATATTTATCATTTTTTATTAACTCTTCCTAAATGACAATTTTTAGACTTAGTAACCTTTTATAATTATAAAGAATTTAAAACTCTGTTTAGGATAATAGAAATATGTTAAATAAGGTTCACATAATTAAGATATTTGGAACTATAAATTGCTATGGGATATTTATTTATTTAAGACATTATAGAGGTATTTCTAATGATCATAGAATGCTTCAGACAGAATTAGAAAAGCATTACTTAAAGGTATAAATCATTCATTTCCTGGAATGTTCTAGGATTTATTAAATAATATCGATTTGTGAAATCAGAATTGGTGTATTTACCTTTCATTAACATAAATGTAACTGCACCACTAGTCAAAAATATTAATCACATCGATTATCCTTAAGCAATTTCTAGTGTATTAGTGAAAGCATAAGTACTCATTTTTTCCAAGTATTCAATAAGACCGCCTGTCAAATTAAAAACAAAACGATAAAGTCTACAAAGTGTGATGAAACAATAAAATCATTTCTTATAATTGAACATTCCAATGGACTGCATAAACATTAATCTCAGGGATAGATCTTTTAAGTTCTACATCTGGCTGTCACTAAAAACACTCTTTAAATCTGCTATTAACAATCTAATTATGGTGTTATCCCTATTTATGTCAGTTTGTAGGAAAAAATTCTTTTCTTTCTATGCTGTTTCTCCTTGACTCTCTCTCACACCATTACTGTACTCATAATACTTCTGACACCAGGCAAGTGGCGTTTTCTCCCCACAGCAAGTAATTCTACAATACCAGCTGGCTGTCCTATAATTTAACTTAATTCTGACACTGTCTACCTGGAGATAGCATCAGATCCTACAGGTAAGAATGCAGTCCCACAAAACTATCTTCCACTTGAGATACGAGTAGCAAGTAAAAGGTCTCTAGGCTCCCCACTACTTCTATCTGACTTGGCTACAAATTGGAGTTTCCCATTACCTTCTCCCCCTTGGATCTGATTATTTGCTTAGAGCAAGTGACAGAACTCAGGGAAACATATATGTATATTCATCAACTTATTGAAGGATACAATAAAGGATGCAAATAAACAGCCAGATGAAGAGATACATAGGGTGAAATCTGAGAGGGTCCTAAGTGCAGGAGCTTCTGTACACATGAACTTGGGGTCCATCACCCTTGGGGTCCATCCACACATGTATATGTCTTTACCAACCTGGTAGTTTTCCAAACCCTGTACTATTGGGATTTTTATGGAAGCTTCTTCACAGAGGCATGATTAATCATTAACTCCATTTACAGCTCCTCTCTAATCATGTCTAACCATGGCTTGGTCTTTCTGGTGACCAATTCCTATCCAGGAGCCATCTCAGGGCCACCTAATTAGAACAAATGACATTCTTATCACCTAGGAAATTCCAACGCATTTAGGGGTTCTGTGTCAGGAATGGGATCAAAGACCATTAGGGCACCTGCGTGGTTCAGTCAGTTGAATGTACGCCTTCATCTCAGGTCATGATCTCAGGGTCTTGGGATCAAGTCGTGCAGCCAGCTCCCTGCTCAACAGGAGTCTGCTTCCCCCTTGTCCCCTCCCCTCACCCCCACTCATGCATGCACGTGCGCTGCTCTCTCTCTCACAAAAATAAATAAAATATTTTTAAAAGTTATTTTTTAAAAGACCAAATATTAGAACAAAAGATGTTGATAATGCTCTTGTGACTTTGGAATTTATAAGGGTTTCAAAAGCCCTGTGTTAGGAACAAGGAGAAGATACCTACATATACATATCTTACAATTTTACAGATACTTACTACAAGTACTCCCAAATCACTCAGCCCTCCACACTCAAATGCCACATAGGATCCTATATATACTTGATTTTGTCCCTTCTATCACCCACACCCCAACTTCTGTAATCTTTCATTGTGTATCTTAGAGTCCATTATTAACAAAAAACCTTATATCCTAAAATCAACCTCGGAGTATTCCCTTCACTTTCCCACTCAACTACAACACAGTTCTCCTTAGTTTTCCCTGTAGGGCTCTATTATCTCACACAGCCCTTTTAGCAATAACTTACTTCCACACAAAAGTGATTGAAGGCCACACACACACACACACACACACACATAAAATCACTAAACCCAAACTCATATGTATCCTCGAATGAGCTTCCCTTGCTCAGATCTCAAAAATCCCTGTGGTCACTCCACTACAATTCAACAAAATAGCAAGTGTGCCAGAGAGCAAGTCAGACTGGCTGGCAGAGGTCTTAACTGATTGTGGCCAAAATAGCTTACTTTCACAAATACTGCAAAAGCATATCACTACGAGCATATTGCTAGATTTTCTTCTCAGGAGAGAAGCTCCTGGATGTGAGGGGCCCTGGAACTCAAGCTTGATTAGCTTTATGAGCAACCACTACTGCCTGTATTCCACTCTCTGACTGCTAGCTCCTGCTTCTCCAGCAGCCTCCCTCTGGTACCTCAACCAGGGACCGTTTCTGGTTTTTAACTTTTTATTTTGAAATAATTTCAGACTTGTAAATAGTTGCAAAAATTAGTAAAGACAGTTTCCATGTATTCATCAACTATCTTCTTCAAATGTTAATAACTTATACAACCAAAATACAATCATCAAAATTAGGAAATTAAGATTGATGTAATATTATTAACGAACCTATAAACCTTATTCAAATTTCACCAAAATATCTCATTAATAAATATAATATATATATGTCTCACTAATATATATAATATATAGTATATTACAAACTATATATCATATATATAATATGTAATTTTTTATTGTGATTTATTACAGGATCCCATAATGCATTTATTCGTCATATCTTCTTTAACTTGGGACAATTCTTCCTTCTTTCTTTGACTTTTATGAACTTAACACTTTTGAAGAGTACTGATCATTTTGTCACATGCCCCTCAGTTTGGATTTATCTGATATTTCCTCATGACTAAAATCAGGTTATGCATTTTTCAAAGTAATATCACAGAATTGGTATTACACACTTCTCAGTGTATTATACCAGGTGAAGCCTTGTGCCGATTTGTTCCATTACTGGTGATACTTGATCACTTAGTCAAGTTGGTATCTGCAGATTGCTGCACTGTAAAATTAACATTTTTCTTTTGTAATTAATAAGTATCTTGTAGGAAGAGAAGACTATAAATATGCTATTTCCCATCATACTTTTTTGTCCATGAATTTTAGCGTCTATTGATGTTTCTTGTCTGAAACAATTTTTATTATGATATCTACTAAATGATGACTCAAAATCTTACTGGGACCTCCATTCCCCTGGTCTTTCCAATGTTTCCCTAACCTTGGCATATCAGTGTTCTTATTTCCCTCTTTATCTAGCTTAAATTCAAGGCTCTGTTATTCTAATTATGTCCCCTGTCCATACCCTCAGCTCCTTTACCCTTTCCTTGCTTTATTGTACTTTCTTGTTAAGACTATATGTCTTCACCTACTCTTTGCCTAGACCTATGTTGTTGAATGTTGTTAAAGAAAAGTGAAAAGTCAACCTGACTGGTTTCTCTCAAAATAATGTCTATAACCTCAAGAGAATCTTTAATAGGGTTATGTGGCTGTACTATAACTTTCTAGCTCATTATTACTTTATAACTCCTTCACAGCTTCTTCTGTCCTCTAGCTCACAATATTTCTTTCTCCATTCCTTCTCTCAGCTTATGACCTTGCTTCATATTGCAAAATGCAAAGCAATGAGGCCTCCTACCAATTCCCACCATCACATCTATGGAACCCACACTCTCATACAATGCCCCACTCTTATCATAGATGAACTTTCTATGCTCTGATATCATGCATACAATCTCAGCCTGAACTTACTCAAGAACACTGTTCCAGCAGTTTTTCTTCCACATTCTCAAATCTTTGACCCCTTTTCCCAACTGTTAGCATCTCACTATTTTGCTCCTCTTGATAGCAAAAACTCAAAAATGTTTTTTGTAGTGAATGCTCCTGATTTCTCTCCTTCCGTCCTCTCTCAAATCAACTCTAATTCATTGCATTGACAATGTGCTATTAGTTCTTGATACTCTTCATACTTGACCTAGCATTTATCACATCTGAACATTGTCTCCCACACAGCACAATTTGTTCACTTAACTCAAAACAAAATATTGTCGTAGTTTTGCTCCTACTTGATTAGCTACTCAGCCTCTATAGCCTTTGCTCATTCCAACCTCTGAATGTTGGAGTGCCTTGGGTTTCACTCAGTCTCTTGACAATCCCATTCAATCATGCCTTTAAATGCCATTTTGATGGTGTATTAATTTCCTAGGAATTCCATAACAAAATGCCACAGACTGGGTGGCTGAAACAACAGAGATTTTTTTTTTTTTCACGTTTCTGGAAGGAAGCTTGTTTTCCAATATCAAAGTGTCAGCAGGTTTGGTTTGCTCTGAGTGCTCTCTTCTTGGCTTGCAAATGACTACCTTCTCACTGTGTCCTCACATGGTATTTTCTCTGTGCTTGTGAAACCCTGCTGTCTCACCTTATGTCCCAATTTCCCCCTTCTTGTATGAATATCACTCATATTGGATTAGGAAAGCAATGGCTTCTTTTTTTAAAAATATTTATTTATTTATTTATTTGACACAGAGAGAGAGAACATAAGAAAGCACAGTCAGGGGGAGGGGCAGGAGGAGAGGGAGAAGCAGGCTCAACTCTGAGCAGGGAGCCCTCCAAAATTCATATCTCTGGTCCAGACTTCTCCTTCAAAACTCAGATTCATATATCTAATAGCCTTGACAGCTCTACCTGAATGTCTTATAAACATCTCAGAATTGACTTGTCCAAAGCTGAACTTGAACTTTCTCCTTCTAAGGTGCTCCACCTGCAGCCACCCATCTGGGTTACTCCATCACAATCTACTCCATCTCAAGCCTCGGTGCTTCATTTGACCATCCATCCATTGCTGTGATCAGAGAAACTAAAACTGTGGAATGACGTATTTAACCCTCTCCTTATGTGAAAGCCCACATCCACAAAGATATACAAAATAAATTCTGTTGCAACCACCAAAATTTCATTATATGATTTTATAGATCTTGCTTAAGAAAAAAATAGACATATAATAATCCAACTTTACCCAGCAGATAAATTTGGTTATTTTAAAACTTTTTTAGAGATTCTTTTTAAAAATAAATTACTGCTGATGCATAATAAATCCACTGGTAGTCTTGTGATACAAAAATGAGGAGAAATAGTCACCCAAACTGCAGTGTTTGAGGTCTCTGTCAATTGAAGGTCAAAGAAAATGAAGATAAAGCACCTTGAAAATGATCGCATAAATCAATAAGCAAATGACTTTGATTGCAACTATAATTTAATTAATTATAAGGGCACATCTGTTGCATTAATCAAGTTAAAATTGGAACAGAATTTAAATAGAATATCATATCTTAAGAGACCTTCTATTTTTTCAAGTAAACTTTTTATTAAAAAATATATGCATATAGATACATGTACAAATCGTGTATTTACTGCTTGGTAGATTTTCACAAAATGAATATATTCATAAATTGTCACTCAGATCAAGAACCAGAATATTACCATTACTCCCTAAAGTTCATATAGCCACTTCCTTTCCAACTCTCAACAATAACCACTATCCTGACTTCTAATCCCATATTTAGTTTTTCTGTTTGAATTTTTATAAATGTAATTACACAGTGTGTAGTCTTCAGCATCTGTCATTTTTTTGTTTAACATTTTTTTCACTATTTGTTCAATCAATATATGTAATTATAGTTCATTTATTCTCTTTGACCTATAATAATCTATTATATGGATATACCACAGTTTATAAGTATATCAGATAGTGTTGCTATGAATATTCTTATATATGTCATTTGACAAACATGTCTCTTGAGTATATATCTTGAAATAGCATTGCTGGTCATAAGGTATGCTTATGTTCAGTCTTAGTAAATATTACCAAATGGTTTTCCAAAGCAGTTTCTCCAATTTATACGCCTACCGTCAATATAGGATACTTCCAGGTGTTCTTTACTTTCCTCTGAACGAAATTTTCTATCTTCTTCATTTTAGTTACACTGGAGTTTGTGTAGTGATAATCATGTTGGTTTGATTTCTTTGTATTTGTGTGGTTTTGAAGTGGAGTGATAGAACATATACAGCAAAACACACACATATTTATTGAGCTCAGTGAATTTTCACACACACACCTGTGCACACACATACACACACATCCATGGCAATCACCATCAAGACTGAAACATAGAACATACCCAGAACCTCAGAAAGCTTTCTCTTGATCCTTTCCAAATAATATCCTCCAAAATGTTGAAACTTTTCTTATCACAAATTAGTTTTCTTTGTTCTTGAGCTTCAAATAAACAGAATCATAGTCTTTCATGTCTATGAGAATCATCCAGGTACTTCCTATAGCTATAGTTTTTTCCAATAACAACTTTGTAATATTACAATGTATAAATATACCAAAATATACTTGTCCATTCTCTACTATTGTTGTATATTTTAGTTGGGTAAAGCTCCAATGAATATTCTTGTATATCCCTTTTCTTGTAGTCATTTCTAGGAGTTGCTAGATCACGTGGTAGGCATATGTTTAGCTTTACAAGATACTGACAGTTATTCATAGAATCTTTGTAAACTATACTCCCACCAGCAATTTACAACAGCTCCAGTTACTCCACAAGTTCACCAGCATCACAATAGCCACTGTGGTGGATTCTTATTCACATTTCATGATGACTAATGATGTTGAACAACCTTTTATTTGCTTACTATATATTTGGATACCTGGTTGTAATGTGTCTGTTCCAGTCTTTTAGACATTTTTAATTGGGTTTATCTGGAGTTTTTTCTTACTAATCTGTGGGAGTGCTTTATAACTTGTAGGTATAAGTCTAGTTCACTGTTGGATGTGTGTATTACAAGTGTTCTCTCCCAGTCTATCCTCTTTTTTTCATGCTCTTAATAGTGTTTTTTGATAAACAAAAAGTGTTAATTTTCATAAAGGCCAACTTACTAATCTTTAATTTTATATTAAATGCTTTTCACTGTCTCTTTAAAAATATATATATTACCCAAAGATCATGAAGATACTGTCATCTGTTTTCATCTAGAAGCTTTATTTTTTTGCCTTTAATACTTAGGTAGGACTATTATTTATAAACAGTTTTTGTGTATGATATAGTAGAAATAAAAATTTGTTTCTTTCCAGGGTTCTTTGTTGAGAAGGTTATCTCTCTCCCATACAGTTGCAGTGGCACCTGTTTTAAAAATTTGGTCACTCTATATGTGTGAGAAAACTTTTTTACTCTAATCTGTTCCATTGGAATCCATTAGAATGATATTTCTTACTCCAATACCAAACTAATTACTATAGCCTTAAAGAAAATCTTGTATTTGGTACTGTAAGCCTTCCAACTTTGTTTTTATTCTTCAAGATTGTTATGGACATTCTAGGTATTTTGTATTGCCATATAAATTTTAGAGTCAGCTTTTCACTTTTCATAAAATAAAAAGGGACAGGGATTTTTTGACACTGTATTAATTCTATAGGTAGCTTTGAGAATAAGTGAGATTTTAACAATATTGAGTTTTCTAAACTATGAACATAGTATGCTTCTCCAATCTCTGAACACATTTGTCTTGTTTGCTTCTTCTCAGTAATGTTTTATAGTTAGGAGTGGAGAGGGCATCATAACTTTTCTAGATTTATAACTAGGTATTTAATTATATTTCAATATTATTCTTAATAGTGTTTGTCTTAATTTTCTGTTTGTTGCTACTATATGAAAGTACAGTTGACTTTTACATATTGTCCTTGTAATTAGCCCTTGTGTTTTACAATGATAAGTATTAAAAATTATTCTTAAAAAAAGATTTTCTTTATTTATTTGAGAGATAGAAAACAAGCAGCAGTGGCAGGCTGAGGGAGAGGGAGAAACAGACTCCCTGATGAGTAGGGAGCCTGATACAGGGCTAGATGCCAGGACCCTGGGATCATGACCTGAGCCAAGGGCAGACATTTAACAAACTGAACTACTCAGGTGGCCCACAAATTCTTCTTTATACTCAATTTTATATAATATTTAATTGATATTATAGTTGATTTTAATACACATACATTAATACACTTGTAATAAAGTTATTTTGTTTTACACATTTTTTTCTACATAGACTTTCAGGTATCAGAACAACTCTGTTTTAGAATAAAAAAAATTCTTAAATTGTTTCTTTTCAAATAAAGCTGTGAAATACTATGTTGATAGCTTCAATCAATCATATTGTTTAACAACATACTGTTAATATTTAGAAATTCAAATTGTCATTTTATAAACATATATTTTTATCCCCAGGGGTACAGGTCTGTGAATCACCAGGTTTACACACTTCACAGCACTCATTTTAGATTTGTGAAAAAGAATTTTTCTAGTCAATACAAATCTTGACATTTGAAAATTACAAAGAAGAATTATTCTTCATAAGCATTTATTCAAATTAATTCCAGTTAATTTGTCTCTTTGGAAGCAAGGATGACAATGAAAATCAGGATTTTGAGTGATCTCTTAATAGCACAACTATATATAAAGATGAAGTTAGCGCTCTAAACCTACCTTGACAAGTTTTCCCAGATAGGGCCAAGTTAGGAGGACTTAATCCTTGTTTAGCCACAACACAACATATCCTCAGGAAAGACTAGGGTCCGTTATGCCCACCACCATCTCCTTCTACCCAGATCTAAAGTGCCAAGTAAGTTTAGAAACATAGAGCCTGGTGAGGGACTTGACAGGGTTAGAGCAAAATTAGGAATTGCATCTGGCTTTTCAGTATGCTTTCTAAAAGGTAATACAAAGGAAATGCATCTGAGTTAAATCCATAAATCCATTTTAATTGCAAAGTGACTCATGAGTTTTCATTTATTATGTCACTTAGAATAAAAGTGCAAAGCAAAGTTCACTTGAATTTCTAATATTCCTCTTCATTTCATTGCTGAGTGATTGGGGTAGGTTAGGAAAGGGTTGAAGTGGATGTGTGTAAAGCTTTCTCCACCCTACAGTAAAGTGGGGTTGGAGAGTATTTCCATTTCAGCTCTAGGCTCACTCTTTTAATATGTTGAAAGTCAACCATTTCTCATATTTTACGGATTAATTTCTCACAAACTCCTATTTGGTCTGCTCAGAGTTCATAGTTCTTCTAGCTATAGGAACTTTGAATGCTTTTTCTGAGATCTAATAATGCCGAGCATCTCTTCTCCAACAACTCTGGCTTATGTAACTGAGATTTCCCAAACTGACTGACAAAAAAATCCCAGATCACCTCTTCCTGATTTTTTTTTTTTTGAATAAATATTTCTCCCTGATTACTGAAGAGGGCAGGGCAATCTCAATACACTCTGTAACATTAATGCCATCATTAATAGTAATAACTATAGAAGCAGAAGCAACAACAGTATTCTTAAATTTATTGAGTGTTTTCCATATGTCAGGCACTTGTCAACGAAACACCTACTGTTCAATATCTGAAACAAACAATAAACGCCAAGTTTATTTCTTGCCATGTGAGGGAGAACTATGAAAGATTGTCTCTATGAGCACAGCAGAAAGCTCATCTTACTAGGTTTAAGAAAATGTGGGGCTCTAGGATTGGTGGATTTTTAGAAGTGGGCGTGTCTAGGGATTGGTTGACCTAATTTAGCTGTGTAGCTGTATTAGTGGAGCTAGCCTGGCTGACTCCACGACTTTTAGGAGCTGAGTTATGAGCTATTAGTTGCTGGTGTTTAGAATCTTAAGGCTTTCACTGCTTGGCTGAGTTTCAGAACTTCAGTTATTAAAGCAAGTTGTCGTTTATCATTGAGGATGCGTTTAAAACCAGTTTTGGTGTTTACATATTATGTTCCCAAAGCAGTCTTTTCCTGAAAACACAGTAACCTTTTATTCTCATGGTACTAAATGCAATATATTACTTATGTATGTTAGATAATTCATCTTTTATGAAATCCTTTAAGAATAAGAATCATTAGAATCTTTATTTTACACATGAGAAAACTACAGTTTAGCTTGCCCAACGTCACATGGTTTGCAAAAGTAGGACTAGAATTCAAACAAGGATTCAAAACAATTTTAGAACTAGGATTTAAAACAATTTTAAGTGCAAAAAAGAATCAGGACTTATCTAAATGCTATGTCTTTTTTCATTTAGTGAACAGCACCCTGCATCCAAGTCATCATCAGAGGCATAGAGGTAGGCACTGCAAATATCAGTGTGTATGCAGCAGGAAAAAATCCCTGTCCTCCTCCAGCTACCTTACTGCCTTTTGCTAACATTGGTATTCTGGGCATTTGCTCTTGTTTATTTTAAGATGTCTTCTGGTAGGTAACTGACTCTGGATTAGGTCATTTCCTTTTAAGTTTTCTGCTCAACTTTCTTTACCAAAGTCATTAACTTTATGTTCATTATTGGGGCTTACCCTTACTCTTACAGGTTTGCTTTTGATAACCACAGGTTAGTCCAGATGGCTGAAGGAGATTCAGATTATAGCTTCAAGTTCTAAATTAATGATTGACAATTTTTAAGAGTAATTTGGCACCCATTTTGAGGCATACCAATTCAATTTATTTTTACCCTGTACTTTAATATAAGGAGATAGTTTCAAAACAAAACAAAGAACTTAACAGTCAGGAGTTAACTGCTATTCAAATCTCCCCAAAGTTCTTATGTTACAAGTCAAATTCTCAATTTAGTTTATTTTGAGCAAACAGAGGAAGCACAATTGCCTGAAATAACTTCAATAAATGGTAGTTTGGGATCCTCAGATGTCATCCAAATAAATGTGTGTGTGTGGTTTTTTTTTTTTTTTTTAAGGGAAGGGGTAAAGAAATTTCACATGGATTATAGTCATTATCTCTGGGTGTGCAGCTTCTCAACTCCAAGTGTTGAAGGCTATTGTAAATAAAACATTTAAAGATGACATTCAGCATGTTACACTAACTGATTATGTTGAGAAAAGAGAATGTCACAGAGTGAATTTTAAAAAGAGAACTGTCTTAATAACAAAAAAAATGGCTTAGTTAATTGTCCAGTGATGATGTGTTCTGCTTCTGTTAGAAAATTCACTGACAGCTCTTAGAGATGATAAAGAATCTGAAGTTGAATGTGTATGTGAAGAATTTCTATGAAACTGTTTTCTGGATAATCAGAAACAATAATTCTTCTATAGTATTATTTTATATAAGTGATTTATACATGTATATGTAATGAATTAAATACTCATTTCTAAACATTTATGCTTTCAAGTTAAAAAATGGAACATTTGACACAATGGAATTACCTTATTATCAGGATGACCTTATATTTGGGTATACTGTGCATATAGCTGACCACTGCACAACACAGGTTTGAAATATAGGTCCACTTATATGTGGATTTTTTTTAATAAATACAGTACGGTACTGTAAATGTATTTTCTCTTTCTTATGATTTTTAAAGAACATTTCTTTTCTCTAGCTTATTTTATTATAATAATGCATATAACATAGAAAATACGTGTTACTTGACTATTTATATTCTCAGTAAGGTTTCCTGTCAACGGTAGGCTATTAGTATAGTTTTACGGATATCAAAAATTATATTCAGGTTTTTGACTGTGCAGGAAGTTGGCCTATAATCCCTACATTGTTCAAGAATCAACAATATTTTTTATTTGTTGAGTTAAAGGCCTCTAATTAAAGTGTTTCACTAGGCAAAGATCTTATTCAGTACAAAACATTTGGGCATACCTTATGTTATTTGGCCTAAGACATGCCAGAGAGGTCATAACATTTCTAAAACATTTGTGTTTTGTAAAGTGTTCTCCATGTATAGGAATTTGGAAGAAAGAAGAAAGCTTATGATAGAAATCTCAAAATTCCTGTGATTATATTTCAAACTTGCCTGCAAGTAAACAATTTTCATGCTATGGAGGCCCAATCTACTTGGTCTCCATCCCTGAATCTGTCCAGGATGTGAAACGGGTGTTCAGACTAAGGAGAATAGTGTTAGGAGCAATATTCCCCCATATGCCAAGGTCCAGGGTTTTTCTTTCAAAAAGACACATAAGCTACTTTATTCAGCAGTTCTCTGAACTTTCTATGAGAAAAAAATGTCAACTAAATTTTATCAATATATAAGCAAAGAGCAAAAAGCCACATATCACTACCAAAAATCAAAACCAAAAAACTTATGGCTTACAAAAAGAGAGAGAGAGAGAGATTGAAGGGCTTCAAAGAAAATCTTGTTCCTCAAAAAATATTTTATTAATGAAGTAAAAAGTAATAGAGAATTTTTACTCAACTTTAATAAGATCAAAGAGGTCATTTCCTCTATTAAACAAGAATGGGTCAAGATAAAAAGTGTGAAGAACTAAAACTTCAATAGAACAAATAAAAATTCAATCATTATTTAGCCTTGAAAAGCTGGCTCAACTCAGCCAGGGTGTTACAGAAAAGAAATCTGAGTACACACCTATAATGTGGAGAGAATGGAAAGAGATGTCTGGTAATGTCATAGATAATAATGGACATTTAGAATAGAATGCAGAGAATTGGCTTTGAATAATAGTATTGACAAAGGAGACAATGAAGTAAAGAAAAATGATCATTTAAATCTAAAATAAAATAAAATGAACTATGTTAAGCAAAAAAGTTCTGATAGTATCTAAAGAATTGAATATGTTAAACTGAAAAGTTTTTTTTTAAGACTACAGCACAGAAGAAAGCATGGCATTATAATTTTTGATGTGAACTCTGATATGAGTAATTAAGTACTTTTTCATGGAAAAAAAAGGAAAAACAAAAGAATTTTAAGTTTAGTATATGACACCTTTAAGTAGAAAAATTGATAAAATCAGTTATTATTATTAAAACTTAATTATTATTATTAATTATTAATAATAATAAATAATAAATAACTAATTAATTATTATTAAAACTTAATTTTCAGTTGGATGTTCTAGCAAGTGTACTTTCTTTATTAATCCATATTTATTAAGTGCCCCCCCACCTCCAGGTATCAGCCCTGCTTTAGGTGCAAGGAATACAGGACCAAACAAGGAAAGCATTACCCGAATCCATGGAGTCTATAATGAGGACACAATTTTATATGTAATGATCTATAATGATCACAATTTTACTTAATTACACTTGCAATGAGTTCTACAAAAGAGAATTCGTTGCAGTAGAATTTACCTGATAATTAGTGGCACAAATGACCTTGGGCTCCTGGGATTAAGTCCCACATCAGGCTCCATGCTCAGCAAGTGGTCTGCTTCTACCTCTGCTCCTCCCACTGCTCATCCTCTTTCTCTCAAATAAATAACATAAAACCTTTAAAAAATTTCATTTGTGCCTGGCACAGTAGGTACACAAAAAATAAGTTCTCCCTACTGGGAAATAAATACAAGAGAACTCTCCTTTCTAATTGATTAGCTAATTTTTTACAAGTAGCACTTGTGAACAAGAAGAAGAAAAAAAACCCTTATTCGGAACCCTCCTACACTGTTAGTGGGAATGCAAGCTGGTGCAACCACTCTGGGAAACAACATGGAGGTTCCTCAAAATGTTGAAAATAGAACTACCTTATGACCCAGCAATAGCACTACTGGGTATTTACCCTAAAGATACAAAAGTAGTGATCCGAAAGGGCACATGCACCCGAATGTTTATAGCAGCAATGTCTACAATAGCCAAACTATGGAAAGAACCTAGATGTCCATCACCAGATGAATGGATCAAAAAGATGTGGTATATATACACAATGGAATACTATGCAGCCATCAAAAGAAATGAAATCTTGCCATTTGCGATGACGTGGATGGAACTAGAGGGTATCATGCTTAGCGAAATAATCAAAGAAAGATAACTATCATATGATCTCCCTGATATGAGGAAGTGGAGATGCAACATGGGAGGTTAAGGGGGTAGGAGAAGAATAAATGAAATAATATGGGCTTGGGAGGGAGACAAACCATAAGTGACTCTTAATCTCACAAAACAAACTGAGGGTTGCTGGGGAGAGGGGGGTTGGGAGAAGGGGTCAGGTTATGGACATTGGGGAGGGTATGTGCTGTGGTGAGTGCTGTGAAGTGTGTAAACCTGGCGATTCACAGTACCCCTGGGGATAAAAATATATTATATGTTTATAAAAAATTTAAAAAAAAACTTAATCCATCATATCTAACATACCATGGATTATAAATTGTCATTGACTATGACACATTACTATTTTATTTTTAAAAAAACCAAGTTGGGGAGATCTAATAGGAAATCTTATCCTGCCCAGACAAAGCCGGAAGTCAAAGTGTAAAGTTAATGAGAAATAAAGATACCTCTCAGAAAGATAGAAAATTAAATCTGAATGTCTCAATCTTGTCACTGAACAGAGGGAGGAAAAACATTTCCTGAGAATGTGAACCACCAAGAGTACTCACACAGACTTGCGATTCTGAATTCACATCACCCCAATGGCTCTAGAGACCTCAGAGACGTGACGTCTCAGGTTGGCAGAAGCAAAAATCAAGGCAAAACTTCCAGAAGAAGTTTTAATCAGCTTTAATCAGACCCAGAGTACCTATAAAACAAAGATGCTAATATGAGTCTTAAACTCCACCAAGTGCAGAATTTAAAACATTTCTATTTTGCAGGACTATTAGAAAAGTCACCCAGGTTATGCTTAAAGAAGGTCCTCAAGCTAAGAAAGAGGATTTGTTTGTTTGTTTGTTTGTTTGTTTTCTTTTTTTGTCACCAAAGCCTATTGTACCCAGTTATCTGCATTTCGCAATTGTCAATATCCATGCCCAGATTTTATCAGAAGTGCAGCGGTCAATCATAATTCCAAAACCTCTCCTTAAACACAAAACAAAATGAAACAGGGTAGGACCCTGTTAAAAGTCAAACAGAGGTACCTAACTTGGGTACAAGAACGATGTGAGAGATTCTGCACATTGGTTAAGAACAATGGACTCTTAAGCCCAGGACAAGGGTTTAATGAGGAAAGAGACATTATTACATTCCTATTCTTTTCAGCATGTCTTGTATCCTTCCTCACAATTTCAGGGCTCTGTCTCCTCTTCTCTAGTATGGATATTTGACTCGATTTTAAATCACTTTTTCCTTTTATTCCAGAATTACGATCCACAGTTTCAGTCACTGTTTCTGCCAATACCATTCAACAGGTATCATCTCTTCCTCCTTCAAATATGAAAAGGTTTCCTGTTTCCTAATCATAACTCTTTTCCAAGACTGAGCTTTCATCATAACTCGCATCAGTTCTTTCTCTTTGTTACTAAGATTCTCAAATATTTGATCCGTACCCATTCTTCCAAGTCCTACCCCAGATCAACTTCATCTGAGTAGCTGGCAGCTTTCATCTGATTTTTAAATTTTTCTGAAACTACCTGCCCATCAGGGATCAGCATTTACTTCTTTCTTGTCAAATCTAATGGCTTTTTCTCATCTCATCTCTCACCTCCCACTTGCTTGCAGTTTTATACATTGCCCACCTCTCACTACTTTCTTCAACTGACCCTGCCCTTTGTCTGCTAAGACATGGCACTTTCCTGTTATTTTTCTGTGTCTCTTTTCCTCTTGTTTTTATGGTCTTATTCCCTTTTTTTCCCTTCCTTTTTGTATGGTCTTATGTCACCGTTCTGCACTTTTCTAGTATCAGAGAAGAATTAGGGCAATTTCCTTGCTCTCCGTGGACCCCCCTCTGATGACACACCCTTTACAAAAGGAGGTTTCTCTTCTCTGCCCTCTTCCATTGTTTTCTACTCCACTTCTAGAGTCCTGAATAAAACATTCAGATAATTTCACAATCTGGAATATAATTTCGATTTTTGATTATCAAGAGAGATTTTACAAATCTGTAATTGCTCACTACTTTTTTCCTCACTAGACTCTATGTTTTTGTAGCATCAGGCCTGGGCATTATTTGGCATTGTATCCACAACAGTTGGCACCTTGTTTTCAATCACAGAGCAGACACTAAGCAAACAGTTTTTTTTTTTTTTCTAAAGATTTTATTTATTTATTTGACAGAGAGAGAGATCACAAGTAGGCAGAAAGAGAGGCAGAGAGAGAGGAAGGGAAGCAGGCTCCCTGCCCAGCAGAGAGCCAGATGCAGGGCTCGATTGGGATCATGACCTGAGTCAAAGGCAGAGGCTTTAACCCACTGAGCCACCCAGGTGCCCCAGCAAACAGTTTTAATAGGCACAACTGTCAGGATGCCTGGGTTGGTTAAGTATCTGCCTTCAGCTCAGGTCATGATCCTGGGATCCTGGGATCCAGCCCTGCTTTGGGCTTCCAGCTCAGCAGAGAGCCTCCTCCCTCTGCCACTCTCCTGCTCTCTCTCTGTCAAATAAATAAATAAAATCTTAAAAAATAGGCAAACTGCCTTGTTATCAAAATGGTAGATTGGTTAGATATGTGTGGTGTTTGACTATATATATATATATATATATATATATATATATATGGACACATTCTCTTTCTCTCCCTAACATGCGTTCATGCACACACACACACTTCTCAGATGTTTATGTTCTTAGTGGTTCTGATCATCATTAAACCATTTTCATCTAAAACATTTTTACATTAACCAAGGGAAATTAACCTCCTTCAGATTGGTGGACTTTGTTCAGTATAAATTATAAAAGTCAAAACAACACAATTCAAAAATAAATGCTCAGGTGCCTGGGTGGCTCAGTGGGTTGAGCCGCTGCCTTCGGCTCAGGTCGTGGTCTCGGGGTCCTGGGATCGAGTCCCGCATGGGGCTCTCTGCTCAGCAGGGAACCTGCTTCCTCTCTCTCTCTCTCTCTCTGCCTGCCTCTCCAACTACTTGTGATTTCTCTCTGTCAAATAAATAAATAAAATCTTAAAAAAAATAAATAAATGCTCATTTGCTCAGATTGCTTTATCTCTGCTTTATTCGGGTTTACACAACAGGTCCGTGTGGTATACTGTAAATATAATTATGTTTAATTTTGAGGTGTAAGCACTTGTTTCCAACTGAACCATTATCTTCTCACAGAAAACAAACCAGAAAAAAACATCTTCCTAGAGTTCTGTTTCTTGTGCCGAAATCAATCTGCACTCCCGTTTCTCATCCCTTCTGTGGTGCCCACGCTGCTCCATTTAACTCTTCCTTTAGACACTCTTATATCGTACTATTTTTTTCTTATTTAGGTCAAATTTCATTGAGGTAAAAAATTTTCTACTAATATTGAATTATAGGATAAATTTCCCTTGCAGAGTCTCTAGTCTCATCCATTTGAACTTTAGAAATTCTGCGGGCAGCCTGGCAATAAAGTATTCTGAGCTGCATGCTGAACTTCCCACAAATGTGAGCTGTCACCACTGTCTGACTCTGCTGATCAGCCAAGTATAGCAAGCGGTGCTGTCATTTACTTTAGGAAAACAAGCAAACCCTTCAATCATGCCATTTCTGAAGGAGAGTAGGGAATAAAAATCACAACATTGTTTTCCTTCTCTGGCCTATGATGGCGAAGCAAAAGCCATTTAGAATTATAGCAATGAGAACAACTTATTGAGTGTTTTACTGTTATAAACACTTTTCAGTTAATAGCCACTTCATCATCATGATAGCTCTATATGTTAGATGCGATAACTATACCCATTCTACAGATGATGAAGGAAATGAGATACTGAGAGACAAAGCAGTTTGCCCAAGTCAAACAGCTGAGGGACAGATCTTGAATTCAGGCAGTCTAACTAAGAGTATTTATTTTCATAATGCTATGATGCATAAATGTCAGATCATAATTTTTTTCTATTGTTTGATATTGTTTACAATATGAGTCAACATATTTTGATTTGTTTTTATTTAATTGTCTCGGAAATAAATTCCTTTCCATTAGCTTCTAAAGCTTTTAATTAGTGCCAACTACCTTGATAGGTTTCAGGATTGTTATTGGTGATAGTGTGTGGGGGGGGTGTCTGTGTGTCTGTGCATGGGCGCATTGGTGTCATTGAGACATGACTTTTTAACAGCTTTGTCTACTTTATACTTACTTATTTTTTTATTTTTTTTATTTATTTATCAGAGAGAGGGGGGGGAGAGAGCGAGCACAGGCAGACAGAATGGCAGGCAGAGGCAGAGGGAGAAGCAGGCTCCTTGCTCAGCAGGGATGTGGGACTCAATCCCAGGACACTGGGATCATGACCTGAGCCGAAGGCAGCTGCTTAACCAACTGAGCCACCCAGGCGTCCCTATACTTACTTATTAAGAGCCATTCTCACAGCCCTCAAACTCAGTGACCCTTTTTTACTCCAAGCTATCCTCATCAGAAGATAGGAACATTTACTAAGAGTGAGCATTTATTTAGTGCCTACTGTCCATCAGGCATAAGCACTTTACATAATTCTTAACTCTTACATCTCTCCTTTGATTAAGCATATTTATTATCCTCATTTCATAGGTGAGGCTGAATATGTAAATTTTTCAAAGTTACACAGTTCATAATGGGTGGAGCTGATGTTAATATCAGCTTGGGTCTTCTGCCCCAAAGCACATACTTATGTTTTGTTTCCTTCTTATAAAAAGAAATGGCCTCAAGAATAGTATACCAGATTTGGGTGTCAAATCTTCTGCACTATAACTTTAGCATTATATTTCCTTGGAAACAAGTCTGAGTTCCGAACATCTTGGAAATCCCAATTTTCAACAGACACTTTCTGAACACTTTATTCTTACCAAAAAAACTTTTGAAAGAGTCCATTATTGTGTATATTTTCTTTCCACATTGGGTACAGAATTTGCTTTCAAATTTTATTAGATAAAATAATTGCCATTATTTCATTGAAAAAAGAGGGGAAAAAGGCAGGGGGGAGGCTGTAACCAGTGTTGATTTTACTGTGGCTTTGTTACCCATTAGTCAAAAGCATACATGACAGGGCACATACATTTTTAAAGATACACCATGTAATTTCACTGAGTCTTTTAATTCATGGAAACTGAGTGAACAATAACCATACCAATGATGCAAGTGAAATGAATGAGTCATTCAGAGAGCAAATGAAATCCATAGACACCCCTTTCTTGAATACAACCTAGCAATTCCTAAGCATCGTTCTGTACCCAGAAAGGGCATTCTGTCTCTAAAATGAAGACAAATATCTTACTACTTGATTAAGTTGTTTAATACAAATGGGCCACTGACATGACCAATGAATTACTAGTTTTCTTAAACAAGAGATCTCTGAAGGTCAACCCTGAGGACTTAAGTATTCCTTAAACTTAAACTTAATTCTAACAAATAACATGTATGTGAAGCACACAGATGTTTTGCTTTCTGAAAACTTGAGCCTATGTGCTTTTCACTCTGTAGTGAGGGAGGAAAAATATACTTACTTAACATGAATTGCTTGTCACAGCAGATATATCCACAGTGCAGTGGGTAAGGAGAACATAATTTTTGTTTGTTTCTGCTCTGTTATGAGCGCAGGACAAAGAATGTATTTCAAGGTTTATTATGTGAAAAAAAATTATGATAACCTTCTTTTATTAAAAAAGAAAAAAAAAGGAGGAGGAAGAAGGGAAGAGAGAGGAAGAAAGAAAGATGTGACCATCGCTGATTTTATCGTGGATTGTTGTTAATCATGAGTCAAAAACATGCTGAAGGCCACCGAGCTCCGATAACACTAATGGTCTTTCTCTTTTTTCTGCTTTCTGCTTTATAATACTTCCTTGAAATACACACACAAAAGTTACTGTCCTGATATCTGGCACCTCTATGCGTGAGCTGTCCATGATTAGAGTCAGTAATTACGCTGTGGCCTGAAGATAATCCATCATGGCGGGTTTTGTTTGCAGCTCCTGATAATTAATGATGATTCCACAGAACACCAGTTACACAGCATAGAAGAAATTCATCTTCTAAAGGTCAGTGAAGGGTTGAAACAGGAAGTAAAATAAGCCTATAGCTGTTAGCGATTTTTTACCAATCAATCTTTGTGAGTTGTTTTTTTCTTTTGAAAGGCGTAGTAGAAACATTCTTACCTTAATACAGGCATTGTCTGAAAACTAATCTCTTGGGTTCTTTATAATTAGAATAGAATGGGGTTTCTTGTTGTGGTGGTTGGTTTGTTTGTTTCCGTTCCTTTAGGAAGAGAACAGACTTTGCTTAGAAAATATACCAGGTGACAATTTGCTTAGTATAGGAATGGGAAAAGGGTGAACTCGTCCCCTCTTCCCACTCAAGGCTATAGTCACAACCCAACAAATATTAACTGGAATACGGGAGGGTGGACTAACAGCAAGAGAAGTGAGCAGAGGAGGAAAACAGAGAAAGTTAAAGTCATAGGTGAAAGAGGAGAGTCTGAGGGAATAGTGCCAAATTCATTTCTATGGGAAATGAGGTTAAAGGAAAATGTGGCAATGTATAAAACCACTTTGTTACCATCCAACACAGCCAGCTACACTCAAATGCCTTGGTAGGCATCAGGGAAAGGGAACTGCTTTTCAAATCTAGATAGAAAAAAGACATGGGAAGGTGGTGGTCAAAACTAAGAATGGCCCCCAACATTGCAAAGGATGTTGGGAGGGCCACTGAGTTTTCCATCATAAATTGATAGGTGTTTGAATCAAATTGCATTTAAATCTCAACAGATGGGGTAAATCCAGCCAAACCTTGGGTTTTCTAATATAGGTAACTAACAACCACTTATTTTAGTGTATAATTTAAAGTTAAAGAAAGCTTTGTTAGTAATGGCAGAAACACGGACAGTGACACAGCCATCTCAGTCATAAAAGGCACCAGAAAAGAAGAAACATGCTTTCTAGTTCAGATTGTATGACCTAGGCTGTGTCTGTGACAAGTCATTTAAATTTTCTCTACTTCAGTTTTTCATCTTAAAAAGCAAAAATAAATCTCGTGCTTAAAGACTTCATCTGACCATGAAATTCAAGATGTAAGATGAGAATACTTGGATAAGTATAAACTATTTAATGGGTGATAATGATGCCAAATATTTATTGAGTGCTACTTTGTGCCAGACCCTAGTTTGCACACTATACATGTAGTAGAGTGTGTAATCCTATCTCATCCACACAAAAATCCTATGACACAGACACCATAGTTTATTCGTTTTACAAAGGAAGGAGCACGGAGACATAAATCTCATAGACAGTGAAAAGTGCCAGGCTTTTTGGACACTGAGTTTTGTTTTGTTTTGTTTTGTTTTGATTTGTCAACCTGGATAGGCTACAGTCCTCAATTAGTCAATGAAATACTCAACTAGTATATGGCTGTGAAGGTATCTTGGGGATGTGATTTAAGTCCCTAATGAATTGACTTTGAGTAAGGGTGGTAATCCTAGATGATCTGGAGGGCCTGATTCAGACAGTAGAAAGGCCTTAATACCAGAGAAGAGGCTTTCCTAGAGGAGAAGAAGCAACTCCACCTGTGGACAGCAGCATCAGCTCATCCCCAAGAGTTCCAGCCTGACCTTCCTGGTGGCTTGCCCTACAGATTTTGTGCTTTTTTCACCAGTCCCCACAATTGCATAAGCCAATTTTTTAAAAGATTTTATTTATTTATTTGACAGAGGGAGAGATCACAAGTAGGCAGAGAAGCAGGCAGAGAGAGCTTAAAAAGCAGGCTTCCCACTGAGCAGAGAGCCCAATGCAGGGCTCAATCCCAGGATCCCGAGACCATGACTTGAGCCGAAGGAAGAGGCCTAACCCACTGAGCCATCCAGGCACCCCAAGGCAATTTCTTGAAACACATCTCTTAATATGTGTCTTGTACTGGCTGTACCTCTCTGCTTGAACCTTGACCCATGTGGATTTTAAGCCAATGAATCACCACTGGGCGAGTCCATCACCAGCCACTTGAACCTCAGTCTTGCTTTTCTTTCTCCCCTCAATATATTTAAGAATGTACAGCAATATGTTGCTTGTTAGAAAGGGAAACAAAAGCAAGTTTAGTTGACCCAGTCAAGACCACAAAGCTGTAAATCTAAGCAAAATGAAGCCGTAATTTTTGAGAATTATAAACACTCCATTTCTTATCTTTCCTAACCACCATTCTACTGCACTGACATCACTTTCTTATCCTCACTTGTCATATAACGGTAAGACCCACTTGAGCATACTCTAGATTTAATCCTGGACAATAACTTCAGTTAGATCATAGGACTGAAGCATAAGAAGACACGGGCATCTGTTTCATTTTCCTCAAGAGGCGAAAGGCATCAACTTTACTGCCCTTACGTGATCATTAGCATTTCTCTTCACAGCTGTCACCTGAGGAGCATACCTCAAGGAAGTAAAACACCGCGCCAGAGAAATAACTGTCCTCAGTGAAGAAGTTTGGCTTGCCCTTGTCCTTATTCCAAATGCTTTGCTTAGCTGATTTGCCTTTCCTGGCTAATAGTGACTGAGTTAAAGTAACTGCTTATCATTCATGTATTAAACGCTGAGCATCTGTACCTTTCAAAGTCATGTGAAGGAAACAGACAGGACCCAAAATCCTGGTCTATTAATGGCCCCACTTATCCATAAGCACACACTTTCTTCAAGTATACCATCAGAACTCCTAATTATAATGCTATAAATTTTAGCAGAAAATTAAAAGGAGCTATATAGGAAAGAAGAAATATGAATATTACTTAAAATGAGAAGGTAATTAAGTTATCCTCTTCCTCTGAGCCAGCTCTGGCTGTTTAAAATAAGTCCTAATAACAGTGCTAAATGAACTCAAATTGCAAATGAATATTAAACTGACCTACTTTAGAAATTTCGTAACTCGTTTATTAAGGTATTTATTGTTACTAGGGAGATTTGAATCATGCTTAAATATGTGAAAAGTGAGTGTGTGGTTAATTTTATGTGTCATTTTGACTGGGCTGTGGTGCCCAGATATTTTGGTGAAATATTAATTGGGATGCTCCTTGAATGAGATTACAGTTGAATCAGTGGACTTTGAGTAAAGCAGATTATTATCCTTAATATGGGTGTGCCTCAGCTGATCATTTGAAGGCCTTAATTGAATTAAGACTGACTTCCCATGAGTTAAAAAGAATCCTGACAATAAACTGTCTTTGGATTCTGACTGCAACTCTTTTCTGAATCTTTAGCCTACCTGTCTCCCCTCTCAGATTTTGGACTCACCAGACTTCCACAACTGTATGAGACAGTGCTTTAAAATAAATCTCTCTCATAAATATACAACAATTCTGTTGGTTCCATTTTTCCAAAGAACCCTGAGTAACACAATGAGTAAACTGACCACATTGGAAATAACCAGAGCAACTTCAAGAATATAAAAAAGTAAGAACATATCTCCATTTGTAGACCAACTGCTGCTTTAACCAAGTATCCTAGCTAGTTGACACTGTGACATTTTACTACCCAGGTACTAAAAAGAACAATCCTTAGAGCATATGCTAACATATATTCAATACTTAGGAAGGGAACACATAGCCAGAGATGTCCTTTCTTTCTAAGTCTGTTTGGGCTGTAACAAAACACCACAGACCAGCTGACTTAAAAACAACCTGTCCAGCATGGTCAGGTTCTGGTGAGACCTCTCTTTTGGTTTGCGGACTACTAATTTCTCACTGTTTCCTCATGTGGTAGAAGGAATGAAGGAATTTTCTCAGAACTCTTTTACAAGAGTACAACTCCCATTCATAAGGGCTCTGCCTTTATGACCTAATCACCTCCCAAAGGCCCCACCTCCTTACATCATCACACCAGGCATTAGGTTTCAACATATGAATTTTGGAGGGACACACATGTTCAGACCATAGCACATTCCAAAGAGTTCATAGAGTACATACTCTATTACAAGGGCCACTAACTGCCAATCTCCAGCAAAGTTCCAGAGCTTCTGAAACTTACCTAGAAATATAAATAATCCCTAGAAATCAATTTTTTAATCCAGCTAATATTTATTGAGCACCCTCATCATAGGAAAGCCATGGTAAAGAACAGTGGTATAGTCTCTTATGTCAAAGGGCTCAGATTCTGGGGAAGAAAGAGGTGTTGCTCAAATAACCATGTAGTTAATATCTAAATACAAATTTACACAAGTGCTATAAAAAAAGATGCCCAGTTATTTGAGAGTGTATAATAGAAACCACAGTTTGGCTATTGTGGACATTACTGCTATGAACGTTGGGGTGCAGTTACCCCTTTGGATATGTATCTTTGTGGTAAATACTTAGTAGTGCAATTGCTGGGTCATAGGGTAGCTCTATTTTTAACTTCTTGAGGAACCTCCATACTCTTTTCTAGAGTGGCTGCACCAGTTTGCATTCCCACCAACAGTATGAGCACTCCCCTTTCTCCACATTTTTGCCAACATTTATTCTTTCCTGCCCTATTAATTTTAGCCATTCTGACTGGTGTGAGGTACGATCTCATTGTGGTTTTAATTTTTATTTCCCTGATGCCAAATGATGTGGAATATTTTTTCATGTGTCTGTTGGCCATTTGTCTGTCTTCTTTGGAGAAATGTCTGTTCATGCTGGAACTGGAGGGTATTATGCTGAGCGAACTAAGTCAATCAGAGAAAGACAATTATCATATGGCTTCACTCATATGTGGAATATTAGAAACAGTGCAGAATATCATAAGGGAAGGGAGGGGAAACTAAATGGGAAGTCATCAGAGAGAAAAACCATGAGAGACTCTTAACTATAGGAAACAAACTGAGGGTTGCTGGAAGGGAGGTGGGTGAAGGGATGGGGTAATTGGGTGATGGACATTAAGGAGGGCACAATATGTGGGGAGCACTAGGTGTTACATGCAACTGATAAATTATTAAACACTGCATCTGAAACTAATGGTGTACTATATGTTGGCTAATCTAATTTAAATTAAAAAAAAAAAAAGAGCAGAAGCATCCAGAGTAGTCTGAAACCTGGCTACTCAGAGTGTGGTCTATAAACCAGCAACATTAACACTCTGGGAACAAGTCAGAAATGCAAGATCTTGGGGCACCTGACTGGGTCAGTCAGTAAAATGTGCGAAGCTTGACCTCAAGGTTGTGCATTCAACCACCTTGTTTGATTGAGAGCCTACTTTAAATACAAAGAAAGGAAGGGAGATACGGAGGAAGGCAGGGAGGGAGAAAAGAGGGAAGAAGGGAGGGAGGGGTGGAGAAAGGAAGGAAGGAATAAATGCAGGAAGAAAACTGCTTTACTATGAATAGAACATTCTAGTTGAGAGCTGAATGGGATGGGTAAAGCACTCAAAAGCAGAAGAAACCATGTTCATTCCTATGCAGCGATCATTGTTGCTAATTACCATGTATTTCCGGTTCCCCCCTTAAGGCACTTGTAGGATTGTCCTTCCCTGTCTCAAAGTTGGATCTGGCTAAGTAACTTGCTCTTTTCCATAGTTCCCAAAATTCGTGGATCCATCCTTTGAGAGGTTCTTCCATTGATATTATTTTTGGCTTCAATCTGAGTGTGCATTACATAACATGCCCACTGCCTGTCCAGTCAGACTGCTTTATTTTAAACTCTCAGACTGCCATTGTCCCTTTCAATCTCTGGTATTCCATTTGACAGTCCAATTCTCTCAACAACTTAGTTAACTTTTTCAAAAACTGCATTTCTATTCTATCTATACGTATATTTACTACTTTTTCTTTCTTACACCCCAGGTCTCTTGTCTCTTTCTCTCCCTCCTAACTGGGATATATTGGACTACCCAGTGTAGGCAAGAGAGCCATTTTGTCTAACTGAAAGGAATTGGGTCCTACACCTAAACTGGAACAGTGCCCTGAGTCTCAGATGGTGACAATGGGTGTGACAGACATACTCTTGTGTTCATACTTGTTGCAAGATTATCACCTCAAAGACCTTCCCAACTTTATCTTATACATGGTGGGGTTCTAATCAACAAGTGTCCAAACTTAAACTCTCAGTTATTTTTTTCATCCTACATATCAACTGAACAATTATTTTCTGAGCTTATTTTTATCTTGTTAGCATCCTGACTAATACAACCAACAATAACCCAAATCAACTACTAATTTATCCCTTTGTTCATACTAGACGGTAACTTCTGTGAAGGTAGGGGCCATGCCTATTTTGCTTACGATAAGATATAGTACATGGAACGTAGGGTACTCAATATCTATTGTATGAATGAATGAATGACCATCATTATTTTCATGTGATTTAAAAGCTGCTATTTCTCTTCTATTGATGATTTTATATTTCTTCCCTGACTGTTGAAAAAATATTTTCCCTATCAGCATC
Organism: Mustela putorius furo; assembly: GCF_011764305.1. Lineage (NCBI taxonomy): Eukaryota > Metazoa > Chordata > Mammalia > Carnivora > Mustelidae > Mustela > Mustela putorius. Next base: position 1,214,099 of record NW_025421443.1, read on the forward strand.
AGGAATTAAATGCTACCCTCTCCCTCTCATCTCGGAGGCTATAAGAATTTAAGCACAAATTCTTAATTACTGCCCCCTTCCCATAATTCAAGCTTTGAGTTTTTAATTAATAAGTGGACTTTTAGATTATGTTTTTATTAATTTCATTTTACATCATGACTTTCATTTTAGAAATTGTTCTTAACACATTAAGTTTGCATGTACAAAATCAGCTATAATTAGACTTAACTGTAAGTTGTAGGTGTTTAATTGTTCCCCACTGCTTCCTTTTCTTCTAAGTTCTTTATTCTGACACACGTATTGTTTGACTGCAACACTCTCTCAATATTTTTTTGTTTTCTGAAAGAGTGAATGATATGTTTCTGAATCTTTACGTGTCCAAATATGACTTTCCTTTGCATTCACACAGAACATTGTTTCGATACTGAAATGGAGTCACAATCCACATGCATTTTAAAGCCTGAAAAGCACTCATTGAGATGAATTAGAATTTGTAGCTCTTGTGGACTCCAGCAGGAATGTGTAAGAAACTCTTGCCTTCCAGTGATCCCCCACTGTACTCCGGAAGTACAGTTTCAGTGTAGTAGAGAAAAAGTAAACAACTAGTGGTCCTTCCAGTTCAAACATCCTACTTCAGTTCCAAAGCTATCCTCACCAGATTAAGCCTGGACAGGGACAGGGGACATGGGTGGTGATGAGTTCAGCTGCTGTGAGTGCAAAGTTCAAGTCTTGTTCCCCAAAAGCTAATAGTCCTTTCTGGTTTCTCCCTATTATGCCTGCACCATTCCTCCTCCATCACTTCAAGCGGAGAGAATCTTAGAGGATCTGTGATGGATTCAGGTTAGAGCTACCAATAGAAACTAGAAAAGGAACAAAAGAAGGAGGTTAGAATATTAAGGGAATTCACTGCTTGGGTGAGTTTTGTGTGTTTTGTTTTACCCTACTAGTGTGTTGTCACAGCCTGAAGTTAACAGAGCCCTGCACCCCTCTCCTTCCAGCTCTGTTACCCGTGTTAGGAGCTCCCTGCAACAAGTCATCCACTTTATTTAGTAAACAATCAGAGCCAAGGGAAACACTGTGAGAAAACCTATGTCAGCTGCTGTATTCATGTTCTGTTGCTCCTGTAACAATCACAAATTTAGCAGCTTAGTACACCAGTCTGTTATCTCACAGTCTGTAGATCAGAAGTCCAGCCAGAGCGAGCTCTCTGCTCCAGGGTTCACAAGATGATGGCAGGACTGTATTCCTTTCTAGGGTAGCTGGGGATGAGCTGGTTCAAGCTCACTCAGGTCATTGGCAGAGTTCAGTTTCATGTAGTTGCAGGGCTGAGGTATCTCGTCCTTGTTGGTTGTTAACAGAGGGCCCTTCTCCATGTTTAGGGACAATCCACATTCCTTGGCTGGGCACTGACTTCCTGCAGCTTCAAAGCCAGCAACGGTGGGTGGTGGTCTTTGCATGCTTGCGTTCTCCTGCGCTCTCTTCCACAGCATTTCTCCCACTGACTCTTCCGCTTTGAAAAGCTCATACGATTACCCTGGGCCTACTCAGTTCTTCTAGGACAATCTCCCTATTCCTAGATCAGCTGATTGAGTAACGGTAATTCACCTGCAAAGTCCCTTCACAGTCGTACCTTGGATAATCAAAGCGTGGCTTACCACATTCTGCTTATCACAGCTGCTTGCTTGAGCCATTAGTAAGAATCTGCAAATCCTTATTTTTATCTAACTTGTCAGCTATACTTGTACTCCCTGTCCTGCTTACCACCTGGAGGATTTCTTAACTCCTTCAGGAAGCACTTTCTCTCACTCCTTAGGAAATCCCTTCCTAATTTTTCCACCAATGCAGAATTCTGTGGTAAGAACCCACCATGAAATCACAATTGCTTCATTAAATACCAAAATGTCTCAAAGATTAAGATCTCTGGATGATAGCCTTCCTTATTCCCTAAGACTTAACTATAGATTATTCTGCCCTAATGTGTCTTTGGTCAATAAAATAAGATTTGGAGAGTTAGGTAAGATTTTATGTTTAATTCACTATCTAGAAACCAGGAAAGAAAAGATATGAGAAAAAAAATGTTCTTGAGTATTGTTGCCATTGATACATTTCATAGTACTAACATCCTCTGCCAGAAATGTGAATGAAATGGAATTGAATGAATTCTATCTTTAAAAAAAAGAATTGAAAATGATAGTTCACAACAATTCAAGAACTAAATTCAAAATGGTAGAGGTTATATAAATCTTATGTGTGTAGCTGACCCTCTAATGAGAGAGACTTACAACACTGAAGTCTTAAACAAATTTTTCGAACACTGAAGAGAGAAGCCACATAATTTGAGAGTATCATAGCTGGGAATCCTGGAAAGAGAAAGATCAAGCCAGCATGGATTTAGACCATGAAGAGGCTTAACTTAAAAGCTGAGAACAAAATCACGCTCCTCTCATGATTATTATAAGGAGACTTTGGGTGCTCTTACTCTCTGGCAGAGCCCGGTACCTAATGAAAAGAGCATATCTGTCCTAGTTGGTTTATTTTGTTCCTAATCAACAGCAGTACTTCAAATTAGCTTTCAAAATCTATTGCCCTCTCTCAGCCATAAAAATCTATCCTCTCTCTTTTGATATTAGTATAACTCCCTATCTAAAGTCGCAGAAAAAAAGCTTCCACTCAAAAGCTGTGTCCTTCATCACACAATTCAAAAGGAAGTGAAAACAAGACTCAGGAAGTGTAGCCACAGTATTTCCAACATGAGAGGTTCTGCACAGTAGACGCTATAGTGATTATAAGTTCAGGGCAGCTGAGAGGGTTGAAGGTCAGCCAACATAGGACTGAGCCAATGAACCGGAGAACTCTTGAGCCCAAAAACTGGTGACATTAAACACTAAAATCTTTTGAGGGGAAACCAGTTTTATCATAAACTTTAGTTCTATAGTATAGGTGTTGAAGGTTAAGATGTTTTGAAATATTAACTTCAAAATCTGTCATTTGGCATTAATCTGGCATTAATTTGAGACCATTTGCAACCCAGCTATGTTTAAATTGTGTGGGATAGCTATGTGCCATGAGCCCAAGGCTAAAAATTGTGGCCACTGATTTCTTTCTTCTACTTCATTATACCACTGTGGCTTCATAAATGTGGCTCACAGCAATGAGCTTAGCTTTTCTTTTACTTTATAGTGAAATAATTGGAAAGATAAAGATTTCAAAACAGTCTTACAATTTTGGCTGCTCACTTTAGCTTCTGAGAAGTGTGACAACAATTCTAAACCCTTAGTTAGCAGACCTAAACACAATTATATTCCAGTTGTCCAAGGAGTTCTCAGAAGTAAATTAAGCTTCTGTCAGTCATCCTCCAAATACTAAAGTTCCTGAAAGTAATGAAAAAGTACAATGTTTTCATTTTAATAAGGTTGCAATGTTTATTGAGTTCATAGACCTACAGACAGACCTGGTTCGAATCATGACTCCAGAATACACTGATTGCATGATTATGAATGGACGAAGTTCTCAAAAACTCCAAGTTTTATGATAAATGGGAAGAAGAATTATCCTATCTTTCAGGGTTGGCATAGGAATTACAGATAGTATCTTTATTATGCCTAGCATTTTAGAGAGTAAGAATTAAAAAAAATGATGGTTTTAATTTTTATTCTTATTTCACTCGTGTTATTTATAATTAATTTCAAAATATCCAGGTGAGGGCAAAATGTAATGGGATTTATTTCGTGCCTTTAACTGATGACAAGGAAGGCTAAGCAAATATAAAAGACAATAAAACCCCAAACATTATGGACATTAGTGTTGTTGATTGGGAGGAGACACCAGAAGTACCCTGCCCGATTTTATGTTGAATTTAGTCCAGTGTAATTTGGTAACTACAAAAGTCCATATTGGAAAGATCTATTCATTCCTTAACTGTTATTTAAGGCTAACCTGCACAGTAATCCCTTTATCCACCAAGATGATACTTTCCCTATTTAACCAAAATGCTCATTTCATGAATTACCAAAGATAATCTACCTCAAGATATCTGAATATATGAATTTTTCCTTTAAGTAAATGAACAGAGGGCTCACTAGAGTGGTGGTCCCACAAGGATATACTGATGCTTGGGAAGACTAGATGTAATTGTTAAAGAAACCTTCTAGTTTCGATTTCTGTTTGCTTTTTGCCACTTCAGCATCATTTCTTTTTGTTATGGCCAAGTTATTATGGAATTAGAGAGTGTTGGAACTTAGAGGAATTTAATAGTGCATGCAATCCAAACATCAACTTTTTATGGATTAAAAAGCACAAATCAAAATTGAAGTCCAAAAAGGTTAAGTGTGTGCCCTAAGGACACACAACTAATAAATGGCATACCCACCAATTGCTTTTTTTTTTTTTTTAATTCAGCACATATTTACTGGGTTGGCATTATGTACAAGGCACAAGGCTTGGGAATGGGCAGAGACAGATATGAATAAAGAGTCACTGTTCCCTGAAGGAAGACTTCTCCAGCTCCGGTTTCTCAGTATTTAGTGCTTCATATCATCTCTGAACCCTTGAGGCATGTATATCCACAAAGCAGAAAGAGCATCATCAAACTGGATTTCTTAAGAGCAAAGTTTAAAATCTGAATTTAGATACTTAGCTTGAGAAAGAGATTGAAGAATGTAAGAATTTTAGATGTTGCCTGAAGTAATGTTTTTAAATATGAAAATATATGATAGTTTGTGACCCAGAAGAAAAAGTATAATTTGCTTAGCCTGGGAGGCTCATTTTAAGTTAAAATTATGTTATGGTCTGATGCTTTTAAATTAAGCTTTACTACTTAGCCATGTAAAGTATTTGATTTTTGAAAAGGCTTTATAATTAAGTAATTAACAAAAGAATACAAGGACATTTGTAAAATGGAGAAAAAGACTGAAAACTACATAGCCAACTTTAATTTCTTTCCAACTGGAAGACTTTTTTCCAGGCTCATTTCAAATTATTTACTTCTCTCCTTGAGAAAGGAAAAAAATGACTTCTCACTTCTCACTTGTACCTCTAGGGGGAAAAATCCACGAAGCAACAAAAAATGGTCATGGTAATAAACATTTGTTACTCGAAGGGTATAGATACAACTGTCTCTGACTACTCTCTTTCATGGAGCCAAATGGGGACCACTCTCTCTGGCTAACATTACCATCTCTCAGGTAAATGAATCCTACTGTATTTTGGTCTCAGGCAAACTGAGCAAGTAATTTCCTACTTGGTTCTGCCTTATTATATAAAACACAAAACATGCCCTTAGAAATATAGGTTATTCATATATTATCCTAACAGGAACTATTCTCCATATGCCTCGTAAAATTGATGGGCACCTCTCGGACTGAAACCGACAGATGAGGTGGCTTCCTACTTCATTTCACACATCCACACACATTTCTTTTTTAAAACTTCAGTAGCTTTCTGATTTCTCCTGAATGATTTCTATCTGAGCAACTGCTTGAAATTTAGTCATAAAGATCTTCCTGCCTCAAAAATAGGCTCTCAAATGGGACCCTTCATTTTGATGTTAAAAGGTAAAAAGCAATTTGGGGGTCCTCTAAGGTTTCTGAATTTAAATAGATGAGATTTATACAGTGCTATTGATGATGCCAAATGCAATGTTTTTGCTTTTCTAGCCAATCCTGTTCTTTTTCTACTTCAGAGATCAATTAAAGACCAGAAATGCTAAGTATAATCTGTACAAGCTTTGGTTAGGCTCACAGGATCAACTTGTTATTTTCTCAGAGTTAATTACCTGCTCTAGCTAATTAAGTGTTCTATTTCTGTAAAACTCCATTTTTCTCACAAATAACTAAAAAAAAGTCTTTGAGTTTACGGGCTCTAAGAAACTGATCAGCTATTCAGTACAGAACATTTTTCTATATTCCTGTTTAATGACTAGTTCAATGTGTGTTAATTACTCCATACCCATTAAGAATTATTTGGGGTTAATTGTACAATATTTTAATATGTGGAGACTTGTGATTATGTTAACCTCTGACTCCATTTAACACTACCTGATTTTTTTAAAGATTTTATTTATTTATTTAACAGAGAGAGACACAGTGAGAGAGGCAACAGAAGGAGGGAGAGTGGGAGAGGGAGAGCCAGGCTTCCCACTGAGCAGGGAGCCCAATGTGGGGCTTAATCCCAGAGTCCTGGGATCATGACTGGAGCCAAAGGCAGCTGCTTAAGGACTGAATCACTCAGGCACCCCTCACTTCTTGATTTTTAATAGCACTCATTACTTTCCTGCCACTTTTTTTTTTTTTTTTTTTTTTAAGATATCTCCACCTTGGAGAAAGGTAAATGGGAAAAGGGAGAGAAATGCCTTTAGCGATTCACTTTCATACCTACTCATTGTGCCTCCATCATACTCAAAATACTGGGCTCAATGATGTGGGGCAGCAAACAGCAGATGACAATTTTATGGTTAAGGAGTTTATGGTCCAGTAGTGGTTACAGTCATGCACAGAAACAACCTGAACATGAAGAATAAAGAGTGAAATAGAAGCGGATCTAAAGAATTATGAAAAGACAGAAAAGGGAGAGAATGATTCTAAATAGCAGTTCAAGGAGAATTTTCTCAAAAAAGCAGGAAATCCATAGAGTTTTGAAGGATAGACAGGATTTCTACAGAAAGGGATAAAAATTCTGATTGCAAAAACATCTGGAGCAAATGTATTGGAAAGGGAAAATTCTAAGAGTGTTTGGGGAACTGTTATAGAACAGGATATATGGAAGAGACAAGGACACATGGCCATTTGCCATCTTATGGCATGTTTATCTCTGATTCAAATGCATTTTTTTGTTTGTTTCGTGCTGCTGAGAGGGACAGGATATGTGACCCCCAAACCTGCCACAGGTGGATTATTTTGAGGCAATGGTGATCAAAGCCCAACAGACACAGGAAGATTTTGTTTGTTTGTTTGTTTTACCTCTCCTTTAACTTCCTAAAAGAATTCGGGTGGAGGACCTGTACCAGGAAGAGAGCTAATACCAGAGATAACATTTTATACCAGAAAGGATACCTGCATGGCAAAATTTGTTCACCAAACCTTAGATCTTCCCATCTTCCTGTGAATTGTCTCCCTCCCTTTTGAAGTCCCAGGTCCCTATATCCTTCAGCCACAATTGCCTGTCAGGGAACCTAATATCTTTGGTGTTCCCATCCATACAAAACAGTTATTATTTTTTTTCTTCTGTTAATCTGTTGTATGTTGATTTAATTATTAGAACAGCCAAAGTATGGGGCGCCTGGGTAGCTTGGTCAGTTAAGCGTCTGCCTTTGGCTCAGGGTCATGACCTCGGGGTCCTGGGATCCCTGCTCAGTAAGGAATCTGCTTCTCCCCCTCCCTCGGCCCTTCTCCTCCCACCCTCTCTTGCTCACTCAGTCTCTCTCTCAAATAAATGAATAAAATCTTAAAAAAAAAAAAAGGCTAAAGAACATAGAAGAGAGATGGGAAATTTTTATCTTCCCCAAAACAGCCAAACCTTCACATAGACATTTTTAATGTCATAATACTAGAACCTCAGGCAGAGTTTCCTGTCTTTTTCCTGGGGTCTAGAACTGCAGGGCAATTTGGCACTGGCTGTGATCTGATTTTCCAGGGTAGACCAACCTCCAGGGTAGAGGATCTACAATCACCTAAGCTAAAGGATATAGTACAGACTGAGGAATATTTCCTTTCTGAAGAAAAAAAAAATCTTTTTTCCATTTGTTAACCATTTCTTTCAAAGCATCTCCTTTCTTTCATAATGACCATTTTTTTCCCGCTATCTTCTTTTCCATGGATTGGGAGAAGCCACCGGCATAAACGAATGTCCCCAACTTTTTCTCAATCTGTTTCAGTTCATTTGTGGACCTGGGAAAGGCTCTCCTGTCTCCTGATATGTTCATCTGTGATGGCACTTCTCTACTTGTAAGGCTATTGACTTAATTTCTGAGAAGAATTTCTGTTCCTGGATTTGATTGGAATACATTTTCTTAGAGATAATTTAATGGTCTGAAACAGGGGCCAGCAAATGTTTTCAGTGAAAAACCAGACAGTAAATATTGTAGGCTTTGTGGACCAAATATGCTTTGTTACAACTACTGGACTTTCTCTTTGTAACATGAATGAAGCCATAGACAATATGAAATTAATGAGCATGGCTGTGTTTCAATTAAACCTCAGTTATGGCTACTGAAATTTGAATTTTGTACAATTTCACATATCAGGAAATATTATTCATCTTATTCATCTTTTGGGTTTTTTTTCCAACCATTTAAAAATGTAAAAACCATTCTAAATTTTTCATCATAGGGAGGAGTTTGTCCACAGGCTAAAGTTTGCCAATCCCTGGTCTAAAATGTTGACAGGGTGGACCTATCTTTTGCACATAATGTTTCTAAATCATTATATATTTTTCTAGATATGATCTCTGTGAGTATGTCACTTTTTTCCCTCTGCCATTAGATGCTGACCTGGTTACTATGATTAATTATTGCACCTTTATTCATCAGCCTATAATTGCCCCCATCTTTTTTATCTACTCTGCATGGTTTATATATGTCACCATATTTTGTCTTGACAACTATCTTACGTGGTATAGATAAGAACACCCCAACAAGTTCATAATATGGTGTGATGTGAAATCTGCAAAGAGAGTAAATCTGAAGTATTCTCACCATCAAAACCAAAACAGAATGAAACAAAATATGGGAACTCTGTGAGGTGATGGATATGCTAACTAGCTTGCTTGTAGTAATTATTTTTCCAGTGTATACAAATATCAAATCCCATGTTGTACATCTTAAACATGTAAAACTTTTATTCATCTATAATACCTCAAAAAGCTAGAGGAGAAAAGAACAACAGCATAGAAGGTTAGGAATTTGCCCAAGATTATACATTTTTTTAAGTGGCAGATGCAGGATTCAAATCTATTTAAATATTTTATACAATTTCTCCTGAAAAAATACATATGGGTCTCTTATCTTCTCCCAATAATTTTACTTTTCCCCCAGATTCTCCCTTAAACATAGGTATCTCTGATTACTTTTTTTTCCTCATTTTTACCGTGTACAAAGATCTTTAGAGCAGAATTCTTGTAATTTTTATTTAATTTCATTTTCTCATTATAACTATGGTTATAATTATAACCATATAACTATAATATGTGAATAAATGCATTTCACTACAGAATTATAATCATCCATGGCTAAGCTTTTTTACAACAGAGTGAAAAACAGAATGAAGAAGTTCAAGCATGTAGACACAGGAAAAAACTTTTTAATAATTATGGTATTTAAAATTAAAGATTCAAGTAGCACACTTTAATTTTATTCAGTTCTTAAAATCTATATTAATTAAAACAGATTAACAATCATAATGACAAATATTTTTGAGCTAGGCTAAGATAAGCATTTTTACATATGTTTTAAAGCCTCTGCCTTCAGCTCAGGTCATGATCTCAGGGTCCTGGGATCGAGCCCCGCATCGGGCTCTCTGCTCAGCAGGGAACCTGCTTGCCCCTCTCTCTGCCTGGCCCTCTGCCTACTTGTATTCTCTGTCTGTCAAATAAATAAAATCTTAAAAAAAAAAAAAACCTACACTATGTTGAATTAATAAAAAAATAAATACATATATATACATATATAAATTATAACAATGAAGGAATGAGAGAGAGAGGAAGGAAGGAAGGAAAATTTAAAAGCTTTAAAAGTTGTGGAGAGGACACCTGTGTGGCTCAATCGGTTAAGCATCTGCCTTTGGCTCAGGTCATGATCCCAGGGTCCTGGGATCGAGTCCAACATCGGGCCCCCTGCTTAGCAGAGTCTACTTCTCCCTCACCCTTTGCCCCTCTCTTCTGCTCATATTCATTCACTCTCTTTCTTGCTCTGGCTTTCAATCTCTCTCAAATAAATAAAATCTTTGATTGGAGAGAAAAATCCATTAGGAATAAGAAATCTAAATCACAGGTTTGGGGGGTTTTTAAATTTATTTATTTGAGAGAGAGAAAGTGAGAGTGCATGCATGACCAGGGGAGCAGCAAAAGAAGAGGGAGGAAGAGAATCTCAAGCAGACTCCAGGCTGAGCTGAGTGCAGAGCCCTTGGCGGGACTCAATCTCATAACCCCAACCAATGATCTATACATAATCTGAGAGTCAAATACTTAACCTGGGCCACCCAGGTGCCCCCAAATCAGAGTTTTTAACTAGCTGTGTGAATTTGTACAAGTCATTTAGCTTCTTTCACTTCCTCTGTGTTTCCCTTTTGCCATCTGCAAACAAAGTCCTTGAGTCTAGATGCTCACCATGTTATCTTCTACTTCTGTATTCCATGATCCTATTTTTTTTTTGTTATATTATGTTAGTCACTATACAGTACATTATTAGTTTTTGGTGTAGGGTTCCATGGTTCATCGTTTGTATATAACACTCAGTGCTCCACGCAATATGTGCCCTCCTTAATACCCATCACTGGGCTAACCCATCTCCTACCTCCCTCCCCTCTAAAAGCTTCAGCTTGTTTCTCTCATGGTTTTTCTCCCCCTCTGAGTCCTCCCTCCATTTTTCCTCTCCTTCTCTTAATGTCCTCCATACATTCCTTTTGCTCCACAAATAAGTGAAACCATATGATAATTGACTTTCTCTGTTTGACTTATTTCACTCAGCATAATCTCCTCCAGTCCGTCCATGTTGAAGCAAAAGTTGGGGGTTCATCCATTCTGATGACTGAGTAATATTCCATCGTATATATAGACCACACCTTCTTTATCCATTCTTCTGTTGAAGGGCATTTCAGTTCTTTCCACACTTTGGTTATTATGGACATTGCTGCTATGAACATTGGGGTGCATATGGCCCTTCTCCCACTACATCTGTATCTTTGGTGTAAATACCCAGTAGTGCAATTTCTGGGTCATAAGGTAGCTCTATTTTTAATTATTTGAGAAACCTTCACACTGTTTTCCAGTGTCTGTACCAATTTATATTCCCACTGACCATGCAAGAGGGTTCCCCTTTCTCCACAACCTTTCCAACATTTGTTGTTTCTTGCCTTGTCAATTTTTGCCATTCTAACTGGTGTAAGGTGGTATCTCAATGTGGTTTTGATTTTAATTTCACTGATGGCTAATGATGATGAATATTTTTTCATGTGTTTGTTAGCCATTTGTATGCCTTCTTTGCAGAAGTCTGTTCATGTCTTCTGCCCACTTTTTCCTTGACTATTTGTTTTTTGGGTGATGAGTTTGAGAAGTTCTTTATAGATCTTGTATATCAGTCCTTTGTCTGTAGTGCCATTTGCAAGTATCTTCTCCCATTCCGTGAGTTGCCTTTTTTGTTGTTGTTGAAAGTTGAAATTTGCTGTGCAGATTTTTTTTAATTATTTATTTATCAGAGAGAGAGAGAGCACAAGCAGGCAAAGTGGGAGGCAGAGATAGAGAGAGAAGCAGGCTCCTCGCTTAGCAAGGAGCCCAATGTGGGACTCAATCCCAGGACCCTGGGAACATGACCTGAACCAAAGGCAGCGGCTTAACTGACTGAGCCACCCAGGAGTCCTTGTGCAGAAGCCTCTATCTTGATGAAGCCCCAAAAGTTCATTTCACTTTTGTTTCCCTTGCCTTTGGAGACATGTCTTGAAAGAGTTGCTGCAGCTGATGTCCAAGAGGTTGCTGCTTATGTTCTCCTCTAGGATTTTGATGAATTCTTGTCTCACACTGAGGCCTTTCATCTATTTTGAGTTTATCTTTGTGTATGGTGGAAGAGAATGGCCATGTTTCATTCTTCTGTGTATAGCTGTCCAATTTTCCCAGCACCATTTATTGAAGAGATTGTCTTTTCCATTGGATGTTTTTTCCTGCTTTGTCGAAGTCTATTTGACTATAGAGTTGACGGTCCTGGGCTCTCTCTTCTGTTTCATTTGTCTATCTGTCTGTTTTTGTGCCCTTACCATGTTGTCTTGGTGATCATAGCTTTGTAATATAGCTTGAAATCGGACAACGTGTTGAGATTCAGGAACTTTTCTCATTCCACACAAATTTTAGGATTGTTTGTTCCAGCACTTTGAAAAATGCCATTGGTATTTTGATCAGGGTGGCATGGAAAATATAGATTGCTCTGGACAGCATAGACATTTTAAAAACGTTAATTCTTCCAACCCATGAGCATGGAATGTTTTTCCATCTTTTTGTGACTTCTTCAATTTCTTTCATGAGTGTTCTCTAGTTTTTAAAGTATAGATCATTTATGTCTTTGGTTAGGTTTATTCCAAGGTGTCACATTGATTGATTTGTGCATGTTGAACCACCCTTGCATCCCAGGGATAAATTCCACATGCTGTGGTGGATAATACTTTTAGTGTACTGTTGGATCCTATTAGCTAGGATCTTGTTGAGAATTGTTGCATCCCTATTCATCAGGGATACTGGTCTGAAATTCTCCTTTTTCATGGGGTCTTTGCCTGGTTCTGGGATCAAGGTAATGCTAACCTCACAGAAATTTGGAAGTTTTCCTTCTGATTTTATGTTTTGGAACAGTATCAGTAGAAAAGGTATTATTTCTTCTTTAAATATTTGGTAGAATAACCCTATGAAGCCATTTGGCTCTGGACTTGTTTTTTGGGAGGTTTTTGATCACTGCTTCAATTTTGTTACTGGTTATTGGTCTATTTAGATTGTCTATTTCTTCTTGTTTCAGTCATGACAGTTTGTAAGTTTCCAGGAAGGCATCCATTTCTGTCAGGTCGCTTAATTTATTGGCATATAGTTATTGATAATAATTTCAGATAATTGTTTCTCTTTCCTTAGTGTTAGTTGTGATATCTTCCCTTTCATTTATAATTTCATTAATTTGGGTCCTTTCTATTTTCTTTTGGATTAGTCTTGTCAGACTTATTAATCTTATTAATTAATTAATCTTATTACTTCTTTCAAAGAATGAGCTTCTAGTTTTATTGATGTGTTCTATTGTATTTCTGGTTTCTAACTCACTGATCTCAGCTCTAATCTTAATTATTTCCCTTCTTATGCATGGGTTAGGCTTAATTTGTTAATTCTCCAGTTCTTTAACATGTAAAGATAGTTATTCAAAGTTCTTACTTCTTAGTTGATTCTCAGCTTAAATTATCTGTCTATTGCTGAGAGTGGAGTGTTGAGGTCTCCTACTATTATCATATTATTATCAGTATGTCTCTTTATTTTGGTTAACAGTTGGCTTATGTAGTTGCCTGCTCCCATGTTGGGGGCATAGATATTTACAATTGTTAGATCTTCTTGTTGGATAGAATCTTTAAGAATGATACAATGTCCTTCTGTATTTCTAACTACAGTTTTTAGCTTAAAATCTAATTTGTCTGATATGAGAATTGCTATCTCAGCTTTCTTTTGAGGTCAATTGACATGAAAGATGGTTCTCCATCCCTTCACTTTCAGTCTGGATGTATCTTTAGTTTCAAAATGAGTCTCTTGTAGACAACATATAAATGGTTCCCGTCTTCTTATCCAATCTGCAACCCTGTGCCATTTTATGGGAGCATTTAAGGCCATTCACGTTGAGAATGATTATTGAAAGATACGATTTTACTGTCATCATGTTGCCTCTGAAGACCTTATTTCTATAGATTGTCTCTGCATATGTCTATTCTATATCACTCTTGGGGTCTTCCCTTTTTATACAACACCCCTTAATATTTCTTGCAGGGCTGGTTTAGTGGTCACATATTCTTTCAATTTCTGCCAGTCCTGGAAAATCTTTATATCTCCATCCATTCTGAATGAAATGAATATTTTCTGGATAAAGTATTCTTTGTTGCATCTTCTTCTCATTTAGTACCCTGAATATGTCTTGCCAGCCCTATCTGGCTTGCCAGGTCTCTATGGACAGGTATGACATTATTCTGATGTTCCTCCCTCTGTATGTAAGGAATCTCTTCACCCTTAAGATGGTTTCCTTGGCTCTAAGATTTGCAAGTTTTACTATTACATATTGGGACATTGGTCCGTTCTCCTCGATCTTGGAGGGGTTCTCTTATCTCTCTTTATCTTTATATCTCTATCTTTATAAAAGAGATATTTTTATATCTCTTTATCTCATGAATGCTTGTTTCATTCCCCAGATTAGGGAAACTCTCAGCTACTATTTGCTCAAATATATCTTCTAGTCCTCTATCTCTTTCTCTCTCTCTCTCTCTCTGCCCCATCAGGGATCCCAATAATTCTGACATGGAATAATGACATTCGATGGCATTATTTATTTCTCTAATTCTGTTTTCATAGATTTTAAACTGTTCCAGGTCTCCTTCTGTTCCTTCCTTTCTATTAGTTTGTCTTCTAGATCACTAAATAATTTTTCTGCCTCATTTACCCTAGTTGTTAGAGTATCTGGATTAGATTGGATCTCACTGATAGCATTTTTAAGTTCTGCCTGATTATCTCTCATTTCTGCCCTTAGAGAATCTATGTTGCCATTAATGGTTTTCTCCATCCTAGCTCTTGTCTTCATAACTGTTACTCTGAAGTCTATTTCCGACATCTTACTTATATCCATATCCACTAGTTCTGTGGCAGAGGTCCAGTCTCTGAATCTTTCCTGTGTTAGGGATTCCTCCTCCTAGTCATTCTGTTGAGGAGTGAGGAGTTGAGGGAATGCACAGAGTCCAAATTATTCACAACCCAAGCAAAATGCATCCGTTTTATAGGGACCTCAGGGTTGTAGGCCTTTTGTTCTTCCAGCCTATCTTCTGGGGGAGGAGCCTGCTGCACTGTTACTCAGCCAACCCTGTTTGAGCAGAGTTGCCCTGTCCCCTGTGAGGGGGATAGGCTCAGTGAAAACCGGTTTGGAGGGAACCTTTGTTCTCTGGCGGCTTTCCATGGCATCTTTCTGTGTCTCTTTCAAGAGTCTGAGCAGAAGTGACAGTATCCAAACCTCTATCTCAGAACAGAGAGATAGCAGTCTGTTCTCCACTAAGCTCCCCAGGCCACACTGTCTTCATTTCTGTCTGTGCTGCTAATAACTGCAGTGTCCTGGGTTGTGCACCCCACAGCAGCACTCCCAGCCCTCTCTCTTGGGGCTGGAGACATCTCTTCCCTTTGTGCTTCTAAAACCACCAACCACCCCCAGTTCATGAGCACACCCCCACAGCTCCGGGTTTCAGTCTAGGGGCTGCCTTAAAGTTCCTTCCTCACTGCTACCAGTCGGCAAGTCTGTGCCCAGCCCATGTGTGGGAGGCTTTTAAGGTCGGGCAGCAGAGGATTCTGGAGGCTCTTTCCCCCTTCCATTTATCTTCTGATATATATCAGAATAATCATGGCTCCCTTCTTCATACCTTGAGACCAACATCCAGAAATGTGCTATTTGTAGAGATTCAGATATATCTTCTTCTGTATCAGGCTGATTTAATGGGTGTTCAGAATGGTCTGGTAGATATCCAGGTCAATTCAGGGGATCGGCTGAAATAGAGTCCCCTACTCCTCCACCGTCTTTTCTCCTTCCCCCATGATCTTATTTTTAAGAAAACCTTCTCTTTCCTTCTCATCCTTACTGACAGGAAGTACTTCTGAGACCCCAAACTCTATTATATAAGCCCTTTTTGATTATTTAAAATCTGTACTATTTAAGTACAATCAAAGACTGTCAAAGCAGATATTTTATGTCTAGCATGGATTGAAATGCATGATTATCTGAAGAATGCAAGGGTTACAAAACAGTAATCAGTTGAGACAAAAATTTGAGATGAGTATTGCATTTCACTGCAGAATTATAATCAGCCAGGGCTTGGCTCTTTTGCAACAAAGTCAAGAGCAGAATGATAGAGGTCCTGAGCAATGATGGAGACACAGAAATAGATTGTATCTATTAACAGGAACTCCAGCTTCACTCATATCTCAACAGCACATCTCTTCTGATTGAAGAGACCCTTGGGTGCCCTTTTTCCAGGTTCTGAATGGAGGCTTGCCCTCCGCCAATATAGCTCATGGAGGGTAATGAAAGGTAATCAAGCAGAATTAATCAATTGTTAATGCCTGGTAAATAATGAAAACTTACTTGTTTTGTCCTTTGTTCTGCTGAAAGTGTAGAGAGTGTTCTTGAAGTCTCTGGGATTCTCTGTAGTATTCTTTTCTTTGTTAATTCATTTTCTCCTAAAAATTAGATTTTATCAATTTAATGGATGGAAAAAGAACTCATATGACATATGTTTTATATCACTTTGCTCATGATGAATTAAAAACAAATAGTGAAGATATATAAAGCAATTATCTTAAGGTAAATGATTATTAGTACATATAATATATGTATATACATCTATATGAAAGTATATGTATCTATAAGATAAGATCTGAACAACATCCTGTAAATTAAAAATATAAGTTAATATCATAAAATTAATATCTAATATTAGTATAATACTTCATATTTTGTAAGTATTTTTCATTACTATAATTTTATTTTAGAGCAATTATTTGTGGCTATATTTATTATTCTTATATCAAGGCTTATATTATTCTTATATCTTATTCTTATATCTTATATTATTCTTATATCAAGAAGAGTGAAATTCAGAGTATCAAGTCATTATTGCAAAAAAACACAGAACTGTTTGGCTTCGGGGCAAGGACCTGAATATAAAGATTTAGATGACAATTCCAGTGTTCTTTCCATTAGGTTACAGCTGCTTCAGAGAGAGAGAATAACTATGAAACACCCAGAACTTCTGAATGTCCCTGGTTTTTCGGATTAACTACCCCTAATTTAACACAGAGAAACCCTGGACCCATGCAACTCTGAGGCATATGAGTCCCTTCAACATCAACATACTTCCCAAGTAGAATTTCCACCTGTTTATGGCCTGGAGAGAAAAGATGGGACAATTCATTCAATTTCACAATATTGGAACTCTCAGAAAAAACAAATTAAAGTTTGAGTAAGAAAGAGAAAATAAAGGACAGAGGGAGGAGACACAATATAACAATCAACATTAGGTGGTAAGAATATAGAATTTACAACAAGACAGATAATAAGCTAGCTAAGTGAATTAAACAGTAATGGATATTATGTAGGATATTGACTGACAGATTTATTATTTTGTGATTTAAAATAATGAAAAAAATAAATTGAGGTCTTATTTTGGACCATTTAATTTCAGTTTTATAAGAATGGTAACATTAGCATTCTTTAAAAAGATAGAGTTCAATTAATCAAATTTTTTGTGTGGCAAATTCTTAATGGAGAAGTGGTGTATCATGTATAAATAAACCATTGCAATTTAGTATCAAAAAATCAAAGTGACACAAAATGGGATAGTAAAATCAAGGTTACGCTCAAAAATAACAATATGTTTAGCAAAAAATGTGTAAAGGAATTTGGGTTAGAGTTTTTGATAAAATACAGGATACCCACTGAAATTTGAATTTTAGAGAAACAAATTTTTTTTAGTGTAACTATGTTCTAAACATTGTATGTACTCTGTATTTTTATTTGATAAATCTGGCTATCCTATTGTGGACTAATATAGTTAAAAAGTACTAGTAGAAATGAGATAGGGCGGTACTTCTCCCTATCTGGGAAGGCCTTTATTTATGGTTTTGTGATTGTGGCCTGGTCAATTCCATGAAGTTCTGCAAATAGAGATTTTAGTTTTGTAACCTGCCTTAATGTGTTCCCCATAAGTTAGGAGAAAGAAATTTGGAGAAAAAAAATCTGAGCCCCTCCTATACAATGGGACTTATGTTCATTATATTGCTTTTAATTTTGACAACACATCTACCTGTGTGATAGGTATCTCTAATCCATTCTACAGGTGAGGAAAATTAAGCTCAAAGAGAAAATTGATTTCCCAAAGTGTGGAACAAGTATGTGAACCTGTTTCCTGTGCTTATTTCCCTCATTAACTCAGCTTCCATTAGACATTTGGCAGTGTGTGAGACTGCTTAAAGTTTGTCTCCCTCTGCTCCTACCATCACTTGCGAACTCTCTCTCCTCTCAAAAAAAATTAAATAAATGAACAACATACTTCATATGTACATTAATTAGACATATGGAAAATCATTGCTGAGGAATGACCTTTAAATATTTACTATATTTTAATTTCTTTTTTTTTTTTAAGATTTCATTTATTTGTGAGAGAGAGTGGGGGTGGGGGGTGGATAGAGGAGGAGGAAGAGGAATAAGCATACTCCCCCGCTGGCACGGAGGGGCCTACAGGGTTCAATTCCATGAAGCTGAGATCATGACCAAAGCCAAAATCAAGAGTTGGATGATTAACAACTGAGCCACCCAGG
Organism: Mustela putorius furo; assembly: GCF_011764305.1. NCBI lineage: Eukaryota > Metazoa > Chordata > Mammalia > Carnivora > Mustelidae > Mustela > Mustela putorius. Next base: position 1,232,381 of record NW_025421443.1, read on the forward strand.
CCATCCCACCATATTTTAAATCCTTGACAAGATGTTAATTATTCCCAGTCTCTGAATTTCTATAACTTCCTTATACTTGGCCAATCAAACACAGCCTTAATTTTTTTTAATTTTTTTATAAACATATAATGTATTATTAACCCCAGGGTACAGGTCTTTGAATTGCCAGGTTTACACACTTCACAGCACTCACCATAGCACACACCTTCCCCAATGTTCATAACCCCACCACCCTCTCTCTACCCACCCCCGGCCCCCCTCAGTTTGTTTTGTGACATTAAGAGTCTCTTATGGTTTGTCTCCCTCCCAATCCCATCTAAACACTACCTTAATTTAAGGTAGAACATTTTGCATCTTCTGACACCAGTGTCACACCTTTGTAAAAAAGTATATTTTCCAAGTACTACACAGTTCTGCATGTTCTTCTGTATATATTAAGGATATGGAAGATGGTCTAAGCTCAATTGCATATTTAATTATCATATTTATTAAATGATATATCTCACTTAGGACTGGCACTTCTTTCCCTTTCTAGCCATCCCAGCTATGAAGAATCCACTGCTGGTATCACAAATTGGGCATTTTTCCTGTTAAAATCAGATTTTTCTCAAAATGCTATTAGTCCAAAAACTAGTCAGAGATAGTGTATGAAATAAAACCTATCACTGTACCTTAATATTCAAAGCATTGTGTAAACTTAAATCTAGGAAGGCTTTGTGTTTGATGAGTATATGTAGGATTCTTTTTTTAAAAAAAAGATTTAGTTATTTATTTTAGAGAGAATGTGTGTGAGTAGGGGGGAGGGGTGGAGAGATATAGAGAGAAGGAGGCTCCTGCTAAGCTCAGAGCCTTACGAAGCGCTCAATCTCACAATCCTGAGATCAAGACTTGAGCTGAAACCAAGAATCAGATGCTTAACAATGGAGCTACCCAGGAGCTCCTATTGAGTATATATAAGAATCTTGAGTGTTGCATTCTGTAAAATACTTTAACTAGTACTTACAACAATCTTATGAGATAAAGAAAACAGAATAATATCCCCTTTTTATGTATGAAGTAACTAAAATGCAGGAAGATTAAACATCATGCCCCAAATTACAATTATTAATGATATAATTAATATCCAAACCCAAGCCTCTACTTCCCAAGTCAAATGCTAGTGTGTCAAAAGCCATAATAAAGAATACACCAACCTTCCATCTCCTAAGAATTTAATCAGTGAGATAGTCAGACAAGTATAAGTAGGTGTAAGCTTATTCAATTATTGTTGATGACAGTGAAATAAAGCCTTAATTCACATCAATTTGAAATTGATTGAAGAAATTTTTGTTCCCACTTAAAATGGAATATGACACAGTTGTTAAAAATTACCAGTTTAACTCATGAAAGAAATTGAAGAAGACACAAAAAGATGGAAGACCATTCCATGCTCTTGGATTGGAAGAATAAACATTGTTAAAATGTGTATACTGCCTAGAGCAATCTATATTTTTTATGCCATTCCGATCAAAATTCCACCGGTATTTTTCAAAGAGCTGGAGCAAATAATCCTAAAATTTGTATGGAATCAGAAGAGACCCCGAATCGCTAAGGAAATGTTGATAAACAAAAATGAAACTGGGGGCATCACGTTACCTGAGTTCAAGCATTACTACAAAGCTGTGATCACCAAGACAGCATGGCACTGGCATAAAAACAGACACATAGACAGTGGAACAGAGTAGAGAGCCCAGATATGAACCCTCAACTCTATGGTCAAATAATCTTCGACAAAACAGGAAAAAATATACAGTGGAAAAAAGACAGTCTTTTCAAGAAATGGTGCTGGGAAAACTGAACAGCTATATATAGAAGAATGAAACTCAACCACTGTACACAAGGATAAACTCAAAATGGAAAAAAGACCTCAATGTGAGACAGGAATCCATCAGAATCCTAGAGGAGAACATAGGCAGTAACCTCTTCGATATCAGCCACAGCAACTTCTTTCAAGATATGTTTCCAAGGGCAAAGGAAACAAAACTGAAAATGAACTTTTGGGACTTTATCAAGATCAAAAGCTTCTGCACAGCAAAGGAAACAGTCAACAAAACAAAGAGGCAACCCACGGAAGGGGAGAAGATATTTGGCAAATGACAGTACAGACAAAAGGTCGATATCCAGGATCTATAAAGAACTCCTCAAACTCAACACACACAAAACAATCATATTTTAAAATGGGCAGAAGATATGAACAGACACTTCTCCGATGAAGACATACAAATGGCTATCAGACACATGAAAAAATGTTCATCATCACTAGCCATCAGGGAGATTCAAATTAGAACCACATTGAGATACCACCTTACACCAGTTAGAATGGCCAAAGTTAGCAAGACAGGAAACAACGTGTACTGGAGAGGATATGGAGAAAGGGGAACCCTCTTACACTGTTGGTGGGAATGCAAGTTGGTGCAGCCAGTTTGGAAAACAGTGTGAAGATTCCTCAAGAAATTAAAAATAGAGCTTCCCTATGACCCTGCAATTGCACTACTGGGTATTTACCCCAAAGATGCAGATGTAGTGAAAAGAAGAGCCATCTGTACCCAATGTTTATAGCAGCAATGGCCACAGTCACCAAACTGTGGAAAGAACCAAGGTGCCTTTCAACAGGTGAATGGATAAGGAAGTTGTGGTCCATATACACTATGGAGTATTATGCCTCCATCAGAAAGGATGAATATCCAACTTTTATAGCAACATGGATGAAACTGGAAGAGATCATGCTGAGTGAAATAAGTCAAGCAGAGAGAGTCAAGTATCATATGGTTTCACTTATTTGTGGAGCATAACAAATAGCATGGAGGACAAGGGGAGATGGAGAGGAGAGGGGAGTTGAGGGAAATTGGAAGGGGAGATGAACCATGAGAGACTATGGACTCTGAAAACCAATCTGAGGGTTTTGAAGGGGCAGGGGGTGGGAGGTTGGGGGAACCAGGTGTGGATATTATAGAGGGCACGGATTGCATGGAGCACTGGGTGTGGTGCAAAAACAATGAATACTGTTACGCTGAAAAGAAATAAAAAACTAAAAATAAATAAACAAACAAATAAATAAATAAATAAAATCTTTTTAAAAAAGTAAATTAGGAGACAGTATTATAGTATTATCACATTTTTTAATTTTATGAATATATTATTTTTGTAAACAAATTTTAAAAATATACACTAAAATGTAAGCATTAACTGTTTTCAGGTGTAAGAATTATAAAAACTACAATTCATTAACTGTGTAAAAAAAAATTACCAGTTTATAATTATCAGCATCAAATGTGTTATGATGTATATGTTTTAAAGTTGCTAAAATAAAAAATAGTGATAATATCAAATGCTGGTGAGGATGCAGATAAATTGGATGACTCATACATTGCCGGTGGGAATGAAAAATGGTACAACCCCTCTGAAAAATAATTTGACAGTTCTTACAAAATTAAGCATGCATTTTTCATAATACTCCAGCAAGTAGACTCAAGAGCATTTGTCCCAGGGAAATTAAAACTTAGGTTCACGCAAAAACCTGTACATGAATGATCATAATAGCTTTATTCATAGTAGCCAAAACTAGAAAGAACACAAATGTCCATCCTTCTCACTGTCAATATATTTGTTTTCTCATCATGTCACTCACTCCCTGATTCAAGCCATTCAATAGCATCCTATCATCTACCTATAGAATACTGTCTGAATTTTTCAACTGGTTTTTAAGCTTTCCAGAAAAGCTCCCCAGCATACTTCATCAATCTCATTGAGTGTTCTAAGTTTCAGGTACACTCAACTAATTTTAATTCCACACACCCAATTTTTATTTTCCACCTTCTATAGCTTTGCTTATGCTGCTTCTCCTACCTAAAATAATCTAACTCTTCAAACTCATCATTTCCCAGCCCTAGCCAGTTGTTGTTTTTTTTTTTTTTTCATTCAACTGTTAACATGCCAATTACTCTATGAGACTTCTTGCTCATTCTAGCCTGAGGTTAATTCATTTTGTTCAAAGACAAAATGATCAAACCCATACTTCTTCATTGAATTGTAGTTACCTGTGCATGTGTTCCATGCACTAAATTTTTAGTTCCTATAGCACTTAAGATACTGTTTTGAACATGTTAGGCAGTCCAATTATGGAGTTCTCAAAAGTTTCAGATGTACAGGTAAAATTACTGTGAGAAAATTATTGTAAAAAAGCAGAAAAGGAGAGAAGTGTGGGAGGGCAGAAATGGAAGCCAAAAATTCAGCAAGACTAGTACAGGTGGAGTTTTTAGAAACCTGGATAATGAAATATCAATGCAAAGCAATTTAGGAAACCTTGTTGATTAGTGTAAAATATGTGTAATTTTTGTCATTTGGTCATTTACTTTTCATTTGCATTTCTACTCAATTATAGATGTCTTGATTGCTAAAATGATAGCCTGAGCCAACACACCTCTTGGGATGAGTACACGGAAAATTTGTCCCATACCAGCCTCTTTATCCATTTCTCCATTCACCTATGCATATAGTAAGATCTATTCCTGTGATATCCAGAGGCACCAGGAAACAGACTAAGCAAGAATGGATTACCAGAGTAACCAAAATAAAACCATAGTCTTTCACTCTCAGGTTTTTGAAACAAGATCGAGTGTGCATCGCTCACTTAAGGACAGCGGGAATCATCTGCATTGAGACCTTTAAAGACTTCCCTCAGATGGGGTGCTTTACCTTAAGAGATGAGGATAAATCCATTGCAATTGGGAAAGCTCTGCGCAGAACAGTTCTCCGTCCTGAAGAGGGGACTGGAGCATCTTTCTTCTGATCCACTTTCTTGTACATTCTCAAACTAACTCCTTTATAAACTTTTCATCCATTCATCCCTTCTCCATATTTTAAAATACTAGGCCAGAATGAATTGTCTTTTTGAAGCTACAACTAAATAAACGATAATCCTTTCTATAATTTAGCTAGGTAACTTAAAAACAAAGCAAAACAAAAAACTGACCCAGTTTCTTTCATAGCATGTTAAAGGAGTTGGGGTGGAGTGGCAGGGGGGGTTCTATTTACAGCCTCATGTTTCCTCCATCCGTTTGTCATCTAAGCCAGTTAAAGGTATAGGCAGTCAAAAGTAGCCTGTCCCTCGGCTCGAGATGCTCTTTGCCATCTGTCAGTTAGATATTAAACATAACAATATACTTGCTTAGGTTTTACCGAAGAGATTACTTGAGAGTAATCTAACTCAATGTCTGTGCTAGGAACTTGATTAATATTCAAAACAGTTAGACCACTGCATTTAAAAATAAAGCTGTGAAAAAAAATAATAAAACAAAGCTGTGAACATTAAGTATTACGCTGGTCTCTCCAGGATTCTTTTTTCTCCAATACTATATTTTTTCTCCAAGGAAATAAATATTCAAAAAAGACATTTTGACAATGTATTTGTCAATTGTAAAGGCAAGAATGCAAATTGTCTATATGATTATTTTAATGAAATAGTGTGTATAAGAACATTTTTGTAGGAAAAAATAGAAAACTAGAGGTAAACGCTATAAACATTTATTTCCTTTTTAACTATATTAAAACCTTGTGCATCAAAGTACTGAGTAGCTGAATCATACCTATTCCTGAGTACAGGAACAGAGCCCATTGTTATGTCTTGTCCTTTGAGTTTCTATGCTCCTCTGAGAAATAGGTTTTCTTCAAAGGATCCAATCACATTTACATTTTCAGTGCACTTTAAATCATCTGTATTTTGTTCCTGGGCCTCACCCCTGTCTGGATGAGACAATGTTCTCTTGTGTTTTGTTTCAAATTTAGACTCACACACATAATAAAAACATAATAACAAATAATTCCTTACAAGAACTTCACATTGTCTCATGTTCATCCAGTTACTACAACTGTGTGATGCAGGTAACAACATCATTTTCCAGGTAGAGACCAAGCCTCTGAGACGACTGTTGACCAATCCAAAGTCTTGACACCAGTAAATAAATGACAAACCCTAGCCTCGAATCCAGTGTTGTTGATTCTTATTCAATGTATAAATGTAACTTCTTCCCACCAAGTCAGATAGAATATGCTGATATAAGACTCTTTTTAAAGGATCTATATTTCACAGATTTTTGCTTTTAGTCTGAAAAAAATAAAATAAAATAAACCACACATACATCTACACACACACAGAATATTAGTCAACTCCTGAGAACGTGAACCTGAAATTTCCAACTGCACCATATTTGATAAGGCAATCTATACGTGAGCATGTGTATGCTTTTAGGTGAATGGAGAGCTAGCTCTGTTAATAATTCCTTAAAGCTGCTGTACTTTTCCTTTCTCCATCTCTCCAATTTATGCATTTTAATGCTAAAATAATTTTTTACTGTATTTGTGGGAAAATAGTTTTAGCACTTGGCAGATTGCAGAGAGCATCCGTTCCCATTTTCTGCATTAGGCTGGGTAAAATCCCTGAGGAAAACAAAAAAGTGTGGGTCAGTGTCAGGATCATAAATGTTCAGTTCCTAGCTGCTTCTTTAAAGGCAGAAAATGTGGGACTTCACAGCTACAAATAAGCTGTAAATTTACTTAGAGAAAATGGATGTGTGATGTGTCCTAACTATCCTCCTTAAAATCATTCTGATATTCGATACTTAGAATATCGAAGATATTCAATACTCAAATGTGTTTCTAGAAATAGAATACATTGTAATACTGTTTCCCAGAGATCTTTCTCTTTTTATTCACCTGGCTTTAAGAATTACTTATAAAATTTCATAATTTGATTAAAAATTAGTATGACAGGGGCGCCTGGGTGGCTCAGTGGATTAAGCCGCTGCCTTCGGCTCAGGTCATGATCTCAGTGTCCTGGGATCGAGCCCCGCATCGGGCTCTTTGCTCAGCGGGAGCCTGCTTCTCTCTCTCTCTCTGCCTGACTCTCCGCCTACTTGTGATTTCTCTCTCTGTCAAATAAATAATAAATAAAATCTTTAAAAAAAAAAAATTAGTATGACAGTTGTAGTCCACCAACAGAGAAACACCCCATAAATAATGCATGTGGCAAACTAAGGGATAAGTTTAGATTTGTGGTAAATTACTAACAACTATGTAGCATATGTGTTTCTGTTATTTTACCCAAGTTTGAATGATTTTAGTAATAGATTTTTTTCCGTAATCAAGGTGAAAAACCAGAAACTATGAGACTAAATTGAGGATATTAAATAATTGATTTTCAACATTTATCATCATTTAGAGAAGAAATATCTATTATATCTAAGAATTCTTAGACTTAGTATGAGTGGTGGATTAATTCTATGGATTAATTAATTCTATGGATCCTGTGCTAAATGTTTCACACACAGCATTATCCTATTGTTAGATATCAGGTTCACATTAGCACAAAGTTGTTCTTCTTTTATGAATTACCTTTTTATGAGCTTTATGAGAAATAGAAAGCCTGGGGCACCTGGGTGCTCAGTGGGTTAAAACCTCTGCCTTCAGCTCAGGTCATGATCCCAGGATCCTGGGATGAAGCCCTGCATTGGGTTCTCTGCTCAGTGGGGAGCCTGCTTCCCCGACTTTCTCTCTCTGTCTGCCTCTCTGCCAACTTGTGATCTCTGTCTGTCAAATAAATAAATAAAATCTTAAAAAAAAAAAAAAGAAAAGAAAAAGAAATGAAAAGCCTAAGAAGCTCCCTCTCTTATTATTATATTATATAAAAAGAAGCCAGAATAAGATAATTTTCAATAATGAGAAAACTAAAGTATTCTAAATAGATTATTGATTAAAAGTTGGGATTTTCTGAGACATAACCCTAAAATTTTATAATTGGAGTCTTCGAGGCAACATCTATACTTCTCTGTAGTATAGACTTTTGGAGTCACTAATAATCTGTGAATGAATCATGGTAGTGGCTCATAATGATATGTCCAAAGTCAAGGATGACAACAAAATGCTCTGTGTACAAAAGCAGGAGAATATCAAACAAACCAAAATTGTAATATTAGAAATTAAGCATAGAAATAATGATCTGTGAGGGCTATCAACAGTAAGACTGATTGTAGTGTGCTTAAAATTGCAGAGAAGTTTTTTACTTAATTAAAAATGGAACATATCCCTCCCTTTCTCTAGTTTGGAGTGCTAATTAAGTACTAGCAGTGTTTGTTTGTTTTTTAAATTTAGAAGGAGAGAGAGAGAGAGCACAAGCCAGGAGGGACAGAGGGAGAAGAAGAGAGAATCTCAAGCAGGCTCCATACTCAGCATGGAGCATGATGTGGGATTCAATCTTACCACCCCGAGATCATGACCTAAGCCAAAACCAGGAGTTGGGTGCTTAACCCACTCAGCCACCCAGATGACTCCAACTTTTAATATATTTGCCTAATTTTCAAAATATATACATTTATATATAAATGTATATATATACATTGAAATTGTTAATAAATTATGTCATAGATTAGGATTTGAAAAGTAGCCAATGCTTCCCATTGCCTCATCCCACCTATGTAATAAGTCATTAAATTCTCTCTCTCAAATATCTCACGAATCCACCCCCATCCCCCACATCACCAGCACTCTGCCAATCAAGGCGACTGTCATTCTCTTCATCTGGACCAACACAATTACCTCTAAACTGGCTTCCTGACTCTACTCTTGTCGCCTCAGTATATTCAGCACACTCCATCCAGAGAGGGCTCTTTTTTTTTTTTTAAAGATTTTATTTATTTATTTGACAGAGAGAGATCACAAGTAGGCAGAGAGGCAGGCAGAGAGAGAGAGGAAGAAGCAGGCTCCCTGCTGAGCAGAGAGCCCGAAGCGGGACTCGATCCCAGGACCCTGAGATCATGACCTGAGCCTAAGGCAGTGGCTTAACCCACTGAGCCACCCAGGCGGAGAGGGCTCTTTTTAAAGCAGAAATCAAATGTCTCCCTACTGACGGCTAGATTAGTTAAAACTCTTACACTTGTGCAGGAAGCCTTCCCTAGTCGGTCTCCTCCCCAGCTTCCCAGCCTCATTTCACAGCTCTCCAGCCCTGCGGGAGGTTTCTCCTGTCCTCCCTGGGACTCTCAGAAACAGCTCGCTCTCTGCATCTCAGGGCCTTGGGGAGCCATTGCAAAACCGAGTTCTTATGCTGAACACTGGAGACTTTGATTCATTTTATATTGGCTAAAGCCTGGTAATTTGCATATTTAAAAGCTGTTTCCACTGTGCACCAGGTTTGCTGTTCTCTTTGCCTTCAATCACAGTCCCTCTATGGCTTTGAATGGAATTGCTTTTTATTCAATTTATAATGCACTAGTTGCCCAATATATGCAAGTCGTCATGGCAGAGATGTCTCATATGAACGCCACTATTTAAAATAATTGTGACACAGATATATTGTTTAACAATTCCTCAGAGGACAAAAACCCTTTTTACAAAATTGGCCTGTGTACCAAGGGCTAAGAAATATTGGTGCATTTGAGCAGTAAGAGAAGGCGGATCTGTAATCCGCTGTGCTATTTCTGTAAAAGACTTCTCAGGGCATAAGTGAGTGAAAGCCAACAATCTATGGTGCTAGCAGCCTTGAGGAAGCCAGAGCTCACTGTGTCTGTAAGCAGAGACTGCAAAACAGAAGTAAAATAAGAGCATTCCCTCCATAACTGAGACCTGGAAACTTGCTCGATGTTCTTCGCCAGAGAGAGAGAGACCCATCAAATTTTCCAGGACCCCCTCCTGTTTCATCAGTTGACAGAAGGAATGTGCTTCTTTATGTGCCTGTATGAATTTTGTTTTGTTTTTACCACCAGTGATACAATAAAATCAAGTGGCTTAATTGTTAAAGAAAAGAGTTATTTCAGTTGCTTCTGAAATTAAACTAATATTATATGCTGAGTAGTACTTAATCTTTCTTTAATGATTCCAGAGTGTCCCATATTCATAATTATGATTAGCAATTACTTTTGAAATCACTGTAGTGTAGTGGAAAGAATGCTAACTGAGCTTGGTCATTCCCTAGCTGTATAATCCTTGGCAAAATCATGCTTGTGATTTATCATCTGGAAAATAAAGATAATTCTACATATCTCACAAATTTCTGTTAAGATTAAATCATATTACACAAAAAGTACCTGTCATAGTGTCTAGGGCACAGATGAGACCTTTTAAGTGCCAGTCCCATTTCTTCTCTCTTAATAACATAGATAAAGTAGGAGGCTGAAGGCTTAAAAAAATCAGAACACTAGACAAAAGAAATATATAATACCTAACTGTACAAAAGCCAAAAACAACCAAGAAAGATAAGTAAATAATGATGGAAAGGGGTGTGGGTAATTTATAGCAATGGCATAAACAGCACTAACAGATTATGACTGTCTTACAGCTTCATTGTGAGGTCACTTTCACTAATTCTTCATTAGAGGTTTACTTTTCACCTCCCAGATACTCATCTCCTTTTCTTTTTTTAAATTTTTCATACATGATGGAGTATATTTACTTCCTAATGTGTTTTTATTATCAAAATTTTTCTTTTCAAGGAATTGTAATCTTGGACAATCTTCCCAAGTCATTATATTTTTTAAAGGGTTCTTTCCTGGACATTAACACCCCTTTGTCATCTAAATAATGTATTATTCATTTGCTGTCCCCTGTCAATGATAATGTGTGTGACTCAGTCAATATCGAGAAATCCTTTTGTGTGACTTCCCTAATTATATGTCTATACTTCCAACTGCTAATGTCTCCCCAGTCACTGATTAGGATGTCTTTCTATTTTCCATAGTGCAAGACTTGAAAAGATTATTTTTAGTTTTAATTTTTCTCTTTATAAATCACTCTCTACCTATGAGCTAGCCATCCTTAATTTTTTCTATCCTACATGTACAAACCTTAAAAGAATGTTTTCTTTTTGTCATTTCATATAATTTTAAATATTTGAATAAAAAATGTTGACTTGTCTAAAAGAGATATAGGCTTCCTCTACCTTGTAGACATCCCTAGTTCTTGGCTTTGTGTTTTTTCATTTTTCCTGACTGATTTCTATACAACAGATTAAGAGTGAAAAGCTCCACTTCAATAAATGCATTGCAGTTTTTATGAAAATGAAAAATGAGAGATAATACTTATCAATAAATATTCCCATGGTAACTAGAAAAGATGAATTTATCTTGTATTACTGATTTGCCACATTATATATCCAATATTATACCTTTCATTTGCTTCCCCTGGACTACACAATTTATTTATTTATTTTTAATATATTTTTAATTGAAGTATATTGACATTGGACTACATAATGTAAAAGTAAATCTATATCCGATTAATTTAATATGTAAGGCAATAATTCTTCAAAAATACCTATGTCAGGACACTAAATCATCAAATTGTACTTCTGACATTTTTGGATAAATGATTACCAAGAAAATTAAGATTTTTCAAATGCTTTTTATCATAGCAAACTGTATGAATAAGACAATAAAAACAATACAAGCCTCAGAATTTCTGAGGACTCTAACCACTATACATATATATATATATATATATATATATATATATATATGTGTGTGTGTGTGTGTGTGTGTGTATATATATATATATATATGTGTGTGTGTGTGTGTGTGTGTGTATACACGTGTATATATGTGTATTTAAAACTCTAACAATTATATATACATATATATTCATTTAGACCAGTTTTACTCCATTTTTTATTGTATAATTATTTGTGTATTAAATGTTTTTAAAAAAGTTTTAGAATGCAGGTTCTTAAACTTTTAGGCCTAAGGACCCCAGAAAACTTTTGTTTATGTGGTTAACATCTATCAAAATTTACCAAACTAAAAATTTTAAATGAGAATTTTAAAACAGGAGAACACAAGCATATATCCCACTAACCATTTATGTGATGGTATTATCACACATCATCTACTGTCACTAAGGACAGAACGAAAGAGCAAAAGCTACTAATATTTTAGTATTGTTATGAAAATAATTTTGATCTCATAAACCCCTGACTGTCCTTAAAAGCCACTGGACTAGAAGAACTGCCAATTTTTCATAAAACACAAATTTCTAAGGATGCTCCTGACTATTCTATGTTGATTTTTTTTTTTTTAATATAGCAAAGTGGGTGCTCTGGTGGGCTCAGTCAGTTGGGTGTCCAACTCTTGATCTAGTTCAGGTCTTGATCTCAGGATCATGAGTTCAAGCCCCACTGTAGGCTCTGCGCTGGGCATGGAGTCCACTTAAAAGAAATATAGCATAAGGAATATAGTCAATGATACTGTAATGGCATTGCATGGTGACAGATGACAGCTGCACTTGCAGTGAGCGTAACATAACATCTACAGAAGTTGAACCACTAAGTTGTATACATGAAACTAATGTAATTTTGTATGTCAACTATACTCTAATTAAAAGAAATGAATAGTCTCTGAATGCCTCTTAAATAAATAAACAAATAAATAAGTCACCTAGCACTTTTGTTTTTTATCTGGCAGGTGACAGGAGGCTGGTACCAATTTTCCACATCCGAATTTGCAGTTCCATTTTAGCCTGTGACTGTTAAACCAAGTGGATCACAAGAAGCAGGAGTGTTGATCTCTAAAGAAATAAAAATGCTAAACAAAAGCATGTGTTTCACTGGAGAGCAATTGAATAAATTAATTCAAAGTAAGGCAGTGTGTGTAATGAAAGCTTAAGTATGATTGTAAAGTTTTAAAAAAAACAAAATCATATTCAAAACACAAGTGTATAATAGAAAGAAAAATGGATAGGAGGACAAGTAGACAACAAAAGCAATAATGATCATTGGATGAAGGACTTTGTTAAAATGTAAAGGACTTGAATATCACTTCCCTTTGTCTACACAGAGAAATAATAAAGCCAGGAATAGAAAACAGTGCTCATGAGATAATTAATGAATACACTAGGCAATCATAAATATACTGTACTGTTAAAATAATGTGTTTAGACACACAACAGGATCCATATGCTGCAGCCTATCTTAGTTGTTTTCCTGGGTGACAGATATGACTCAGAAGAGCAATTGCAAAGTAGGTTTATTTTTTTGACCACCATTCTCACAAATTTGTCAGTGGCCTAGTTCTTCCCAGGCACCTGGATGAAAATCCACCCCATAAATGTGATCACTTAAAAGCAGCTAGAAGTCCTAAAGTCTCACTAAGTTGCAAATCATAGGCTTGATTCTATAGTTCAACTGTCTATTGCTATGTGAGAATCAAACTCTTGTGCATTTGAGATTGAAGTTTTACCTTGTCCCCCAGTGTGGACCTGATAGAAGAGGACCATGTACAAATAAGGAAGTGGGATTTAGTCTGTTTCTTCCCCTTCCCTATACAGGAATACATTATTTTATTGTGCTTCACTTTATTCTTCACAGATACTGCTTTTTTTTTATATATAAATAGAAGGTTTATGACAATCTCATGTCTCTGTGTCACTTTTTTAAATTCTCATAATATTTCTGACATTTTCATTATTATTATATTTGTTATGGTGATCTGTGATCAGTGACTTTTGATATTATTATAATTTCGAGGTACCATGAACCACATCTATATGAGATGGTGAACTTTTTTTTAAGAAAGAGAGAGATCACATGCATATATGTGAGCTGGTGAGTAAGGAGCAGAAGGAGAGGGGAATCGAGAATTTTAAGCAGGACTAATGCATATCTCAATCACCTGAGATCATGACCTGAGCCAAAAACAAGAGTCAGACGCTTAACCAGCTGAGCCATCCAAGTGCCACAAAGATGGTGAACTTAATAGATACTTGTTGTATATGTCCTGTCTGCTCCATGGACTAGCCCTTCTCCCATCTGTCTTCTTCTCCTAGGGCCTCCATCTTCCCCAAAACACAACAATATTGAAATTAGGCCAACTAATAACCCTACAATGGCCCCTAAGTGTTCAAGTGAAAAAAAAAAAAAAAAAGAGTCAAACATTTCTCTCTCTAAACCGAAATATAGAAATGATTAAGCTTAGCAAGGAAGGCAAGTCAAAAGCCAAGATGAGCTGAAAGCTAGGCCTCTTGCACCACCCAGTTAGCTAGGCTGGGAATGCAAATGAAAGGTCCTTGAAGGAAAAAGGTGCTACTTCAGTGAACACAGTGAATGGTAAGAAACAGAAGTAGCCTTATTGCTGATATGGAAAAAGTTTTAGTGGCCTAAACAGAAGATCAGACCAGGCACAGCATTCCCCTAAGCTGAAGCCTGATCCAGATCAAGGCCTCACACTCTCTTCAGGTCTGTGAAGGCTGGGAGAGATGAGGGAACTGAAGAAAAGCTGTTTGGTTCATGAGGTTTAAGGAAAGAAGCCGACTCCGTTACAGAAGAGTGAAAAGTGAAGCCACCAGTGCTGATGTAGGAGCTGCAGCAAGTTTTCCAGAAGATCCAGCTCAGATAAGTCATGAAGGTGGCTAAACTAAACAACAGATATTCAGGGCAGTTGAAACAGCCTTCTGTTGGAAGAAGACACCAAAAAGAAATTTCTTAGCTAGAGAGGAGAAGTCAATGTCTTCCTTCGAAGCATCAAAAGACAGGCTGACTCTATTGTTAGGGACTAATGCAGCTGGTGACTCTAAGTTGAAGCCAATGCTCACTGACCATTCTGAAAATCCTAAAATTATTAAGAATTATACTACATTATACTAAAATTATATCTACTCTGCCTGTGCTCTATAAATGGAACAACAAAGCTCAGATAAAAACACCTCTGCTTACAATGTGGTTTACTAAAATTTTTTTTTTGATGGTAAACGTTTCCTTACTTTTTTTATGTATTTTTTTTATTTTTTATAAACATATAATATATTTTTATCCCCAGGGGTACAGGTCTGTGAATCACCAGGTTTAAACACTTCACAGCACTCACCTTAGCACATACCCTCCCCAATGTCCATAACCCCACCCCCCTCTCCCAAACCCCTTCCCCCCAGCAACCCTCAGTTTGTTTTGTGAGATTAAGAGTCACTTATGGTTTGTCTCCCTTGCAATCATATCTTGTTTCATTTATTCTTCTCCTACCCCCTTAACCCCCCATGTTGCATCTCCACTTCCTCATATCAGGAAGATCATATGATAATTGTCTTTCTCCGATTGACTTATTTCACTAAGCATGATACCCTCTAGTTCCATTCATGTCATTGCAAATGGCAAGATTTCATGTCTTTTGATGGCTGCATATTACTACATTGTGTATATATACCACATCTTCTTGATCCATTCATCTGTTGATGGACATCTAGGTTCTTTCCATAGTTTGGCTATTGTGGACATTGCTGCTATAAACATTCAGGTGCACGTGCCCCTTCAGATCACTATGTTTGTATCTTTAGGGTAAATACCCAGTAGTAAAATTCCTGGGTCATAGGGTAGCTTTTTTTCAACATTTTGAGGAACCTCCAGGCTGTTTTCCAGAGTGGTTGCACCAGCTTGCATTACCACCAACAGTGTAAGAGGGTTCCCCTTTCTCCACATCCTCACCAGCATCTGTCATTTCCTGACTTGTTAATTTTAGCCATTCTGACTGGTGTGAGGTGATATCGCATTGTGGTTTTGATTTGTATTTCCCTGATGCCGAGTGATATGGAGCACTTTTTCCTGTGTCTGTTGGCCATCTGGATGCCTTCTTTGCAGAAATGTCTGTTCATGTCTTCTGCCCATTTCTTGATTGGATTATTTGTTCTTTGGGTGTTGAGTTTGCTAAGTTCTTTATAGATTCTGGACACTAGTCCTTTATCTGATATGTCTTTTGCAAATATCTTCTCCCATTCTGTCAGCTGTCTTTTGGTTTTATTAACTGTTTCCTTTGCTGTGCAAAAGCTTTTGATCTTGCTGAAATCCCAATAGTTCATTTTTGCCCTTGCTTCCCTTGCCTTTTGCATTGTTCCTAGGAAGATGTTGCTGCGGCAGAGGTCGAAGAGGTTGCTGCCTGTGTTCTCCTCAAGGATTTTGATGGATTCCTTTCTCACATTGAGGTCCTTCATCCATTTTGAGTCTATTTTCATGTGTGGTGTAAGGAAAAGTCCAATATCAGTTTTCTGTATGTGGCTGTCCAATTTTCCCAACACCATTTATTGAAGAGGCTGTCTTTTTTCCATTGGACATTCTTTCCTGCTTTGTTGAACATTAGTTGACCATAGAGTTGAGGGTCTATTTCTGGGCTCTCTATTCTGTTCCATTGATCTGTGTGTCTGTTTGTGTGCCAGTACCATGTTGTCTTGATGATGACAGCTTTGTAATAGAGCTTGAAGTCCGGAATTGTGATGCCCCCAACTTTGGCTTTCTTTTTCAATATTCCTTTGGCTATTCGAGGTCTTTTCTGGCTCCCTATAAATTTTAGGATTATTCACTCCATTTCTTTGAAAAAAATGGATGGTACTTTGATAGGAATTGCATTAAATGTGTAGATTGCTTTAGGTAGCATAGACATTTTCACAAATTTATTCTTCCAATCCAGGAGCATGGAACATTTTTCCATTTCTTTGTGTCTTCCTCAATTTCTTTCATGAGTACTTTATAGTTTTCTGAGTATAGATTCTGTGCCTCTTTAGCTAGGTTTATTCCTGCATATCTTGTAGTTTGGGGTGCAACTATAAATGGGATTGACTCCTTAATTTCTCTTTCTTCTGTCTTGTCATTGGTGTAGAGAAATGCAACTGATTTCTGTGCATTGATTTTATATCCTGACACTTTACTGAATTCCTGTACAAGTTCTAGCAGTTTTGGAGTGGAGTCTTTTGGGTTTTCCACATATAGTTTCATATCATCTGCAAAGAGTGATAGTTTGACTTCTTCTTTGCTGATTTAGATGCCTTTAATTTCCTTTTGTTGTCTGATTGCTGAGGCTAGGACTTCTAGTACTATGTTGAATAGCAGTGGTGATAATGGACATCCCTGCCGTGTTCCTGACCTTAGTAGAAAAGCTTTCAGTTTTTCTCCATTGAGAATGATATTTGCGGTGGGTTTTTTCATAGATGGCTTTGATGATATTGAGGTATGTTCCCTCTATCCCTACACTTTGAAGAGTTTTGATCAGGAAGGGATGCTGTACTTTGTCAAATGCTTTTTCAGCATCTATTGAGAGTATCATATGGTTCTTGTTCTTTCTTTTATTAATGTGTTGTATCACATTATTTGATTTGCGGATGTTGAACCAACCTTGCAGCCCTGGAATAACTTGGTCATGGTGAATAATCCTTTTAATGTACTGTTGAATCCTATTGGCTAGTATTTTGGTGAGAATTTTTGCATCTGTGTTCATCAAGGATATAGGTCTGTAGTTCTCTTTTTTGATGGGATCCTTGTCTGGTTTTGGGATCAAGGTGATGCTGGCCTCATAAAATGAGTTTAGAAGTTTTCCTTCCATTTCTATTTTCTGGAACAGATTCAGGAGAATAGGAATTAGTTCTTCTTTAAATGTTTGGTAGAATTCCCCTGGGAAGCCATCTGGCCCTGGGCTTTTGTTTGCTTGGAGATTTTTGATGACTGTTTCAATCTCCTTACTGGTTATGGGTCTGTTCAGGTTTTCTATTTCTTCCTGGTTCAGTTGTGGTAGTTTATAGGTCTCTAGAAATGCATCAGTTTCTTCCAGATTGCCAAATTTGTTTGCGTGGTAGCAGTGAGAGCCTCCATTTTTTATTGCACCTCATTAATAGTTCTTTTGATTTCAACTTGGTTAGATTTTAGTTCTTTTATTTCTCCAGAAAGGGCTTTTATATTTCCCGAGAGAGTTTCTCTAATATCTTCCATGCCTTTCTTGAGTCCGGCTAGAACCTTGAGAATCGTCATTCTGAAGTTTAGATCTGACATATTACCAATGTCTGTATTGATTAGATCCCTAGCCTTTGGTACTGCCTCTTGTTCTTTTTGTGTGTGGTGAATTTATCCACCTTGTCATTTTGTCCAGATAAGAGTATATGAAGGAGCTAGTAAAATACTAAAAGGGTGGCAAAGACCCCAGGAAAATATGCTTTAACCAAATCAGAAGAGATCCTAAATCGTGGGGGGTGGGGGATAAAAAGAGGTTCGGGAAAAAAAAATTAAAAAAAGAAAATGAATAAAGAAAAAATATAAAGAAGAATATATATATATATATATTTGTTAGATAAACTAGTTAAAAATGTTAAAAAAGAAAAGGGTAAAAGTTAAAAAAATTGTAGCAGAAGAAGAAAAAAAATTGAAAAAGAAAAAAAATTAAATTAACTCCAAGACTAAAGAATCATGGGGAGAAAGCTATGAGTTCCGTGCTTTGCTTTCTCCTCCTCTGGAATTCCGCTGCTCTCTTTAGTATTGAAACTGCACTCCTTGGTAGGTGAACTTGGTCCTGGCTGGATTTCTTGTTGATCTTCTGGGGGCAGGGCCTGTTGTAGTGATTCTCAAGTGTCTTTGCTACTGGCAGAATTACACCGCCCTTACCAGGGGCTGGGCTGAGTAATCCTCTCGAGTTTGCTTTCAAGAGCTTTTGTTCCCTGAACGCTTTCCGTAGAGTTCCAGAGGACAGGAATGAAAATGGCAGCCTCCCAGTCTCCGGCCCAGAGGATCAGAGAGCTAGGGGCTCCACTCCTCAGTGCATCCTCAGAGAATAGCGCCCAATTATTCCCATCTCCCTGGCCTCTGGCCATGCTCCGAGCTCACCAAGCCTGCTACCCGTTCAAGGTAACCCAGAGCTAAGAGCTCCCTCCTCAGCTTTGTTGCTGTAGCTGGATTCCCCATTCTAATACCTGCAAGCTCTGCGACCTTCAGACACCCCCAATCCTTCTGTGACCTTACGGGACCTGAAGCCATGCTGCCCCCTGCATGGGCTTCACCCAGGTTTAGCCTCTGGAGCTATGTCCCTCATTGGAACAGACTTTTAAAAATCCTGATTTTGTGCTCCGTTGCTCTGCTGCTTGCCGGGAGCCAGCCCTTCCCCCTGCAGTCTATCTTCCCGTGGCTTTGGATTCACTTCTCTGCCAGTCCTACCTTTCAGAAAGTGGTTTATTTTCTGTTTCTAGAATTGCTGTTCTTCTCTTCGATACCTCATTGGAATTGTGGGTATTTGCAATCTTTAGGTAAGCTATCTAGCTGATCTCCTGCTACTTGATGTAATCTCAGCCTGCTACTTCTCCACCATCTTGACTCCTCCCTCGGTTTACTAAATATTTTAAGCCTACTGTTGAGAACTACTGTCCAGAAAGAAAGATTTCTTTCAAAACTGGCTGCTTACTGAGAATGTGCCTGGTCATCCAAGAGCTCCAGTGGAGATGGACAATGAGATTGATGTTATTTTCATGCTTTCTGATACAACATCCACTCTGAAGTTCATAGATCAAGAAGTATTTTCAATTTTCAAGTCTTATTACTTAAGAAATGCATTTGGTAAGGCTATAGCACCATAGACAGTGATTCCTGATGGATCTAGGCAAAGTAAATTAAAAACCTTCTGGAAAGGATTCACTGTTCTAGAAGCCATTAAGAAGCATTTGTGATTCACAGAAAGAGTTCAATGTACCAACATGAACAGGAATTTTGAAGAAGTTTATTTCAACCCTCATGGATGGCTTTGAGGGGTTCAAGATTTCAATGTTGGGAGTACTTGGAGATGTGGTAGAATGGCAAGAGAACTAGAATTAGAAGTGGACCCTGAGGATGGAACTGGTTTTCTGTAATTTCATGATTAAGCCTAGAGTGGCTGAGGAGTTGCTTCTTATTGGTCAACAAAGAAAAATGTGTTTTTTAGATCAAATCTACTCCTAGAAGACTGTTAAGTGACAACAAAGGATTTAGAATATTCTGTAAACTTGGTTGATAAAACAGCAATAGAATTTGAGAGGATTAACTTTAATTTTTAAAAAGTTCTACTGTGGGTAAAATGCTGTAAAACAGCTTTACATGGCACAGAGAAATTGTTCATGAAAGTAAGAGGCAATGCAGCAAATTTATTATTGCCTTATCTTAAGAAATTGCTATGGCAACTCCAAGCCTTCAGCAACCACCACCTTGGTCAGGCACTAGCCCACAACAGCAAAGCAAGACCCTCCACCGGCAAAAAGATTAGAACTCACTGAAAGCTCAGCTAAAGGCTAGAATTTTTTTTAGCAATAACGTGTTTTTAATTAGGGGGTATACATTGATTTTTTAAACATAATGTTATTGCACACTTAATAGACTGCAGTGTGATGTAAACATAACTTGTATGTGTACTGGGTAATCAAAAAATTCATTTGAGTTATTGTTAAAATATTTGCTGTATTGCAGTGGTCTGGAACTATACCCAAACCTGCAATATCGTAGAGCTATGCCTGTATCTGAGAAGTTCCTTCCCATCAAGAAAACAAATTTTTTACTTCTATCGGTGGTTTTGACTGGTTGGAGTCAAACTGGTGATCCTCTGCCTTTCTGGGTTCGTCTGATGCTTAGAGTTATCTCCTTCATGACATGATCCTTGGACCTCACATGGCTGGAAACTTCCCACCTACATTCCATGACATGGGCAACTGTGTCACTATTCCAGCCACTTGTGGCTCCTTCTGTGGCCACTGAGCATCAGGAGGTCAGTGGCAGCTTCTCTCAGCTGACTTTCTTCTCCCCTCTAGTCTGTCTCTTAGACAGAATCTAAGACTTCCAACTGCGGGCTTTGCATGATACATATCCATGTGTCTTTTTTTATTTTGACAAACTCTGGAGGATCTTTATTTGTCAAAATGCTGCCCTATGCTCTGCTGCCATTGGCCCACCCAGCCAGCTCTCAAGGTTTATAATTCTTGAAGGCAACACAGACAAAAGTTCACTGCATCACCCAAACTGTGTGTTTGGTGGAAGGGAAGAGAATCATAAATCACATTCTCCGGGGAGTTGGTCCTCTGGAAGTTTAGTTCTCTAAGGAGGTATCTTCCTATGCACCCCCCCAAAAAAGATGGAAGTAAGGCACATAGGACAACTCATTCCAAAACAACCTTCAAGATTCCTTCCCTGATTTCCAATGCCTAGTTTTTCATACCATCAATATGAATGAAAATTATAAAGTCATCTAACCAGTTTCCCCCAACTTCTTTTTTGCAAATTTTGCACAGTAATACTTGACCTTTCAGCTAACACTTTAATATCCTGATGTGTATATGTTAATATACATATTAATACGTGATATATATGATATATATATTATGATTTATATATACACAAGCATAAATATACAGTTTAAATAAACATACAATTAGGTAAGACTCAATATATGCTACACATGTACACCTACACATATATATACACATATGTAATGTCCAGTCTATCTTAGTAACTTTCATAGATGTGTGGTTTAGGAAGAGAACCAAGTTCATCTTATCAATTACCTTCTTTCAGATTCTTAAAAAGGTTAGAAAAAATCAGGGAGTTTCTCCTAGAAATAACTCCTCAATAAATACAGGCTAAAAGGAAAGAGCTTGTGGGAAGGGTCTTATGTGAAGGACTGAATGAAATACCACATCGTCAAATCATCACCAATTCCAAGAAGGAATATGACCAGATACTATAATCATGAGAGAAGGCACAGCTACAAAGAGTTATATAGCAATAGATTTGCTATGAACATGTAAAAGGGCATTCGAAATTATGTTCCAATAGATAAGCTGAGTACTTTGGACCAGCGATAGAATACTGATGTATTATAAAAAGAAAAAAAAAACTTTTAATTTATTTTCTCTTTCTCAGTAAAGGTTTTTTTTTTTTTTTCTGAAAAAGTAAACTAAATACTGATAAGAAGCAGTTGAGTCCTACAATAGATTGTAAGCATGTAAATACTCTAGATAAGTAAGTGTAGGACACTTGAAACAAACTTCAAAGATTACTGAGCAAATTTACAGAAAGTAACAGGGAACTTCAGCTAACATTCCATCCTTAAGAATTTATCAAGAATGGGAGAAATCTTGCAAGTATAAAATAAATCAATGCAGTCCTGAAAAAATCCACCAAACACAGGTCATTACTGATTTTAATATGGGTTATTAAAATGACGGTTTTTCAACCATCTTAAAAGGAAGTCAGTACCCAAAAGTTGGTAACCAAGTCAACATGGCCTCACTGACTTTATTTAGGTCAAATTAATTTGATTTCTCCCTTAAATATGCCTATGATTATGGCTGATAAAAAATGCAATAGGCGAGGTGCCTGGGTGGCTCAGTGGGTTAAAGCCTGTCTTTCATGATCCCAGGGTCCTGGGATAGAGCCCCGCATCGCATCGGGCTCTCTGCTCAGCGGGGAGCCTGCTCCCCCCTCTCTCTGTATCTGCCTGCCTCTCTTCCCACTTGTGACCTATCTGTCAAATAAATAAATAAAATCTTTTTTAAAAAATACAATAGGCATTTCTGGGTCTGAACAAGAAAAATATTTCCTAATACAGATGTTCCTCGACTTATGTGGGCTTACATCCTGATAAACTTATAGTGAGCTTAAAATATCATAGGTTAAAAATGCACTTAAAACACCTAACCTATCGAACATTATAGCTTAGCCTAGCCTGCCTCGAATGCACTCTTCTCACTTATATGAACCTATAGTTGGGGAAAATGATCTAATACAGAGCCTATTTTAAAACAAAGTGTAGAATATCACATGTAATTTATTGAATACTGTCCTGAAAGTGAATAACAGAATGGTCATATGGGTACAGAATGGTTGCAAATATGTCAATTGTTTACTCTGTGATCACATGGTTGGCTCGGACCTGTTGCTGACCACCATCACAAAAGAAGATCTACCACACATTGTGAGCCCAGGAAAAGATCAAAACTCAAATTATGGTCTCTACTGAATGTATACTGTGTTTTCTCCGTGCTTAAGTCAAAAAATTATAGGTCAGACTATTGTAAGCCAGGGATCATCTGTATTCTTAAAAACAACATGAAGGACTATTGAAGGATATTCATAACATAAAGGGGATTTATAACTGTTTGAGCAGCTAATGACCAAAGATACTAATTTGAATGGATGTGATTGGAAAGGAATTGGTATCATTTATTTCTTCACTGAGCATGTGCTGAATGCACTGTAATTTCTACTGAAGGTAGGATTCCTCGATTGTCTAGTTAGTCTGAGACTCCAGAGCCAGTGTGGTTTACCTCGTGATGCAGGTAGATACAAGGTCAGCCTGCTTAACACAGGTAAACTGCTAGAGGACAACCAGTTGACCTTTCCCAAAGGAACAGGCAAGGAGGTATTCTAATTTATCTAATTTTTACCTATCACTTTGTTCCCTTCAAGAGTTGTTAGCCCTGATGACATCTAGTCATGCCTCTTACCCGGCTTAAAAGCAGGTCTCTCCTGATTGCTTTACAAAGGCATACAAAACAAGTAAGAATGATTTCTAAACAAATAGGGTTTTTAAAATATCAACTTGAGATATTATGTGTCTCCTTTGCTTCAGACAGGCAGTCTGTCTATGGAAGGAGGGGAACCATACTTCATTTTCACAGACAATGTAACAGTCTGTTAATCCCATCTGTTTCCTGTAAGAAGGAAATAATTGTTACATATGGGGCTCAAGGAGCCTGAGGCCTCATGGAACATGTCTCAAGAACTTTACCCAAGAAGTAGAAATTCAGCAGTGTCGTTTACGGAAGTAGATTTTATTTTATTTTCTCACGTCTTTCTTCTTATTTATTGATAACTTTTCAAAGATTGATTGGAGATGTGTTCATTGATTCAGGTTGGATAAATGGACTTTTCAGTAGTGTGGAGCTTTCCTTCGTGGGTTTGTGTCACAGAACAGTAGCTAAGTTTGATAAGCCTAGACTTAGGCCTCAGATATTCACATATCTATGAAGTGGGGTCATTCGTCATGTAGACAATTATATTCAATATGGAGAGTAATTGCTGTAATTCTTGGTAGCAGACAAGCAAGAAATTGAAATTGATTCAGATAAACTTAAGGTAAAGAATTTGCTTTCTCAGAATGCTATTGGGTTCATCACAGAACCTTATGAAGAATACAGCATTGGGGTGCCTGGGTGGCTCAGTTGGTTAAGCATCTGCCTTGGCTCAGGTCATGATCCCAACATCCTGGGATCAAGTCCCACGTCGGGTTCCCTGTCCAGTAGGAAGCCTGCTTCTCCCTCTCCTCCCTGCTTGTGCTTTCTCACTATCTGTCTGTCCCTCTCTCTCAAATAAATAAAATCATTAAAAAAAAAGAAAAAAGAATACAGCACCCAGGCTGAGAAGGCAGGATCCAAGTCACATCTGGGACTCTAATTAAGAGGAAATATGGGCAGTTTCTCTAGAGTCCAGCCATCAGGATGGCCTTCTGTCCTTAGAAGACCCTTTCCAAGTTTAAGTTCCTTAAAAGAAAATGGGCTAGGCTTAGGCCAAACTTCAGAACTTATCTATGATAGGGATTGGTGACAATCTGAGTTGATAACCTGATTAGGACTTCAAGGAATGGAGGTTCCACAAAAGAAAACTAAGTGTCTTTTCCAGAAGAAAGGACAAGGAGAAGCAAGCAATAATATTAAATATTTACTATGAAGAGTATAATTTACTGCATCTCTAGTTTGAATTTTATATGCTAAAATATGGTTTTAATTCTCAGATTGGACGATGAGTTCACAGATGTTCAATTTTTACTGTGTAAATGAAGAAGAAATAAATAAGATAAAAGGAGACCATGCATAAACCAATGATAATGTGTATGAATAAACAGTTATGATTCAATACATAGTATAAATCCGAGGTACTAAAAGTTTTTTAAGTAAGCAAAATTTTAAAAATTAAGCAAAATTTTAAAATGTTATCATTATTATCATACATAGAAATACAAACTGAGAAGATATATTTTGAATATTTAAAACAACTTACTTACTTCCATTTCTGGATAACAATATGATAAGGAATGAGGTTATAAAGCACTTGGAAAATTTTTCTAATTCAGATCGCCCCCACTACTTCCTAAAGTCACAAATTGCAAATTTTCTTAGCTATACTAGGTCTTCAGGTCTTTCATATCAATTTTAGGGTCAATTTGTCAGATTTAACCTACACATAAGATTTAACACACACACATGAACTATGGGAAACTTTATTGGGATTGTACTGAATCTATAGCTCATCTTCAAGAGATTCAACATTTATTCAATTATTTAATTTTCTAACTCGAAAACATCTTCTCATATATTCTCATTCCATCTTATCCTATTTTTTTCTAGCTCTCCATTATAAGTAATTCTTAATTTGTCTCTATTATATCTGTACAGTCCTCTGTAGAGGTCCTTGCAAAATATCTGCTAGATTTATTCCTAGGACATTTTATAGTTTGTTTTGCCATTACAAATGGTGTCCTTTTCTTCAAATTTTTTTCCTCAATGTTTGTTACTTCTGTACAGACATGCAATTGGCTTTTGTGTAGTTAACTATCTTTCAAAATTCTTGTCATTTCTCGTTATTTGTCTGTATTGTCCTGGTTGTTTTACGTATACAACCAAATCATTTTCAAAGAATGACAGTATTTTCTCATTTCAAATTCTTATGCTTTAATTTATTTATTTTTAATTACACTGACTAGACTATAAAACATTGTTAAAAACAATGAATCAATGACAGATATCTTTATCTTATCCCGAATTTTAAAAAGAATACTGCCTATAATCTTCCATTTAGAGTAATGTTTGCAAACACCACCAAGTTAAGAGAATTGGTTTATATTACAAGCTTATTTTTTTTATCATGATTGAGCATTGAATTCAATTGCATGCTTTTTCTACATCAGTTGAGATAATTATATAATTTTTAGTATTTTAATCAATGGGGTGATTGAAAATGGTAACATTTGAAAAATTAATTCATACTTAGATTCTTAAAACAAACTTGATTTGGTCATGATTTATTATCTTCTTATAAACTTTTTCAACTTGTATTATAAATCTTCAGCATAGGACACAAACATAGTTTAATAATTAAAAAATTTGTAATGTTTTAAAATCTCATCTCCTTGGTTTTGGTATCCAGATTAAATCAGTCTTTTACAATGAATTGAGGAACGTGAAGTATGAGAGTCTAGAGATTGGATCTTTGAAGATGTAGAAGAACTTATGCATAAAATCATCTTGGTTGGCTGTTTCCTATACAGGAAGACATTTTTCAGTAGTTACTAGGCTATTAGGCCCTGTGCTTCTTACGCCATGTTTGGAAAGTTATTCTTTAAGAATGTGTCTACTTCAGGGCGTCTGTGTGGCTCAGTGGGTTAACCTCTGCCTTCGGCTCAGGTCATGATCTCAGGGTCCTGGAATCAAGCCCTGCATCGGGCTCTCTGCTCAGCAGGGAGCCTGCTTCCTCCTCTCTCTCTGCCTGCTTCTCTGCCTACTTGTGATCTCCGTCTGTCAAATAAGTAAATAAAATCTTTAAAAAAAGAAAAAAAGAATGTGTTCACTTCATGATCGTGGACATCCTTGTCTTTCCCTCTACCTGTCTCTGTCTCTGTTTATCTCTGTAAGTTGCTGTCTCTGTCTCTGTCTCTATTTCTGTCTCTCATCATAGCTTTCTCACCTAAGGTTTATATATATATTTTTAGTCATTTCGAATCCAACTTCGGACATTGTTGATCTGGTCTTTTTTTATTATTATTATAATTTATCTATCATTATCCACTTCTTTTCCTTAGTTTTACTTTAATTTCTTTTAAGAACCTAGAGTTGGACATTTATCTCATCGATTTTCAGCATTTCTCCTTTCCTAATATAATCATCTAAAATAATAATTTTTCACTGAAGCTCCACTTTTGCTGATCCCACAAACTTCTATAATAATATATTCTCTTTCTTTAGTTCTAAGCGTTTTTAAAATTTCCACTATGATTTCTTCTTTGACCTATGATTCATTTTAAAATGCATGTTTTATATCTGAGTATTTGAAGATTTGTTGATTGATATATAATAACTTTTAACTTAATTCATCTGAGGTCAGAGAATATGGCCTATACAGCACTATCTTCTCAATTTTGCTAAACCTTGATTTATGGACTAGTATAAAACCATTTTTTTTTCCATTGGGAAGATGTGTATTTTCTATTTGTTAAGAAAATCTCAAAAAAGCAAGTATACCAAAGTAAGTTCTATATACGTGCTTTAGATGACGCTCAACATCTGTGATGATCAAAACTTTCATGTACTTGCTGATTTTTTTTCTCTGCTTTATTTATTAATACCTGAGAAGATCATATTGAAATATCCCTCTATGATCATGTTGTTGAAAATTTCTCCTTTTACTTTGATCAAATATTTCTCTTTTTATATTGTGAGGTAATTCCATTAAACTCATTTAATGTTTCTACATCTTTGTGGTAAGTTGAAACTTTTGTCATCAGGCAGCAAATGCCTTTTCTTAGACAAATATAAAGACACCAGCACTTTTTTAATGTGCATATGTGTATATTTCATATCTTTTTCAGGTTTTTACTTTCAATTTTTCTGTGCTTATGTTTCAGCTCCGTCTCCTACAAACAACATCTTACCAAGTTTTAGATCTGATCTGACAATTTCTATACTTTCAAATGACAAGTCAAGCCCATTTATGCTTATTGTGATTATTGATACACTTAAACTTGTTCCTTCCATTTACCGGTTTGTTTGTTTTTTGTGTGTGTGTGTGATTATTTACTGTTTTTTTCCTGCTTGATCTGTTTTTTTATTTTCACTCTTTGAAGCTTTTTAAGGTTTTTGACTGCATTTTTTCCATTCTTTCTCTCTGTTGTTTTGAATCCACGCATTTGATTTTTGTTCCTTTAGTGGTTGTCAATGAAATAGCAGCATTATATTTGTGAATAAATAAGTGAATAAATCTGAATCAAACCACTTTGAAAATCAAGCCATTTTCCTCTAAAGGAAAATAAAATCATCACTCTTTAGCTTACATACTGTTACTGTCCATTATTTCAGTTCCATCTTTTTTTTAACTTCCACTATGCTTAATTTCATGGAGACTCAGATTTTATGTTTGCCATATTGTGTTATTTGTTTACTACTTCTCTATGTAGAACAAACCATCTTTCTGGGATCATTTTTCTGCTTTATAATGTGTGTTTTTAGAGCACGTCTATAGATGAGATATTCTATCAGAGTTCTTTTCTACCTGATTTTTTATTCCATACGATGTCTTAATCCTTATCCTTGAAAGATTGCTTTGCTAGACTCAAATTGTAGTCTGATGTCTATTTCTAGCCAACATTTTTAAGATATAATTCTGCCATCTTTAGGCCTCAAGGATTGCTGTTGTGAAGACCCTTTCTTCTAAATTATCTTTTGTTTTTATTTTTGCTCGTGATTTGTCATTTCTCTTGGCTATTTTTAAAACTTTTTGGCTTTGGCATTCTGCACTTTCACCACTATATGTCTAGGCATGAATATCTTTTTATTCAGGTCTGTGGGCACATGATTTTCTTGAAATACTATAGTCATTACTTTTAAAAATATGTTTAAGCATATGTTTCCTCACCTTTCTCTCAATTATTTTCCTTTGGACCTCAAAGTAGATATAGGTTATATATATAGTAGATATAGATCATTTTATCCTCATGTCTTTTGATCCTTTAATGATTTCCATCTCCTTATCTCTCATTGCAGCATTACAAATAAATTCTTCAGATATATCTTCCTATTCACTAATTCCCTTTCAACAGTGTCTAGCATAACATTTTATTTGTGTGTTAAATTTTTGCTGCCAGCAACTGTATTTCTCACTTCTTACTATTTTACTTTTTTAAAAAAATCTGTCTTTGCATTTCTGAAAGCTTCTTATTGTATATTTTCTTAATTATATTCTTTATTTCCTTGAGTATTTAATAGAGAGTCACTTAGCATTCACTACCTAAACATTTCAACATCTGCAAATCTTCAGGGTATAAAGGCATTTGATAGATGGTAATCTTTGTTGTGAGTTTACTGTTTCACTTCTGGGAGTCCAGTAAACTAAATTAACTAACTAAACTAGAGGAAGCTTTCCTATTCTATTAGCAGCCAGAAAGAAGTCCAGCTCTGGACCATTTCTGATATCTTAGAAGGTACCTTTACTCTTATTGAAATGGTGAGTAATTGCAGGGTTCTAAATAGAGAGGTTGAGCCCTCACAGCACAAACAATCAATGACAAGAAGCAGTAAGACCTTTTATAAAACTTCTTGCAATAATCTAGGCAGGAGATAGCGAAGCTATCACCCTTAGGCAGGGTAATATTTATGGAAATGATAAGAAATTATCTGATCTGGATATATTTGAAGGTATTAATATCTACTGCTGTGTTGAATTACCTAAAAATTTAGGGGCTGGAAACAACTACTTTTTTTCCTAATGTGGAAAGAAGTCCTCCTTTTCAAGTAACTGTTGATACTGCTCTTGGTAATCTGGATCAGCTGCAGTAAAAAGAACACCAACAGATGTAGAAAACATTGGTACATTCATAAAATAGGATCACTTTCAGGTGATGCTACTCTGTACATTGAAGTTACATGAACCTGACTCTAACTGCTTCACAACATGGCAGCTGCCTTCCAGCATAGTCTATGACCCACAAGAGAACATGAGTAAACACCTGACATGGAAACAACAATCTTTTTGTAACCTAACTTTAGAAGCAACATACTGTCATTTCTACATATTCAGTTCATCAGTAACTTGTCGATAATTCCAGTCCACATTCAAAGGGAAGAGATTATACCACGTGTGAACACTAGGAGGCAGGGATCCTTGAAGGGCAACTTTGAGGCTGCCCACCACACAGATAGAACAG
This sequence comes from Mustela putorius furo, assembly GCF_011764305.1. Taxonomy (NCBI): domain Eukaryota; kingdom Metazoa; phylum Chordata; class Mammalia; order Carnivora; family Mustelidae; genus Mustela; species Mustela putorius. The sequence continues at coordinate 1,262,122 of NW_025421443.1, forward strand.
TAGGATCTTCTGATAGGTAAATACATGGATTATGAGAAAAAAAAGAGCCAGGGATGATGTCAAGGTTTGAGACCTGCACTGTTGGAAGATTGCTGTCTCACCACCTAAATTGGAGAAATCTGGGCATGAGACAGTTTTATAGGGAAAGATGGAAAGTTTAGTTTTGATGTATTGAGCCTGCAATGTCTGTTAAATATCCAGATGCAGAAGTTAAGTCTGGGGTTTAAAGGAAAGACATGAGCTGGAGACATGGGTATAATGAGCTTATTGGTGGTCTTTGAAGGTATGAGATGACTAAGGAAGAACATTTATAGGGGTACCTGGGTGGCTCGGTCAGCTAAGCCTCTGACTCTTGATTTCAGCTCAGGTCATGATCTCATAATCATGGGATTGAGCCCCACGTTGGGCTCCATGCTCAACATGGAGTCTTCTTGAGACTCTCTCTCCTTTTCCCTCTGTCTCTCCCTCCATTCATGTGCGCACGCTCGCTCTATCTCTCTCAAAATAAGTAAATAAGATGTTTTAAAAAATTATCATGCTGTTCTTTTGGTCTGTTATGAATATAATCTTTTTAAGAACATAGAATTATTGCTCAAATGACTCCACATTGAGACAATAGGAATTTTCAAAATAAAATTCAAAGATGGTTCAAGTCAATTAAAAAAATACTATGTTGTTTGATAAACCTTGAATAACTTTTCCTTTGTTTAATGGACATTTTATATTAAATTAAATTAAATGAGCATTTCCAAAACCAAACAGCTTGGGTTCAGTTTCTGGTTCTACCATTTACGAGCTGAATATCCTGGAAAATGACTTAATCTGACTCTGACTCAGTTTCCTTATCTACAAAATAGGAAGAGTAATAAAAGCCACTCACAGGGGGGATTTTGACAATAAATTGGTTAACTTATGTCAAGGACCTGAAACAGTGCCCACTACATAGTAAGCCTTATGTGATTTTTAGCCATTATTATTCTTTAAACTGGTTTTGGTTTCCTTCACCAACCTTTAAGCTTCCTTCAATCTTTTGGTCAAAATTACTTCCCTGGTTTCAAAACATCTAAGTGTATCATAAGTTTATAGCTTCTGTTGAACTCCACCAAGCAGGTAACATATCTTTGGAAAATCTCCATCCAACTTTTCTTTCTTTAAGACCAGTATTTTCAAATTCCTCAGCTCTTATATTCTGCAAAGAAATTTAAGGATCACCTTTTGTTAATAAATATGCCTTAGGGAACTTTTCTTCCATTCCTTCCTTTTGTGTTTCACACTGGGTATTTTCATGCTCACATACATATCTCCTGTCCAGGTCAAAAGAAGTGATGGTCAACTGCAAAATTCTGCCCTTCCCACCTTTTGCCCACCCCCATCCCACCTGCACTCACACTTTGCAGCCCCAGACCTGCCCGAGGCAGAGATTCTCTGACTCCCCTCATCGAGCAAGTGTGGATGCAAGTGCCTGGGGACACAACCAATGTTGAAAAGGGAAAGGTGACAAAGAGCAATGGAAGTGAGTCAAAAAGAAGTCACAGGACACAGCGCCATTTAGCTGGTCCAACAAGTCTGTTGCGCATCCTCTAGTTCAGAAAGCAGCTTTCAAGGACTGATCTTTATTCTACCAGCCTGATTTTACGCCATCTTCCTTTAGTAAACACACAACAAAGGGGCCTGTAGAAGAAAGCTATACCCAGTCTCAAGCTAAAACCAACAGCTCAGAGATTTCAGCCAGGTGAACTTTATTTTTGATCTTTTTATTCTCTGAAATGCCTGTGCTGTCAGACCGTGACGGGACCCCTCCCCCAGAGTGGGGAAGGGCATTCCCTCCACAGAGCAGAGTCCCAAGTGGTTATTTAAGACAACCTGGAGACAGTGATTATTTTATACAATGCCCTGTATAATGACAAAATAAAATTAGAATGAATTATGGAATTAAATGCTTAAAAAATGAGACAATAACAATTGTTATTGTTATAACAATTGAAAAACAACTACAACAAAAGAAAAACAACAGAGAAAAATCAACCAATCATAAAGGAGCAGATGGATACATTTGATCTATACAACTTAAGAAAAAAACAAAAGTGAATGATATTGATCAGAAAAGAGATGGTTACACCAGTGTGAGGAGCAGAGCACTAATATACTTGTTATTAAAGGAGATTTCATATTCGAATAATAAAAAATGACACACTAAGAAGTAAAGGAAAAGCTGGCAATTTGCAAAAGAAAATTTCAAATGACTAATAAACATTTGAAAAGCATTAAACTTCACTCACAATTAAAGAGTGTAAATTACTTTAATAGATACATTATAACTCATAAATTTGGTGATAATTGCTTTTCTAAGATAATTCCTATTGTTGGCAGGGTGTGAGGGGAAAGGAGCACTCTAATTCTCTGTTGGGGAGTGAAAATTAGAGTAATATTTTTGGAAAGCAATTTGGCAAAATGTAAGCACATTGTCTCAGATGTCTCAAAAATGTTCTTTTATTTTGATTTGCATTTATTCATTTATCATAAGAGAATCAGAGATGTGTTAAAATCAGTATAAGGATTTTTACTAGTTTTATTTGTAATAGTCAAAAGTTGGAGACCACCAAATGTACGAGAAAAGAGGAAATTAGAATACAATATGTCTTTCCTGTGATGAGATACAAGGGAGTTATTATCAATCATGTTTTCCTACCTAGTGTCAACAGGGAACTGGTGTTTTGACACTCAAAAAATAAAAATGTAATAGTTCCAGGGTGGATATGGAAACTTCAAGTTATTTCAACTTGATAAATTAAAATTATCCAACTCTGCTTCTGCTTTACAAAATCTGAGTCAAATTTGTTGGGTGTTTATTTAAATTTCTTTCTGCCATTTGCTTCTAGGGAAAGAATACTTTCAATTTGACACACGGGACTAGTATTGGACCCATTTGATGTATACTTTTTTTTAAAAGATTTTATTTATTTATTTGACAGACAGAGATCACAAGTAGGCAGAGAAGCAGGTAGAGAGAGAGAAGGAAGAAGGCTCCCTGCTGAGCAGAGAGCCCGATGCAGGGCTCAATCCCAGGACCCTGGGATCATGACCTGAGCCGAAGGCAGAGGCTTTAACCCACTGAGCCACCCAGGTGCCTCTGATATATACTTTTTGATGAAGGTTATTAAATTGACAATTTGGGTATGAGGAAATTAAGTTTTCCCAAAATGTATTGCTTGATATGAGGGAATATTGAATTCCCTCATACTAATAACGCAAGAAAAAGCAAGATAAAAATCTATATTCATAGTACAATCTCAATTATGTTAAGTGCTTATTCGGCAATCATTGAACATCTAGCAAGTGCTTATTATGCTCCCATTATATGCCAGGCAACTCATAAGTACACAAGAAATTCAGGGTTCAGGGTGAGTGGGGGACACGGACTGAAATATTGAGCTTGCAATCTATAGAAAAAGAAACTTCATTCATAAACAAACCTGTAAAATAAAAGTCTATCCAATTTTGGTGAATGCTATAGGACAAAGTAAACCAGGAAAGAAAAATGGGGCATACTATAGTTGGTAGAAGGAATGTAACGGTTAAGCAGGAAATGCTTACATGGCATTTGATCAAAGACCTAACAGTCGTATGATTTCAACAGAAGAACCTCTATCTAGGAGAAAGCATTGCAGGCAGATGGGACAATGTGCACAAATGCCTTGGGTGAGAATTTTCTGATACATTCCATAAACAGCATGAAGGGCACTGTGGCTAGAGCTGAGTGAACAGGGAGAAAGGAGTGTGAGCAGATCATTTAGAGGACCAGATCACTTGGAAAGGAAACTTCCTTTTGCTCGGGATGAGATGAGGAACCTAAAAACATCCTAAGCTGAGCCACCGGACTAAATCAGTGGGCCTGCATTTTAAAGAGATCCCTCTGGCTTCTGGCTTGAATACAAATGAAAGAAGGTTGGGTGTACGCTAGAAAAAAAGGATGAGGTCCAATGATAGGTCCAAGAGTTTGATCTGAACAACAGTAATAGTGGAGTTACCACTTCTTGAGGAGAAGCAGGTTTGGAAGGGAGTTTACTTAGAGCATATTAATGTACACATTTTGGCATGATCATTAGATTTCTTGGTGGATGTATTCAGTAGGCAATTGAATATACAAGTACGCAGCTGGACTTCAAGGACAAAGTGTGAGCTGTAGATGCGTGTAATGTTAAGATCTAAATGGTATTTATGGCCATTAGCCTGGATGTATTCATTGCAGAATGAGGGGGGAAATAAGGGGCCCCAACACTGAGCCTTTGGACAGTCTTAACGTTTCGAGGTCAGGTTGGTGAGGAGGAGGTAAAGAGGCAGAGCAGTAAAGGAAGACAAAGGAAAACCAGAGTGTGTGATGTCCTGGAAGGCAGGAGAAAAGAGTGTTGGAAGAAAGAGATGAGCTCTGGTGAGTAAGACGAAGACTAAGAGTGACCGTTAGCTTTAACAGCCAGTGTTTTTTTCATGAGCATGTCTGTGTGAGTATGTAGGGCTGGGTGTGTGAGTGTTCGGATGGGGGGGTATCATGAGCATATAAGGCAAAATCTTAACCGCGGTTGGATGTGCATTTTTTGTACAGTAAGAAAGAATATATTTTAAGTAAAATATAACAACCAATATAATCTATGGACAGTTGTTTTCAAAGACTAAACAGATTTGATAATTCATGTCAGATTATTGATTTTCCATTCTTTCCAACCACACTTCTTGAATACATTTTTCTCATTAAAAAGGTTTACTAGAAAGCATGAAGCTTCTAGCAGTCTGAAGAAATATGATTTTCTTTTCTCCATCCTCCTTCATAGGATAGCCCCACAAGCTAACATGTAGGATTTATCTCACATAATTTCTCTGTCTCAGGGGTGCCCGGGTGGCTCAGTCAGTTAAGCATAATTTCTGTGTCTGCTTCAGCTATAAAATAGGATTGTTGGATGGACTGAATGAGCTACAATGTAGGCAGTTTTTAGAACAGTGACTGGAAGCCTGTGTGCATGGCCTAGGCATCACCAGCACTATTCTTTGTTGAAAAGCTGTAAACAGTAAAACTTGAAAGAGAAGCTACTAAAGTACAATGTCAAAGTACAAATTTCATAACTGAGCATACTGGAGTATGAATCCCAGTTCTGTTCCTTGCTGGCACCAAGGCCTGTAGCATGTCACATAACCACCAGCTCAATTTCTCTGTAAAATGACTTTACACTATCTGTTTGACTGGTGGCGTGTAGGGATGTTTAGAGCACGAAGTATATCTATGTTTAGGGTGTTTGAGTTCTGTAACATTCCCTTGTCTTTATAAGAATTTATGTTTGAAAACTTCTAGACTTTTATGTGCATCTCAATTATAGCTTTTTTTTCTCTTAGGGCAACTTTATAAGAAATTTAGTATTTAACTCCTGTATTATCCAAAGTTCCCCAGAAAAACAGAACCAATAAGATGTATGTATACACATCCACACACGCACACACAAAGGGAGGGAGGAAGGGCAGGAGAGAGAGAGAACAAGAGACAGAATGAGAGACAGAGATTTTATTTTAAGGAATGAGCTTACACAATTATGAAGGCTCACAAGTCCAAAATCTGCAGGGTGTGGACATAGGAAAGAGGGGATGTTGCAGTTCAAGTCTAAAGGCTATCTGTTGGCAGAATTCTTTCATTCTAGTTAGGTCTTCAACTGATTAGGTGAGGCCCACCCACATCATGGAGGACAGTCCACTCTACTCAAAGTTTACCGATTTAAATGTTATTCTCTTTCAAAAGACACCCTCACAGAAACATACAGAATAATGTTTGACCACATACCAGGGTACCATGACCCAGCTGAGTTGACATATAAAATTAACCATCACGTCTCCTTTTTATAGGAAAGCAGTACGCTCACCAAATCAGGGATTCTGCCCAGACCCCTTCCTTGTAATCAACCACCATACCCATACACGGTTCTCTTAAATGCACCTCGGATCTATCCCTAATCTCCAAACCCATTATCATTGTCTTGGTTAAACCTGTCATCATCTCTCATCTTTACTAAAGCATTAGTGTCTGCTTTTTAAACTACAGATCTTTCTAGTTAGATTCAAGTCTGTATTCCAGAAGAAAAACTGAGGGACAGAGACCATGTTTTGTTAAAATCACCCTCACCCTCTTCCCATCTCTTTCCTCTTCCTCCTGCCATCTTTCTTCCCCATCTTAGTTCCTTTATTTTGATCAAGTTCATGAGCTTTGACAACCCCTTCACTCAGCCCCACAGAGAAAAAGGCTCTGCTTGAATTTCTATTGCAGCTCTACAAGCATGATACAATATTTCTAAATGACAATGTGGTTTTTATTGACATGCAACTGACATACAATATAAGGTTTCAGGTGTAAAACATAGTGACTCAATATTTATATACATCACAAAATGATCACCATGATAAGTCTGGTTACCATCTTCACCAAGCAAAGTTTTTGTAATCTTATTGACTCTATTCCTTGTGCTGTACACTGCATCCCTACGATGTATTTATCTTACCCTTGGAAGATTGTACCTCTTATGCCCTCTGCCTATTTAGCACATTCCCCCATCCCTCTCCCCTCTGGCAACTATTAGATTGTCCTCTGTAGCTATAAGTCTATTTCTGTTTTGTTCCCTTGTTCATTTGTTTGACTTTTTAGATTCCACATGTAAGTGAAATTATACAATACTCAATACTCAATAATTTTACCCTTTAGAGCCACATGTGAGACCAACTGTTTAAAAAGAAAAGCTGTCGGGGCGCCTGGGTGGCTCAGTGGGTTAAGCCTCTACCTTCGGCTCAGGTCATGATCCCAGGGGCCTGGGATCGAGTCCCGCATAGGGCTCTCTGCTCAGCAGGGAGCGTGCTTCTCCTCATCTCTCTCTCTGTCTGTCTCTATGCCTATTTGTGATCTCTCTCTCTGTCAAATAAATAAATAAAATCTTTAAAAAAAAAAAAAAAGAAAAGCTGTCTTTCTCACATAACAAGCTACTGTGTAAACATGATTACTTCACTGAGACTCTGAGTCCCAGAAGGTCAAGGGCTATCATTTATTTCCCTTAGCACTTAGCTCTGGGTCATACATTTAAGAGCCACTAATAACAATTTTGTCTAATTGAAGGAGTAGAGGGAGACAGAATGGTAAGAGATAAACCAGGGATTTTGACGCTAGATACATGCGCGCATGCACAGACCCACACACACACATTCACACACACACAAGCACCTGTCTGCCAATTCAGATTCTATTATTTTACTATTGGCTCTCGAGCAAGTAATTCACTAATCTTGGTCTCATCAACAAAATGAGAATCATAATGATCAGAATACCTAATTGACAGGGCGGGGAAGGACTCCATACTTTAGGGAGAGCCTTTCACATGGATAGTTAATGACGGGAACTCTGACTGCCCACTGTAACATTTGAAGAAAATAAGCAGTCTAATGCATTAGAACCACTATTGTTTACAGTAGTCTCTGAATACGTTACTTCCTTTCCTTCCTCCTTCCTTCAACAAATAACGTCACTTGGACATAAATGATAACAGGGCTAATATCTACGGTTTTAGTCAACATACAAAAAAGGTGAAATGTGATATCTCAAACTGCATTTTTAAAATTAATAAAATATATCAAGTATATTTTACTTTATTATTTTTTATTATGTTCAGTTAGTCAATATATAGTACATCATAAGTTTGGAGGGGGGAATAAAATACATTGTGTATGAATCTTTCCAAAAGGCCTGGAATTGTTTACATAGATTGTTACAATATACTCATTAAAGAACAGACAGAAAGTTAATTACACAAGCAGACGAGCACTAGACTGTTGAACTCCAATACTGTTTGGGATCATATTTCACTACAGTGCACTGACGTTTGTTATTTTTGGTTTTTTTTTTTTAGATTTTATTTATTTATTTGACAGAGAGAAATTACAAGTACACTGAGAGGCAGGCAGAGAGAGAGAGAAGGAAGCAGGCTCCCTGCTGAGCAGAGAGCCCGACTGACGTTTGTTTTTAAACAGACATGAGAGAGAAAAAGTTGGGAATAAAGAGTATGTTTTCAACTGTATATGGGTCCATAGTGCATTGGTTATATCTCCTTTTTGGAGTCTGGATCCCTCCCCCACCCACACCGAACTCTTGCAAAGTACTGTCCCCTGTTTGCTTCTCAAGGGGAAAGCCCAGGCAGCTTTGAGGAATCCCCTTGAAGGGAAGTATTAATCACCATTATGGTGCCTGACCCACCTTACAACAAGCAGTTCGCTTCCAGCCAGGTGGCAGTGTGAAAGTTCTGGAACAAAATCGGACTCTGCCCTATTAAAGATGACCCCATCAAATGTCAAGCAGTTTGCAGCTCTGTTAAAGTTTAAAATGCCTGAAATACTTGCTGACTCAGACATTAATCACTATTTTATGCTGGTCTTCTGAATTGCTATATTCTGAATTCCCATTCAACCACTGTTTCTAATCTAATAACTGTTTTAATTTACCAAAGAAGGAATAAAAGTGAAGATGTTCAAATGGAAAATAGGATGAGCGAGGTGAAGTAGAAAGGATACAGAAGTGGGAAACTCAGGTCAGGACAGAACTAACTTTTTCCGAAAACTGCCTAGCCAGTGGAGCCCCATAGTCAATTAATTTGGTTATAGCCCAGTGCTTTACAGACAGAACCCTTCAATCAGTTAAATTACTTGTTTGAAGCTCAGTATCAGAAAAGAAGCAGGATAGCTGGTGGGGTGGGGGAGGGAGGGCTTTTTGCTAGCAGCCAGTGAGTATGCAGGCTGTGCCAGCTTAAAATGTGCTACAAAAGAATTTCCACATCATGGATTTTAATGTGATAAAAATCAGTGATTCAAATGTACAATTTTCTGCATTTGAAGGGCCTGAACAGTTAAGCATGCCATTGATATTTCTCCTTCTCCATAATACTCCTTTTATCACTGCTGCTACACCTGACAACTCCAAGTCTGACATTTGCCCCAACAAAAGGCAAAAATTAACCAAATCCTATATCACAGATCAGTAGGATTCATGAAAACCTTTCGGTTTCAGACTTAGAGTCAATGTCTAAGTATTTCAACTGACATAGACTTGTGGATCCACTATTGGAAGACAAACTTCATTTTTTTTTTTAATGTTTTAGGCTCTAATATGATTTAGATGGGCTCTTCCATCAGGCAGAATTCAGAAAAACTTGCATGGGCATTGTTCTTTATGAAGGTGGTGAGGAAAGCAGCATTAGTCTGTGTGTGTGTTGTATGTTTCAATGATCTCTGTCGTGTTTCTGGTAGAATGAGAAAGGCCAGAATGAAGGCTGCAGATTTTGGAATGACAGACATACTAACCCAAGGATGTAAAGAAATAAGGTCTGTGAAAGCATTTGGAGACATATGAGGTACTCTCCAAATGTAAGGAACTTGTGCTATTGTATTGCTATTGTTATTAGTCCTATTATTTATAAATAACCAGGAGAAAGCAAACATACGGCTTTTGTATTCAGAGAACAGTTGGTTAGGCACACATTTTTCTAACATCTCAGTTACATAGTTAATTTCATTATAAAAATACATTTTTAGTTAACGGTTCTGTTTAAATACCAGAGCTTAATTTATTTGCTTTTTATAGGGCAGAGATAACTAAATGGTCCTGTCTTTGTTGATTAAAACCATTTTCAAAGATAGGTCAGGCTCTTTTGCTAGTGTTAGGCCTTGAATACCCGAGGCTATAGAAAAAAAAAATGATGAACTCCCTATGACCTTGTGTATTACTCTAAACACACTAAGTATGCTATGTTACTTCATAAAATAGTTGTCTGACAAACTGAGATAGTAAGTCCTAAATAAATCCTTGTATTTGGTATATCCATAGATTGGCATTCAGACGTTATGAATGGTACTGATAGAGGGATCATTTGGAAGTTCAGAAATACTGTAGGTCAGAAGGTCACACCTGGGGTCATTTTGCCCCCACCAGGATGCCCCATGCCCTCCCCCTCACTTATGGAGCACTGGCCATCTTAGGAAACATTCTGTTTGTCACAACTAAGGGAGGCAGGTGTTAGGGACATCTAGTGATATCTTACACACATCCTATACAGGACAGCCCACACAATAAGGTAGTTTGCACTAGCCAGTCCAAAATGTCAATAGTGCCTGGGTTGAGAAGCTCTGCTCTAAGCCAATGTTATTAAAAATGTGGTTCATGGACTAGCTGCCAATTCCTCAAAAACCAGATCCATGACAAGATAAGGAACTTGCATCAGAATGTAAACCAACTATGTCATGGACCAGTTCAGCTGATATTTTTTATGCTAAGATTTTCTCCATGAAGGCGACACTTGAAGTATTGATTTGCATTCTTTTTTTTTTTTTAAGATTTTATTTATTTATTCGACAGACAGAGATCACAAGCACACAGAGAGAGAGAGGGGAAGCAGGCTCCCTGCTGAGCGGAGAGCGCAGTTCTGAGATCCTAAGCCTAAGGCAGAGGCTTTAACCCACAGAGCCACCCAGATGCCCCTTGGTTTACATTCTGAGATAAGCTCTGTATCTTTGGAAGGGCCAGCATTTGGAGTAGCTTCGCTTCAGGCCAAAAGTTCCTCATAGTTTCTTGCGATAGTTTCTGCTCATTCCCATAAGCTGGCCCATGAGTCTTGCAGGAATTAATCACTCCCAGAATCCATAGAAATATGACTTTCCATGACCCCAGGGAGATGCTTCCCCAACCTGAATTTTTTTTCCCATTCTATAACTTGAAACAAGGATTTCAAATACTTTTAGGCTTACAAAACCAGAGGTAAGATTTTGTCATGGCTACTTTTATTTCAAATAATACTAGATTGGTACAATTTTTTTAAAAAGATTTTATTTATTTGACAGAGAGAAATCACAAGTAGATGGAGAGGCAGGCAGAGAGAGAGAGAGAGGGAAGCAGTCTCCCTGCTGATTTAAGATTTTATTTATTTATTTATCGAGCCCAATGCTGGACTTGATTCCAGGACCCTGAAATCATGACCTGAGTCGAAGGCAGCGGCTTAACCCACTGAGCCACCCAGGCGCCCCGATTGGTACGATTTTTAAATGCTTGCCATGGTGTTTGCATTTTGCAAGTGCATACATTAAAGTCAGTCTCACTATAGAAAAAGCAATCTAAGAAAATTTAGTTTATTACCTTGCATAATTGTTTTCTAAATTTTTTGAATAGAATTAATGTTTTGAGTTTATCTAATTTTTCATACACTATGTGTTTTTCATACATTAAAAGGTATCTAATGAGTATCTGCTGACATAACTGATTACAAAATCACAATTTTAAGTAGACGCCAAATGTGAAATTTTGCAGATGACTCCATATGTTAATAATTTTAATAACAAAATCCCTGGGCCTCAGCACAATTGATATCCTACAAGCATTAAACATTAATGACCCATTATGTAAAAATATAGTCCTAAGCTACAAGAAATTCAATATTATTTGTCAGTAGCCAAAATAAAGCCTTATCCAAAACACTTTATAATTTTAAACCACCTTCTGAAATTGTCCAATAACACCAACATCAGATTTATGCCAAAAAGGCACCATGCTAGAAAGAACTTGCCACTTAAATATTCTAGTAAATCATGTCACCATGAGGAAAGCTGTATTTACAACATCTGACTCAAATTTGATTTTCATGAAATTAGACCAAAGGTCACTTCCTAAACCATGAACATCAAGTTTTCAATGTCCCACAACCAAAATACAGAAACTACAACACAGACTGGTCAAAATGAATAGAAGAAAGTTGTAGAGATTAATAAAGATGCCAGGTGAACGCCAGTGATGGGCTGTTAGGAGAAAAAAATTAATGCTTATTGCAATGTCTATATGCCTTCAGAAATCCCAGTTGACTGAAATATGATATGCTGGATTACTACTACCATTATTCCCACCACTGCCGCATACATACATGGACACAACATGCAGATACTGGAGTCCAATATATGAAGCCTTAGAAAATAAAATGTCTCTAAGTTCTGAATAGAAGTGATGCTATAAAGCTATTTATTGACTAAATGATATCCTGCTGACTTGAAAAATTAATACATTTTCCAAAAACTCTTAATGGATCCCCAGGAATATACCTAAAAGGATAAAAGCCCTAGGAGACTTTAGAGGACAAATAAATCACAGTAAAGTCTCCTGGAGAGGCTAGGTGTGTCTGTCTCTCTGTGTGTATACGTGTTTCCCATTTTTTGATCCAACCATTAATTTACTGGCTCGTAAGAAGAAGTGAATGTCATCAGTGCTCAGTTGGGAAAGCTTTTACACATACACAACCACAGTTTCAAGATTACAAATTTAAGTAACATTGCTGGAGTGTCTTATTAAGAATGGTTATAGCCACTGAAAATTAACTAGGTGGAAAAATGACTGGTTTTGTATACATCTACTCAACTTTTGGTTAGAGAGAAAGATGATAACCTATGAGCAACCAAGTAACTACAGCTCTATTGTACAGACACTTAGAACATCTACTTCATCATGAGAATTCATGGCTTCAAAAAAGGTGAACTTTTTTTTGTTTTGTTTTGTTTTGTTTTGTTTTTTGCTAAATACACATTTATTAGTTTACACCTTGTTATACCATAATTTCAAAAAGAAACAAGCAGGGCGCCTGGGTGGCTCAGTGGGTTAAAGCCTCTGCCTTCAGCTCAGGTCATGATCCCAGGGTCCTGGGATCGAGCCCCACATCAGGCTCTCTGCTCAGCAGGGAGCCTGCTTCCTCTCTCTCTCTGCCTGCCTCTCTGCCTACTTGTGATCTCTGTATGTCAAATAAATAAATAAAATCTTAAAAAAAAAAAAAAAAGAAACAAGCATACAAAAAGCAAATAATCCTTAACTATTAAAACACTAAACTGTCAGTGTGGAAAAACAGTCACATATCAAGGAATTCCTACATGTTTTTGAAGTCAGTGTGCCAGGTAGACCCTGAGTGATGCATTAAAAATGCACCAGGATCAAAGTTATCAGCATTTAGGAATCAGATGACCATTCTAAGGAACACATCACCATTTTATTGCTGCTATAGAATCTAAGTTTTAGAAATAAAAGAATCTTCTTTAAAAGATGAATCTCTTTTATTGATGTGTTGTATCACATTGACTGATTTGCGGATGTTGAACCAACCTTGCAGCCCTGGAATAAATCCCACTTGGTCGTGGTGAATAATACTTTTAATGTACTTTAATGTACCGCAAATATCATTCTCAATGGAGAAAAACTGAAAGCTTTTCTGCTAAGGTCAGGAACACGGCAGGGATGTCCATCATCACCACTGCTATTCAACATAGTACTAGAAGTCCTAGCCTCAGCAATCAGACAACAAAAGGAAATTAAAGGCATCTAAATCAGCAAAGAAGAAGTCAAATTATCACTCTTCGCAGATGATATGATACTATATGTGGAAAACCCAAAAGACTCCACTCCAAAACTGCTAGAACTTGTACAGGAATTCAGTAAAGTGTCAGGATATAAAATCAATGCACAGAAATCAGTTGCATTTCTCTACACCAACAACAAGACAGAAGAAAGAGAAATTAAGGAGTCAATCCCATTTATAATCGCACCCAAAACCATAAGATACCTAGGAATAAACCTAACCAAAGAGGCACAGAATCTATACTCAGAAAACTATAAAGTACTCATGAAAGAAATTGAGGAAGACACAAAGAAATGGAAAAATGTTCCATGCTCCTGGATTGGAAGAATAAATTTGTGAAAATGTCTATGCTACCTAAAGCAATCTACACATTTAATGAAATTCCTATCAAAGTACCATCCATCTTTTTCAAAAAAATGGAACAAATAATTCTAAAATTTATATGGAACCAAAAAACCTCGAATAGCCAAAGGAATATTGAAAAAGAAAGCCAAAGTTGGTGGCATCACAATTCCGGACTTTAAGCTCTATTACAAAGCTGTCATCATCAAGACAGCATGGTACTGGCACAAAAACAGACACATAGATCAATGGAACAGAATAGAGAGCCCAGAAATAGACCCTCAACTCTATGGTCAACTAATCTTTGACAAAGCAGGAAAAAATGTCCAATGGAAAAAAGACAGCCTCTTCAATAAATGGTGTTGGGAAAATTGGACAGCCACATGCAGAAAAATGAAATTGGACCATTTCCTTACACCACACACAAAAATAAACTCAAAATGGATGAAGGACCTCAATGTGAGAAAGGAATCCATCAAAATCCTTGAGGAGAACACAGGCAGCAACCTCTTCGACTTCAGCCACAGCAACATCTTCCTAGGAACATCACCAAAGGCAAGGGAAGCAAGGGCAAAAATGAACTATTGGGATTTCATCAAGATCAAAAGCTTTTGCACAGCAAAGGAAACAGTTAACAAAATCAAAAGACAACTGACTGACAGAATGGGAGAAGATATTTGCAAACGACATATCAGATAAAGGACTAGTGTCCAAAATCTATAAAGAACTTAGCAACTCAACACCCAAAGAACAAATAATCCAATCAAGAAATGGGCAGAGGCCATGAACAGACGTTTCTGCAAAGAAGACATCCAGATGGCCAACAGACACATGAAAAAGTGCTCCCTATCACTCAGCATCAGGGAAATACAAATCAAAACCACAATGAGATATCACCTCACACCAGTCAGAATGGCTAAAATCAACAAGTCAGGAAATGACAGATGCCGGCGAGGATGTGGAGAAAGGGGAACCCTCCTACACTGTTGGTAGGAATGCAAGCTGGTGCAACCACTCTGGAAAACAGCATGGAGGTTCCTCAAAATGTTGAAAATAGAACTGCCCTATGACCCAGCAATTGCACTACTGGGTATTTACCCTAAAGATACAAACATAGTGATCCAAAGGGGCAGGTGCACCCAAATGTTTATAGCAGCAATGTCCACAATAGCCAAACTATGGAAAGAACCTAGACATCCATCAACAGATGAATGGATAAAGAAGAAGTGGTATATATACACAATGGAATACTATGCAGCCATCAAAAGAAATGAAATCTTGCCATTTGCAATGACATGAATGGAACTAGAGCGTATCATGCTTAGCAAAATACGTCAAGTGGAGAAAGACAACTATCATATGCTCTCCCTGATATGAGGAAGTGGTGATGCAACATGGGGGCTTAAGTGGGTAGGAGAAGAATAAATAATCTCACAAAACAAACTGAGGGTTGCTGGGGGGGGGGGGTTGAGAGAAGGGGCGTGGGGTTATGGACATTGGGGGTGGGTGTGCTTTGGTGAGTGCTGTGGAGTGTGTGGACCTGGTGATTCACAGAACTGTACCCCTGAGGATAAAAATGTACGTTTATAAAAAATAAAAAATAAATAAATAAATAAATAATTTAAAAGAAATAAAATTTTTTAAAAAGATGAATCTCTACACAATTAAGATCAGCATATATGCTGAATGTTTCAAAATTAAAAACTCAATGAAGACACTCCTCAATTTGTATGAGGGTTAAGTTTATAACATCATAATGGACAAATGGCCAGAATCTCCCCTTTGAAAAGCATTGAAAGGAGTCACTCTTGTGGGTTGATTTCCGTGTAATGGCATAATAATATATACATTTAAATTCTAGTTGAGCACTGTGTAGAAGAGAAACTAGTAATTAAATTAACCCTCTCTGCTTTTATAAAAAAGGAGATATGTTCAGAGTCAGATCTGTCTGCATGTTTGAAATGCAGACCCAAGCATGAATTTTCAAAATGTAGTCATAGTAGAAAAATATTTTCAAATCAGAGAAGCCTGAGTTTTAATCCCTGCTCTGCTGTTTATTTACTGGGTGACCTAAAAGCAGTGACAATATTTATTGGACCCTCAATATTCTCATTTGTAAAATGGAGGAAATGAGGCTTTCCTAAGTGGAAAGTAATGGAAACAATGTATATAATGCACTTAGCCCAATATGGGGCACATATTAAAAACAAACAGGGGTGCCTGGGGGGCGTAGTTGGTTGAGCATCCAACTCTTGGTTTCCGCTCAGGCCCTGATCTCAGGGTCATGTGATCGAACCCCACATCTGGCTCCATGCTCCGTGTGGAGTCCCCTTGGATCGTTGCTCCCTTCCTCTGCCGTACCTGCTCATGCTCACTCTCTCTCTCCAAAATAAATAAATAGATCTTAAAAAAAAAAAAAAAAAAAAAGCCTGCCTTCTTCTCTCCTTTCTATAATCTCTAAATCCACTAGAACAATTTGATACGAAGATTTCACAACTTCTAAATGGAGGTAGATAATTAAAACACCATACTTGACTCAGGAAGGGGGTGCTGATGAGAGCAGTTTGCCAAAGCTATCGATCAAGATGTATCTCTATGTAATGTATGATTATAACAAATAGAATTTGTCAAGAGGTTTATTTCATCTGGAATACCAGAATAATATTGAAAGTGAAAATTTTTGCCAAATTAATATAAAAGAAAATACAAACAGCTGACCACATTCATTTTTTTATGAAGCTGGTTGAGGATATAGACAGTCATGTAGGATCTAAAGGGCCTGATTTCATGTGTGCCTCTCTACTGGTCAAGAACCAGAAGAGGATTTGATCTTTCATTGCTAGCCAATCTCAATATTAGAATATTACCTCCTTAGTCGACCTTTAGAAGCTCTCACTGCTGAAGAAGTTATGTGTTTGCTCCTTTTTTATCCTTTTTATTTTTATTTTATTTAATTCTAAGGAAACAAAGTTGTCTAGTGCCCTGTGTTCTGGAAGTATAAAAATGCATCCAGTAACAGAGAGAGGTCAGTAAAAGGATGGTAAGATAGTTTGAAAAATGGAAAGGTATTTCTAAACATCTTTGTGAATTCAAAATGCTATGGCATAAATGTCACTTATTAGTCCAAAATAACATGTAAAAAGATTCTTAACCAAGATAGTCATGGACTTTATTTTCAGTATCTCTCTCTTCAACATCTGCTCCACGATGATAACCCTTGGCAACCACAAGCTTGGAAGAAAGGGCAAGGGTCCAAAGAAGGGGAAGGGGGGAGGACCCAAAAGAAGGAGAATATCTACAAAGATATTAGCAGCTTTTGAAGCAACTTCTCTGCATGAAAAGCAGGAAATAAGAAACCATCTTTCTCAAGCATTAAATTTAGTTTTTCTGCAGAAATGAGAAGCCTTAATATGGAAAAGAGGTTTTTTTTTTTTTAAGTTTCAAAAGACATATGGAAAACTGTCAGGTGATTTCAATCTTCAGCTTTCCTCCGCATCGTCCTTAGTGATGCACCATACCCAGGTGTCAACAGAGTTGGTAACAGCCAATGTCACAATTTTTGTGTCTGTGTGACCTAGCATGACAGAATCATTAAGGCTTTACAATTCTAGAACACATTGAACAGTGGGTCGTACTGCATTCTTTGTCAGCTCAAATGAATGCTGTGAGTAGATAAACACACTAAATGACCGTCATTAGATTCATCCAAATCAATACTTTATTTGGTCTTTTAGGTGCAGGTGCAGCAAACAGCATTCACTCTCTTTCTCATTCTCCCTAATCAGGCACTGCATATGCAATACAGCTATAGCGGTGGGGATAATGAAGTTGTATTAAGCATTATTCCAAGACCGTACTGCCAGCATCATTAGGGCTTTGCTAAATAGGAGAATTTTGTTGCTTAGTAACACAAATATCGCAATGGAGGTGGCAGAAGGCTATTTTTCTTTTTCTGAAATTATGACTCCCTCATTCACTTTCAGTCCTCAAAGAACAGGATTTTCTGATTAATGATGTGGCTCCCTTCTGACAATGTGGTCAGTCTACCTTTTGTATACCCACCAAGGTGCAAATCAAATCTTACCTGTGTTAGAAATCTTTGTCTTAAACCAATTCAACTTTATGTTTTCATCAGCCTCTCTACTAAACTTGAAAGTAGCATCATTACATATCACAGTCCAGGTTTAATTGTATAGAAATCCACAACCAAAAAGGGGAGGAACCACATATTTGAAATGAAACTCACATATGACCAGAAATAAAAAGGTCTCATAAGTACATAGAAGCAATAAATAACAATGGCAAGGTGACACCTCTTCCCAGAATAGCATTTCCAAAGCATTTATAAAGTTGGGCAAAACTTTAGGATGATCTTAAGTTTTAAAAGCCATCACTCAAATATGTCCCTTGTCACCACTGAGATGTCACAGTATAAAGATCATCTCTCTACTTTCAAAAACAACTGGAGTGGTTTTCCTTTCTTTTTCCTTGTCTCCACTCCACCCATCTTATTTTCATTCATTCTCTCTCTCTCTCTGTAACATCTTGATGTAAAAATACATATGTAAATATAGACAGGAAAAGGGAACGGATATGATATCAGAAACCATAAACAAAAAAGAAAAAAATATTTTTACCTGTAGCATAATCTTAGTTGAACTCTAAAATCGGCTCTGGCTTTCTGTTCGACTAAGGCAAAAAGAAAACATCATTATGCTTTGAATAAAACCCATGCTAATTTGATGGAAAACATACATTTTCCAGAACTCAAAATCAGGAAGAGTTTAGCAAGCATGTTAGAGAGTCAGCACGTGCAATATTTTTTATTGCTGCCATAGCAATATCTGTAAACTTTGTAGCTTGAAATAAGCACAAATTTATCATCTTTCTGTTCCAGATGTTAGAAGATTAACATGGGTATCACTGGGCTAAAATCAGAGTATCGGTAGGAATAGGTGACTTTTGGAAAACTCTAGAGGAGTCCTCTTCCTTGGCTTTACAACTTCTAAAGGCTGTCAATGCT